>NC_141695.1:1356510681-1357810030 GCF_964263255.1 Lissotriton vulgaris
CTTGTCATTAAAAAAGTTCATAGCATCTGAGGGCCCTGAGTACCTTTTTAGTGGGGTCTTTGGCATGATTATATTTCTGTCAAGACTGTAGAAAAAGGGATGACGTTACGGTGATCATCATATTTTCATCAAAGACTTTGTCTCTAAAGCTGACAGAGCCTGGGTTAGATACCTGTGCTAATAATGTGTCCTCAGAGGACATTACTGTCTTTAAGGCTGGAATGAGGTGCCTTAATTTGGAGCAATGGTGTGAGTTTCTCATGGAGTGAAGCTCATTTGACCTGTTTCCCTGCACTCTGTATGTGGGACTCTGATACTCCAGATGGATTGCTGTTTAGGATACTCTGCAGTTTTGCAACTCCATCTCCTTTTCAAAAGGAGCTCATGCTTTCTCAGTACACAGCCTAGCCACCTTGCAGTCATAATTAATTATAGTTACCTAGTGCATAATTGCTGGTGTCTCCTCCTCCTGTGTTTCCTCGTCACCCAGGGTGATTGGTCATGTGCTGTCCTGACATCATAAAGCTAGAGCAGGGTGTCATCTGACATGAGGGACAATAAGTTGCCTAGCAAGTGATGAGATACATTTATCATGGTATTGAAATGGGTTGCAGGGTAAATAGGGCACCCAGCTTAAAACCTAGATGGTTAGATGAATGAAACTGGGGCATTATTTGAGACTTGTGCATCTGTTTGAAGGTGCGGATAATCACAATGTTCTGGACTTCTCCATAGCTTAACTGATAGGGATGTACTAAGATGAAGATGTTAAGATGTCGTTTATAGTTTTTATTATTCCCACAAACTATAGCGTAAACCTTCCTCCCTTAACTTATCAGATCACTTAATTGCTATTGGCGTATCATAACCTAAAAGAATTGCATTATAAAGGGGAAGCCTTCACTTGGCTGGCAATCACACCTATTTATCTAGGTCCTGATGTAGCTGCTAGTTGTGTAGAGAGTGTTGGCAAATGAGGCATAGAATTAAGATATGTACCCCAGTTTTATCTTGAAAACAGAGATTTTAATTTTTAGTAAGCTTTGGATTTTCACAATATTACTGTCTCCATAGTACTGATTATCAAGGCTTAGAAAATCCATTTATTATTGCTGTGCATTCGTTTGAAAATATTCAAGTTCTAATTGATTAACGGTGGACTTTTCCATCTGCAGAATATACTGAATGACCAGAGGTGGCAGTGCAGCAGAAGAGAATTTGTCTGCCTTCCTGATACCCAAAAAAAAAGCGCAATTCCTCAGCACTCTGCCATCCTTTATCAGTTTACATGGTAAGTCAAACTCACGTTGAATACATTTTCTTATCATTAAAAAAGTTCATAACATCTGAGGGCCCTGAGTACCTTTTTAGTGGGGTCTTTGGCATGATTATATTTCTGTCAAGACTGTAGAAAAATGGATGACGTTACGGTGATCATCATATTTTCATCAAAGACTTTGTCTCTAAAGCTGACAAAGCCTGTGTTAGATACCTGTGCTAATAATGTGTCCTCAGAGGACATTACTGTCTTTAAGGCTGGAATGAGTTGCCTTAATTTGGAGCAATGGTGTGACTTTCCCATGGAGTGAAGCTCATTTGACCTGTTTCCCTGCACTCTGTATGTGGGACTCTGATACTCCAGATGGATTGCTGTTTAGGATACTCTGCAGTTTTGCAACTCCATCTCCTTTTCAAAAGGAGCTCATGCTTTCTCAGTACACAGCCTAGCCGCCTTGCAGTCATAATTAATTATAGTTACCTAGTGCATAATTGCTGGTGTCTCCTCCTCCTGTGTTTCCTCGTCACCCAGGGTGATTGGTCATGTGCTGTCCTGACATCATAAAGCTAGAGCAGGGTGTCATCTGACATGAGGGACAATCAGTTGCCTAGCAAGTGATGAGATACATTTATCATGGTATTGAAATGGGTTGCATGGTAAATAGGGCACCCAGCTTAAAACCTAGATGGTTAGATGAATGAAACTGGGGCATTATTTGAGACTTGTGCATCTGTTTGAAGGTGCGGATAATCACAATGTTCTGGACTTCTCCATAGCTTAACTGATAGGGATGTACTAAGATGAAGATGTTAAGATGTCGTTTATAGTTTTTATTATTCCCACAAACTATAGCGTAAACCTTCCTCCCTTAACTTATCAGATCACTTAATTGCTATTGGCGTATCATAACCTAAAAGAATTGCATTATAAAGGGGAAGCCTTCACTTGGCTGGCAATCACACCTATTTATCTAGGTCCTGATGTAGCTGCTAGTTGTGTAGAGAGTGTTGGCAAATGAGGCATAGAATTAAGATATGTACCCCAGTTTTATCTTGAAAACAGAGATTTTAATTTTTAGTAAGCTTTGGATTTTCACAATATTACTGTCTCCATAGTACTGATTATCAAGGCTTAGAAAATCCATTTATTATTGCTGTGCATTCGTTTGAAAATATTCAAGTTCTAATTGATTAACGGTGGACTTTTCCATCTGCAGAATATACTGAATGACCAGAGGTGGCAGTGCAGCAGAAGAGAATTTGTCTGCCTTCCTGATACCCAAAAAAAAAGCGCAATTCCTCAGCACTCTGCCATCCTTTATCAGTTTACATGGTAAGTCAAACTCACGTTGAATACATTTTCTTATCATTAAAAAAGTTCATAACATCTGAGGGCCCTGAGTACCTTTTTAGTGGGGTCTTTGGCATGATTATATTTCTGTCAAGACTGTAGAAAAATGGATGACGTTACGGTGATCATCATATTTTCATCAAAGACTTTGTCTCTAAAGCTGACAAAGCCTGTGTTAGATACCTGTGCTAATAATGTGTCCTCAGAGGACATTACTGTCTTTAAGGCTGGAATGAGTTGCCTTAATTTGGAGCAATGGTGTGACTTTCCCATGGAGTGAAGCTCATTTGACCTGTTTCCCTGCACTCTGTATGTGGGACTCTGATACTCCAGATGGATTGCTGTTTAGGATACTCTGCAGTTTTGCAACTCCATCTCCTTTTCAAAAGGAGCTCATGCTTTCTCAGTACACAGCCTAGCCGCCTTGCAGTCATAATTAATTATAGTTACCTAGTGCGTAATTGCTGGTGTCTCCTCCTCCTGTGTTTCCTCGTCACCCAGGGTGATAGGTCACGTGCTGTCCTGACATCATAAAGATAGAGCAGGGTGTCATCTGACATGAGGGACAATCAGTTGCCTAGCAAGTGATGAGATACATTTATCATGGTATTGAAATGGGTTGCAGGGTAAATAGGGCACCCAGCTTAAAACCTAGATGGTTAGATGAATGAAACTGGGGCATTATTTGAGACTTGTGCATCTGTTTGAAGGTGCGGATAATCACAATGTTCTGGACTTCTCTATAGCTTAACTGATAGGGATGTACTAAAATGAAGATGTTAAGATGTCGTTTATAGTTTTTATTATTCCCACAAACTATAGCGTAAACCTTCCTCCCTTAACTTATCAGATCACTTAATTGCTATTGGCGTATCATAACCTAAAATAATTGCACTGAAAAGGGGACGCCTTCACTTGGCTGGCAATCACACCTATTTATCTAGGTCCTGATGTAGCTGCTAGTTGTGTAGAGTGTTGGCAAATGAGGCATAGAATTAAGATATGTACCCCAGTTTTATTTTGAAAACTGAGATTTAAATTTTTAGTAAACTTTGGATTTTCACAATATTACTGTCTCCATAGTACTGATTATCAAGGCTTAGAAAATCCATTTATTATTGCTGTGCATTCGTTTGAAAATATTCAAGTTCTAATTGACTAACGGTGGACTTTTCCATCTGCAGAATATACTGAATGACCAGAGGTGGCAGTGCAGCAGAAGAGAATTTGTCTGCCTTCCTGATACCCCAAAAAAAAAGCGCAATTCCTCAGCACTCTGCCATCCTTCATCAGTTTACATGGTAAGTCAAACTCACGTTGAATACATTTGCTTATCATTAAAAAAGTTCATAGCATCTGAGGGCCCTGAGTACCTTTTTAGTGGGGTCTTTGGCATGATTATATTTCTGTCAAGACTGTAGAAAAATGGATGACGTTACGGTGATCATCATATTTTCATCAAAGACTTTGTCTCTAAAGCTGACAAAGCCTGTGTTAGATACCTGTGCTAATAATGTGTCCTCAGAGGATATTACTGTCTTTAAGGCTGGAATGAGTTGCCTTAATTTGGAGCAATGGCGTGACTTTCTCATGGAGTGAAGATCATTTGACCTGTTTACCTGCACTCTGTATTTGGGACTCTGATACTCCAGACGGATTGCTGTTTAGGATACTCTGCAGTTTTGCAAGTCCATCTCCTTTTCAAAAGGAGCTCAATGCTTTTTCAGTACACCGCCTAGCCGCCTTGCAGTCATAATTAATTATAGTTACCTAGTGCATTATTGCTGGTGTCTCCTCCTCCTGTGTTTCCTCGTCACCCAGGGTGATTGGTCACGTGCTGTCCTGACATCATAAAGCTAGAGCAGGGTGTCATCTGACATGAGGGACAATCAGTTGCCTAGCAAGTGATAAGATAAATTTATCATGGTATTGAAATGGGTTGCAGGGTAAATAGGGCACCCAGTTTAAAACCTAGATGGTTAGATGAATGAAACTGGGGCATTATTTGAGACTTGTGCATCTGTTTGAAGGTGCGGATAATCGCAATGTTCTGGACTTCTCTATAGCTTAACTGATAGGGATGTACTAAGATGAAGATGTTAAGATGTCGTTTATAGTTTTTATTATTCCCACAAACTATAGCGTAAACCTTCCTCCCTTAACTTATCAGATCACTTAATTGCTATTGGCGTATCATAACCTAAAAGAATTGCACTATAAAGGGGAAGCCTTCACTTGGCTGGCAATCACACCTATTTATCTAGGTCCTGATGTAGCTGCTAGTTGTGTAGAGAGTGTTGGCAAATGAGGCATAGAATTAAGATATGTACCCCAGTTTTATCTTGAAAACTGAGATTTTAATTTTTAGTAAGCTTTGGATTTTCACAATATTACTGTCTCCATAGTACTGATTATCAAGGCTTAGAAAATCCATTTATTATTGCTGTGCATTCGTTTGAAAATATTCAAGTTCTAATTGACTAACGGTGGACTTTTCCATCTGCAGAATATACTGAATGACCAGAGGTGGCAGTGCAGCAGAAGAGAATTTGTCTGCCTTCCTGATACCCAAAAAAAATAAGCAAATCCTCAGCACTCTGCCATCCTTCATCAGTTTACATGGTAAGTCAAACTCACGTTGAATACATTTGCTTGTCATTAAAAAAGTTCATAGCATCTGAGGGCCCTGAGTACCTTTTTAGTGGGGTCTTTGGCATGATTATATTTCTGTCAAGACTGTAGAAAAAGGGATGACGTTACGGTGATCATCATATTTTCATCAAAGACTTTGTCTCTAAAGCTGACAGAGCCTGGGTTAGATACCTGTGCTAATAATGTGTCCTCAGAGGACATTACTGTCTTTAAGGCTGGAATGAGGTGCCTGAATTTGGAGCAATGGTGTGAGTTTCTCATGGAGTGAAGCTCATTTGACCTGTTTCCCTGCACTCTGTATGTGGGACTCTGATACTCCAGATGGATTGCTGTTTAGGATACTCTGCAGTTTTGCAACTCCATCTCCTTTTCAAAAGGAGCTCATGCTTTCTCAGTACACAGCCTAGCCGCCTTGCAGTCATAATTAATTATAGTTACCTAGTGCATAATTGCTGGTGTCTCCTCCTCCTGTGTTTCCTCGTCACCCAGGGTGATTGGTCACGTGCTGTCCTGACATCATAAAGCTAGAGCAGGGTGTCATCTGACATGAGGGACAATCAGTTGCCTAGCAAGTGATGAGATACATTTATCATGGTATTGAAATGGGTTGCAGGGTAAATAGGGCACCCAGCTTAAAACCTAGATGGTTAGATGAATGAAACTGGGGCATTATTTGAGACTTGTGCATCTGTTTGAAGGTGCGGATAATCACAATGTTCTGGACTTCTCCATAGCTTAACTGATAGGGATGTACTAAGATGAAGATGTTAAGATGTCGTTTATAGTTTTTATTATTCCCACAAACTATAGCGTAAACCTTCCTCCCTTAACTTATCAGATCACTTAATTGCTATTGGCGTATCATAACCTAAAAGAATTGCATTATAAAGGGGAAGCCTTCACTTGGCTGGCAATCACACCTATTTATCTAGGTCCTGATGTAGCTGCTAGTTGTGTAGAGAGTGTTGGCAAATGAGGCATAGAATTAAGATATGTACCCCAGTTTTATCTTGAAAACTGAGATTTTAATTTTTAGTAAGCTTTGGATTTTCACAATATTACTGTCTCCATAGTACTGATTATCAAGGCTTAGAAAATCCATTTATTATTGCTGTGCATTCGTTTGAAAATATTCAAGTTCTAATTGACTAACGGTGGACTTTTCCATCTGCAGAATATACTGAATGACCAGAGGTGGCAGTGCAGCAGAAGAGAATTTGTCTGCCTTCCTGATACCCAACAAAAAAGCGCAATTCCTCAGCACTCTGTCATCCTTTATCAGTTTACATGGTAAGTCAAACTCACGTTGAATACATTTTCTTATCATTAAAAAAGTTCATAACATCTGAGGGCCCTGAGTACCTTTTTAGTGGGGTCTTTGGCATGATTATATTTCTGTCAAGACTGTAGAAAAATGGATGACGTTACGGTGATCATCATATTTTCATCAAAGACTTTGTCTCTAAAGCTGACAAAGCCTGTGTTAGATACCTGTGCTAATAATGTGTCCTCAGAGGACATTACTGTCTTTAAGGCTGGAATGAGTTGCCTTAATTTGGAGCAATGGTGTGACTTTCCCATGGAGTGAAGCTCATTTGACCTGTTTCCCTGCACTCTGTATGTGGGACTCTGATACTCCAGATGGATTGCTGTTTAGGATACTCTGCAGTTTTGCAACTCCATCTCCTTTTCAAAAGGAGCTCATGCTTTCTCAGTACACAGCCTAGCCGCCTTGCAGTCATAATTAATTATAGTTACCTAGTGCCTTATTGCTGGTGTCTCCTCCTCCTGTGTTTTCTCGTCACCCAGGGTGATTGGTCACGTGCTGTCCTGACATCATAAAGCTAGAGCAGGGTGTCATCTGACATGAGGGACCATCAGTTGCCTAGCAAGTGATAAGATAAATTTATCATGGTATTGAAATGGGTTGCAGGGTAAATAGGGCACCCAGCTTAAAACCTAGATGGTTAGATGAATGAAACTGGGGCATTATTTGAGACTTGTGCATCTGTTTGAAGGTGCGGATAATCGCAATGTTCTGGACTTCTCTATAGCTTAACTGATAGGGATGTACTAAGATGAAGATGTTAAGATGTCGTTTATAGTTTTTATTATTCCCACTAACTATAGCGTAAACCTTCCTCCCTTAACTTATCAGATCACTTAATTGCTATTGGCATATCATAACCTAAAATAATTGCACTGAAAAGGGGACGCCTTTACTTGGCTGGCAATCACACCTATTTATCTAGGTCCTGATGTAGCTGCTAGTTGTGTAGAGAGTGTTGGCAAATGAGGCAAAGAATTAAGATATGTACCCCAGTTTTATCTTGAAAACTGAGATTTAAATTTTTAGTAATCCTTGGATTTTCACAATATTACTGTCTCCATAGTACTGATTATCAAGGCTGAGAAAATCCATTTATTATTGCTGTGCATTCGTTTGAAAATATTCAAGTTCTAATTGACTAACGGTGGACTTTTCCATCTGCAGAATATACTGAATGACCAGAGGTGGCAGTGCAGCAGAAGAGAATTTATCTGCCTTCCTGATACCCCCAAAAAAAAGCGCCATTCCTCAGCACTCTGCCATCCTTCATCAGTTTACATGGTAAGTCAAACTCACGTTGAATACATTTGCTTATCATTAAAAAAGTTCATAGCATCTGAGGGCCCTGAGTACCTTTTTAGTGGGGTCTTTGGCATGATTATATTTCTGTCAAGACTGTAGAAAAATGGATGACGTTATGGTGATCATCATATTTTCATCAAAGACTTTGTCTCTAAAGCTGACAACGCCTGTGTTAGATACCTGTGCTAATAATGTGTCCTCAGAGGACATTACTGTCTTTAAGGCTGGAATGAGTTGCCTTAATTTGGAGCAATGGTGTGACTTTCTCATGGAGTGAAACTCATTTGACCTGTTTCCCTGCACTCTGTATGTGGGACTCTGATACTCCAGATGGTTTGCTGTTTAGGATACTCTGCAGTTTTGCAACTCCATCTCCTTTTCAAAAGGAGCTCATGCTTTCTCAGTACACAGCCTAGCCGCCTTGCAGTCATAATTAATTATAGTTACCTAGTGCCTTATTGCTGGTGTCTCCTCCTCCTGTGTTTTCTCGTCACCCAGGGTGATTGGTCACGTGCTGTCCTGACATCATAAAGCTAGAGCAGGGTGTCATCTGACATGAGGGACCATCAGTTGCCTAGCAAGTGATAAGATAAATTTATCATGGTATTGAAATGGGTTGCAGGGTAAATAGGGCACCCAGCTTAAAACCTAGATGGTTAGATGAATGAAACTGGGGCATTATTTGAGACTTGTGCATCTGTTTGAAGGTGCAGATAATCACAATGTTCTGGACTTCTCTATAGCTTAACTGATAGGGATGTACTAAGATGAAGATGTTAAGATGTCGTTTATAGTTTTTATTATTCCCACTAACTATAGCGTAAACCTTCCTCCCTTAACTTATCAGATCACTTAATTGCTATTGGCGTATCATAACCTAAAAGAATTGCACTGAAAAGGGGACGCCTTCACTTGGCTGGCAATCACACCTATTTATCTAGGTCCTGATGTAGCTGCTAGTTGTGTAGAGAGTGTTGGCAAATGAGGCAAAGAATTAAGATATGTACCCCAGTTTTATCTTGAAAACTGAGATTTAAATTTTTAGTAATCCTTGGATTTTCACAATATTACTGTCTCCATAGTACTGATTATCAAGGCTGAGAAAATCCATTTATTATTGCTGTGCATTCGTTTTAAAATATTCAAGTTCTAATTGACTAACGGTGGACTTTTCCATCTGCAGAATATACTGAATGACCAGAGGTGGCAGTGCAGCAGAAGAGAATTTATCTGCCTTCCTGATACCCCCAAAAAAAAGCGCCATTCCTCAGCACTCTGCCATCCTTCATCAGTTTACATGGTAAGTCAAACTCACGTTGAATACATTTGCTTATCATTAAAAAAGTTCATAGCATCTGAGGGCCCTGAAAACCTTTTTAGTGGGGTCTTTGGCATGATTATATTTCTTTCAAGACTGTAGAAAAATGGATGACGTTACGGTGATCATCATATTTTCATCAAAGACTTTGTCTCTAAAGCTGACAAAGCCTGTGTTAGATACCTGTGCTAATAATGTGTCCTCAGAGGATATTACTGTCTTTAAGGCTGGAATGAGTTGCCTTAATTTGGAGCAATGGCGTGACTTTCTCATGGGATGAAGCTCATTTGACCTGTTTACCTGCACTCTGTATTTGGGACTCTGATACTCCAGACGGATTGCTGTTTAGGATACTCTGCAGTTTTGCAAGTCCATCTCCTTTTCAAAAGGAGCTCAATGCTTTTTCAGTACACCGCCTAGCCGCCTTGCAGTCATAATTAATTATAGTTACCTAGTGCATTATTGCTGGTGTCTCCTCCTCCTGTGTTTCCTCGTCACCCAGGGTGATTGGTCACGTGCTGTCCTGACATCATAAAGCTAGAGCAGGGTGTCATCTGACATGAGGGACAATCAGTTGCCTAGCAAGTGATAAGATAAATTTATCATGGTATTGAAATGGGTTGCAGGGTAAATAGGGCACCCAGTTTAAAACCTAGATGGTTAGATGAATGAAACTGGGGCATTATTTGAGACTTGTGCATCTGTTTGAAGGTGCGGATAATCGCAATGTTCTGGACTTCTCTATAGCTTAACTGATAGGGATGTACTAAGATGAAGATGTTAAGATGTCGTTTATAGTTTTTATTATTCCCACAAACTATAGCGTAAACCTTCCTCCCTTAACTTATCAGATCACTTAATTGCTATTGGCGTATCATAACCTAAAAGAATTGCACTATAAAGGGGAAGCCTTCACTTGGCTGGCAATCACACCTATTTATCTAGGTCCTGATGTAGCTGCTAGTTGTGTAGAGAGTGTTGGCAAATGAGGCATAGAATTAAGATATGTACCCCAGTTTTATCTTGAAAACTGAGATTTTAATTTTTAGTAAGCTTTGGATTTTCACAATATTACTGTCTCCATAGTACTGATTATCAAGGCTTAGAAAATCCATTTATTATTGCTGTGCATTCGTTTGAAAATATTCAAGTTCTAATTGACTAACGGTGGACTTTTCCATCTGCAGAATATACTGAATGACCAGAGGTGGCAGTGCAGCAGAAGAGAATTTGTCTGCCTTCCTGATACCCAAAAAAAATAAGCAAATCCTCAGCACTCTGCCATCCTTCATCAGTTTACATGGTAAGTCAAACTCACGTTGAATACATTTGCTTGTCATTAAAAAAGTTCATAGCATCTGAGGGCCCTGAGTACCTTTTTAGTGGGGTCTTTGGCATGATTATATTTCTGTCAAGACTGTAGAAAAAGGGATGACGTTACGGTGATCATCATATTTTCATCAAAGACTTTGTCTCTAAAGCTGACAGAGCCTGGGTTAGATACCTGTGCTAATAATGTGTCCTCAGAGGACATTACTGTCTTTAAGGCTGGAATGAGGTGCCTTAATTTGGAGCAATGGTGTGAGTTTCTCATGGAGTGAAGCTCATTTGACCTGTTTCCCTGCACTCTGTATGTGGGACTCTGATACTCCAGATGGATTGCTGTTTAGGATACTCTGCAGTTTTGCAACTCCATCTCCTTTTCAAAAGGAGCTCATGCTTTCTCAGTACACAGCCTAGCCGCCTTGCAGTCATAATTAATTATAGTTACCTAGTGCATAATTGCTGGTGTCTCCTCCTCCTGTGTTTCCTCGTCACCCAGGGTGATTGGTCACGTGCTGTCCTGACATCATAAAGCTAGAGCAGGGTGTCATCTGACATGAGGGACAATCAGTTGCCTAGCAAGTGATGAGATACATTTATCATGGTATTGAAATGGGTTGCAGGGTAAATAGGGCACCCAGCTTAAAACCTAGATGGTTAGATGAATGAAACTGGGGCATTATTTGAGACTTGTGCATCTGTTTGAAGGTGCGGATAATCACAATGTTCTGGACTTCTCCATAGCTTAACTGATAGGGATGTACTAAGATGAAGATGTTAAGATGTCGTTTATAGTTTTTATTATTCCCACAAACTATAGCGTAAACCTTCCTCCCTTAACTTATCAGATCACTTAATTGCTATTGGCGTATCATAACCTAAAAGAATTGCATTATAAAGGGGAAGCCTTCACTTGGCTGGCAATCACACCTATTTATCTAGGTCCTGATGTAGCTGCTAGTTGTGTAGAGAGTGTTGGCAAATGAGGCATAGAATTAAGATATGTACCCCAGTTTTATCTTGAAAACAGAGATTTAAATTTTTAGTAAGCTTTGGATTTTCACAATATTACTGTCTCCATAGTACTGATTATCAAGGCTTAGAAAATCCATTTATTATTGCTGTGCATTCGTTTGAAAATATTCAAGTTCTAATTGATTAACGGTGGACTTTTCCATCTGCAGAATATACTGAATGACCAGAGGTGGCAGTGCAGCAGAAGAGAATTTGTCTGCCTTCCTGATACCCAAAAAAAAAGCGCAATTCCTCAGCACTCTGCCATCCTTTATCAGTTTACATGGTAAGTCAAACTCACGTTGAATACATTTTCTTATCATTAAAAAAGTTCATAACATCTGAGGGCCCTGAGTACCTTTTTAGTGGGGTCTTTGGCATGATTATATTTCTGTCAAGACTGTAGAAAAATGGATGACGTTACGGTGATCATCATATTTTCATCAAAGACTTTGTCTCTAAAGCTGACAAAGCCTGTGTTAGATACCTGTGCTAATAATGTGTCCTCAGAGGACATTACTGTCTTTAAGGCTGGAATGAGTTGCCTTAATTTGGAGCAATGGTGTGACTTTCCCATGGAGTGAAGCTCATTTGACCTGTTTCCCTGCACTCTGTATGTGGGACTCTGATACTCCAGATGGATTGCTGTTTAGGATACTCTGCAGTTTTGCAACTCCATCTCCTTTTCAAAAGGAGCTCATGCTTTCTCAGTACACAGCCTAGCCGCCTTGCAGTCATAATTAATTATAGTTACCTAGTGCGTAATTGCTGGTGTCTCCTCCTCCTGTGTTTCCTCGTCACCCAGGGTGATAGGTCACGTGCTGTCCTGACATCATAAAGATAGAGCAGGGTGTCATCTGACATGAGGGACAATCAGTTGCCTAGCAAGTGATGAGATACATTTATCATGGTATTGAAATGGGTTGCAGGGTAAATAGGGCACCCAGCTTAAAACCTAGATGGTTAGATGAATGAAACTGGGGCATTATTTGAGACTTGTGCATCTGTTTGAAGGTGCGGATAATCACAATGTTCTGGACTTCTCTATAGCTTAACTGATAGGGATGTACTAAAATGAAGATGTTAAGATGTCGTTTATAGTTTTTATTATTCCCACTAACTATAGCGTAAACCTTCCTCCCTTAACTTATCAGATCACTTAATTGCTATTGGCATATCATAACCTAAAATAATTGCACTGAAAAGGGGACGCCTTCACTTGGCTGGCAATCACACCTATTTATCTAGGTCCTGATGTAGCTGCTAGTTGTGTAGAGAGTGTTGGCAAATGAGGCAAAGAATTAAGATATGTACCCCAGTTTTATCTTGAAAACTGAGATTTTAATTTTTAGTAAGCTTTGGATTTTCACAATATTACTGTCTCCATAGTACTGATTATCAAGGCTTAGAAAATCCATTTATTATTGCTGTGCATTCGTTTGAAAATATTCAAGTTCTAATTGACTAACGGTGGACTTTTCCATCTGCAGAATATACTGAATGACCAGAGGTGGCAGTGCAGCAGAAGAGAATTTGTCTGCCTTCCTGATACCCAAAAAAAATAAGCAAATCCTCAGCACTCTGCCATCCTTCATCAGTTTACATGGTAAGTCAAACTCACGTTGAATACATTTGCTTGTCATTAAAAAAGTTCATAGCATCTGAGGGCCCTGAGTACCTTTTTAGTGGGGTCTTTGGCATGATTATATTTCTGTCAAGACTGTAGAAAAAGGGATGACGTTACGGTGATCATCATATTTTCATCAAAGACTTTGTCTCTAAAGCTGACAAAGCCTGTGTTCGATACCTGTGCTAATAATGTGTCCTCAGAGGATATTACTGTCTTTAAGGCTGGAATGAGTTGCCTTAATTTGGAGCAATGGCGTGACTTTCTCATGGAGTGAAGCTCATTTGACCTGTTTCCCTGCACTCTGTATGTGGGACTCTGATACTCCAGACGGATTGCTGTTTAGGATACTCTGCAGTTTTGCAAGTCCATCTCCTTTTCAAAAGGAGCTCAATGCTTTCTCAGTACACCGCCTAGCCGCCTTGCAGTCATAATTAATTATAGTTACCTAGTGCATTATTGCTGGTGTCTCCTCCTCCTGTGTTTCCTCGTCACCCAGGGTGATTGGTCACGTGCTGTCCTGACATCATAAAGCTAGAGCAGGGTGTCATCTGACATGAGGGACAATCAGTTGCCTAGCAAGTGATAAGATAAATTTATCATGGTATTGAAATGGGTTGCAGGGTAAATAGGGCACCCAGTTTAAAACCTAGAAGGTTAGATGAATGAAACTGGGGCATTATTTGAGACTTGTGCATCTGTTTGAAGGTGCGGATAATCGCAATGTTCTGGACTTCTCTATAGCTTAACTGATAGGGATGTACTAAGATGAAGATGTTAAGATGTCGTTTATAGTTTTTATTATTCCCACAAACTATAGCGTAAACCTTCCTCCCTTAACTTATCAGATCACTTAATTGCTATTGGCGTATCATAACCTAAAAGAATTGCATTATAAAGGGGAAGCCTTCACTTGGCTGGCAATCACACCTATTTATCTAGGTCCTGATGTAGCTGCTAGTTGTGTAGAGAGTGTTGGCAAATGAGGCATAGAATTAAGATATGTACCCCAGTTTTATCTTGAAAACAGAGATTTTAATTTTTAGTAAGCTTTGGATTTTCACAATATTACTGTCTCCATAGTACTGATTATCAAGGCTTAGAAAATCCATTTATTATTGCTGTGCATTCGTTTGAAAATATTCAAGTTCTAATTGATTAACGGTGGACTTTTCCATCTGCAGAATATACTGAATGACCAGAGGTGGCAGTGCAGCAGAAGAGAATTTGTCTGCCTTCCTGATACCCAAAAAAAAAGCGTAATTCCTCAGCACTCTGCCATCCTTCATCAGTTTACATGGTAAGTCAAACTCACGTTGAATACATTTTCTTATCATTAAAAAAGTTCATAGCATCTGAGGGCCCTGAGTACCTTTTTAGTGGGGTCTTTGGCATGATTATATTTCTGTCAAGACTGTAGAAAAAGGGATGACGTTACGGTGATCATCATATTTTCATCAAAGACTTTGTCTCTAAAGCTGACAGAGCCTGGGTTAGATACCTGTGCTAATAATGTGTCCTCAGAGGACATTACTGTCTTTAAGGCTGGAATGAGGTGCCTTAATTTGGAGCAATGGTGTGAGTTTCTCATGGAGTGAAGCTCATTTGACCTGTTTCCCTGCACTCTGTATGTGGGACTCTGATACTCCAGATGGATTGCTGTTTAGGATACTCTGCAGTTTTGCAACTCCATCTCCTTTTCAAAAGGAGCTCATGCTTTCTCAGTACACAGCCTAGCCGCCTTGCAGTCATAATTAATTATAGTTACCTAGTGCATAATTGCTGGTGTCTCCTCCTCCTGTGTTTCCTCGTCACCCAGGGTGATAGGTCACGTGCTGTCCTGACATCATAAAGCTAGAGCAGGGTGTCATCTGACATGAGGGACAATCAGTTGCCTAGCAAGTGATGAGATACATTTATCATGGTATTGAAATGGGTTGCAGGGTAAATAGGGCACCCAGCTTATAACCTAGATGGTTAGATGAATGAAACTGGGGCATTATTTGAGACTTGTGCATCTGTTTGAAGGTGCGGATAATCACAATGTTCTGGACTTCTCTATAGCTTAACTGATAGGGATGTACTAAAATGAAGATGTTAAGATGTCGTTTATAGTTTTTATTATTCCCACTAACTATAGCGTAAACCTTCCTACCTTAACTTATCAGATCACTTAATTGCTATTGGCATATCATAACCTAAAATAATTGCACTGAAAAGGGGACGCCTTCACTTGGCTGGCAATCACACCTATTTATCTAGGTCCTGATGTAGCTGCTAGTTGTGTAGAGAGTGTTGGCAAATGAGGCAAAGAATTAAGATATGTACCCCAGTTTTATCTTGAAAACTGAGATTTAAATTTTTAGTAATCTTTGGATTTTCACAATATTACTGTCTCCATAGTACTGATTATCAAGGCTGAGAAAATCCATTTATTATTGCTGTGCATTCGTTTGAAAATATTCAAGTTCTAATTGATTAACGGTGGACTTTTCCATCTGCAGAATATACTGAATGACCAGAGGTGGCAGTGCAGCAGAAGAGAATTTATCTGCCTTCCTGATACCCCAAAAAAAAAGCGCAATTCCTCAGCACTCTGCCATCCTTCATCAGTTTACATGGTAAGTCAAACTCACGTTGAATACATTTGCTTATCATTAAAAAAGTTCATAGCATCTGAGGGCCCTGAAAACCTTTTTAGTGGGGTCTTTGGCATGATTATATTTCTGTCAAGACTGTAGAAAAATGGATGACGTTACGGTGATCATCATATTTTCATCAAAGACTTTGTCTCTAAAGCTGACAAAGCCTGTGTTCGATACCTGTGCTAATAATGTGTCCTCAGAGGATATTACTGTCTTTAAGGCTGGAATGAGTTGCCTTAATTTGGAGCAATGGCGTGACTTTCTCATGGAGTGAAGCTCATTTGACCTGTTTCCCTGCACTCTGTATGTGGGACTCTGATACTCCAGACGGATTGCTGTTTAGGATACTCTGCAGTTTTGCAAGTCGATCTCCTTTTCAAAAGGAGCTCAATGCTTTCTCAGTACACCGCCTAGCCGCCTTGCAGTCATAATTAATTATAGTTACCTAGTGCATTATTGCTGGTGTCTCCTCCTCCTGTGTTTCCTCGTCACCCAGGGTGATTGGTCACGTGCTGTCCTGACATCATAAAGCTAGAGCAGGGTGTCATCTGACATGAGGGACAATCAGTTGCCTAGCAAGTGATAAGATAAATTTATCATGGTATTGAAATGGGTTGCAGGGTAAATAGGGCACCCAGTTTAAAACTTAGATGGTTAGATGAATGAAACTGGGGCATTATTTGAGACTTGTGCATCTGTTTGAAGGTGCGGATAATCGCAATGTTCTGGACTTCTCTATAGCTTAACTGATAGGGATGTACTAAGATGAAGATGTTAAGATGTCGTTTATAGTTTTTATTATTCCCACAAACTATAGCGTAAACCTTCCTCCCTTAACTTATCAGATCACTTAATTGCTATTGGCGTATCATAACCTAAAAGAATTGCACTATAAAGGGGAAGCCTTCACTTGGCTGGCAATCACACCTATTTATCTAGGTCCTGATGTAGCTGCTAGTTGTGTAGAGAGTGTTGGCAAATGAGGCATAGAATTAAGATATGTACCCCAGTTTTATCTTGAAAACTGAGATTTTAATTTTTAGTAAGCTTTGGATTTTCACAATATTACTGTCTCCATAGTACTGATTATCAAGGCTTAGAAAATCCATTTATTATTGCTGTGCATTCGTTTGAAAATATTCAAGTTCTAATTGACTAACGGTGGACTTTTCCATCTGCAGAATATACTGAATGACCAGAGGTGGCAGTGCAGCAGAAGAGAATTTGTCTGCCTTCCTGATACCCAAAAAAATAAGCAAATCCTCAGCACTCTGCCATCCTTCATCAGTTTACATGGTAAGTCAAACTCACGTTGAATACATTTTCTTATCATTAAAAAAGTTCATAACATCTGAGGGCCCTGAGTACCTTTTTAGTGGGGTCTTTGGCATGATTATATTTCTGTCAAGACTGTAGAAAAATGGATGACGTTACGGTGATCATCATATTTTCATCAAAGACTTTGTCTCTAAAGCTGACAAAGCCTGTGTTAGATACCTGTGCTAATAATGTGTCCTCAGAGGACATTACTGTCTTTAAGGCTGGAATGAGTTGCTTTAATTTGGAGCAATGGCGTGACTTTCTCATGGAGTGAAGCTCATTTGACCTGTTTCCCTGCACTCTGTATGTGGGACTCTGATACTCCAGACGGATTGCTGTTTAGGATACTCTGCAGTTTTGCAAGTCCATCTCCTTTTCAAAAGGAGCTCAATGCTTTCTCAGTACACCGCCTAGCCGCCTTGCAGTCATAATTAATTATAGTTACCTAGTGCATTATTGCTGGTGTCTCCTCCTCCTGTGTTTCCTCGTCACCCAGGGTGATTGGTCACGTGCTGTCCTGACATCATAAAGCTAGAGCAGGGTGTCATCTGACATGAGGGACAATCAGTTGCCTAGCAAGTGATAAGATAAATTTATCATGGTATTGAAATGGGTTGCAGGGTAAATAGGGCACCCAGTTTAAAACCTAGATGGTTAGATGAATGAAACTGGGGCATTATTTGAGACTTGTGCATCTGTTTGAAGGTGCGGATAATCGCAATGTTCTGGACTTCTCTATAGCTTAACTGATAGGGATGTACTAAGATGAAGATGTTAAGATGTCGTTTATAGTTTTTATTATTCCCACAAACTATAGCGTAAACCTTCCTCCCTTAACTTATCAGATCACTTAATTGCTATTGGCGTATCATAACCTAAAAGAATTGCATTATAAAGGGGAAGCCTTCACTTGGCTGGCAATCACACCTATTTATCTAGGTCCTGATGTAGCTGCTAGTTGTGTAGAGAGTGTTGGCAAATGAGGCATAGAATTAAGATATGTACCCCAGTTTTATCTTGAAAACAGAGATTTTAATTTTTAGTAAGCTTTGGATTTTCACAATATTACTGTCTCCATAGTACTGATTATCAAGGCTTAGAAAATCCATTTATTATTGCTGTGCATTCGTTTGAAAATATTCAAGTTCTAATTGATTAACGGTGGACTTTTCCATCTGCAGAATATACTGAATGACCAGAGGTGGCAGTGCAGCAGGAGAGAATTTGTCTGCCTTCCTGATACCCAAAAAAAAAGCGTAATTCCTCAGCACTCTGCCATCCTTCATCAGTTTACATGGTAAGTCAAACTCACGTTGAATACATTTTCTTATCATTAAAAAAGTTCATAGCATCTGAGGGCCCTGAGTACCTTTTTAGTGGGGTCTTTGGCATGATTATATTTCTGTCAAGACTGTAGAAAAAGGGATGACGTTACGGTGATCATCATATTTTCATCAAAGACTTTGTCTCTAAAGCTGACAGAGCCTGGGTTAGATACCTGTGCTAATAATGTGTCCTCAGAGGACATTACTGTCTTTAAGGCTGGAATGAGGTGCCTTAATTTGGAGCAATGGTGTGAGTTTCTCATGGAGTGAAGCTCATTTGACCTGTTTCCCTGCACTCTGTATGTGGGACTCTGATACTCCAGATGGATTGCTGTTTAGGATACTCTGCAGTTTTGCAACTCCATCTCCTTTTCAAAAGGAGCTCATGCTTTCTCAGTACACAGCCTAGCCGCCTTGCAGTCATAATTAATTATAGTTACCTAGTGCATAATTGCTGGTGTCTCCTCCTCCTGTGTTTCCTCGTCACCCAGGGTGATAGGTCACGTGCTGTCCTGACATCATAAAGCTAGAGCAGGGTGTCATCTGACATGAGGGACAATCAGTTGCCTAGCAAGTGATGAGATACATTTATCATGGTATTGAAATGGGTTGCAGGGTAAAAAGGGGCACCCAGCTTAAAACCTAGATGGTTAGATTAATGAAACTGGGGCATTATTTGAGACTTGTGCATCTGTTTGAAGGTGCGGATAATCGCAATGTTCTGGACTTCTCTATAGCTTAACTGATAGGGATGTACTAAGATGAAGATGTTAAGATGTCGTTTATAGTTTTTATTATTCCCACAAACTATAGCGTAAACCTTCCTCCCTTAACTTATCAGATCACTTAATTGCTATTGGCGTATCATAACCTAAAAGAATTGCACTATAAAGGGGAAGCCTTCACTTGGCGGGCAATCACAACTATTTATCTAGGTCCTGATGTAGCTGCTAGTTGTGTAGAGAGTGTTGGCAAATGAGGCATAGAATTAAGATATGTACCCCAGTTTTATCTTGAAAAATGAGATTTAAATTTTTAGTAATCTTTGGATTTTCACAATATTACTGTCTCCATAGTACTGATTATCAAGGCTGAGAAAATCCATTTATTATTGCTGTGCATTCGTTTGGAAATATTCAAGTTCTAATTGACTAACGGTGGACTTTTCCATCTGCAGAATATACTGAATGACCAGAGGTGGCAGTGCAGCAGAAGAGAATTTATCTGCCTTCCTGATACCCCCAAAAAAAAGCGCCATTCCTCAGCACTCTGCCATCCTTCATCAGTTTACATGGTAAGTCAAACTCACGTTGAATACATTTGCTTATCATTAAAAAAGTTCATAGCATCTGAGGGCCCTGAAAACCTTTTTAGTGGGGTCTTTGGCATGATTATATTTCTGTCAAGACTGTAGAAAAATGGATGACGTTACGGTGATCATCATATTTTCATCAAAGACTTTGTCTCTAAAGCTGACAAAGCCTGTGTTAGATACCTGTGCTAATAATGTGTCCTCAGAGGATATTACTGTCTTTAAGGCTGGAATGAGTTGCCTTAATTTGGAGCAATGGCGTGACTTTCTCATGGAGTGAAGCTCATTTGACCTTTTTCCCTGCACTCTGTATGTGGGACTCTGATACTCCAGACGGATTGCTGTTTAGGATACTCTGCAGTTTTGCAAGTCCATCTCCTTTTCAAAAGGAGCTCAATGCTTTCTCAGTACACCGCCTAGCCGCCTTGCAGTCATAATTAATTATAGTTACCTAGTGCATTATTGCTGGTGTCTCCTCCTCCCGTGTTTCCTCGTCACCCAGGGTGATTGGTCACGTGCTGTCCTGACATCATAAAGCTAGAGCAGGGTGTCATCTGACATGAGGGACAATCAGTTGCCTAGCAAGTGATAAGATAAATTTATCATGGTATTGAAATGGGTTGCAGGGTAAATAGGGCACCCAGTTTAAAACCTAGATGGTTAGATGAATGAAACTGGGGCATTATTTGAGACTTGTGCATCTGTTTGAAGGTGCGGATAATCGCAATGTTCTGGACTTCTCTATAGCTTAACTGATAGGGATGTACTAAGATGAAGATGTTAAGATGTCGTTTATAGTTTTTATTATTCCCACAAACTATAGCGTAAACCTTCCTCCCTTAACTTATCAGATCACTTAATTGCTATTGGCGTATCATAACCTAAAAGAATTGCACTATAAAGGGGAAGCCTTCACTTGGCTGGCAATCACACCTATTTATCTAGGTCCTGATGTAGCTGCTAGTTGTGTAGAGAGTGTTGGCAAATGAGGCATAGAATTAAGATATGTACCCCAGTTTTATCTTGAAAACTGAGATTTTAATTTTTAGTAAGCTTTGGATTTTCACAATATTACTGTCTCCATAGTACTGATTATCAAGGCTTAGAAAATCCATTTATTATTGCTGTGCATTCGTTTGAAAATATTCAAGTTCTAATTGACTAACGGTGGACTTTTCCATCTGCAGAATATACTGAATGACCAGAGGTGGCAGTGCAGCAGAAGAGAATTTGTCTGCCTTCCTGATACCCAAAAAAAATAAGCAAATCCTCAGCACTCTGCCATCCTTCATCAGTTTACATGGTAAGTCAAACTCACGTTGAATACATTTGCTTGTCATTAAAAAAGTTCATAGCATCTGAGGGCCCTGAGTACCTTTTTAGTGGGGTCTTTGGCATGATTATATTTCTGTCAAGACTGTAGAAAAAGGGATGACGTTACGGTGATCATCATATTTTCATCAAAGACTTTGTCTCTAAAGCTGACAGAGCCTGGGTTAGATACCTGTGCTAATAATGTGTCCTCAGAGGACATTACTGTCTTTAAGGCTGGAATGAGGTGCCTTAATTTGGAGCAATGGTGTGAGTTTCTCATGGAGTGAAGCTCATTTGACCTGTTTCCCTGCACTCTGTATGTGGGACTCTGATACTCCAGATGGATTGCTGTTTAGGATACTCTGCAGTTTTGCAACTCCATCTCCTTTTCAAAAGGAGCTCATGCTTTCTCAGTACACAGCCTAGCCGCCTTGCAGTCATAATTAATTATAGTTACCTAGTGCATAATTGCTGGTGTCTCCTCCTCCTGTGTTTCCTCGTCACCCAGGGTGATTGGTCACGTGCTGTCCTGACATCATAAAGCTAGAGAAGGGTGTCATCTGACATGAGGGACAATCAGTTGCCTAGCAAGTGATGAGATACATTTATCATGGTATTGAAATGGGTTGCAGGGTAAATAGGGCACCCAGCTTAAAACCTAGATGGTTAGATGAATGAAACTGGGGCATTATTTGAGACTTGTGCATCTGTTTGAAGGTGCGGATAATCACAATGTTCTGGACTTCTCCATAGCTTAACTGATAGGGATGTACTAAGATGAAGATGTTAAGATGTCGTTTATAGTTTTTATTATTCCCACTAACTATAGCGTAAACCTTCCTCCCTTAACTTATCAGATCACTTAATTGCTATTGGCGTATCATAACCTAAAAGAATTGCACTGAAAAGGGGACGCCTTCACTTGGCTGGCATTCACACCTATTTATCTAGGTCCTGATGTAGCTGCTAGCTGTGTAGAGAGTGTTGGCAAATGAGGCAAAGAATTAAGATATGTACCCCAGTTTTATCTTGAAAACTGAGATTTAAATTTTTAGTAATCTTTGGATTTTCACAATATTACTGTCTCCATAGTACTGATTATCAAGGCAGAGAAAATCCATTTATTATTGCTGTGCATTCGTTTGAAAATATTCAAGTTCTAATTGACTAACGGTGGACTTTTCCATCTGCAGAATATACTGAATGACCAGAGGTGGCAGTGCAGCAGAAGAGAATTTATCTGCCTTCCTGATACCCCCAAAAAAAAGCGCAATTCCTCAGCACTCTGCCATCCTTCATCAGTTTACATGGTAAGTCAAACTCACGTTGAATACATTTGCTTATCATTAAAAAAGTTCATAGCATCTGAGGGCCCTGAAAACCTTTTTAGTGGGGTCTTTGGCATCATTATATTTCTGTCAAGACTGTAGAAAAATGGATGACGTTACGGTGATCATCATATTTTCATCAAAGACTTTGTCTCTAAAGCTGACAAAGCCTGTGTTAGATACCTGTGCTAATAATGTGTCCTCAGAGGACATTACTGTCTTTAAGGCTGGAATGAGTTGCCTTAATTTGGAGCAATGGCGTGACTTTCTCATGGAGTGAAGCTCATTTGACCTGTTTCCCTGCACTCTGTATGTGGGACTCTGATACTCCAGACGGATTGCTGTTTAGGATACTCTGCAGTTTTGCAAGTCCATCTCCTTTTCAAAAGGAGCTCAATGCTTTCTCAGTACACCGCCTAGCCGCCTTGCAGTCATAATTAATTATAGTTACCTAGTGCATTATTGCTGGTGTCTCCTCCTCCTGTGTTTCCTCGTCACCCAGGGTGATTGGTCACGTGCTGTCCTGACATCATAAAGCTAGAGCAGGGTGTCATCTGACATAAGGGACAATCAGTTGCCTAGCAAGTGATAAGATAAATTTATCATGGTATTGAAAGGGGTTGCAGGGTAAATAGGGCACCCAGTTTAAAACCTAGATGGTTAGATGAATGAAACTGGGGCATTATTTGAGACTTGTGCATCTGTTTGAAGGTGCGGATAATCGCAATGTTCTGGACTTCTCTATAGCTTAACTGATAGGGATGTACTAAGATGAAGATGTTAAGATGTTGTTTATAGTTTTTATTATTCCCACAAACTATAGCGTAAACCTTCCTCCCTTAACTTATCAGATCACTTAATTGCTATTGGCGTATCATAACCTAAAATAATTGCACTGAAAAGGGGACGCCTTCACTTGGCTGGCAATCACACCTATTTATCTAGCTCCTGATGTAGCTGCTAGTTGTGTAGAGAGTGTTGGCAAATGAGGCATAGAATTAAGATATGTACCCCAGTTTTATCTTGAAAACTGAGATTTAAATTTTTAGTAAACTTTGGATTTTCACAATATTACTGTCTCCATAGTACTGATTATCAAGGCTTAGAAAATCCATTTATTATTGCTGTGCATTCGTTTGAAAATATTCAAGTTCTAATTGACTAACGGTGGACTTTTCCATCTGCAGATTATACTGAATGACCAGAGGTGGCAGTGCAGCAGAAGAGAATTTGTCTGCCTTCCTGATACCCAAAAAAAAAAGCGCAATTCCTCAGCACTCTGCCATCCTTCATCAGTTTACATGGTAAGTCAAACTCACGTTGAATACATTTGCTTATCATTAAAAAAGTTCATAGCATCTGAGGGCCCTGAGTACCTTTTTAGTGGGGTCTTTGGCATGATTATATTTCTGTCAAGACTGTAGAAAAATGGATGACGTTACGGTGATCATCATATTTTCATCAAAGACTTTGTCTCTAAAGCTGACAAAGCCTGTGTTAGATACCTGTGCTAATAATGTGTCCTCAGAGGACATTACTGTCTTTAAGGCTGGAATGAGTTGCCTTAATTTGGAGCAATGGCGTGACTTTCTCATGGAGTGAAGCTCATTTGACCTGTTTCCCTGCACTCTGTATGTGGGACTCTGATACTCCAGATGGATTGCTGTTTAGGATACTCTGCAGTTTTGCAAGTCCATCTCCTTTTCAAAAGGAGCTCAATGCTTTCTCAGTACACTGCCTAGCCGCCTTGCAGTCATAATTAATTATAGTTACCTAGTGCATTATTGCTGGTGTCTCCTCCTCCTGTGTTTCCTCGTCACCCAGGGTGATTGGTCACGTGCTGTCCTGACATCATAAAGCTAGAGCAGGGTGTCATCTGACATGAGGGACAATCAGTTGCCTAGCAAGTGATAAGATACATTTATCATGGTATTGAAATGGGTTGCAGGGTAAATAGGGCACCCAGCTTAAAACCTAGATGGTTAGATGAATGAAACTGGGGCATTATTTGAGACTTGTGCATCTGTTTGAAGGTGCGGATAATCGCAATGTTCTGGACTTCTCTATAGCTTAACTGATAGGGATGTACTAAGATGAAGATGTTAAGATGTCGTTTATAGTTTTTATTATTCCCACAAACTATAGCGTAAACCTTCCTCCCTTAACTTATCAGATCACTTAATTGCTATTGGCGTATCATAACCTAAAAGAATTGCATTATAAAGGGGAAGCCTTCACTTGGCTGGCAATCACACCTATTTATCTAGGTCCTGATGTAGCTGCTAGTTGTGTAGAGAGTGTTGGCAAATGAGGCATAGAATTAAGATATGTACCCCAGTTTTATCTGGAAAACAGAGATTTTAATTTTTAGTAAGCTTTGGATTTTCACAATATTACTGTCTCCATAGTACTGATTATCAAGGCTTAGAAAATCCATTTATTATTGCTGTGCATTCATTTGAAAATATTCAAGTTCTAATTGATTAACGGTGGACTTTTCCATCTGCAGAATATACTGAATGACCAGAGGTGGCAGTGCAGCAGAAGAGAATTTGTCTGCCTTCCTGATACCCAAAAAAAAAGCGCAATTCCTCAGCACTCTGCCATCCTTCATCAGTTTACATGGTAAGTCAAACTCACGTTGAATACATTTTCTTATCATTAAAAAAGTTCATAACATCTGAGGGCCCTGAGTACCTTTTTAGTGGGGTCTTTGGCATGATTATATTTCTGTCAAGACTGTAGAAAAATGGATGACGTTACGGTGATCATCATATTTTCATCAAAGACTTTGTCTTTAAAGCTGACAAAGCCTGTGTTAGATACCTGTGCTAATAATGTGTCCTCAGAGGACATTACTGTCTTTAAGGCTGGAATGAGTTGCCTTAATTTGGAGCAATGGTGTGACTTTCCCATGGAGTGAAGCTCATTTGACCTGTTTCCCTGCACTCTGTATGTGGGACTCTGATACTCCAGATGGATTGCTGTTTAGGATACTCTGCAGTTTTGCAACTCCATCTCCTTTTCAAAAGGAGCTCATGCTTTCTCAGTACACAGCCTAGCCGCCTTGCAGTCATAATTAATTATAGTTACCTAGTGCGTAATTGCTGGTGTCTCCTCCTCCTGTGTTTCCTCGTCACCCAGGGTGATAGGTCACGTGCTGTCCTGACATCATAAAGCTAGAGCAGGGTGTCATCTGACATGAGGGACAATCAGTTGCCTAGCAAGTGATGAGATACATTTATCATGGTATTGAAATGGGTTGCAGGGTAAATAGGGCACCCAGCTTATAACCTAGATGGTTAGATGAATGAAACTGGGGCATTATTTGAGACTTGTGCATCTGTTTGAAGGTGCGGATAATCACAATGTTCTGGACTTCTCTATAGCTTAACTGATAGGGATGTACTAAAATGAAGATGTTAAGATGTCGTTTATAGTTTTTATTATTCCCACTAACTATAGCGTAAACCTTCCTCCCTTAACTTATCAGATCACTTAATTGCTATTGGCATATCATAACCTAAAATAATTGCACTGAAAAGGGGACGCCTTCACTTGGCTGGCAATCACACCTATTTATCTAGGTCCTGATGTAGCTGCTAGTTGTGTAGAGAGTGTTGGCAAATGAGGCAAAGAATTAAGATATGTACCCCAGTTTTATCTTGAAAACTGAGATTTAAATTTTTAGTAATCTTTGGATTTTCACAATATTACTGTCTCCATAGTACTGATTATCAAGGCTGAGAAAATCCATTTATTATTGCTGTGCATTCGTTTGAAAATATTCAAGTTCTAATTGATTAACGGTGGACTTTTCCATCTGCAGAATATACTGAATGACCGGAGGTGGCAGTGCAGCAGAAGAGAATTTATCTGCCTTCCTGATACCCCAAAAAAAAAGCGCAATTCCTCAGCACTCTGCCATCCTTCATCAGTTTACATGGTAAGTCAAACTCACGTTGAATACATTTGCTTATCATTAAAAAAGTTCATAGCATCTGAGGGCCCTGAAAACCTTTTTAGTGGGGTCTTTGGCATGATTATATTTCTGTCAAGACTGTAGAAAAATGGATGACGTTACGGTGATCATCATATTTTCATCAAAGACTTTGTCTCTAAAGCTGACAAAGCCTGTGTTCGATACCTGTGCTAATAATGTGTCCTCAGAGGATATTACTGTCTTTAAGGCTGGAATGAGTTGCCTTAATTTGGAGCAATGGCGTGACTTTCTCATGGAGTGAAGCTCATTTGACCTGTTTCCCTGCACTCTGTATGTGGGACTCTGATACTCCAGACGGATTGCTGTTTAGGATACTCTGCAGTTTTGCAAGTCCATCTCCTTTTCAAAAGGAGCTCAATGCTTTCTCAGTACACCGCCTAGCCGCCTTGCAGTCATAATTAATTATAGTTACCTAGTGCATTATTGCTGGTGTCTCCTCCTCCTGTGTTTCCTCGTCACCCAGGGTGATTGGTCACGTGCTGTCCTGACATCATAAAGCTAGAGCAGGGTGTCATCTGACATGAGGGACAATCAGTTGCCTAGCAAGTGATAAGATAAATTTATCATGGTATTGAAATGGGTTGCAGGGTAAATAGGGCACCCAGTTTAAAACTTAGATGGTTAGATGAATGAAACTGGGGCATTATTTGAGACTTGTGCATCTGTTTGAAGGTGCGGATAATCGCAATGTTCTGGACTTCTCTATAGCTTAACTGATAGGGATGTACTAAGATGAAGATGTTAAGATGTCGTTTATAGTTTTTATTATTCCCACAAACTATAGCGTAAACCTTCCTCCCTTAACTTATCAGATCACTTAATTGCTATTGGCGTATCATAACCTAAAAGAATTGCACTATAAAGGGGAAGCCTTCACTTGGCGGGCAATCACACCTATTTATCTAGGTCCTGATGTAGCTGCTAGTTGTGTAGAGAGTGTTGGCAAATGAGGCATAGAATTAAGATATGTACCCCAGTTTTATCTTGAAAACTGAGATTTAAATTTTTAGTAATCTTTGGATTTTCACAATATTACTGTCTCCATAGTACTGATTATCAAGGCTGAGAAAATCCATTTATTATTGCTGTGCATTCGTTTGAAAATATTCAAGTTCTAATTGACTAACGGTGGACTTTTCCATCTGCAGAATATACTGAATGACCAGAGGTGGCAGTGCAGCAGAAGAGAATTTATCTGCCTTCCTGATACCCCCAAAAAAAAGCGCCATTCCTCAGCACTCTGCCATCCTTCATCAGTTTACATGGTAAGTCAAACTCACGTTGAATACATTTGCTTA
Source organism: Lissotriton vulgaris (assembly GCF_964263255.1). NCBI lineage: Eukaryota > Metazoa > Chordata > Amphibia > Caudata > Salamandridae > Lissotriton > Lissotriton vulgaris. The sequence goes on from NC_141695.1 coordinate 1,356,538,422, forward strand.
TCATTAAAAAAGTTCATAGCATCTGAGGGCCCTGAAAACCTTTTTAGTGGGGTCTTTGGCATGATTATATTTCTGTCAAGACTGTAGAAAAATGGATGACGTTACGGTGATCATCATATTTTCATCAAAGACTTTGTCTCTAAAGCTGACAAAGCCTGTGTTAGATACCTGTGCTAATAATGTGTCCTCAGAGGATATTACTGTCTTTAAGGCTGGAATGAGTTGCCTTAATTTGGAGCAATGGCGTGACTTTCTCATGGAGTGAAGCTCATTTGACCTTTTTCCCTGCACTCTGTATGTGGGACTCTGATACTCCAGACGGATTGCTGTTTAGGATACTCTGCAGTTTTGCAAGTCCATCTCCTTTTCAAAAGGAGCTCAATGCTTTCTCAGTACACCGCCTAGCCGCCTTGCAGTCATAATTAATTATAGTTACCTAGTGCATTATTGCTGGTGTCTCCTCCTCCCGTGTTTCCTCGTCACCCAGGGTGATTGGTCACGTGCTGTCCTGACATCATAAAGCTAGAGCAGGGTGTCATCTGACATGAGGGACAATCAGTTGCCTAGCAAGTGATAAGATAAATTTATCATGGTATTGAAATGGGTTGCAGGGTAAATAGGGCACCCAGTTTAAAACCTAGATGGTTAGATGAATGAAACTGGGGCATTATTTGAGACTTGTGCATCTGTTTGAAGGTGCGGATAATCGCAATGTTCTGGACTTCTCTATAGCTTAACTGATAGGGATGTACTAAGATGAAGATGTTAAGATGTCGTTTATAGTTTTTATTATTCCCACAAACTATAGCGTAAACCTTCCTCCCTTAACTTATCAGATCACTTAATTGCTATTGGCGTATCATAACCTAAAAGAATTGCACTATAAAGGGGAAGCCTTCACTTGGCTGGCAATCACACCTATTTATCTAGGTCCTGATGTAGCTGCTAGTTGTGTAGAGAGTGTTGGCAAATGAGGCATAGAATTAAGATATGTACCCCAGTTTTATCTTGAAAACTGAGATTTTAATTTTTAGTAAGCTTTGGATTTTCACAATATTACTGTCTCCATAGTACTGATTATCAAGGCTTAGAAAATCCATTTATTATTGCTGTGCATTCGTTTGAAAATATTCAAGTTCTAATTGACTAACGGTGGACTTTTCCATCTGCAGAATATACTGAATGACCAGAGGTGGCAGTGCAGCAGAAGAGAATTTGTCTGCCTTCCTGATACCCAAAAAAAAAGCGCAATTCCTCAGCACTCTGCCATCCTTCATCAGTTTACATGGTAAGTCAAACTCACGTTGAATACATTTTCTTATCATTAAAAAAGTTCATAACATCTGAGGGCCCTGAGTACCTTTTTAGTGGGGTCTTTGGCATGATTATATTTCTGTCAAGACTGTAGAAAAATGGATGACGTTACGGTGATCATCATATTTTCATCAAAGACTTTGTCTCTAAAGCTGACAAAGCCTGTGTTAGATACCTGTGCTAATAATGTGTCCTCAGAGGATATTACTGTCTTTAAGGCTGGAATGAGTTGCCTTAATTTGGAGCAATGGCGTGACTTTCTCATGGAGTGAATCTCATTTGACCTGTTTCCCTGCACTCTGTATGTGGGACTCTGATACTCCAGACGGATTGCTGTTTAGGATACTCTGCAGTTTTGCAAGTCCATCTCCTTTTCAAAAGGAGCTCAATGCTTTCTCAGTACACCGCCTAGCCGCCTTGCAGTCATAATTAATTATAGTTACCTAGTGCCTTATTGCTGGTGTCTCCTCCTCCTGTGTTTTCTCGTCACCCAGGGTGATTGGTCACGTGCTGTCCTGACATCATAAAGCTAGAGCAGGGTGTCATCTGACATGAGGGACAATCAGTTGCCTAGCAAGTGATGAGATACATTTATCATGGTATTGAAATGGGTTGCAGGGTAAATAGGGCACCCAGCTTAAAACCTAGATGGTTAGATGAATGAAACTGGGGCATTATTTGAGACTTGTGCATCTGTTTGAAGGTGCGGATAATCACAATGTTCTGGACTTCTCCATAGCTTAACTGATAGGGATGTACTAAGATGAAGATGTTAAGATGTCGTTTATAGTTTTTATTATTCCCACAAACTATAGCGTAAACCTTCCTCCCTTAACTTATCAGATCACTTAATTGCTATTGGCGTATCATAACCTAAAAGAATTGCATTATAAAGGGGAAGCCTTCACTTGGCTGGCAATCACACCTATTTATCTAGGTCCTGATGTAGCTGCTAGTTGTGTAGAGAGTGTTGGCAAATGAGGCATAGAATTAAGATATGTACCCCAGTTTTATCTTGAAAACTGAGATTTAAATTTTTAGTAATCTTTGGATTTTCACAATATTACTGTCTCCATAGTACTGATTATCAAGGCTGAGAAAATCCATTTATTATTGCTGTGCATTCGTTTGAAAATATTCAAGTTCTAATTGACTAACGGTGGACTTTTCCATCTGCAGAATATACTGAATGACCAGAGGTGGCAGTGCAGCAGAAGAGAATTTATCTGCCTTCCTGATACCCCCAAAAAAAAGCGCAATTCCTCAGCACTCTGCCATCCTTCATCAGTTTACATGGTAAGTCAAACTCACGTTGAATACATTTGCTTATCATTAAAAAAGTTCATAACATCTGAGGGCCCTGAGTACCTTTTTAGTGGGGTCTTTGGCATGATTATATTTCTGTCAAGACTGTAGAAAAATGGATGACGTTACGGTGATCATCATATTTTCATCAAAGACTTTGTCTCTAAAGCTGACAAAGCCTGTGTTAGATACCTGTGCTAATAATGTGTCCTCAGAGGACATTACTGTCTTTAAGGCTGGAATGAGTTGCCTTAATTTGGAGCAATGGTGTGACTTTCCCATGGAGTGAAGCTCATTTGACCTGTTTCCCTGCACTCTGTATGTGGGACTCTGATACTCCAGATGGATTGCTGTTTAGGATACTCTGCAGTTTTGCAACTCCATCTCCTTTTCAAAAGGAGCTCATGCTTTCTCAGTACACAGCCTAGCCGCCTTGCAGTCATAATTAATTATAGTTACCTAGTGCGTAATTGCTGGTGTCTCCTCCTCCTGTGTTTCCTCGTCACCCAGGGTGATAGGTCACGTGCTGTCCTGACATCATAAAGATAGAGCAGGGTGTCATCTGACATGAGGGACAATCAGTTGCCTAGCAAGTGATGAGATACATTTATCATGGTATTGAAATGGGTTGCAGGGTAAATAGGGCACCCAGCTTAAAACCTAGATGGTTAGATGAATGAAACTGGGGCATTATTTGAGACTTGTGCATCTGTTTGAAGGTGCGGATAATCACAATGTTCTGGACTTCTCTATAGCTTAACTGATAGGGATGTACTAAAATGAAGATGTTAAGATGTCGTTTATAGTTTTTATTATTCCCACTAACTATAGCGTAAACCTTCCTCCCTTAACTTATCAGATCACTTAATTGCTATTGGCATATCATAACCTAAAATAATTGCACTGAAAAGGGGACGCCTTCACTTGGCTGGCAATCACACCTATTTATCTAGGTCCTGATGTAGCTGCTAGTTGTGTAGAGAGTGTTGGCAAATGAGGCAAAGAATTAAGATATGTACCCCAGTTTTATCTTGAAAACTGAGATTTTAATTTTTAGTAAGCTTTGGATTTTCACAATATTACTGTCTCCATAGTACTGATTATCAAGGCTTAGAAAATCCATTTATTATTGCTGTGCATTCGTTTGAAAATATTCAAGTTCTAATTGACTAACGGTGGACTTTTCCATCTGCAGAATATACTGAATGACCAGAGGTGGCAGTGCAGCAGAAGAGAATTTGTCTGCCTTCCTGATACCCAAAAAAAATAAGCAAATCCTCAGCACTCTGCCATCCTTCATCAGTTTACATGGTAAGTCAAACTCACGTTGAATACATTTTCTTATCATTAAAAAAGTTCATAGCATCTGAGGGCCCTGAGTACCTTTTTAGTGGGGTCTTTGGCATGATTATATTTCTGTCAAGACTGTAGAAAAAGGGATGACGTTACGGTGATCATCATATTTTCATCAAAGACTTTGTCTCTAAAGCTGACAGAGCCTGGGTTAGATACCTGTGCTAATAATGTGTCCTCAGAGGACATTACTGTCTTTAAGGCTGGAATGAGGTGCCTTAATTTGGAGCAATGGTGTGAGTTTCTCATGGAGTGAAGCTCATTTGACCTGTTTCCCTGCACTCTGTATGTGGGACTCTGATACTCCAGATGGATTGCTGTTTAGGATACTCTGCAGTTTTGCAACTCCATCTCCTTTTCAAAAGGAGCTCATGCTTTCTCAGTACACAGCCTAGCCGCCTTGCAGTCATAATTAATTATAGTTACCTAGTGCATAATTGCTGGTGTCTCCTCCTCCTGTGTTTCCTCGTCACCCAGGGTGATAGGTCACGTGCTGTCCTGACATCATAAAGCTAGAGCAGGGTGTCATCTGACATGAGGGACAATCAGTTGCCTAGCAAGTGATGAGATACATTTATCATGGTATTGAAATGGGTTGCAGGGTAAATAGGGCACCCAGCTTATAACCTAGATGGTTAGATGAATGAAACTGGGGCATTATTTGAGACTTGTGCATCTGTTTGAAGGTGCGGATAATCACAATGTTCTGGACTTCTCTATAGCTTAACTGATAGGGATGTACTAAAATGAAGATGTTAAGATGTCGTTTATAGTTTTTATTATTCCCACTAACTATAGCGTAAACCTTCCTACCTTAACTTATCAGATCACTTAATTGCTATTGGCATATCATAACCTAAAATAATTGCACTGAAAAGGGGACGCCTTCACTTGGCTGGCAATCACACCTATTTATCTAGGTCCTGATGTAGCTGCTAGTTGTGTAGAGAGTGTTGGCAAATGAGGCAAAGAATTAAGATATGTACCCCAGTTTTATCTTGAAAACTGAGATTTAAATTTTTAGTAATCTTTGGATTTTCACAATATTACTGTCTCCATAGTACTGATTATCAAGGCTGAGAAAATCCATTTATTATTGCTGTGCATTCGTTTGAAAATATTCAAGTTCTAATTGATTAACGGTGGACTTTTCCATCTGCAGAATATACTGAATGACCAGAGGTGGCAGTGCAGCAGAAGAGAATTTATCTGCCTTCCTGATACCCCAAAAAAAAAGCGCAATTCCTCAGCACTCTGCCATCCTTCATCAGTTTACATGGTAAGTCAAACTCACGTTGAATACATTTGCTTATCATTAAAAAAGTTCATAGCATCTGAGGGCCCTGAAAACCTTTTTAGTGGGGTCTTTGGCATGATTATATTTCTGTCAAGACTGTAGAAAAATGGATGACGTTACGGTGATCATCATATTTTCATCAAAGACTTTGTCTCTAAAGCTGACAAAGCCTGTGTTCGATACCTGTGCTAATAATGTGTCCTCAGAGGATATTACTGTCTTTAAGGCTGGAATGAGTTGCCTTAATTTGGAGCAATGGCGTGACTTTCTCATGGAGTGAAGCTCATTTGACCTGTTTCCCTGCACTCTGTATGTGGGACTCTGATACTCCAGACGGATTGCTGTTTAGGATACTCTGCAGTTTTGCAAGTCGATCTCCTTTTCAAAAGGAGCTCAATGCTTTCTCAGTACACCGCCTAGCCGCCTTGCAGTCATAATTAATTATAGTTACCTAGTGCATTATTGCTGGTGTCTCCTCCTCCTGTGTTTCCTCGTCACCCAGGGTGATTGGTCACGTGCTGTCCTGACATCATAAAGCTAGAGCAGGGTGTCATCTGACATGAGGGACAATCAGTTGCCTAGCAAGTGATAAGATAAATTTATCATGGTATTGAAATGGGTTGCAGGGTAAATAGGGCACCCAGTTTAAAACTTAGATGGTTAGATGAATGAAACTGGGGCATTATTTGAGACTTGTGCATCTGTTTGAAGGTGCGGATAATCGCAATGTTCTGGACTTCTCTATAGCTTAACTGATAGGGATGTACTAAGATGAAGATGTTAAGATGTCGTTTATAGTTTTTATTATTCCCACAAACTATAGCGTAAACCTTCCTCCCTTAACTTATCAGATCACTTAATTGCTATTGGCGTATCATAACCTAAAAGAATTGCACTATAAAGGGGAAGCCTTCACTTGGCTGGCAATCACACCTATTTATCTAGGTCCTGATGTAGCTGCTAGTTGTGTAGAGAGTGTTGGCAAATGAGGCATAGAATTAAGATATGTACCCCAGTTTTATCTTGAAAACTGAGATTTTAATTTTTAGTAAGCTTTGGATTTTCACAATATTACTGTCTCCATAGTACTGATTATCAAGGCTTAGAAAATCCATTTATTATTGCTGTGCATTCGTTTGAAAATATTCAAGTTCTAATTGACTAACGGTGGACTTTTCCATCTGCAGAATATACTGAATGACCAGAGGTGGCAGTGCAGCAGAAGAGAATTTGTCTGCCTTCCTGATACCCAAAAAAATAAGCAAATCCTCAGCACTCTGCCATCCTTCATCAGTTTACATGGTAAGTCAAACTCACGTTGAATACATTTTCTTATCATTAAAAAAGTTCATAACATCTGAGGGCCCTGAGTACCTTTTTAGTGGGGTCTTTGGCATGATTATATTTCTGTCAAGACTGTAGAAAAATGGATGACGTTACGGTGATCATCATATTTTCATCAAAGACTTTGTCTCTAAAGCTGACAAAGCCTGTGTTAGATACCTGTGCTAATAATGTGTCCTCAGAGGACATTACTGTCTTTAAGGCTGGAATGAGTTGCTTTAATTTGGAGCAATGGCGTGACTTTCTCATGGAGTGAAGCTCATTTGACCTGTTTCCCTGCACTCTGTATGTGGGACTCTGATACTCCAGACGGATTGCTGTTTAGGATACTCTGCAGTTTTGCAAGTCCATCTCCTTTTCAAAAGGAGCTCAATGCTTTCTCAGTACACCGCCTAGCCGCCTTGCAGTCATAATTAATTATAGTTACCTAGTGCATTATTGCTGGTGTCTCCTCCTCCTGTGTTTCCTCGTCACCCAGGGTGATTGGTCACGTGCTGTCCTGACATCATAAAGCTAGAGCAGGGTGTCATCTGACATGAGGGACAATCAGTTGCCTAGCAAGTGATAAGATAAATTTATCATGGTATTGAAATGGGTTGCAGGGTAAATAGGGCACCCAGTTTAAAACCTAGATGGTTAGATGAATGAAACTGGGGCATTATTTGAGACTTGTGCATCTGTTTGAAGGTGCGGATAATCGCAATGTTCTGGACTTCTCTATAGCTTAACTGATAGGGATGTACTAAGATGAAGATGTTAAGATGTCGTTTATAGTTTTTATTATTCCCACAAACTATAGCGTAAACCTTCCTCCCTTAACTTATCAGATCACTTAATTGCTATTGGCGTATCATAACCTAAAAGAATTGCATTATAAAGGGGAAGCCTTCACTTGGCTGGCAATCACACCTATTTATCTAGGTCCTGATGTAGCTGCTAGTTGTGTAGAGAGTGTTGGCAAATGAGGCATAGAATTAAGATATGTACCCCAGTTTTATCTTGAAAACAGAGATTTTAATTTTTAGTAAGCTTTGGATTTTCACAATATTACTGTCTCCATAGTACTGATTATCAAGGCTTAGAAAATCCATTTATTATTGCTGTGCATTCGTTTGAAAATATTCAAGTTCTAATTGATTATCGGTGGACTTTTCCATCTGCAGAATATACTGAATGACCAGAGGTGGCAGTGCAGCAGAAGAGAATTTGTCTGCCTTCCTGATACCCAAAAAAAAAGCGTAATTCCTCAGCACTCTGCCATCCTTCATCAGTTTACATGGTAAGTCAAACTCACGTTGAATACATTTTCTTATCATTAAAAAAGTTCATAGCATCTGAGGGCCCTGAGTACCTTTTTAGTGGGGTCTTTGGCATGATTATATTTCTGTCAAGACTGTAGAAAAAGGGATGACGTTACGGTGATCATCATATTTTCATCAAAGACTTTGTCTCTAAAGCTGACAGAGCCTGGGTTAGATACCTGTGCTAATAATGTGTCCTCAGAGGACATTACTGTCTTTAAGGCTGGAATGAGGTGCCTTAATTTGGAGCAATGGTGTGAGTTTCTCATGGAGTGAAGCTCATTTGACCTGTTTCCCTGCACTCTGTATGTGGGACTCTGATACTCCAGATGGATTGCTGTTTAGGATACTCTGCAGTTTTGCAACTCCATCTCCTTTTCAAAAGGAGCTCATGCTTTCTCAGTACACAGCCTAGCCGCCTTGCAGTCATAATTAATTATAGTTACCTAGTGCATAATTGCTGGTGTCTCCTCCTCCTGTGTTTCCTCGTCACCCAGGGTGATAGGTCACGTGCTGTCCTGACATCATAAAGCTAGAGCAGGGTGTCATCTGACATGAGGGACAATCAGTTGCCTAGCAAGTGATGAGATACATTTATCATGGTATTGAAATGGGTTGCAGGGTAAAAAGGGGCACCCAGCTTAAAACCTAGATGGTTAGATTAATGAAACTGGGGCATTATTTGAGACTTGTGCATCTGTTTGAAGGTGCGGATAATCGCAATGTTCTGGACTTCTCTATAGCTTAACTGATAGGGATGTACTAAGATGAAGATGTTAAGATGTCGTTTATAGTTTTTATTATTCCCACAAACTATAGCGTAAACCTTCCTCCCTTAACTTATCAGATCACTTAATTGCTATTGGCGTATCATAACCTAAAAGAATTGCACTATAAAGGGGAAGCCTTCACTTGGCGGGCAATCACAACTATTTATCTAGGTCCTGATGTAGCTGCTAGTTGTGTAGAGAGTGTTGGCAAATGAGGCATAGAATTAAGATATGTACCCCAGTTTTATCTTGAAAAATGAGATTTAAATTTTTAGTAATCTTTGGATTTTCACAATATTACTGTCTCCATAGTACTGATTATCAAGGCTGAGAAAATCCATTTATTATTGCTGTGCATTCGTTTGAAAATATTCAAGTTCTAATTGACTAACGGTGGACTTTTCCATCTGCAGAATATACTGAATGACCAGAGGTGGCAGTGCAGCAGAAGAGAATTTATCTGCCTTCCTGATACCCCCAAAAAAAAGCGCCATTCCTCAGCACTCTGCCATCCTTCATCAGTTTACATGGTAAGTCAAACTCACGTTGAATACATTTGCTTATCATTAAAAAAGTTCATAGCATCTGAGGGCCCTGAAAACCTTTTTAGTGGGGTCTTTGGCATGATTATATTTCTGTCAAGACTGTAGAAAAATGGATGACGTTACGGTGATCATCATATTTTCATCAAAGACTTTGTCTCTAAAGCTGACAAAGCCTGTGTTAGATACCTGTGCTAATAATGTGTCCTCAGAGGATATTACTGTCTTTAAGGCTGGAATGAGTTGCCTTAATTTGGAGCAATGGCGTGACTTTCTCATGGAGTGAAGCTCATTTGACCTTTTTCCCTGCACTCTGTATGTGGGACTCTGATACTCCAGACGGATTGCTGTTTAGGATACTCTGCAGTTTTGCAAGTCCATCTCCTTTTCAAAAGGAGCTCAATGCTTTCTCAGTACACCGCCTAGCCGCCTTGCAGTCATAATTAATTATAGTTACCTAGTGCATTATTGCTGGTGTCTCCTCCTCCCGTGTTTCCTCGTCACCCAGGGTGATTGGTCACGTGCTGTCCTGACATCATAAAGCTAGAGCAGGGTGTCATCTGACATGAGGGACAATCAGTTGCCTAGCAAGTGATAAGATAAATTTATCATGGTATTGAAATGGGTTGCAGGGTAAATAGGGCACCCAGTTTAAAACCTAGATGGTTAGATGAATGAAACTGGGGCATTATTTGAGACTTGTGCATCTGTTTGAAGGTGCGGATAATCGCAATGTTCTGGACTTCTCTATAGCTTAACTGATAGGGATGTACTAAGATGAAGATGTTAAGATGTCGTTTATAGTTTTTATTATTCCCACAAACTATAGCGTAAACCTTCCTCCCTTAACTTATCAGATCACTTAATTGCTATTGGCGTATCATAACCTAAAAGAATTGCACTATAAAGGGGAAGCCTTCACTTGGCTGGCAATCACACCTATTTATCTAGGTCCTGATGTAGCTGCTAGTTGTGTAGAGAGTGTTGGCAAATGAGGCATAGAATTAAGATATGTACCCCAGTTTTATCTTGAAAACTGAGATTTTAATTTTTAGTAAGCTTTGGATTTTCACAATATTACTGTCTCCATAGTACTGATTATCAAGGCTTAGAAAATCCATTTATTATTGCTGTGCATTCGTTTGAAAATATTCAAGTTCTAATTGACTAACGGTGGACTTTTCCATCTGCAGAATATACTGAATGACCAGAGGTGGCAGTGCAGCAGAAGAGAATTTGTCTGCCTTCCTGATACCCAAAAAAAATAAGCAAATCCTCAGCACTCTGCCATCCTTCATCAGTTTACATGGTAAGTCAAACTCACGTTGAATACATTTGCTTGTCATTAAAAAAGTTCATAGCATCTGAGGGCCCTGAGTACCTTTTTAGTGGGGTCTTTGGCATGATTATATTTCTGTCAAGACTGTAGAAAAAGGGATGACGTTACGGTGATCATCATATTTTCATCAAAGACTTTGTCTCTAAAGCTGACAGAGCCTGGGTTAGATACCTGTGCTAATAATGTGTCCTCAGAGGACATTACTGTCTTTAAGGCTGGAATGAGGTGCCTTAATTTGGAGCAATGGTGTGAGTTTCTCATGGAGTGAAGCTCATTTGACCTGTTTCCCTGCACTCTGTATGTGGGACTCTGATACTCCAGATGGATTGCTGTTTAGGATACTCTGCAGTTTTGCAACTCCATCTCCTTTTCAAAAGGAGCTCATGCTTTCTCAGTACACAGCCTAGCCGCCTTGCAGTCATAATTAATTATAGTTACCTAGTGCATAATTGCTGGTGTCTCCTCCTCCTGTGTTTCCTCGTCACCCAGGGTGATTGGTCACGTGCTGTCCTGACATCATAAAGCTAGAGAAGGGTGTCATCTGACATGAGGGACAATCAGTTGCCTAGCAAGTGATGAGATACATTTATCATGGTATTGAAATGGGTTGCAGGGTAAATAGGGCACCCAGCTTAAAACCTAGATGGTTAGATGAATGAAACTGGGGCATTATTTGAGACTTGTGCATCTGTTTGAAGGTGCGGATAATCACAATGTTCTGGACTTCTCCATAGCTTAACTGATAGGGATGTACTAAGATGAAGATGTTAAGATGTCGTTTATAGTTTTTATTATTCCCACTAACTATAGCGTAAACCTTCCTCCCTTAACTTATCAGATCACTTAATTGCTATTGGCGTATCATAACCTAAAAGAATTGCACTGAAAAGGGGACGCCTTCACTTGGCTGGCATTCACACCTATTTATCTAGGTCCTGATGTAGCTGCTAGCTGTGTAGAGAGTGTTGGCAAATGAGGCAAAGAATTAAGATATGTACCCCAGTTTTATCTTGAAAACTGAGATTTAAATTTTTAGTAATCTTTGGATTTTCACAATATTACTGTCTCCATAGTACTGATTATCAAGGCAGAGAAAATCCATTTATTATTGCTGTGCATTCGTTTGAAAATATTCAAGTTCTAATTGACTAACGGTGGACTTTTCCATCTGCAGAATATACTGAATGACCAGAGGTGGCAGTGCAGCAGAAGAGAATTTATCTGCCTTCCTGATACCCCCAAAAAAAAGCGCAATTCCTCAGCACTCTGCCATCCTTCATCAGTTTACATGGTAAGTCAAACTCACGTTGAATACATTTGCTTATCATTAAAAAAGTTCATAGCATCTGAGGGCCCTGAAAACCTTTTTAGTGGGGTCTTTGGCATCATTATATTTCTGTCAAGACTGTAGAAAAATGGATGACGTTACGGTGATCATCATATTTTCATCAAAGACTTTGTCTCTAAAGCTGACAAAGCCTGTGTTAGATACCTGTGCTAATAATGTGTCCTCAGAGGACATTACTGTCTTTAAGGCTGGAATGAGTTGCCTTAATTTGGAGCAATGGCGTGACTTTCTCATGGAGTGAAGCTCATTTGACCTGTTTCCCTGCACTCTGTATGTGGGACTCTGATACTCCAGACGGATTGCTGTTTAGGATACTCTGCAGTTTTGCAAGTCCATCTCCTTTTCAAAAGGAGCTCAATGCTTTCTCAGTACACCGCCTAGCCGCCTTGCAGTCATAATTAATTATAGTTACCTAGTGCATTATTGCTGGTGTCTCCTCCTCCTGTGTTTCCTCGTCACCCAGGGTGATTGGTCACGTGCTGTCCTGACATCATAAAGCTAGAGCAGGGTGTCATCTGACATAAGGGACAATCAGTTGCCTAGCAAGTGATAAGATAAATTTATCATGGTATTGAAAGGGGTTGCAGGGTAAATAGGGCACCCAGTTTAAAACCTAGATGGTTAGATGAATGAAACTGGGGCATTATTTGAGACTTGTGCATCTGTTTGAAGGTGCGGATAATCGCAATGTTCTGGACTTCTCTATAGCTTAACTGATAGGGATGTACTAAGATGAAGATGTTAAGATGTTGTTTATAGTTTTTATTATTCCCACAAACTATAGCGTAAATCTTCCTCCCTTAACTTATCAGATCACTTAATTGCTATTGGCGTATCATAACCTAAAATAATTGCACTGAAAAGGGGACGCCTTCACTTGGCTGGCAATCACACCTATTTATCTAGCTCCTGATGTAGCTGCTAGTTGTGTAGAGAGTGTTGGCAAATGAGGCATAGAATTAAGATATGTACCCCAGTTTTATCTTGAAAACTGAGATTTAAATTTTTAGTAAACTTTGGATTTTCACAATATTACTGTCTCCATAGTACTGATTATCAAGGCTTAGAAAATCCATTTATTATTGCTGTGCATTCGTTTGAAAATATTCAAGTTCTAATTGACTAACGGTGGACTTTTCCATCTGCAGATTATACTGAATGACCAGAGGTGGCAGTGCAGCAGAAGAGAATTTGTCTGCCTTCCTGATACCCAAAAAAAAAAGCGCAATTCCTCAGCACTCTGCCATCCTTCATCAGTTTACATGGTAAGTCAAACTCACGTTGAATACATTTGCTTATCATTAAAAAAGTTCATAGCATCTGAGGGCCCTGAGTACCTTTTTAGTGGGGTCTTTGGCATGATTATATTTCTGTCAAGACTGTAGAAAAATGGATGACGTTACGGTGATCATCATATTTTCATCAAAGACTTTGTCTCTAAAGCTGACAAAGCCTGTGTTAGATACCTGTGCTAATAATGTGTCCTCAGAGGACATTACTGTCTTTAAGGCTGGAATGAGTTGCCTTAATTTGGAGCAATGGCGTGACTTTCTCATGGAGTGAAGCTCATTTGACCTGTTTCCCTGCACTCTGTATGTGGGACTCTGATACTCCAGATGGATTGCTGTTTAGGATACTCTGCAGTTTTGCAAGTCCATCTCCTTTTCAAAAGGAGCTCAATGCTTTCTCAGTACACTGCCTAGCCGCCTTGCAGTCATAATTAATTATAGTTACCTAGTGCATTATTGCTGGTGTCTCCTCCTCCTGTGTTTCCTCGTCACCCAGGGTGATTGGTCACGTGCTGTCCTGACATCATAAAGCTAGAGCAGGGTGTCATCTGACATGAGGGACAATCAGTTGCCTAGCAAGTGATAAGATACATTTATCATGGTATTGAAATGGGTTGCAGGGTAAATAGGGCACCCAGCTTAAAACCTAGATGGTTAGATGAATGAAACTGGGGCATTATTTGAGACTTGTGCATCTGTTTGAAGGTGCGGATAATCGCAATGTTCTGGACTTCTCTATAGCTTAACTGATAGGGATGTACTAAGATGAAGATGTTAAGATGTCGTTTATAGTTTTTATTATTCCCACAAACTATAGCGTAAACCTTCCTCCCTTAACTTATCAGATCACTTAATTGCTATTGGCGTATCATAACCTAAAAGAATTGCATTATAAAGGGGAAGCCTTCACTTGGCTGGCAATCACACCTATTTATCTAGGTCCTGATGTAGCTGCTAGTTGTGTAGAGAGTGTTGGCAAATGAGGCATAGAATTAAGATATGTACCCCAGTTTTATCTGGAAAACAGAGATTTTAATTTTTAGTAAGCTTTGGATTTTCACAATATTACTGTCTCCATAGTACTGATTATCAAGGCTTAGAAAATCCATTTATTATTGCTGTGCATTCATTTGAAAATATTCAAGTTCTAATTGATTAACGGTGGACTTTTCCATCTGCAGAATATACTGAATGACCAGAGGTGGCAGTGCAGCAGAAGAGAATTTGTCTGCCTTCCTGATACCCAAAAAAAAGCGCAATTCCTCAGCACTCTGCCATCCTTCATCAGTTTACATGGTAAGTCAAACTCACGTTGAATACATTTTCTTATCATTAAAAAAGTTCATAACATCTGAGGGCCCTGAGTACCTTTTTAGTGGGGTCTTTGGCATGATTATATTTCTGTCAAGACTGTAGAAAAATGGATGACGTTACGGTGATCATCATATTTTCATCAAAGACTTTGTCTTTAAAGCTGACAAAGCCTGTGTTAGATACCTGTGCTAATAATGTGTCCTCAGAGGACATTACTGTCTTTAAGGCTGGAATGAGTTGCCTTAATTTGGAGCAATGGTGTGACTTTCCCATGGAGTGAAGCTCATTTGACCTGTTTCCCTGCACTCTGTATGTGGGACTCTGATACTCCAGATGGATTGCTGTTTAGGATACTCTGCAGTTTTGCAACTCCATCTCCTTTTCAAAAGGAGCTCATGCTTTCTCAGTACACAGCCTAGCCGCCTTGCAGTCATAATTAATTATAGTTACCTAGTGCGTAATTGCTGGTGTCTCCTCCTCCTGTGTTTCCTCGTCACCCAGGGTGATAGGTCACGTGCTGTCCTGACATCATAAAGCTAGAGCAGGGTGTCATCTGACATGAGGGACAATCAGTTGCCTAGCAAGTGATGAGATACATTTATCATGGTATTGAAATGGGTTGCAGGGTAAATAGGGCACCCAGCTTATAACCTAGATGGTTAGATGAATGAAACTGGGGCATTATTTGAGACTTGTGCATCTGTTTGAAGGTGCGGATAATCACAATGTTCTGGACTTCTCTATAGCTTAACTGATAGGGATGTACTAAAATGAAGATGTTAAGATGTCGTTTATAGTTTTTATTATTCCCACTAACTATAGCGTAAACCTTCCTCCCTTAACTTATCAGATCACTTAATTGCTATTGGCATATCATAACCTAAAATAATTGCACTGAAAAGGGGACGCCTTCACTTGGCTGGCAATCACACCTATTTATCTAGGTCCTGATGTAGCTGCTAGTTGTGTAGAGAGTGTTGGCAAATGAGGCAAAGAATTAAGATATGTACCCCAGTTTTATCTTGAAAACTGAGATTTAAATTTTTAGTAATCTTTGGATTTTCACAATATTACTGTCTCCATAGTACTGATTATCAAGGCTGAGAAAATCCATTTATTATTGCTGTGCATTCGTTTGAAAATATTCAAGTTCTAATTGATTAACGGTGGACTTTTCCATCTGCAGAATATACTGAATGACCGGAGGTGGCAGTGCAGCAGAAGAGAATTTATCTGCCTTCCTGATACCCCAAAAAAAAAGCGCAATTCCTCAGCACTCTGCCATCCTTCATCAGTTTACATGGTAAGTCAAACTCACGTTGAATACATTTGCTTATCATTAAAAAAGTTCATAGCATCTGAGGGCCCTGAAAACCTTTTTAGTGGGGTCTTTGGCATGATTATATTTCTGTCAAGACTGTAGAAAAATGGATGACGTTACGGTGATCATCATATTTTCATCAAAGACTTTGTCTCTAAAGCTGACAAAGCCTGTGTTCGATACCTGTGCTAATAATGTGTCCTCAGAGGATATTACTGTCTTTAAGGCTGGAATGAGTTGCCTTAATTTGGAGCAATGGCGTGACTTTCTCATGGAGTGAAGCTCATTTGACCTGTTTCCCTGCACTCTGTATGTGGGACTCTGATACTCCAGACGGATTGCTGTTTAGGATACTCTGCAGTTTTGCAAGTCCATCTCCTTTTCAAAAGGAGCTCAATGCTTTCTCAGTACACCGCCTAGCCGCCTTGCAGTCATAATTAATTATAGTTACCTAGTGCATTATTGCTGGTGTCTCCTCCTCCTGTGTTTCCTCGTCACCCAGGGTGATTGGTCACGTGCTGTCCTGACATCATAAAGCTAGAGCAGGGTGTCATCTGACATGAGGGACAATCAGTTGCCTAGCAAGTGATAAGATAAATTTATCATGGTATTGAAATGGGTTGCAGGGTAAATAGGGCACCCAGTTTAAAACTTAGATGGTTAGATGAATGAAACTGGGGCATTATTTGAGACTTGTGCATCTGTTTGAAGGTGCGGATAATCGCAATGTTCTGGACTTCTCTATAGCTTAACTGATAGGGATGTACTAAGATGAAGATGTTAAGATGTCGTTTATAGTTTTTATTATTCCCACAAACTATAGCGTAAACCTTCCTCCCTTAACTTATCAGATCACTTAATTGCTATTGGCGTATCATAACCTAAAAGAATTGCACTATAAAGGGGAAGCCTTCACTTGGCGGGCAATCACACCTATTTATCTAGGTCCTGATGTAGCTGCTAGTTGTGTAGAGAGTGTTGGCAAATGAGGCATAGAATTAAGATATGTACCCCAGTTTTATCTTGAAAACTGAGATTTAAATTTTTAGTAATCTTTGGATTTTCACAATATTACTGTCTCCATAGTACTGATTATCAAGGCTGAGAAAATCCATTTATTATTGCTGTGCATTCGTTTGAAAATATTCAAGTTCTAATTGACTAACGGTGGACTTTTCCATCTGCAGAATATACTGAATGACCAGAGGTGGCAGTGCAGCAGAAGAGAATTTATCTGCCTTCCTGATACCCCCAAAAAAAAGCGCCATTCCTCAGCACTCTGCCATCCTTCATCAGTTTACATGGTAAGTCAAACTCACGTTGAATACATTTGCTTATCATTAAAAAAGTTCATAGCATCTGAGGGCCCTGAAAACCTTTTTAGTGGGGTCTTTGGCATGATTATATTTCTGTCAAGACTGTAGAAAAATGGATGACGTTACGGTGATCATCATATTTTCATCAAAGACTTTGTCTCTAAAGCTGACAAAGCCTGTGTTAGATACCTGTGCTAATAATGTGTCCTCAGAGGATATTACTGTCTTTAAGGCTGGAATGAGTTGCCTTAATTTGGAGCAATGGCGTGACTTTCTCATGGAGTGAAGCTCATTTGACCTTTTTCCCTGCACTCTGTATGTGGGACTCTGATACTCCAGACGGATTGCTGTTTAGGATACTCTGCAGTTTTGCAAGTCCATCTCCTTTTCAAAAGGAGCTCAATGCTTTCTCAGTACACCGCCTAGCCGCCTTGCAGTCATAATTAATTATAGTTACCTAGTGCATTATTGCTGGTGTCTCCTCCTCCCGTGTTTCCTCGTCACCCAGGGTGATTGGTCACGTGCTGTCCTGACATCATAAAGCTAGAGCAGGGTGTCATCTGACATGAGGGACAATCAGTTGCCTAGCAAGTGATAAGATAAATTTATCATGGTATTGAAATGGGTTGCAGGGTAAATAGGGCACCCAGTTTAAAACCTAGATGGTTAGATGAATGAAACTGGGGCATTATTTGAGACTTGTGCATCTGTTTGAAGGTGCGGATAATCGCAATGTTCTGGACTTCTCTATAGCTTAACTGATAGGGATGTACTAAGATGAAGATGTTAAGATGTCGTTTATAGTTTTTATTATTCCCACAAACTATAGCGTAAACCTTCCTCCCTTAACTTATCAGATCACTTAATTGCTATTGGCGTATCATAACCTAAAAGAATTGCACTATAAAGGGGAAGCCTTCACTTGGCTGGCAATCACACCTATTTATCTAGGTCCTGATGTAGCTGCTAGTTGTGTAGAGAGTGTTGGCAAATGAGGCATAGAATTAAGATATGTACCCCAGTTTTATCTTGAAAACTGAGATTTTAATTTTTAGTAAGCTTTGGATTTTCACAATATTACTGTCTCCATAGTACTGATTATCAAGGCTTAGAAAATCCATTTATTATTGCTGTGCATTCGTTTGAAAATATTCAAGTTCTAATTGACTAACGGTGGACTTTTCCATCTGCAGAATATACTGAATGACCAGAGGTGGCAGTGCAGCAGAAGAGAATTTGTCTGCCTTCCTGATACCCAAAAAAAATAAGCAAATCCTCAGCACTCTGCCATCCTTCATCAGTTTACATGGTAAGTCAAACTCACGTTGAATACATTTGCTTGTCATTAAAAAAGTTCATAGCATCTGAGGGCCCTGAGTACCTTTTTAGTGGGGTCTTTGGCATGATTATATTTCTGTCAAGACTGTAGAAAAAGGGATGACGTTACGGTGATCATCATATTTTCATCAAAGACTTTGTCTCTAAAGCTGACAGAGCCTGGGTTAGATACCTGTGCTAATAATGTGTCCTCAGAGGACATTACTGTCTTTAAGGCTTGAATGAGGTGCCTTAATTTGGAGCAATGGTGTGAGTTTCTCATGGAGTGAAGCTCATTTGACCTGTTTCCCTGCACTCTGTATGTGGGACTCTGATACTCCAGATGGATTGCTGTTTAGGATACTCTGCAGTTTTGCAACTCCATCTCCTTTTCAAAAGGAGCTCATGCTTTCTCAGTACACAGCCTAGCCGCCTTGCAGTCATAATTAATTATAGTTACCTAGTGCATAATTGCTGGTGTCTCCTCCTCCTGTGTTTCCTCGTCACCCAGGGTGATTGGTCACGTGCTGTCCTGACATCATAAAGCTAGAGAAGGGTGTCATCTGACATGAGGGACAATCAGTTGCCTAGCAAGTGATGAGATACATTTATCATGGTATTGAAATGGGTTGCAGGGTAAATAGGGCACCCAGCTTAAAACCTAGATGGTTAGATGAATGAAACTGGGGCATTATTTGAGACTTGTGCATCTGTTTGAAGGTGCGGATAATCACAATGTTCTGGACTTCTCCATAGCTTAACTGATAGGGATGTACTAAGATGAAGATGTTAAGATGTCGTTTATAGTTTTTATTATTCCCACAAACTATAGCGTAAACCTTCCTCCCTTAACTTATCAGATCACTTAATTGCTATTGGCGTATCATAACCTAAAAGAATTGCATTATAAAGGGGAAGCCTTCACTTGGCTGGCAATCACACCTATTTATCTAGGTCCTGATGTAGCTGCTAGTTGTGTAGAGAGTGTTGGCAAATGAGGCATAGAATTAAGATATGTACCCCAGTTTTATCTTGAAAACAGAGATTTTAATTTTTAGTAAGCTTTGGATTTTCACAATATTACTGTCTCCATAGTACTGATTATCAAGGCTTAGAAAATCCATTTATTATTGCTGTGCATTCGTTTGAAAATATTCAAGTTCTAATTGATTAACGGTGGACTTTTCCATCTGCAGAATATACTGAATGACCAGAGGTGGCAGTGCAGCAGAAGAGAATTTGTCTGCCTTCCTGATACCCAAAAAAAAAGCGCAATTCCTCAGCACTCTGCCATCCTTCATCAGTTTACATGGTAAGTCAAACTCACGTTGAATACATTTTCTTATCATTAAAAAAGTTCATAACATCTGAGGGCCCTGAGTACCTTTTTAGTGGGGTCTTTGGCATGATTATATTTCTGTCAAGACTGTAGAAAAATGGATGACGTTACGGTGATCATCATATTTTCATCAAAGACTTTGTCTCTAAAGCTGACAAAGCCTGTGTTAGATACCTGTGCTAATAATGTGTCCTCAGAGGATATTACTGTCTTTAAGGCTGGAATGAGTTGCCTTAATTTGGAGCAATGGCGTGACTTTCTCATGGAGTGAATCTCATTTGACCTGTTTCCCTGCACTCTGTATGTGGGACTCTGATACTCCAGACGGATTGCTGTTTAGGATACTCTGCAGTTTTGCAAGTCCATCTCCTTTTCAAAAGGAGCTCAATGCTTTCTCAGTACACCGCCTAGCCGCCTTGCAGTCATAATTAATTATAGTTACCTAGTGCCTTATTGCTGGTGTCTCCTCCTCCTGTGTTTTCTCGTCACCCAGGGTGATTGGTCACGTGCTGTCCTGACATCATAAAGCTAGAGCAGGGTGTCATCTGACATGAGGGACCATCAGTTGCCTAGCAAGTGATAAGATAAATTTATCATGGTATTGAAATGGGTTGCAGGGTAAATAGGGCACCCAGCTTAAAACCTAGATGGTTAGATGAATGAAACTGGGGCATTATTTGAGACTTGTGCATCTGTTTGAAGGTGCAGATAATCACAATGTTCTGGACTTCTCTATAGCTTAACTGATAGGGATGTACTAAGATGAAGATGTTAAGATGTCGTTTATAGTTTTTATTATTCCCACTAACTATAGCGTAAACCTTCCTCCCTTAACTTATCAGATCACTTAATTGCTATTGGCGTATCATAACCTAAAAGAATTGCACTGAAAAGGGGACGCCTTCACTTGGCTGGCATTCACACCTATTTATCTAGGTCCTGATGTAGCTGCTAGCTGTGTAGAGAGTGTTGGCAAATGAGGCAAAGAATTAAGATATGTACCCCAGTTTTATCTTGAAAACTGAGATTTAAATTTTTAGTAATCTTTGGATTTTCACAATATTACTGTCTCCATAGTACTGATTATCAAGGCTGAGAAAATCCATTTATTATTGCTGTGCATTCGTTTGAAAATATTCAAGTTCTAATTGACTAACGGTGGACTTTTCCATCTGCAGAATATACTGAATGACCAGAGGTGGCAGTGCAGCAGAAGAGAATTTATCTGCCTTCCTGATACCCCCAAAAAAAAGCGCAATTCCTCAGCACTCTGCCATCCTTCATCAGTTTACATGGTAAGTCAAACTCACGTTGAATACATTTGCTTATCATTAAAAAAGTTCATAGCATCTGAGGGCCCTGAAAACCTTTTTAGTGGGGTCTTTGGCATCATTATATTTCTGTCAAGACTGTAGAAAAATGGATGACGTTACGGTGATCATCATATTTTCATCAAAGACTTTGTCTCTAAAGCTGACAAAGCCTGTGTTAGATACCTGTGCTAATAATGTGTCCTCAGAGGACATTACTGTCTTTAAGGCTGGAATGAGTTGCCTTAATTTGGAGCAATGGCGTGACTTTCTCATGGAGTGAAGCTCATTTGACCTGTTTCCCTGCACTCTGTATGTGGGACTCTGATACTCCAGACGGATTGCTGTTTAGGATACTCTGCAGTTTTGCAAGTCCATCTCCTTTTCAAAAGGAGCTCAATGCTTTCTCAGTACACCGCCTAGCCGCCTTGCAGTCATAATTAATTATAGTTACCTAGTGCATTATTGCTGGTGTCTCCTCCTCCTGTGTTTCCTCGTCACCCAGGGTGATTGGTCACGTGCTGTCCTGACATCATAAAGCTAGAGCAGGGTGTCATCTGACATGAGGGACAATCAGTTGCCTAGCAAGTGATAAGATAAATTTATCATGGTATTGAAAGGGGTTGCAGGGTAAATAGGGCACCCAGTTTAAAACCTAGATGGTTAGATGAATGAAACTGGGGCATTATTTGAGACTTGTGCATCTGTTTGAAGGTGCGGATAATCGCAATGTTCTGGACTTCTCTATAGCTTAACTGATAGGGATGTACTAAGATGAAGATGTTAAGATGTTGTTTATAGTTTTTATTATTCCCACAAACTATAGCATAAACCTTCCTCCCTTAACTTATCAGATCACTTAATTGCTATTGGCGTATCATAACCTAAAAGAATTGCACTATAAAGGGGAAGCCTTCACTTGGCTGGCAATCACACCTATTTATCTAGGTCCTGATGTAGCTGCTAGTTGTGTAGAGAGTGTTGGCAAATGAGGCATAGAATTAAGATATGTAACCCAGTTTTATCTTGAAAACTGAGATTTTAATTTTTAGTAAGCTTTGGATTTTCACAATATTACTGTCTCCATAGTACTGATTATCAAGGCTTAGAAAATCCATTTATTATTGCTGTGCATTCGTTTGAAAATATTCAAGTTCTAATTGACTAACGGTGGACTTTTCCATCTGCAGAATATACTGAATGACCAGAGGTGGCAGTGCAGCAGAAGAGAATTTGTCTGCCTTCGATATAACCAAAAAAAATAAGCAAATCCTCAGCACTCTGCCATCCTTCATCAGTTTACATGGTAAGTCAAACTCACGTTGAATACATTTGCTTGTCATTAAAAAAGTTCATAGCATCTGAGGGCCCTGAGTACCTTTTTAGTGGGGTCTTTGGCATGATTATATTTCTGTCAAGACTGTAGAAAAAGGGATGACGTTACGGTGATCATCATATTTTCATCAAAGACTTTGTCTCTAAAGCTGACAGAGCCTGGGTTAGATTCCTGTGCTAATAATGTGTCCTCAGAGGACATTACTGTCTTTAAGGCTGGAATGAGGTGCCTTAATTTGGAGCAATGGTGTGAGTTTCTCATGGAGTGAAGCTCATTTGACCTGTTTCCCTGCACTCTGTATGTGGGACTCTGATACTCCAGATGGATTGCTGTTTAGGATACTCTGCAGTTTTGCAAGTCCATCTCCTTTTCAAAAGGAGCTCAATGCTTTCTCAGTACACCGCCTAGCCGCCTTGCAGTCATAATTAATTATAGTTACCTAGTGCATTATTGCTGGTGTCTCCTCCTCCTGTGTTTCCTCGTCACCCAGGGTGATTGGTCACGTGCTGTCCTGACATCATAAAGCTAGAGCAGGGTGTCATCTGACATGAGGGACAATCAGTTGCCTAACAAGTGATAAGATAAATTTATCATGGTATTGAAATGGGTTGCAGGGTAAATAGGGCACCCAGCTTAAAACCTAGATGGTTAGATGAATGAAACTGGGGCATTATTTGAGACTTGTGCATCTGTTTGAAGGTGCGGATAATCACAATGTTCTGGACTTCTCTATAGCTTAACTGATAGGGATGTACTAAGATGAAGATGTTAAGATGTCGTTTATAGTTTTTATTATTCCCGCAAACTATAGCATAAACCTTCCTCCCTTAACTTATCAGATCACTTAATTGCTATTGGCGTATCATAACCTAAAAGAATTGCACTATAAAGGGGAAGCCTTCACTTGGCTGGCAATCACACCTATTTATCTACGTCCTGATGTAGCTGCTAGTTGTGTAGAGAGTGTTGGCAAATGAGGCATAGAATTAAGATATGTACCCCAGTTTTATCTTGAAAACTGAGATTTTAATTTTTAGTAAGCTTTGGATTTTCACAATATTACTGTCTCCATAGTACTGATTATCAAGGCTTAGAAAATCCATTTATTATTGCTGTGCATTCGTTTGAAAATATTCAAGTTCTAATTGACTAACGGTGGACTTTTCCATCTGCAGAATATACTGAATGACCAGAGGTGGCAGTGCAGCAGAAGAGAATTTGTCTGCCTTCGATATAACCAAAAAAAATAAGCAAATCCTCAGCACTCTGCCATCCTTCATCAGTTTACATGGTAAGTCAAACTCACGTTGAATACATTTGCTTGTCATTAAAAAAGTTCATAGCATCTGAGGGCCCTGAGTACCTTTTTAGTGGGGTCTTTGGCATGATTATATTTCTGTCAAGACTGTAGAAAAAGGGATGACGTTACGGTGATCATCATATTTTCATCAAAGACTTTGTCTCTAAAGCTGACAGAGCCTGGGTTAGATTCCTGTGCTAATAATGTGTCCTCAGAGGACATTACTGTCTTTAAGGCTGGAATGAGGTGCCTTAATTTGGAGCAATGGTGTGAGTTTCTCATGGAGTGAAGCTCATTTGACCTGTTTCCCTGCACTCTGTATGTGGGACTCTGATACTCCAGATGGATTGCTGTTTAGGATACTCTGCAGTTTTGCAAGTCCATCTCCTTTTCAAAAGGAGGGTAGGGTGTTAAAATATCGATAACAAAAATATAGCTGACATAAATATCGTTGCAAAAATATCGTTTACAAAAATATCGACACCCTATACTTAAACAGGTAAGTACATAAATATCGACTCCAAAATATCGTTGTAATTAATATAGATGTAAAAAATATCGACTTTTTAAAATAATTAAAATTACATTAAATAATAAATAAATATAAGTACTATTAACAAAATACATTACATTACTTTTATTTTTTAACTATTTCAAAAATATTTACTACACTTTTTAATTATAAACTTAATAAATGTGGACATATAAATTAATTTTACACATTACTTTATATAACAACAATAATACATATATATAATTAAAATACCCCTTTACCCAAAAACCCAAAACTGACCCTGAACCCTAAAAATACCCCTTTACCCAAAAACTGAAAACTGACCCTGAACCCTAAAAATACCCCTTTACCCAAAAACTGAAAACTGACCCTGAACCCAAAAAATACCCCCTTTACCCAAAAACTAAAAACTGACCCTGAACCCTAAAAATACCCCTTTACCCAAAAACTAAAAACTGACCCTGAACCCTAAAAATACCCCTTTACCCAAAAACTGAAAACTGACCCTGAACCCTAAAAATAACCCTTTACCCAAAAACTGAAAACTGACCCTGAACCCAAAAAATACCCCTTTACCCAAAAACTAAAAACTGACCCTGAACCCTAAAAATACCCCTTTACCCAAAAACTAAAAACTGACCCTGAACCCTAAAAATACCCCTTTACCCAAAAACTGAAAACTGACCCTGAACCCTAAAAATACCCCTTTACCCAAAAACTAAAAACTGACCCTGAACCCTAAAAATACCCCTTTACCCAAAAACTGAAAACTGACCCTGAACCCTAAAAATACCGCTTTACCCAAAAACTGAAAACTGACCCTGAACCCTAAAAATACCCCTTTACCCAAAAACTGAAAACTGACCCTGAACCCTAAAAATACCCCTTTACCCAAAAACTGAAAACTGACCCTGAACCCTAAAAATACCCCTTTACCCAAAAACATTTTCACTAAAAAAATCCTGTACACACACCTAAAAATAATTAAAAAATTAACATAATTAATTACATAATATTATTCAATTAACTAATTGAAATTAATTAACTATTATTTATTACACTATTTATATTCATTTAAAACATTAATTAATGTATTATTTCATTATATTTAAATTACTTCCCACCCTACTCCCCTATAAACCCACAACCCGCTACGGAACTATTAATACTAAATTCAACTGAAAATACATTATTAAATAATAATATACTACTAAAAATACTACTTTGACTAAAAATAATCATTAAAAACACTACATTACTTATAATTATTTAATAAACGATATTATTGTAAACTATGTTTTTGTAAACGATATTTATTACAACTATATTAATGTTAACGATATTACTTACCTGTCTGTCGATATTTTGGTCAGACGATATTTTTGTCATCGATATTTCTTCCTGTAGATATTTTTGCAGCGATATTTATGTTAGGCGATATTTTTGCGACGATATTCCTGCTCTGTACCCAAAAGGAGCTCAATGCTTTCTCAGTACACCGCCTAGCCGCCTTGCAGTCATAATTAATTATAGTTACCTAGTGCATTATTGCTGGTGTCTCCTCCTCCTGTGTTTCCTCGTCACCCAGGGTGATTGGTCACGTGCTGTCCTGACATCATAAAGCTAGAGCAGGGTGTCATCTGACATGAGGGACAATCAGTTGCCTAACAAGTGATAAGATAAATTTATCATGGTATTGAAATGGGTTGCAGGGTAAATAGGGCACCCAGCTTAAAACCTAGATGGTTAGATGAATGAAACTGGGGCATTATTTGAGACTTGTGCATCTGTTTGAAGGTGCGGATAATCACAATGTTCTGGACTTCTCTATAGCTTAACTGATAGGGATGTACTAAGATGAAGATGTTAAGATGTCGTTTATAGTTTTTATTATTCCCGCAAACTATAGCATAAACCTTCCTCCCTTAACTTATCAGATCACTTAATTGCTATTGGCGTATCATAACCTAAAAGAATTGCACTATAAAGGGGAAGCCTTCACTTGGCTGGCAATCACACCTATTTATCTACGTCCTGATGTAGCTGCTAGTTGTGTAGAGAGTGTTGGCAAATGAGGCATAGAATTAAGATATGTACCCCAGTTTTATCTTGAAAACTGAGATTTTAATTTTTAGTAAGCTTTGGATTTTCACAATATTACTGTCTCCATAGTACTGATTATCAAGGCTTAGAAAATCCATTTATTATTGCTGTGCATTCGTTTGAAAATATTCAAGTTCTAATTGACTAACGGTGGACTTTTCCATCTGCAGAATATACTGAATGACCAGAGGTGGCAGTGCAGCAGAAGAGAATTTGTCTGCCTTCCTGATACCCAAAAAAAAAGCGCAATTCCTCAGCACTCTGCCATCCTTCATCAGTTTACATGGTAAGTCAAACTCACGTTGAATACATTTGCTTATCATTAAAAAAGTTCATAGCATCTGAGGGCCCTGAGTACCTTTTTAGTGGGGTCTTTGGCATGATTATATTTCTGTCAAGACTGTAGAAAAATGGATGACGTTACGGTGATCATCATATTTTCATCAAAGACTTTGTCTCTAAAGCTGACAAAGCCTGTGTTAGATACCTGTGCTAATAATGTGTCCTCAGAGGACATTACTGTCTTTAAGGCTGGAATGAGTTGCCTTAATTTGGAGCAATGGCGTGACTTTCTCATGGAGTGAAGCTCATTTGACCTGTTTCCCTGCACTCTGTATGTGGGACTCTGATACTCCAGATGGATTGCTGTTTAGGATACTCTGCAGTTTTGCAACTCCATCTCCTTTTCAAAAGGAGCTCATGCTTTCTCAGTACACAGCCTAGCCGCCTTGCAGTCATAATTAATTATAGTTACCTAGTGCATAATTGCTGGTGTCTCCTCCTCCTGTGTTGCCTCGTCACCCAGGGTGATTGGTCACGTGCTGTCCTGACATCATAAAGCTAGAGCAGGGTGTCATCTGACATGAGGGACAATCAGTTGCCTAGCAAGTGATGAGATACATTTATCATGGTATTGAAATGGGTTGCAGGGTAAATAGGGCACCCAGCTTAAAACCTAGATGGTTAGATGAATGAAACTGGGGCATTATTTGAGACTTGTGCATCTGTTTGAAGGTGCGGATAATCGCAATGTTCTGGACTTCTCTATAGCTTAACTGATAGGGATGTACTAAGATGAAGATGTTAAGATGTCGTTTATAGTTTTTATTATTCCCACAAACTATAGCGTAAACATTCCTCCCTTAACTTATCAGATCACTTAATTGCTATTGGCGTATCATAACCTAAAAGAATTGCACTATAAAGGGGAAGCCTTCACTTGGCTGGCAATCACACCTATTTATCTAGGTCCTGATGTAGCTGCTAGTTGTGTAGAGAGTGTTGGCAAATGAGGCATAGAATTAAGATATGTACCCCAGTTTTATCTTGAAAACTGAGATTTTAATTTTTAGTAAGCTTTGGATTTTCACAATATTACTGTCTCCATAGTACTGATTATCAAGGCTTAGAAAATCCATTTATTATTGCTGTGCATTCGTTTGAAAATATTCAAGTTCTAATTGACTAACGGTGGACTTTTCCATCTGCAGAATATACTGAATCACCAGAGGAGGCAGTGCAGCAGAAGAGAATTTGTCTGCCTTCCTGATACCCCAAAAAAAAGCGCAATTCCTCAGCACTCTGCCATCCTTCATCAGTTTACATGGTAAGTCAAACTCACGTTGAATACATTTGCTTATCATTAAAAAAGTTCATAGCATCTGAGGGCCCTGAGTACCTTTTTAGTGGGGTCTTTGGCATGATTATATTTCTGTCAAGACTGTAGAAAAATGGATGACGTTACGGTGATCATCATATTTTCATCAAAGACTTTGTCTCTAAAGCTGACAGAGCCTGGGTTAGATACCTGTGCTAATAATGTGTCCTCAGAGGACATTACTGTCTTCAAGGCTTGAATGAGGTGCCTTAATTTGGAGCAATGGTGTGAGTTTCTCATGGAGTGAAGCTCATTTGACCTGTTTCCCTGCACTCTGTATGTGGGACTCTGATACTCCAGATGGATTGCTGTTTAGGATACTCTGCAGTTTTGCAACTCCATCTCCTTTTCAAAAGGAGCTCATGCTTTCTCAGTACACAGCCTAGCCGCCTTGCAGTCATAATTAATTATAGTTACCTAGTGCATAATTGCTGGTGTCTCCTCCTCCTGTGTTTCCTCGTCACCCAGGGTGATTGGTCACGTGCTGTCCTGACATCATAAAGCTAGAGAAGGGTGTCATCTGACATGAGGGACAATCAGTTGCCTAGCCAGTGATGAGATACATTTATCATGGTATTGAAATGGGTTGCAGGGTAAATAGGGCACCCAGCTTAAAACCTAGATGGTTAGATGAATGAAACTGGGGCATTATTTGAGACTTGTGCATCTGTTTGAAGGTGCGGATAATCACAATGTTCTGGACTTCTCCATAGCTTAACTGATAGGGATGTACTAAGATGAAGATGTTAAGATGTCGTTTATAGTTTTTATTATTCCCACAAACTATAGCGTAAACCTTCCTCCCTTAACTTATCAGATCACTTAATTGCTATTGGCGTATCATAACCTAAAAGAATTGCATTATAAAGGGGAAGCCTTCACTTGGCTGGCAATCACACCTATTTATCTAGGTCCTGATGTAGCTGCTAGTTGTGTAGAGAGTGTTGGCAAATGAGGCATAGAATTAAGATATGTACCCCAGTTTTATCTTGAAAACAGAGATTTTAATTTTTAGTAAGCTTTGGATTTTCACAATATTACTGTCTCCATAGTACTGATTATCAAGGCTTAGAAAATCCATTTATTATTGCTGTGCATTCGTTTGAAAATATTCAAGTTCTAATTGATTAACGGTGGACTTTTCCATCTGCAGAATATACTGAATGACCAGAGGTGGCAGTGCAGCAGAAGAGAATTTGTCTGCCTTCCTGATACCCAAAAAAAAAGCGCAATTCCTCAGCACTCTGCCATCCTTCATCAGTTTACATGGTAAGTCAAACTCACGTTGAATACATTTTCTTATCATTAAAAAAGTTCATAACATCTGAGGGCCCTGAGTACCTTTTTAGTGGGGTCTTTGGCATGATTATATTTCTGTCAAGACTGTAGAAAAATGGATGACGTTACGGTGATCATCATATTTTCATCAAAGACTTTGTCTCTAAAGCTGACAAAGCCTGTGTTAGATACCTGTGCTAATAATGTGTCCTCAGAGGACATTACTGTCTTTAAGGCTGGAATGAGTTGCCTTAATTTGGAGCAATGGTGTGACTTTCTCATGGAGTGAAGCTCATTTGACCTGTTTCCCTGCACTCTGTATGTGGGACTCTGATACTCCAGATGGATTGCTGTTTAGGATACTCTGCAGTTTTGCAAGTCCATCTCCTTTTCAAAAGGAGCTCAATGCTTTCTCAGTACACCGCCTAGCCGCCTTGCAGTCATAATTAATTATAGTTACCTAGTGCCTTATTGCTGGTGTCTCCTCCTCCTGTGTTTTCTCGTCACCCAGGGTGATTGGTCACGTGCTGTCCTGACATCATAAAGCTAGAGCAGGGTGTCATCTGACATGAGGGACCATCAGTTGCCTAGCAAGTGATAAGATAAATTTATCATGGTATTGAAATGGGTTGCAGGGTAAATAGGGCACCCAGCTTAAAACCTAGATGGTTAGATGAATGAAACTGGGGCATTATTTGAGACTTGTGCATCTGTTTGAAGGTGCAGATAATCACAATGTTCTGGACTTCTCTATAGCTTAACTGATAGGGATGTACTAAGATGAAGATGTTAAGATGTCGTTTATAGTTTTTATTATTCCCACTAACTATAGCGTAAACCTTCCTCCCTTAACTTATCAGATCACTTAATTGCTATTGGCGTATCATAACCTAAAAGAATTGCACTGAAAAGGGGACGCCTTCACTTGGCTGGCATTCACACCTATTTATCTAGGTCCTGATGTAGCTGCTAGCTGTGTAGAGAGTGTTGGCAAATGAGGCAAAGAATTAAGATATGTACCCCAGTTTTATCTTGAAAACTGAGATTTAAATTTTTAGTAATCTTTGGATTTTCACAATATTACTGTCTCCATAGTACTGATTATCAAGGCTGAGAAAATCCATTTATTATTGCTGTGCATTCGTTTGAAAATATTCAAGTTCTAATTGACTAACGGTGGACTTTTCCATCTGCAGAATATACTGAATGACCAGAGGTGGCAGTGCAGCAGAAGAGAATTTATCTGCCTTCCTGATACCCCCAAAAAAAAGCGCAATTCCTCAGCACTCTGCCATCCTTCATCAGTTTACATGGTAAGTCAAACTCACGTTGAATACATTTGCTTATCATTAAAAAAGTTCATAGCATCTGAGGGCCCTGAAAACCTTTTTAGTGGGGTCTTTGGCATCATTATATTTCTGTCAAGACTGTAGAAAAATGGATGACGTTACGGTGATCATCATATTTTCATCAAAGACTTTGTCTCTAAAGCTGACAAAGCCTGTGTTAGATACCTGTGCTAATAATGTGTCCTCAGAGGACATTACTGTCTTTAAGGCTGGAATGAGTTGCCTTAATTTGGAGCAATGGCGTGACTTTCTCATGGAGTGAAGCTCATTTGACCTGTTTCCCTGCACTCTGTATGTGGGACTCTGATACTCCAGACGGATTGCTGTTTAGGATACTCTGCAGTTTTGCAAGTCCATCTCCTTTTCAAAAGGAGCTCAATGCTTTCTCAGTACACCGCCTAGCCGCCTTGCAGTCATAATTAATTATAGTTACCTAGTGCATTATTGCTGGTGTCTCCTCCTCCTGTGTTTCCTCGTCACCCAGGGTGATTGGTCACGTGCTGTCCTGACATCATAAAGCTAGAGCAGGGTGTCATCTGACATGAGGGACAATCAGTTGCCTAGCAAGTGATAAGATAAATTTATCATGGTATTGAAAGGGGTTGCAGGGTAAATAGGGCACCCAGTTTAAAACCTAGATGGTTAGATGAATGAAACTGGGGCATTATTTGAGACTTGTGCATCTGTTTGAAGGTGCGGATAATCGCAATGTTCTGGACTTCTCTATAGCTTAACTGATAGGGATGTACTAAGATGAAGATGTTAAGATGTTGTTTATAGTTTTTATTATTCCCACAAACTATAGCATAAACCTTCCTCCCTTAACTTATCAGATCACTTAATTGCTATTGGCGTATCATAACCTAAAAGAATTGCACTATAAAGGGGAAGCCTTCACTTGGCTGGCAATCACACCTATTTATCTAGGTCCTGATGTAGCTGCTAGTTGTGTAGAGAGTGTTGGCAAATGAGGCATAGAATTAAGATATGTAACCCAGTTTTATCTTGAAAACTGAGATTTTAATTTTTAGTAAGCTTTGGATTTTCACAATATTACTGTCTCCATAGTACTGATTATCAAGGCTTAGAAAATCCATTTATTATTGCTGTGCATTCGTTTGAAAATATTCAAGTTCTAATTGACTAACGGTGGACTTTTCCATCTGCAGAATATACTGAATGACCAGAGGTGGCAGTGCAGCAGAAGAGAATTTGTCTGCCTTCGATATAACCAAAAAAAATAAGCAAATCCTCAGCACTCTGCCATCCTTCATCAGTTTACATGGTAAGTCAAACTCACGTTGAATACATTTGCTTGTCATTAAAAAAGTTCATAGCATCTGAGGGCCCTGAGTACCTTTTTAGTGGGGTCTTTGGCATGATTATATTTCTGTCAAGACTGTAGAAAAAGGGATGACGTTACGGTGATCATCATATTTTCATCAAAGACTTTGTCTCTAAAGCTGACAGAGCCTGGGTTAGATTCCTGTGCTAATAATGTGTCCTCAGAGGACATTACTGTCTTTAAGGCTGGAATGAGGTGCCTTAATTTGGAGCAATGGTGTGAGTTTCTCATGGAGTGAAGCTCATTTGACCTGTTTCCCTGCACTCTGTATGTGGGACTCTGATACTCCAGATGGATTGCTGTTTAGGATACTCTGCAGTTTTGCAAGTCCATCTCCTTTTCAAAAGGAGCTCAATGCTTTCTCAGTACACCGCCTAGCCGCCTTGCAGTCATAATTAATTATAGTTACCTAGTGCATTATTGCTGGTGTCTCCTCCTCCTGTGTTTCCTCGTCACCCAGGGTGATTGGTCACGTGCTGTCCTGACATCATAAAGCTAGAGCAGGGTGTCATCTGACATGAGGGACAATCAGTTGCCTAACAAGTGATAAGATAAATTTATCATGGTATTGAAATGGGTTGCAGGGTAAATAGGGCACCCAGCTTAAAACCTAGATGGTTAGATGAATGAAACTGGGGCATTATTTGAGACTTGTGCATCTGTTTGAAGGTGCGGATAATCACAATGTTCTGGACTCTCTATAGCTTAACTGATAGGGATGTACTAAGATGAAGATGTTAAGATGTCGTTTATAGTTTTTATTATTCCCGCAAACTATAGCATAAACCTTCCTCCCTTAACTTATCAGATCACTTAATTGCTATTGGCGTATCATAACCTAAAAGAATTGCACTATAAAGGGGAAGCCTTCACTTGGCTGGCAATCACACCTATTTATCTACGTCCTGATGTAGCTGCTAGTTGTGTAGAGAGTGTTGGCAAATGAGGCATAGAATTAAGATATGTACCCCAGTTTTATCTTGAAAACTGAGATTTTAATTTTTAGTAAGCTTTGGATTTTCACAATATTACTGTCTCCATAGTACTGATTATCAAGGCTTAGAAAATCCATTTATTATTGCTGTGCATTCGTTTGAAAATATTCAAGTTCTAATTGACTAACGGTGGACTTTTCCATCTGCAGAATATACTGAATGACCAGAGGTGGCAGTGCAGCAGAAGAGAATTTGTCTGCCTTCGATATAACCAAAAAAAATAAGCAAATCCTCAGCACTCTGCCATCCTTCATCAGTTTACATGGTAAGTCAAACTCACGTTGAATACATTTGCTTGTCATTAAAAAAGTTCATAGCATCTGAGGGCCCTGAGTACCTTTTTAGTGGGGTCTTTGGCATGATTATATTTCTGTCAAGACTGTAGAAAAAGGGATGACGTTACGGTGATCATCATATTTTCATCAAAGACTTTGTCTCTAAAGCTGACAGAGCCTGGGTTAGATTCCTGTGCTAATAATGTGTCCTCAGAGGACATTACTGTCTTTAAGGCTGGAATGAGGTGCCTTAATTTGGAGCAATGGTGTGAGTTTCTCATGGAGTGAAGCTCATTTGACCTGTTTCCCTGCACTCTGTATGTGGGACTCTGATACTCCAGATGGATTGCTGTTTAGGATACTCTGCAGTTTTGCAAGTCCATCTCCTTTTCAAAAGGAGCTCAATGCTTTCTCAGTACACCGCCTAGCCGCCTTGCAGTCATAATTAATTATAGTTACCTAGTGCATTATTGCTGGTGTCTCCTCCTCCTGTGTTTCCTCGTCACCCAGGGTGATTGGTCACGTGCTGTCCTGACATCATAAAGCTAGAGCAGGGTGTCATCTGACATGAGGGACAATCAGTTGCCTAACAAGTGATAAGATAAATTTATCATGGTATTGAAATGGGTTGCAGGGTAAATAGGGCACCCAGCTTAAAACCTAGATGGTTAGATGAATGAAACTGGGGCATTATTTGAGACTTGTGCATCTGTTTGAAGGTGCGGATAATCACAATGTTCTGGACTTCTCTATAGCTTAACTGATAGGGATGTACTAAGATGAAGATGTTAAGATGTCGTTTATAGTTTTTATTATTCCCGCAAACTATAGCATAAACCTTCCTCCCTTAACTTATCAGATCACTTAATTGCTATTGGCGTATCATAACCTAAAAGAATTGCACTATAAAGGGGAAGCCTTCACTTGGCTGGCAATCACACCTATTTATCTACGTCCTGATGTAGCTGCTAGTTGTGTAGAGAGTGTTGGCAAATGAGGCATAGAATTAAGATATGTACCCCAGTTTTATCTTGAAAACTGAGATTTTAATTTTTAGTAAGCTTTGGATTTTCACAATATTACTGTCTCCATAGTACTGATTATCAAGGCTTAGAAAATCCATTTATTATTGCTGTGCATTCGTTTGAAAATATTCAAGTTCTAATTGACTAACGGTGGACTTTTCCATCTGCAGAATATACTGAATGACCAGAGGTGGCAGTGCAGCAGAAGAGAATTTGTCTGCCTTCCTGATACCCCAAAAAAAAGCGCAATTCCTCAGCACTCTGCCATCCTTCATCAGTTTACATGGTAAGTCAAACTCACGTTGAATACATTTGCTTATCATTAAAAAAGTTCATAGCATCTGAGGGCCCTGAGTACCTTTTTAGTGGGGTCTTTGGCATGATTATATTTCTGTCAAGACTGTAGAAAAATGGATGACGTTACGGTGATCATCATATTTTCATCAAAGACTTTGTCTCTAAAGCTGACAAAGCCTGTGTTAGATACCTGTGCTAATAATGTGTCCTCAGAGGACATTACTGTCTTTAAGGCTGGAATGAGTTGCCTTAATTTGGAGCAATGGCGTGACTTTCTCATGGAGTGAAGCTCATTTGACCTGTTTCCCTGCACTCTGTATGTGGGACTCTGATACTCCAGATGGATTGCTGTTTAGGATACTCTGCAGTTTTGCAACTCCATCTCCTTTTCAAAAGGAGCTCATGCTTTCTCAGTACACAGCCTAGCCGCCTTGCAGTCATAATTAATTATAGTTACCTAGTGCATAATTGCTGGTGTCTCCTCCTCCTGTGTTGCCTCGTCACCCAGGGTGATTGGTCACGTGCTGTCCTGACATCATAAAGCTAGAGCAGGGTGTCATCTGACATGAGGGACAATCAGTTGCCTAGCAAGTGATGAGATACATTTATCATGGTATTGAAATGGGTTGCAGGG
This sequence comes from Lissotriton vulgaris, assembly GCF_964263255.1. Lineage (NCBI taxonomy): Eukaryota > Metazoa > Chordata > Amphibia > Caudata > Salamandridae > Lissotriton > Lissotriton vulgaris. The sequence continues at coordinate 1,356,573,649 of NC_141695.1, forward strand.
TAAATAGGGCACCCAGCTTAAAACCTAGATGGTTAGATGAATGAAACTGGGGCATTATTTGAGACTTGTGCATCTGTTTGAAGGTGCGGATAATCGCAATGTTCTGGACTTCTCTATAGCTTAACTGATAGGGATGTACTAAGATGAAGATGTTAAGATGTCGTTTATAGTTTTTATTATTCCCACAAACTATAGCGTAAACCTTCCTCCCTTAACTTATCAGATCACTTAATTGCTATTGGCGTATCATAACCTAAAAGAATTGCACTATAAAGGGGAAGCCTTCACTTGGCTGGCAATCACACCTATTTATCTAGGTCCTGATGTAGCTGCTAGTTGTGTAGAGAGTGTTGGCAAATGAGGCATAGAATTAAGATATGTACCCCAGTTTTATCTTGAAAACTGAGATTTTAATTTTTAGTAAGCTTTGGATTTTCACAATATTACTGTCTCCATAGTACTGATTATCAAGGCTTAGAAAATCCATTTATTATTGCTGTGCATTCGTTTGAAAATATTCAAGTTCTAATTGACTAACGGTGGACTTTTCCATCTGCAGAATATACTGAATCACCAGAGGAGGCAGTGCAGCAGAAGAGAATTTGTCTGCCTTCCTGATACCCCAAAAAAAAGCGCAATTCCTCAGCACTCTGCCATCCTTCATCAGTTTACATGGTAAGTCAAACTCACGTTGAATACATTTGCTTATCATTAAAAAAGTTCATAGCATCTGAGGGCCCTGAGTACCTTTTTAGTGGGGTCTTTGGCATGATTATATTTCTGTCAAGACTGTAGAAAAATGGATGACGTTACGGTGATCATCATATTTTCATCAAAGACTTTGTCTCTAAAGCTGACAAAGCCTGTGTTAGATACCTGTGCTAATAATGTGTCCTCAGAGGACATTACTGTCTTTGAGGCTGGAATGAGTTGCCTTAATTTGGAGCAATGGTGTGACTTTCTCATGGAGTGAAGCTCATTTGACCTGTTTCCCTGCACTCTGTATGTGGGACTCTGATACTCCAGATGGATTGCTGTTTAGGATACTCTGCAGTTTTGCAAGTCCATCTCCTTTTCAAAAGGAGCTCAATGCTTTCTCAGTACACCGCCTAGCCGCCTTGCAGTCATAATTAATTATAGTTACCTAGTGCATTATTGCTGGTGTCTCCTCCTCCTGTGTTTCCTCGTCACCCAGGGTGATTGGTCACGTGCTGTCCTGACATCATAAAGCTAGAGCAGGGTGTCATCTGACATGAGGGACAATCAGTTGCCTAGCAAGTGATAAGATACATTTATCATGGTATTGAAATGGGTTGCAGGGTAAAAAGGGGCACCCAGCTTAAAACCTAGATGGTTAGATTAATGAAACTGGGGCATTATTTGAGACTTGTGCATCTGTTTGAAGGTGCGGATAATCACAATGTTCTGGACTTCTCTATAGCTTAACTGATAGGGATGTACTAAGATGAAGATGTTAAGATGTCGTTTATAGTTTTTATTATTCCCACAAACTATAGCGTAAACCTTCCTCCCTTAACTTATCAGATCACTTAATTGCTATTGGCGTATCATAACCTAAAATAATTGCACTGAAAAGGGGACGCCTTCACTTGGCTGGCAATCACACCTATTTATCTAGGTCCTGATGTAGCTGCTAGTTGTGTAGAGAGTGCTGGCAAATAAGGCATAGAATTAAGATATGTACCCCAGTTTTATCTTGAAAACTGAGATTTAAATTTGTAGTAAACTTTGGATTTTCACAATATTACTGTCTCCATAGTACTGATTATCAAGGCTTAGAAAATCCATTTATTATTGCTGTGCATTCGTTTGAAAATATTCAAGTTCTAATTGACTAACGGTGGACTTTTCCATCTGCAGAATATACTGAATGACCAGAGGTGGCAGTGCAGCAGAAGAGAATTTGTCTGCCTTCCTGATACCCCAAAAAAAAAGCGCAATTCCTCAGCACTCTGCCATCCTTCATCAGTTTACATGGTAAGTCAAACTCACGTTGAATACATTTGCTTATCATTAAAAAAGTTCATAGCATCTGAGGGCCCTGAGTACCTTTTTAGTGGGGTCTTTGGCATGATTATATTTCTGTCAAGACTGTAGAAAAATGGATGACGTTACGGTGATCATCATATTTTCATCAAAGACTTTGTCTCTAAAGCTGACAAAGCCTGTGTTAGATACCTGTACTAATAATGTGTCCTCAGAGGACATTACTGTCTTTAAGGCTGGAATGAGTTGCCTTAATTTGGAGCAATGGCGTGACTTTCTCATGGAGTGAAGCTCATTTGACCTGTTTCCCTGCACTCTGTATGTGGGACTCTGATACTCCAGATGGATTGCTGTTTAGGATACTCTGCAGTTTTGCAAGTCCATCTCCTTTTCAAAAGGAGCTCAATGCTTTCTCAGTACACCGCCTAGCCGCCTTGCAGTCATAATTAATTATAGTTACCTAGTGCATTATTGCTGGTGTCTCCTCCTCCTGTGTTTCCTCGTCACCCAGGGTGATTGGTCACGTGCTGTCCTGACATCATAAAGCAAGAGCAGGGTGTCATCTGACATGAGGGACAATCAGTTGCCTAGCAAGTGATAAGATACATTTATCATGGTATTGAAATGGGTTGCAGGGTAAATAGGGCACCCAGCTTAAAACCTAGATGGTTAGATGAATGAAACTGGGGCATTATTTGAGACTTGTGCATCTGTTTGAAGGTGCGGATAATCACAATGTTCTGGACTTCTCTATAGCTTAACTGATAGGGATGTACTAAGATGAAGATGTTAAGATGTCGTTTATAGTTTTTATTATTCCCACAAACTATAGCGTAAACCTTCCTCCCTTAACTTATCAGATCACTTAATTGCTATTGGCGTATCATAACCTAAAAGAATTGCACTATAAAGGGGAAGCCTTCACTTGGCTGGCAATCACACCTATTTATCTAGGTCCTGATGTAGCTGCTAGTTGTGTAGAGAGTGTTGGCAAATGAGGCATAGAATGGAAAGGGGCGACCAACTCGGTCCCCCCGAACGTATGGCCGAGTGCCTCGATCCCCCCGGGAAGCCATTTTTGGGCGGGAGGCGCGTCTCGGCTGGTATGCCCGAAGCGGCGTAGCTGGGGCGCGCCCGTTCCCGCCCTAGAGTGGGCTGGCCTAGACACTGACGCAGCCAGCCACGCCCTCGGGGCAGGCAGGGGCGGGTATACGCCCGCCCTGAAGACGGATAAAAAGGGACGCAAGACCAGAAGACATCCTCTTGTTCTTGTGCTCTGAAGCTGCACCTCCTCGCTGCACGTGAGCTCGGGACAGAACGAAGAGCCAATTTTGAGCGTTTTAATCTTTCTTTTTGTCTTCTAGATACTTCGTCTGAAAGATGCCCAAGAAAGGCGCGAAGAGAATGTCGACTGACCAAATGGTTCGGGTCCTCATGAAGGAAATGTCCGAAATAAAGAAGCAGTTGGCGGAGCGAGACGGTGAGGAGGGATCGGGGCGTCCACCGGCTGGAGGGAGGCCAAAGAGGCCGAGAAGGGGGCCGGTCGGGGGAGACGTCCCGGTTCCCTGTTCCCCGCTCGAGGCGCCAGCCCCGGTACCGGCCCCGGTACCGAAGGAAGGGAATCCGATTCCCGTCGTAGTCACCCCGACATCCGCTGAGGATATGCCTCCCGAGTTGGCGGCACAGTTAGCAGCGTGGTTGGGGGACAGTAGCGAGGGCGCCACGGCTGCCGAAGCGCAAGCACTCATGAAACAGTTGCGCGAGAAACGTGATACAGCCAAGGTGCCCGCGCCGGATGCGGTGATAGACAAGCCACGAGGGGCGGAAGCAGCGTTCGGTGCAGGTAAGCGGCCATTGCCGATCGCGAGGGATGAGTCAACACCCTCTCGTAGAGAAAAATTGGGGCAACATGTTCCTTTGGCAATAAAGGAAAAGATTTGGGCGGGGGAATACGTAAACATTTTCTCCTTGCTCGTTGATCATTATGAGGTTGAAACTGTTAAGAGTCAAAAGGATCTGATGCATCCAAGTGTTTGGCGCGCAAAAATGGCCGCCTTTAAAGTGAATGAGAATATTGGCAACTGGGGCAATGCTTGGGGAATTTTTACGTCAATTTTGGGGGAACGTAGGCCTGAATTGCTCCCTGAGTTTCCAGTATATCAGTCACGAATTATGGGGTACTCGACATCGCACCAAGGTAACCAATGGTTCTGTTATGACAACCTTTTCAGGAAAGCGATGGAGCATAACAAAAGTTTAACCTGGGACTGTTATGATTCTTTGACATGGGATAAAATGAAAGAGTCAGGGATGTTGAAAATGCCGTTGGTGGGGAGTACTGTTGGTGAGTCCTCCCGCCAATATGGGGGGGACGCCCTTTCGGTCGGGTACGGGTACCGACGATTATCCGAGACCCGCCGGCAATACAGGGAAGAGGGGTTTCTGTTTCAATTTCAACAAAGGTAAATGTACTAGGCCCCCGGGATCTTGTAAATTCAAGCACGAATGTAGTGGTTGCGGGGCACCCCATCCTGAGTCCTCGTGCAGAGCCAAAACGGGTGAAAATGGGGGTAGAGGAGGCGCCAAACAGGTCTAATGTAGTCCGAGGGGCGCCTTTACCAACCCCGATTGATACCTTGGCGATGATTCCCTGGCTCAGCGAATACCCAGATCGTACTTCTGCTGGGGTGCTGCGAAACGGTTTTTCATATGGTTTCCGCATCCCGGTGGGGGACTTTCAGGGTGTCGGGACGTGCAAAAACCAACTTTCCGTCTTGCAGCATACGACTGTAGTACAGGATAAGATCCGGAAAGAGGTTATCCGAGGTCGGGTTGCCGGCCCGTTTAGTGTTCCCCCGGTACAGAATTTTGTCTGTTCTCCTTTAGGGGTGGTCCCCAAGAAGGACCCAGGTGAGTTTCGATTGATTCACAATTTATCAGCTCCTCATGGCCTTTCTGTGAACGATGCAATTGATCCAGAGGTATGTTCGGTGCGGTACGCATCATTTGATGAGGCCGTAGCCATTTTGAATCGCTTGGGGCCCGGGACGCTGATGGCGAAATCAGATATCGAGTCAGCGTTCCGTTTGCTCCCGGTATACCCGGACGACCAACGTCTTCTGGGATTCAAGTTTCAAGGTTTGTATTACATGGATAGGTGTATGCCGATGGGGTGCTCTATATCTTGTGCATATTTCGAGAAATTCAGTAGTTTTCTACAATGGGTTTACACGAAGGAAACGGGTTTTCGAAATGTGATGCATTACCTTGATGACTTTCTGTTCCTTGGGGCCGCTGGGGATGATGAATGTGCCCGGGCCTTGACTGAATTTTGTGTATTAATGGATCGATTTGGCGTGCCATTGGCACCAGGTAAAACTGTGGGTCCCACAACTTGCCTCGAGTTTCTCGGGATCGAGTTGGACTCTAGTGAGGGTTGTTTTCGTTTACCAGCTGCCAAAGTGTCGAAATTCAGGGCAGCCCTGCAAATGTGTATAAATGCATCTAAAGTTACGCTGCATCAATTGCAGCAATTGGTGGGGAAGTTGAATTTTGCCCTAAGGGTGATCCCAATGGCCCGCCCCTTTTCCCGTTCGATTGCTCAGGCGATGGTCGGCCTAAAGGAGGGTCATCATCGCACGAGACTATCGGCTGAGGTCCGCCAAGACATGCGTATTTGGTTAGCATTTTTGGCGGATTTCAATGGTCGAGTCGTCTGGAACAAACCAGCCTTGTCCTCTGAAGAGCTTGGTCTATGGACGGATTCAGCGGGAAGCATGGGCTTTGGCGCCATCTTCGGCACAAAATGGTCGGCACAAAGGTGGCCAACATGGTGGCATGAAGAGGGGCTGACGAGTAATATTGCTTTCCTTGAACTGTTTCCCATTTTGGTGGCCCTCAGAACCTGGCCCAATGGATTCAAAAATCACTCTGTCATATTTTGGTCTGACAATATGACCGTTGTAGAATGCATCAATAGTCAGGCAGCACGTTGTAAAATGATTTTAAGGCTGCTTAAAGAAATTGTCTTACTGTGTATGCAACTGAACGTGGTATTCAGAGCGAAACATGTCCCAGGGGTGATGAATCAGGCGGCTGATGCACTGTCTCGTTTTCAAATGCAGGCTTTCTCGGGTTTCCTTCCCTCAGCGGACCCAGAGCCGGCACCCTTTCCCGAAGCTCTCTGGTCTCTCGGTGCCCCGAACTTCGTTACCTCGTGGGAGAGAGTCTAGCACCAAGAACGAGGAAGGCATACAAAGGGGCGTTTCGGGCCTATTTAGCCTTTTTGGGGACTGAGAGAGGGGGGCTTTGGGGGCATGAGGATTGGGTAGTACATTTTCTGATGTCCTTGCGTAGGGCTGGGAAGTCGGTGGCTACAGCCCAGAGGCATCGTGCTGCCATTTCCTTTGTTGCCAGGGCTCATAATATCCAGGACCCGACAGCGTCTTTTGTGGTACAGAAAGCGCTACGTGGGTGGCAACGCCTTGAGGGTCGCAGAGTAGATGAGAGGCGCCCGATAGGTCTGGATAGGTTGTCCCAGTTGCTGGCCACACTCCCTGCCACATGCTCGTCTCAGTTCGAGGCATCTTTGTTCCGAGCTGCTTTTACGCTTGCTTTTCACGGGGCGATGAGGATAAGTGAGCTGGTGGCAAGGAACAAACAGGATGTGGTGGGGGGTTTGTGCCGGGAACACGTTCAGATCAGGGGTGAGACGATGACTGTATCCTTTGTCAAGTCCAAAACCGATCAAGGTGGGGTGGGGGACTGCATAGTCATTCGCAGGATTCCAGGGTCCTCCATGTGTCCGGTAAAGTGTTTAGAAGACTACCTAGCACGAAGGGTGGCATCATGGGGAGGGACATTGTTGAGACACGCGGACGCCACCCCACTGACGAAGTTTCAGTTTCAGCGGGTGCTCGCGATGTCAATTACCGCAGCGGGCTTGGACCCGGGCGAGTTTGGGACCCATTCCTTTCGGATAGGGGCTGCCACTGAAGCTACAGCCAGGGGTCTTAATGTGGAACAAATAAAACGAGTGGGGCGTTGGTCCTCCAATTGTTATAAGAGGTATGTGCGGTTGCACATGTTGTGAAGCTGTAATAATGTACTCACGCTTCTTGTCTTTTGTTTGGTTTTCAGTTACGCAAGCCTTCGAGGCGGGGCGGACTATGCAGGCGACCCAACACCAGGCCAGCGGTCAGACATCACCGGCTGTGAGAAAAGAGGTGTGGGTCGTGGGCCACTCATACGTGAGGCGTGCCGCAGACGTATTCGAAGCAGGTGACATGATTCACGTAGCTGGGGAATACGGGTACAGAATGTCCTTCTACGGAAGGGGCGGTCTCTGTATTGACCAGTTTCAGGCATTCTTTGAGGGTTTGTTAGGGCGGACGAGGTCACCGCCGTCTATAGTCATAGTACATTTAGGGGGCAATGATTTGGTCACCACCGGTAGACGACTTCTCCTAGAGGCAATGCTTTCCACTGTAAGTTGGTTGGCAAGGAAAGTTCCGGGGTGCATAATTGCGTGGTCTCATATGATCCCACGAAAAGTGTGGCGGGGGGCTGTGTCGATTCGTGCTTTGAATCATTCTGTTAGGAAACTTAATAACAAAGTGAGTAGGTTGTTCCGTTCCAAGACATTGCATTCTATCTCGCATGGTTGTATTAATGATGACAGTATGTATTTAGGGGATGGAGTACATTTGTCTCGGGTGGGAAATGAGTTACTCATAGGAGACTTCTTAGCATGGTTAAAAACGTTGAAACATGACCTTTAGGTAGGACTTTTGTGGGGGGCCCGGATAGCCGGTCAACTATCCGGGCCTGTGGCGGTAAGGTCATGATCGGTGAGCACTAATTAGTAGATCCCTATGAGTGGGCGTCACCCAACACGGATGGGAGCGCTCGGGAGAGGTGGCCATTGGCCCCTCAATGGGGAGGCGGTCCCTTCTAAGGATGGGTCGCCGGAAGTAAAGGAAAGGCGGTCAAGGCCCCTTCCTTTGTAGGAGGGGTTACAGCCCCCTCCTGGGGAATTTCCCGGGGCCAGTGACATCTGCGACGGCAGATGCGGTAAGTTGTGTGGGGTTGGGATAAGGTCTACGATACCTTCTAGATACCTCACACGAGTATTCGAACGACCTTTAACTGGCGTCGAGTCTTTAGGTGCCCCCGTCAAGTCAAGGGAAATTGGTAGTAGTTGCACTTGAGGTACGCCTCCGTGCTGTCGCCCATCCCAAGTGGGAGGGGTAAGTTTGGTTAGGGATCTTGACACCGGTTATGACCTTGCCGTTGGCCCTTAAACGTTAGGTTGTACAATTTCAATATGTCAAGAAATGTTTTGTAGGATGCTAGTTCGGCTAGGAGAACCTCTGTATTAGAGAATCTGTTAAGGTTAGCCAAACATCGCAATATGGTAATGAAATTGTACATAACATGAAACGTTTAATGTTTATTTTTGTTTTAATAAATACGGCCGGGATGGTCACTCCATCCCACTTCCAAAAACTTCAAGAACTGTTTCCGGTTTCCCTCCTTTTGGGGATTGTGTTGAGAGGGGGTGGCGGGTATCTCGGCCATATGGAAAGGGGCGACCAACTCGGTCCCCCCGAACGTATGGCCGAGTGCCTCGATCCCCCCGGGAAGCCATTTTTGGGCGGGAGGCGCGTCTCGGCTGGTATGCCCGAAGCGGCGTAGCTGGGGCGCGCCCGTTCCCGCCCTAGAGTGGGCTGGCCTAGACACTGACGCAGCCAGCCACGCCCTCGGGGCAGGCAGGGGCGGGTATACGCCCGCCCTGAAGACGGATAAAAAGGGACGCAAGACCAGAAGACATCCTCTTGTTCTTGTGCTCTGAAGCTGCACCTCCTCGCTGCACGTGAGCTCGGGACAGAACGAAGAGCCAATTTTGACCCACCCACCAGCCCCTGAAGACAGCCAGTTGTTTGTAATAAAGTTGATTAATTTTGCTTCTGTTTTCGTTTACAGGTTGGAGTGTCATGTTGATGTTGAGTTTAATAAAGAATGGTCTATTTGAGTACGTTTTGCCATTAAAGAGATTCAGATTTAGTGTTGAATTTTATGCATGCTCTTTCGGTCATAGTGGCCAATGTATTCTGAGGTTTAGTTAGCACTGTCGTATTTAATTTGGTAGGCGGTAAGGTCATGATCGGTGAGCACTAATTAGTAGATCCCTATGAGTGGGCGTCACCCAACACGGATGGGAGCGCTCGGGAGAGGTGGCCATTGGCCCCTCAATGGGGAGGCGGTCCCTTCTAAGGATGGGTCGCCGGAAGTAAAGGAAAGGCGGTCAAGGCCCCTTCCTTTGTAGGAGGGGTTACAGCCCCCTCCTGGGGAATTTCCCGGGGCCAGTGACATCTGCGACGGCAGATGCGGTAAGTTGTGTGGGGTTGGGATAAGGTCTACGATACCTTCTAGATACCTCACACGAGTATTCGAACGACCTTTAACTGGCGTCGAGTCTTTAGGTGCCCCCGTCAAGTCAAGGGAAATTGGTAGTAGTTGCACTTGAGGTACGCCTCCGTGCTGTCGCCCATCCCAAGTGGGAGGGGTAAGTTTGGTTAGGGATCTTGACACCGGTTATGACCTTGCCGTTGGCCCTTAAACGTTAGGTTGTACAATTTCAATATGTCAAGAAATGTTTTGTAGGATGCTAGTTCGGCTAGGAGAACCTCTGTATTAGAGAATCTGTTAAGGTTAGCCAAACATCGCAATATGGTAATGAAATTGTACATAACATGAAACGTTTAATGTTTATTTTTGTTTTAATAAATACGGCCGGGATGGTCACTCCATCCCACTTCCAAAAACTTCAAGAACTGTTTCCGGTTTCCCTCCTTTTGGGGATTGTGTTGAGAGGGGGTGGCGGGTATCTCGGCCATATTAAGATATGTACCCCAGTTTTATCTTGAAAACTGAGATTTTAATTTTTAGTAAGCTTTGGATTTTCACAATATTACTGTCTCCATAGTACTGATTATCAAGGCTTAGAAAATCCATTTAATATTGCTGTGCATTCGTTTGAAAATATTCAAGTTCTAATTGACTAACGGTGGACTTTTCCATCTGCAGAATATACTGAATGACCAGAGGTGGCAGTGCAGCAGAAGAGAATTTGTCTGCCTTCCTGATACCCAAAAAAAATAAGCAAATCCTCAGCACTCTGCCATCCTTCATCAGTTTACATGGTAAGTCAAACTCACGTTGAATACATTTGCTTGTCATTAAAAAAGTTCATAGCATCTGAGGGCCCTGAGTACCTTTTGAGTGGGGTCTTTGGCATGATTATATTTCTGTCAAGACTGTAGAAAAAGGGATGACGTTACGGTGATCATCATATTTTCATCAAAGACTTTATCTCTAAAGCTGACAAAGCCTGTTTTAGATACCTGTGCTAATAATGTGTCCTCAGAGGACATTACTGTCTTTAAGGCTGGAATGAGTTGCCTTAATTTGGAGCAATGGTGTGACTTTCTCATGGAGTGATGCTCATTTGACCTGTTTCCCTGCACTCTGTATGTGGGACTCTGATTCTCCAGATGGATTGCTGTTTAGGATACTCTGCAGTTTTGCAAGTCCATCTCCTTTTCAAATTGAGCTCATGCTTTCTCAGTACACAGCCTAGCCGCCTTGCAGTCATAATTAATTATAGTTACCTAGTGCATTATTGCTGGTGTCTCCTCCTCCTGTGTTTCCTCGTCACCCAGGGTGATTGGTCACGTGCTGTCCTGACATCATAAAGCTAGAGCAGGGTGTCATCTGACATGAGGGACAATCAGTTGCCTAACAAGTGATAAGATAAATTTATCATGGTATTGAAATGGGTTGCAGGGTAAATAGGGCACCCAGCTTAAAACCTAGATGGTTAGATGAATGAAACTGGGGCATTATTTGAGACTTGTGCATCTGTTTGAAGGTGCGGATAATCACAATGTTCTGGACTTCTCTATAGCTTAACTGATAGGGATGTACTAAGATGAAGATGTTAAGATGTCGTTTATAGTTTTTATTATTCCCGCAAACTATAGCATAAACCTTCCTCCCTTAACTTATCAGATCACTTAATTGCTATTGGCGTATCATAACCTAAAAGAATTGCACTATAAAGGGGAAGCCTTCACTTGGCTGGCAATCACACCTATTTATCTACGTCCTGATGTAGCTGCTAGTTGTGTAGAGAGTGTTGGCAAATGAGGCATAGAATTAAGATATGTACCCCAGTTTTATCTTGAAAACTGAGATTTTAATTTTTAGTAAGCTTTGGATTTTCACAATATTACTGTCTCCATAGTACTGATTATCAAGGCTTAGAAAATCCATTTATTATTGCTGTGCATTCGTTTGAAAATATTCAAGTTCTAATTGACTAACGGTGGACTTTTCCATCTGCAGAATATACTGAATGACCAGAGGTGGCAGTGCAGCAGAAGAGAATTTGTCTGCCTTCCTGATACCCAAAAAAAAAGCGCAATTCCTCAGCACTCTGCCATCCTTCATCAGTTTACATGGTAAGTCAAACTCACGTTGAATACATTTGCTTATCATTAAAAAAGTTCATAGCATCTGAGGGCCCTGAGTACCTTTTTAGTGGGGTCTTTGGCATGATTATATTTCTGTCAAGACTGTAGAAAAATGGATGACGTTACGGTGATCATCATATTTTCATCAAAGACTTTGTCTCTAAAGCTGACAAAGCCTGTGTTAGATACCTGTGCTAATAATGTGTCCTCAGAGGACATTACTGTCTTTAAGGCTGGAATGAGTTGCCTTAATTTGGAGCAATGGCGTGACTTTCTCATGGAGTGAAGCTCATTTGACCTGTTTCCCTGCACTCTGTATGTGGGACTCTGATACTCCAGATGGATTGCTGTTTAGGATACTCTGCAGTTTTGCAACTCCATCTCCTTTTCAAAAGGAGCTCATGCTTTCTCAGTACACAGCCTAGCCGCCTTGCAGTCATAATTAATTATAGTTACCTAGTGCATAATTGCTGGTGTCTCCTCCTCCTGTGTTTCCTCGTCACCCAGGGTGATTGGTCACGTGCTGTCCTGACATCATAAAGCAAGAGCAGGGTGTCATCTGACATGAGGGACAATCAGTTGCCTAGCAAGTGATAAGATACATTTATCATGGTATTGAAATGGGTTGCAGGGTAAATAGGGCACCCAGCTTAAAACCTAGATGGTTAGATGAATGAAACTGGGGCATTATTTGAGACTTGTGCATCTGTTTGAAGGTGCGGATAATCACAATGTTCTGGACTTCTCTATAGCTTAACTGATAGGGATGTACTAAGATGAAGATGTTAAGATGTCGTTTATAGTTTTTATTATTCCCACAAACTATAGCGTAAACCTTCCTCCCTTAACTTATCAGATCACTTAATTGCTATTGGCGTATCATAACCTAAAAGAATTGCACTATAAAGGGGAAGCCTTCACTTGGCTGGCAATCACACCTATTTATCTAGGTCCTGATGTAGCTGCTAGTTGTGTAGAGAGTGTTGGCAAATGAGGCATAGAATTAAGATATGTACCCCAGTTTTATCTTGAAAACTGAGATTTTAATTTTTAGTAAGCTTTGGATTTTCACAATATTACTGTCTCCATAGTACTGATTATCAAGGCTTAGAAAATCCATTTAATATTGCTGTGCATTCGTTTGAAAATATTCAAGTTCTAATTGACTAACGGTGGACTTTTCCATCTGCAGAATATACTGAATGACCAGAGGTGGCAGTGCAGCAGAAGAGAATTTGTCTGCCTTCCTGATACCCAAAAAAAATAAGCAAATCCTCAGCACTCTGCCATCCTTCATCAGTTTACATGGTAAGTCAAACTCACGTTGAATACATTTGCTTGTCATTAAAAAAGTTCATAGCATCTGAGGGCCCTGAGTACCTTTTGAGTGGGGTCTTTGGCATGATTATATTTCTGTCAAGACTGTAGAAAAAGGGATGACGTTACGGTGATCATCATATTTTCATCAAAGACTTTGTCTCTAAAGCTGACAGAGCCTGGGTTAGATACCTGTGCTAATAATGTGTCCTCAGAGGACATTACTGTCTTTAAGGCTGGAATGAGGTGCCTTAATTTGGAGCAATGGTGTGAGTTTCTCATGGAGTGAAGCTCATTTGACCTGTTTCCCTGCACTCTGTATGTGGGACTCTGATACTCCAGATGGATTGCTGTTTAGGATACTCTGCAGTTTTGCAACTCCATCTCCTTTTCAAAAGGAGCTCATGCTTTCTCAGTACACAGCCTAGCCGCCTTGCAGTCATAATTAATTATAGTTACCTAGTGCATAATTGCTGGTGTCTCCTCCTCCTGTGTTTCCTCGTCACCCAGGGTGATAGGTCACGTGCTGTCCTGACATCATAAAGCTAGAGCAGGGTGTCATCTGACATGAGGGACAATCAGTTGCCTAGCAAGTGATGAGATAAATTTATCATGGTATTGAAATGGGTTGCAGGGTAAAAAGGGGCACCCAGCTTAAAACCTAGATGGTTAGATGAATGAAACTGGGGCATTATTTGAGACTTGTGCATCTGTTTGAAGGTGCGGATAATCACAATGTTCTGGACTTCTCTATAGCTTAACTGATAGGGATGTACTAAGATGAAGATGTTAAGATGTCGTTTATAGTTTTTATTATTCCCACAAACTATAGCGTAAACCTTCCTCCCTTAACTTATCAGATCACTTAATTGCTATTGGCGTATCATAACCTAAAAGAATTGCACTATAAAGGGGAAGCCTTCACTTGGCTGGCAATCACACCTATTTATCTACGTCCTGATGTAGCTGCTAGTTGTGTAGAGAGTGTTGGCAAATGAGGCATAGAATTAAGATATGTACCCCAGTTTTATCTTGAAAACTGAGATTTTAATTTTTAGTAAGCTTTGGATTTTCACAATATTACTGTCTCCATAGTACTGATTATCAAGGCTTAGAAAATCCATTTATTATTGCTGTGCATTCGTTTGAAAATATTCAAGTTCTAATTGACTAACGGTGGACTTTTCCATCTGCAGAATATACTGAATGACCAGAGGTGGCAGTGCAGCAGAAGAGAATTTGTCTGCCTTCCTGATACCCAAAAAAAAAGCGCAATTCCTCAGCACTCTGCCATCCTTCATCAGTTTACATGGTAAGTCAAACTCACGTTGAATACATTTGCTTATCATTAAAAAAGTTCATAGCATCTGAGGGCCCTGAGTACCTTTTTAGTGGGGTCTTTGGCATGATTATATTTCTGTCAAGACTGTAGAAAAATGGATGACGTTACGGTGATCATCATATTTTCATCAAAGACTTTGTCTCTAAAGCTGACAAAGCCTGTGTTAGATACCTGTGCTAATAATGTGTCCTCAGAGGACATTACTGTCTTTAAGGCTGGAATGAGTTGCCTTAATTTGGAGCAATGGCGTGACTTTCTCATGGAGTGAAGCTCATTTGACCTGTTTCCCTGCACTCTGTATGTGGGACTCTGATACTCCAGATGGATTGCTGTTTAGGATACTCTGCAGTTTTGCAACTCCATCTCCTTTTCAAAAGGAGCTCATGCTTTCTCAGTACACAGCCTAGCCGCCTTGCAGTCATAATTAATTATAGTTACCTAGTGCATAATTGCTGGTGTCTCCTCCTCCTGTGTTTCCTCGTCACCCAGGGTGATTGGTCACGTGCTGTCCTGACATCATAAAGCAAGAGCAGGGTGTCATCTGACATGAGGGACAATCAGTTGCCTAGCAAGTGATAAGATACATTTATCATGGTATTGAAATGGGTTGCAGGGTAAATAGGGCACCCAGCTTAAAACCTAGATGGTTAGATGAATGAAACTGGGGCATTATTTGAGACTTGTGCATCTGTTTGAAGGTGCGGATAATCACAATGTTCTGGACTTCTCTATAGCTTAACTGATAGGGATGTACTAAGATGAAGATGTTAAGATGTCGTTTATAGTTTTTATTATTCCCACAAACTATAGCGTAAACCTTCCTCCCTTAACTTATCAGATCACTTAATTGCTATTGGCGTATCATAACCTAAAAGAATTGCACTATAAAGGGGAAGCCTTCACTTGGCTGGCAATCACACCTATTTATCTAGGTCCTGATGTAGCTGCTAGTTGTGTAGAGAGTGTTGGCAAATGAGGCATAGAATTAAGATATGTACCCCAGTTTTATCTTGAAAACTGAGATTTTAATTTTTAGTAAGCTTTGGATTTTCACAATATTACTGTCTCCATAGTACTGATTATCAAGGCTTAGAAAATCCATTTAATATTGCTGTGCATTCGTTTGAAAATATTCAAGTTCTAATTGACTAACGGTGGACTTTTCCATCTGCAGAATATACTGAATGACCAGAGGTGGCAGTGCAGCAGAAGAGAATTTGTCTGCCTTCCTGATACCCAAAAAAAATAAGCAAATCCTCAGCACTCTGCCATCCTTCATCAGTTTACATGGTAAGTCAAACTCACGTTGAATACATTTGCTTGTCATTAAAAAAGTTCATAGCATCTGAGGGCCCTGAGTACCTTTTGAGTGGGGTCTTTGGCATGATTATATTTCTGTCAAGACTGTAGAAAAAGGGATGACGTTACGGTGATCATCATATTTTCATCAAAGACTTTGTCTCTAAAGCTGACAGAGCCTGGGTTAGATACCTGTGCTAATAATGTGTCCTCAGAGGACATTACTGTCTTTAAGGCTGGAATGAGGTGCCTTAATTTGGAGCAATGGTGTGAGTTTCTCATGGAGTGAAGCTCATTTGACCTGTTTCCCTGCACTCTGTATGTGGGACTCTGATACTCCAGATGGATTGCTGTTTAGGATACTCTGCAGTTTTGCAACTCCATCTCCTTTTCAAAAGGAGCTCATGCTTTCTCAGTACACAGCCTAGCCGCCTTGCAGTCATAATTAATTATAGTTACCTAGTGCATAATTGCTGGTGTCTCCTCCTCCTGTGTTTCCTCGTCACCCAGGGTGATAGGTCACGTGCTGTCCTGACATCATAAAGCTAGAGCAGGGTGTCATCTGACATGAGGGACAATCAGTTGCCTAGCAAGTGATGAGATAAATTTATCATGGTATTGAAATGGGTTGCAGGGTAAAAAGGGGCACCCAGCTTAAAACCTAGATGGTTAGATGAATGAAACTGGGGCATTATTTGAGACTTGTGCATCTGTTTGAAGGTGCGGATAATCACAATGTTCTGGACTTCTCTATAGCTTAACTGATAGGGATGTACTAAGATGAAGATGTTAAGATGTCGTTTATAGTTTTTATTATTCCCACAAACTATAGCGTAAACCTTCCTCCCTTAACTTATCAGATCACTTAATTGCTATTGGCGTATCATAACCTAAAAGAATTGCACTATAAAGGGGAAGCCTTCACTTGGCTGGCAATCACACCTATTTATCTAGGTCCTGATGTAGCTGCTAGTTGTGTAGAGAGTGTTGGCAAATGAGGCATAGAATTAAGATATGTACCCCAGTTTTATCTTGAAAACTGAGATTTTAATTTTTAGTAAGCTTTGGATTTTCACAATATTACTGTCTCCATAGTACTGATTATCAAGGCTTAGAAAATCCATTTATTATTGCTGTGCATTCGTTTGAAAATATTCAAGTTCTAATTGACTAACGGTGGACTTTTCCATCTGCAGAATATACTGAATCACCAGAGGAGGCAGTGCAGCAGAAGAGAATTTGTCTGCCTTCCTGATACCCCAAAAAAAAGCGCAATTCCTCAGCACTCTGCCATCCTTCATCAGTTTACATGGTAAGTCAAACTCACGTTGAATACATTTGCATATCATTAAAAAAGTTCATAGCATCTGAGGGCCCTGAGTACCTTTTTAGTGGGGTCTATGGCATGATTATATTTCTGTCAAGACTGTAGAAAAATGGATGACGTTACGGTGATCATCATATTTTCATCAAAGACTTTGTCTCTAAAGCTGACAAAGCCTGTGTTAGATACCTGTGCTAATAATGTGTCCTCAGAGGACATTACTGTTTTTAAGGCTGGAATGAGTTGCCTTAATTTGGAGCAATGGCGTGACTTTCTCATGGAGTGAAGCTCATTTGACCTGTTTCCCTGCACTCTGTATGTGGGACTCTGATACTCCAGATGGATTGCTGTTTAGGATACTCTGCAGTTTTGCAAGTCCATCTCCTTTTCAAAAGGAGCTCAATGCTTTCTCAGTACACCGCCTAGCCGCCTTGCAGTCATAATTAATTATAGTTACCTAGTGCCTTATTGCTGGTGTCTCCTCCTCCTGTGTTTTCTCGTCACCCAGGGTGATTGGTCACGTGCTGTCCTGACATCATAAAGCTAGAGCAGGGTGTCATCTGACATGAGGGACCATCAGTTGCCTAGCAAGTGATAAGATAAATTTATCATGGTATTGAAATGGGTTGCAGGGTAAATAGGGCACCCAGCTTAAAACCTAGATGGTTAGATGAATGAAACTGGGGCATTATTTGAGACTTGTGCATCTGTTTGAAGGTGCAGATAATCACAATGTTCTGGACTTCTCTATAGCTTAACTGATAGGGATGTACTAAGATGAAGATGTTAAGATGTCGTTTATAGTTTTTATTATTCCCACTAACTATAGCGTAAACCTTCCTCCCTTAACTTATCAGATCACTTAATTGCTATTGGCGTATCATAACCTAAAAGAATTGCACTGAAAAGGGGACGCCTTCACTTGGCTGGCAATCACACCTATTTATCTAGGTCCTGATGTAGCTGCTAGCTGTGTAGAGAGTGTTGGCAAATGAGGCAAAGAATTAAGATATGTACCCCAGTTTTATCTTGAAAACTGAGATTTAAATTTTTAGTAATCTTTGGATTTTCACAATATTACTGTCTCCATAGTACTGATTATCAAGGCTGAGAAAATCCATTTATTATTGCTGTGCATTCGTTTGAAAATATTCAAGTTCTAATTGACTAACGGTGGACTTTTCCATCTGCAGAATATACTGAATGACCAGAGGTGGCAGTGCAGCAGAAGAGAATTTATCTGCCTTCCTGATACCCCCAAAAAAAAGCGCAATTCCTCAGCACTCTGCCATCCTTCATCAGTTTACATGGTAAGTCAAACTCACGTTGAATACATTTGCTTATCATTAAAAAAGTTCATAGCATCTGAGGGCCCTGAAAACCTTTTTAGTGGGGTCTTTGGCATCATTATATTTCTGTCAAGACTGTAGAAAAATGGATGACGTTACGGTGATCATCATATTTTCATCAAAGACTTTGTCTCTAAAGCTGACAAAGCCTGTGTTAGATACCTGTGCTAATAATGTGTCCTCAGAGGACATTACTGTCTTTAAGGCTGGAATGAGTTGCCTTAATTTGGAGCAATGGCGTGACTTTCTCATGGAGTGAAGCTCATTTGACCTGTTTCCCTGCACTCTGTATGTGGGACTCTGATACTCCAGACGGATTGCTGTTTAGGATACTCTGCAGTTTTGCAAGTCCATCTCCTTTTCAAAAGGAGCTCAATGCTTTCTCAGTACACCGCCTAGCCGCCTTGCAGTCATAATTAATTATAGTTACCTAGTGCATTATTGCTGGTGTCTCCTCCTCCTGTGTTTCCTCGTCACCCAGGGTGATTGGTCACGTGCTGTCCTGACATCATAAAGCTAGAGCAGGGTGTCATCTGACATGAGGGACAATCAGTTGCCTAGCAAGTGATAAGATAAATTTATCATGGTATTGAAAGGGGTTGCAGGGTAAATAGGGCACCCAGTTTAAAACCTAGATGGTTAGATGAATGAAACTGGGGCATTATTTGAGACTTGTGCATCTGTTTGAAGGTGCGGATAATCGCAATGTTCTGGACTTCTCTATAGCTTAACTGATAGGGATGTACTAAGATGAAGATGTTAAGATGTTGTTTATAGTTTTTATTATTCCCACAAACTATAGCGTAAACCTTCCTCCCTTAACTTATCAGATCACTTAATTGCTATTGGCGTATCATAACCTAAAAGAATTGCACTATAAAGGGGAAGCCTTCACTTGGCTGGCAATCACACCTATTTATCTAGGTCCTGATGTAGCTGCTAGTTGTGTAGAGAGTGTTGGCAAATGAGGCATAGAATTAAGATATGTAACCCAGTTTTATCTTGAAAACTGAGATTTTAATTTTTAGTAAGCTTTGGATTTTCACAATATTACTGTCTCCATAGTACTGATTATCAAAGCTTAGAAAATCCATTTATTATTGCTGTGCATTCGTTTGAAAATATTCAAGTTCTAATTGACTAACGGTGGACTTTTCCATCTGCAGAATATACTGAATGACCAGAGGTGGCAGTGCAGCAGAAGAGAATTTGTCTGCCTTCGATATAACCAAAAAAAATAAGCAAATCCTCAGCACTCTGCCATCCTTCATCAGTTTACATGGTAAGTCAAACTCACGTTGAATACATTTGCTTGTCATTAAAAAAGTTCATAGCATCTGAGGGCCCTGAGTACCTTTTTAGTGGGGTCTTTGGCATGATTATATTTCTGTCAAGACTGTAGAAAAAGGGATGACGTTACGGTGATCATCATATTTTCATCAAAGACTTTGTCTCTAAAGCTGACAGAGCCTGGGTTAGATTCCTGTGCTAATAATGTGTCCTCAGAGGACATTACTGTCTTTAAGGCTGGAATGAGGTGCCTTAATTTGGAGCAATGGTGTGAGTTTCTCATGGAGTGAAGCTCATTTGACCTGTTTCCCTGCACTCTGTATGTGGGACTCTGATACTCCAGATGGATTGCTGTTTAGGATACTCTGCAGTTTTGCAAGTCCATCTCCTTTTCAAAAGGAGCTCAATGCTTTCTCAGTACACCGCCTAGCCGCCTTGCAGTCATAATTAATTATAGTTACCTAGTGCATTATTGCTGGTGTCTCCTCCTCCTGTGTTTCCTCGTCACCCAGGGTGATTGGTCACGTGCTGTCCTGACATCATAAAGCTAGAGCAGGGTGTCATCTGACATGAGGGACAATCAGTTGCCTAACAAGTGATAAGATAAATTTATCATGGTATTGAAATGGGTTGCAGGGTAAATAGGGCACCCAGCTTAAAACCTAGATGGTTAGATGAATGAAACTGGGGCATTATTTGAGACTTGTGCATCTGTTTGAAGGTGCGGATAATCACAATGTTCTGGACTTCTCTATAGCTTAACTGATAGGGATGTACTAAGATGAAGATGTTAAGATGTCGTTTATAGTTTTTATTATTCCCGCAAACTATAGCATAAACCTTCCTCCCTTAACTTATCAGATCACTTAATTGCTATTGGCGTATCATAACCTAAAAGAATTGCACTATAAAGGGGAAGCCTTCACTTGGCTGGCAATCACACCTATTTATCTACGTCCTGATGTAGCTGCTAGTTGTGTAGAGAGTGTTGGCAAATGAGGCATAGAATTAAGATATGTACCCCAGTTTTATCTTGAAAACTGAGATTTTAATTTTTAGTAAGCTTTGGATTTTCACAATATTACTGTCTCCATAGTACTGATTATCAAGGCTTAGAAAATCCATTTATTATTGCTGTGCATTCGTTTGAAAATATTCAAGTTCTAATTGACTAACGGTGGACTTTTCCATCTGCAGAATATACTGAATGACCAGAGGTGGCAGTGCAGCAGAAGAGAATTTGTCTGCCTTCCTGATACCCAAAAAAAAAGCGCAATTCCTCAGCACTCTGCCATCCTTCATCAGTTTACATGGTAAGTCAAACTCACGTTGAATACATTTGCTTATCATTAAAAAAGTTCATAGCATCTGAGGGCCCTGAGTACCTTTTTAGTGGGGTCTTTGGCATGATTATATTTCTGTCAAGACTGTAGAAAAATGGATGACGTTACGGTGATCATCATATTTTCATCAAAGACTTTGTCTCTAAAGCTGACAAAGCCTGTGTTAGATACCTGTGCTAATAATGTGTCCTCAGAGGACATTACTGTCTTTAAGGCTGGAATGAGTTGCCTTAATTTGGAGCAATGGCGTGACTTTCTCATGGAGTGAAGCTCATTTGACCTGTTTCCCTGCACTCTGTATGTGGGACTCTGATACTCCAGATGGATTGCTGTTTAGGATACTCTGCAGTTTTGCAACTCCATCTCCTTTTCAAAAGGAGCTCATGCTTTCTCAGTACACAGCCTAGCCGCCTTGCAGTCATAATTAATTATAGTTACCTAGTGCATAATTGCTGGTGTCTCCTCCTCCTGTGTTGCCTCGTCACCCAGGGTGATTGGTCACGTGCTGTCCTGACATCATAAAGCTAGAGCAGGGTGTCATCTGACATGAGGGACAATCAGTTGCCTAGCAAGTGATGAGATACATTTATCATGGTATTGAAATGGGTTGCAGGGTAAATAGGGCACCCAGCTTAAAACCTAGATGGTTAGATGAATGAAACTGGGGCATTATTTGAGACTTGTGCATCTGTTTGAAGGTGCGGATAATCACAATGTTCTGGACTTCTCTATAGCTTAACTGATAGGGATGTACTAAGATGAAGATGTTAAGATGTCGTTTATAGTTTTTATTATTCCCACAAACTATAGCGTAAACCTTCCTCCCTTAACTTATCAGATCACTTAATTGCTATTGGCGTATCATAACCTAAAATAATTGCACTGAAAAGGGGACGCCTTCACTTGGCTGGCAATCACACCTATTTATCTAGGTCCTGATGTAGCTGCTAGTTGTGTAGAGAGTGTTGGCAAATAAGGCATAGAATTAAGATATGTACCCCAGTTTTATCTTGAAAACTGAGATTTAAATTTGTAGTAAACTTTGGATTTTCACAATATTACTGTCTCCATAGTACTGATTATCAAGGCTTAGAAAATCCATTTATTATTGCTGTGCATTCGTTTGAAAATATTCAAGTTCTAATTGACTAACGGTGGACTTTTCCATCTGCAGAATATACTGAATGACCAGAGGTGGCAGTGCAGCAGAAGAGAATTTGTCTGCCTTCCTGATACCCCAAAAAAAAAGCGCAATTCCTCAGCACTCTGCCATCCTTCATCAGTTTACATGGTAAGTCAAACTCACGTTGAATACATTTGCTTATCATTAAAAAAGTTCATAGCATCTGAGGGCCCTGAGTACCTTTTTAGTGGGGTCTTTGGCATGATTATATTTCTGTCAAGACTGTAGAAAAATGGATGACGTTACGGTGATCATCATATTTTCATCAAAGACTTTGTCTCTAAAGCTGACAAAGCCTGTGTTAGATACCTGTACTAATAATGTGTCCTCAGAGGACATTACTGTCTTTAAGGCTGGAATGAGTTGCCTTAATTTGGAGCAATGGCGTGACTTTCTCATGGAGTGAAGCTCATTTGACCTGTTTCCCTGCACTCTGTATGTGGGACTCTGATACTCCAGATGGATTGCTGTTTAGGATACTCTGCAGTTTTGCAAGTCCATCTCCTTTTCAAAAGGAGCTCAATGCTTTCTCAGTACACCGCCTAGCCGCCTTGCAGTCATAATTAATTATAGTTACCTAGTGCATTATTGCTGGTGTCTCCTCCTCCTGTGTTTCCTCGTCACCCAGGGTGATTGGTCACGTGCTGTCCTGACATCATAAAGCAAGAGCAGGGTGTCATCTGACATGAGGGACAATCAGTTGCCTAGCAAGTGATAAGATACATTTATCATGGTATTGAAATGGGTTGCAGGGTAAATAGGGCACCCAGCTTAAAACCTAGATGGTTAGATGAATGAAACTGGGGCATTATTTGAGACTTGTGCATCTGTTTGAAGGTGCGGATAATCACAATGTTCTGGACTTCTCTATAGCTTAACTGATAGGGATGTACTAAGATGAAGATGTTAAGATGTCGTTTATAGTTTTTATTATTCCCACAAACTATAGCGTAAACCTTCCTCCCTTAACTTATCAGATCACTTAATTGCTATTGGCGTATCATAACCTAAAAGAATTGCACTATAAAGGGGAAGCCTTCACTTGGCTGGCAATCACACCTATTTATCTAGGTCCTGATGTAGCTGCTAGTTGTGTAGAGAGTGTTGGCAAATGAGGCATAGAATGGAAAGGGGCGACCAACTCGGTCCCCCCGAACGTATGGCCGAGTGCCTCGATCCCCCCGGGAAGCCATTTTTGGGCGGGAGGCGCGTCTCGGCTGGTATGCCCGAAGCGGCGTAGCTGGGGCGCGCCCGTTCCCGCCCTAGAGTGGGCTGGCCTAGACACTGACGCAGCCAGCCACGCCCTCGGGGCAGGCAGGGGCGGGTATACGCCCGCCCTGAAGACGGATAAAAAGGGACGCAAGACCAGAAGACATCCTCTTGTTCTTGTGCTCTGAAGCTGCACCTCCTCGCTGCACGTGAGCTCGGGACAGAACGAAGAGCCAATTTTGAGCGTTTTAATCTTTCTTTTTGTCTTCTAGATACTTCGTCTGAAAGATGCCCAAGAAAGGCGCGAAGAGAATGTCGACTGACCAAATGGTTCGGGTCCTCATGAAGGAAATGTCCGAAATAAAGAAGCAGTTGGCGGAGCGAGACGGTGAGGAGGGATCGGGGCGTCCACCGGCTGGAGGGAGGCCAAAGAGGCCGAGAAGGGGGCCGGTCGGGGGAGACGTCCCGGTTCCCTGTTCCCCGCTCGAGGCGCCAGCCCCGGTACCGGCCCCGGTACCGAAGGAAGGGAATCCGATTCCCGTCGTAGTCACCCCGACATCCGCTGAGGATATGCCTCCCGAGTTGGCGGCACAGTTAGCAGCGTGGTTGGGGGACAGTAGCGAGGGCGCCACGGCTGCCGAAGCGCAAGCACTCATGAAACAGTTGCGCGAGAAACGTGATACAGCCAAGGTGCCCGCGCCGGATGCGGTGATAGACAAGCCACGAGGGGCGGAAGCAGCGTTCGGTGCAGGTAAGCGGCCATTGCCGATCGCGAGGGATGAGTCAACACCCTCTCGTAGAGAAAAATTGGGGCAACATGTTCCTTTGGCAATAAAGGAAAAGATTTGGGCGGGGGAATACGTAAACATTTTCTCCTTGCTCGTTGATCATTATGAGGTTGAAACTGTTAAGAGTCAAAAGGATCTGATGCATCCAAGTGTTTGGCGCGCAAAAATGGCCGCCTTTAAAGTGAATGAGAATATTGGCAACTGGGGCAATGCTTGGGGAATTTTTACGTCAATTTTGGGGGAACGTAGGCCTGAATTGCTCCCTGAGTTTCCAGTATATCAGTCACGAATTATGGGGTACTCGACATCGCACCAAGGTAACCAATGGTTCTGTTATGACAACCTTTTCAGGAAAGCGATGGAGCATAACAAAAGTTTAACCTGGGACTGTTATGATTCTTTGACATGGGATAAAATGAAAGAGTCAGGGATGTTGAAAATGCCGTTGGTGGGGAGTACTGTTGGTGAGTCCTCCCGCCAATATGGGGGGACGCCCTTTCGGTCGGGTACGGGTACCGACGATTATCCGAGACCCGCCGGCAATACAGGGAAGAGGGGTTTCTGTTTCAATTTCAACAAAGGTAAATGTACTAGGCCCCCGGGATCTTGTAAATTCAAGCACGAATGTAGTGGTTGCGGGGCACCCCATCCTGAGTCCTCGTGCAGAGCCAAAACGGGTGAAAATGGGGGTAGAGGAGGCGCCAAACAGGTCTAATGTAGTCCGAGGGGCGCCTTTACCAACCCCGATTGATACCTTGGCGATGATTCCCTGGCTCAGCGAATACCCAGATCGTACTTCTGCTGGGGTGCTGCGAAACGGTTTTTCATATGGTTTCCGCATCCCGGTGGGGGACTTTCAGGGTGTCGGGACGTGCAAAAACCAACTTTCCGTCTTGCAGCATACGACTGTAGTACAGGATAAGATCCGGAAAGAGGTTATCCGAGGTCGGGTTGCCGGCCCGTTTAGTGTTCCCCCGGTACAGAATTTTGTCTGTTCTCCTTTAGGGGTGGTCCCCAAGAAGGACCCAGGTGAGTTTCGATTGATTCACAATTTATCAGCTCCTCATGGCCTTTCTGTGAACGATGCAATTGATCCAGAGGTATGTTCGGTGCGGTACGCATCATTTGATGAGGCCGTAGCCATTTTGAATCGCTTGGGGCCCGGGACGCTGATGGCGAAATCAGATATCGAGTCAGCGTTCCGTTTGCTCCCGGTATACCCGGACGACCAACGTCTTCTGGGATTCAAGTTTCAAGGTTTGTATTACATGGATAGGTGTATGCCGATGGGGTGCTCTATATCTTGTGCATATTTCGAGAAATTCAGTAGTTTTCTACAATGGGTTTACACGAAGGAAACGGGTTTTCGAAATGTGATGCATTACCTTGATGACTTTCTGTTCCTTGGGGCCGCTGGGGATGATGAATGTGCCCGGGCCTTGACTGAATTTTGTGTATTAATGGATCGATTTGGCGTGCCATTGGCACCAGGTAAAACTGTGGGTCCCACGACTTGCCTCGAGTTTCTCGGGATCGAGTTGGACTCTAGTGAGGGTTGTTTTCGTTTACCAGCTGCCAAAGTGTCGAAATTCAGGGCAGCCCTGCAAATGTGTATAAATGCATCTAAAGTTACGCTGCATCAATTGCAGCAATTGGTGGGGAAGTTGAATTTTGCCCTAAGGGTGATCCCAATGGCCCGCCCCTTTTCCCGTTCGATTGCTCAGGCGATGGTCGGCCTAAAGGAGGGTCATCATCGCACGAGACTATCGGCTGAGGTCCGCCAAGACATGCGTATTTGGTTAGCATTTTTGGCGGATTTCAATGGTCGAGTCGTCTGGAACAAACCAGCCTTGTCCTCTGAAGAGCTTGGTCTATGGACGGATTCAGCGGGAAGCATGGGCTTTGGCGCCATCTTCGGCACAAAATGGTCGGCACAAAGGTGGCCAACATGGTGGCATGAAGAGGGGCTGACGAGTAATATTGCTTTCCTTGAACTGTTTCCCATTTTGGTGGCCCTCAGAACCTGGCCCAATGGATTCAAAAATCACTCTGTCATATTTTGGTCTGACAATATGACCGTTGTAGAATGCATCAATAGTCAGGCAGCACGTTGTAAAATGATTTTAAGGCTGCTTAAAGAAATTGTCTTACTGTGTATGCAACTGAACGTGGTATTCAGAGCGAAACATGTCCCAGGGGTGATGAATCAGGCGGCTGATGCACTGTCTCGTTTTCAAATGCAGGCTTTCTCGGGTTTCCTTCCCTCAGCGGACCCAGAGCCGGCACCCTTTCCCGAAGCTCTCTGGTCTCTCGGTGCCCCGAACTTCGTTACCTCGTGGGAGAGAGTCTAGCACCAAGAACGAGGAAGGCATACGAAGGGGCGTTTCGGGCCTATTTAGCCTTTTTGGGGACTGAGAGAGGGGGGCTTTGGGGGCATGAGGATTGGGTAGTACATTTTCTGATGTCCTTGCGTAGGGCTGGGAAGTCGGTGGCTACAGCCCAGAGGCATCGTGCTGCCATTTCCTTTGTTGCCAGGGCTCATAATATCCAGGACCCGACAGCGTCTTTTGTGGTACAGAAAGCGCTACGTGGGTGGCAACGCCTTGAGGGTCGCAGAGTAGATGAGAGGCGCCCGATAGGTCTGGATAGGTTGTCCCAGTTGCTGGCCACACTCCCCGCCACATGCTCGTCTCAGTTCGAGGCATCTTTGTTCCGAGCTGCTTTTACGCTTGCTTTTCACGGGGCGATGAGGATAAGTGAGCTGGTGGCAAGGAACAAACAGGATGTGGTGGGGGGTTTGTGCCGGGAACACGTTCAGATCAGGGGTGAGACGATGACTGTATCCTTTGTCAAGTCCAAAACCGATCAAGGTGGGGTGGGGGACTGCATAGTCATTCGCAGGATTCCAGGGTCCTCCATGTGTCCGGTAAAGTGTTTAGAAGACTACCTAGCACGAAGGGTGGCATCATGGGGAGGGACATTGTTGAGACACGCGGACGCCACCCCACTGACGAAGTTTCAGTTTCAGCGGGTGCTCGCGATGTCAATTACCGCAGCGGGCTTGGACCCGGGCGAGTTTGGGACCCATTCCTTTCGGATAGGGGCTGCCACTGAAGCTACAGCCAGGGGTCTTAATGTGGAACAAATAAAACGAGTGGGGCGTTGGTCCTCCAATTGTTATAAGAGGTATGTGCGGTTGCACATGTTGTGAAGCTGTAATAATGTACTCACGCTTCTTGTCTTTTGTTTGGTTTTCAGTTACGCAAGCCTTCGAGGCGGGGCGGACTATGCAGGCGACCCAACACCAGGCCAGCGGTCAGACATCACCGGCTGTGAGAAAAGAGGTGTGGGTCGTGGGCCACTCATACGTGAGGCGTGCCGCAGACGTATTCGAAGCAGGTGACATGATTCACGTAGCTGGGGAATACGGGTACAGAATGTCCTTCTACGGAAGGGGCGGTCTCTGTATTGACCAGTTTCAGGCATTCTTTGAGGGTTTGTTAGGGTGGACGAGGTCACCGCCGTCTATAGTCATAGTACATTTAGGGGGCAATGATTTGGTCACCACCGGTAGACGACTTCTCCTAGAGGCAATGCTTTCCACTGTAAGTTGGTTGGCAAGGAAAGTTCCGGGGTGCATAATTGCGTGGTCTCATATGATCCCACGAAAAGTGTGGCGGGGGGCTGTGTCGATTCGTGCTTTGAATCATTCTGTTAGGAAACTTAATAACAAAGTGAGTAGGTTGTTCCGTTCCAAGACATTGCATTCTATCTCGCATGGTTGTATTAATGATGACAGTATGTATTTAGGGGATGGAGTACATTTGTCTCGGGTGGGAAATGAGTTACTCATAGGAGACTTCTTAGCATGGTTAAAAACGTTGAAACATGACCTTTAGGTAGGACTTTTGTGGGGGGCCCGGATAGCCGGTCAACTATCCGGGCCTGTGGCGGTAAGGTCATGATCGGTGAGCACTAATTAGTAGATCCCTATGAGTGGGCGTCACCCAACACGGATGGGAGCGCTCGGGAGAGGTGGCCATTGGCCCCTCAATGGGGAGGCGGTCCCTTCTAAGGATGGGTCGCCGGAAGTAAAGGAAAGGCGGTCAAGGCCCCTTCCTTTGTAGGAGGGGTTACAGCCCCCTCCTGGGGAATTTCCCGGGGCCAGTGACATCTGCGACGGCAGATGCGGTAAGTTGTGTGGGGTTGGGATAAGGTCTACGATACCTTCTAGATACCTCACACGAGTATTCGAACGACCTTTAACTGGCGTCGAGTCTTTAGGTGCCCCCGTCAAGTCAAGGGAAATTGGTAGTAGTTGCACTTGAGGTACGCCTCCGTGCTGTCGCCCATCCCAAGTGGGAGGGGTAAGTTTGGTTAGGGATCTTGACACCGGTTATGACCTTGCCGTTGGCCCTTAAACGTTAGGTTGTACAATTTCAATATGTCAAGAAATGTTTTGTAGGATGCTAGTTCGGCTAGGAGAACCTCTGTATTAGAGAATCTGTTAAGGTTAGCCAAACATCGCAATATGGTAATGAAATTGTACATAACATGAAACGTTTAATGTTTATTTTTGTTTTAATAAATACGGCCGGGATGGTCACTCCATCCCACTTCCAAAAACTTCAAGAACTGTTTCCGGTTTCCCTCCTTTTGGGGATTGTGTTGAGAGGGGGTGGCGGGTATCTCGGCCATATGGAAAGGGGCGACCAACTCGGTCCCCCCGAACGTATGGCCGAGTGCCTCGATCCCCCCGGGAAGCCATTTTTGGGCGGGAGGCGCGTCTCGGCTGGTATGCCCGAAGCGGCGTAGCTGGGGCGCGCCCGTTCCCGCCCTAGAGTGGGCTGGCCTAGACACTGACGCAGCCAGCCACGCCCTCGGGGCAGGCAGGGGCGGGTATACGCCCGCCCTGAAGACGGATAAAAAGGGACGCAAGACCAGAAGACATCCTCTTGTTCTTGTGCTCTGAAGCTGCACCTCCTCGCTGCACGTGAGCTCGGGACAGAACGAAGAGCCAATTTTGACCCACCCACCAGCCCCTGAAGACAGCCAGTTGTTTGTAATAAAGTTGATTAATTTTGCTTCTGTTTTCGTTTACAGGTTGGAGTGTCATGTTGATGTTGAGTTTAATAAAGAATGGTCTATTTGAGTACGTTTTGCCATTAAAGAGATTCAGATTTAGTATTGAATTTTATGCATGCTCTTTCGGTCATAGTGGCCAATGTATTCTGAGGTTTAGTTAGCACTGTCGTATTTAATTTGGTAGGCGGTAAGGTCATGATCGGTGAGCACTAATTAGTAGATCCCTATGAGTGGGCGTCACCCAACACGGATGGGAGCGCTCGGGAGAGGTGGCCATTGGCCCCTCAATGGGGAGGCGGTCCCTTCTAAGGATGGGTCGCCGGAAGTAAAGGAAAGGCGGTCAAGGCCCCTTCCTTTGTAGGAGGGGTTACAGCCCCCTCCTGGGGAATTTCCCGGGGCCAGTGACATCTGCGACGGCAGATGCGGTAAGTTGTGTGGGGTTGGGATAAGGTCTACGATACCTTCTAGATACCTCACACGAGTATTCGAACGACCTTTAACTGGCGTCGAGTCTTTAGGTGCCCCCGTCAAGTCAAGGGAAATTGGTAGTAGTTGCACTTGAGGTACGCCTCCGTGCTGTCGCCCATCCCAAGTGGGAGGGGTAAGTTTGGTTAGGGATCTTGACACCGGTTATGACCTTGCCGTTGGCCCTTAAACGTTAGGTTGTACAATTTCAATATGTCAAGAAATGTTTTGTAGGATGCTAGTTCGGCTAGGAGAACCTCTGTATTAGAGAATCTGTTAAGGTTAGCCAAACATCGCAATATGGTAATGAAATTGTACATAACATGAAACGTTTAATGTTTATTTTTGTTTTAATAAATACGGCCGGGATGGTCACTCCATCCCACTTCCAAAAACTTCAAGAACTGTTTCCGGTTTCCCTCCTTTTGGGGATTGTGTTGAGAGGGGGTGGCGGGTATCTCGGCCATATTAAGATATGTACCCCAGTTTTATCTTGAAAACTGAGATTTTAATTTTTAGTAAGCTTTGGATTTTCACAATATTACTGTCTCCATAGTACTGATTATCAAGGCTTAGAAAATCCATTTAATATTGCTGTGCATTCGTTTGAAAATATTCAAGTTCTAATTGACTAACGGTGGACTTTTCCATCTGCAGAATATACTGAATGACCAGAGGTGGCAGTGCAGCAGAAGAGAATTTGTCTGCCTTCCTGATACCCAAAAAAAATAAGCAAATCCTCAGCACTCTGCCATCCTTCATCAGTTTACATGGTAAGTCAAACTCACGTTGAATACATTTGCTTGTCATTAAAAAAGTTCATAGCATCTGAGGGCCCTGAGTACCTTTTGAGTGGGGTCTTTGGCATGATTATATTTCTGTCAAGACTGTAGAAAAAGGGATGACGTTACGGTGATCATCATATTTTCATCAAAGACTTTATCTCTAAAGCTGACAAAGCCTGTTTTAGATACCTGTGCTAATAATGTGTCCTCAGAGGACATTACTGTCTTTAAGGCTGGAATGAGTTGCCTTAATTTGGAGCAATGGTGTGACTTTCTCATGGAGTGATGCTCATTTGACCTGTTTCCCTGCACTCTGTATGTGGGACTCTGATTCTCCAGATGGATTGCTGTTTAGGATACTCTGCAGTTTTGCAACTCCATCTCCTTTTCAAATTGAGCTCATGCTTTCTCAGTACACAGCCTAGCCGCCTTGCAGTCATAATTAATTATAGTTACCTAGTGCATAATTGCTGGTGTCTCCTCCTCCTGTGTTTCCTCGTCACCCAGGGTGATAGGTCACGTGCTGTCCTGACATCATAAAGCTAGAGCAGGGTGTCATCTGACATGAGGGACAATCAGTTGCCTAGCAAGTGATGAGATACATTTATCATGGTATTGAAATGGGTTGCAGGGTAAATAGGGCACCCAGCTTAAAACCTAGTGGTTAGATGAATGAAACTGGGGCATTATTTGACACTTGTGCATCTGTTTGAAGGTGCGGATAATCACAATGTTCTGGACTTCTCTATAGCTTAACTGATAGGGATGTACTAAGATGAAGATGTTAAGATGTCGTTTATAGTTTTTATTATTCCCACTAACTATAGCGTAAACCTTCCTCCCTTAACTTATCAGATCACTTAATTGCTATTGGCGTATCATAACCTAAAATAATTGCACTGAAAAGGGAACGCCTTCACTTGGCTGGCAATCACACCTATTTATCTAGGTCCTGATGTAGCTGCTAGTTGTGTAGAGAGTGTTGGCAAATGAGGCATAGAATTAAGATATGTACCCCAGTTTTATCTTGAAAACTGAGATTTAAATTTTTAGTAAGCTTTGGATTTTCACAATATTACTGTCTCCATAGTACTGATTATCAAGGCTTAGAAAATCCATTTATTATTGCTGTGCATTCGTTTGAAAATATTCAAGTTCTAATTGACTAACGGTGGACTTTTCCATCTGCAGAATATACTGAATGACCAGAGGTGGCAGTGCAGCAGAAGAGAATTTGTCTGCCTTCCTGATACCCCAAAAAAAAGTGCAATTCCTCAGCACTCTGCCATCCTTCATCAGTTTACATGGTAAGTCAAACTCACGTTGAATACATTTGCTTATCATTAAAAAAGTTCATAACATCTGAGGGCCCTGAGTACCTTTTTAGTGGGGTCTTTGGCATGATTATATTTCTGTCAAGACTGTAAAAAAATGGATGACGTTACGGTGATCATCATATTTTCATCAAAGACTTTGTCTCTAAAGCTGACAAAGCCTGTGTTAGATACCTGTGCTAATAATGTGTCCTCAGAGGACATTACTGTTTTTAAGGCTGGAATGAGTTGCCTTAATTTGGAGCAATGGCGTGACTTTCTCATGGAGTGAAGCTCATTTGACCTGTTTCCCTGCACTCTGTATGTGGGACTCTGATACTCCAGATGGATTGCTGTTTAGGATACTCTGCAGTTTTGCAAGTCCATCTCCTTTTCAAAAGGAGCTCAATGCTTTCTCAGTACACCGCCTAGCCGCCTTGCAGTCATAATTAATTATAGTTACCTAGGGCCTTATTGCTGGTGTCTCCTCCTCCTGTGTTTTCTCGTCACCCAGGGTGATTGGTCACGTGCTGTCCTGACATCATAAAGCTAGAGCAGGGTGTCATCTGACATGAGGGACCATCAGTTGCCTAGCAAGTGATAAGATAAATTTATCATGGTATTGAAATGGGTTGCAGGGTAAATAGGGCACCCAGCTTAAAACCTAGATGGTTAGATGAATGAAACTGGGGCATTATTTGAGACTTGTGCATCTGTTTGAAGGTGCAGATAATCACAATGTTCTGGACTTCTCTATAGCTTAACTGATAGGGATGTACTAAGATGAAGATGTTAAGATGTTGTTTATAGTTTTTATTATTCCCACAAACTATAGCGTAAACCTTCCTCCCTTAACTTATCAGATCACTTAATTGCTATTGGCGTATCATAACCTAAAAGAATTGCACTATAAAGGGGAAGCCTTCACTTGGCTGGCAATCACACCTATTTATCTAGGTCCTGATGTAGCTGCTAGTTGTGTAGAGAGTGTTGGCAAATGAGGCATAGAATTAAGATATGTAACCCAGTTTTATCTTGAAAACTGAGATTTTAATTTTTAGTAAGCTTTGGATTTTCACAATATTACTGTCTCCATAGTACTGATTATCAAGGCTTAGAAAATCCATTTATTATTGCTGTGCATTAGTTTGAAAATATTCAAGTTCTAATTGACTAACGGTGGACTTTTCCATCTGCAGAATATACTGAATGACCAGAGGTGGCAGTGCAGCAGAAGAGAATTTGTCTGCCTTCCTGATACCCAAAAAAAATAAGCAAATCCTCAGCACTCTGCCATCCTTCATCAGTTTACATGGTAAGTCAAACTCACGTTGAATACATTTGCTTGTCATTAAAAAAGTTCATAGCATCTGAGGGCCCTGAGTACCTTTTTAGTGGGGTCTTTGGCATGATTATATTTCTGTCAAGACTGTAGAAAAAGGGATGACGTTACGGTGATCATCATATTTTCATCAAAGACTTTGTCTCTAAAGCTGACAGAGCCTGGGTTAGATTCCTGTGCTAATAATGTGTCCTCAGAGGACATTACTGTCTTTAAGGCTGGAATGAGGTGCCTTAATTTGGAGCAATGGTGTGAGTTTCTCATGGAGTGAAGCTCATTTGACCTGTTTCCCTGCACTCTGTATGTGGGACTCTGATACTCCAGATGGATTGCTGTTTAGGATACTCTGCAGTTTTGCAAGTCCATCTCCTTTTCAAAAGGAGCTCAATGCTTTCTCAGTACACCGCCTAGCCGCCTTGCAGTCATAATTAATTATAGTTACCTAGTGCATTATTGCTGGTGTCTCCTCCTCCTGTGTTTCCTCGTCACCCAGGGTGATTGGTCACGTGCTGTCCTGACATCATAAAGCTAGAGCAGGGTGTCATCTGACATGAGGGACAATCAGTTGCCTAACAAGTGATAAGATAAATTTATCATGGTATTGAAATGGGTTGCAGGGTAAATAGGGCACCCAGCTTAAAACCTAGATGGTTAGATGAATGAAACTGGGGCATTATTTGAGACTTGTGCATCTGTTTGAAGGTGCGGATAATCACAATGTTCTGGACTTCTCTATAGCTTAACTGATAGGGATGTACTAAGATGAAGATGTTAAGATGTCGTTTATAGTTTTTATTATTCCCGCAAACTATAGCATAAACCTTCCTCCCTTAACTTATCAGATCACTTAATTGCTATTGGCGTATCATAACCTAAAAGAATTGCTCTATAAAGGGGAAGCCTTCACTTGGCTGGCAATCACACCTATTTATCTACGTCCTGATGTAGCTGCTAGTTGTGTAGAGAGTGTTGGCAAATGAGGCATAGAATTAAGATATGTACCCCAGTTTTATCTTGAAAACTGAGATTTTAATTTTTAGTAAGCTTTGGATTTTCACAATATTACTGTCTCCATAGTACTGATTA
This sequence comes from Lissotriton vulgaris, assembly GCF_964263255.1. Taxonomy (NCBI): domain Eukaryota; kingdom Metazoa; phylum Chordata; class Amphibia; order Caudata; family Salamandridae; genus Lissotriton; species Lissotriton vulgaris. The sequence continues at coordinate 1,356,607,712 of NC_141695.1, forward strand.
TCAAGGCTTAGAAAATCCATTTATTATTGCTGTGCATTCGTTTGAAAATATTCAAGTTCTAATTGACTAACGGTGGACTTTTCCATCTGCAGAATATACTGAATGACCAGAGGTGGCAGTGCAGCAGAAGAGAATTTGTCTGCCTTCCTGATACCCAAAAAAAAAGCGCAATTCCTCAGCACTCTGCCATCCTTCATCAGTTTACATGGTAAGTCAAACTCACGTTGAATACATTTGCTTGTCATTAAAAAAGTTCATAGCATCTGAGGGCCCTGAGTACCTTTTGAGTGGGGTCTTTGGCATGATTATATTTCTGTCAAGACTGTAGAAAAAGGGATGACGTTACGGTGATCATCATATTTTCATCAAAGACTTTATCTCTAAAGCTGACAAAGCCTGTTTTAGATACCTGTGCTAATAATGTGTCCTCAGAGGACATTACTGTCTTTAAGGCTGGAATGAGTTGCCTTAATTTGGAGCAATGGTGTGACTTTCTCATGGAGTGATGCTCATTTGACCTGTTTCCCTGCACTCTGTATGTGGGACTCTGATTCTCCAGATGGATTGCTGTTTAGGATACTCTGCAGTTTTGCAACTCCATCTCCTTTTCAAATTGAGCTCATGCTTTCTCAGTACACAGCCTAGCCGCCTTGCAGTCATAATTAATTATAGTTACCTAGTGCATAATTGCTGGTGTCTCCTCCTCCTGTGTTTCCTCGTCACCCAGGGTGATAGGTCACGTGCTGTCCTGACATCATAAAGCTAGAGCAGGGTGTCATCTGACATGAGGGACAATCAGTTGCCTAGCAAGTGATGAGATACATTTATCATGGTATTGAAATGGGTTGCAGGGTAAATAGGGCACCCAGCTTAAAACCTAGTGGTTAGATGAATGAAACTGGGGCATTATTTGACACTTGTGCATCTGTTTGAAGGTGCGGATAATCACAATGTTCTGGACTTCTCTATAGCTTAACTGATAGGGATGTACTAAGATGAAGATGTTAAGATGTCGTTTATAGTTTTTATTATTCCCACTAACTATAGCGTAAACCTTCCTCCCTTAACTTATCAGATCACTTAATTGCTATTGGCGTATCATAACCTAAAATAATTGCACTGAAAAGGGAACGCCTTCACTTGGCTGGCAATCACACCTATTTATCTAGGTCCTGATGTAGCTGCTAGTTGTGTAGAGAGTGTTGGCAAATGAGGCATAGAATTAAGATATGTACCCCAGTTTTATCTTGAAAACTGAGATTTAAATTTTTAGTAAGCTTTGGATTTTCACAATATTACTGTCTCCATAGTACTGATTATCAAGGCTTAGAAAATCCATTTATTATTGCTGTGCATTCGTTTGAAAATATTCAAGTTCTAATTGACTAACGGTGGACTTTTCCATCTGCAGAATATACTGAATGACCAGAGGTGGCAGTGCAGCAGAAGAGAATTTGTCTGCCTTCCTGATACCCCAAAAAAAAGTGCAATTCCTCAGCACTCTGCCATCCTTCATCAGTTTACATGGTAAGTCAAACTCACGTTGAATACATTTGCTTATCATTAAAAAAGTTCATAACATCTGAGGGCCCTGAGTACCTTTTTAGTGGGGTCTTTGGCATGATTATATTTCTGTCAAGACTGTAAAAAAATGGATGACGTTACGGTGATCATCATATTTTCATCAAAGACTTTGTCTCTAAAGCTGACAAAGCCTGTGTTAGATACCTGTGCTAATAATGTGTCCTCAGAGGACATTACTGTTTTTAAGGCTGGAATGAGTTGCCTTAATTTGGAGCAATGGCGTGACTTTCTCATGGAGTGAAGCTCATTTGACCTGTTTCCCTGCACTCTGTATGTGGGACTCTGATACTCCAGATGGATTGCTGTTTAGGATACTCTGCAGTTTTGCAAGTCCATCTCCTTTTCAAAAGGAGCTCAATGCTTTCTCAGTACACCGCCTAGCCGCCTTGCAGTCATAATTAATTATAGTTACCTAGGGCCTTATTGCTGGTGTCTCCTCCTCCTGTGTTTTCTCGTCACCCAGGGTGATTGGTCACGTGCTGTCCTGACATCATAAAGCTAGAGCAGGGTGTCATCTGACATGAGGGACCATCAGTTGCCTAGCAAGTGATAAGATAAATTTATCATGGTATTGAAATGGGTTGCAGGGTAAATAGGGCACCCAGCTTAAAACCTAGATGGTTAGATGAATGAAACTGGGGCATTATTTGAGACTTGTGCATCTGTTTGAAGGTGCAGATAATCACAATGTTCTGGACTTCTCTATAGCTTAACTGATAGGGATGTACTAAGATGAAGATGTTAAGATGTCGTTTATAGTTTTTATTATTCCCACTAACTATAGCGTAAACCTTCCTCCCTTAACTTATCAGATCACTTAATTGCTATTGGCGTATCATAACCTAAAAGAATTGCACTGAAAAGGGGACGCCTTCACTTGGCTGGCAATCACACCTATTTATCTAGGTCCTGATGTAGCTGCTAGTTGTGTAGAGAGTGTTGGCAAATGAGGCAAAGAATTAAGATATGTACCCCAGTTTTATCTTGAAAACTGAGATTTAAATTTTTAGTAATCTTTGGATTTTCACAATATTACTGTCTCCATAGTACTGATTATCAAGGCTGAGAAAATCCATTTATTATTGCTGTGCATTCGTTTGAAAATATTCAAGTTCTAATTGACTAACGGTGGACTTTTCCATCTGCAGAATATACTGAATGACCAGAGGTGGCAGTGCAGCAGAAGAGAATTTATCTGCCTTCCTGATACCCCCCAAAAAAAGCGCAATTCCTCAGCACTCTGCCATCCTTCATCAGTTTACATGGTAAGTCAAACTCACGTTGAATACATTTGCTTATCATTAAAAAAGTTCATAGCATCTGAGGGCCCTGAAAACCTTTTTAGTGGGGTCTTTGGCATCATTATATTTCTGTCAAGACTGTAGAAAAATGGATGACGTTACGGTGATCATCATATTTTCATCAAAGACTTTGTCTCTAAAGCTGACAAAGCCTGTGTTAGATACCTGTGCTAATAATGTGTCCTCAGAGGACATTACTGTCTTTAAGGCTGGAATGAGTTGCCTTAATTTGGAGCAATGGCGTGACTTTCTCATGGAGTGAAGCTCATTTGACCTGTTTCCCTGCACTCTGTATGTGGGACTCTGATACTCCAGACGGATTGCTGTTTAGGATACTCTGCAGTTTTGCAAGTCCATCTCCTTTTCAAAAGGAGCTCAATGCTTTCTCAGTACACCGCCTAGCCGCCTTGCAGTCATAATTAATTATAGTTACCTAGTGCATTATTGCTGGTGTCTCCTCCTCCTGTGTTTCCTCGTCACCCAGGGTGATTGGTCACGTGCTGTCCTGACATCATAAAGCTAGAGCAGGGTGTCATCTGACATGAGGGACAATCAGTTGCCTAGCAAGTGATAAGATAAATTTATCATGGTATTGAAATGGGTTGCAGGGTAAATAGGGCACCCAGTTTAAAACCTAGATGGTTAGATGAATGAAACTGGGGCATTATTTGAGACTTGTGCATCTGTTTGAAGGTGCGGATAATCGCAATGTTCTGGACTTCTCTATAGCTTAACTGATAGGGATGTACTAAGATGAAGATGTTAAGATGTTGTTTATAGTTTTTATTATTCCCACAAACTATAGCGTAAACCTTCCTCCCTTAACTTATCAGATCACTTAATTGCTATTGGCGTATCATAACCTAAAAGAATTGCACTATAAAGGGGAAGCCTTCACTTGGCTGGCAATCGTACCTATTTATCTAGGTCCTGATGTAGCTGCTAGTTGTGTAGAGAGTGTTGGCAAATGAGGCATAGAATTAAGATATGTAACCCAGTTTTATCTTGAAAACTGAGATTTTAATTTTTAGTAAGCTTTGGATTTTCACAATATTACTGTCTCCATAGTACTGATTATCAAGGCTTAGAAAATCCATTTATTATTGCTGTGCATTCGTTTGAAAATATTCAAGTTCTAATTGACTAACGGTGGACTTTTCCATCTGCAGAATATACTGAATGACCAGAGGTGGCAGTGCAGCAGAAGAGAATTTGTCTGCCTTCCTGATACCCAAAAAAAATAAGCAAATCCTCAGCACTCTGCCATCCTTCATCAGTTTACATGGTAAGTCAAACTCACGTTGAATACATTTGCTTGTCATTAAAAAAGTTCATAGCATCTGAGGGCCCTGAGTACCTTTTTAGTGGGGTCTTTGGCATGATTATATTTCTGTCAAGACTGTAGAAAAAGGGATGACGTTACGGTGATCATCATATTTTCATCAAAGACTTTGTCTCTAAAGCTGACAGAGCCTGGGTTAGATTCCTGTGCTAATAATGTGTCCTCAGAGGACATTACTGTCTTTAAGGCTGGAATGAGGTGCCTTAATTTGGAGCAATGGTGTGAGTTTCTCATGGAGTGAAGCTCATTTGACCTGTTTCCCTGCACTCTGTATGTGGGACTATGATACTCCAGATGGATTGCTGTTTAGGATACTCTGCAGTTTTGCAAGTCCATCTCCTTTTCAAAAGGAGCTCAATGCTTTCTCAGTACACCGCCTAGCCGCCTTGCAGTCATAATTAATTATAGTTACCTAGTGCATTATTGCTGGTGTCTCCTCCTCCTGTGTTTCCTCGTCACCCAGGGTGATTGGTCACGTGCTGTCCTGACATCATAAAGCTAGAGCAGGGTGTCATCTGACATGAGGGACAATCAGTTGCCTAACAAGTGATAAGATAAATTTATCATGGTATTGAAATGGGTTGCAGGGTAAATAGGGCACCCAGCTTAAAACCTAGATGGTTAGATGAATGAAACTGGGGCATTATTTGAGACTTGTGCATCTGTTTGAAGGTGCTGATAATCACAATGTTCTGGACTTCTCTATAGCTTAACTGATAGGGATGTACTAAGATGAAGATGTTAAGATGTCGTTTATAGTTTTTATTATTCCCGCAAACTATAGCATAAACCTTCCTCCCTTAACTTATCAGATCACTTAATTGCTATTGGCGTATCATAACCTAAAAGAATTGCACTATAAAGGGGAAGCCTTCACTTGGCTGGCAATCACACCTATTTATCTACGTCCTGATGTAGCTGCTAGTTGTGTAGAGAGTGTTGGCAAATGAGGCATAGAATTAAGATATGTACCCCAGTTTTATCTTGAAAACTGAGATTTTAATTTTTAGTAAGCTTTGGATTTTCACAATATTACTGTCTCCATAGTACTGATTAGCAAGGCTTAGAAAATCCATTTATTATTGCTGTGCATTCGTTTGAAAATATTCAAGTTCTAATTGACTAACGGTGGACTTTTCCATCTGCAGAATATACTGAATGACCAGAGGTGGCAGTGCAGCAGAAGAGAATTTGTCTGCCTTCCTGATACCCAAAAAAAAAGCGCAATTCCTCAGCACTCTGCCATCCTTCATCAGTTTACATGGTAAGTCAAACTCACGTTGAATACATTTGCTTGTCATTAAAAAAGTTCATAGCATCTGAGGGCCCTGAGTACCTTTTTAGTGGGGTCTTTGGCATGATTATATTTCTGTCAAGACTGTAGAAAAATGGATGACGTTACGGTGATCATCATATTTTCATCAAAGACTTTGTCTCTAAAGCTGACAAAGCCTGTGTTAGATACCTGTGCTAATAATGTGTCCTCAGAGGACATTACTGTCTTTAAGGCTGGAATGAGTTGCCTTAATTTGGAGCAACGGCGTGACTTTCTCATGGAGTGAAGCTCATTTGACCTGTTTCCCTGCACTCTGTATGTGGGACTCTGATACTCCAGATGGATTGCTGTTTAGGATACTCTGCAGTTTTGCAACTCCATCTCCTTTTCAAAAGGAGCTCATGCTTTCTCAGTACACAGCCTAGCCGCCTTGCAGTCATAATTAATTATAGTTACCTAGTGCATAATTGCTGGTGTCTCCTCCTCCTGTGTTGCCTCGTCACCCAGGGTGATTGGTCACGTGCTGTCCTGACATCATAAAGCTAGAGCAGGGTGTCATCTGACATGAGGGACAATCAGTTGCCTAGCAAGTGATAAGATACATTTATCATGGTATTGAAATGGGTTGCAGGGTAAAAAGGGGCACCCAGCCTAAAACCTAGATGGTTAGATTAATGAAACTGGGGCATTATTTGAGACTTGTGCATCTGTTTGAAGGTGCGGATAATCACAATGTTCTGGACTTCTCTATAGCTTAACTGATAGGGATGTACTAAGATGAAGATGTTAAGATGTCGTTTATAGTTTTTATTATTCCCACAAACTATAGCGTAAACCTTCCTCCCTTAACTTATCAGATCACTTAATTGCTATTGGCGTATCATAACCTAAAATAATTGCACTGAAAAGGGGACGCCTTCACTTGGCTGGCAATCACACCTATTTATCTAGCTCCTGATGTAGCTGCTAGTTGTGTAGAGAGTGTTGGCAAATGAGGCATAGAATTAAGATATGTACCCCAGTTTTATCTTGAAAACTGAAATTTAAATTTTTAGTAAACTTTGGATTTTCACAATATTACTGTCTCCATAGTACTGATTATCAAGGCTTAGAAAATCCATTTATTATTGCTGTGCATTCGTTTGAAAATATTCAAGTTCTAATTGACTAACGGTGGACTTTTCCATCTGCAGATTATACTGAATGACCAGAGGTGGCAGTGCAGCAGAAGAGAATTTGTCTGCCTTCCTGATACCCCAAAAAAAAGCGCAATTCCTCAGCACTCTGCCATCCTTCATCAGTTTACATGGTAAGTCAAACTCACGTTAAATACATTTGCTTATCATTAAAAAAGTTCGTAACATCTGAGGGCCCTGAGTACCTTTTTAGTGGGGTCTTTGGCATGATTATATTTCTGTCAAGACTGTAGAAAAATGGATGACGTTACGGTGATCATCATATTTTCATCAAAGACTTTGTCTCTAAAGCTGACAAAGCCTGTGTTAGATACCTGTGCTAATAATGTGTCCTCAGAGGACATTACTGTTTTTAAGGCTGGAATGAGTTGCCTTAATTTGGAGCAATGGCGTGACTTTCTCATGGAGTGAAGCTCATTTGACCTGTTTCCCTGCACTCTGTATGTGGGACTCTGATACTCCAGATGGATTGCTGTTTAGGATACTCTGCAGTTTTGCAAGTCCATCTCCTTTTCAAAAGGAGCTCAATGCTTTCTCAGTACACCGCCTAGCCGCCTTGCAGTCATAATTAATTATAGTTACCTAGTGCGTAATTGCTGGTGTCTCCTCCTCCTGTGTTTCCTCGTCACCCAGGGTGATAGGTCACGTGCTGTCCTGACATCATAAAGCTAGAGCAGGGTGTCATCTGACATGAGGGACAATCAGTTGCCTAGCAAGTGATGAGATACATTTATCATGGTATTGAAATGGGTTGCAGGGTAAATAGGGCACCCAGCTTAAAACCTAGATGGTTAGATGAATGAAACTGGGGCATTATTTGAGACTTGTGCATCTGTTTGAAGGTGCGAATAATCGCAATGTTCTGGACTTCTCTATAGCTTAACTGATAGGGATGTACTAAGATGAAGATGTTAAGATGTCGTTTATAGTTTTTATTATTCCCACAAACTATAGCGTAAACCTTCCTCCCTTAACTTATCAGATCACTTAATTGCTATTGGCGTATCATAACCTAAAAGAATTGCACTATAAAGGGGAAGCCTTCACTTGGCTGGCAATCACACCTATTTATCTAGGTCCTGATGTAGCTGCTAGTTGTGTAGAGAGTGTTGGCAAATGAGGCATAGAATTAAGATATGTACCCCAGTTTTATCTTGAAAACTGAGATTTTAATTTTTAGTAAGCTTTGGATTTTCACAATATTACTGTCTCCATAGTACTGATTATCAAGGCTTAGAAAATCCATTTATTATTGCTGTGCATTCGTTTGAAAATATTCAAGTTCTAATTGACTAACGGTGGACTTTTCCATCTGCAGAATATACTGAATCACCAGAGGAGGCAGTGCAGCAGAAGAGAATTTGTCTGCCTTCCTGATACCCCAAAAAAAAGCGCAATTCCTCAGCACTCTGCCATCCTTCATCAGTTTACATGGTAAGTCAAACTCACGTTGAATACATTTGCTTATCATTAAAAAAGTTCATAGCATCTGAGGGCCCTGAGTACCTTTTTAGTGGGGTCTTTGGCATGATTATATTTCTGTCAAGACTGTAGAAAAATGGATGACGTTACGGTGATCATCATATTTTCATCAAAGACTTTGTCTCTAAAGCTGACAAAGCCTGTGTTAGATACCTGTGCTAATAATGTGTCCTCAGAGGACATTACTGTCTTTGAGGCTGGAATGAGTTGCCTTAATTTGGAGCAATGGTGTGACTTTCTCATGGAGTGAAGCTCATTTGACCTGTTTCCCTGCACTCTGTATGTGGGACTCTGATACTCCAGATGGATTGCTGTTTAGGATACTCTGCAGTTTTGCAAGTCCATCTCCTTTTCAAAAGGAGCTCAATGCTTTCTCAGTACACCGCCTAGCCGCCTTGCAGTCATAATTAATTATAGTTACCTAGTGCATTATTGCTGGTGTCTCCTCCTCCTGTGTTTCCTCGTCACCCAGGGTGATTGGTCACGTGCTGTCCTGACATCATAAAGCTAGAGCAGGGTGTCATCTGACATGAGGGACAATCAGTTGCCTAGCAAGTGATAAGATACATTTATCATGGTATTGAAATGGGTTGCAGGGTAAAAAGGGGCACCCAGCTTAAAACCTAGATGGTTAGATTAATGAAACTGGGGCATTATCTGAGACTTGTGCATCTGTTTGAAGGTGCGGATAATCACAATGTTCTGGACTTCTCTATAGCTTAACTGATAGGGATGTACTAAGATGAAGATGTTAAGATGTCGTTTATAGTTTTTATTATTCCCACAAACTATAGCGTAAACCTTCCTCCCTTAACTTATCAGATCACTTAATTGCTATTGGCGTATCATAACCTAAAATAATTGCACTGAAAAGGGGACGCCTTCACTTGGCTGGCAATCACACCTATTTATCTAGGTCCTGATGTAGCTGCTAGTTGTGTAGAGAGTGTTGGCAAATAAGGCATAGAATTAAGATATGTACCCCAGTTTTATCTTGAAAACTGAGATTTAAATTTGTAGTAAACTTTGGATTTTCACAATATTACTGTCTCCATAGTACTGATTATCAAGGCTTAGAAAATCCATTTATTATTGCTGTGCATTCGTTTGAAAATATTCAAGTTCTAATTGACTAACGGTGGACTTTTCCATCTGCAGAATATACTGAATGACCAGAGGTGGCAGTGCAGCAGAAGAGAATTTGTCTGCCTTCCTGATACCCCAAAAAAAAAGCGCAATTCCTCAGCACTCTGCCATCCTTCATCAGTTTACATGGTAAGTCAAACTCACGTTGAATACATTTGCTTATCATTAAAAAAGTTCATAGCATCTGAGGGCCCTGAGTACCTTTTTAGTGGGGTCTTTGGCATGATTATATTTCTGTCAAGACTGTAGAAAAATGGATGACGTTACGGTGATCATCATATTTTCATCAAAGACTTTGTCTCTAAAGCTGACAAAGCCTGTGTTAGATACCTGTGCTAATAATGTGTCCTCAGAGGACATTACTGTCTTTAAGGCTGGAATGAGTTGCCTTAATTTGGAGCAATGGCGTGACTTTCTCATGGAGTGAAGCTCATTTGACCTGTTTCCCTGCACTCTGTATGTGGGACTCTGATACTCCAGATGGATTGCTGTTTAGGATACTCTGCAGTTTTGCAAGTCCATCTCCTTTTCAAAAGGAGCTCAATGCTTTCTCAGTACACCGCCTAGCCGCCTTGCAGTCATAATTAATTATAGTTACCTAGTGCATTATTGCTGGTGTCTCCTCCTCCTGTGTTTCCTCGTCACCCAGGGTGATTGGTCACGTGCTGTCCTGACATCATAAAGCTAGAGCAGGGTGTCATCTGACATGAGGGACAATCAGTTGCCTAGCAAGTGATAAGATACATTTATCATGGTATTGAAATGGGTTGCAGGGTAAATAGGGCACCCAGCTTAAAACCTAGATGGTTAGATGAATGAAACTGGGGCATTATTTGAGACTTGTGCATCTGTTTGAAGGTGCGGATAATCACAATGTTCTGGACTTCTCTATAGCTTAACTGATAGGGATGTACTAAGATGAAGATGTTAAGATGTCGTTTATAGTTTTTATTATTCCCACAAACTATAGCGTAAACCTTCCTCCCTTAACTTATCAGATCACTTAATTGCTATTGGCGTATCATAACCTAAAAGAATTGCACTATAAAGGGGAAGCCTTCACTTGGCTGGCAATCACACCTATTTATCTAGGTCCTGATGTAGCTGCTAGTTGTGTAGAGAGTGTTGGCAAATGAGGCATAGAATTAAGATATGTACCCCAGTTTTATCTTGAAAACTGAGATTTTAATTTTTAGTAAGCTTTGGATTTTCACAATATTACTGTCTCCATAGTACTGATTATCAAGGCTTAGAAAATCCATTTATTATTGCTGTGCATTCGTTTGAAAATATTCAAGTTCTAATTGACTAACGGTGGACTTTTCCATCTGCAGAATATACTGAATGACCAGAGGTGGCAGTGCAGCAGAAGAGAATTTGTCTGCCTTCCTGATACCCAAAAAAAAAGCGCAATTCCTCAGCACTCTGCCATCCTTCATCAGTTTACATGGTAAGTCAAACTCACGTTGAATACATTTGCTTATCATTAAAAAAGTTCATAGCATCTGAGGGCCCTGAGTACCTTTTTAGTGGGGTCTTTGGCATGATTATATTTCTGTCAAGACTGTAGAAAAATGGATGACGTTACGGTGATCATCATATTTTCATCAAAGACTTTGTCTCTAAAGCTGACAAAGCCTGTGTTAGATACCTGTGCTAATAATGTGTCCTCAGAGGACATTACTGTTTTTAAGGCTGGAATGAGTTGCCTTAATTTGGAGCAATGGCGTGACTTTCTCATGGAGTGAAGCTCATTTGACCTGTTTCCCTGCACTCTGTATGTGGGACTCTGATACTCCAGATGGATTGCTGTTTAGGATACTCTGCAGTTTTGCAAGTCCATCTCCTTTTCAAAAGGAGCTCAATGCTTTCTCAGTACACCGCCTAGCCGCCTTGCAGTCATAATTAATTATAGTTACCTAGTGCGTAATTGCTGGTGTCTCCTCCTCCTGTGTTTCCTCGTCACCCAGGGTGATAGGTCACGTGCTGTCCTGACATCATAAAGCTAGAGCAGGGTGTCATATGACATGAGGGACAATCAGTTGCCTAGCAAGTGATGAGATACATTTATCATGGTATTGAAATGGGTTGCAGGGTAAATAGGGCACCCAGCTTAAAACCTAGATGGTTAGATGAATGAAACTGGGGCATTATTTGAGACTTGTGCATCTGTTTGAAGGTGCGGATAATCGCAATGTTCTGGACTTCTCTATAGCTTAACTGATAGGGATGTACTAAGATGAAGATGTTAAGATGTCGTTTATAGTTTTTATTATTCCCACAAACTATAGCGTAAACCTTCCTCCCTTAACTTATCAGATCACTTAATTGCTATTGGCGTATCATAACCTAAAAGAATTGCACTATAAAGGGGAAGCCTTCACTTGGCTGGCAATCACACCTATTTATCTAGGTCCTGATGTAGCTGCTAGTTGTGTAGAGAGTGTTTGCAAATGAGGCATAGAATTAAGATATGTACCCCAGTTTTATCTTGAAAACTGAGATTTTAATTTTTAGTAAGCTTTGGATTTTCACAATATTACTGTCTCCATAGTACTGATTATCAAGGCTTAGAAAATCCATTTATTATTGCTGTGCATTCGTTTGAAAATATTCAAGTTCTAATTGACTAACGGTGGACTTTTCCATCTGCAGAATATACTGAATCACCAGAGGAGGCAGTGCAGCAGAAGAGAATTTGTCTGCCTTCCTGATACCCCCAAAAAAAAGCGCAATTCCTCAGCACTCTGCCATCCTTCATCAGTTTACATGGTAAGTCAAACTCACGTTGAATACATTTGCTTGTCATTAAAAAAGTTCATAGCATCTGAGGGCCCTGAGTACCTTTTTAGTGGGGTCTTTGGCATGATTATATTTCTGTCAAGACTGTAGAAAAAGGGATGACGTTACGGTGATCATCATATTTTCATCAAAGACTTTGTCTCTAAAGCTGACAAAGCCTGTGTTAGATACCTGTGCTAATAATGTGTCCTCAGAGGACATTACTGTCTTTAAGGCTGGAATGAGTTGCCTTAATTTGGAGCAATGGCGTGACTTTCTCATGGAGTGAAGCTCATTTGACCTGTTTCCCTGCACTCTGTATGTGGGACTATGATACTCCAGATGGATTGCTGTTTAGGATACTCTGCAGTTTTGCAACTCCATCTCCTTTTCAAAAGGAGCTCATGCTTTCTCAGTACACAGCCTAGCCGCCTTGCAGTCATAATTAATTATAGTTACCTAGTGCATAATTGCTGGTGTCTCCTCCTCCTGTGTTTCCTCGTCACCCAGGGTGATAGGTCACGTGCTGTCCTGACATCATAAAGCTAGAGCAGGGTGTCATCTGACATGAGGGACAATCAGTTGCCTAGCAAGTGATGAGATACATTTATCATGGTATTGAAATGGGTTGCAGGGTAAATAGGGCACCCAGCTTAAAACCTAGATGGTTAGATGAATGAAACTGGGGCATTATTTGAGACTTGTGCATCTGTTTGAAGGTGTGGATAATCACAATGTTCTGGACTTCTCTATAGCTTAACTGATAGGGATGTACTAAGATGAAGATGTTAAGATGTCGTTTATAGTTTTTATTATTCCCACAAACTATAGCGTAAACCTTCCTCCCTTAACTTATCAGATCACTTAATTGCTATTGGCGTATCATAACCTAAAATAATTGCACTGAAAAGGGGACGCCTTCACTTGGCTGGCAATCACACCTATTTATCTAGGTCCTGATGTAGCTGCGTGTTGTGTAGAGAGTGTTGGCAAATGAGGCATAGAATTAAGATATGTACCCCAGTTTTATCTTGAAAACTGAGATTTTAATTTTTAGTAAGCTTTGGATTTTCACAATATTACTGTCTCCATAGTACTGATTATCAAGGCTTAGAAAATCCATTTATTATTGCTGTGCATTCGTTTGAAAATATTCAAGTTCTAATTGACTAACGGTGGACTTTTCCATCTGCAGAATATACTGAATGACCAGAGGTGGCAGTGCAGCAGAAGAGAATTTGTCTGCCTTCCTGATACCCAAAAAAAAAGCGCAATTCCTCAGCACTCTGCCATCCTTCATCAGTTTACATGGTAAGTCAAACTCACGTTGAATACATTTGCTTATCATTAAAAAAGTTCATAGCATCTGAGGGCCCTGAGTACCTTTTTAGTGGGGTCTTTGGCATGATTATATTTCTGTCAAGACTGTAGAAAAATGGATGACGTTACGGTGATCATCATATTTTCATCAAAGACTTTGTCTCTAAAGCTGACAAAGCCTGTGTTAGATACCTGTGCTAATAATGTGTCCTCAGAGGACATTACTGTCTTTAAGGCTGGAATGAGTTGCCTTAATTTGGAGCAATGGCGTGACTTTCTCATGGAGTGAAGCTCATTTGACCTGTTTCCCTGCACTCTGTATGTGGGACTCTGATACTCCAGATGGATTGCTGTTTAGGATACTCTGCAGTTTTGCAAGTCCATCTCCTTTTCAAAAGGAGCTCAATGCTTTCTCAGTACACCGCCTAGCCGCCTTGCAGTCATAATTAATTATAGTTACCTAGTGCGTAATTGCTGGTGTCTCCTCCTCCTGTGTTTCCTCGTCACCCAGGGTGATAGGTCACGTGCTGTCCTGACATCATAAAGCTAGAGCAGGGTGTCATCTGACATGAGGGACAATCAGTTGCCTAGCAAGTGATGAGATACATTTATCATGGTATTGAAATGGGTTGCAGGGTAAATAGGGCACCCAGCTTAAAACCTAGATGGTTAGATGAATGAAACTGGGGCATTATTTGAGACTTGTGCATCTGTTTGAAGGTGCGGATAATCGCAATGTTCTGGACTTCTCTATAGCTTAACTGATAGGGATGTACTAAGATGAAGATGTTAAGATGTCGTTTATAGTTTTTATTATTCCCACAAACTATAGCGTAAACCTTCCTCCCTTAACTTATCAGATCACTTAATTGCTATTGGCGTATCATAACCTAAAAGAATTGCACTATAAAGGGGAAGCCTTCACTTGGCTGGCAATGACACCTATTTATCTAGGTCCTGATGTAGCTGCTAGTTGTGTAGAGAGTGTTGGCAAATGAGGCATAGAATTAAGATATGTACCCCAGTTTTATCTTGAAAACTGAGATTTTAATTTTTAGTAAGCTTTGGATTTTCACAATATTACTGTCTCCATAGTACTGATTATCAAGGCTTAGAAAATCCATTTATTATTGCTGTGCATTCGTTTGAAAATATTCAAGTTCTAATTGACTAACGGTGGACTTTTCCATCTGCAGAATATACTGAATCACCAGAGGAGGCAGTGCAGCAGAAGAGAATTTGTCTGCCTTCCTGATACCCCAAAAAAAAGCGCAATTCCTCAGCACTCTGCCATCCTTCATCAGTTTACATGGTAAGTCAAACTCACGTTGAATACATTTGCTTATCATTAAAAAAGTTCATAGCATCTGAGGGCCCTGAGTACCTTTTTAGTGGGGTCTTTGGCATGATTATATTTCTGTCAAGACTGTAGAAAAATGGATGACGTTACGGTGATCATCATATTTTCATCAAAGACTTTGTCTCTAAAGCTGACAAAGCCTGTGTTAGATACCTGTGCTAATAATGTGTCCTCAGAGGACATTACTGTTTTTAAGGCTGGAATGAGTTGCCTTAATTTGGAGCAATGGCGTGACTTTCTCATGGAGTGAAGCTCATTTGACCTGTTTCCCTGCACTCTGTATGTGGGACTCTGATACTCCAGATGGATTGCTGTTTAGGATACTCTGCAGTTTTGCAAGTCCATCTCCTTTTCAAAAGGAGCTCAATGCTTTCTCAGTACACCGCCTAGCCGCCTTGCAGTCATAATTAATTATAGTTACCTAGTGCGTAATTGCTGGTGTCTCCTCCTCCTGTGTTTCCTCGTCACCCAGGGTGATAGGTCACGTGCTGTCCTGACATCATAAAGCTAGAGCAGGGTGTCATCTGACATGAGGGACAATCAGTTGCCTAGCAAGTGATGAGATACATTTATCATGGTATTGAAATGGGTTGCAGGGTAAATAGGGCACCCAGCTTAAAACCTAGATGGTTAGATGAATGAAACTGGGGCATTATTTGAGACTTGTGCATCTGTTTGAAGGTGCGGATAATCGCAATGTTCTGGACTTCTCTATAGCTTAACTGATAGGGATGTACTAAGATGAAGATGTTAAGATGTCGTTTATAGTTTTTATTATTCCCACAAACTATAGCGTAAACCTTCCTCCCTTAACTTATCAGATCACTTAATTGCTATTGGCGTATCATAACCTAAAAGAATTGCACTATAAAGGGGAAGCCTTCACTTGGCTGGCAATCACACCTATTTATCTAGGTCCTGATGTAGCTGCTAGTTGTGTAGAGAGTGTTTGCAAATGAGGCATAGAATTAAGATATGTACCCCAGTTTTATCTTGAAAACTGAGATTTTAATTTTTAGTAAGCTTTGGATTTTCACAATATTACTGTCTCCATAGTACTGATTATCAAGGCTTAGAAAATCCATTTATTATTGCTGTGCATTCGTTTGAAAATATTCAAGTTCTAATTGACTAACGGTGGACTTTTCCATCTGCAGAATATACTGAATGACCAGAGGTGGCAGTGCAGCAGAAGAGAATTTGTCTGCCTTCCTGATACCCAAAAAAAATAAGCAAATCCACAGCACTCTGCCATCCTTCATCAGTTTACATGGTAAGTCAAACTCACGTTGAATACATTTGCTTGTCATTAAAAAAGTTCATAGCATCTGAGGGCCCTGAGTACCTTTTTAGTGGGGTCTTTGGCATGATTATATTTCTGTCAAGACTGTAGAAAAAGGGATGACGTTACGGTGATCATCATATTTTCATCAAAGACTTTGTCTCTAAAGCTGACAAAGCCTGTGTTAGATACCTGTGCTAATAATGTGTCCTCAGAGGACATTACTGTTTTTAAGGCTGGAATGAGTTGCCTTAATTTGGAGCAATGGCGTGACTTTCTCATGGAGTGAAGCTCATTTGACCTGTTTCCCTGCACTCTGTATGTGGGACTCTGATACTCCAGATGGATTGCTGTTTAGGATACTCTGCAGTTTTGCAAGTCCATCTCCTTTTCAAAAGGAGCTCAATGCTTTCTCAGTACACCGCCTAGCCGCCTTGCAGTCATAATTAATTATAGTTACCTAGTGCCTTATTGCTGGTGTCTCCTCCTCCTGTGTTTTCTCGTCACCCAGGGTGATTGGTCACGTGCTGTCCTGACATCATAAAGCTAGAGCAGGGTGTCATCTGACATGAGGGACAATCAGTTGCCTAGCAAGTGATAAGATAAATTTATCATGGTATTGAAATGGGTTGCAGGGTAAATAGGGCACCCAGCTTAAAACCTAGATGGTTAGATTAATGAAACTGGGGCATTATTTGAGACTTGTGCATCTGTTTGAAGGTGCGGATAATCACAATGTTCTGGACTTCTCTATAGCTTAACTGATAGGGATGTACTAAGATGAAGATGTTAAGATGTCGTTTATAGTTTTTATTATTCCCGCAAACTATAGCATAAACCTTCCTCCCTTAACTTATCAGATCACTTAATTGCTATTGGCGTATCATAACCTAAAAGAATTGCACTATAAAGGGGAAGCCTTCACTTGGCTGGCAATCACACCTATTTATCTACGTCCTGATGTAGCTGCTAGTTGTGTAGAGAGTGTTGGCAAATGAGGCATAGAATTAAGATATGTACCCCAGTTTTATCTTGAAAACTGAGATTTTAATTTTTAGTAAGCTTTGGATTTTCACAATATTACTGTCTCCATAGTACTGATTATCAAGGCTTAGAAAATCCATTTATTATTGCTGTGCATTCGTTTGAAAATATTCAAGTTCTAATTGACTAACGGTGGACTTTTCCATCTGCAGAATATACTGAATGACCAGAGGTGGCAGTGCAGCAGAAGAGAATTTGTCTGCCTTCCTGATACCCAAAAAAAAAGCGCAATTCCTCAGCACTCTGCCATCCTTCATCAGTTTACATGGTAAGTCAAACTCACGTTGAATACATTTGCTTATCATTAAAAAAGTTCATAGCATCTGAGGGCCCTGAGTACCTTTTTAGTGGGGTCTTTGGCATGATTATATTTCTGTCAAGACTGTAGAAAAATGGATGACGTTACGGTGATCATCATATTTTCATCAAAGACTTTGTCTCTAAAGCTGACAAAGCCTGTGTTAGATACCTGTGCTAATAATGTGTCCTCAGAGGACATTACTGTCTTTAAGGCTGGAATGAGTTGCCTTAATTTGGAGCAATGGCGTGACTTTCTCATGGAGTGAAGCTCATTTGACCTGTTTCCCTGCACTCTGTATGTGGGACTCTGATACTCCAGATGGATTGCTGTTTAGGATACTCTGCAGTTTTGCAAGTCCATCTCCTTTTCAAAAGGAGCTCAATGCTTTCTCAGTACACCGCCTAGCCGCCTTGCAGTCATAATTAATTATAGTTACCTAGTGCATTATTGCTGGTGTCTCCTCCTCCTGTGTTTCCTCGTCACCCAGGGTGATTGGTCACGTGCTGTCCTGACATCATAAAGCTAGAGCAGGGTGTCATCTGACATGAGGGACAATCAGTTGCCTAGCAAGTGATAAGATACATTTATCATGGTATTGAAATGGGTTGCAGGGTAAAAAGGGGCACCCAGCTTAAAACCTAGATGGTTAGATTAATGAAACTGGGGCATTATTTGAGACTTGTGCATCTGTTTGAAGGTGCGGATAATCACAATGTTCTGGACTTCTCTATAGCTTAACTGATAGGGATGTACTAAGATGAAGATGTTAAGATGTCGTTTATAGTTTTTATTATTCCCACAAACTATAGCGTAAACCTTCCTCCCTTAACTTATCAGATCACTTAATTGCTATTGGCGTATCATAACCTAAAATAATTGCACTGAAAAGGGGACGCCTTCACTTGGCTGGCAATCACACCTATTTATCTAGGTCCTGATGTAGCTGCTAGTTGTGTAGAGAGTGTTGGCAAATAAGGCATAGAATTAAGATATGTACCCCAGTTTTATCTTGAAAACTGAGATTTAAATTTGTAGTAAACTTTGGATTTTCACAATATTACTGTCTCCATAGTACTGATTATCAAGGCTTAGAAAATCCATTTATTATTGCTGTGCATTCGTTTGAAAATATTCAAGTTCTAATTGACTAACGGTGGACTTTTCCATCTGCAGAATATACTGAATCACCAGAGGAGGCAGTGCAGCAGAAGAGAATTTGTCTGCCTTCCTGATACCCCAAAAAAAAGCGCAATTCCTCAGCACTCTGCCATCCTTCATCAGTTTACATGGTAAGTCAAACTCACGTTGAATACATTTGCTTATCATTAAAAAAGTTCATAGCATCTGAGGGCCCTGAGTACCTTTTTAGTGGGGTCTTTGGCATGATTATATTTCTGTCAAGACTGTAGAAAAATGGATGACGTTACGGTGATCATCATATTTTCATCAAAGACTTTGTCTCTAAAGCTGACAAAGCCTGTGTTAGATACCTGTGCTAATAATGTGTCCTCAGAGGACATTACTGTTTTTAAGGCTGGAATGAGTTGCCTTAATTTGGAGCAATGGCGTGACTTTCTCATGGAGTGAAGCTCATTTGACCTGTTTCCCTGCACTCTGTATGTGGGACTCTGATACTCCAGATGGATTGCTGTTTAGGATACTCTGCAGTTTTGCAAGTCCATCTCCTTTTCAAAAGGAGCTCAATGCTTTCTCAGTACACCGCCTAGCCGCCTTGCAGTCATAATTAATTATAGTTACCTAGTGCCTTATTGCTGGTGTCTCCTCCTCCTGTGTTTTCTCGTCACCCAGGGTGATTGGTCACGTGCTGTCCTGACATCATTAAGCTAGAGCAGGGTGTCATCTGACATGAGGGACAATCAGTTGCCTAGCAAGTGATAAGATAAATTTATCATGGTATTGAAATGGGTTGCAGGGTAAATAGGGCACCCAGCTTAAAACCTAGATGGTTAGATTAATGAAACTGGGGCATTATTTGAGACTTGTGCATCTGTTTGAAGGTGCGGATAATCACAATGTTCTGGACTTCTCTATAGCTTAACTGATAGGGATGTACTAAGATGAAGATGTTAAGATGTTGTTTATAGTTTTTATTATTCCCGCAAACTATAGCATAAACCTTCCTCCCTTAACTTATCAGATCACTTAATTGCTATTGGCGTATCATAACCTAAAAGAATTGCACTATAAAGGGGAAGCCTTCACTTGGCTGGCAATCACACCTATTTATCTACGTCCTGATGTAGCTGCTAGTTGTGTAGAGAGTGTTGGCAAATGAGGCATAGAATTAAGATATGTACCCCAGTTTTATCTTGAAAACTGAGATTTTAATTTTTAGTAAGCTTTGGATTTTCACAATATTACTGTCTCCATAGTACTGATTATCAAGGCTTAGAAAATCCATTTATTATTGCTGTGCATTCGTTTGAAAATATTCAAGTTCTAATTGACTAACGGTGGACTTTTCCATCTGCAGAATATACTGAATGACCAGAGGTGGCAGTGCAGCAGAAGAGAATTTGTCTGCCTTCCTGATACCCAAAAAAAAAGCGCAATTCCTCAGCACTCTGCCATCCTTCATCAGTTTACATGGTAAGTCAAACTCACGTTGAATACATTTGCTTATCATTAAAAAAGTTCATAGCATCTGAGGGCCCTGAGTACCTTTTTAGTGGGGTCTTTGGCATGATTATATTTCTGTCAAGACTGTAGAAAAATGGATGACGTTACGGTGATCATCATATTTTCATCAAAGACTTTGTCTCTAAAGCTGACAAAGCCTGTGTTAGATACCTGTGCTAATAATGTGTCCTCAGAGGACATTACTGTCTTTAAGGCTGGAATGAGTTGCCTTAATTTGGAGCAATGGCGTGACTTTCTCATGGAGTGAAGCTCATTTGACCTGTTTCCCTGCACTCTGTATGTGGGACTCTGATACTCCAGATGGATTGCTGTTTAGGATACTCTGCAGTTTTGCAAGTCCATCTCCTTTTCAAAAGGAGCTCAATGCTTTCTCAGTACACCGCCTAGCCGCCTTGCAGTCATAATTAATTATAGTTACCTAGTGCATTATTGCTGGTGTCTCCTCCTCCTGTGTTTCCTCGTCACCCAGGGTGATTGGTCACGTGCTGTCCTGACATCATAAAGCTAGAGCAGGGTGTCATCTGACATGAGGGACAATCAGTTGCCTAGCAAGTGATAAGATACATTTATCATGGTATTGAAATGGGTTGCAGGGTAAAAAGGGGCACCCCGCTTAAAACCTAGATGGTTAGATGAATGAAACTGGGGCATTATTTGAGACTTGTGCATCTGTTTGAAGGTGCGGATAATCACAATGTTCTGGACTTCTCTATAGCTTAACTGATAGGGATGTACTAAGATGAAGATGTTAAGATGTTGTTTATAGTTTTTATTATTCCCACTAACTATAGCGTACACCTTCCTCCCTTAACTTATCAGATCACTTAATTGCTATTGGCGTATCATAACCTAAAAGAATTGCACTGAAAAGGGGACGCCTTCACTTGGCTGGCAATCACACCTATTTATCTAGGTCCTGATGTAGCTGCTAGTTGTGTAGAGAGTGTTGGCAAATGAGGCATAGAATTAAGATATGTACCCCAGTTTTATCTTGAAAACTGAGATTTTAAATTTTTAGTAAGCTTTGGATTTTCACAATATTACTGTCTCCATAGTACTGATTATCAAGGCTTAGAAAATCCATTTAATATTGCTGTGCATTCGTTTGAAAATATTCAAGTTCTAATTGACTAACGGTGGACTTTTCCATCTGCAGAATATACTGAATGACCAGAAGTGGCAGTGCAGCAGAAGAGAATTTGTCTGCCTTCCTGATACCCCCCAAAAAAAGTGCAATTCCTCAGCACTCTGCCATCCTTCATCAGTTTACATGGTAAGTCAAACTCACGTTGAATACATTTGCTTGTCATTAAAAAAGTTCATAGCATCTGAGGGCCCTGAGTACCTTTTTAGTGGGGTCTTTGGCATGATTATATTTCTGTCAAGACTGTAGAAAAAGGGATGACGTTACGGTGATCATCATATTTTCATCAAAGACTTTGTCTCTAAAGCTGACAAAGCCTGTGTTAGATACCTGTGCTAATAATGTGTCCTCAGAGGACATTACTGTCTTTAAGGCTGGAATGAGTTGCCTTAATTTGGAGCAATGGTGTGACTTTCTCATGGAGTGAAGCTCATTTGACCTGTTTCCCTGCACTCTGTATGTGGGACTCTGATACTCCAGATGGATTGCTGTTTAGGATACTCTGCAGTTTTGCAACTCCATCTCCTTTTCAAAAGGAGCTCATGCTTTCTCAGTACACAGCCTAGCCGCCTTGCAGTCATAATTAATTATAGTTACCTAGTGCATAATTGCTGGTGTCTCCTCCTCCTGTGTTTCCTCGTCACCCAGGGTGATAGGTCACGTGCTGTCCTGACATCATAAAGCTAGAGCAGGGTGTCATCTGACATGAGGGACAATCAGTTGCCTAGCAAGTGATGAGATACATTTATCATGGTATTGAAATGGGTTGCAGGGTGAATAGGGCACCCAGCTTAAAACCTAGATGGTTAGATGAATGAAACTGGGGCATTATTTGAGACTTGTGCATCTGTTTGAAGGTGCGGATAATCACAATGTTCTGGACTTCTCTATAGCTTAACTGATAGGGATGTACTAAGATGAAGATGTTAAGATGTTGTTTATAGTTTTTATTATTCCCACAAACTATAGCGTAAACCTTCCTCCCTTAACTTATCAGATCACTTAATTGCTATTGGCGTATCATAACCTAAAAAAATTGCACTGAAAAGGGGACGCCTTCACTTGGCTGGCAATCACACCTATTTATCTAGGTCCTGATGTAGCTGCGTGTTGTGTAGAGAGTGTTGGCAAATGAGGCATAGAATTAAGATATGTACCCCAGTTTTATCTTGAAAACTGAGATTTAAATTTTTAGTAATCTTTGGATTTTCACAATATTACTGTCTCCATAGTACTGATTATCAAGGCTGAGAAAATCCATTTATTATTGCTGTGCATTCGTTTGAAAATATTCAAGTTCTAATTGACTAACGGTGGACTTTTCCATCTGCAGAATATACTGAATGACCAGAGGTGGCAGTGCAGCAGAAGAGAATTTATCTGCCTTCCTGATACCCCAAAAAAAAGCGCAATTCCTCAGCACTCTGCCATCCTTCATCAGTTTACATGGTAAGTCAAACTCACGTTGAATACATTTGCTTATCATTAAAAAAGTTCATAGCATCTGAGGGCCCTGAAAACCTTTTTAGTGGGGTCTTTGGCATGATTATATTTCTGTCAAGACTGTAGAAAAATGGATGACGTTACGGTGATCATCATATTTTCATCAAAGACTTTGTCTCTAAAGCTGACAAAGCCTGTGTTAGATACCTGTGCTAATAATGTGTCCTCAGAGGATATTACTGTCTTTAAGGCTGGAATGAGTTGCCTTAATTTGGAGCAATGGCGTGACTTTCTCATGGAGTGAATCTCATTTGACCTGTTTCCCTGCACTCTGTATGTGGGACTCTGATACTCCAGACGGATTGCTGTTTAGGATACTCTGCAGTTTTGCAAGTCCATCTCCTTTTCAAAAGGAGCTCAATGCTTTTTCAGTACACCGCCTAGCCGCCTTGCAGTCATAATTAATTATAGTTACCTAGTGCATTATTGCTGGTGTCTCCTCCTCCTGTGTTTCCTCGTCACCCAGGGTGATTGGTCACGTGCTGTCCTGACATCATAAAGCTAGAGCAGGGTGTCATCTGACATGAGGGACAATCAGTTGCCTAGCAAGTGATAAGATAAATTTATCATGGTATTGAAATGGGTTGCAGGGTAAATAGGGCACCCAGCTTAAAACCTAGATGGTTAGATGAATGAAACTGGGGCATTATTTGAGACTTGTGCATCTGTTTGAAGGTGCGGATAATCACAATGTTCTGGACTTCTCTATAGCTTAACTGATAGGGATGTACTAAGATGAAGATGTTAAGATGTCGTTTATAGTTTTTATTATTCCCGCAAACTGTAGCATAAACCTTCCTCCCTTAACTTATCAGATCACTTAATTGCTATTGGCGTATCATAACCTAAAAGAATTGCACTATAAAGGGGAAGCCTTCACTTGGCTGGCAATCACACCTATTTATCTAGGTCCTGATGTAGCTGCTAGTTGTGTAGAGAGTGTTGGCAAATGAGGCATAGAATTAAGATATGTACCCCAGTTTTATCTTGAAAACTGAGATTTTAATTTTTAGTAAGCTTTGGATTTTCACAATATTACTGTCTCCATAGTACTGATTATCAAGGCTTAGAAAATCCATTTAATATTGCTGTGCATTCGTTTGAAAATATTCAAGTTCTAATTGACTAACGGTGGACTTTTCCATCTGCAGAATATACTGAATGACCAGAGGTGGCAGTGCAGCAGAAGAGAATTTGTCTGCCTTCCTGATACCCAAAAAAAATAAGCAAATCCTCAGCACTCTGCCATCCTTCATCAGTTTACATGGTAAGTCAAACTCACGTTGAATACATTTGCTTGTCATTAAAAAAGTTCATAGCATCTGAGGGCCCTGAGTACCTTTTTAGTGGGGTCTTTGGCATGATTATATTTCTGTCAAGACTGTAGAAAAAGGGATGACGTTACCGTGATCATCATATTTTCATCAAAGACTTTGTCTCTAAAGCTGACAAAGCCTGTGTTAGATACCTGTGCTAATAATGTGTCCTCAGAGGACATTACTGTCTTTAAGGCTGGAATGAGTTGCCTTAATTTGGAGCAATGGTGTGACTTTCTCATGGAGTGAAGCTCATTTGACCTGTTTCCCTGCACTCTGTATGTGGGACTCTGATACTCCAGATGGATTGCTGTTTAGGATACTCTGCAGTTTTGCAACTCCATCTCCTTTTCAAAAGGAGCTCATGCTTTCTCAGTACACAGCCTAGCCGCCTTGCAGTCATAATTAATTATAGTTACCTAGTGCATAATTGCTGGTGTCTCCTCCTCCTGTGTTTCCTCGTCACCCAGGGTGATAGGTCACGTGCTGTCCTGACATCATAAAGCTAGAGCAGGGTGTCATCTGACATGAGGGACAATCAGTTGCCTAGCAAGTGATGAGATACATTTATCATGGTATTGAAATGGGTTGCAGGGTAAATAGGGCACCCAGCTTAAAACCTAGATGGTTAGATGAATGAAACTGGGGCATTATTTGAGACTTGTGCATCTGTTTGAAGGTGCGGATAATCACAATGTTCTGGACTTCTCTATAGCTTAACTGATAGGGATGTACTAAGATGAAGATGTTAAGATGTTGTTTATAGTTTTTATTATTCCCACAAACTATAGCGTAAACCTTCCTCCCTTAACTTATCAGATCACTTAATTGCTATTGGCGTATCATAACCTAAAATAATTGCACTGAAAAGGGGACGCCTTCACTTGGCTGGCAATCACACCTATTTATCTAGGTCCTGATGTAGCTGCGTGTTGTGTAGAGAGTGTTGGCAAATGAGGCATAGAATTAAGATATGTACCCCAGTTTTATCTTGAAAACTGAGATTTAAATTTTTAGTAATCTTTGGATTTTCACAATATTACTGTCTCCATAGTACTGATTATCAAGGCTGAGAAAATCCATTTATTATTGCTGTGCATTCGTTTGAAAATATTCAAGTTCTAATTGATTAACGGTGGACTTTTCCATCTGCAGAATATACTGAATGACCAGAGGTGGCAGTGCAGCAGAAGAGAATTTGTCTGCCTTCCTGATACCCAAAAAAAAAGCGCAATTCCTCAGCACTCTGCCATCCTTCATCAGTTTACATGGTAAGTCAAACTCACGTTGAATACATTTGCTTATCATTAAAAAAGTTCATAGCATCTGAGGGCCCTGAAAACCTTTTTAGTGGGGTCTTTGGCATGATTATATTTCTGTCAAGACTGTAGAAAAATGGATGACGTTACGGTGATCATCATATTTTCATCAAAGACTTTGTCTCTAAAGCTGACAAAGCCTGTGTTAGATACCTGTGCTAATAATGTGTCCTCAGAGGATATTACTGTCTTTAAGGCTGGAATGAGTTGCCTTAATTTGGAGCAATGGCGTGACTTTCTCATGGAGTGAATCTCATTTGACCTGTTTCCCTGCACTCTGTATGTGGGACTCTGATACTCCAGACGGATTGCTGTTTAGGATACTCTGCAGTTTTGCAAGTCCATCTCCTTTTCAAAAGGAGCTCAATGCTTTTTCAGTACACCGCCTAGCCGCCTTGCAGTCATAATTAATTATAGTTACCTAGTGCATTATTGCTGGTGTCTCCTCCTCCTGTGTTTCCTCGTCACCCAGGGTGATTGGTCACGTGCTGTCCTGACATCATAAAGCTAGAGCAGGGTGTCATCTGACATGAGGGACAATCAGTTGCCTAGCAAGTGATAAGATACATTTATCATGGTATTGAAATGGGTTGCAGGGTAAATAGGGCACCCAGCTTAAAACCTAGATGGTTAGATGAATGAAACTGGGGCATTATTTGAGACTTGTGCATCTGTTTGAAGGTGCGGATAATCACAATGTTCTGGACTTCTCTATAGCTTAACTGATAGGGATGTACTAAGATGAAGATGTTAAGATGTCGTTTATAGTTTTTATTATTCCCGCAAACTGTAGCATAAACCTTCCTCCCTTAACTTATCAGATCACTTAATTGCTATTGGCGTATCATAACCTAAAAGAATTGCACTATAAAGGGGAAGCCTTCACTTGGCTGGCAATCACACCTATTTATCTAGGTCCTGATGTAGCTGCTAGTTGTGTAGAGAGTGTTGGCAAATGAGGCATAGAATTAAGATATGTACCCCAGTTTTATCTTGAAAACTGAGATTTTAATTTTTAGTAAGCTTTGGATTTTCACAATATTACTGTTTCCATAGTACTGATTATCAAGGCTTAGAAAATCCATTTAATATTGCTGTGCATTCGTTTGAAAATATTCAAGTTCTAATTGACTAACGGTGGACTTTTCCATCTGCAGAATATACTGAATGACCAGAGGTGGCAGTGCAGCAGAAGAGAATTTGTCTGCCTTCCTGATACCCAAAAAAAATAAGCAAATCCTCAGCACTCTGCCATCCTTCATCAGTTTACATGGTAAGTCAAACTCACGTTGAATACATTTGCTTGTCATTAAAAAAGTTCATAGCATCTGAGGGCCCTGAGTACCTTTTTAGTGGGGTCTTTGGCATGATTATATTTCTGTCAAGACTGATGAAAATATGATGATCACCGTAACGTCATCCCTTTTTCTACAAAGACTTTGTCTCTAAAGCTGACAAAGCCTGTGTTAGATACCTGTGCTAATAATGTGTCCTCAGAGGACATTACTGTTTTTAAGGCTGGAATGAGTTGCCTTAATTTGGAGCAATGGCGTGACTTTCTCATGGAGTGAAGCTCATTTGACCTGTTTCCCTGCACTCTGTATGTGGGACTCTGATACTCCAGATGGATTGCTGTTTAGGATACTCTGCAGTTTTGCAAGTCCATCTCCTTTTCAAAAGGAGCTCAATGCTTTCTCAGTACACCGCCTAGCCGCCTTGCAGTCATAATTAATTATAGTTACCTAGTGCCTTATTGCTGGTGTCTCCTCCTCCTGTGTTTTCTCGTCACCCAGGGTGATTGGTCACGTCTGTCCTGACATCATAAAGCTAGAGCAGGGTGTCATCTGACATGAGGGACAATCAGTTGCCTAGCAAGTGATAAGATAAATTTATCATGGTATTGAAATGGGTTGCAGGGTAAATAGGGCACCCAGCTTAAAACCTAGATGGTTAGATGAATGAAACTGGGGCATTATTTGAGACTTGTGCATCTGTTTGAAGGTGCAGATAATCACAATGTTCTGGACTTCTCTATAGCTTAACTGATAGGGATGTACTAAGATGAAGATGTTAAGATGTTGTTTATAGTTTTTATTATTCCCACTAACTATAGCGTACACCTTCCTCCCTTAACTTATCAGATCACTTAATTGCTATTGGCGTATCATAACCTAAAAGAATTGCACTGAAAAGGGGACGCCTTCACTTGGCTGGCAATCACACCTATTTATCTAGGTCCTGATGTAGCTGCTAGTTGTGTAGAGAGTGTTGGCAAATGAGGCATAGAATTAAGATATGTACCCCAGTTTTATCTTGAAAACTGAGATTTTAATTTTTAGTAAGCTTTGGATTTTCACAATATTACTGTCTCCATAGTACTGATTATCAAGGCTTAGAAAATCCATTTAATATTGCTGTGCATTCGTTTGAAAATATTCAAGTTCTAATTGACTAACGGTGGACTTTTCCATCTGCAGAATATACTGAATGACCAGAAGTGGCAGTGCAGCAGAAGAGAATTTGTCTGCCTTCCTGATACCCCCAAAAAAAAGTGCAATTCCTCAGCACTCTGCCATCCTTCATCAGTTTACATGGTAAGTCAAACTCACGTTGAATACATTTGCTTGTCATTAAAAAAGTTCATAGCATCTGAGGGCCCTGAGTACCTTTTTAGTGGGGTCTTTGGCATGATTATATTTCTGTCAAGACTGTAGAAAAAGGGATGACGTTACGGTGATCATCATATTTTCATCAAAGACTTTGTCTCTAAAGCTGACAAAGCCTGTGTTAGATACCTGTGCTAATAATGTGTCCTCAGAGGACATTACTGTCTTTAAGGCTGGAATGAGTTGCCTTAATTTGGAGCAATGGTGTGACTTTCTCATGGAGTGAAGCTCATTTGACCTGTTTCCCTGCACTCTGTATGTGGGACTCTGATACTCCAGATGGATTGCTGTTTAGGATACTCTGCAGTTTTGCAACTCCATCTCCTTTTCAAAAGGAGCTCATGCTTTCTCAGTACACAGCCTAGCCGCCTTGCAGTCATAATTAATTATAGTTACCTAGTGCATAATTGCTGGTGTCTCCTCCTCCTGTGTTGCCTCGTCACCCAGGGTGATTGGTCACGTGCTGTCCTGACATCATAAAGCTAGAGCAGGGTGTCATCTGACATGAGGGACAATCAGTTGCCTAGCAAGTGATAAGATAAATTTATCATGGTATTGAAATGGGTTGCAGGGTAAATAGGGCACCCAGCTTAAAACCTAGATGGTTAGATGAATGAAACTGGGGCATTATTTGAGACTTGTGCATCTGTTTGAAGGTGCGGATAATCACAATGTTCTGGACTTCTCTATAGCTTAACTGATAGGGATGTACTAAGATGAAGATGTTAAGATGTTGTTTATAGTTTTTATTATTCCCACTAACTATAGCGTACACCTTCCTCCCTTAACTTATCAGATCACTTAATTGCTATTGGCGTATCATAACCTAAAAGAATTGCACTGAAAAGGGGACGCCTTCACTTGGCTGGCAATCACACCTATTTATCTAGGTCCTGATGTAGCTGCTAGTTGTGTAGAGAGTGTTGGCAAATGAGGCATAGAATTAAGATATGTACCCCAGTTTTATCTTGAAAACTGAGATTTTAATTTTTAGTAAGCTTTGGATTTTCACAATATTACTGTCTCCATAGTACTGATTATCAAGGCTTAGAAAATCCATTTAATATTGCTGTGCATTCGTTTGAAAATATTCAAGTTCTAATTGACTAACGGTGGACTTTTCCATCTGCAGAATATACTGAATGACCAGAAGTGGCAGTGCAGCAGAAGAGAATTTGTCTGCCTTCCTGATACCCCCAAAAAAAAGTGCAATTCCTCAGCACTCTGCCATCCTTCATCAGTTTACATGGTAAGTCAAACTCACGTTGAATACATTTGCTTGTCATTAAAAAAGTTCATAGCATCTGAGGGCCCTGAGTACCTTTTTAGTGGGGTCTTTGGCATGATTATATTTCTGTCAAGACTGTAGAAAAAGGGATGACGTTACGGTGATCATCATATTTTCATCAAAGACTTTGTCTCTAAAGCTGACAAAGCCTGTGTTAGATACCTGTGCTAATAATGTGTCCTCAGAGGATATTACTGTCTTTAAGGCTGGAATGAGTTGCCTTAATTTGGAGCAATGGCGTGACTTTCTCATGGAGTGAATCTCATTTGACCTGTTTCCCTGCACTCTGTATGTGGGACTCTGATACTCCAGACGGATTGCTGTTTAGGATACTCTGCAGTTTTGCAAGTCCATCTCCTTTTCAAAAGGAGCTCAATGCTTTTTCAGTACACCGCCTAGCCGCCTTGCAGTCATAATTAATTATAGTTACCTAGTGCATTATTGCTGGTGTCTCCTCCTCCTGTGTTTCCTCGTCACCCAGGGTGATTGGTCACGTGCTGTCCTGACATCATAAAGCTAGAGCAGGGTGTCATCTGACATGAGGGACAATCAGTTGCCTAGCAAGTGATAAGATAAATTTATCATGGTATTGAAATGGGTTGCAGGGTAAATAGGGCACCCAGCTTAAAACCTAGATGGTTAGATGAATGAAACTGGGGCATTATTTGAGACTTGTGCATCTGTTTGAAGGTGCGGATAATCACAATGTTCTGGACTTCTCTATAGCTTAACTGATAGGGATGTACTAAGATGAAGATGTTAAGATGTCGTTTATAGTTTTTATTATTCCCGCAAACTGTAGCATAAACCTTCCTCCCTTAACTTATCAGATCACTTAATTGCTATTGGCGTATCATAACCTAAAAGAATTGCACTATAAAGGGGAAGCCTTCACTTGGCTGGCAATCACACCTATTTATCTAGGTCCTGATGTAGCTGCTAGTTGTGTAGAGAGTGTTGGCAAATGAGGCATAGAATTAAGATATGTACCCCAGTTTTATCTTGAAAACTGAGATTTTAATTTTTAGTAAGCTTTGGATTTTCACAATATTACTGTCTCCATAGTACTGATTATCAAGGCTTAGAAAATCCATTTAATATTGCTGTGCATTCGTTTGAAAATATTCAAGTTCTAATTGACTAACGGTGGACTTTTCCATCTGCAGAATATACTGAATGACCAGAGGTGGCAGTGCAGCAGAAGAGAATTTGTCTGCCTTCCTGATACCCAAAAAAAATAAGCAAATCCTCAGCACTCTGCCATCCTTCATCAGTTTACATGGTAAGTCAAACTCACGTTGAATACATTTGCTTGTCATTAAAAAAGTTCATAGCATCTGAGGGCCCTGAGTACCTTTTTAGTGGGGTCTTTGGCATGATTATATTTCTGTCAAGACTGTAGAAAAAGGGATGACGTTACGGTGATCATCATATTTTCATCAAAGACTTTGTCTCTAAAGCTGACAAAGCCTGTGTTAGATACCTGTGCTAATAATGTGTCCTCAGAGGACATTACTGTCTTTAAGGCTGGAATGAGTTGCCTTAATTTGGAGCAATGGTGTGACTTTCTCATGGAGTGAAGCTCATTTGACCTGTTTCCCTGCACTCTGTATGTGGGACTCTGATACTCCAGATGGATTGCTGTTTAGGATACTCTGCAGTTTTGCAACTCCATCTCCTTTTCAAAAGGAGCTCATGCTTTCTCAGTACACAGCCTAGCCGCCTTGCAGTCATAATTAATTATAGTTACCTAGTGCATAATTGCTGGTGTCTCCTCCTCCTGTGTTGCCTCGTCACCCAGGGTGATTGGTCACGTGCTGTCCTGACATCATAAAGCTAGAGCAGGGTGTCATCTGACATGAGGGACAATCAGTTGCCTAGCAAGTGATAAGATAAATTTATCATGGTATTGAAATGGGTTGCAGGGTAAATAGGGCACCCAGCTTAAAACCTAGATGGTTAGATGAATGAAACTGGGGCATTATTTGAGACTTGTGCATCTGTTTGAAGGTGCGGATAATCACAATGTTCTGGACTTCTCTATAGCTTAACTGATAGGGATGTACTAAGATGAAGATGTTAAGATGTTGTTTATAGTTTTTATTATTCCCACTAACTATAGCGTACACCTTCCTCCCTTAACTTATCAGATCACTTAATTGCTATTGGCGTATCATAACCTAAAAGAATTGCACTGAAAAGGGGACGCCTTCACTTGGCTGGCAATCACACCTATTTATCTAGGTCCTGATGTAGCTGCTAGTTGTGTAGAGAGTGTTGGCAAATGAGGCATAGAATTAAGATATGTACCCCAGTTTTATCTTGAAAACTGAGATTTTAATTTTTAGTAAGCTTTGGATTTTCACAATATTACTGTCTCCATAGTACTGATTATCAAGGCTTAGAAAATCCATTTAATATTGCTGTGCATTCGTTTGAAAATATTCAAGTTCTAATTGACTAACGGTGGACTTTTCCATCTGCAGAATATACTGAATGACCAGAAGTGGCAGTGCAGCAGAAGAGAATTTGTCTGCCTTCCTGATACCCCCAAAAAAAAGTGCAATTCCTCAGCACTCTGCCATCCTTCATCAGTTTACATGGTAAGTCAAACTCACGTTGAATACATTTGCTTGTCATTAAAAAAGTTCATAGCATCTGAGGGCCCTGAGTACCTTTTTAGTGGGGTCTTTGGCATGATTATATTTCTGTCAAGACTGTAGAAAAAGGGATGACGTTACGGTGATCATCATATTTTCATCAAAGACTTTGTCTCTAAAGCTGACAAAGCCTGTGTTAGATACCTGTG
This sequence comes from Lissotriton vulgaris, assembly GCF_964263255.1. Lineage (NCBI taxonomy): Eukaryota > Metazoa > Chordata > Amphibia > Caudata > Salamandridae > Lissotriton > Lissotriton vulgaris. Next base: position 1,356,639,833 of record NC_141695.1, read on the forward strand.
CTAATAATGTGTCCTCAGAGGACATTACTGTCTATAAGGCTGGAATGAGTTGCCTTAATTTGGAGCAATGGTGTGACTTTCTCATGGAGTGAAGCTCATTTGACCTGTTTCCCTGCACTCTGTATGTGGGACTCTGATACTCCAGATGGATTGCTGTTTAGGATACTCTGCAGTTTTGCAACTCCATCTCCTTTTCAAAAGGAGCTCATGCTTTCTCAGTACACAGCCTAGCCGCCTTGCAGTCATAATTAATTATAGTTACCTAGTGCATAATTGCTGGTGTCTCCTCCTCCTGTGTTTCCTCGTCACCCAGGGTGATAGGTCACGTGCTGTCCTGACATCATAAAGCTAGAGCAGGGTGTCATCTGACATGAGGGACAATCAGTTGCCTAGCAAGTGATGAGATACATTTATCATGGTATTGAAATGGGTTGCAGGGTAAATAGGGCACCCAGCTTAAAACCTAGATGGTTAGATGAATGAAACTGGGGCATTATTTGAGACTTGTGCATCTGTTTGAAGGTGCGGATAATCACAATGTTCTGGACTTCTCTATAGCTTAACTGATAGGGATGTACTAAGATGAAGATGTTAAGATGTTGTTTATAGTTTTTATTATTCCCACAAACTATAGCGTAAACCTTCCTCCCTTAACTTATCAGATCACTTAATTGCTATTGGCGTATCATAACCTAAAATAATTGCACTGAAAAGGGGACGCCTTCACTTGGCTGGCAATCACACCTATTTATCTAGGTCCTGATGTAGCTGCGTGTTGTGTAGAGAGTGTTGGCAAATGAGGCATAGAATTAAGATATGTACCCCAGTTTTATCTTGAAAACTGAGATTTAAATTTTTAGTAATCTTTGGATTTTCACAATATTACTGTCTCCATAGTACTGATTATCAAGGCTGAGAAAATCCATTTATTATTGCTGTGCATTCGTTTGAAAATATTCAAGTTCTAATTGACTAACGGTGGACTTTTCCATCTGCAGAATATACTGAATGACCAGAGGTGGCAGTGCAGCAGAAGAGAATTTATCTGCCTTCCTGATACCCCAAAAAAAAAGCGCAATTCCTCAGCACTCTGCCATCCTTCATCAGTTTACATGGTAAGTCAAACTCACGTTGAATACATTTGCTTATCATTAAAAAAGTTCATAGCATCTGAGGGCCCTGAAAACCTTTTTAGTGGGGTCTTTGGCATGATTATATTTCTGTCAAGACTGTAGAAAAATGGATGACGTTACGGTGATCATCATATTTTCATCAAAGACTTTGTCTCTAAAGCTGACAAAGCCTGTGTTAGATACCTGTGCTAATAATGTGTCCTCAGAGGATATTACTGTCTTTAAGGCTGGAATGAGTTGCCTTAATTTGGAGCAATGGCGTGACTTTCTCATGGAGTGAATCTCATTTGACCTGTTTCCCTGCACTCTGTATGTGGGACTCTGATACTCCAGACGGATTGCTGTTTAGGATACTCTGCAGTTTTGCAAGTCCATCTCCTTTTCAAAAGGAGCTCAATGCTTTTTCAGTACACCGCCTAGCCGCCTTGCAGTCATAATTAATTATAGTTACCTAGTGCATTATTGCTGGTGTCTCCTCCTCCTGTGTTTCCTCGTCACCCAGGGTGATTGGTCACGTGCTGTCCTGACATCATAAAGCTAGAGCAGGGTGTCATCTGACATGAGGGACAATCAGTTGCCTAGCAAGTGATAAGATAAATTTATCATGGTATTGAAATGGGTTGCAGGGTAAATAGGGCACCCAGCTTAAAACCTAGATGGTTAGATGAATGAAACTGGGGCATTATTTGAGACTTGTGCATCTGTTTGAAGGTGCGGATAATCACAATGTTCTGGACTTCTCTATAGCTTAACTGATAGGGATGTACTAAGATGAAGATGTTAAGATGTCGTTTATAGTTTTTATTATTCCCGCAAACTGTAGCATAAACCTTCCTCCCTTAACTTATCAGATCACTTAATTGCTATTGGCGTATCATAACCTAAAAGAATTGCACTATAAAGGGGAAGCCTTCACTTGGCTGGCAATCACACCTATTTATCTAGGTCCTGATGTAGCTGCTAGTTGTGTAGAGAGTGTTGGCAAATGAGGCATAGAATTAAGATATGTACCCCAGTTTTATCTTGAAAACTGAGATTTTAATTTTTAGTAAGCTTTGGATTTTCACAATATTACTGTCTCCATAGTACTGATTATCAAGGCTTAGAAAATCCATTTAATATTGCTGTGCATTCGTTTGAAAATATTCAAGTTCTAATTGACTAACGGTGGACTTTTCCATCTGCAGAATATACTGAATGACCAGAGGTGGCAGTGCAGCAGAAGAGAATTTGTCTGCCTTCCTGATACCCAAAAAAAATAAGCAAATCCTCAGCACTCTGCCATCCTTCATCAGTTTACATGGTAAGTCAAACTCACGTTGAATACATTTGCTTGTCATTAAAAAAGTTCATAGCATCTGAGGGCCCTGAGTACCTTTTTAGTGGGGTCTTTGGCATGATTATATTTCTGTCAAGACTGTAGAAAAAGGGATGACGTTACGGTGATCATCATATTTTCATCAAAGACTTTGTCTCTAAAGCTGACAAAGCCTGTGTTAGATACCTGTGCTAATAATGTGTCCTCAGAGGACATTACTGTCTTTAAGGCTGGAATGAGTTGCCTTAATTTGGAGCAATGGTGTGACTTTCTCATGGAGTGAAGCTCATTTGACCTGTTTCCCTGCACTCTGTATGTGGGACTCTGATACTCCAGATGGATTGCTGTTTAGGATACTCTGCAGTTTTGCAACTCCATCTCCTTTTCAAAAGGAGCTCATGCTTTCTCAGTACACAGCCTAGCCGCCTTGCAGTCATAATTAATTATAGTTACCTAGTGCATAATTGCTGGTGTCTCCTCCTCCTGTGTTGCCTCGTCACCCAGGGTGATTGGTCACGTGCTGTCCTGACATCATAAAGCTAGAGCAGGGTGTCATCTGACATGAGGGACAATCAGTTGCCTAGCAAGTGATAAGATAAATTTATCATGGTATTGAAATGGGTTGCAGGGTAAATAGGGCACCCAGCTTAAAACCTAGATGGTTAGATGAATGAAACTGGGGCATTATTTGAGACTTGTGCATCTGTTTGAAGGTGCAGATAATCACAATGTTCTGGACTTCTCTATAGCTTAACTGATAGGGATGTACTAAGATGAAGATGTTAAGATGTCGTTTATAGTTTTTATTATTCCCACTAACTATAGCGTAAACCTTCCTCCCTTAACTTATCAGATCACTTAATTGCTATTGGCGTATCATAACCTAAAAGAATTGCACTGAAAAGGGGACGCCTTCACTTGGCTGGCAATCACACCTATTTATCTAGGTCCTGATGTAGCTGCTAGTTGTGTAGAGAGTGTTGGCAAATGAGGCAAAGAATTAAGATATGTACCCCAGTTTTATCTTGAAAACTGAGATTTAAATTTTTAGTAATCTTTGGATTTTCACAATATTACTGTCTCCATAGTACTGATTATCAAGGCTTAGAAAATCCATTTAATATTGCTGTGCATTCGTTTGAAAATATTCAAGTTCTAATTGACTAACGGTGGACTTTTCCATCTGCAGAATATACTGAATGACCAGAGGTGGCAGTGCAGCAGAAGAGATTTTGTCTGCCTTCCTGATACCCAAAAAAAATAAGCAAATCCTCAGCACTATGCCATCCTTCATCAGTTTACATGGTAAGTCAAACTCACGTTGAATACATTTGCTTGTCATTAAAAAAGTTCATAGCATCTGAGGGCCCTGAGTACCTTTTTAGTGGGGTCTTTGGCATGATTATATTTCTGTCAAGACTGTAGAAAAAGGGATGACGTTACGGTGATCATCATATTTTCATCAAAGACTTTATCTCTAAAGCTGACAAAGCCTGTGTTAGATACCTGTGCTAATAATGTGTCCTCAGAGGACATTACTGTCTTTAAGTCTGGAATGAGTTGCCTTAATTTGGAGCAATGGCGTGACTTTCTCATGGAGTGAAGCTCATTTGACCTGTTTCCCTGCACTCTGTATGTGGGACTCTGATACTCCAGATGGATTGCTGTTTAGGATACTCTGCAGTTTTGCAAGTCCATCTCCTTTTCAAAAGGAGCTCAATGCTTTCTCAGTACACCGCCTAGCCGCCTTGCAGTCATAATTAATTATAGTTACCTAGTGCATTATTGCTGGTGTCTCCTCCTCCTGTGTTTCCTCGTCACCCAGGGTGACTGGTCACGTGCTGTGCAGACATCATAAAGCTAGAGCAGGGTGTCATCTGACATAAGGGACAATCAGTTGCCTAGCAAGTGATAAGATAAATTTATCATGGTATTGAAATGGGTTGCAGGGTAAATAGGGCACCCAGCTTAAAACCTAGATGGTTAGATGAATGAAACTGGGGCATTATTTGAGACTTGTGCATCTGTTTGAAGGTGCGGATAATCACAATGTTCTGGACTTCTCTATAGCTTAACTGATAGGGATGTACTAAGATGAAGATGTTAAGATGTTGTTTATAGTTTTTATTATTCCCACTAACTATAGCGTACACCTTCCTCCCTTAACTTATCAGATCACTTAATTGCTATTGGCGTATCATAACCTAAAAGAATTGCACTGAAAAGGGGACGCCTTCACTTGGCTGGCAATCACACCTATTTATCTAGGTCCTGATGTAGCTGCTAGTTGTGTAGAGAGTGTTGGCAAATGAGGCATAGAATTAAGATATGTACCCCAGTTTTATCTTGAAAACTGAGATTTTAATTTTTAGTAAGCTTTGGATTTTCACAATATTACTGTCTCCATAGTACTGATTATCAAGGCTTAGAAAATCCATTTAATATTGCTGTGCATTCGTTTGAAAATATTCAAGTTCTAATTGACTAACGGTGGACTTTTCCATCTGCAGAATATACTGAATGACCAGAAGTGGCAGTGCAGCAGAAGAGAATTTGTCTGCCTTCCTGATACCCCCAAAAAAAAGCGCAATTCCTCAGCACTCTGCCATCCTTCATCAGTTTACATGGTAAGTCAAACTCACGTTGAATACATTTGCTTGTCATTAAAAAAGTTCATAGCATCTGAGGGCCCTGAGTACCTTTTTAGTGGGGTCTTTGGCATGATTATATTTCTGTCAAGACTGTAGAAAAAGGGATGACGTTACGGTGATCATCATATTTTCATCAAAGACTTTGTCTCTAAAGCTGACAAAGCCTGTGTTAGATACCTGTGCTAATAATGTGTCCTCAGAGGACATTACTGTCTTTAAGGCTGGAATGAGTTGCCTTAATTTGGAGCAATGGTGTGACTTTCTCATGGAGTGAAGCTCATTTGACCTGTTTCCCTGCACTCTGTATGTGGGACTCTGATACTCCAGATGGATTGCTGTTTAGGATACTCTGCAGTTTTGCAACTCCATCTCCTTTTCAAAAGGAGCTCATGCTTTCTCAGTACACAGCCTAGCCGCCTTGCAGTCATAATTAATTATAGTTACCTAGTGCATAATTGCTGGTGTCTCCTCCTCCTGTGTTTCCTCGTCACCCAGGGTGATAGGTCACGTGCTGTCCTGACATCATAAAGCTAGAGCAGGGTGTCATCTGACATGAGGGACAATCAGTTGCCTAGCAAGTGATAAGATAAATTTATCATGGTATTGAAATGGGTTGCAGGGTAAATAGGGCACCCAGCTTAAAACCTACATGGTTAGATGAATGAAACTGGGGCATTATTTGAGACTTGTGCATCTGTTTGAAGGTGCGGATAATCACAATGTTCTGGACTTCTCTATAGCTTAACTGATAGGGATGTACTAAGATGAAGATGTTAAGATGTCGTTTATAGTTTTTATTATTCCCGCAAACTGTAGCATAAACCTTCCTCCCTTAACTTATCAGATCACTTAATTGCTATTGGCGTATCATAACCTAAAAGAATTGCACTATAAAGGGGAAGCCTTCACTTGGCTGGCAATCACACCTATTTATCTAGGTCCTGATGTAGCTGCTAGTTGTGTAGAGAGTGTTGGCAAATGAGGCCTAGAATTAAGATATGTACCCCAGTTTTATCTTGAAAACTGAGATTTTAATTTTTAGTAAGCTTTGGATTTTCACAATATTACTGTCTCCATAGTACTGATTATCAAGGCTTAGAAAATCCATTTAATATTGCTGTGCATTCGTTTGAAAATATTCAAGTTCTAATTGACTAACGGTGGACTTTTCCATCTGCAGAATATACTGAATGACCAGAGGTGGCAGTGCAGCAGAAGAGAATTTGTCTGCCTTCCTGATACCCAAAAAAAAATAAGCAAATCCTCAGCACTCTGCCATCCTTCATCAGTTTACATGGTAAGTCAAACTCACGTTGAATACATTTGCTTGTCATTAAAAAAGTTCATAGCATCTAAGGGCCCTGAGTACCTTTTTAGTGGGGTCTTTGGCATGATTATATTTCTGTCAAGACTGTAGAAAAAGGGATGACGTTACGGTGATCATCATATTTTCATCAAAGACTTTGTCTCTAAAGCTGACAAAGCCTGTGTTAGATACCTGTGCTAATAATGTGTCCTCAGAGGACATTACTGTCTTTAAGGCTGGAATGAGTTGCCTTAATTTGGAGCAATGGTGTGACTTTCTCATGGAGTGAAGCTCATTTGACCTGTTTCCCTGCACTCTGTATGTGGGACTCTGATACTCCAGATGGATTGCTGTTTAGGATACTCTGCAGTTTTGCAACTCCATCTCCTTTTCAAAAGGAGCTCATGCTTTCTCAGTACACAGCCTAGCCGCCTTGCAGTCATAATTAATTATAGTTACCTAGTGCATAATTGCTGGTGTCTCCTCCTCCTGTGTTGCCTCGTCACCCAGGGTGATTGGTCACGTGCTGTCCTGACATCATAAAGCTAGAGCAGGGTGTCATCTGACATGAGGGACAATCAGTTGCCTAGCAAGTGATAAGATAAATTTATCATGGTATTGAAATGGGTTGCAGGGTAAATAGGGCACCCAGCTTAAAACCTAGATGGTTAGATGAATGAAACTGGGGCATTATTTGAGACTTGTGCATCTGTTTGAAGGTGCAGATAATCACAATGTTCTGGACTTCTCTATTGCTTAACTGATAGGGATGTACTAAGATGAAGATGTTAAGATGTCGTTTATAGTTTTTATTATTCCCACTAACTATAGCGTAAACCTTCCTCCCTTAACTTATCAGATCACTTAATTGCTATTGGCGTATCATAACCTAAAAGAATTGCACTGAAAAGGGGACGCCTTCACTTGGCTGGCAATCACACCTATTTATCTAGGTCCTGATGTAGCTGCTAGTTGTGTAGAGAGTGTTGGCAAATGAGGCAAAGAATTAAGATATGTACCCCAGTTTTATCTTGAAAACTGAGATTTAAATTTTTAGTAATCTTTGGATTTTCACAATATTACTGTCTCCATAGTACTGATTATCAAGGCTGAGAAAATCCATTTATTATTGCTGTGCATTCGTTTGAAAATATTCAAGTTCTAACTGACTAACGGTGGACTTTTCCATCAGCAGAATATACTGAATGACCAGAGGTGGCAGTGCAGCAGAAGAGATTTTGTCTGCCTTCCTGATACCCAAAAAAAATAAGCAAATCCTCAGCACTCTGCCATCCTTCATCAGTTTACATGGTAAGTCAAACTCACGTTGAATACATTTGCTTGTCATTAAAAAAGTTCATAGCATCTGAGGGCCCTGAGTACCTTTTTAGTGGGGTCTTTGGCATGATTATATTTCTGTCAAGACTGTAGAAAAAGGGATGACGTTACGGTGATCATCATATTTTCATCAAAGACTTTATCTCTAAAGCTGACAAAGCCTGTGTTAGATACCTGTGCTAATAATGTGTCCTCAGAGGACATTACTGTCTTTAAGTCTGGAATGATTTGCCTTAATTTGGAGCAATGGCGTGACTTTCTCATGGAGTGAAGCTCATTTGACCTGTTTCCCTGCACTCTGTATGTGGGACTCTGATACTCCAGATGGATTGCTGTTTAGGATACTCTGCAGTTTTGCAAGTCCATCTCCTTTTCAAAAGGAGCTCAATGCTTTCTCAGTACACCGCCTAGCCGCCTTGCAGTCATAATTAATTATAGTTACCTAGTGCATTATTGCTGGTGTCTCCTCCTCCTGTGTTTCCTCGTCACCCAGGGTGACTGGTCACGTGCTGTGCAGACATCATAAAGCTAGAGCAGGGTGTCATCTGACATGAGGGACAATCAGTTGCCTAGCAAGTGATAAGATAAATTTATCATGGTATTGAAATGGGTTGCAGGGTAAATAGGGCACCCAGCTTAAAACTTAGATGGTTAGATGAATGAAACTGGGGCATTATTTGAGACTTGTGCATCTGTTTGAAGGTGCGGATAATCACAATGTTCTGGACTTCTCTATAGCTTAACTGATAGGGATGTACTAAGATGAAGATGTTAAGATGTCGTTTATAGTTTTTATTATTCCCGCAAACTGTAGCATAAACCTTCCTCCCTTAACTTATCAGATCACTTAATTGCTATTGGCGTATCATAACCTAAAAGAATTGCACTATAAAGGGGAAGCCTTCACTTGGCTGGCAATCACACCTATTTATCTAGGTCCTGATGTAGCTGCTAGTTGTGTAGAGAGTGTTGGCAAATGAGGCATAGAATTAAGATATGTACCCCAGTTTTATCTTGAAAACTGAGATTTTAATTTTTAGTAAGCTTTGGATTGTCACAATATTACTGTCTCCATAGTACTGATTATCAAGGCTTAGAAAATCCATTTATTATTGCTGTGCATTCGTTTGAAAATATTCAAGTTTTAATTGACTAACGGTGGACTTTTCCATCTGCAGAATATACTGAATCACCAGAGGAGGCAGTGCAGCAGAAGAGAATTTGTCTGCCTTCCTGATACCCCCAAAAAAAAGCGCAATTCCTCAGCACTCTGCCATCCTTCATCAGTTTACATGGTAAGTCAAACTCACGTTGAATACATTTGCTTGTCATTAAAAAAGTTCATAGCATCTGAGGGCCCTGAGTACCTTTTTAGTGGGGTCTTTGGCATGATTATATTTCTGTCAAGACTGTAGAAAAAGGGATGACGTTACGGTGATCATCATATTTTCATCAAAGACTTTGTCTCTAAAGCTGACAAAGCCTGTGTTAGATACCTGTGCTAATAATGTGTCCTCAGAGGACATTACTGTCTTTAAGGCTGGAATGAGTTGCCTTAATTTGGAGCAATGGTGTGACTTTCTCATGGAGTGAAGCTCATTTGACCTGTTTCCCTGCACTCTGTATGTGGGACTCTGATACTCCAGATGGATTGCTGTTTAGGATACTCTGCAGTTTTGCAACTCCATCTCCTTTTCAAAAGGAGCTCATGCTTTCTCAGTACACAGCCTAGCCGCCTTGCAGTCATAATTAATTATAGTTACCTAGTGCATAATTGCTGGTGTCTCCTCCTCCTGTGTTTCCTCGTCACCCAGGGTGATAGGTCACGTGCTGTCCTGACATCATAAAGCTAGAGCAGGGTGTCATCTGACATGAGGGACAATCAGTTGCCTAGCAAGTGATGAGATACATTTATCATGGTATTGAAATGGGTTGCAGGGTAAATAGGGCACCCAGCTTAAAACCTAGATGGTTAGATGAATGAAACTGGGGCATTATTTGAGACTTGTGCATCTGTTTGAAGGTGTGGATAATCACAATGTTCTGGACTTCTCTATAGCTTAACTGATAGGGATGTACTAAGATGAAGATGTTAAGATGTCGTTTATAGTTTTTATTATTCCCACAAACTATAGCGTAAACCTTCCTCCCTTAACTTATCAGATCACTTAATTGCTATTGGCGTATCATAACCTAAAATAATTGCACTGAAAAGGGGACGCCTTCACTTGGCTGGCAATCACACCTATTTATCTAGGTCCTGATGTAGCTGCGTGTTGTGTAGAGAGTGTTGGCAAATGAGGCATAGAATTAAGATATGTACCCCAGTTTTATCTTGAAAACTGAGATTTTAATTTTTAGTAAGCTTTGGATTTTCACAATATTACTGTCTCCATAGTACTGATTATCAAGGCTTAGAAAATCCATTTATTATTGCTGTGCATTCGTTTGAAAATATTCAAGTTCTAATTGACTAACGGTGGGATTTTCCATCTGCAGAATATACTGAATGACCAGAGGTGGCAGTGCAGCAGAAGAGAATTTGTCTGCCTTCCTGATACCCAAAAAAAATAAGCAAATCCACAGCACTCTGCCATCCTTCATCAGTTTACATGGTAAGTCAAACTCACGTTGAATACATTTGCTTGTCATTAAAAAAGTTCATAGCATCTGAGGGCCCTGAGTACCTTTTTAGTGGGGTCTTTGGCATGATTATATTTCTGTCAAGACTGTAGAAAAAGGGATGACGTTACGGTGATCATCATATTTTCATCAAAGACTTTGTCTCTAAAGCTGACAAAGCCTGTGTTAGATACCTGTGCTAATAATGTGTCCTCAGAGGACATTACTGTTTTTAAGGCTGGAATGAGTTGCCTTAATTTGGAGCAATGGCGTGACTTTCTCATGGAGTGAAGCTCATTTGACCTGTTTCCCTGCACTCTGTATGTGGGACTCTGATACTCCAGATGGATTGCTGTTTAGGATACTCTGCAGTTTTGCAAGTCCATCTCCTTTTCAAAAGGAGCTCAATGCTTTCTCAGTACACCGCCTAGCCGCCTTGCAGTCATAATTAATTATAGTTACCTAGTGCCTTATTGCTGGTGTCTCCTCCTCCTGTGTTTTCTCGTCACCCAGGGTGATTGGTCACGTGCTGTCCTGACATCATAAAGCTAGAGCAGGGTGTCATCTGACATGAGGGACAATCAGTTGCCTAGCAAGTGATAAGATAAATTTATCATGGTATTGAAATGGGTTGCAGGGTAAATAGGGCACCCAGCTTAAAACCTAGATGGTTAGATTAATGAAACTGGGGCATTATTTGAGACTTGTGCATCTGTTTGAAGGTGCGGATAATCACAATGTTCTGGACTTCTCTATAGCTTAACTGATAGGGATGTACTAAGATGAAGATGTTAAGATGTCGTTTATAGTTTTTATTATTCCCGCAAACTATAGCATAAACCTTCCTCCCTTAACTTATCAGATCACTTAATTGCTATTGGCGTATCATAACCTAAAAGAATTGCACTATAAAGGGGAAGCCTTCACTTGGCTGGCAATCACACCTATTTATCTAGGTCCTGATGTAGCTGCTAGTTGTGTAGAGAGTGTTGGCAAATGAGGCATAGAATCAAGATATGTACCCCAGTTTTATCTTGAAAACTGAGATTTTAATTTTTAGTAAGCTTTGGATTTTCACAATATTACTGTCTCCATAGTACTGATTATCAAGGCTTAGAAAATCCATTTATTATTGCTGTGCATTCGTTTGAAAATATTCAAGTTCTAATTGACTAACGGTGGACTTTTCCATCTGCAGAATATACTGAATGACCAGAGGTGGCAGTGCAGCAGAAGAGAATTTGTCTGCCTTCCTGATACCCCAAAAAAAAGCGCAATTCCTCAGCACTCTGCCATCCTTCATCAGTTTACATGGTAAGTCAAACTCACGTTGAATACATTTGCTTATCATTAAAAAAGTTCATAGCATCTGAGGGCCCTGAGTACCTTTTTAGTGGGGTCTTTGGCATGATTATATTTCTGTCAAGACTGTAGAAAAATGGATGACGTTACGGTGATCATCATATTTTCATCAAAGACTTTGTCTCTAAAGCTGACAAAGCCTGTGTTAGATACCTGTGCTAATAATGTGTCCTCAGAGGACATTACTGTCTTTGAGGCTGGAATGAGTTGCCTTAATTTGGAGCAATGGTGTGACTTTCTCATGGAGTGAAGCTCATTTGACCTGTTTCCCTGCACTCTGTATGTGGGACTCTGATACTCCAGATGGATTGCTGTTTAGGATACTCTGCAGTTTTGCAAGTCCATCTCCTTTTCAAAAGGAGCTCAATGCTTTCTCAGTACACCGCCTAGCCGCCTTGCAGTCATAATTAATTATAGTTACCTAGTGCATTATTGCTGGTGTCTCCTCCTCCTGTGTTTCCTCGTCACCCAGGGTGATTGGTCACGTGCTGTCCTGACATCATAAAGCTAGAGCAGGGTGTCATCTGACATGAGGGACAATCAGTTGCCTAGCAAGTGATAAGATACATTTATCATGGTATTGAAATGGGTTGCAGGGTAAAAAGGGGCACCCAGCTTAAAACCTAGATGGTTAGATTAATGAAACTGGGGCATTATTTGAGACTTGTGCATCTGTTTGAAGGTGCGGATAATCACAATGTTCTGGACTTCTCTATAGCTTAACTGATAGGGATGTACTAAGATGAAGATGTTAAGATGTCGTTTATAGTTTTTATTATTCCCACAAACTATAGCGTAAACCTTCCTCCCTTAACTTATCAGATCACTTAATTGCTATTGGCGTATCATAACCTAAAATAATTGCACTGAAAAGGGGACGCCTTCACTTGGCTGGCAATCACACCTATTTATCTAGGTCCTGATGTAGCTGCTAGTTGTGTAGAGAGTGTTGGCAAATAAGGCATAGAATTAAGATATGTACCCCAGTTTTATCTTGAAAACTGAGATTTAAATTTGTAGTAAACTTTGGATTTTCACAATATTACTGTCTCCATAGTACTGATTATCAAGGCTTAGAAAATCCATTTATTATTGCTGTGCATTCGTTTGAAAATATTCAAGTTCTAATTGACTAACGGTGGACTTTTCCATCTGCAGAATATACTGAATGACCAGAAGTGGCAGTGCAGCAGAAGAGAATTTGTCTGCCTTCCTGATACCCCAAAAAAAAAGCGCAATTCCTCAGCACTCTGCCATCCTTCATCAGTTTACATGGTAAGTCAAACTCACGTTGAATACATTTGCTTATCATTAAAAAAGTTCATAGCATCTGAGGGCCCTGAGTACCTTTTTAGTGGGGTCTTTGGCATGATTATATTTCTGTCAAGACTGTAGAAAAATGGATGACGTTACGGTGATCATCATATTTTCATCAAAGACTTTGTCTCTAAAGCTGACAAAGCCTGTGTTAGATACCTGTGCTAATAATGTGTCCTCAGAGGACATTACTGTCTTTAAGGCTGGAATGAGTTGCCTTAATTTGGAGCAATGGCGTGACTTTCTCATGGAGTGAAGCTCATTTGACCTGTTTCCCTGCACTCTGTATGTGGGACTCTGATACTCCAGATGGATTGCTGTTTAGGATACTCTGCAGTTTTGCAAGTCCATCTCCTTTTCAAAAGGAGCTCAATGCTTTCTCAGTACACCGCCTAGCCGCCTTGCAGTCATAATTAATTATAGTTACCTAGTGCATTATTGCTGGTGTCTCCTCCTCCTGTGTTTCCTCGTCACCCAGGGTGATTGGTCACGTGCTGTCCTGACATCATAAAGCTAGAGCAGGGTGTCATCTGACATGAGGGACAATCAGTTGCCTAGCAAGTGATAAGATACATTTATCATGGTATTGAAATGGGTTGCAGGGTAAATAGGGCACCCAGCTTAAAACCTAGATGGTTAGATGAATGAAACTGGGGCATTATTTGAGACTTGTGCATCTGTTTGAAGGTGCGGATAATCACAATGTTCTGGACTTCTCTATAGCTTAACTGATAGGGATGTACTAAGATGAAGATGTTAAGATGTTGTTTATAGTTTTTATTATTCCCACTAACTATAGCGTACACCTTCCTCCCTTAACTTATCAGATCACTTAATTGCTATTGGCGTATCATAACCTAAAAGAATTGCACTGAAAAGGGGACGCCTTCACTTGGCTGGCAATCACACCTATTTATCTAGGTCCTGATGTAGCTGCTAGTTGTGTAGAGAGTGTTGGCAAATGAGGCATAGAATTAAGATATGTACCCCAGTTTTATCTTGAAAACTGAGATTTTAATTTTTAGTAAGCTTTGGATTTTCACAATATTACTGTCTCCATAGTACTGATTATCAAGGCTTAGAAAATCCATTTAATATTGCTGTGCATTCGTTTGAAAATATTCAAGTTCTAATTGACTAACGGTGGACTTTTCCATCTGCAGAATATACTGAATGACCAGAAGTGGCAGTGCAGCAGAAGAGAATTTGTCTGCCTTCCTGATACCCCCAAAAAAAAGCGCAATTCCTCAGCACTCTGCCATCCTTCATCAGTTTACATGGTAAGTCAAACTCACGTTGAATACATTTGCTTGTCATTAAAAAAGTTCATAGCATCTGAGGGCCCTGAGTACCTTTTTAGTGGGGTCTTTGGCATGATTATATTTCTGTCAAGACTGTAGAAAAAGGGATGACGTTACGGTGATCATCATATTTTCATCAAAGACTTTGTCTCTAAAGCTGACAAAGCCTGTGTTAGATACCTGTGCTAATAATGTGTCCTCAGAGGACATTACTGTCTTTAAGGCTGGAATGAGTTGCCTTAATTTGGAGCAATGGTGTGACTTTCTCATGGAGTGAAGCTCATTTGACCTGTTTCCCTGCACTCTGTATGTGGGACTCTGATACTCCAGATGGATTGCTGTTTAGGATACTCTGCAGTTTTGCAACTCCATCTCCTTTTCAAAAGGAGCTCATGCTTTCTCAGTACACAGCCTAGCCGCCTTGCAGTCATAATTAATTATAGTTACCTAGTGCATAATTGCTGGTGTCTCCTCCTCCTGTGTTTCCTCGTCACCCAGGGTGATAGGTCACGTGCTGTCCTGACATCATAAAGCTAGAGCAGGGTGTCATCTGACATGAGGGACAATCAGTTGCCTAGCAAGTGATAAGATAAATTTATCATGGTATTGAAATGGGTTGCAGGGTAAATAGGGCACCCAGCTTAAAACCTAGATGGTTAGATGAATGAAACTGGGGCATTATTTGAGACTTGTGCATCTGTTTGAAGGTGCAGATAATCACAATGTTCTGGACTTCTCTATAGCTTAACTGATAGGGATGTACTAAGATGAAGATGTTAAGATGTCGTTTATAGTTTTTATTATTCCCACAAACTATAGCGTAAACCTTCCTCCCTTAACTTATCAGATCACTTAATTGCTATTGGCGTATCATAACCTAAAATAATTGCACTGAAAAGGGGACGCCTTCACTTGGCTGGCAATCACACCTATTTATCTAGGTCCTGATGTAGCTGCTAGTTGTGTAGAGAGTGTTGGCAAATGAGGCATAGAATTAAGATATGTACCCCAGTTTTATCTTGAAAACTGAGATTTTAATTTGTAGTAAGCTTTGGATTTTCACAATATTACTGTCTCCATAGTACTGATTATCAAGGCTTAGAAAATCCATTTAATATTGCTGTGCATTCGTTTGAAAATATTCAAGTTCTAATTGACTAACGGTGGACTTTTCCATCTGCAGAATATACTGAATGACCAGAAGTGGCAGTGCAGCAGAAGAGAATTTGTCTGCCTTCCTGATACCCCCCAAAAAAAGTGCAATTCCTCAGCACTCTGCCATCCTTCATCAGTTTACATGGTAAGTCAAACTCACGTTGAATACATTTGTTTGCTTGTCATTAAAAAAGTTCATAGCATCTGAGGGCCCTGAGTACCTTTTTAGTGGGGTCTTTGGCATGATTATATTTCTGTCAAGACTGTAGAAAAAGGGATGACGTTACGGTGATCATCATATTTTCATCAAAGACTTTGTCTCTAAAGCTGACAAAGCCTGTGTTAGATACCTGTGCTAATAATGTGTCCTCAGAGGACATTACTGTCTTTAAGGCTGGAATGAGTTGCCTTAATTTGGAGCAATGGTGTGACTTTCTCATGGAGTGAAGCTCATTTGACCTGTTTCCCTGCACTCTGTATGTGGGACTCTGATACTCCAGATGGATTGCTGTTTAGGATACTCTGCAGTTTTGCAACTCCATCTCCTTTTCAAAAGGAGCTCATGCTTTCTCAGTACACAGCCTAGCCGCCTTGCAGTCATAATTAATTATAGTTACCTAGTGCATAATTGCTGGTGTCTCCTCCTCCTGTGTTTCCTCGTCACCCAGGGTGATAGGTCACGTGCTGTCCTGACATCATAAAGCTAGAGCAGGGTGTCATCTGACATGAGGGACAATCAGTTGCCTAGCAAGTGATGAGATACATTTATCATGGTATTGAAATGGGTTGCAGGGTAAATAGGGCACCCAGCTTAAAACCTAGATGGTTAGATGAATGAAACTGGGGCATTATTTGAGACTTGTGCATCTGTTTGAAGGTGCGGATAATCACAATGTTCTGGACTTCTCTATAGCTTAACTGATAGGGATGTACTAAGATGAAGATGTTAAGATGTTGTTTATAGTTTTTATTATTCCCACAAACTATAGCGTAAACCTTCCTCCCTTAACTTATCAGATCACTTAATTGCTATTGGCGTATCATAACCTAAAATAATTGCACTGAAAAGGGGACGCCTTCACTTGGCTGGCAATCACACCTATTTATCTAGGTCCTGATGTAGCTGCGTGTTGTGTAGAGAGTGTTGGCAAATGAGGCATAGAATTAAGATATGTACCCCAGTTTTATCTTGAAAACTGAGATTTAAATTTTTAGTAATCTTTGGATTTTCACAATATTACTGTCTCCATAGTACTGATTATCAAGGCTGAGAAAATCCATTTATTATTGCTGTGCATTCGTTTGAAAATATTCAAGTTCTAATTGACTAACGGTGGACTTTTCCATCTGCAGAATATACTGAATGACCAGAGGTGGCAGTGCAGCAGAAGAGAATTTATCTGCCTTCCTGATACCCCCAAAAAAAAGCGCAATTCCTCAGCACTCTGCCATCCTTCATCAGTTTACATGGTAAGTCAAACTCACGTTGAATACATTTGCTTATCATTAAAAAAGTTCATAGCATCTGAGGGCCCTGAAAACCTTTTTAGTGGGGTCTTTGGCATGATTATATTTCTGTCAAGACTGTAGAAAAATGGATGACGTTACGGTGATCATCATATTTTCATCAAAGACTTTGTCTCTAAAGCTGACAAAGCCTGTGTTAGATACCTGTGCTAATAATGTGTCCTCAGAGGATATTACTGTCTTTAAGGCTGGAATGAGTTGCCTTAATTTGGAGCAATGGCGTGACTTTCTCATGGAGTGAATCTCATTTGACCTGTTTCCCTGCACTCTGTATGTGGGACTCTGATACTCCAGACGGATTGCTGTTTAGGATACTCTGCAGTTTTGCAAGTCCATCTCCTTTTCAAAAGGAGCTCAATGCTTTTTCAGTACACCGCCTAGCCGCCTTGCAGTCATAATTAATTATAGTTACCTAGTGCATTATTGCTGGTGTCTCCTCCTCCTGTGTTTCCTCGTCACCCAGGGTGATTGGTCACGTGCTGTCCTGACATCATAAAGCTAGAGCAGGGTGTCATCTGACATGAGGGACAATCAGTTGCCTAGCAAGTGATAAGATAAATTTATCATGGTATTGAAATGGGTTGCAGGGTAATTAGGGCACCCAGCTTAAAACCTAGATGGTTAGATGAATGAAACTGGGGCATTATTTGAGACTTGTGCATCTGTTTGAAGGTGCGGATAATCACAATGTTCTGGACTTCTCTATAGCTTAACTGATAGGGATGTACTAAGATGAAGATGTTAAGATGTCGTTTATAGTTTTTATTATTCCCGCAAACTGTAGCATAAACCTTCCTCCCTTAACTTATCAGATCACTTAATTGCTATTGGCGTATCATAACCTAAAAGAATTGCACTATAAAGGGGAAGCCTTCACTTGGCTGGCAATCACACCTATTTATCTAGGTCCTGATGTAGCTGCTAGTTGTGTAGAGAGTGTTGGCAAATGAGGCATAGAATTAAGATATGTACCCCAGTTTTATCTTGAAAACTGAGATTTTAATTTTTAGTAAGCTTTGGATTTTCACAATATTACTGTCTCCATAGTACTGATTATCAAGGCTTAGAAAATCCATTTAATATTGCTGTGCATTCGTTTGAAAATATTCAAGTTCTAATTGACTAACGGTGGGATTTTCCATCTGCAGAATATACTGAATGACCAGAGGTGGCAGTGCAGCAGAAGAGAATTTGTCTGCCTTCCTGATACCCAAAAAAAATAAGCAAATCCTCAGCACTCTGCCATCCTTCATCAGTTTACATGGTAAGTCAAACTCACGTTGAATACATTTGCTTGTCATTAAAAAAGTTCATAGCATCTGAGGGCCCTGAGTACCTTTTTAGTGGGGTCTTTGGCATGATTATATTTCTGTCAAGACTGTAGAAAAAGGGATGACGTTACGGTGATCATCATATTTTCATCAAAGACTTTGTCTCTAAAGCTGACAAAGCCTGTGTTAGATACCTGTGCTAATAATGTGTCCTCAGAGGACATTACTGTCTTTAAGGCTGGAATGAGTTGCCTTAATTTGGAGCAATGGTGTGACTTTCTCATGGAGTGAAGCTCATTTGACCTGTTTCCCTGCACTCTGTATGTGGGACTCTGATACTCCAGATGGATTGCTGTTTAGGATACTCTGCAGTTTTGCAACTCCATCTCCTTTTCAAAAGGAGCTCATGCTTTCTCAGTACACAGCCTAGCCGCCTTGCAGTCATAATTAATTATAGTTACCTAGTGCATAATTGCTGGTGTCTCCTCCTCCTGTGTTGCCTCGTCACCCAGGGTGATTGGTCACGTGCTGTCCTGACATCATAAAGCTAGAGCAGGGTGTCATCTGACATGAGGGACAATCAGTTGCCTAGCAAGTGATAAGATAAATTTATCATGGTATTGAAATGGGTTGCAGGGTAAATAGGGCACCCAGCTTAAAACCTAGATGGTTAGATGAATGAAACTGGGGCATTATTTGAGACTTGTGCATCTGTTTGAAGGTGCAGATAATCACAATGTTCTGGACTTCTCTATAGCTTAACTGATAGGGATGTACTAAGATGAAGATGTTAAGATGTCGTTTATAGTTTTTATTATTCTCACTAACTATAGCGTAAACCTTCCTCCCTTAACTTATCAGATCACTTAATTGCTATTGGCGTATCATAACCTAAAAGAATTGCACTATAAAGGGGAAGCCTTCACTTGGCTGGCAATCACACCTATTTATCTAGGTCCTGATGTAGCTGCTAGTTGTGTAGAGAGTGTTGGCAAATGAGGCATAGAATTAAGATATGTACCCCAGTTTTATCTTGAAAACTGAGATTTTAATTTTTAGTAAGCTTTGGATTTTCACAATATTACTGTCTCCATAGTACTGATTATCAAGGCTTAGAAAATCCATTTAATATTGCTGTGCATTCGTTTGAAAATATTCAAGTTCTAATTGACTAACGGTGGACTTTTCCATCTGCAGAATATACTGAATGACCAGAGGTGGCAGTGCAGCAGAAGAGAATTTGTCTGCCTTCCTGATACCCAAAAAAAATAAGCAAATCCTCAGCACTCTGCCATCCTTCATCAGTTTACATGGTAAGTCAAACTCACGTTGAATACATTTGCTTGTCATTAAAAAAGTTCATAGCATCTGAGGGCCCTGAGTACCTTTTTAGTGGGGTCTTTGGCATGATTATATTTCTGTCAAGACTGTAGAAAAAGGGATGACGTTACGGTGATCATCATATTTTCATCAAAGACTTTGTCTCTAAAGCTGACAAAGCCTGTGTTAGATACCTGTGCTAATAATGTGTCCTCAGAGGACATTACTGTCTTTAAGGCTGGAATGAGTTGCCTTAATTTGGAGCAATGGTGTGACTTTCTCATGGAGTGAAGCTCATTTGACCTGTTTCCCTGCACTCTGTATGTGGGACTCTGATACTCCAGATGGATTGCTGTTTAGGATACTCTGCAGTTTTGCAACTCCATCTCCTTTTCAAAAGGAGCTCATGCTTTCTCAGTACACAGCCTAGCCGCCTTGCAGTCATAATTAATTATAGTTACCTAGTGCATAATTGCTGGTGTCTCCTCCTCCTGTGTTGCCTCGTCACCCAGGGTGATTGGTCACGTGCTGTCCTGACATCATAAAGCTAGAGCAGGGTGTCATCTGACATGAGGGACAATCAGTTGCCTAGCAAGTGATAAGATAAATTTATCATGGTATTGAAATGGGTTGCAGGGTAAATAGGGCACCCAGCTTAAAACCTAGATGGTTAGATGAATGAAACTGGGGCATTATTTGAGACTTGTGCATCTGTTTGAAGGTGCAGATAATCACAATGTTCTGGACTTCTCTATAGCTTAACTGATAGGGATGTACTAAGATGAAGATGTTAAGATGTCGTTTATAGTTTTTATTATTCTCACTAACCATAGCGTAAACCTTCCTCCCTTAACTTATCAGATCACTTAATTGCTATTGGCGTATCATAACCTAAAAGAATTGCACTGAAAAGGGGACGCCTTCACTTGGCTGGCAATCACACCTATTTATCTAGGTCCTGATGTAGCTGCTAGTTGTGTAGAGAGTGTTGGCAAATGGGGCAAAGAATTAAGATATGTACCCCAGTTTTATCTTGAAAACTGAGATTTAAATTTTTAGTAATCTTTGGATTTTCACAATATTACTGTCTCCATAGTACTGATTATCAAGGCTGAGAAAATCCATTTATTATTGCTGTGCATTCGTTTGAAAATATTCAAGTTCTAACTGACTAACGGTGGACTTTTCCATCTGCAGAATATACTGAATGACCAGAGGTGGCAGTGCAGCAGAAGAGATTTTGTCTGCCTTCCTGATACCCAAAAAAAATAAGCAAATCCTCAGCACTCTGCCATCCTTCATCAGTTTACATGGTAAGTCAAACTCACGTTGAATACATTTGATTGTCATTAAAAAAGTTCATAGCATCTGAGGGCCCTGAGTACCTTTTTAGTGGGGTCTTTGGCATGATTATATTTCTGTCAAGACTGTAGAAAAAGGGATGACGTTACGGTGATCATCATATTTTCATCAAAGACTTTATCTCTAAAGCTGACAAAGCCTGTGTTAGATACCTGTGCTAATAATGTGTCCTCAGAGGACATTACTGTCTTTAAGTCTGGAATGAGTTGCCTTAATTTGGAGCAATGGCGTGACTTTCTCATGGAGTGAAGCTCATTTGACCTGTTTCCCTGCACTCTGTATGTGGGACTCTGATACTCCAGATGGATTGCTGTTTAGGATACTCTGCAGTTTTGCAAGTCCATCTCCTTTTCAAAAGGAGCTCAATGCTTTCTCAGTACACCGCCTAGCCGCCTTGCAGTCATAATTAATTATAGTTACCTAGTGCATTATTGCTGGTGTCTCCTCCTCCTGTGTTTCCTCGTCACCCAGGGTGACTGGTCACGTGCTGTGCAGACATCATAAAGCTAGAGCAGGGTGTCATCTGACATGAGGGACAATCAGTTGCCTAGCAAGTGATAAGATAAATTTATCATGGTATTGAAATGGGTTGCAGGGTAAATAGGGCACCCAGCTTAAAACCTAGATGGTTAGATGAATGAAACTGGGGCATTATTTGAGACTTGTGCATCTGTTTGAAGGTGCGGATAATCACAATGTTCTGGACTTCTCTATAGCTTAACTGATAGGGATGTACTAAGATGAAGATGTTAAGATGTCGTTTATAGTTTTTATTATTCCCGTAAACTGTAGCATAAACCTTCCTCCCTTAACTTATCAGATCACTTAATTGCTATTGGCGTATCATAACCTAAAAGAATTGCACTATAAAGGGGAAGCCTTCACTTGGCTGGCAATCACACCTATTTATCTAGGTCCTGATGTAGCTGCTAGTTGTGTAGAGAGTGTTGGCAAATGAGGCATAGAATTAAGATATGTACCCCAGTTTTATCTTGAAAACTGAGATTTTAATTTTTAGTAAGCTTTGGATTGTCACAATATTACTGTCTCCATAGTACTGATTATCAAGGCTGAGAAAATCCATTTATTATTGCTGTGCATTCGTTTGAAAATATTCAAGTTTTAATTGACTAACGGTGGACTTTTCCATCTGCAGAATATACTGAATGACCAGAGGTGGCAGTGCAGCAGAAGAGAATTTGTCTGCCTTCCTGATACCCCAAAAAAATAAGCAAATCCTCAGCACTCTGCCATCCTTCATCAGTTTACATGGTAAGTCAAACTCACGTTGAATACATTTGCTTGTCATTAAAAAAGTTCATAGCATCTGAGGGCCCTGAGTACCTTTTTAGTGGGGTCTTTGGCATGATTATATTTCTGTCAAGACTGTAGAAAAAGGGATGACGTTACGGTGATCATCATATTTTCATCAAAGACTTTGTCTCTAAAGCTGACAAAGCCTGTGTTAGATACCTGTGCTAATAATGTGTCCTCAGAGGACATTACTGTTTTTAAGGCTGGAATGAGTTGCCTTAATTTGGAGCAATGCCGTGACTTTCTCATGGAGTGAAGCTCATTTGACCTGTTTCCCTGCACTCTGTATGTGGGACTCTGATACTCCAGATGGATTGCTGTTTAGGATACTCTGCAGTTTTGCAAGTCCATCTCCTTTTCAAAAGGAGCTCAATGCTTTCTCAGTACACCGCCTAGCCGCCTTGCAGTCATAATTAATTATAGTTACCTAGTGCCTTATTGCTGGTGTCTCCTCCTCCTGTGTTTTCTCGTCACCCAGGGTGATTGGTCACGTGCTGTCCTGACATCATAAAGCTAGAGCAGGGTGTCATCTGACATGAGGGACAATCAGTTGCCTAGCAAGTGATAAGATAAATTTATCATGGTATTGAAATGGGTTGCAGGGTAAATAGGGCACCCAGCTTAAAACCTAGATGGTTAGATGAATGAAACTGGGGCATTATTTGAGACTTGTGCATCTGTTTGAAGGTGCAGATAATCACAATGGCCTGGACTTCTCTATAGCTTAACTGATAGGGATGTACTAAGATGAAGATGTTAAGATGTTGTTTATAGTTTTTATTATTCCCACTAACTATAGCGTACACCTTCCTCCCTTAACTTATCAGATCACTTAATTGCTATTGGCGTATCATAACCTAAAAGAATTGCACTGAAAAGGGGACGCCTTCACTTGGCTGGCAATCACACCTATTTATCTAGGTCCTGATGTAGCTGCTAGTTGTGTAGAGAGTGTTGGCAAATGAGGCATAGAATTAAGATATGTACCCCAGTTTTATCTTGAAAACTGAGATTTTAATTTTTAGTAAGCTTTGGATTTTCACAATATTACTGTCTCCATAGTACTGATTATCAAGGCTTAGAAAATCCATTTAATATTGCTGTGCATTCGTTTGAAAATATTCAAGTTCTAATTGACTAACGGTGGACTTTTCCATCTGCAGAATATACTGAATGACCAGAAGTGGCAGTGCAGCAGAAGAGAATTTGTCTGCCTTCCTGATACCCCCAAAAAAAAGCGCAATTCCTCAGCACTCTGCCATCCTTCATCAGTTTACATGGTAAGTCAAACTCACGTTGAATACATTTGCTTGTCATTAAAAAAGTTCATAGCATCTGAGGGCCCTGAGTACCTTTTTAGTGGGGTCTTTGGCATGATTATATTTCTGTCAAGACTGTAGAAAAAGGGATGACGTTACGGTGATCATCATATTTTCATCAAAGACTTTGTCTCTAAAGCTGACAAAGCCTGTGTTAGATACCTGTGCTAATAATGTGTCCTCAGAGGACATTACTGTCTTTAAGGCTGGAATGAGTTGCCTTAATTTGGAGCAATGGTGTGACTTTCTCATGGAGTGAAGCTCATTTGACCTGTTTCCCTGCACTCTGTATGTGGGACTCTGATACTCCAGATGGATTGCTGTTTAGGATACTCTGCAGTTTTGCAACTCCATCTCCTTTTCAAAAGGAGCTCATGCTTTCTCAGTACACAGCCTAGCCGCCTTGCAGTCATAATTAATTATAGTTACCTAGTGCATAATTGCTGGTGTCTCCTCCTCCTGTGTTTCCTCGTCACCCAGGGTGATAGGTCACGTGCTGTCCTGACATCATAAAGCTAGAGCAGGGTGTCATCTGACATGAGGGACAATCAGTTGCCTAGCAAGTGATGAGATACATTTATCATGGTATTGAAATGGGTTGCAGGGTAAATAGGGCACCCAGCTTAAAACCTAGATGGTTAGATGAATGAAACTGGGGCATTATTTGAGACTTGTGCATCTGTTTGAAGGTGTGGATAATCACAATGTTCTGGACTTCTCTATAGCTTAACTGATAGGGATGTACTAAGATGAAGATGTTAAGATGTTGTTTATAGTTTTTATTATTCCCACAAACTATAGCGTAAACCTTCCTCCCTTAACTTATCAGATCACTTAATTGCTAATGGCGTATCATAACCTAAAATAATTGCACTGAAAAGGGGACGCCTTCACTTGGCTGGCAATCACACCTATTTATCTAGGTCCTGATGTAGCTGCGTGTTGTGTAGAGAGTGTTGGCAAATGAGGCATAGAATTAAGATATGTACCCCAGTTTTATCTTGAAAACTGAGATTTAAATTTTTAGTAATCTTTGGATTTTCACAATATTACTGTCTCCATAGTACTGATTATCAAGGCTGAGAAAATCCATTTATTATTGCTGTGCATTCGTTTGAAAATATTCAAGTTCTAATTGACTAACGGTGGACTTTTCCGTCTGCAGAATATACTGAATGACCAGAGGTGGCAGTGCAGCAGAAGAGAATTTATCTGCCTTCCTGATACCCCCAAAAAAAAGCGCAATTCCTCAGCACTCTGCCATCCTTCATCAGTTTACATGGTAAGTCAAACTCACGTTGAATACATTTGCTTATCATTAAAAAAGTTCATAGCATCTAAGGGCCCTGAAAACCTTTTTAGTGGGGTCTTTGGCATGATTATATTTCTGTCAAGACTGTAGAAAAATGGATGACGTTACGGTGATCATCATATTTTCATCAAAGACTTTGTCTCTAAAGCTGACAAAGCCTGTGTTAGATACCTGTGCTAATAATGTGTCCTCAGAGGATATTATTGTCTTTAAGGCTGGAATGAGTTGCCTTAATTTGGAGCAATGGCGTGACTTTCTCATGGAGTGAATCTCATTTGACCTGTTTCCCTGCACTCTGTATGTGGGACTCTGATACTCCAGACGGATTGCTGTTTAGGATACTCTGCAGTTTTGCAAGTCCATCTCCTTTTCAAAAGGAGCTCAATGCTTTTTCAGTACACCGCCTAGCCGCCTTGCAGTCATAATTAATTATAGTTACCTAGTGCATTATTGCTGGTGTCTCCTCCTCCTGTGTTTCCTCGTCACCCAGGGTGATTGGTCACGTGCTGTCCTGACATCATAAAGCTAGAGCAGGGTGTCATCTGACATGAGGGACAATCAGTTGCCTAGCAAGTGATAAGATAAATTTATCATGGTATTGAAATGGGTTGCAGGGTAAATAGGGCACCCAGCTTAAAACCTAGATGGTTAGATGAATGAAACTGGGGCATTATTTGAGACTTGTGCATCTGTTTGAAGGTGCGGATAATCACAATGTTCTGGACTTCTCTATAGCTTAACTGATAGGGATGTACTAAGATGAAGATGTTAAGATGTCGTTTATAGTTTTTATTATTCCCGCAAACTGTAGCATAAACCTTCCTCCCTTAACTTATCAGATCACTTAATTGCTATTGGCGTATCATAACCTAAAAGAATTGCACTATAAAGGGGAAGCCTTCACTTGGCTGGCAATCACACCTATTTATCTAGGTCCTGATGTAGCTGCTAGTTGTGTAGAGAGTGTTGGCAAATGAGGCATAGAATTAAGATATGTACCCCAGTTTTATCTTGAAAACTGAGATTTTAATTTTTAGTAAGCTTTGGATTTTCACAATATTACTGTCTCCATAGTACTGATTATCAAGGCTTAGAAAATCCATTTAATATTGCTGTGCATTCGTTTGAAAATATTCAAGTTCTAATTGACTAACGGTGGACTTTTCCATCTGCAGAATATACTGAATGACCAGAGGTGGCAGTGCAGCAGAAGAGAATTTCTGCCTTCCTGATACCCAAAAAAAATAAGCAAATCCTCAGCACTCTGCCATCCTTCATCAGTTTACATGGTAAGTCAAACTCACGTTGAATACATTTGCTTGTCATTAAAAAAGTTCATAGCATCTGAGGGCCCTGAGTACCTTTTTAGTGGGGTCTTTGGCATGATTATATTTCTGTCAAGACTGTAGAAAAAGGGATGACGTTACGGTGATCATCATATTTTCATCAAAGACTTTGTCTCTAAAGCTGACAAAGCCTGTGTTAGATACCTGTGCTAATAATGTGTCCTCAGAGGACATTACTGTCTTTAAGGCTGGAATGAGTTGCCTTAATTTGGAGCAATGGTGTGACTTTCTCATGGAGTGAAGCTTATTTGACCTGTTTCCCTGCACTCTGTATGTGGGACTCTGATACTCCAGATGGGTTGCTGTTTAGGATACTCTGCAGTTTTGCAACTCCATCTCCTTTTCAAAAGGAGCTCATGCTTTCTCAGTACACAGCCTAGCCGCCTTGCAGTCATAATTAATTATAGTTACCTAGTGCATAATTGCTGGTGTCTCCTCCTCCTGTGTTGCCTCGTCACCCAGGGTGATTGGTCACGTGCTGTCCTGACATCATAAAGCTAGAGCAGGGTGTCATCTGACATGAGGGACAATCAGTTGCCTAGCAAGTGATAAGATAAATTTATCATGGTATTGAAATGGGTTGCAGGGTAAATAGGGCACCCAGCTTAAAACCTAGATGGTTAGATGAATGAAACTGGGGCATTATTTGAGACTTGTGCATCTGTTTGAAGGTGCAGATAATCACAATGTTCTGGACTTCTCTATAGCTTAACTGATAGGGATGTACTAAGATGAAGATGTTAAGATGTCGTTTATAGTTTTTATTATTCCCACTAACTATAGCGTAAACCTTCCTCCCTTAACTTATCAGATCACTTAATTGCTATTGGCGTATCATAACCTAAAAGAATTGCACTGAAAAGGGGACGCCTTCACTTGGCTGGCAATCACACCTATTTATCTAGGTCCTGATGTAGCTGCTAGTTGTGTAGAGAGTGTTGGCAAATGAGGCAAAGAATTAAGATATGTACCCCAGTTTTATCTTGAAAACTGAGATTTAAATTTTTAGTAATCTTTGGATTTTCACAATATTACTGTCTCCATAGTACTGATTATCAAGGCTGAGAAAATCCATTTATTATTGCTGTGCATTCGTTTGAAAATATTCAAGTTCTAACTGACTAACGGTGGACTTTTCCATCTGCAGAATATACTGAATGACCAGAGGTGGCAGTGCAGCAGAAGAGATTTTGTCTGCCTTCCTGATACCCAAAAAAAATAAGCAAATCCTCAGCACTCTGCCATCCTTCATCAGTTTACATGGTAAGTCAAACTCACGTTGAATACATTTGCTTGTCATTAAAAAAGTTCATAGCATCTGAGGGCCCTGAGTACCTTTTTAGTGGGGTCTTTGGCATGATTATATTTCTGTCAAGACTGTAGAAAAAGGGATGACGTTACGGTGATCATCATATTTTCATCAAAGACTTTATCTCTAAAGCTGACAAAGCCTGTGTTAGATACCTGTGCTAATAATGTGTCCTCAGAGGACATTACTGTCTTTAAGTCTGGAATGAGTTGCCTTAATTTGGAGCAATGGCGTGACTTTCTCATGGAGTGAAGCTCATTTGACCTGTTTCCCTGCACTCTGTATGTGGGACTCTGATACTCCAGATGGATTGCTGTTTAGGATACTCTGCAGTTTTGCAAGTCCATCTCCTTTTCAAAAGGAGCTCAATGCTTTTTCAGTACACCGCCTAGCCGCCTTGCAGTCATAATTAATTATAGTTACCTAGTGCATTATTGCTGGTGTCTCCTCCTCCTGTGTTTCCTCGTCACCCAGGGTGATTGGTCACGTGCTGTCCTGACATCATAAAGCTAGAGCAGGGTGTCATCTGACATGAGGGACAATCAGTTGCCTAGCAAGTGATAAGATAAATTTATCATGGTATTGAAATGGGTTGCAGGGTAAATAGGGCACCCAGCTTAAAACCTAGATGGTTAGATGAATGAAACTGGGGCATTATTTGAGACTTGTGCATCTGTTTGAAGGTGCGGATAATCACAATGTTCTGGACTTCTCTATAGCTTAACTGATAGGGATGTACTAAGATGAAGATGTTAAGATGTCGTTTATAGTTTTTATTATTCCCGCAAACTGTAGCATAAACCTTCCTCCCTTAACTTATCAGATCACTTAATTGCTATTGGCGTATCATAACCTAAAAGAATTGCACTATAAAGGGGAAGCCTTCACTTGGCTGGCAATCACACCTATTTATCTAGGTCCTGATGTAGCTGCTAGTTGTGTAGAGAGTGTTGGCAAATGAGGCATAGAATTAAGATATGTACCCCAGTTTTATCTTGAAAACTGAGATTTTAATTTTTAGTAAGCTTTGGATTTTCACAATATTACTGTCTCCATAGTACTGATTATCAAGGCTTAGAAAATCCATTTAATATTGCTGTGCATTCGTTTGAAAATATTCAAGTTCTAATTGACTAACGGTGGACTTTTCCATCTGCAGAATATACTGAATGACCAGAGGTGGCAGTGCAGCAGAAGAGAATTTCTGCCTTCCTGATACCCAAAAAAAATAAGCAAATCCTCAGCACTCTGCCATCCTTCATCAGTTTACATGGTAAGTCAAACTCACGTTGAATACATTTGCTTGTCATTAAAAAAGTTCATAGCATCTGAGGGCCCTGAGTACCTTTTTAGTGGGGTCTTTGGCATGATTATATTTCTGTCAAGACTGTAGAAAAAGGGATGACGTTACGGTGATCATCATATTTTCATCAAAGACTTTGTCTCTAAAGCTGACAAAGCCTGTGTTAGATACCTGTGCTAATAATGTGTCCTCAGAGGACATTACTGTCTTTAAGGCTGGAATGAGTTGCCTTAATTTGGAGCAATGGTGTGACTTTCTCATGGAGTGAAGCTTATTTGACCTGTTTCCCTGCACTCTGTATGTGGGACTCTGATACTCCAGATGGGTTGCTGTTTAGGATACTCTGCAGTTTTGCAACTCCATCTCCTTTTCAAAAGGAGCTCATGCTTTCTCAGTACACAGCCTAGCCGCCTTGCAGTCATAATTAATTATAGTTACCTAGTGCATAATTGCTGGTGTCTCCTCCTCCTGTGTTGCCTCGTCACCCAGGGTGATTGGTCACGTGCTGTCCTGACATCATAAAGCTAGAGCAGGGTGTCATCTGACATGAGGGACAATCAGTTGCCTAGCAAGTGATAAGATAAATTTATCATGGTATTGAAATGGGTTGCAGGGTAAATAGGGCACCCAGCTTAAAACCTAGATGGTTAGATGAATGAAACTGGGGCATTATTTGAGACTTGTGCATCTGTTTGAAGGTGCAGATAATCACAATGTTCTGGACTTCTCTATAGCTTAACTGATAGGGATGTACTAAGATGAAGATGTTAAGATGTCGTTTATAGTTTTTATTATTCCCACTAACTATAGCGTAAACCTTCCTCCCTTAACTTATCAGATCACTTAATTGCTATTGGCGTATCATAACCTAAAAGAATTGCACTGAAAAGGGGACGCCTTCACTTGGCTGGCAATCACACCTATTTATCTAGGTCCTGATGTAGCTGCTAGTTGTGTAGAGAGTGTTGGCAAATGAGGCAAAGAATTAAGATATGTACCCCAGTTTTATCTTGAAAACTGAGATTTAAATTTTTAGTAATCTTTGGATTTTCACAATATTACTGTCTCCATAGTACTGATTATCAAGGCTGAGAAAATCCATTTATTATTGCTGTGCATTCGTTTGAAAATATTCAAGTTCTAACTGACTAACGGTGGACTTTTCCATCTGCAGAATATACTGAATGACCAGAGGTGGCAGTGCAGCAGAAGAGATTTTGTCTGCCTTCCTGATACCCAAAAAAAATAAGCAAATCCTCAGCACTCTGCCATCCTTCATCAGTTTACATGGTAAGTCAAACTCACGTTGAATACATTTGCTTGTCATTAAAAAAGTTCATAGCATCTGAGGGCCCTGAGTACCTTTTTAGTGGGGTCTTTGGCATGATTATATTTCTGTCAAGACTGTAGAAAAAGGGATGACGTTACGGTGATCATCATATTTTCATCAAAGACTTTATCTCTAAAGCTGACAAAGCCTGTGTTAGATACCTGTGCTAATAATGTGTCCTCAGAGGACATTACTGTCTTTAAGTCTGGAATGAGTTGCCTTAATTTGGAGCAATGGCGTGACTTTCTCATGGAGTGAAGCTCATTTGACCTGTTTCCCTGCACTCTGTATGTGGGACTCTGATACTCCAGATGGATTGCTGTTTAGGATACTCTGCAGTTTTGCAAGTCCATCTCCTTTTCAAAAGGAGCTCAATGCTTTCTCAGTACACCGCCTAGCCGCCTTGCAGTCATAATTAATTATAGTTACCTAGTGCATTATTGCTGGTGTCTCCTCCTCCTGTGTTTCCTCGTCACCCAGGGTGACTGGTCACGTGCTGTGCAGACATCATAAAGCTAGAGCAGGGTGTCATCTGACATGAGGGACAATCAGTTGCCTAGCAAGTGATAAGATAAATTTATCATGGTATTGAAATGGGTTGCAGGGTAAATAGGGCACCCAGCTTAAAACCTAGATGGTTAGATGAATGAAACTGGGGCATTATTTGAGACTTGTGCATCTGTTTGAAGGTGCGGATAATCACAATGTTCTGGACTTCTCTATAGCTTAACTGATAGGGATGTACTAAGATGAAGATGTTAAGATGTCGTTTATAGTTTTTATTATTCCCGCAAACTGTAGCATAAACCTTCCTCCCTTAACTTATCAGATCACTTAATTGCTATTGGCGTATCATAACCTAAAAGAATTGCACTATAAAGGGGAAGCCTTCACTTGGCTGGCAATCACACCTATTTATCTAGGTCCTGATGTAGCTGCTAGTTGTGTAGAGAGTGTTGGCAAATGAGGCATAGAATTAAGATATGTACCCCAGTTTTATCTTGAAAACTGAGATTTTAATTTTTAGTAAGCTTTGGATTGTCACAATATTACTGTCTCCATAGTACTGATTATCAAGGCTTAGAAAATCCATTTATTATTGCTGTGCATTCGTTTGAAAATATTCAAGTTTTAATTGACTAACGGTGGACTTTTCCATCTGCAGAATATACTGAATGACCAGAGGTGGCAGTGCAGCAGAAGAGAATTTGTCTGCCTTCCTGATACCCCAAAAAAATAAGCAAATCCTCAGCACTCTGCCATCCTTCATCAGTTTACATGGTAAGTCAAACTCACGTTGAATACATTTGCTTGTCATTAAAAAAGTTCATAGCATCTGAGGGCCCTGAGTACCTTTTTAGTGGGGTCTTTGGCATGATTATATTTCTGTCAAGACTGTAGAAAAAGGGATGACGTTACGGTGATCATCATATTTTCATCAAAGACTTTGTCTCTAAAGCTGACAAAGCCTGTGTTAGATACCTGTGCTAATAATGTGTCCTCGGAGGACATTACTGTCTTTAAGGCTGGAATGAGTTGCCTTAATTTGGAGCAATGGTGTGACTTTCTCATGGAGTGAAGCTCATTTGACCTGTTTCCCTGCACTCTGTATGTGGGACTCTGATACTCCAGATGGATTGCTGTTTAGGATACTCTGCAGTTTTGCAAGTCCATCTCCTTTTCAAAAGGAGCTCAATGCTTTCTCAGTACACAGCCTAGCCGCCTTGCAGTCATAATTAATTATAGTTACCTAGTGCATAATTGCTGGTGTCTCCTCCTCCTGTGTTGCCTCGTCACCCAGGGTGATTGGTCACGTGCTGTCCTGACATCATAAAGCTAGAGCAGGGTGTCATCTGACATGAGGGACAATCAGTTGCCTAGCAAGTGATGAGATACATTTATCATGGTATTGAAATGGGTTGCAGGGTAAATAGGGCACCCAGCTTAAAACCTAGATGGTTAGATGAATGAAACTGGGGCATTATTTGAGACTTGTGCATCTGTTTGAAGCTGCGGATAATCACAATGTTCTGGACTTCTCTATAGCTTAACTGATAGGGATGTACTAAGATGAAGATGTTAAGATGTCGTTTATAGTTGTTATTATTCCCACTAACTATAGCGTAAACCTTCCTCTCTTAACTTATCAGATCACTTAATTGCTATTGGCGTATCATAACCTAAAAGAATTGCACTGAAAAGGGGACGCCTTCACTTGGCTGGCAATCACACCTATTTATCTAGGTCCTGATGTAGCTGCTAGTTGTGTAGAGAGTGTTGGCAAATGAGGCATAGAATTAAGATATGTACCCCAGTTTTATCTTGAAAACTGAGATTTAAATTTTTAGTAATCTTTGGATTTTCACAATATTACTGTCTCCATAGTACTGATTATCAAGGCTTAGAAAATCCATGTATTATTGCTGTGCATTCGTTTGAAAATATTCAAGTTCTAATTGACTAACGGTGGACTTTTCCATCTGCAGAATATACTGAATGACCAGAGGTGGCAGTGCAGCAGAAGAGAATTTGTCTGCCTTCCTGATACCCCAAAAAAATAAGCAAATCCTCAGCACTCTGCCATCCTTCATCAGTTTACATGGTAAGTCAAACTCACGTTGAATACATTTGCTTGTCATTAAAAAAGTTCATAGCATCTGAGGGCCCTGAGTACCTTTTTAGTGGGGTCTTTGGCATGATTATATTTCTGTCAAGACTGTAGAAAAAGGGATGACGTTACGGTGATCATCATATTTTCATCAAAGACTTTGTCTCTAAAGCTGACAAAGCCTGTGTTAGATACCTGTGCTAATAATGTGTCCTCAGAGGACATTACTGTCTTTAAGGCTGGAATGAGTTGCCTTAATTTGGAGCAATGGTGTGACTTTCTCATGGAGTGAAGCTCATTTGACCTGTTTCCCTGCACTCTGTATGTGGGACTCTGATACTCCAGATGGATTGCTGTTTAGGATACTCTGCAGTTTTGCAACTCCATCTCCTTTTCAAAAGGAGCTCATGCTTTCTCAGTACACAGCCTAGCCGCCTTGCAGTCATAATTAATTATAGTTACCTAGTGCATAATTGCTGGTGTCTCCTCCTCCTGTGTTTCTTTGTCACCCAGGGTGATTGGTCACGTGCTGTCCTGACATCATAAAGCTAGAGCAGGGTGTCATCTGACATGAGGGACAATCAGTTGCCTAGCAAGTGATGAGATACATTTATCATGGTATTGAAATGGGTTGCAGGGTAAATAGGGCACCCAGCTTAAAACCTAGATGGTTAGATGAATGAAACTGGGGCATTATTTGACACTTGTGCATCTGTTTGAAGGTGCGGATAATCACAATGTTCTGGACTTCTCTATAGCTTAACTGATAGGGATGTACTAAGATGAAGATGTTAAGATGTCGTTTATAGTTTTTATTATTCCCACTAACTATAGCGTAAACCTTCCTCCCTTAACTTATCAGATCACTTAATTGCTATTGGCGTATCATAACCTAAAAGAATTGCACTATAAAGGGGAAGCCTTCACTTGGCTGGCAATCACACCTATTTATCTAGGTCCTGATGTAGCTGCTAGTTGTGTAGAGAGTGTTGGCAAATGAGGCATAGAATTAAGATATGTACCCCAGTTTTATCTTGAAAACTGAGATTTTAATTTTTAGTAAGCTTTGGATTTTCACAATATTACTGTCTCCATAGTACTGATTATCAAGGCTTAGAAAATCCATGTATTATTGCTGTGCATTCGTTTGAAAATATTCAAGTTCTAATTGACTAACGGTGGACTTTTCCATCTGCAGAATATACTGAATGACCAGAGGTGGCAGTGCAGCAGAAGAAAATTTGTCTGCCTTCCTGATACCCAAAAAAAATAAGCAAATCCTCAGCACTCTGCCATCCTTCATCAGTTTACATGGTAAGTCAAACTCACGTTGAATACATTTGCTTGTCATTAAAAAAGTTCATAGCATCTGAGGGCCCTGAGTACCTTTTTAGTGGGGTCTTTGGCATGATTATATTTCTGTCAAGACTGTAGAAAAATGGATGACGTTATGGTGATCATCATATTTTCATCAAAGACTTTGTCTCTAAAGCTGAAAAAGCCTGTGTTAGATACCTGTGCTAATAATGTGTCCTCAGAGGACATTACTGTCTTTAAGGCTGGAATGAGTTGCCTTAATTTGGAGCAATGGTGTGACTTTCTCATGGAGTGAAGCTCATTTGACCTGTTTCCCTGCACTCTGTATGTGGGACTCTGATACTCCAGATGGATTGCTGTTTAGGATACTCTGCAGTTTTGCAAGTCCATCTCCTTTTCAAAAGGAGCTCAATGCTTTCTCAGTACACAGCCTAGCCGCCTTGCAGTCATAATTAATTATAGTTACCTAGTGCATAATTGCTGGTGTCTCCTCCTCCTGTGTTGCCTCGTCACCCAGGGTGATTGGTCACGTGCTGTCCTGACATCATAAAGCTAGAGCAGGGTGTCATCTGACATGAGGGACAATCAGTTGCCTAGCAAGTGATGAGATACATTTATCATGGTATTGAAATGGGTTGCAGGGTAAATAGGGCACCCAGCTTAAAACCTAGTAAGTTAGATGAATGAAACTGGGGCATTATTTGAGACTTGTGCATCTGTTTGAAGCTGCGGATAATCACAATGTTCTGGACTTCTCTATAGCTTAACTGATAGGGATGTACTAAGATGAAGATGTTAAGATGTCGTTTATAGTTGTTATTATTCCCACTAACTATAGCGTAAACCTTCCTCCCTTAACTTATCAGATCACTTAATTGCTATTGGCGTATCATAACCTAAAAGAATTGCACTGAAAAGGGGATGCCTTCACTTGGCTGGCAATCACACCTATTTATCTAGGTCCTGATGTAGCTGCTAGTTGTGTAGAGAGTGTTGGCAAATGAGGCATAGAATTAAGATATGTACCCCAGTTTTATCTTGAAAACTGAGATTTAAATTTTTAGTAATCTTTGGATTTTCACAATATTACTGTCTCCATAGTACTGATTATCAAGGCTTAGAAAATCCATTTATTATTGCTGTGCATTCGTCTGAAAATATTCAAGTTCTAATTGACTAACGGTGGACTTTTCCATCTGCAGAATATACTGAATGACCAGAGGTGGCAGTGCAGCAGAAGAGAATTTGTCTGCCTTCCTGATACCCAAAAAAAAGCGCAATTCCTCAGCACTCTGCCATCCTTCATCAGTTTACATGGTAAGTCAAACTCACGTTGAATACATTTGCTTATCATTAAAAAAGTTCATAGCATCTGAGGGCCCTGAGTACCTTTTTAGTGGGGTCTTTGGCATGATTATATTTCTGTCAAGACTGTAGAAAAGTGGATGACGTTACGGTGATCATCATATTTTCATCAAAGACTTTGTCTCTAAAGCTGACAAAGCCTGTGTTAGATACCTGTGCTAATAATGTGTCCTCAGAGGATATTACTGTCTTTAAGGCTGGAATGAGTTGCCTTAATTTGGAGCAATGGCGTGACTTTCTCATGGAGTGAAGCTCATTTGACCTGTTTCCCTGCACTCTGTATGTGGGACTCTGATACTCCAGACGGATTGCTGTTTAGGATACTCTGCAGTTTTGCAAGTCCATCTCCTTTTCAAAAGGAGCTCAATGCTTTCTCAGTACACCGCCTAGCAGCCTTGCAGTCATAATTAATTATAGTTACCTAGTGCATTATTGCTGGTGTCTCCTCCTCCTGTGTTTCCTCGTCACCCAGGGTGATTGGTCACGTGCTGTCCTGACATCATAAAGCTAGAGCAGGGTGTCATCTGACATGAGGGACAATCAGTTGCCTAGCAAGTGATAAGATAAATTTATCATGGTATTGAAATGGGTTGCAGGGTAAATAGGGCACCCAGTTTAAAACCTAGATGGTTAGATGAATGAAACTGGGGCATTATTTGAGACTTGTGCATCTGTTTGAAGGTGCGGATAATCGCAATGTTCTGGACTTCTCTATAGCTTAACTGATAGGGATGTACTAAGATGAAGATGTTAAGATGTCGTTTATAGTTTTTATTATTCCCACAAACTATAGCGTAAACCTTCCTCCCTTAACTTATCAGATCACTTAATTGCTATTGGCGTATCATAACCTAAAAGAATTGCACTATAAAGGGGAAGCCTTCACTTGGCTGGCAATCACACCTATTTATCTAGGTCCTGATGTAGCTGCTAGTTGTGTAGAGAGTGTTGGCAAATGAGGCATAGAATTAAGATATGTACCCCAGTTTTATCTTGAAAACTGAGATTTTAATTTTTAGTAAGCTTTGGATTTTCACAATATTACTGTCTCCATAGTACTGATTATCAAGGCTTAGAAAATCCATTTATTATTGCTGTGCATTCGTTTGAAAATATTCAAGTTCTAATTGACTAACGGTGGACTTTTCCATCTGCAGAATATACTGAATGACCAGAGGTGGCAGTGCAGCAGAAGAGAATTTGTCTGCCTTCCTGATACCCCAAAAAAATAAGCAAATCCTCAGCACTCTGCCATCCTTCATCAGTTTACATGGTAAGTCAAACTCACGTTGAATACATTTGCTTGTCATTAAAAAAGTTCATAGCATCTGAGGGCCCTGAGTACCTTTTTAGTGGGGTCTTTGGCATGATTATATTTCTGTCAAGACTGTAGAAAAAGGGATGACGTTACGGTGATCATCATATTTTCATCAAAGACTTTGTCTCTAAAGCTGACAAAGCCTGTGTTAGATACCTGTGCTAATAATGTGTCCTCAGAGGACATTACTGTCTTTAAGGCTGGAATGAGTTGCCTTAATTTGGAGCAATGGTGTGACTTTCTCATGGAGTGAAGCTCATTTGACCTGTTTCCCTGCACTCTGTATGTGGGACTCTGATACTCCAGATGGATTGCTGTTTAGGATACTCTGCAGTTTTGCAACTCCATCTCCTTTTCAAAAGGAGCTCATGCTTTCTCAGTACACAGCCTAGCCGCCTTGCAGTCATAATTAATTATAGTTACCTAGTGCATAATTGCTGGTGTCTCCTCCTCCTGTGTTTCTTTGTCACCCAGGGTGATTGGTCACGTGCTGTCCTGACATCATAAAGCTAGAGCAGGGTGTCATCTGACATGAGGGACAATCAGTTGCCTAGCAAGTGATAAGATAAATTTATCATGGTATTGAAATGGGTTGTAGGGTAAATAGGGCACCCAGCTTAAAACCTAGATGGTTAGATGAATGAAACTGGGGCATTATTTGAGACTTGTGCATCTGTTTGAAGGTGCGGATAATCACAATGTTCTGGACTTCTCTATAGCTTAACTGATAGGGATGTACTAAGATGAAGATGTTAAGATGTCGTTTATAGTTTTTATTATTCCCGCAAACTATAGCATAAACCTTCCTCCCTTAACTTATCAGATCACTTAATTGCTATTGGCGTATCATAACCTAAAAGAATTGCACTATAAAGGGGAAGCCTTCACTTGGCTGGCAATCACACCTATTTATCTAGGTCCTGATGTAGCTGCTAGTTGTGTAGAGAGTGTTGGCAAATGAGGCATAGAATTAAGATATGTACCCCAGTTTTATCTTGAAAACTGAGATTTTAATTTTTAGTAAGCTTTGGATTGTCACAATATTACTGTCTCCATAGTACTGATTATCAAGGCTTAGAAAATCCATTTATTATTGCTGTGCATTCGTTTGAAAATATTCAAGTTTTAATTGACTAACGGTGGACTTTTCCATCTGCAGAATATACTGAATGACCAGAGGTGGCAGTGCAGCAGAAGAGAATTTGTCTGCCTTCCTGATACCCAAAAAAAATAAGCAAATCCTCAGCACTCTGCCATCCTTCATCAGTTTACATGGTAAGTCAAACTCACGTTGAATACATTTGCTTGTCATTAAAAAAGTTCATAGCATCTGAGGGCCCTGAGTACCTTTTTAGTGGGGTCTTTGGCATGATTATATTTCTGTCAAGACTGTAGAAAAAGGGATGACGTTACGGTGATCATCATATTTTCATCAAAGACTTTGTCTCTAAAGCTGACAAAGCCTGTGTTAGATACCTGTGCTAATAATGTGTCCTCGGAGGACATTACTGTCTTTAAGGCTGGAATGAGTTGCCTTAATTTGGAGCAATGGTGTGACTTTCTCATGGAGTGAAGCTCATTTGACCTGTTTCCCTGCACTCTGTATGTGGGACTCTGATACTCCAGATGGATTGCTGTTTAGGATACTCTGCAGTTTTGCAAGTCCATCTCCTTTTCAAAAGGAGCTCAATGCTTTCTCAGTACACAGCCTAGCCGCCTTGCAGTCATAATTAATTATAGTTACCTAGTGCATAATTGCTGGTGTCTCCTCCTCCTGTGTTGCCTCGTCACCCAGGGTGATTGGTCACGTGCTGTCCTGACATCATAAAGCTAGAGCAGGGTGTCATCTGACATGAGGGACAATCAGTTGCCTAGCAAGTGATGAGATACATTTATCATGGTATTGAAATGGGTTGCAGGGTAAATAGGGCACCCAGCTTAAAACCTAGTAAGTTAGATGAATGAAACTGGGGCATTATTTGAGACTTGTGCATCTGTTTGAAGCTGCGGATAATCACAATGTTCTGGACTTCTCTATAGCTTAACTGATAGGGATGTACTAAGATGAAGATGTTAAGATGTCGTTTATAGTTGTTATTATTCCCACTAACTATAGCGTAAACCTTCCTCCCTTAACTTATCAGATCACTTAATTGCTATTGGCGTATCATAACCTAAAAGAATTGCACTGAAAAGGGGATGCCTTCACTTGGCTGGCAATCACACCTATTTATCTAGGTCCTGATGTAGCTGCTAGTTGTGTAGAGAGTGTTGGCAAATGAGGCATAGAATTAAGATATGTACCCCAGTTTTATCTTGAAAACTGAGATTTAAATTTTTAGTAATCTTTGGATTTTCACAATATTACTGTCTCCATAGTACTGATTATCAAGGCTTAGAAAATCCATTTATTATTGCTGTGCATTCGTCTGAAAATATTCAAGTTCTAATTGACTAACGGTGGACTTTTCCATCTGCAGAATATACTGAATGACCAGAGGTGGCAGTGCAGCAGAAGAGAATTTGTCTGCCTTCCTGATACCCAAAAAAAAGCGCAATTCCTCAGCACTCTGCCATCCTTCATCAGTTTACATGGTAAGTCAAACTCACGTTGAATACATTTGCTTATCATTAAAAAAGTTCATAGCATCTGAGGGCCCTGAGTACCTTTTTAGTGGGGTCTTTGGCATGATTATATTTCTGTCAAGACTGTAGAAAAGTGGATGACGTTACGGTGATCATCATATTTTCATCAAAGACTTTGTCTCTAAAGCTGACAAAGCCTGTGTTAGATACCTGTGCTAATAATGTGTCCTCAGAGGATATTACTGTCTTTAAGGCTGGAATGAGTTGCCTTAATTTGGAGCAATGGCGTGACTTTCTCATGGAGTGAAGCTCATTTGACCTGTTTCCCTGCACTCTGTATGTGGGACTCTGATACTCCAGATGGATTGCTGTTTAGGATACTCTGCAGTTTTGCAAGTCCATCTCCTTTTCAAAAGGAGCTCAATGCTTTCTCAGTACACCGCCTAGCAGCCTTGCAGTCATAATTAATTATAGTTACCTAGTGCATTATTGCTGGTGTCTCCTCCTCCTGTGTTTCCTCGTCACCCAGGGTGATTGGTCACGTGCTGTCCTGACATCATAAAGCTAGAGCAGGGTGTCATCTGACATGAGGGACAATCAGTTGCCTAGCAAGTGATAAGATAAATTTATCATGGTATTGAAATGGGTTGCAGGGTAAATAGGGCACCCAGTTTAAAACCTAGATGGTTAGATGAATGAAACTGGGGCATTATTTGAGACTTGTGCATCTGTTTGAAGGTGCGGATAATCGCAATGTTCTGGACTTCTCTATAGCTTAACTGATAGGGATGTACTAAGATGAAGATGTTAAGATGTCGTTTATAGTTTTTATTATTCCCACAAACTATAGCGTAAACCTTCCTCCCTTAACTTATCAGATCACTTAATTGCTATTGGCGTATCATAACCTAAAAGAATTGCACTATAAAGGGGAAGCCTTCACTTGGCTGGCAATCACACCTATTTATCTAGGTCCTGATGTAGCTGCTAGTTGTGTAGAGAGTGTTGGCAAATGAGGCATAGAATTAAGATATGTACCCCAGTTTTATCTTGAAAACTGAGATTTTAATTTTTAGTAAGCTTTGGATTTTCACAATATTACTGTCTCCATAGTACTGATTATCAAGGCTTAGAAAATCCATTTATTATTGCTGTGCATTCGTTTGAAAATATTCAAGTTCTAATTGACTAACGGTGGACTTTTCCATCTGCAGAATATACTGAATGACCAGAGGTGGCAGTGCAGCAGAAGAGAATTTGTCTGCCTTCCTGATACCCCAAAAAAATAAGCAAATCCTCAGCACTCTGCCATCCTTCATCAGTTTACATGGTAAGTCAAACTCACGTTGAATACATTTGCTTGTCATTAAAAAAGTTCATAGCATCTGAGGGCCCTGAGTACCTTTTTAGTGGGGTCTTTGGCATGATTATATTTCTGTCAAGACTGTAGAAAAAGGGATGACGTTACGGTGATCATCATATTTTCATCAAAGACTTTGTCTCTAAAGCTGACAAAGCCTGTGTTAGATACCTGTGCTAATAATGTGTCCTCAGAGGACATTACTGTCTTTAAGGCTGGAATGAGTTGCCTTAATTTGGAGCAATGGTGTGACTTTCTCATGGAGTGAAGCTCATTTGACCTGTTTCCCTGCACTCTGTATGTGGGACTCTGATACTCCAGATGGATTGCTGTTTAGGATACTCTGCAGTTTTGCAACTCCATCTCCTTTTCAAAAGGAGCTCATGCTTTCTCAGTACACAGCCTAGCCGCCTTGCAGTCATAATTAATTATAGTTACCTAGTGCATAATTGCTGGTGTCTCCTCCTCCTGTGTTTCTTTGTCACCCAGGGTGATTGGTCACGTGCTGTCCTGACATCATAAAGCTAGAGCAGGGTGTCATCTGACATGAGGGACAATCAGTTGCCTAGCAAGTGATGAGATACATTTATCATGGTATTGAAATGGGTTGCAGGGTAAATAGGGCACCCAGCTTAAAACCTAGATGGTTAGATGAATGAAACTGGGGCATTATTTGAGACTTGTGCATCTGTTTGAAGGTGCGGATAATCACAATGTTCTGGACTTCTCTATAGCTTAACTGATAGGGATGTACTAAGATGAAGATGTTAAGATGTCGTTTATAGTTTTTATTATTCCCGCAAACTATAGCATAAACCTTCCTCCCTTAACTTATCAGATCACTTAATTGCTATTGGCGTATCATAACCTAAAAGAATTGCACTATAAAGGGGAAGCCTTCACTTGGCTGGCAATCACACCTATTTATCTAGGTCCTGATGTAGCTGCTAGTTGTGTAGAGAGTGTTGGCAAATGAGGCATAGAATTAAGATATGTACCCCAGTTTTATCTTGAAAACTGAGATTTTAATTTTTAGTAAGCTTTGGATTGTCACAATATTACTGTCTCCATAGTACTGATTATCAAGGCTTAGAAAATCCATTTATTATTGCTGTGCATTCGTTTGAAAATATTCAAGTTTTAATTGACTAACGGTGGACTTTTCCATCTGCAGAATATACTGAATGACCAGAGGTGGCAGTGCAGCAGAAGAGAATTTGTCTGCCTTCCTGATACCCAAAACAAATAAGCAAATCCTCAGCACTCTGCCATCCTTCATCAGTTTACATGGTAAGTCAAACTCACGTTGAATACATTTGCTCGTCATTAAAAAAGTTCATAGCATCTGAGGGCCCTGAGTACCTTTTTAGTGGGGTCTTTGGCATGATTATATTTCTGTCAAGACTGTAGAAAAAGGGATGACGTTACGGTGATCATCATATTTTCATCAAAGACTTTGTCTCTAAAGCTGACAAAGCCTGTGTTAGATACCTGTGCTAATAATGTGTCCTCGGAGGACATTACTGTCTTTAAGGCTGGAATGAGTTGCCTTAATTTGGAGCAATGGTGTGACTTTCTCAT
Organism: Lissotriton vulgaris; assembly: GCF_964263255.1. Classification (NCBI taxonomy): domain Eukaryota; kingdom Metazoa; phylum Chordata; class Amphibia; order Caudata; family Salamandridae; genus Lissotriton; species Lissotriton vulgaris. The sequence goes on from NC_141695.1 coordinate 1,356,682,184, forward strand.
GGAGTGAAGCTCATTTGACCTGTTTCCCTGCACTCTGTATGTGGGACTCTGATACTCCAGATGGATTGCTGTTTAGGATACTCTGCAGTTTTGCAAGTCCATCTCCTTTTCAAAAGGAGCTCAATGCTTTCTCAGTACACAGCCTAGCCGCCTTGCAGTCATAATTAATTATAGTTACCTAGTGCATAATTGCTGGTGTCTCCTCCTCCTGTGTTGCCTCGTCACCCAGGGTGATTGGTCACGTGCTGTCCTGACATCATAAAGCTAGAGCAGGGTGTCATCTGACATGAGGGACAATCAGTTGCCTAGCAAGTGATGAGATACATTTATCATGGTATTGAAATGGGTTGCAGGGTAAATAGGGCACCCAGCTTAAAACCTAGATGGTTAGATGAATGAAACTGGGGCATTATTTGAGACTTGTGCATCTGTTTGAAGCTGCGGATAATCACAATGTTCTGGACTTCTCTATAGCTTAACTGATAGGGATGTACTAAGATGAAGATGTTAAGATGTCGTTTATAGTTGTTATTATTCCCACTAACTATAGCGTAAACCTTCCTCCCTTAACTTATCAGATCACTTAATTGCTATTGGCGTATCATAACCTAAAAGAATTGCACTGAAAAGGGGACGCCTTCACTTGGCTGGCAATCACACCTATTTATCTAGGTCCTGATGTAGCTGCTAGTTGTGTAGAGAGTGTTGGCAAATGAGGCATAGAATTAAGATATGTACCCCAGTTTTATCTTGAAAACTGAGATTTTAATTTTTAGTAAGCTTTGGATTTTCACAATATTACTGTCTCCATAGTACTGATTATCAAGGCTTAGAAAATCCATTTATTATTGCTGTGCATTCGTTTGAAAATATTCAAGTTCTAATTGACTAACGGTGGACTTTTCCATCTGCAGAATATACTGAATGACCAGAGGTGGCAGTGCAGCAGAAGAGAATTTGTCTGCCTTCCTGATACCCCAAAAAAATAAGCAAATCCTCAGCACTCTGCCATCCTTCATCAGTTTACATGGTAAGTCAAACTCACGTTGAATACATTTGCTTGTCATTAAAAAAGTTCATAGCATCTGAGGGCCCTGAGTACCTTTTTAGTGGGGTCTTTGGCATGATTATATTTCTGTCAAGACTGTAGAAAAAGGGATGACGTTACGGTGATCATCATATTTTCATCAAAGACTTTGTCTCTAAAGCTGACAAAGCCTGTGTTAGATACCTGTGCTAATAATGTGTCCTCAGAGGACATTACTGTCTTTAAGGCTGGAATGAGTTGCCTTAATTTGGAGCAATGGTGTGACTTTCTCATGGAGTGAAGCTCATTTGACCTGTTTCCCTGCACTCTGTATGTGGGACTCTGATACTCCAGATGGATTGCTGTTTAGGATACTCTGCAGTTTTGCAACTCCATCTCCTTTTCAAAAGGAGCTCATGCTTTCTCAGTACACAGCCTAGCCGCCTTGCAGTCATAATTAATTATAGTTACCTAGTGCATAATTGCTGGTGTCTCCTCCTCCTGTGTTTCTTTGTCACCCAGGGTGATTGGTCACGTGCTGTCCTGACATCATAAAGCTAGAGCAGGGTGTCATCTGACATGAGGGACAATCAGTTGCCTAGCAAGTGATGAGATACATTTATCATGGTATTGAAATGGGTTGCAGGGTAAATAGGGCACCCAGCTTAAAACCTAGATGGTTAGATGAATGAAACTGGGGCATTATTTGACACTTGTGCATCTGTTTGAAGGTGCGGATAATCACAATGTTCTGGACTTCTCTATAGCTTAACTGATAGGGATGTACTAAGATGAAGATGTTAAGATGTCGTTTATAGTTTTTATTATTCCCACTAACTATAGCGTAAACCTTCCTCCCTTAACTTATCAGATCATTTAATTGCTATTGGCGTATCATAACCTAAAAGAATTGCACTATAAAGGGGAAGCCTTCACTTGGCTGGCAATCACACCTATTTATCTAGGTCCTGATGTAGCTGCTAGTTGTGTAGAGAGTGTTGGCAAATGAGGCATAGAATTAAGATATGTACCCCAGTTTTATCTTGAAAACTGAGATTTTAATTTTTAGTAAGCTTTGGATTTTCACAATATTACTGTCTCCATAGTACTGATTATCAAGGCTTAGAAAATCCATGTATTATTGCTGTGCATTCGTTTGAAAATATTCAAGTTCTAATTGACTAACGGTGGACTTTTCCATCTGCAGAATATACTGAATGACCAGAGGTGGCAGTGCAGCAGAAGAGAATTTGTCTGCCTTCCTGATACCCCAAAAAAATAAGCAAATCCTCAGCACTCTGCCATCCTTCATCAGTTTACATGGTAAGTCAAACTCACGTTGAATACATTTGCTTGTCATTAAAAAAGTTCATAGCATCTGAGGGCCCTGAGTACCTTTTTAGTGGGGACTTTGGCATGATTATATTTCTGTCAAGACTGTAGAAAAAGGGATGACGTTACGGTGATCATCATATTTTCATCAAAGACTTTGTCTCTAAAGCTGACAAAGCCTGTGTTAGATACCTGTGCTAATAATGTGTCCTCAGAGGACATTACTGTCTTTAAGGCTGGAATGAGTTGCCTTAATTTGGAGCAATGGTGTGACTTTCTCATGGAGTGAAGCTCATTTGACCTGTTTCCCTGCACTCTGTATGTGGGACTCTGATACTCCAGATGGATTGCTGTTTAGGATACTCTGCAGTTTTGCAACTCCATCTCCTTTTCAAAAGGAGCTCATGCTTTCTCAGTACACAGCCTAGCCGCCTTGCAGTCATAATTAATTATAGTTACCTAGTGCATAATTGCTGGTGTCTCCTCCTCCTGTGTTTCTTTTTCACCCAGGGTGATTGGTCACGTGCTGTCCTGACATCATAAAGCTAGAGCAGGGTGTCATCTGACATGAGGGACAATCAGTTGCCTAGCAAGTGATGAGATACATTTATCATGGTATTGAAATGGGTTGCAGGGTAAATAGGGCACCCAGCTTAAAACCTAGATGGTTAGATGAATGAAACTGGGGCATTATTTGACACTTGTGCATCTGTTTGAAGGTGCGGATAATCACAATGTTCTGGACTTCTCTATAGCTTAACTGATAGGGATGTACTAAGATGAAGATGTTAAGATGTCGTTTATAGTTTTTATTATTCCCACTAACTATAGCGTAAACCTTCCTCCCTTAACTTATCAGATCACTTAATTGCTATTGGCGTATCATAACCTAAAATAATTGCACTGAAAAGGGAACGCCTTCACTTGGCTGGCAATCACACCTATTTATCTAGGTCCTGATGTAGCTGCTAGTTGTGTAGAGAGTGTTGGCAAATGAGGCATAGAATTAAGATATGTACCCCAGTTTTATCTTGAAAACTGAGATTTAAATTTTTAGTAAACTTTGGATTTTCACAATATTACTGTCTCCATAGTACTGATTAGCAAGGCTTAGAAAATCCATTTATTATTGCTGTGCATTCGTTTGAAAATATTCAAGTTCTAATTGACTAACGGTGGACTTTTCCATCTGCAGAATATACTGAATGACCAGAGGTGGCAGTGCAGCAGAAGAGAATTTGTCTGCCTTCCTGATACCCCAAAAAAAAAAGCGCAATTCCTCAGCACTCTGCCATCCTTCATCAGTTTACATGGTAAGTCAAACTCACGTTGAATACATTTGCTTGTCATTAAAAAAGTTCATAGCATCTGAGGGCCCTGAGTACCTTTTTAGTGGGGTCTTTGGCATGATTATATTTCTGTCAAGACTGTAGAAAAATGGATGACGTTACGGTGATCATCATATTTTCATCAAAGACTTTGTCTCTAAAGCTGACAAAGCCTGTGTTAGATACCTGTGCTAATAATGTGTCCTCAGAGGACATTACTGTCTTTAAGGCTGGAATGAGTTGCCTTAATTTTGAGCAATGGCTTGACTTTCTCATGGAGTGAAGCTCATTTGACCTGTTTCCCTGCACTCTGTATGTGGGACTCTGATACTCCAGATGGATTGCTGTTTAGGATACTCTGCAGTTTTGCAAGTCCATCTCCTTTTCAAAAGGAGCACAATGCTTTCTCAGTACACCGCCTAGCCGCCTTGCAGTCATAATTAATTATAGTTACCTAGTGCATTATTGCTGGTGTCTCCTCCTCCTGTGTTTCCTCGTCACCCATGGTGATTGGTCACGTGCTGTCCTGACATCATAAAGCTAGAGCAGGGTGTCATCTGACATGAGGGACAATCAGTTGCCTAGCAAGTGATAAGATACATTTATCATGGTATTGAAATGGGTTGCAGGGTAAATAGGGCACCCAGCTTAAAACCTAGATGGTTAGATGAATGAAACTGGGGCATTATTTGAGACTTGTGCATCTGTTTGAAGGTGCGGATAATCACAATGTTCTGGACTTCTCTATAGCTTAACTGATAGGGATGTACTAAGATGAAGATGTTAAGATGTCGTTTATAGTTTTTATTATTCCCGCAAACTATAGCATAAACCTTCCTCCCTTAACTTATCAGATCACTTAATTGCTATTGGCGTATCATAACCTAAAAGAATTGCACTATAAAGGGGAAGCCTTCACTTGGCTGGCAATCACACCTATTTATCTAGGTCCTGATGTAGCTGCTAGTTGTGTAGAGAGTGTTGGCAAATGAGGCATAGAATTAAGATATGTACCCCAGTTTTATCTTGAAAACTGAGATTTTAATTTTTAGTAAGCTTTGGATTGTCACAATATTTCTGTCTCCATAGTACTGATTATCAAGGCTTAGAAAATCCATTTATTATTGCTGTGCATTCGTTTGAAAATATTCAAGTTCTAATTGACTAACGGTGGACTTTTCCATCTGCAGAATATACTGAATGACCAGAGGTGGCAGTGCAGCAGAAGAGAATTTGTCTGCCTTCCTGATACCCAAAAAAAATAAGCAAATCCTCAGCACTCTGCCATCCTTCATCAGTTTACATGGTAAGTCAAACTCACGTTGAATACATTTGCTTGTCATTAAAAAAGTTCATAGCATCTGAGGGCCCTGAGTACCTTTTTAGTGGGGTCTTTGGCATGATTATATTTCTGTCAAGACTGTAGAAAAATGGATGACGTTACGGTGATCATCATATTTTCATCAAAGACTTTGTCTCTAAAGCTGACAAAGCCTGTGTTAGATACCTGTGCTAATAATGTGTCCTCAGAGGACATTACTGTCTTTAAGTCTGGAATGAGTTGCCTTTATTTTGAGCAATGGCTTGAGTTTCTCATGGAGTGAAGCTCATTTGACCTGTTTCCCTGCACTCTGTATGTGGGACTCTGATACTCCAGACGGATTGCTGTTTAGGATACTCTGCAGTTTTGCAAGTCCATCTCCTTTTCAAAAGGAGCTCAATGCTTTCTCAGTACACCGCCTAGCAGCCTTGCAGTCATAATTAATTATAGTTACCTAGTGCATTATTGCTGGTGTCTCCTCCTCCTGTGTTTCCTCGTCACCCAGGGTGATTGGTCACGTGCTGTCCTGACATCATAAAGCTAGAGCAGGGTGTCATCTGACATGAGGGACAATCAGTTGCCTAGCAAGTGATAAGATAAATTTATCATGGTATTGAAATGGGTTGCAGGGTAAATAGGGCACCCAGTTTAAAACCTAGATGGTTAGATGAATGAAACTGGGGCATTATTTGAGACTTGTGCATCTGTTTGAAGGTGCGGATAATCGCAATGTTCTGGACTTCTCTATAGCTTAACTGATAGGGATGTACTAAGATGAAGATGTTAAGATGTCGTTTATAGTTTTTATTATTCCCACAAACTATAGCGTAAACCTTCCTCCCTTAACTTATCAGATCACTTAATTGCTATTGGCGTATCATAACCTAAAAGAATTGCACTATAAAGGGGAAGCCTTCACTTGGCTGGCAATCACACCTATTTATCTAGGTCCTGATGTAGCTGCTAGTTGTGTAGAGAGTGTTGGCAAATGAGGCATAGAATTAAGATATGTACCCCAGTTTTATCTTGAAAACTGAGATTTTAATTTTTAGTAAGCTTTGGATTTTCACAATATTACTGTCTCCATAGTACTGATTATCAAGGCTTAGAAAATCCATTTATTATTGCTGTGCATTCGTTTGAAAATATTCAAGTTCTAATTGACTAACGGTGGACTTTTCCATCTGCAGAATATACTGAATGACCAGAGGTGGCAGTGCAGCAGAAGAGAATTTGTCTGCCTTCCTAATACCCCAAAAAAATAAGCAAATCCTCAGCACTCTGCCATCCTTCATCAGTTTACATGGTAAGTCAAACTCACGTTGAATACATTTGCTTGTCATTAAAAAAGTTCATAGCATCTGAGGGCCCTGAGTACCTTTTTAGTGGGGTCTTTGGCATGATTATATTTCTGTCAAGACTGTAGAAAAAGGGATGACGTTACGGTGATCATCATATTTTCATCAAAGACTTTGTCTCTAAAGCTGACAAAGCCTGTGTTAGATACCTGTGCTAATAATGTGTCCTCAGAGGACATTACTGTCTTTAAGGCTGGAATGAGTTGCCTTAATTTGGAGCAATGGTGTGACTTTCTCATGGAGTGAAGCTCATTTGACCTGTTTCCCTGCACTCTGTATGTGGGACTCTGATACTCCAGATGGATTGCTGTTTAGGATACTCTGCAGTTTTGCAACTCCATCTCCTTTTCAAAAGGAGCTCATGCTTTCTCAGTACACAGCCTAGCCGCCTTGCAGTCATAATTAATTATAGTTACCTAGTGCATAATTGCTGGTGTCTCCTCCTCCTGTGTTTCTTTGTCACCCAGGGTGATTGGTCACGTGCTGTCCTGACATCATAAAGCTAGAGCAGGGTGTCATCTGACATGAGGGACAATCAGTTGCCTAGCAAGTGATGAGATACATTTATCATGGTATTGAAATGGGTTGCAGGGTAAATAGGGCACCCAGCTTAAAACCTAGATGGTTAGATGAATGAAACTGGGGCATTATTTGAGACTTGTGCATCTGTTTGAAGGTGCGGATAATCACAATGTTCTGGACTTCTCTATAGCTTAACTGATAGGGATGTACTAAGATGAAGATGTTAAGATGTCGTTTATAGTTTTTATTATTCCCGCAAACTATAGCATAAACCTTCCTCCCTTAACTTATCAGATCACTTAATTGCTATTGGCGTATCATAACCTAAAAGAATTGCACTATAAAGGGGAAGCCTTCACTTGGCTGGCAATCACACCTATTTATCTAGGTCCTGATGTAGCTGCTAGTTGTGTAGAGAGTGTTGGCAAATGAGGCATAGAATTAAGATATGTACCCCAGTTTTATCTTGAAAACTGAGATTTTAATTTTTAGTAAGCTTTGGATTGTCACAATATTTCTGTCTCCATAGTACTGATTATCAAGGCTTAGAAAATCCATTTATTATTGCTGTGCATTCGTTTGAAAATATTCAAGTTCTAATTGACTAACGGTGGACTTTTCCATCTGCAGAATATACTGAATGACCAGAGGTGGCAGTGCAGCAGAAGAGAATTTGTCTGCCTTCCTGATACCCAAAAAAAATAAGCAAATCCTCAGCACTCTGCCATCCTTCATCAGTTTACATGGTAAGTCAAACTCACGTTGAATACATTTGCTTGTCATTAAAAAAGTTCATAGCATCTGAGGGCCCTGAGTACCTTTTTAGTGGGGTCTTTGGCATGATTATATTTCTGTCAAGACTGTAGAAAAATGGATGACGTTATGGTGATCATCATATTTTCATCAAAGACTTTGTCTCTAAAGCTGAAAAAGCCTGTGTTAGATACCTGTGATAATAATGTGTCCTCAGAGGACATTACTGTCTTTAAGTCTGAAATGAGTTGCCTTAATTTTGAGCAATGGCTTGAGTTTCTCATGGAGTGAAGCTCATTTGACCTGTTTCCCTGCACTCTGTATGTGGGACTCTGATACTCCAGATGGATTGCTGTTTAGGATACTCTGCAGTTTTGCAAGTCCATCTCCTTTTCAAAAGGAGCTCAATGCTTTCTCAGTACACCGCCTAGCCGCCTTGCAGTCATAATTAATTATAGTTACCTAGTGCATTATTGCTGGTGTCTCCTCCTCCTGTGTTTCCTCGTCACCCAGGGTGATTGGTCACGTGCTGTCCTGACATCATAAAGCTAGAGCAGGGTGTCATCTGACATGAGGGACAATCAGTTGCCTAGCAAGTGATAAGATAAATTTATCATGGTATTGAAATGGGTTGTAGGGTAAATAGGGCACCCAGCTTAAAACCTAGATGGTTAGATGAATGAAACTGGGGCATTATTTGAGACTTGTGCATCTGTTTGAAGGTGCGGATAATCACAATGTTCTGGACTTCTCTATAGCTTAACTGATAGGGATGTACTAAGATGAAGATGTTAAGATGTCGTTTATAGTTTTTATTATTCCCGCAAACTATAGCATAAACCTTCCTCCCTTAACTTATCAGATCACTTAATTGCTATTGGCGTATCATAACCTAAAAGAATTGCACTATAAAGGGGAAGCCTTCACTTGGCTGGCAATCACACCTATTTATCTAGGTCCTGATGTAGCTGCTAGTTGTGTAGAGAGTGTTGGCAAATGAGGCATAGAATTAAGATATGTACCCCAGTTTTATCTTGAAAACTGAGATTTTAATTTTTAGTAAGCTTTGGATTGTCACAATATTACTGTCTCCATAGTACTGATTATCAAGGCTTAGAAAATCCATTTATTATTGCTGTGCATTCGTTTGAAAATATTCAAGTTTTAATTGACTAACGGTGGACTTTTCCATCTGCAGAATATACTGAATGACCAGAGGTGGCAGTGCAGCAGAAGAGAATTTGTCTGCCTTCCTGATACCCAAAAAAAAGAAGCAAATCCTCAGCACTCTGCCATCCTTCATCAGTTTACATGGTAAGTCAAACTCACGTTGAATACATTTGCTTGTCATTAAAAAAGTTCATAGCATCTGAGGGCCCTGAGTACCTTTTTAGTGGGGTCTTTGGCATGATTACATTTCTGTCAAGACTGTAGAAAAAGGGATGACGTTACGGTGATCATCATATTTTCATCAAAGACTTTGTCTCTAAAGCTGACAAAGCCTGTGTTAGATACCTGTGCTAATAATGTGTCCTCGGAGGACATTACTGTCTTTAAGGCTGGAATGAGTTGCCTTAATTTGGAGCAATGGTGTGACTTTCTCATGGAGTGAAGCTCATTTGACCTGTTTCCCTGCACTCTGTATGTGGGACTCTGATACTCCAGATGGATTGCTGTTTAGGATACTCTGCAGTTTTGCAAGTCCATCTCCTTTTCAAAAGGAGCTCAATGCTTTCTCAGTACACAGCCTAGCCGCCTTGCAGTCATAATTAATTATAGTTACCTAGTGCATAATTGCTGGTGTCTCCTCCTCCTGTGTTGCCTCGTCACCCAGGGTGATTGGTCACGTGCTGTCCTGACATCATAAAGCTAGAGCAGGGTGTCATCTGACATGAGGGACAATCAGTTGCCTAGCAAGTGATGAGATACATTTATCATGGTATTGAAATGGGTTGCAGGGTAAATAGGGCACCCAGCTTAAAACCTAGATGGTTAGATGAATGAAACTGGGGCATTATTTGAGACTTGTGCATCTGTTTGAAGCTGCGGATAATCACAATGTTCTGGACTTCTCTATAGCTTAACTGATAGGGATGTACTAAGATGAAGATGTTAAGATGTCGTTTATAGTTGTTATTATTCCCACTAACTATAGCGTAAACCTTCTTCCCTTAACTTATCAGATCACTTAATTGCTATTGGCGTATCATAACCTAAAAGAATTGCACTGAAAAGGGGACGCCTTCACTTGGCTGGCAATCACACCTATTTACCTAGGTCCTGATGTAGCTGCTAGTTGTGTAGAGAGTGTTGGCAAATGAGGCATAGAATTAAGATATGTACCCCAGTTTTATCTTGAAAACTGAGATTTAAATTTTTAGTAATCTTTGGATTTTCACAAAATTACTGTCTCCATAGTACTGATTATCAAGGCTTAGAAAATCCATTTATTATTGCTGTGCATTCGTTTGAAAATATTCAAGTTCTAATTGACTAACGGTGGACTTTTCCATCTGCAGAATATACTGAATGACCAGAGGTGGCAGTGCAGCAGAAGAGAATTTGTCTGCCTTCCTGATACCCAAAAAAAAGCGCAATTCCTCAGCACTCTGCCATCCTTCATCAGTTTACATGGTAAGTCAAACTCACGTTGAATACATTTGCTTATCATTAAAAAAGTTCATAGCATCTGAGGGCCCTGAGTACCTTTTTAGTGGGGTCTTTGGCATGATTATATTTCTGTCAAGACTGTAGAAAAATGGATGACGTTACGGTGATCATCATATTTTCATCAAAGACTTTGTCTCTAAAGCTGACAAAGCCTGTGTTAGATACCTGTGCTAATAATGTGTCCTCAGAGGATATTACTGTCTTTAAGGCTGGAATGAGTTGCCTTAATTTGGAGCAATGGCGTGACTTTCTCATGGAGTGAAGCTCATTTGACCTGTTTCCCTGCACTCTGTATGTGGGACTCTGATACTCCAGACGGATTGCTGTTTAGGATACTCTGCAGTTTTGCAAGTCCATCTCCTTTTCAAAAGGAGCTCAATGCTTTCTCAGTACACCGCCTAGCAGCCTTGCAGTCATAATTAATTATAGTTACCTAGTGCATTATTGCTGGTGTCTCCTCCTCCTGTGTTTCCTCGTCACCCAGGGTGATTGGTCACGTGCTGTCCTGACATCATAAAGCTAGAGCAGGGTGTCATCTGACATGAGGGACAATCAGTTGCCTAGCAAGTGATAAGATAAATTTATCATGGTATTGAAATGGGTTGCAGGGTAAATAGGGCACCCAGTTTAAAACCTAGATGGTTAGATGAATGAAACTGGGGCATTATTTGAGACTTGTGCATCTGTTTGAAGGTGCGGATAATCACAATGTTCTGGACTTCTCTATAGCTTAACTGATAGGGATGTACTAAGATGAAGATGTTAAGATGTCGTTTATAGTTTTTATTATTCCCACAAACTATAGCGTAAACCTTCCTCCCTTAACTTATCAGATCACTTAATTGCTATTGGCGTATCATAACCTAAAAGAATTGCACTATAAAGGGGAAGCCTTCACTTGGCTGGCAATCACACCTATTTATCTAGGTCCTGATGTAGCTGCTAGTTGTGTAGAGAGTGTTGGCAAATGAGGCATAGAATTAAGATATGTACCCCAGTTTTATCTTGAAAACTGAGATTTTAATTTTTAGTAAGCTTTGGATTTTCACAATATTACTGTCTCCATAGTACTGATTATCAAGGCTTAGAAAATCCATTTATTATTGCTGTGTATTCGTTTGAAAATATTCAAGTTCTAATTGACTAACGGTGGACTTTTCCATCTGCAGAATATACTGAATGACCAGAGGTGGCAGTGCAGCAGAAGAGAATTTGTCTGCCTTCCTGATACCCCAAAAAAATAAGCAAATCCTCAGCACTCTGCCATCCTTCATCAGTTTACATGGTAAGTCAAACTCACGTTGAATACATTTGCTTGTCATTAAAAAAGTTCATAGCATCTGAGGGCCCTGAGTACCTTTTTAGTGGGGTCTTTGGCATGATTATATTTCTGTCAAGACTGTAGAAAAAGGGATGACGTTACGGTGATCATCATATTTTCATCAAAGACTTTGTCTCTAAAGCTGACAAAGCCTGTGTTAGATACCTGTGCTAATAATGTGTCCTCAGAGGACATTACTGTCTTTAAGTCTGGAATGAGTTGCCTTAATTTTGAGCAATGGCTTGAGTTTCTCATGGAGTGAAGCTCATTTGACCTGTTTCCCTGCACTCTGTATGTGGGACTCTGATACTCCAGATGGATTGCTGTTTAGGATACTCTGCAGTTTTGCAAGTCCATCTCCTTTTCAAAAGGAGCTCAATGCTTTCTCAGTACACCGCCTAGCCGCCTTGCAGTCATAATTAATTATAGTTACCTAGTGCATTATTGCTGGTGTCTCCTCCTCCTGTGTTTCCTCGTCACCCAGGGTGATTGGTCACGTGCTGTCCTGACATCATAAAGCTAGAGCAGGGTGTCATCTGACATGAGGGACAATCAGTTGCCTAGCAAGTGATAAGATAAATTTATCATGGTATTGAAATGGGTTGTAGGGTAAATAGGGCACCCAGCTTAAAACCTAGATGGTTAGATGAATGAAACTGGGGCATTATTTGAGACTTGTGCATCTGTTTGAAGGTGCGGATAATCACAATGTTCTGGACTTCTCTATAGCTTAACTGATAGGGATGTACTAAGATGAAGATGTTAAGATGTCGTTTATAGTTTTTATTATTCCCGCAAACTATAGCATAAACCTTCCTCCCTTAACTTATCAGATCACTTAATTGCTATTGGCGTATCATAACCTAAAAGAATTGCACTATAAAGGGGAAGCCTTCACTTGGCTGGCAATCACACCTATTTATCTAGGTCCTGATGTAGCTGCTAGTTGTGTAGAGAGTGTTGGCAAATGAGGCATAGAATTAAGATATGTACCCCAGTTTTATCTTGAAAACTGAGATTTTAATTTTTAGTAAGCTTTGGATTGTCACAATATTACTGTCTCCATAGTACTGATTATCAAGGCTTAGAAAATCCATTTATTATTGCTGTGCATTCGTTTGAAAATATTCAAGTTTTAATTGACTAACGGTGGACTTTTCCATCTGCAGAATATACTGAATGACCAGAGGTGGCAGTGCAGCAGAAGAGAATTTGTCTGCCTTCCTGATACCCAAAAAAAATAAGCAAATCCTCAGCACTCTGCCATCCTTCATCAGTTTACATGGTAAGTCAAACTCACGTTGAATACATTTGCTTGTCATTAAAAAAGTTCATAGCATCTGAGGGCCCTGAGTACCTTTTTAGTGGGGTCTTTGGCATGATTATATTTCTGTCAAGACTGTAGAAAAAGGGATGACGTTACGGTGATCATCATATTTTCATCAAAGACTTTGTCTCTAAAGCTGACAAAGCCTGTGTTAGATACCTGTGCTAATAATGTGTCCTCGGAGGACATTACTGTCTTTAAGGCTGGAATGAGTTGCCTTAATTTGGAGCAATGGTGTGACTTTCTCATGGAGTGAAGCTCATTTGACCTGTTTCCCTGCACTCTGTATGTGGGACTCTGATACTCCAGATGGATTGCTGTTTAGGATACTCTGCAGTTTTGCAAGTCCATCTCCTTTTCAAAAGGAGCTCAATGCTTTCTCAGTACACAGCCTAGCCGCCTTGCAGTCATAATTAATTATAGTTACCTAGTGCATAATTGCTGGTGTCTCCTCCTCCTGTGTTGCCTCGTCACCCAGGGTGATTGGTCACGTGCTGTCCTGACATCATAAAGCTAGAGCAGGGTGTCATCTGACATGAGGGACAATCAGTTGCCTAGCAAGTGATGAGATACATTTATCATGGTATTGAAATGGGTTGCAGGGTAAATAGGGCACCCAGCTTAAAACCTAGATGGTTAGATGAATGAAACTGGGGCATTATTTGAGACTTGTGCATCTGTTTGAAGCTGCGGATAATCACAATGTTCTGGACTTCTCTATAGCTTAACTGATAGGGATGTACTAAGATGAAGATGTTAAGATGTCGTTTATAGTTGTTATTATTCCCACTAACTATAGCGTAAACCTTCCTCCCTTAACTTATCAGATCACTTAATTGCTATTGGCGTATCATAACCTAAAAGAATTGCACTGAAAAGGGGACGCCTTCACTTGGCTGGCAATCACACCTATTTATCTAGGTCCTGATGTAGCTGCTAGTTGTGTAGAGAGTGTTGGCAAATGAGGCATAGAATTAAGATATGTACCCCAGTTTTATCTTGAAAACTGAGATTTAAATTTTTAGTAATCTTTGGATTTTCACAAAATTACTGTCTCCATAGTACTGATTATCAAGGCTTAGAAAATCCATTTATTATTGCTGTGCATTCGTTTGAAAATATTCAAGTTCTAATTGACTAACGGTGGACTTTTCCATCTGCAGAATATACTGAATGACCAGAGGTGGCAGTGCAGCAGAAGAGAATTTGTCTGCCTTCCTGATACCCAAAAAAAAGCGCAATTCCTCAGCACTCTGCCATCCTTCATCAGTTTACATGGTAAGTCAAACTCACGTTGAATACATTTGCTTATCATTAAAAAAGTTCATAGCATCTGAGGGCCCTGAGTACCTTTTTAGTGGGGTCTTTGGCATGATTATATTTCTGTCAAGACTGTAGAAAAATGGATGACGTTACGGTGATCATCATATTTTCATCAAAGACTTTGTCTCTAAAGCTGACAAAGCCTGTGTTAGATACCTGTGCTAATAATGTGTCCTCAGAGGATATTACTGTCTTTAAGGCTGGAATGAGTTGCCTTAATTTGGAGCAATGGCGTGACTTTCTCATGGAGTGAAGCTCATTTGACCTGTTTCCCTGCACTCTGTATGTGGGACTCTGATACTCCAGACGGATTGCTGTTTAGGATACTCTGCAGTTTTGCAAGTCCATCTCCTTTTCAAAAGGAGCTCAATGCTTTCTCAGTACACCGCCTAGCAGCCTTGCAGTCATAATTAATTATAGTTACCTAGTGCATTATTGCTGGTGTCTCCTCCTCCTGTGTTTCCTCGTCACCCAGGGTGATTGGTCACGTGCTGTCCTGACATCATAAAGCTAGAGCAGGGTGTCATCTGACATGAGGGACAATCAGTTGCCTAGCAAGTGATAAGATAAATTTATCATGGTATTGAAATGGGGTGCAGGGTAAATAGGGCACCCAGTTTAAAACCTAGATGGTTAGATGAATGAAACTGGGGCATTATTTGAGACTTGTGCATCTGTTTGAAGGTGCGGATAATCGCAATGTTCTGGACTTCTCTATAGCTTAACTGATAGGGATGTACTAAGATGAAGATGTTAAGATGTCGTTTATAGTTTTTATTATTCCCACAAACTATAGCGTAAACCTTCCTCCCTTAACTTATCAGATCACTTAATTGCTATTGGCGTATCATAACCTAAAAGAATTGCACTATAAAGGGGAAGCCTTCACTTGGCTGGCAATCACACCTATTTATCTAGGTCCTGATGTAGCTGCTAGTTGTGTAGAGAGTGTTGGCAAATGAGGCATAGAATTAAGATATGTACCCCAGTTTTATCTTGAAAACTGAGATTTTAATTTTTAGTAAGCTTTGGATTTTCACAATATTACTGTCTCCATAGTACTGATTATCAAGGCTTAGAAAATCCATTTATTATTGCTGTGTATTCGTTTGAAAATATTCAAGTTCTAATTGACTAACGGTGGACTTTTCCATCTGCAGAATATACTGAATGACCAGAGGTGGCAGTGCAGCAGAAGAGAATTTGTCTGCCTTCCTGATACCCCAAAAAAATAAGCAAATCCTCAGCACTCTGCCATCCTTCATCAGTTTACATGGTAAGTCAAACTCACGTTGAATACATTTGCTTGTCATTAAAAAAGTTCATAGCATCTGAGGGCCCTGAGTACCTTTTTAGTGGGGTCTTTGGCATGATTATATTTCTGTCAAGACTGTAGAAAAAGGGATGACGTTACGGTGATCATCATATTTTCATCAAAGACTTTGTCTCTAAAGCTGACAAAGCCTGTGTTAGATACCTGTGCTAATAATGTGTCCTCAGAGGACATTACTGTCTTTAAGGCTGGAATGAGTTGCCTTAATTTGGAGCAATGGTGTGACTTTCTCATGGAGTGAAGCTCATTTGACCTGTTTCCCTGCACTCTGTATGTGGGACTCTGATACTCCAGATGGATTGCTGTTTAGGATACTCTGCAGTTTTGCAACTCCATCTCCTTTTCAAAAGGAGCTCATGCTTTCTCAGTACACAGCCTAGCCGCCTTGCAGTCATAATTAATTATAGTTACCTAGTGCATAATTGCTGGTGTCTCCTCCTCCTGTGTTTCTTTGTCACCCAGGGTGATTGGTCACGTGCTGTCCTGACATCATAAAGCTAGAGCAGGGTGTCATCTGACATGAGGGACAATCAGTTGCCTAGCAAGTGATGAGATACATTTATCATGGTATTGAAATGGGTTGCAGGGTAAATAGGGCACCCAGCTTAAAACCTAGATGGTTAGATGAATGAAACTGGGGCATTATTTGAGACTTGTGCATCTGTTTGAAGGTGCGGATAATCACAATGTTCTGGACTTCTCTATAGCTTAACTGATAGGGATGTACTAAGATGAAGATGTTAAGATGTCGTTTATAGTTTTTATTATTCCCGCAAACTATAGCATAAACCTTCCTCCCTTAACTTATCAGATCACTTAATTGCTATTGGCGTATCATAACCTAAAAGAATTGCACTATAAAGGGGAAGCCTTCACTTGGCTGGCAATCACACCTATTTATCTAGGTCCTGATGTAGCTGCTAGTTGTGTAGAGAGTGTTGGCAAATGAGGCATAGAATTAAGATATGTACCCCAGTTTTATCTTGAAAACTGAGATTTTAATTTTTAGTAAGCTTTGGATTGTCACAATATTTCTGTCTCCATAGTACTGATTATCAAGGCTTAGAAAATCCATTTATTATTGCTGTGCATTCGTTTGAAAATATTCAAGTTCTAATTGACTAACGGTGGACTTTTCCATCTGCAGAATATACTGAATGACCAGAGGTGGCAGTGCAGCAGAAGAGAATTTGTCTGCCTTCCTGATACCCAAAAAAAATAAGCAAATCCTCAGCACTCTGCCATCCTTCATCAGTTTACATGGTAAGTCAAACTCACGTTGAATACATTTGCTTGTCATTAAAAAAGTTCATAGCATCTGAGGGCCCTGAGTACCTTTTTAGTGGGGTCTTTGGCATGATTATATTTCTGTCAAGACTGTAGAAAAATGGATGACGTTATGGTGATCATCATATTTTCATCAAAGACTTTGTCTCTAAAGCTGAAAAAGCCTGTGTTAGATACCTGTGATAATAATGTGTCCTCAGAGGACATTACTGTCTTTAAGTCTGGAATGAGTTGCCTTAATTTTGAGCAATGGCTTGGGTTTCTCATGGAGTGAAGCTCATTTGACCTGTTTCCCTGCACTCTGTATGTGGGACTCTGATACTCCAGATGGATTGCTGTTTAGGATACTCTGGAGTTTTGCAAGTCCATCTCCTTTTCAAAAGGAGCTCAATGCTTTCTCAGTACACCGCCTAGCCGCCTTGCAGTCATAATTAATTATAGTTACCTAGTGCATTATTGCTGGTGTCTCCTCCTCCTGTGTTTCCTCGTCACCCAGGGTGATTGGTCACGTGCTGTCCTGACATCATAAAGCTAGAGCAGGGTGTCATCTGACATGAGGGACAATCAGTTGCCTAGCAAGTGATAAGATACATTTATCATGGTATTGAAATGGGTTGTAGGGTAAATAGGGCACCCAGCTTAAAACCTAGATGGTTAGATGAATGAAACTGGGGCATTATTTGAGACTTGTGCATCTGTTTGAAGGTGCGGATAATCACAATGTTCTGGACTTCTCTATAGCTTAACTGATAGGGATGTACTAAGATGAAGATGTTAAGATGTCGTTTATAGTTTTTATTATTCCCGCAAACTATAGCATAAACCTTCCTCCCTTAACTTATCAGATCACTTAATTGCTATTGGCGTATCATAACCTAAAAGAATTGCACTATAAAGGGGAAGCCTTCACTTGGCTGGCAATCACACCTATTTATCTAGGTCCTGATGTAGCTGCTAGTTGTGTAGAGAGTGTTGGCAAATGAGGCATAGAATTAAGATATGTACCCCAGTTTTATCTTGAAAACTGAGATTTTAATTTTTAGTAAGCTTTGGATTGTCACAATATTACTGTCTCCATAGTACTGATTATCAAGGCTTAGAAAATCCATTTATTATTGCTGTGCATTCGTTTGAAAATATTCAAGTTTTAATTGACTAACGGTGGACTTTTCCATCTGCAGAATATACTGAATGACCAGAGGTGGCAGTGCAGCAGAAGAGAATTTGTCTGCCTTCCTGATACCCAAAACAAATAAGCAAATCCTCAGCACTCTGCCATCCTTCATCAGTTTACATGGTAAGTCAAACTCACGTTGAATACATTTGCTCGTCATTAAAAAAGTTCATAGCATCTGAGGGCCCTGAGTACCTTTTTAGTGGGGTCTTTGGCATGATTATATTTCTGTCAAGACTGTAGAAAAAGGGATGACGTTACGGTGATCATCATATTTTCATCAAAGACTTTGTCTCTAAAGCTGACAAAGCCTGTGTTAGATACCTGTGCTAATAATGTGTCCTCGGAGGACATTACTGTCTTTAAGGCTGGAATGAGTTGCCTTAATTTGGAGCAATGGTGTGACTTTCTCATGGAGTGAAGCTCATTTGACCTGTTTCCCTGCACTCTGTATGTGGGACTCTGATACTCCAGATGGATTGCTGTTTAGGATACTCTGCAGTTTTGCAACTCCATCTCCTTTTCAAAAGGAGCTCATGCTTTCTCAGTACACAGCCTAGCCGCCTTGCAGTCATAATTAATTATAGTTACCTAGTGCATAATTGCTGGTGTCTCCTCCTCCTGTGTTTCTTTGTCACCCAGGGTGATTGGTCACGTGCTGTCCTGACATCATAAAGCTAGAGCAGGGTGTCATCTGACATGAGGGACAATCAGTTGCCTAGCAAGTGATGAGATACATTTATCATGGTATTGAAATGGGTTGCAGGGTAAATAGGGCACCCAGCTTAAAACCTAGATGGTTAGATGAATGAAACTGGGGCATTATTTGACACTTGTGCATCTGTTTGAAGGTGCGGATAATCACAATGTTCTGGACTTCTCTATAGCTTAACTGATAGGGATGTACTAAGATGAAGATGTTAAGATGTCGTTTATAGTTTTTATTATTCCCACTAACTATAGCGTAAACCTTCCTCCCTTAACTTATCAGATCATTTAATTGCTATTGGCGTATCATAACCTAAAAGAATTGCACTATAAAGGGGAAGCCTTCACTTGGCTGGCAATCACACCTATTTATCTAGGTCTTGATGTAGCTGCTAGTTGTGTAGAGAGTGTTGGCAAATGAGGCATAGAATTAAGATATGTACCCCAGTTTTATCTTGAAAACTGAGATTTTAATTTTTAGTAAGCTTTGGATTTTCACAATATTACTGTCTCCATAGTACTGATTATCAAGGCTTAGAAAATCCATGTATTATTGCTGTGCATTCGTTTGAAAATATTCAAGTTCTAATTGACTAACGGTGGACTTTTCCATCTGCAGAATATACTGAATGACCAGAGGTGGCAGTGCAGCAGAAGAGAATTTGTCTGCCTTCCTGATACCCCAAAAAAATAAGCAAATCCTCAGCACTCTGCCATCCTTCATCAGTTTACATGGTAAGTCAAACTCACGTTGAATACATTTGCTTGTCATTAAAAAAGTTCATAGCATCTGAGGGCCCTGAGTACCTTTTTAGTGGGGACTTTGGCATGATTATATTTCTGTCAAGACTGTAGAAAAAGGGATGACGTTACAGTGGTCATCATATTTTCATCAAAGACTTTGTCTCTAAAGCTGACAAAGCCTGTGTTAGATACCTGTGCTAATAATGTGTCCTCAGAGGACATTACTGTCTTTAAGGCTGGAATGAGTTGCCTTAATTTGGAGCAATGGTGTGACTTTCTCATGGAGTGAAGCTCATTTGACCTGTTTCCCTGCACTCTGTATGTGGGACTCTGATACTCCAGATGGATTGCTGTTTAGGATACTCTGCAGTTTTGCAACTCCATCTCCTTTTCAAAAGGAGCTCATGCTTTCTCAGTACACAGCCTAGCCGCCTTGCAGTCATAATTAATTATAGTTACCTAGTGCATAATTGCTGGTGTCTCCTCCTCCTGTGTTTCTTTTTCACCCAGGGTGATTGGTCACGTGCTGTCCTGACATCATAAAGCTAGAGCAGGGTGTCATCTGACATGAGGGACAATCAGTTGCCTAGCAAGTGATGAGATACATTTATCATGGTATTGAAATGGGTTGCAGGGTAAATAGGGCACCCAGCTTAAAACCTAGATGGTTAGATGAATGAAACTGGGGCATTATTTGACACTTGTGCATCTGTTTGAAGGTGCGGATAATCACAATGTTCTGGACTTCTCTATAGCTTAACTGATAGGGATGTACTAAGATGAAGATGTTAAGATGTCGTTTATAGTTTTTATTATTCCCACTAACTATAGCGTAAACCTTCCTCCCTTAACTTATCAGATCACTTAATTGCTATTGGCGTATCATAACCTAAAATAATTGCACTGAAAAGGGAACGCCTTCACTTGGCTGGCAATCACACCTATTTATCTAGGTCCTGATGTAGCTGCTAGTTGTGTAGAGAGTGTTGGCAAATGAGGCATAGAATTAAGATATGTACCCCAGTTTTATCTTGAAAACTGAGATTTAAATTTTTAGTAAACTTTGGATTTTCACAATATTACTGTCTCCATAGTACTGATTAGCAAGGCTTAGAAAATCCATTTATTATTGCTGTGCATTCGTTTGAAAATATTCAAGTTCTAATTGACTAACGGTGGACTTTTCCATCTGCAGAATATACTGAATGACCAGAGGTGGCAGTGCAGCAGAAGAGAATTTGTCTGCCTTCCTGATACCCCAAAAAAAAAAGCGCAATTCCTCAGCACTCTGCCATCCTTCATCAGTTTACATGGTAAGTCAAACTCACGTTGAATACATTTGCTTGTCATTAAAAAAGTTCATAGCATCTGAGGGCCCTGAGTACCTTTTTAGTGGGGTCTTTGGCATGATTATATTTCTGTCAAGACTGTAGAAAAATGGATGACGTTACGGTGATCATCATATTTTCATCAAAGACTTTGTCTCTAAAGCTGACAAAGCCTGTGTTAGATACCTGTGCTAATAATGTGTCCTCAGAGGACATTACTGTCTTTAAGGCTGGAATGAGTTGCCTTAATTTTGAGCAATGGCTTGACTTTCTCATGGAGTGAAGCTCATTTGACCTGTTTCCCTGCACTCTGTATGTGGGACTCTGATACTCCAGATGGATTGCTGTTTAGGATACTCTGCAGTTTTGCAAGTCCATCTCCTTTTCAAAAGGAGCACAATGCTTTCTCAGTACACCGCCTAGCCGCCTTGCAGTCATAATTAATTATAGTTACCTAGTGCATTATTGCTGGTGTCTCCTCCTCCTGTGTTTCCTCGTCACCCATGGTGATTGGTCACGTGCTGTCCTGACATCATAAAGCTAGAGCAGGGTGTCATCTGACATGAGGGACAATCAGTTGCCTAGCAAGTGATAAGATACATTTATCATGGTATTGAAATGGGTTGCAGGGTAAATAGGGCACCCAGCTTAAAACCTAGATGGTTAGATGAATGAAACTGGGGCATTATTTGAGACTTGTGCATCTGTTTGAAGGTGCGGATAATCACAATGTTCTGGACTTCTCTATAGCTTAACTGATAGGGATGTACTAAGATGAAGATGTTAAGATGTCGTTTATAGTTTTTATTATTCCCGCAAACTATAGCATAAACCTTCCTCCCTTAACTTATCAGATCACTTAATTGCTATTGGCGTATCATAACCTAAAAGAATTGCACTATAAAGGGGAAGCCTTCACTTGGCTGGCAATCACACCTATTTATCTAGGTCCTGATGTAGCTGCTAGTTGTGTAGAGAGTGTTGGCAAATGAGGCATAGAATTAAGATATGTACCCCAGTTTTATCTTGAAAACTGAGATTTTAATTTTTAGTAAGCTTTGGATTTTCACAATATTACTGTCTCCATAGTACTGATTATCAAGGCTTAGAAAATCCATTTATTATTGCTGTGCATTCGTTTGAAAATATTCAAGTTCTAATTGACTAACGGTGGACTTTTCCATCTGCAGAATATACTGAATGACCAGAGGTGGCAGTGCAGCAGAAGAGAATTTGTCTGCCTTCCTGATACCCAAAAAAAATAAGCAAATCCTCAGCACTCTGCCATCCTTCATCAGTTTACATGGTAAGTCAAACTCACGTTGAATACATTTGCTTGTCATTAAAAAAGTTCATAGCATCTGAGGGCCCTGAGTACCTTTTTAGTGGGGTCTTTGGCATGATTATATTTCTGTCAAGACTGTAGAAAAATGGATGACGTTATGGTGATCATCATATTTTCATCAAAGACTTTGTCTCTAAAGCTGAAAAAGCCTGTGTTAGATACCTGTGATAATAATGTGTCCTCAGAGGACATTACTGTCTTTAAGTCTGGAATGAGTTGCCTTTATTTTGAGCAATGGCTTGAGTTTCTCATGGAGTGAAGCTCATTTGACCTGTTTCCCTGCACTCTGTATGTGGGACTCTGATACTCCAGATGGATTGCTGTTTAGGATACTCTGCAGTTTTGCAAGTCCATCTCCTTTTCAAAAGGAGCTCAATGCTTTCTCAGTACACCGCCTAGCCGCCTTGCAGTCATAATTAATTATAGTTACCTAGTGCATTATTGCTGGTGTCTCCTCCTCCTGTGTTTCCTCGTCACCCAGGGTGATTGGTCACGTGCTGTCCTGACATCATAAAGCTAGAGCAGGGTGTCATCTGACATGAGGGACAATCAGTTGCCTAGCAAGTGATAAGATACATTTATCATGGTATTGAAATGGGTTGTAGGGTAAATAGGGCACCCAGCTTAAAACCTAGATGGTTAGATGAATGAAACTGGGGCATTATTTGAGACTTGTGCATCTGTTTGAAGGTGCGGATAATCACAATGTTCTGGACTTCTCTATAGCTTAACTGATAGGGATGTACTAAGATGAAGATGTTAAGATGTCGTTTATAGTTTTTATTATTCCCGCAAACTATAGCATAAACCTTCCTCCCTTAACATATCAGATCACTTAATTGTTATTGGCGTATCATAACCTAAAAGAATTGCACTATAAAGGGGAAGCCTTCACTTGGCTGGCAATCACACCTATTTATCTAGGTCCTGATGTAGCTGCTAGTTGTGTAGAGAGTGTTGGCAAATGAGGCATAGAATTAAGATATGTACCCCAGTTTTATCTTGAAAACTGAGATTTTAATTTTTAGTAAGCTTTGGATTGTCACAATATTACTGTCTCCATAGTACTGATTATCAAGGCTTAGAAAATCCATTTATTATTGCTGTGCATTCGTTTGAAAATATTCAAGTTTTAATTGACTAACGGTGGACTTTTCCATCTGCAGAATATACTGAATGACCAGAGGTGGCAGTGCAGCAGAAGAGAATTTGTCTGCCTTCCTGATACCCAAAAAAAAGCGCAATTCCTCAGCACTCTGCCATCCTTCATCAGTTTACATGGTAAGTCAAACTCACGTTGAATACATTTGCTTATCATTAAAAAAGTTCATAGCATCTGAGGGCCCTGAGTACCTTTTTAGTGGGGTCTTTGGCATGATTATATTTCTGTCAAGACTGTAGAAAAATGGTTGACGTTACGGTGATCATCATATTTTCATCAAAGACTTTGTCTCTAAAGCTGACAAAGCCTGTGTTAGATACCTGTGCTAATAATGTGTCCTCAGAGGATATTACTGTCTTTAAGGCTGGAATGAGTTGCCTTAATTTGGAGCAATGGCGTGACTTTCTCATGGAGTGAAGCTCATTTGACCTGTTTCCCTGCACTCTGTATGTGGGACTCTGATACTCCAGACGGATTGCTGTTTAGGATACTCTGCAGTTTTGCAAGTCCATCTCCTTTTCAAAAGGAGCTCAATGCTTTCTCAGTACACCGCCTAGCAGCCTTGCAGTCATAATTAATTATAGTTACCTAGTGCATTATTGCTGGTGTCTCCTCCTCCTGTGTTTCCTCGTCACCCAGGGTGATTGGTCACGTGCTGTCCTGACATCATAAAGCTAGAGCAGGGTGTCATCTGACATGAGGGACAATCAGTTGCCTAGCAAGTGATAAGATAAATTTATCATGGTATTGAAATGGGTTGCAGGGTAAATAGGGCACCCAGTTTAAAACCTAGATGGTTAGATGAATGAAACTGGGGCATTATTTGAGACTTGTGCATCTGTTTGAAGGTGCGGATAATCGCAATGTTCTGGACTTCTCTATAGCTTAACTGATAGGGATGTACTAAGATGAAGATGTTAAGATGTCGTTTATAGTTTTTATTATTCCCACAAACTATAGCGTAAACCTTCCTCCCTTAACTCATCAGATCACTTAATTGCTATTGGCGTATCATAACCTAAAAGAATTGCACTATAAAGGGGAAGCCTTCACTTGGCTGGCAATCACACCTATTTATCTAGGTCCTGATGTAGCTGCTAGTTGTGTAGAGAGTGTTGGCAAATGAGGCATAGAATTAAGATATGTACCCCAGTTTTATCTTGAAAACTGAGATTTTAATTTTTAGTAAGCTTTGGATTTTCACAATATTACTGTCTCCATAGTACTGATTATCAAGGCTTAGAAAATCCATTTATTATTGCTGTGCATTCGTTTGAAAATATTCAAGTTCTAATTGACTAACGGTGGACTTTTCCATCTGCAGAATATACTGAATGACCAGAGGTGGCAGTGCAGCAGAAGAGAATTTGTCTGCCTTCCTGATACCCCAAAAAAATAAGCAAATCCTCAGCACTCTGCCATCCTTCATCAGTTTACATGGTAAGTCAAACTCACGTTGAATACATTTGCTTGTCATTAAAAAAGTTCATAGCATCTGAGGGCCCTGAGTACCTTTTTAGTGGGGTCTTTGGCATGATTATATTTCTGTCAAGACTGTAGAAAAAGGGATGACATTACGGTGATCATCATATTTTCATCAAAGACTTTGTCTCTAAAGCTGACAAAGCCTGTGTTAGATACCTGTGCTAATAATGTGTCCTCAGAGGACATTACTGTCTTTAAGGCTGGAATGAGTTGCCTTAATTTGGAGCAATGGTGTGACTTTCTCATGGAGTGAAGCTCATTTGACCTGTTTCCCTGCACTCTGTATGTGGGACTCTGATACTCCAGATGGATTGCTGTTTAGGATACTCTGCAGTTTTGCAACTCCATCTCCTTTTCAAAAGGAGCTCATGCTTTCTCAGTACACAGCCTAGCCGCCTTGCAGTCATAATTAATTATAGTTACCTAGTGCATAATTGCTGGTGTCTCCTCCTCCTGTGTTTCTTTGTCACCCAGGGTGATTGGTCACGTGCTGTCCTGACATCATAAAGCTAGAGCAGGGTGTCATCTGACATGAGGGACAATCAGTTGCCTAGCAAGTGATGAGATACAGTTTTCAGTTTTTAACGTCTTTATTTCGAAATTTCTTCATAAAAGACAAAGTATGTACGTACATCAGGATAACATAACATAGACATAAATATATATGATCAGACTAACATAAGTGTAATCAAAGTGACATAATCCTAAATATATATATAACTTAAAAGAGAAGGTATGTGCAAATTTGGTTAAAAAAGATTAGCTAAAATCCACAATTAAATATGCGAATAAAGACGACCTATGGAATAATATTTTCCTTAGATTTGATTATAAATACAACAGCGGCAACAACAATACTGGTCAGGAGATGATAAAATTAACATGCCTTTTCAGTTTCAGGTTGAAGTTAAAGCTATAGTATTACAAACTGACTTGATCCTTATTAACCAAGCCCATCCAAGATACTTTGCTAGACCAATAGATAGCCAGTCGGAGGTGTTGGTTTTTAGGATAAATAAAGCTTCCTTGCTCACCCTGGTTTTTAATCTAGTACAGATGGGCTTTAACCACTTATGGCGTGGTTCATGGTAGGCAGTACATACGAACAAAAAATGACCTAATGTTTCTATGTGTCCAATACAGCAAGGACAGCAGGATGACTCTGATTTCAACCAACCACTAGTGAATTCCCTTAAGGGTAGTGTACCTAGACGAAACTGGTGGTAGAGTTTCCTGTCTAAGGTTTTAGGAATTACATCCCAATAGGTCTCAGTATGTGGAACTGCTTTGTAGAGCAGAAACTGACCAGTCAGATTCGGTTTTGCTGAAAGAGCAATGTGTTCTTCTTTCACCATGGACCAAAAGAGTAGTTTGAAATCTTTCTTTGAGGGAAAGATATGGGAACCCGGATCTGACCATAACTGGGGAAGACCCATTCCAATAAGAATGTTTCTGATTAGCTTAAGCCATGGTATTTCAGCTGCCCCTGGTTGCTTTCTAACATCCTGTAGTTCTTGAGCAAACATAGCAAGATCCGGGGTAGACCAAATGCGCCTCCATAACGCCACCATCCTAAACTGAGCTTGGAATTTTATAGAATAAAAGCCCATGTCCATAAGGAGTGGTAATACAGGTGTTGAGGGGGGAAGATTAACTAAGTTACGGAGAAATTTGTTCTGGATCCTCTCAAGGACAACCAGGTCCACACAACCCCAAATGTCAGCCCCATATAATATTGCAGATCTAATTTTTGCACTGTAAATTTTAAGTGCAGGCAAAACTCTTTTAGTCAAAGAACACCGCTGCTCTTTCACCAAACAGCCGGACAATCGAGCAAATTTCAGACTTAACGCCGCAACTTGCTCTTTCCAGCGTAACCTGTAGTCCATTACTACACCAAGGTAAGTCATTACTTCAACCTGCTCTAAAGTAGACCCATTCATCGTAACATGACCCCTCAACGGTTTGTTCTTTGTAAACACCATGAACTTGGTCTTGTTAATGTTAATTTCTAGATCATTCTCATTACAGAAGTCCACAAATTTATTTATAGCTGCCTGCAGTCCCTTCTGTGTTTTGGCCAGTATAAGTGTATCGTCTGCGAAAATTAAAAGGGGGAATTTAGTCCCCCCCAGTGATGGGGCATCAGTGGGAATAGCTGACAGGAACTTAACCACCTGATTGATAAAGAGAATAAAAAGAGTGGGGGCCAGGACACAGCCCTGTCTCACTCCACGGGTTACTGGGAAGGATTCAGTAACCTGGCCCTGACGACCCCATCTCACTCTGGCAAAGTTCCCCTCGTGCAATCTGATGGTAAGTTCAAGTAGCGCAGGTGGAACACCCATCCGTCTCAGAGCAGCCCACATCTTATCTCTGGGGACCAGATCAAACGCTGATTTGAGATCTACAAATGCAGCGAATATCTTGCCACCCCCCAAGAGCACAGTTTTCCAATAAATCATCACAAATCTTAATATTTGGTCCACAGTGCTAATGTTTGCCCTAAAGCCTGCCTGCATTGGAGACAAAATATCAGCTCCTAACATCCATGATTCAATTTTCCCTAATAACATTCTGGCCACTACTTTTTGTAAGGCGTCAATAAGACTGATGGGGCGATAATTTCCCGCATCAGTTTTATCCCCTTTTTTATACACGGGCAGGATCTCTGCCCCTTTCCACGACTTTGGAATACTAGCTCCTCTTGCTATTGCATTAGCCAGGGTAGTTATATACAGAACCCAGTGCACTTGATCGTACTTAAAAAGGTCTGCTGGGACACAGTCCATGCCGGGGGCTTTACCATTCTGAACTCGTTTTAGAGCAGCAACAACTTCCATATCAGTGAAGACAATGTGATCGGGCAAAAGCTCTGCAGTCAGCACACTGGCATCTTCCCTAGGTAGGGAGATCCGTTCCGTGTTACTGAACTGCGTCGCGTAGTGCTTGACCCATTGTTCGGCTGGCACGTGATTGACTGGAATTTTCTGGTCCCCAGATCCTCCCCATCTCACAACCTCCCAAAATTTTTGTTGATTGGAAGAGGTGCTAGCTTGGTATAGGTCCGACCAACGCTGATCGTCCCAGTTTGTTTTGGCATCTTTGAGAGCTCTCTTATAATTAACCCTAGCTAATCTTATGTCAGTGACCGACTTGGATTTAATAGCGTCTAACAAGGAACTATGGGCAGTGCGACAGGCTTTATTATACCATTTGTTCTTTGGAGCAGGGCCATTATTTCTCCCCTTTACAGGTTTATTAAAAAAGGTTTTAATTTTATTAAAAAGGGAGTCATGAATCGTCCCTATTCGTTCTAAAGAAGTGCCAACATTAAGTATGGGAACCATCAAATCAGTGGCAGCTAAGACCTCTACTGCAATCTCGTCTATGGTGGCAGGATTATCTAAAAACCTAGCCCATCGAACCCTTCTACAATCGTTAGTAAGAATGGCCTCGGCTGTGGTAATGGATGTTGGTAAGACCCCATTCAATCCCTCATTCAATGATAATTTTATTGCCAAGGGATTATGGTCACTTTCTGGTCGTGTAACTACTTCCATGTCCTCTAGGATTTTCCAATACTCTATACTGATTAGAAAATAATCAATACGACTAGAGTGCATAGAGTTATCAAAAGTGACCTTGCCCATCTGGTCAGATTTAGTTCTGCCGTTGGCAGCTCGCAAGTCCCATTCAAGGCAAAGGCCTAACCACTGCATAGCGGCCTCTGTAACTTTTTTGATTGGGGGAATAGATAGATATGGAATATTCCAAATTAAATCAATTTCCCCGTACCCATCTTTGTCAAGGGTAGGGAAAGGTTCGAAGGAACAATTAAAATCACCTGCCACCATGACACACTTTTCTCTACAAATTTCATACAGTAAAGAATCCAGGTCACTAGCCGCTTTCATGGGTTTCCCACCAGGTTGCCCTCTTGCATATATATTTATCAAAAAAAGATCCGGGTTGTTTTTACCAGAAAGTTTTAAAGCCAAAATATCATTACTGAAGGTAGGAACAGTAGTAATTGTAATTGCCAGAGATTGTCTAATCCAAATGACAAGACCACCAGAAGGACGTCCTTTGGGACCTTTGCATGCTGGTTTATAATAGTTAAGGTAACCAGCCCGATGTATGGCTTCGGTGGTCCAACTTTCCTGCAGAATAATTATATCATAGGTATCCACAAAGGAGCCCCAGTCATCCCCAGTCATTTTCCCCTTTAGTCCCGCTATATTCCATGACAAGACTTCAAGGGAGTGAGTGGGATCTGCTAACAAATTGATAGAGGATTTCACTGTTCTTCCACAGGTAGAGAGTCTTGTAGATAAATTTTGGGGTGTTTCCCTTCCTACCACCGCTTGAGCATTTCTACGGGTCCCTAAAGTTATCTCTGCCCTGGGAGACAAAGAAAAGATAGTAGGGTGATTCCCTACATCCTCCGTCAACCCCCGAGCAGGTGGTTCTTTATTGAGTCAATCCACGCCCTCCAGGCCGGACAGTGGAGCGAACCGATTTGTAAGACGTGGATGAAACAGTGGAAAAATAGAAGTGTCAAAAGGGAATCTCTCTCTTTGCCTGTCTCTATTAGGATAATGAAACGGAGTTTGGGGTCTAGTTGAATATAAAGCAGGGTAGAAATAATTCAACAATAGGGTTTGCACATCCCCCACTCTTCCGAATCTTGGTTCTCTACAAATAAGTTCTGCCACCCATGGCTCTCTAAAACTTATTACCACACAATCCCCCTCAAGATCTTTCTTGTTAAAGCCTACCCACTCCACTCTTCTTACATTGAGAATTTCCGGCTTTACATTAGGTGGAAGAGGGCGGTTTTTATTAAGCCAAAAAATAACCTTGTTATATAGGTCCATGTGCGTTTCTCTCTTCCCATCATCAAGAGGAGCCACGCCAGTTAAGATGATGGTATACGGCTGTGACTCTGGTGGAAGGTTCACGCATTGTCTCCTTGGAATAGGTTTAGATTTTGGGCCAAAGCTTTGATTTTGATTACTAGGGGGAATGGGGTTTTTCTTAGCCTGGGGTGGTTTAGCAGCCTTAGACTTGGGAGCAACCTCAGTAGAAGTTATTTTCTTAGGATTAGATACAGTAGCTTTCTGCTGGACTTTGGGTACAGATGGTCCCTCTTTTGTACTAATACCCCCTGTTTTACTATTCACCAGGTTGACCTTTGAAGGAGGCAATACAGGGGGGATCATTCCTTTAGAAGTTGAACTAGCGAGGATTCTATTGGAGGTAGCTATGTTATCTTTCACCAGCAACTCTATGGAGTCCATTTTAGTGTTTAAAAGTCTTGTTCTCTCAAATAGAGGTAGGAGTAAAGATTTAAGTAACAGCTCTATCTTAGCCAGAAATACTCCCTCCACTATACTAATTACGGTATTATGATCTTCTGTTTGGGTAACCTCAGTTGCATTAACCGACTGTATTGGAGAATCAGGAACAATTCCTATGTCCTCACTATGTACCTCTAAGACGGGAGAATCTATCCTTTTACGTTTCCCGGGATTCTGCAAGGGTGAACATTGTAAACCAGAGAGGGAATTCGTTCGCTCCTTAGTAATATTGAGATTTGGAGAGTCCGAGAGACCTGATTTCTCTACAGACTGGTCTAAAGAGATGATCCCACCATCTAACAAATTATCATGTGCAGTGTTAAGTCGACTAACTTGACCAGACTCTACTAACTCTGCGGTTTGGGTCTCAGAAACAATTACAGATCCCAGATCTGCATTAACAACGTCGCTATCTAAGTCTAACACAGAGAGTGGAACAGGGGAGACAGCCTCGTTAATTCTCCCAAGAGAGGATCGCTTGCCTGTGATTATGTCCAGCGAAAGCCGTTTTTCTGCTAATGCGATCTCTTTCTCCAATATAGCTGTGGAACGTTTAAAGAACTGATCAATAGTCCCTGAAAAGGTACCATTAGAGGTGGAAACCTGGACTTGTCTTTCTTTACCCGATCTTAAAGTCATTATTAAATCTAAGCGAGATACAATTAACACCAGTCACAGAAATATACAGTCAATAATGTGAAAGTATCCCAAATAAAATCTGAATTATGCAAAATCACAACCCGGATTAAAACTAGGCACTTTGGTTAAAACGAAAAACAAAATATCAATTACATTAAATAATACTATACAGACCAATAGTTAAAAAGAGGGGGAGAATAATGTTAGAGATGTGGCCCAGCCCGGCCTCTACCGGCCCCGGACGGCCACAGACGGTCCCGCCCTTGTCCCGGGCTTCTCCCGCGCGCTCTCCCGCGCTGCGGGAGTAGAAATGGCAATTATAGGACACGTGGACAACAGGACGATGAAAAGGTGGGAGGGGTCGGGGAGAGCGGCCCAGGTGTTGGTCCTCAGGGCTGGCGGGCGCTCCTGGGATTTGTAGTCCCTCCGTGAGCGCTCGCCGCTCGCAGCCCCGGCAAAGATTTCCCTCCGCTAGCCCTCCGAACCTGTAGGCTGCTGCAGATGTCTTCAGCACGATGCGGGACCCACGAAGCGGGTTCCGCGAGCAGTAGGCTCACAGGCAGGCAGGCAGGTCAGTCCCAAACAATAGTGCTCCTTGGTCAGCAAGGCGTCCCACTCGCAGGTCAAGGGAGTGCTGCTTAAGTGCTCGATGGAAAGGTGGGAGGGGTCGGGGAGAGCGGCCCAGGTGTTGGTCCTCAGGGCTGGCGGGCGCTCCTGGGATTTGTAGTCCCTCCGTGAGCGCTCGCCGCTCGCAGCCCCGGCAAAGATTTCCCTCCGCTAGCCCTCCGAACCTGTAGGCTGCTGCAGATGTCTTCAGCACGATGCGGGACCCGCGAAGCGGGTTCCGCGAGCAGTAGGCTCACAGGCAGGCAGGCAGGTCAGTCCCAAACAATAGTGCTCCTTGGTCAGCAAGGCGTCCCACTCGCAGGTCAAGGGAGTGCTGCTTAAGTGCTCGATGGAAAGGTGGGAGGGGTCGGGGAGAGCGGCCCAGGTGTTGGTCCTCAGGGCTGGCGGGCGCTCCTGGGATTTGTAGTCCCTCCGTGAGCGCTCGCCGCTCGCAGCCCCGGCAAAGATTTCCCTCCGCTAGCCCTCCGAACCTGTAGGCTGCTGCAGATGTCTTCAGCACGATGCGGGACCCGCGAAGCGGGTTCCGCGAGCAGTAGGCTCACAGGCAGGCAGGCAGGTCAGTCCCAAACAATAGTGCTCCTTGGTCAGCAAGGCGTCCCACTCGCAGGTCAAGGGAGTGCTGCTTAAGTGCTCGATGGAAAGGTGGGAGGGGTCGGGGAGAGCGGCCCAGGTGTTGGTCCTCAGGGCTGGCGGGCGCTCCTGGGATTTGTAGTCCCTCCGTGAGCGCTCGCCGCTCGCAGCCCCGGCAAAGATTTCCCTCCGCTAGCCCTCCGAACCTGTAGGCTGCTGCAGATGTCTTCAGCACGATGCGGGACCCGCGAAGCGGGTTCCGCGAGCAGTAGGCTCACAGGCAGGCAGGCAGGTCAGTCCCAAACAATAGTGCTCCTTGGTCAGCAAGGCGTCCCCTTGTGACGAGATGATGATGATGAGATACATTTATCATGGTATTGAAATGGGTTGCAGGGTAAATAGGGCACCCAGCTTAAAACCTAGATGGTTAGATGAATGAAACTGGGGCATTATTTGAGACTTGTGCATCTGTTTGAAGGTGCGGATAATCACAATGTTCTGGACTTCTCTATAGCTTAACTGATAGGGATGTACTAAGATGAAGATGTTAAGATGTCGTTTATAGTTTTTATTATTCCCGCAAACTATAGCATAAACCTTCCTCCCTTAACTTATCAGATCACTTAATTGCTATTGGCGTATCATAACCTAAAAGAATTGCACTATAAAGGGGAAGCCTTCACTTGGCTGGCAATCACACCTATTTATCTAGGTCCTGATGTAGCTGCTAGTTGTGTAGAGAGTGTTGGCAAATGAGGCATAGAATTAAGATATGTACCCCAGTTTTATCTTGAAAACTGAGATTTTAATTTTTAGTAAGCTTTGGATTGTCACAATATTTCTGTCTCCATAGTACTGATTATCAAGGCTTAGAAAATCCATTTATTATTGCTGTGCATTCGTTTGAAAATATTCAAGTTCTAATTGACTAACGGTGGACTTTTCCATCTGCAGAATATACTGAATGACCAGAGGTGGCAGTGCAGCAGAAGAGAATTTGTCTGCCTTCCTGATACCCAAAAAAAATAAGCAAATCCTCAGCACTCTGCCATCCTTCATCAGTTTACATGGTAAGTCAAACTCACGTTGAATACATTTGCTTGTCATTAAAAAAGTTCATAGCATCTGAGGGCCCTGAGTACCTTTTTAGTGGGGTCTTTGGCATGATTATATTTCTGTCAAGACTGTAGAAAAATGGATGACGTTATGGTGATCATCATATTTTCATCAAAGACTTTGTCTCTAAAGCTGAAAAAGCCTGTGTTAGATACCTGTGATAATAATGTGTCCTCAGAGGACATTACTGTCTTTAAGTCTGGAATGAGTTGCCTTAATTTTGAGCAATGGCTTGAGTTTCTCATGGAGTGAAGCTCATTTGACCTGTTTCCCTGCACTCTGTATGTGGGACTCTGATACTCCAGATGGATTGCTGTTTAGGATACTCTGCAGTTTTGCAAGTCCATCTCCTTTTCAAAAGGAGCTCAATGCTTTCTCAGTACACCGCCTAGCCGCCTTGCAGTCATAATTAATTATAGTTACCTAGTGCATTATTGCTGGTGTCTCCTCCTCCTGTGTTTCCTCGTCACCCAGGGTGATTGGTCACGTGCTGTCCTGACATCATAAAGCTAGAGCAGGGTGTCATCTGACATGAGGGACAATCAGTTGCCTAGCAAGTGATAAGATAAATTTATCATGGTATTGAAATGGGTTGTAGGGTAAATAGGGCACCCAGCTTAAAACCTAGATGGTTAGATGAATGAAACTGGGGCATTATTTGAGACTTGTGCATCTGTTTGAAGGTGCGGATAATCACAATGTTCTGGACTTCTCTATAGCTTAACTGATAGGGATGTACTAAGATGAAGATGTTAAGATGTCGTTTATAGTTTTTATTATTCCCGCAAACTATAGCATAAACCTTCCTCCCTTAACTTATCAGATCACTTAATTGCTATTGGCGTATCATAACCTAAAAGAATTGCACTATAAAGGGGAAGCCTTCACTTGGCTGGCAATCACACCTATTTATCTAGGTCCTGATGTAGCTGCTAGTTGTGTAGAGAGTGTTGGCAAATGAGGCATAGAATTAAGATATGTACCCCAGTTTTATCTTGAAAACTGAGATTTTAATTTTTAGTAAGCTTTGGATTGTCACAATATTACTGTCTCCATAGTACTGATTATCAAGGCTTAGAAAATCCATTTATTATTGCTGTGCATTCGTTTGAAAATATTCAAGTTTTAATTGACTAACGGTGGACTTTTCCATCTGCAGAATATACTGAATGACCAGAGGTGGCAGTGCAGCAGAAGAGAATTTGTCTGCCTTCCTGATACCCAAAAAAAATAAGCAAATCCTCAGCACTCTGCCATCCTTCATCAGTTTACATGGTAAGTCAAACTCACGTTGAATACATTTGCTTGTCATTAAAAAAGTTCATAGCATCTGAGGGCCCTGAGTACCTTTTTAGTGGGGTCTTTGGCATGATTATATTTCTGTCAAGACTGTAGAAAAAGGGATGACGTTACGGTGATCATCATATTTTCATCAAAGACTTTGTCTCTAAAGCTGACAAAGCCTGTGTTAGATACCTGTGCTAATAATGTGTCCTCGGAGGACATTACTGTCTTTAAGGCTGGAATGAGTTGCCTTAATTTGGAGCAATGGTGTGACTTTCTCATGGAGTGAAGCTCATTTGACCTGTTTCCCTGCACTCTGTATGTGGGACTCTGATACTCCAGATGGATTGCTGTTTAGGATACTCTGCAGTTTTGCAAGTCCATCTCCTTTTCAAAAGGAGCTCAATGCTTTCTCAGTACACAGCCTAGCCGCCTTGCAGTCATAATTAATTATAGTTACCTAGTGCATAATTGCTGGTGTCTCCTCCTCCTGTGTTGCCTCGTCACCCAGGGTGATTGGTCACGTGCTGTCCTGACATCATAAAGCTAGAGCAGGGTGTCATCTGACATGAGGGACAATCAGTTGCCTAGCAAGTGATGAGATACATTTATCATGGTATTGAAATGGGTTGCAGGGTAAATAGGGCACCCAGCTTAAAACCTAGATGGTTAGATGAATGAAACTGGGGCATTATTTGAGACTTGTGCATCTGTTTGAAGCTGCGGATAATCACAATGTTCTGGACTTCTCTATAGCTTAACTGATAGGGATGTACTAAGATGAAGATGTTAAGATGTCGTTTATAGTTGTTATTATTCCCACTAACTATAGCGTAAACCTTCTTCCCTTAACTTATCAGATCACTTAATTGCTATTGGCGTATCATAACCTAAAAGAATTGCACTGAAAAGGGGACGCCTTCACTTGGCTGGCAATCACACCTATTTACCTAGGTCCTGATGTAGCTGCTAGTTGTGTAGAGAGTGTTGGCAAATGAGGCATAGAATTAAGATATGTACCCCAGTTTTATCTTGAAAACTGAGATTTAAATTTTTAGTAATCTTTGGATTTTCACAAAATTACTGTCTCCATAGTACTGATTATCAAGGCTTAGAAAATCCATTTATTATTGCTGTGCATTCGTTTGAAAATATTCAAGTTCTAATTGACTAACGGTGGACTTTTCCATCTGCAGAATATACTGAATGACCAGAGGTGGCAGTGCAGCAGAAGAGAATTTGTCTGCCTTCCTGATACCCAAAAAAAAGCGCAATTCCTCAGCACTCTGCCATCCTTCATCAGTTTACATGGTAAGTCAAACTCACGTTGAATACATTTGCTTATCATTAAAAAAGTTCATAGCATCTGAGGGCCCTGAGTACCTTTTTAGTGGGGTCTTTGGCATGATTATATTTCTGTCAAGACTGTAGAAAAATGGATGACGTTACGGTGATCATCATATTTTCATCAAAGACTTTGTCTCTAAAGCTGACAAAGCCTGTGTTAGATACCTGTGCTAATAATGTGTCCTCAGAGGATATTACTGTCTTTAAGGCTGGAATGAGTTGCCTTAATTTGGAGCAATGGCGTGACTTTCTCATGGAGTGAAGCTCATTTGACCTGTTTCCCTGCACTCTGTATGTGGGACTCTGATACTCCAGACGGATTGCTGTTTAGGATACTCTGCAGTTTTGCAAGTCCATCTCCTTTTCAAAAGGAGCTCAATGCTTTCTCAGTACACCGCCTAGCAGCCTTGCAGTCATAATTAATTATAGTTACCTAGTGCATTATTGCTGGTGTCTCCTCCTCCTGTGTTTCCTCGTCACCCAGGGTGATTGGTCACGTGCTGTCCTGACATCATAAAGCTAGAGCAGGGTGTCATCTGACATGAGGGACAATCAGTTGCCTAGCAAGTGATAAGATAAATTTATCATGGTATTGAAATGGGTTGCAGGGTAAATAGGGCACCCAGTTTAAAACCTAGATGGTTAGATGAATGAAACTGGGGCATTATTTGAGACTTGTGCATCTGTTTGAAGGTGCGGATAATCGCAATGTTCTGGACTTCTCTATAGCTTAACTGATAGGGATGTACTAAGATGAAGATGTTAAGATGTCGTTTATAGTTTTTATTATTCCCACAAACTATAGCGTAAACCTTCCACCCTTAACTTATCAGATCACTTAATTGCTATTGGCGTATCATAACCTAAAAGAATTGCACTATAAAGGGGAAGCCTTCACTTGGCTGGCAATCACACCTATTTATCTAGGTCCTGATGTAGCTGCTAGTTGTGTAGAGAGTGTTGGCAAATGAGGCATAGAATTAAGATATGTACCCCAGTTTTATCTTGAAAACTGAGATTTTAATTTTTAGTAAGCTTTGGATTTTCACAATATTACTGTCTCCATAGTACTGATTATCAAGGCTTAGAAAATCCATTTATTATTGCTGTGTATTCGTTTGAAAATATTCAAGTTCTAATTGACTAACGGTGGACTTTTCCATCTGCAGAATATACTGAATGACCAGAGGTGGCAGTGCAGCAGAAGAGAATTTGTCTGCCTTCCTGATACCCCAAAAAAATAAGCAAATCCTCAGCACTCTGCCATCCTTCATCAGTTTACATGGTAAGTCAAACTCACGTTGAATACATTTGCTTGTCATTAAAAAAGTTCATAGCATCTGAGGGCCCTGAGTACCTTTTTAGTGGGGTCTTTGGCATGATTATATTTCTGTCAAGACTGTAGAAAAAGGGATGACGTTACGGTGATCATCATATTTTCATCAAAGACTTTGTCTCTAAAGCTGACAAAGCCTGTGTTAGATACCTGTGCTAATAATGTGTCCTCAGAGGACATTACTGTCTTTAAGGCTGGAATGAGTTGCCTTAATTTGGAGCAATGGTGTGACTTTCTCATGGAGTGAAGCTCATTTGACCTGTTTCCCTGCACTCTGTATGTGGGACTCTGATACTCCAGATGGATTGCTGTTTAGGATACTCTGCAGTTTTGCAACTCCATCTCCTTTTCAAAAGGAGCTCATGCTTTCTCAGTACACAGCCTAGCCGCCTTGCAGTCATAATTAATTATAGTTACCTAGTGCATAATTGCTGGTGTCTCCTCCTCCTGTGTTTCTTTGTCACCCAGGGTGATTGGTCACGTGCTGTCCTGACATCATAAAGCTAGAGCAGGGTGTCATCTGACATGAGGGACAATCAGTTGCCTAGCAAGTGATGAGATACATTTATCATGGTATTGAAATGGGTTGCAGGGTAAATAGGGCACCCAGCTTAAAACCTAGATGGTTAGATGAATGAAACTGGGGCATTATTTGAGACTTGTGCATCTGTTTGAAGGTGCGGATAATCACAATGTTCTGGACTTCTCTATAGCTTAACTGATAGGGATGTACTAAGATGAAGATGTTAAGATGTCGTTTATAGTTTTTATTATTCCCGCAAACTATAGCATAAACCTTCCTCCCTTAACTTATCAGATCACTTAATTGCTATTGGCGTATCATAACCTAAAAGAATTGCACTATAAAGGGGAAGCCTTCACTTGGCTGGCAATCACACCTATTTATCTAGGTCCTGATGTAGCTGCTAGTTGTGTAGAGAGTGTTGGCAAATGAGGCATAGAATTAAGATATGTACCCCAGTTTTATCTTGAAAACTGAGATTTTAATTTTTAGTAAGCTTTGGATTGTCACAATATTTCTGTCTCCATAGTACTGATTATCAAGGCTTAGAAAATCCATTTATTATTGCTGTGCATTCGTTTGAAAATATTCAAGTTCTAATTGACTAACGGTGGACTTTTCCATCTGCAGAATATACTGAATGACCAGAGGTGGCAGTGCAGCAGAAGAGAATTTGTCTGCCTTCCTGATACCCAAAAAAAATAAGCAAATCCTCAGCACTCTGCCATCCTTCATCAGTTTACATGGTAAGTCAAACTCACGTTGAATACATTTGCTTGTCATTAAAAAAGTTCATAGCATCTGAGGGCCCTGAGTACCTTTTTAGTGGGGTCTTTGGCATGATTATATTTCTGTCAAGACTGTAGAAAAATGGATGACGTTATGGTGATCATCATATTTTCATCAAAGACTTTGTCTCTAAAGCTGAAAAAGCCTGTGTTAGATACCTGTGATAATAATGTGTCCTCAGAGGACATTACTGTCTTTAAGTCTGGAATGAGTTGCCTTAATTTTGAGCAATGGCTTGAGTTTCTCATGGAGTGAAGCTCATTTGACCTGTTTCCCTGCACTCTGTATGTGGGACTCTGATACTCCAGATGGATTGCTGTTTAGGATACTCTGCAGTTTTGCAAGTCCATCTCCTTTTCAAAAGGAGCTCAATGCTTTCTCAGTACACCGCCTAGCCGCCTTGCAGTCATAATTAATTATAGTTACCTAGTGCATTATTGCTGGTGTCTCCTCCTCCTGTGTTTCCTCGTCACCCAGGGTGATTGGTCACGTGCTGTCCTGACATCATAAAGCTAGAGCAGGGTGTCATCTGACATGAGGGACAATCAGTTGCCTAGCAAGTGATAAGATAAATTTATCATGGTATTGAAATGGGTTGTAGGGTAAATAGGGCACCCAGCTTAAAACCTAGATGGTTAGATGAATGAAACTGGGGCATTATTTGAGACTTGTGCATCTGTTTGAAGGTGCGGATAATCACAATGTTCTGGACTTCTCTATAGCTTAACTGATAGGGATGTACTAAGATGAAGATGTTAAGATGTCGTTTATAGTTTTTATTATTCCCGCAAACTATAGCATAAACCTTCCTCCCTTAACTTATCAGATCACTTAATTGCTATTGGCGTATCATAACCTAAAAGAATTGCACTATAAAGGGGAAGCCTTCACTTGGCTGGCAATCACACCTATTTATCTAGGTCCTGATGTAGCTGCTAGTTGTGTAGAGAGTGTTGGCAAATGAGGCATAGAATTAAGATATGTACCCCAGTTTTATCTTGAAAACTGAGATTTTAATTTTTAGTAAGCTTTGGATTGTCACAATATTACTGTCTCCATAGTACTGATTATCAAGGCTTAGAAAATCCATTTATTATTGCTGTGCATTCGTTTGAAAATATTCAAGTTTTAATTGACTAACGGTGGACTTTTCCATCTGCAGAATATACTGAATGACCAGAGGTGGCAGTGCAGCAGAAGAGAATTTGTCTGCCTTCCTGATACCCAAAAAAAATAAGCAAATCCTCAGCACTCTGCCATCCTTCATCAGTTTACATGGTAAGTCAAACTCACGTTGAATACATTTGCTTGTCATTAAAAAAGTTCATAGCATCTGAGGGCCCTGAGTACCTTTTTAGTGGGGTCTTTGGCATGATTATATTTCTGTCAAGACTGTAGAAAAAGGGATGACGTTACGGTGATCATCATATTTTCATCAAAGACTTTGTCTCTAAAGCTGACAAAGCCTGTGTTAGATACCTGTGCTAATAATGTGTCCTCGGAGGACATTACTGTCTTTAAGGCTGGAATGAGTTGCCTTAATTTGGAGCAATGGTGTGACTTTCTCATGGAGTGAAGCTCATTTGACCTGTTTCCCTGCACTCTGTATGTGGGACTCTGATACTCCAGATGGATTGCTGTTTAGGATACTCTGCAGTTTTGCAAGTCCATCTCCTTTTCAAAAGGAGCTCAATGCTTTCTCAGTACACAGCCTAGCCGCCTTGCAGTCATAATTAATTATAGTTACCTAGTGCATAATTGCTGGTGTCTCCTCCTCCTGTGTTGCCTCGTCACCCAGGGTGATTGGTCACGTGCTGTCCTGACATCATAAAGCTAGAGCAGGGTGTCATCTGACATGAGGGACAATCAGTTGCCTAGCAAGTGATGAGATACATTTATCATGGTATTGAAATGGGTTGCAGGGTAAATAGGGCACCCAGCTTAAAACCTAGATGGTTAGATGAATGAAACTGGGGCATTATTTGAGACTTGTGCATCTGTTTGAAGCTGCGGATAATCACAATGTTCTGGACTTCTCTATAGCTTAACTGATAGGGATGTACTAAGATGAAGATGTTAAGATGTCGTTTATAGTTGTTATTATTCCCACTAACTATAGCGTAAACCTTCCTCCCTTAACTTATCAGATCACTTAATTGCTATTGGCGTATCATAACCTAAAAGAATTGCACTGAAAAGGGGACGCCTTCACTTGGCTGGCAATCACACCTATTTATCTAGGTCCTGATGTAGCTGCTAGTTGTGTAGAGAGTGTTGGCAAATGAGGCATAGAATTAAGATATGTACCCCAGTTTTATCTTGAAAACTGAGATTTAAATTTTTAGTAATCTTTGGATTTTCACAAAATTACTGTCTCCATAGTACTGATTATCAAGGCTTAGAAAATCCATTTATTATTGCTGTGCATTCGTTTGAAAATATTCAAGTTCTAATTGACTAACGGTGGACTTTTCCATCTGCAGAATATACTGAATGACCAGAGGTGGCAGTGCAGCAGAAGAGAATTTGTCTGCCTTCCTGATACCCAAAAAAAAGCGCAATTCCTCAGCACTCTGCCATCCTTCATCAGTTTACATGGTAAGTCAAACTCACGTTGAATACATTTGCTTATCATTAAAAAAGTTCATAGCATCTGAGGGCCCTGAGTACCTTTTTAGTGGGGTCTTTGGCATGATTATATTTCTGTCAAGACTGTAGAAAAATGGATGACGTTACGGTGATCATCATATTTTCATCAAAGACTTTGTCTCTAAAGCTGACAAAGCCTGTGTTAGATACCTGTGCTAATAATGTGTCCTCAGAGGATATTACTGTCTTTAAGGCTGGAATGAGTTGCCTTAATTTGGAGCAATGGCGTGACTTTCTCATGGAGTGAAGCTCATTTGACCTGTTTCCCTGCACTCTGTATGTGGGACTCTGATACTCCAGACGGATTGCTGTTTAGGATACTCTGCAGTTTTGCAAGTCCATCTCCTTTTCAAAAGGAGCTCAATGCTTTCTCAGTACACCGCCTAGCAGCCTTGCAGTCATAATTAATTATAGTTACCTAGTGCATTATTGCTGGTGTCTCCTCCTCCTGTGTTTCCTCGTCACCCAGGGTGATTGGTCACGTGCTGTCCTGACATCATAAAGCTAGAGCAGGGTGTCATCTGACATGAGGGACAATCAGTTGCCTAGCAAGTGATAAGATAAATTTATCATGGTATTGAAATGGGTTGCAGGGTAAATAGGGCACCCAGTTTAAAACCTAGATGGTTAGATGAATGAAACTGGGGCATTATTTGAGACTTGTGCATCTGTTTGAAGGTGCGGATAATCGCAATGTTCTGGACTTCTCTATAGCTTAACTGATAGGGATGTACTAAGATGAAGATGTTAAGATGTCGTTTATAGTTTTTATTATTCCCACAAACTATAGCGTAAACCTTCCTCCCTTAACTTATCAGATCACTTAATTGCTATTGGCGTATCATAACCTAAAAGAATTGCACTATAAAGGGGAAGCCTTCACTTGGCTGGCAATCACACCTATTTATCTAGGTCCTGATGTAGCTGCTAGTTGTGTAGAGAGTGTTGGCAAATGAGGCATAGAATTAAGATATGTACCCCAGTTTTATCTTGAAAACTGAGATTTTAATTTTTAGTAAGCTTTGGATTTTCACAATATTACTGTCTCCATAGTACTGATTATCAAGGCTTAGAAAATCCATTTATTATTGCTGTGTATTCGTTTGAAAATATTCAAGTTCTAATTGACTAACGGTGGACTTTTCCATCTGCAGAATATACTGAATGACCAGAGGTGGCAGTGCAGCAGAAGAGAATTTGTCTGCCTTCCTGATACCCCAAAAAAATAAGCAAATCCTCAGCACTCTGCCATCCTTCATCAGTTTACATGGTAAGTCAAACTCACGTTGAATACATTTGCTTGTCATTAAAAAAGTTCATAGCATCTGAGGGCCCTGAGTACCTTTTTAGTGGGGTCTTTGGCATGATTATATTTCTGTCAAGACTGTAGAAAAAGGGATGACGTTACGGTGATCATCATATTTTCATCAAAGACTTTGTCTCTAAAGCTGACAAAGCCTGTGTTAGATACCTGTGCTAATAATGTGTCCTCAGAGGACATTACTGTCTTTAAGGCTGGAATGAGTTGCCTTAATTTGGAGCAATGGTGTGACTTTCTCATGGAGTGAAGCTCATTTGACCTGTTTCCCTGCACTCTGTATGTGGGACTCTGATACTCCAGATGGATTGCTGTTTAGGATACTCTGCAGTTTTGCAACTCCATCTCCTTTTCAAAAGGAGCTCATGCTTTCTCAGTACACAGCCTAGCCGCCTTGCAGTCATAATTAATTATAGTTACCTAGTGCATAATTGCTGGTGTCTCCTCCTCCTGTGTTTCTTTGTCACCCAGGGTGATTGGTCACGTGCTGTCCTGACATCATAAAGCTAGAGCAGGGTGTCATCTGACATGAGGGACAATCAGTTGCCTAGCAAGTGATGAGATACATTTATCATGGTATTGAAATGGGTTGCAGGGTAAATAGGGCACCCAGCTTAAAACCTAGATGGTTAGATGAATGAAACTGGGGCATTATTTGAGACTTGTGCATCTGTTTGAAGGTGCGGATAATCACAATGTTCTGGACTTCTCTATAGCTTAACTGATAGGGATGTACTAAGATGAAGATGTTAAGATGTCGTTTATAGTTTTTATTATTCCCGCAAACTATAGCATAAACCTTCCTCCCTTAACT
Source organism: Lissotriton vulgaris (assembly GCF_964263255.1). NCBI lineage: Eukaryota > Metazoa > Chordata > Amphibia > Caudata > Salamandridae > Lissotriton > Lissotriton vulgaris. Next base: position 1,356,725,407 of record NC_141695.1, read on the forward strand.
TATCAGATCACTTAATTGCTATTGGCGTATCATAACCTAAAAGAATTGCACTATAAAGGGGAAGCCTTCACTTGGCTGGCAATCACACCTATTTATCTAGGTCCTGATGTAGCTGCTAGTTGTGTAGAGAGTGTTGGCAAATGAGGCATAGAATTAAGATATGTACCCCAGTTTTATCTTGAAAACTGAGATTTTAATTTTTAGTAAGCTTTGGATTGTCACAATATTTCTGTCTCCATAGTACTGATTATCAAGGCTTAGAAAATCCATTTATTATTGCTGTGCATTCGTTTGAAAATATTCAAGTTCTAATTGACTAACGGTGGACTTTTCCATCTGCAGAATATACTGAATGACCAGAGGTGGCAGTGCAGCAGAAGAGAATTTGTCTGCCTTCCTGATACCCAAAAAAAATAAGCAAATCCTCAGCACTCTGCCATCCTTCATCAGTTTACATGGTAAGTCAAACTCACGTTGAATACATTTGCTTGTCATTAAAAAAGTTCATAGCATCTGAGGGCCCTGAGTACCTTTTTAGTGGGGTCTTTGGCATGATTATATTTCTGTCAAGACTGTAGAAAAATGGATGACGTTATGGTGATCATCATATTTTCATCAAAGACTTTGTCTCTAAAGCTGAAAAAGCCTGTGTTAGATACCTGTGATAATAATGTGTCCTCAGAGGACATTACTGTCTTTAAGTCTGGAATGAGTTGCCTTAATTTTGAGCAATGGCTTGGGTTTCTCATGGAGTGAAGCTCATTTGACCTGTTTCCCTGCACTCTGTATGTGGGACTCTGATACTCCAGATGGATTGCTGTTTAGGATACTCTGGAGTTTTGCAAGTCCATCTCCTTTTCAAAAGGAGCTCAATGCTTTCTCAGTACACCGCCTAGCCGCCTTGCAGTCATAATTAATTATAGTTACCTAGTGCATTATTGCTGGTGTCTCCTCCTCCTGTGTTTCCTCGTCACCCAGGGTGATTGGTCACGTGCTGTCCTGACATCATAAAGCTAGAGCAGGGTGTCATCTGACATGAGGGACAATCAGTTGCCTAGCAAGTGATAAGATAAATTTATCATGGTATTGAAATGGGTTGTAGGGTAAATAGGGCACCCAGCTTAAAACCTAGATGGTTAGATGAATGAAACTGGGGCATTATTTGAGACTTGTGCATCTGTTTGAAGGTGCGGATAATCACAATGTTCTGGACTTCTCTATAGCTTAACTGATAGGGATGTACTAAGATGAAGATGTTAAGATGTCGTTTATAGTTTTTATTATTCCCGCAAACTATAGCATAAACCTTCCTCCCTTAACTTATCAGATCACTTAATTGCTATTGGCGTATCATAACCTAAAAGAATTGCACTATAAAGGGGAAGCCTTCACTTGGCTGGCAATCACACCTATTTATCTAGGTCCTGATGTAGCTGCTAGTTGTGTAGAGAGTGTTGGCAAATGAGGCATAGAATTAAGATATGTACCCCAGTTTTATCTTGAAAACTGAGATTTTAATTTTTAGTAAGCTTTGGATTGTCACAATATTACTGTCTCCATAGTACTGATTATCAAGGCTTAGAAAATCCATTTATTATTGCTGTGCATTCGTTTGAAAATATTCAAGTTCTAATTGACTAACGGTGGACTTTTCCATCTGCAGAATATACTGAATGACCAGAGGTGGCAGTGCAGCAGAAGAGAATTTGTCTGCCTTCCTGATACCCAAAAAAAATAAGCAAATCCTCAGCACTCTGCCATCCTTCATCAGTTTACATGGTAAGTCAAACTCACGTTGAATACATTTGCTTGTCATTAAAAAAGTTCATAGCATCTGAGGGCCCTGAGTACCTTTTTAGTGGGGTCTTTGGCATGATTATATTTCTGTCAAGACTGTAGAAAAAGGGATGACGTTACGGTGATCATCATATTTTCATCAAAGACTTTGTCTCTAAAGCTGACAAAGCCTGTGTTAGATACCTGTGCTAATAATGTGTCCTCGGAGGACATTACTGTCTTTAAGGCTGGAATGAGTTGCCTTAATTTGGAGCAATGGTGTGACTTTCTCATGGAGTGAAGCTCATTTGACCTGTTTCCCTGCACTCTGTATGTGGGACTCTGATACTCCAGATGGATTGCTGTTTAGGATACTCTGCAGTTTTGCAAGTCCATCTCCTTTTCAAAAGGAGCTCAATGCTTTCTCAGTACACAGCCTAGCCGCCTTGCAGTCATAATTAATTATAGTTACCTAGTGCATAATTGCTGGTGTCTCCTCCTCCTGTGTTGCCTCGTCACCCAGGGTGATTGGTCACGTGCTGTCCTGACATCATAAAGCTAGAGCAGGGTGTCATCTGACATGAGGGACAATCAGTTGCCTAGCAAGTGATGAGATACATTTATCATGGTATTGAAATGGGTTGCAGGGTAAATAGGGCACCCAGCTTAAAACCTAGATGGTTAGATGAATGAAACTGGGGCATTATTTGAGACTTGTGCATCTGTTTGAAGCTGCGGATAATCACAATGTTCTGGACTTCTCTATAGCTTAACTGATAGGGATGTACTAAGATGAAGATGTTAAGATGTCGTTTATAGTTGTTATTATTCCCACTAACTATAGCGTAAACCTTCCTCCCTTAACTTATCAGATCACTTAATTGCTATTGGCGTATCATAACCTAAAAGAATTGCACTGAAAAGGGGACGCCTTCACTTGGCTGGCAATCACACCTATTTATCTAGGTCCTGATGTAGCTGCTAGTTGTGTAGAGAGTGTTGGCAAATGAGGCATAGAATTAAGATATGTACCCCAGTTTTATCTTGAAAACTGAGATTTTAATTTTTAGTAAGCTTTGGATTGTCACAATATTTCTGTCTCCATAGTACTGATTATCAAGGCTTAGAAAATCCATTTATTATTGCTGTGCATTCGTTTGAAAATATTCAAGTTCTAATTGACTAACGGTGGACTTTTCCATCTGCAGAATATACTGAATGACCAGAGGTGGCAGTGCAGCAGAAGAGAATTTGTCTGCCTTCCTGATACCCAAAAAAAATAAGCAAATCCTCAGCACTCTGCCATCCTTCATCAGTTTACATGGTAAGTCAAACTCACGTTGAATACATTTGCTTGTCATTAAAAAAGTTCATAGCATCTGAGGGCCCTGAGTACCTTTTTAGTGGGGTCTTTGGCATGATTATATTTCTGTCAAGACTGTAGAAAAATGGATGACATTATGGTGATCATCATATTTTCATCAAAGACTTTGTCTCTAAAGCTGAAAAAGCCTGTGTTAGATACCTGTGATAATAATGTGTCCTCAGAGGACATTACTGTCTTTAAGTCTGGAATGAGTTGCCTTAATTTTGAGCAATGGCTTGAGTTTCTCATGGAGTGAAGCTCATTTGACCTGTTTCCCTGCACTCTGTATGTGGGACTCTGATACTCCAGATGGATTGCTGTTTAGGATACTCTGCAGTTTTGCAAGTCCATCTCCTTTTCAAAAGGAGCTCAATGCTTTCTCAGTACACCGCCTAGCCGCCTTGCAGTCATAATTAATTATAGTTACCTAGTGCATTATTGCTGGTGTCTCCTCCTCCTGTGTTTCCTCGTCACCCAGGGTGATTGGTCACGTGCTGTCCTGACATCATAAAGCTAGAGCAGGGTGTCATCTGACATGAGGGACAATCAGTTGCCTAGCAAGTGATAAGATAAATTTATCATGGTATTGAAATGGGTTGTAGGGTAAATAGGGCACACAGCTTAAAACCTAGATGGTTAGATGAATGAAACTGGGGCATTATTTGAGACTTGTGCATCTGTTTGAAGGTGCGGATAATCACAATGTTCTGGACTTCTCTATAGCTTAACTGATAGGGATGTACTAAGATGAAGATGTTAAGATGTCGTTTATAGTTTTTATTATTCCCGCAAACTATAGCATAAACCTTCCTCCCTTAACTTATCAGATCACTTAATTGCTATTGGCGTATCATAACCTAAAAGAATTGCACTATAAAGGGGAAGCCTTCACTTGGCTGGCAATCACACCTATTTATCTAGGTCCTGATGTAGCTGCTAGTTGTGTAGAGAGTGTTGGCAAATGAGGCATAGAATTAAGATATGTACCCCAGTTTTATCTTGAAAACTGAGATTTTAATTTTTAGTAAGCTTTGGATTGTCACAATATTACTGTCTCCATAGTACTGATTATCAAGGCTTAGAAAATCCATTTATTATTGCTGTGCATTCGTTTGAAAATATTCAAGTTTTAATTGACTAACGGTGGACTTTTCCATCTGCAGAATATACTGAATGACCAGAGGTGGCAGTGCAGCAGAAGAGAATTTGTCTGCCTTCCTGATACCCCAAAAAAATAAGCAAATCCTCAGCACTCTGCCATCCTTCATCAGTTTACATGGTAAGTCAAACTCACGTTGAATACATTTGCTTGTCATTAAAAAAGTTCATAGCATCTGAGGGCCCTGAGTACCTTTTTAGTGGGGTCTTTGGCATGATTATATTTCTGTCAAGACTGTAGAAAAAGGGATGACGTTACGGTGATCATCATATTTTCATCAAAGACTTTGTCTCTAAAGCTGACAAAGCCTGTGTTAGATACCTGTGCTAATAATGTGTCCTCGGAGGACATTACTGTCTTTAAGGCTGGAATGAGTTGCCTTAATTTGGAGCAATGGTGTGACTTTCTCATGGAGTGAAGCTCATTTGACCTGTTTCCCTGCACTCTGTATGTGGGACTCTGATACTCCAGATGGATTGCTGTTTAGGATACTCTGCAGTTTTGCAAGTCCATCTCCTTTTCAAAAGGAGCTCAATGCTTTCTCAGTACACAGCCTAGCCGCCTTGCAGTCATAATTAATTATAGTTACCTAGTGCATAATTGCTGGTGTCTCCTCCTCCTGTGTTGCCTCGTCACCCAGGGTGATTGGTCACGTGCTGTCCTGACATCATAAAGCTAGAGCAGGGTGTCATCTGACATGAGGGACAATCAGTTGCCTAGCAAGTGATGAGATACATTTATCATGGTATTGAAATGGGTTGCAGGGTAAATAGGGCACCCAGCTTAAAACCTAGATGGTTAGATGAATGAAACTGGGGCATTATTTGAGACTTGTGCATCTGTTTGAAGGTGCGGATAATCGCAATGTTCTGGACTTCTCTATAGCTTAACTGATAGGGATGTACTAAGATGAAGATGTTAAGATGTCGTTTATAGTTTTTATTATTCCCACAAACTATAGCGTAAACCTTCCTCCCTTAACTTATCAGATCACTTAATTGCTATTGGCGTATCATAACCTAAAAGAATTGCACTATAAAGGGGAAGCCTTCACTTGGCTGGCAATCACACCTATTTATCTAGGTCCTGATGTAGCTGCTAGTTGTGTAGAGAGTGTTGGCAAATGAGGCATAGAATTAAGATATGTACCCCAGTTTTATCTTGAAAACTGAGATTTTAATTTTTAGTAAGCTTTGGATTTTCACAATATTACTGTCTCCATAGTACTGATTATCAAGGCTTAGAAAATCCATTTATTATTGCTGTGCATTCGTTTGAAAATATTCAAGTTCTAATTGACTAACGGTGGACTTTTCCATCTGCAGAATATACTGAATGGCCAGAGGTGGCAGTGCAGCAGAAGAGAATTTGTCTGCCTTCCTGATACCCCAAAAAAATAAGCAAATCCTCAGCACTCTGCCATCCTTCATCAGTTTACATGGTAAGTCAAACTCACGTTGAATACATTTGCTTGTCATTAAAAAAGTTCATAGCATCTGAGGGCCCTGAGTACCTTTTTAGTGGGGTCTTTGGCATGATTATATTTCTGTCAAGACTGTAGAAAAAGGGATGACGTTACGGTGATCATCATATTTTCATCAAAGACTTTGTCTCTAAAGCTGACAAAGCCTGTGTTAGATACCTGTGCTAATAATGTGTCCTCAGAGGACATTACTGTCTTTAAGGCTGGAATGAGTTGCCTTAATTTGGAGCAATGGTGTGACTTTCTCATGGAGTGAAGCTCATTTGACCTGTTTCCCTGCACTCTGTATGTGGGACTCTGATACTCCAGATGGATTGCTGTTTAGGATACTCTGCAGTTTTGCAACTCCATCTCCTTTTCAAAAGGAGCTCATGCTTTCTCAGTACACAGCCTAGCCGCCTTGCAGTCATAATTAATTATAGTTACCTAGTGCATAATTGCTGGTGTCTCCTCCTCCTGTGTTTCTTTGTCACCCAGGGTGATTGGTCACGTGCTGTCCTGACATCATAAAGCTAGAGCAGGGTGTCATCTGACATGAGGGACAATCAGTTGCCTAGCAAGTGATGAGATACATTTATCATGGTATTGAAATGGGTTGCAGGGTAAATAGGGCACCCAGCTTAAAACCTAGATGGTTAGATGAATGAAACTGGGGCATTATTTGAGACTTGTGCATCTGTTTGAAGGTGCGGATAATCACAATGTTCTGGACTTCTCTATAGCTTAACTGATAGGGATGTACTAAGATGAAGATGTTAAGATGTCGTTTATAGTTTTTATTATTCCTGCAAACTATAGCATAAACCTTCCTCCCTTAACTTATCAGATCACTTAATTGCTATTGGCGTATCATAACCTAAAAGAATTGCACTATAAAGGGGAAGCCTTCACTTGGCTGGCAATCACACCTATTTATCTAGGTCCTGATGTAGCTGCTAGTTGTGTAGAGAGTGTTGGCAAATGAGGCATAGAATTAAGATATGTACCCCAGTTTTATCTTGAAAACTGAGATTTTAATTTTTAGTAAGCTTTGGATTGTCACAATATTTCTGTCTCCATAGTACTGATTATCAAGGCTTAGAAAATCCATTTATTATTGCTGTGCATTCGTTTGAAAATATTCAAGTTCTAATTGACTAACGGTGGACTTTTCCATCTGCAGAATATACTGAATGACCAGAGGTGGCAGTGCAGCAGAAGAGAATTTGTCTGCCTTCCTGATACCCAAAAAAAATAAGCAAATCCTCAGCACTCTGCCATCCTTCATCAGTTTACATGGTAAGTCAAACTCACGTTGAATACATTTGCTTGTCATTAAAAAAGTTCATAGCATCTGAGGGCCCTGAGTACCTTTTTAGTGGGGTCTTTGGCATGATTATATTTCTGTCAAGACTGTAGAAAAATGGATGACGTTATGGTGATCATCATATTTTCATCAAAGACTTTGTCTCTAAAGCTGAAAAAGCCTGTGTTAGATACCTGTGATAATAATGTGTCCTCAGAGGACATTACTGTCTTTAAGTCTGGAATGAGTTGCCTTAATTTTGAGCAATGGCTTGAGTTTCTCATGGAGTGAAGCTCATTTGACCTGTTTCCCTGCACTCTGTATGTGGGACTCTGATACTCCAGATGGATTGCTGTTTAGGATACTCTGCAGTTTTGCAAGTCCATCTCCTTTTCAAAAGGAGCTCAATCCTTTCTCAGTACACCGCCTAGCCGCCTTGCAGTCATAATTAATTATAGTTACCTAGTGCATTATTGCTGGTGTCTCCTCCTCCTGTGTTTCCTCGTCACCCAGGGTGATTGGTCACGTGCTGTCCTGACATCATAAAGCTAGAGCAGGGTGTCATCTGACATGAGGGACAATCAGTTGCCTAGCAAGTGATAAGATAAATTTATCATGGTATTGAAATGGGTTGTAGGGTAAATAGGGCACCCAGCTTAAAACCTAGATGGTTAGATGAATGAAACTGGGGCATTATTTGAGACTTGTGCATCTGTTTGAAGGTGCGGATAATCACAATGTTCTGGACTTCTCTATAGCTTAACTGATAGGGATGTACTAAGATGAAGATGTTAAGATGTCGTTTATAGTTTTTATTATTCCCGCAAACTATAGCATAAACCTTCCTCCCTTAACTTATCAGATCACTTAATTGCTATTGGCGTATCATAACCTAAAAGAATTGCACTATAAAGGGGAAGCCTTCACTTGGCTGGCAATCACACCTATTTATCTAGGTCCTGATGTAGCTGCTAGTTGTGTAGAGAGTGTTGGCAAATGAGGCATAGAATTAAGATATGTACCCCAGTTTTATCTTGAAAACTGAGATTTTAATTTTTAGTAAGCTTTGAATTGTCACAATATTACTGTCTCCATAGTACTGATTATCAAGGCTTAGAAAATCCATTTATTATTGCTGTGCATTCGTTTGAAAATATTCATGTTCTAATTGACTAACGGTGGACTTTTCCATCTGCAGAATATACTGAATGACAAGAGGTGGCAGTGCAGCACAAGAGAATTTGTCTGCCATCCTGATACCCAAAAAAAATAAGCAAATCCTCAGCACTCTGCCATCCTTCATCAGTTTACATGGTAAGTCAAACTCACGTTGAATACATTTGCTTCTCATTAAAAAAGTTCATAGCATCTGAGGGCCCTGAGTACCTTTTTAGTGGGGTCTTTGGCATGATTATATTTCTGTCAAGACTGTAGAAAAAGGGATGACGTTACGGTGATCATCATATTTTCATCAAAGACTTTGTCTCTAAAGCTGACAAAGCCTGTGTTAGATACCTGTGCTAATAATGTGTCCTCAGAGGACATTACTGTCTTTAAGGCTGGAATGAGTTGCCTTAATTTGGAGCAATGGTGTGACTTTCTCATGGAGTGAAGCTCATTTGACCTTTTTCCCTGCACTCTGTATGTGGGACTCTGATACTCCAGATGGATTGCTGTTTAGGATACTCTGCAGTTTTGCAACTCCATCTCCTTTTCAAAAGGAGCTCATGCTTTCTCAGTACACAGCCTAGCCGCCTTGCCGTCATAATTAATTATCGTTACCTAGTGCATAATTGCTGGTGTCTCCTCCTGTGTTGCCTCATCACCCAGGGTGATTGGTCACGTGCTGTCCTGACATCATAAAGCTAGAGCAGGGTGTCATCTGACATGAGGGACAATCAGTTGCCTAGCAAGTGATGAGATACATTTATCATGGTATTGAAATGGGTTGCAGGGTAAATAGGGCACCCAGCTTAAAACCTAGATGGTTAGATGAATGAAACTGGGGCATTATTTGAGACTTGTGCATCTGTTTGAAGCTGCGGATAATCACAATGTTCTGGACTTCTCTATAGCTTAACTGATAGGGATGTACTAAGATGAAGATGTTAAGATGTCGTTTATAGTTGTTATTATTCCCACAAACTATAGCGTAAACCTTCCTCCCTTAACTTATCAGATCACTTAATTGCTATTGGCGTATCATAACCTAAAAGAATTGCACTATAAAGGGGAAGCCTTCACTTGGCTGGCAATCACACCTATTTATCTAGGTCCTGATGTAGCTGCTAGTTGTGTAGAGAGTGTTGGCAAATGAGGCATAGAATTAAGATATGTACCCCAGTTTTATCTTGAAAACTGAGATTTTAATTTTTAGTAAGCTTTGGATTTTCACAATATTACTGTCTCCATAGTACTGATTATCAAGGCTTAGAAAATCCATTTATTATTGCTGTGCATTCGTTTGAAAATATTCAAGTTCTAATTGACTAACGGTGGACTTTTCCATCTGCAGAATATACTGAATGACCAGAGGTGGCAGTGCAGCAGAAGAGAATTTGTCTGCCTTCCTGATACCCAAATAAAATAAGCAAATCCACAGCACTCTGCCATCCTTCATCAGTTTACATGGTAAGTCAAACTCACGTTGAATACATTTGCTTGTCATTAAAAAAGTTCATAGCATCTGAGGGCCCTGAGTACTTTTTTAGTGGGGTCTTTGGCATGATTATATTTCTGTCAAGACTGTAGAAAAAGGGATGACGTTACGGTGATCATCATATTTTCATCAAAGACTTTGTCTCTAAAGCTGACAAAGCCTGTGTTAGATACCTGTGCTAATAATGTGTCCTCAGAGGACATTACTGTTTTTAAGGCTGGAATGAGTTGCCTTAATTTGGAGCAATGGCGTGACTTTCTCATGGAGTGAAGCTCATTTGACCTGTTTCCCTGCACTCTGTATGTGGGACTCTGATACTCCAGATGGATTGCTGTTTAGGATACTCTGCAGTTTTGCAAGTCCATCTCCTTTTCAAAAGGAGCTCAATGCTTTCTCAGTACACCGCCTAGCCGCCTTGCAGTCATAATTAATTATAGTTACCTAGTGCCTTATTGCTGGTGTCTCCTCCTCCTGTGTTTTCTCGTCACCCAGGGTGATTGGTCACGTGCTGTCCTGACATCATAAAGCTAGAGCAGGGTGTCATCTGACATGAGGGACAATCAGTTGCCTAGCAAGTGATAAGATAAATTTATCATGGTATTGAAATGGGTTGCAGGGTAAATAGGGCACCCAGCTTAAAACCTAGGTGGTTAGATGAATGAAACTGGGGCATTATTTGACACTTGTGCATCTGTTTGAAGGTGCGGATAATCACAATGTTCTGGACTTCTCTATAGCTTAACTGATAGGGATGTACTAAGATGAAGATGTTAAGATGTCGTTTATAGTTTTTATTATTCCCACTAACTATAGCGTAAACCTTCCTCCCTTAACTTATCAGATCACTTAATTGCTATTGGCGTATCATAACCTAAAATAATTGCACTGAAAAGGGAACGCCTTCACTTGGCTGGCAATCACACCTATTTATCTAGGTCCTGATGTAGCTGCTAGTTGTGTAGAGAGTGTTGGCAAATGAGGTATAGAATTAAGATATGTACCCCAGTTTTATCTTGAAAACTGAGATTTAAATTTTTAGTAAACTTTGGATTTTCACAATATTACTGTCTCCATGGTACTGATTATCAAGGCTTAGAAAATCCATTTATTATTGCTGTGCATTCGTTTGAAAATATTCAAGTTCTAATTGACTAACGGTGGACTTTTCCATCTGCAGAATATACTGAATGACCAGAGGTGGCAGTGCAGCAGAAGAGAATTTGTCTGCCTTCCTGATACCCCAAAAAAAAAGCGCAATTCCTCAGCACTCTGCCATCCTTCATCAGTTTACATGGTAAGTCAAACTCACGTTGAATACATTTGCTTGTCATTAAAAAAGTTCATAGCATCTGAGGGCCCTGAGTACCTTTTTAGTGGGGTCTTTGGCATGATTATATTTCTGTCAAGACTGTAGAAAAATGGATGACGTTACGGTGATCATCATATTTTCATCAAAGACTTTGTCTCTAAAGCTGACAAAGCCTGTGTTAGATACCTGTGCTAATAATGTGTCCTCAGAGGACATTACTGTCTTTAAGTCTGGAATGAGTTGCCTTAATTTTGAGCAATGGCTTGACTTTCTCATGGAGTGAAGCTCATTTGACCTGTTTCCCTGCACTCTGTATGTGGGACTCTGATACTCCAGATGGATTGCTGTTTAGGATACTCTGCAGTTTTGCAAGTCCATCTCCTTTTCAAAAGGAGCTCAATGCTTTCTCAGTACACCGCCTAGCCGCCTTGCAGTCATAATTAATTATAGTTACCTAGTGCATTACTGCTGGTGTCTCCTCCTCCTGTGTTTCCTCGTCACCCAGGGTGATTGGTCACGTGCTGTCCCGACATCATAAAGCTAGAGCAGGGTGTCATCTGACATGAGGGACAATCAGTTGCCTAGCAAGTGATAAGATAAATTTATCATGGTATTGAAATGGGTTGCAGGGTAAATAGGGCACCCAGCTTAAAACCTAGATGGTTAGATGAATGAAACTGGGGCATTATTTGAGACTTGTGCATCTGTTTGGAGGTGCGGATAATCACAATGTTCTGGACTTCTCTATAGCTTAACTGATAGGGATGTACTAAGATGAAGATGTTAAGATGTCGTTTATAGTTTTTATTATTCCCGCAAACTATAGCATAAACCTTCCTCCCTTAACTTATCAGATCACTTAATTGCTATTGGCGTATCATAACCTAAAAGAATTGCACTATAAAGGGGAAGCCTTCACTTGGCTGGCAATCACACCTATTTATCTAGGTCCTGATGTAGCTGCTAGTTGTGTAGAGAGTGTTGGCAAATGAGGCATAGAATTAAGATATGTACCCCAGTTTTATCTTGAAAACTGAGATTTTAATTTTTAGTAAGCTTTGGATTGTCACAATATTATTGTCTCCATAGTACTGATTATCAAGGCTTAGAAAATCCATTTATTATTGCTGTGCATTCGTTTGAAAATATTCAAGTTCTAATTGACTAACGGTGGACTTTTCCATCTGCAGAATATACTGAATGACCAGAGGTGGCAGTGCAGCAGAAGAGAATTTGTCTGCCTTCCTGATACCCAAAAAAAATAAGCAAATCCTCAGCACTCTGCCATCCTTCATCAGTTTACATGGTAAGTCAAACTCACGTTGAATACATTTGCTTGTCATTAAAAAAGTTCATAGCATCTGAGGGCCCTGAGTACCTTTTTAGTGGGGTCTTTGGCATGATTATATTTCTGTCAAGACTGTAGAAAAATGGATGACGTTACGGTGATCATCATATTTTCATCAAAGACTTTGTCTCTAAAGCTGACAAAGCCTGTGTTAGATACCTGTGCTAATAATGTGTCCTCAGAGGACATTACTGTCTTTAAGTCTGGAATGAGTTGCCTTAATTTTGAGCAATGGCTTGACTTTCTCATGGAGTGAAGCTCATTTGACCTGTTTCCCTGCACTCTGTATGTGGGACTCTGATACTCCAGATGGATTGCTGTTTAGGATACTCTGCAGTTTTGCAAGTCCATCTCCTTTTCAAAAGGAGCTCAATGCTTTCTCAGTACACCGCCTAGCCGCCTTGCAGTCATAATTAATTATAGTTACCTAGTGCATTATTGCTGGTGTCTCCTCCTCCTGTGTTTCCTCGTCACCCAGGGTGATTGGTCACGTGCTGTCCCGACATCATAAAGCTAGAGCAGGGTGTCATCTGACATGAGGGACAATCAGTTGCCTAGCAAGTGATAAGATAAATTTATCATGGTATTGAAATGGGTTGCAGGGTAAATAGGGCACCCAGCTTAAAACCTAGATGGTTAGATGAATGAAACTGGGGCATTATTTGAGACTTGTGCATCTGTTTGAAGGTGCGGATAATCACAATGTTCTGGACTTCTCTATAGCTTAACTGATAGGGATGTACTAAGATGAAGATGTTAAGATGTCGTTTATAGTTTTTATTATTCCCGCAAACTATAGCATAAACCTTCCTCCCTTAACTTATCAGATCACTTAATTGCTATTGGCGTATCATAACCTAAAAGAATTGCACTATAAAGGGGAAGCCTTCACTTGGCTGGCAATCACACCTATTTATCTAGGTCCTGATGTAGCTGCTATTTGTGTAGAGAGTGTTGGCAAATGAGGCATAGAATTAAGATATGTACCCCAGTTTCATCTTGAAAACTGAGATTTTAATTTTTAGTAAGCTTTGGATTGTCACAATATTACTGTCTCCATAGTACTGATTATCAAGGCTTAGAAAATCCATTTATTATTGCTGTGCATTCGTTTGAAAATATTCAAGTTCTAATTGACTAACGGTGGACTTTTCCATCTGCAGAATATACTGAATGACCAGAGGTGGCAGTGCAGCAGAAGAGAATTTGTCTGCCTTCCTGATACCCAAAAAAAATAAGCAAATCCTCAGCACTCTGCCATCCTTCATCAGTTTACATGGTAAGTCAAACTCACGTTGAATACATTTGCTTGTCATTAAAAAAGTTCATAGCATCTGAGGGCCCTGAGTACCTTTTTAGTGGGGTCTTTGGCATGATTATATTTCTGTCAAGACTGTAGAAAAATGGATGACGTTACGGTGATCATCATATTTTCATCAAAGACTTTGTCTCTAAAGCTGACAAAGCCTGTGTTAGATACCTGTGCTAATAATGTGTCCTCAGAGGAAATTACTGTCTTTAAGTCTGGAATGAGTTGCCTTAATTTGGAGCAATGGCGTGACTTTCTCATGGAGTGAAGCTCATTTGACCTGTTTCCCTGCACTCTGTATGTGGGACTCTGATACTCCAGATGGATTGCTGTTTAGGATACTCTGCAGTTTTGCAAGTCCATCTCCTTTTCAAAAGGAGCTCAATGCTTTCTCAGTACACCGCCTAGCCGCCTTGCAGTCATAATTAATTATAGTTACCTAGTGCATTATTGCTGGTGTCTCCTCCTCCTGTGTTTCCTCGTCACCCAGGGTGACTGGTCACGTGCTGTCCTGACATCATAAAGCTAGAGCAGGGTGTCATCTGACATGAGGGACAATCAGTTGCCTAGCAAGTGATAAGATAAATCTATCATGGTATTGAAATGGGTTGCAGGGTAAATAGGGCACCCAGCTTAAAACCTAGATGGTTAGATGAATGAAACTGGGGCATTATTTGAGACTTGTGCATCTGTTTGAAGGTGCGGATAATCACAATGTTCTGGACTTCTCTATAGCTTAACTGATAGGGATGTACTAAGATGAAGATGTTAAGATGTCGTTTATAGTTTTCATTATTCCCGCAAACTGTAGCATAAACCTTCCTCCCTTAACTTATCAGATCACTTAATTGCTATTGGCGTATCATAACCTAAAAGAATTGCACTATAAAGGGGAAGCCTTCACTTGGCTGGCAATCACACCTATTTATCTAGGTCCTGATGTAGCTGCTAGTTGTGTAGAGAGTGTTGGCAAATGAGGCATAGAATTAAGATATGTACCCCAGTTTTATCTTGAAAACTGAGATTTTAATTTTTAGTAAGCTTTGGATTGTCACAATATTACTGTCTCCATAGTACTGATTATCAAGGCTTAGAAAATCCATTTATTATTGCTGTGCATTCGTTTGAAAATATTCAAGTTTTAATTGACTAACGGTGGACTTTTCCATCTGCAGAATATACTGAATGACCAGAGGTGGCAGTGCAGCAGAAGAGAATTTGTCTGCCTTCCTGATACCCAAAAAAAATAAGCAAATCCTCAGCACTCTGCCATCCTTCATCAGTTTACATGGTAAGTCAAACTCACGTTGAATACATTTGCTTGTCATTAAAAAAGTTCATAGCATCTGAGGGCCCTGAGTACCTTTTTAGTGGGGTCTTTGGCATGATTATATTTCTGTCAAGACTGTAGAAAAATGGATGACGTTACGGTGATCATCATATTTTCATCAAAGACTTTGTCTCTAAAGCTGACAAAGCCTGTGTTAGATACCTGTGCTAATAATGTGTCCTCAGAGGAAATTACTGTCTTTAAGTCTGGAATGAGTTGCCTTAATTTGGAGCAATGGCGTGACTTTCTCATGGAGTGAAGCTCATTTGACCTGTTTCCCTGCACTCTGTATGTGGGACTCTGATACTCCAGATGGATTGCTGTTTAGGATACTCTGCAGTTTTGCAAGTCCATCTCCTTTTCAAAAGGAGCTCAATGCTTTCTCAGTACACCGCCTAGCCGCCTTGCAGTCATAATTAATTATAGTTACCTAGTGCATTATTGCTGGTGTCTCCTCCTCCTGTGTTTCCTCGTCACCCAGGGTGACTGGTCACGTGCTGTCCTGACATCATAAAGCTAGAGCAGGGTGTCATCTGACATGAGGGACAATCAGTTGCCTAGCAAGTGATAAGATAAATCTATCATGGTATTGAAATGGGTTGCAGGGTAAATAGGGCACCCAGCTTAAAACCTAGATGGTTAGATGAATGAAACTGGGGCATTATTTGAGACTTGTGCATCTCTTTGAAGGTGCGGATAATCACAATGTTCTGGACTTCTCTATAGCTTAACTGATAGGGATGTACTAAGATGAAGATGTTAAGATGTCGTTTATAGTTTTTATTATTCCCGCAAACTGTAGCATAAACCTTCCTCCCTTAACTTATCAGATCACTTAATTGCTATTGGCGTATCATAACCTAAAAGAATTGCACTATAAAGGGGAAGCCTTCACTTGGCTGGCAATCACACCTATTTATCTAGGTCCTGATGTAGCTGCTAGTTGTGTAGAGAGTGTTGGCAAATGAGGCATAGAATTAAGATATGTACCCCAGTTTTATCTTGAAAACTGAGATTTTAATTTTTAGTAAGCTTTGGATTGTCACAATATTACTGTCTCCATAGTACTGATTATCAAGGCTTAGAAAATCCATTTATTATTGCTGTGCATTCGTTTGAAAATATTCAAGTTTTAATTGACTAACGGTGGACTTTTCCATCTGCAGAATATACTGAATGACCAGATTTGGCAGTGCAGCAGAAGAGAATTTGTCTGCCTTCCTGATACCCAAAAAAAAGCGCAATTCCTCAGCACTCTGCCATCCTTCATCAGTTTCGTTGGTAAGTCAAACTCACGTTGAATACATTTGCTTATCATTAAAAAAGTTCATAGCATCTGAGGGCCCTGAGTACCTTTTTAGTGGGGTCTTTGGCATGATTATATTTCTGTCAAGACTGTAGAAAAATGGATGACGTTACGGTGATCATCATATTTTCATCAAAGACTTTGTCTCTAAAGCTGACAAAGCCTGTGTTAGATACCTGTGCTAATAATGTGTCCTCAGAGGACATTACTGTCTTTAAGGCTGGAATGAGTTGCCTTAATTTGGAGCAATGGCGTGACTTTCTCATGGAGTGAAGCTCATTTGACCTGTTTCCCTGCACTCTGTATGTGGGACTCTGATACTCCAGATGGATTGCTCTTTAGGATACTCTGTAGTTTTGCAAGTCCATCTCCTTTTCAAAAGGAGCTCAATGCTTTCTCAGTACACCGCCTAGCCGCCTTGCAGTCATAATTAATTATAGTTACCTAGTGCATTATTGCTGGTGTCTCCTCCTCCTGTGTTTTCTCGTCACCCAGGGTGATTGGTCACGTGCTGTCCTGACATCATAAAGCTAGAGCAGGGTGTCATCTGACATGTGGGACAATCAGTTGCCTAGCAAGTGATGACATACATTTATCATGGTATTGAAATGGGTTGCAGGGTAAATAGGGCACCCAGCTTAAAACCTAGATGGTTAGATGAATGAAACTGGGGCATTATTTGAGACTTGTGCTTCTGTTTGAAGGTGCGGATAATCACAATGTTCTGGACTTCTCCATAGCTTAACTGATAGGGATGTACTAAGATGAAGATGTTAAGATGTCGTTTATAGTTTTTATTATTCCCACAAACTATAGCGTAAACCTTCCTCCCTTAACTTATCAGATCACTTAATTGCTATTGGCGTATCATAACCTAAAAGAATTGCATTATAAAGGGGAAGCCTTCACTTGGCTGGCAATCACACCTATTTATCTAGGTCCTGATGTAGCTGCTAGTTGTGTAGAGAGTGTTGGCAAATGAGGCATAGAATTAAGATATGTACCCCAGTTTTATCTTGAAAACTGAGATTTTAATTTTTAGTAAGCTTTGGATTTTCACAATATTACTGTCTCCATGGTACTGATTATCAAGGCTTAGAAAATCCATTTATTATTGCTGTGCATTCGTTTGAAAATATTCAAGTTCTAATTGACTAACGGTGGACTTTTCCATCTGCAGAATATACTGAATGACCAGAGGTGGCAGTGCAGCAGAAGAGAATTTGTCTGCCTTCCTGATACCCCAAAAAAAAGCGCAATTCCTCAGCACTCTGCCATCCTTCATCAGTTTACATGGTAAGTCAAACTCACGTTGAATACATTTGCTTATCATTAAAAAAGTTCATAGCATCTGAGGGCCCTGAGTACCTTTTTAGTGGGGTCTTTGGCATGATTATATTTCTGTCAAGACTGTAGAAAAATGGATGACGTTACGGTGATCATCATATTTTCATCAAAGACTTTGTCTCTAAAGCTGACAAAGCCTGTGTTAGATACCTGTGCTAATAATGTGTCCTCAGAGGACATTACTGTCTTTAAGGCTGGAATGAGTTGCCTTAATTTGGAGCAATGGCGTGACTTTCTCATGGAGTGAAGCTCATTTGACCTGTTTCCCTGCACTCTGTATGTGGGACTCTGATACTCCAGATGGATTGCTGTTTAGGATACTCTGCAGTTTTGCAAGTCCATCTCCTTTTCAAAAGGAGCTCAATGCTTTCTCAGTACACCGCCTAGCCGCCTTGCAGTCATAATTAATTATAGTTACCTAGTGCATTATTGCTGGTGTCTCCTCCTCCTGTGTTTCCTCGTCACCCAGGGTGATTGGTCACGTGCTGTCCTGACATCATAAAGCTAGAGCAGGGTGTCATCTGACATGAGGGACAATCAGTTGCCTAGCAAGTGATAAGATACATTTATCATGGTATTGAAATGGGTTGCAGGGTAAATAGGGCACCCAGCTTAAAACCTAGATGGTTAGATGAATGAAACTGGGGCATTATTTGAGACTTGTGCATCTGTTTGAAGGTGCGGATAATCACAATGTTCTGGACTTCTCTATAGCTTAACTGATAGGGATGTACTAAGATGAAGATGTTAAGATGTCGTTTATAGTTTTTATTATTCCCACAAACTATAGCGTAAACCTTCCTCCCTTAACTTATCAGATCACTTAATTGCTATTGGCGTATCATAACCTAAAAGAATTGCACTATAAAGGGGAAGCCTTCACTTGGCTGGCAATCACACCTATTTATCTAGGTCCTGATGTAGCTGCTAGTTGTGTAGAGAGTGTTGGCAAATGAGGCATAGAATTAAGATATGTACCCCAGTTTTATCTTGAAAACTGAGATTTTAATTTTTAGTAAGCTTTGGATTTTCACAATATTACTGTCTCCATAGTACTGATTATCAAGGCTTAGAAAATCCATTTATTATTGCTGTGCATTCGTTTGAAAATATTCAAGTTCTAATTGACTAACGGTGGACTTTTCCATCTGCAGAATATACTGAATGACAAGAGGTGGCAGTGCAGCAGAAGAGAATTTGTCTGCCTTCCTGATACCCAAAAAAAATAAGCAAATCCACAGCACTCTGCCATCCTTCATCAGTTTACATGGTAAGTCAAACTCACGTTGAATACATTTGCTTGTCATTAAAAAAGTTCATAGCATCTGAGGGCCCTGAGTACCTTTTTAGTGGGGTCTTTGGCATGATTATATTTCTGTCAAGACTGTAGAAAAAGGGATGACGTTACGGTGATCATCATATTTTCATCAAAGACTTTGTCTCTAAAGCTGACAAAGCCTGTGTTAGATACCTGTGCTAATAATGTGTCCTCAGAGGACATTACTGTTTTTAAGGCTGGAATGAGTTGCCTTAATTTGGAGCAATGGCGTGACTTTCTCATGGAGTGAAGCTCATTTGACCTGTTTCCCTGCACTCTGTATGTGGGACTCTGATACTCCAGATGGATTGCTGTTTAGGATACTCTGCAGTTTTGCAAGTCCATCTCCTTTTCAAAAGGAGCTCAATGCTTTCTCAGTACACCGCCTAGCCGCCTTGCAGTCATAATTAATTATAGTTACCTAGTGCCTTATTGCTGGTGTCTCCTCCTCCTGTGTTTTCTCGTCACCCAGGGTGATTGGTCACGTGCTGTCCTGACATCATAAAGCTAGAGCAGGGTGTCATCTGACATGAGGGACAATCAGTTGCCTAGCAAGTGATAAGATAAATTTATCATGGTATTGAAATGGGTTGCAGGGTAAATAGGGCACCCAGCTTAAAACCTAGATGGTTAGATGAATGAAACTGGGGCATTATTTGACACTTGTGCATCTGTTTGAAGGTGCGGATAATCACAATGTTCTGGACTTCTCTATAGCTTAACTGATAGGGATGTACTAAGATGAAGATGTTAAGATGTCGTTTATAGTTTTTATTATTCCCACTAACTATAGCGTAAACCTTCCTCCCTTAACTTATCAGATCACTTAATTGCTATTGGCGTATCATAACCTAAAATAATTGCACTGAAAAGGGAACGCCTTCACTTGGCTGGCAATCACACCTATTTATCTAGGTCCTGATGTAGCTGCTAGTTGTGTAGAGAGTGTTGGCAAATGAGGTATAGAATTAAGATATGTACCCCAGTTTTATCTTGAAAACTGAGATTTAAATTTTTAGTAAACTTTGGATTTTCACAATATTACTGTCTCCATGGTACTGATTATCAAGGCTTAGAAAATCCATTTATTATTGCTGTGCATTCGTTTGAAAATATTCAAGTTCTAATTGACTAACGGTGGACTTTTCCATCTGCAGAATATACTGAATGACCAGAGGTGGCAGTGCAGCAGAAGAGAATTTGTCTGCCTTCCTGATACCCCCAAAAAAAAGCGCAATTCCTCAGCACTCTGCCATCCTTCATCAGTTTACATGGTAAGTCAAACTCACGTTGAATACATTTGCTTGTCATTAAAAAAGTTCATAGCATCTGAGGGCCCTGAGTACCTTTTTAGTGGGGTCTTTGGCATGATTATATTTCTGTCAAGACTGTAGAAAAATGGATGACGTTACGGTGATCATCATATTTTCATCAAAGACTTTGTCTCTAAAGCTGACAAAGCCTGTGTTAGATACCTGTGCTAATAATGTGTCCTCAGAGGACATTACTGTCTTTAAGTCTGGAATGAGTTGCCTTAATTTTGAGCAATGGCTTGACTTTCTCATGGAGTGAAGCTCATTTGACCTGTTTCCCTGCACTCTGTATGTGGGACTCTGATACTCCAGATGGATTGCTGTTTAGGATACTCTGCAGTTTTGCAAGTCCATCTCCTTTTCAAAAGGAGCTCAATGCTTTCTCAGTACACCGCCTAGCCGCCTTGCAGTCATAATTAATTATAGTTACCTAGTGCATTATTGCTGGTGTCTCCTCCTCCTGTGTTTCCTCGTCACCCAGGGTGATTGGTCACGTGCTGTCCCGACATCATAAAGCTAGAGCAGGGTGTCATCTGACATGAGGGACAATCAGTTGCCTAGCAAGTGATAAGATAAATTTATCATGGTATTGAAATGGGTTGCAGGGTAAATAGGGCACCCAGCTTAAAACCTAGATGGTTAGATGAATGAAACTGGGGCATTATTTGAGACTTGTGCATCTGTTTGAAGGTGCGGATAATCACAATGTTCTGGACTTCTCTATAGCTTAACTGATAGGGATGTACTAAGATGAAGATGTTAAGATGTCGTTTATAGTTTTTATTATTCCCGCAAACTATAGCATAAACCTTCCTCCCTTAACTTATCAGATCACTTAATTGCTATTGGCGTATCATAACCTAAAAGAATTGCACTATAAAGGGGAAGCCTTCACTTGGCTGGCAATCACACCTATTTATCTAGGTCCTGATGTAGCTGCTAGTTGTGTAGAGAGTGTTGGCAAATGAGGCATAGAATTAAGATATGTACCCCAGTTTTATCTTGAAAACTGAGATTTTAATTTTTAGTAAGCTTTGGATTGTCACAATATTACTGTCTCCATAGTACTGATTATCAAGGCTTAGAAAATCCATTTATTATTGCTGTGCATTCGTTTGAAAATATTCAAGTTCTAATTGACTAACGGTGGACTTTTCCATCTGCAGAATATACTGAATGACCAGAGGTGGCAGTGCAGCAGAAGAGAATTTGTCTGCCTTCCTGATACCCAAAAAAAATAAGCAAATCCTCAGCACTCTGCCATCCTTCATCAGTTTACATGGTAAGTCAAACTCACGTTGAATACATTTGCTTGTCATTAAAAAAGTTCATAGCATCTGAGGGCCCTGAGTACCTTTTTAGTGGGGTCTTTGGCATGATTATATTTCTGTCAAGACTGTAGAAAAATGGATGACGTTACGGTGATCATCATATTTTCATCAAAGACTTTGTCTCTAAAGCTGACAAAGCCTGTGTTAGATACCTGTGCTAATAATGTGTCCTCAGAGGAAATTACTGTCTTTCAGTCTGGAATGAGTTGCCTTAATTTGGAGCAATGGCGTGACTTTCTCATGGAGTGAAGCTCATTTGACCTGTTTCCCTGCACTCTGTATGTGGGACTCTGATACTCCAGATGGATTGCTGTTTAGGATACTCTGCAGTTTTGCAAGTCCATCTCCTTTTCAAAAGGAGCTCAATGCTTTCTCAGTACACCGCCTAGCCGCCTTGCAGTCATAATTAATTATAGTTACCTAGTGCATTATTGCTGGTGTCTCCTCCTCCTGTGTTTCCTCGTCACCCAGGGTGACTGGTCACGTGCTGTCCTGACATCATAAAGCTAGAGCAGGGTGTCATCTGACATGAGGGACAATCAGTTGCCTAGCAAGTGATGAGATAAATCTATCATGGTATTGAAATGGGTTGCAGGGTAAATAGGGCACCCAGCTTAAAACCTAGATGGTTAGATGAATGAAACTGGGGCATTATTTGAGACTTGTGCATCTGTTTGAAGGTGCGGATAATCACAATGTTCTGGACTTCTCTATAGCTTAACTGATAGGGATGTACTAAGATGAAGATGTTAAGATGTCGTTTATAGTTTTTATTATTCCCGCAAACTGTAGCATAAACCTTCCTCCCTTAACTTATCAGATCACTTAATTGCTATTGGCGTATCATAACCTAAAAGAATTGCACTATAAAGGGGAAGCCTTCACTTGGCTGGCAATCACACCTATTTATCTAGGTCCTGATGTAGCTGCTAGTTGTGTAGAGAGTGTTGGCAAATGAGGCATAGAATTAAGATATGTACCCCAGTTTTATCTTGAAAACTGAGATTTTAATTTTTAGTAAGCTTTGGATTGTCACAATATTACTGTCTCCATAGTACTGATTATCAAGGCTTAGAAAATCCATTTATTATTGCTGTGCATTCGTTTGAAAATATTCAAGTTTTAATTGACTAACGGTGGACTTTTCCATCTGCAGAATATACTGAATGACCAGAGGTGGCAGTGCAGCAGAAGAGAATTTGTCTGCCTTCCTGATACCCAAAAAAAATAAGCAAATCCTCAGCACTCTGCCATCCTTCATCAGTTTACATGGTAAGTCAAACTCACGTTGAATACATTTGCTTGTCATTAAAAAAGTTCATAGCATCTGAGGGCCCTGAGTACCTTTTTAGTGGGGTCTTTGGCATGATTATATTTCTGTCAAGACTGTAGAAAAAGGGATGACGTTACGGTGATCATCATATTTTCATCAAAGACTTTGTCTCTGAAGCTGACAAAGCCTGTGTTAGATACCTGTGCTAATAATGTGTCCTCGGAGGACATTACTGTCTTTAAGGCTGGAATGAGTTGCCTTAATTTGGAGCAATGGTGTGACTTTCTCATGGAGTGAAGCTCATTTGACCTGTTTCCCTGCACTCTGTATGTGGGACTCTGATACTCCAGATGGATTGCTGTTTAGGATACTCTGCAGTTTTGCAAGTCCATCTCCTTTTCAAAAGGAGCTCAATGCTTTCTCAGTACACAGCCTAGCCGCCTTGCAGTCATAATTAATTATAGTTACCTAGTGCATAATTGCTGGTGTCTCCTCCTCCTGTGTTGCCTCGTCACCCAGGGTGATTGGTCACGTGCTGTCCTGACATCATAAAGCTAGAGCAGGGTGTCATCTGACATGAGGGACAATCAGTTGCCTAGCAAGTGATGAGATACATTTATCATGGTATTGAAATGGGTTGCAGGGTAAATAGGGCACCCAGCTTAAAACCTAGATGGTTAGATGAATGAAACTGGGGCATTATTTGAGACTTGTGCATCTGTTTGAAGCTGCGGATAATCACAATGTTCTGGACTTCTCTATAGCTTAACTGATAGGGATGTACTAAGATGAAGATGTTAAGATGTCGTTTATAGTTGTTATTATTCGCACTAACTATAGCGTAAACCTTCCTCCCTTAACTTATCAGATCACTTAATTGCTATTGGCGTATCATAACCTAAAAGAATTGCACTGAAAAGGGGACGCCTTCACTTGGCTGGCAATCACACCTATTTATCTAGGTCCTGATGTAGCTGCTAGTTGTGTAGAGAGTGTTGGCAAATGAGGCATAGAATTAAGATATGTACCCCAGTTTTATCTTGAAAACTGAGATTTAAATTTTTAGTAATCTTTGGATTTTCACAATATTACTGTCTCCATAGTACTGATTATCAAGGCTTAGAAAATCCATTTATTATTGCTGTGCATTCGTTTGAAAATATTCAAGTTCTAATTGACTAACGGTGGACTTTTCCATCTGCAGAATATACTGAATGACCAGAGGTGGCAGTGCAGCAGAAGAGAATTTGTCTGCCTTCCTGATACCCAAAAAAAAGCGCAATTCCTCAGCACTCTGCCATCCTTCATCAGTTTACATGGTAAGTCAAACTCACGTTGAATACATTTGCTTATCATTAAAAAAGTTCATAGCATCTGAGGGCCCTGAGTACCTTTTTAGTGGGGTCTTTGGCATGATTATATTTCTGTCAAGACTGTAGAAAAATGGATGACGTTACGGTGATCATCATATTTTCATCAAAGACTTTGTCTCTAAAGCTGACAAAGCCTGTGTTAGATACCTGTGCTAATAATGTGTCCTCAGAGGATATTACTGTCTTTAAGGCTGGAATGAGTTGCCTTAATTTGGAGCAATGGCGTGACTTTCTCATGGAGTGAAGCTCATTTGACCTGTTTCCCTGCACTCTGTATGTGGGACTCTGATACTCCAGACGGATTGCTGTTTAGGATACTCTGCAGTTTTGCAAGTCCATCTCCTTTTCAAAAGGAGCTCAATGCTTTCTCAGTACACCGCCTAGCAGCCTTGCAGTCATAATTAATTATAGTTACCTAGTGCATTATTGCTGGTGTCTCCTCCTCCTGTGTTTCCTCGTCACCCAGGGTGATTGGTCACGTGCTGTCCTGACATCATAAAGCTAGAGCAGGGTGTCATCTGACATTAGGGACAATCAGTTGCCTAGCAAGTGATAAGATAAATTTATCATGGTATTGAAATGGGTTGCAGGGTAAATAGGGCACCCAGTTTAAAACCTAGATGGTTAGATGAATGAAACTGGGGCATTATTTGAGACTTGTGCATCTGTTTGAAGGTGCGGATAATCGCAATGTTCTGGACTTCTCTATAGCTTAACTGATAGGGATGTACTAAGATGAAGATGTTAAGATGTCGTTTATAGTTTTTATTATTCCCACAAACTATAGCGTAAACCTTCCTCCCTTAACTTATCAGATCACTTAATTGCTATTGGCGTATCATAACCTAAAAGAATTGCACTATAAAGGGGAAGCCTTCACTTGGCTGGCAATCACACCTATTTATCTAGGTCCTGATGTAGCTGCTAGTTGTGTAGAGAGTGTTGGCAAATGAGGCATAGAATTAAGATATGTACCCCAGTTTTATCTTGAAAACTGAGATTTTAATTTTTAGTAAGCTTTGGATTTTCACAATATTACTGTCTCCATAGTACTGATTATCAAGGCTTAGAAAATCCATTTATTATTGCTGTGCATTCGTTTGAAAATATTCAAGTTCTAATTGACTAACGGTGGACTTTTCCATCTGCAGAATATACTGAATGACCAGAGGTGGCAGTGCAGCAGAAGAGAATTTGTCTGCCTTCCTGATACCCCAAAAAAATAAGCAAATCCTCAGCACTCTGCCATCCTTCATCAGTTTACATGGTAAGTCAAACTCACGTTGAATACATTTGCTTGTCATTAAAAAAGTTCATAGCATCTGAGGGCCCTGAGTACCTTTTTAGTGGGGTCTTTGGCATGATTATATTTCTGTCAAGACTGTAGAAAAATGGATGACGTTACGGTGATCATCATATTTTCATCAAAGACTTTGTCTCTAAAGCTGACAAAGCCTGTGTTAGATACCTGTGCTAATAATGTGTCCTCAGAGGACATTACTGTCTTTAAGGCTGGAATGAGTTGCCTTAATTTGGAGCAATGGTGTGACTTTCTCATGGAGTGAAGCTCATTTGACCTGTTTCCCTGCACTCTGTATGTGGGACTCTGATACTCCAGATGGATTGCTGTTTAGGATACTCTGCAGTTTTGCAACTCCATCTCCTTTTCAAAAGGAGCTCATGCTTTCTCAGTACACAGCCTAGCCGCCTTGCAGTCATAATTATTTATAGTTACCTAGTGCATAATTGCTGGTGTCTCCTCCTCCTGTGTTTCTTTGTCACCCAGGGTGATTGGTCACGTGCTGTCCTGACATCATAAAGCTAGAGCAGGGTGTCATCTGACATGAGGGACAATCAGTTGCCTAGCAAGTGATGAGATACATTTATCATGGTATTGAAATGGGTTGCAGGGTAAATAGGGCACCCAGCTTAAAACCTAGATGGTTAGATGAATGAAACTGGGGCATTATTTGACACTTGTGCATCTGTTTGAAGGTGCGGATAATCACAATGTTCTGGACTTCTCTATAGCTTAACTGATAGGGATGTACTAAGATGAAGATGTTAAGATGTCGTTTATAGTTTTTATTATTCCCACTAACTATAGCGTAAACCTTCCTCCCTTAACTTATCAGATCACTTAATTGCTATTGGCGTATCATAACCTAAAATAATTGCACTGAAAAGGGAACGCCTTCACTTGGCTGGCAATCACACCTATTTATCTAGGTCCTGATGTAGCTGCTAGTTGTGTAGAGAGTGTTGGCAAATGAGGCATAGAATTAAGATATGTACCCCAGTTTTATCTTGAAAACTGAGATTTTAATTTTTAGTAAGCTTTGGATTTTCACAATATTACTGTCTCCATGGTACTGATTATCAAGGCTTAGAAAATCCATTTATTATTGCTGTGCATTCTTTTGAAAATATTCAAGTTCTAATTGACTAACGGTGGACTTTTCCATCTGCAGAATATACTGAATGACCAGAGGTGGCAGTGCAGCAGAAGAGAATTTGTCTGCCTTCCTGATACCCAAAAAAAAAGCGCAATTCCTCAGCACTCTGCCATCCTTCATCAGTTTACATGGTAAGTCAAACTCACGTTGAATACATTTGCTTGTCAATAAAAAAGTTCATAGCATCTGAGGGCCCTGAGTACCTTTTTAGTGGGGTCTTTGGCATGATTATATTTCTGTCAAGACTGTAGAAAAAGGGATGACGTTACGGTGATCATCATATTTTCATCAAAGACTTTGTCTCTAAAGCTGACAAAGCCTGTGTTAGATACCTGTGCTAATAATGTGTCCTCAGAGGACATTACTGTCTTTAAGGCTGGAATGAGTTGCCTTAATTTGGAGCAATGGTGTGACTTTCTCATGGAGTGAAGCTCATTTGACCTGTTTCCCTGCACTCTGTATGTGGGACTCTGATACTCCAGATGGATTGCTGTTTAGGATACTCTGCAGTTTTGCAAGTCCATCTCCTTTTCAAAAGGAGCTCAATGCTTTCTCAGTACACCGCCTAGCCGCCTTGCAGTCATAATTAATTATAGTTACCTAGTGCATAATTGCTGGTGTCTCCTCCTCCTCCTGTGTTTCTTTGTCACCCAGGGTGATTGGTCACGTGCTGTCCTGACATCATAAAGCTAGAGCAGGGTGTCATCTGACATGAGGGACAATCAGTTGCCTAGCAAGTGATGAGATACATTTATCATGGTATTAAAATGGGTTGCAGGGTAAATAGGGCACCCAGCTTAAAACCTAGATGGTTAGATGAATGAAACTGGGGCATTATTTGAGACTTGTGCATCTGTTTGAAGGTGCGGATAATCACAATGTTCTGGACTTCTCTATAGCTTAACTGATAGGGATGTACTAAGATGAAGATGTTAAGATGTCGTTTATAGTTTTTATTATTCCCGCAAACTATAGCATAAACCTTCCTCCCTTAACTTATCAGATCACTTAATTGCTATTGGCGTATCATAACCTAAAAGAATTGCACTATAAAGGGGAAGCCTTCACTTGGCTGGCAATCACACCTATTTATCTAGGTCCTGATGTAGCTGCTAGTTGTGTAGAGAGTGTTGGCAAATGAGGCATAGAATTAAGATATGTACCCCAGTTTTATCTTGAAAACTGAGATTTTAATTTTTAGTAAGCTTTGGATTGTCACAATATTACTGTCTCCATAGTACTGATTATCAAGGCTTAGAAAATCCATTTATTATTGCTGTGCATTCGTTTGAAAATATTCAAGTTCTAATTGACTAACGGTGGACTTTTCCATCTGCAGAATATACTGAATGACCAGAGGTGGCAGTGCAGCAGAAGAGAATTTGTCTGCCTTCCTGATACCCAAAAAAAATAAGCAAATCCTCAGCACTCTGCCATCCTTCATCAGTTTACATGGTAAGTCAAACTCACGTTGAATACATTTGCTTGTCATTAAAAAAGTTCATAGCATCTGAGGGCCCTGAGTACCTTTTTAGTGGGGTCTTTGGCATGATTATATTTCTGTCAAGACTGTAGAAAAATGGATGACGTTACGGTGATCATCATATTTTCATCAAAGACTTTGTCTCTAAAGCTGACAAAGCCTGTGTTAGATACCTGTGCTAATAATGTGTCCTCAGAGGAAATTACTGTCTTTCAGTCTGGAATGAGTTGCCTTAATTTGGAGCAATGGCGTGACTTTCTCATGGAGTGAAGCTCATTTGACCTGTTTCCCTGCACTCTGTATGTGGGACTCTGATACTCCAGATGGATTGCTGTTTAGGATACTCTGCAGTTTTGCAAGTCCATCTCCTTTTCAAAAGGAGCTCAATGCTTTCTCAGTACACCGCCTAGCCGCCTTGCAGTCATAATTAATTATAGTTACCTAGTGCATTATTGCTGGTGTCTCCTCCTCCTGTGTTTCCTCGTCACCCAGGGTGACTGGTCACGTGCTGTCCTGACATCATAAAGCTAGAGCAGGGTGTCATCTGACATGAGGGACAATCAGTTGCCTAGCAAGTGATGAGATAAATCTATCATGGTATTGAAATGGGTTGCAGGGTAAATAGGGCACCCAGCTTAAAACCTAGATGGTTAGATGAATGAAACTGGGGCATTATTTGAGACTTGTGCATCTGTTTGAAGGTGCGGATAATCACAATGTTCTGGACTTCTCTATAGCTTAACTGATAGGGATGTACTAAGATGAAGATGTTAAGATGTCGTTTATAGTTTTTATTATTCCCGCAAACTGTAGCATAAACCTTCCTCCCTTAACTTATCAGATCACTTAATTGCTATTGGCGTATCATAACCTAAAAGAATTGCACTATAAAGGGGAAGCCTTCACTTGGCTGGCAATCACACCTATTTATCTAGGTCCTGATGTAGCTGCTAGTTGTGTAGAGAGTGTTGGCAAATGAGGCATAGAATTAAGATATGTACCCCAGTTTTATCTTGAAAACTGAGATTTTAATTTTTAGTAAGCTTTGGATTGTCACAATATTACTGTCTCCATAGTACTGATTATCAAGGCTTAGAAAATCCATTTATTATTGCTGTGCATTCGTTTGAAAATATTCAAGTTTTAATTGACTAACGGTGGACTTTTCCATCTGCAGAATATACTGAATGACCAGAGGTGGCAGTGCAGCAGAAGAGAATTTGTCTGCCTTCCTGATACCCAAAAAAAAGCGCAATTCCTCAGCACTCTGCCATCCTTCATCAGTTTACATGGTAAGTCAAACTCACGTTGAATACATTTGCTTATCATTAAAAAAGTTCATAGCATCTGAGGGCCCTGAGTACCTTTTTAGTGGGGTCTTTGGCATGATTATATTTCTGTCAAGACTGTAGAAAAATGGATGACGTTACGGTGATCATCATATTTTCATCAAAGACTTTGTCTCTAAAGCTGACAAAGCCTGTGTTAGATACCTGTGCTAATAATGTGTCCTCAGAGGATATTACTGTCTTTAAGGCTGGAATGAGTTGCCTTAATTTGGAGCAATGGCGTGACTTTCTCATGGAGTGAAGCTCATTTGACCTGTTTCCCTGCACTCTGTATGTGGGACTCTGATACTCCAGACGGATTGCTGTTTAGGATACTCTGCAGTTTTGCAAGTCCATCTCCTTTTCAAAAGGAGCTCAATGCTTTCTCAGTACACCGCCTAGCAGCCTTGCAGTCATAATTAATTATAGTTACCTAGTGCATTATTGCTGGTGTCTCCTCCTCCTGTGTTTCCTCGTCACCCAGGGTGATTGGTCACGTGCTGTCCTGACATCATAAAGCTAGAGCAGGGTGTCATCTGACATTAGGGACAATCAGTTGCCTAGCAAGTGATAAGATAAATTTATCATGGTATTGAAATGGGTTGCAGGGTAAATAGGGCACCCAGTTTAAAACCTAGATGGTTAGATGAATGAAACTGGGGCATTATTTGAGACTTGTGCATCTGTTTGAAGGTGCGGATAATCGCAATGTTCTGGACTTCTCTATAGCTTAACTGATAGGGATGTACTAAGATGAAGATGTTAAGATGTCGTTTATAGTTTTTATTATTCCCACTAACTATAGCGTAAACCTTCCTCCCTTAACTTATCAGATCACTTAATTGCTATTGGCGTATCATAACCTAAAATAATTGCACTGAAAAGGGAACGCCTTCACTTGGCTGGCAATCACACCTATTTATCTAGGTCCTGATGTAGCTGCTAGTTGTGTAGAGAGTGTTGGCAAATGAGGCATAGAATTAAGATATGTACCCCAGTTTTATCTTGAAAACTGAGATTTTAATTTTTAGTAAGCTTTGGATTTTCACAATATTACTGTCTCCATAGTACTGATTATCAAGGCTTAGAAAATCCATTTATTATTGCTGTGCATTCGTTTGAAAATATTCAAGTTCTAATTGACTAACGGTGGACTTTTCCATCTGCAGAATATACTGAATGACCAGAGGTGGCAGTGCAGCAGAAGAGAATTTGTCTGCCTTCCTGATACCCAAAAAAAATAAGCAAATCCTCAGCACTCTGCCATCCTTCATCAGTTTACATGGTAAGTCAAACTCACGTTGAATACATTTGCTTGTCAATAAAAAAGTTCATAGCATCTGAGGGCCCTGAGTACCTTTTTAGTGGGGTCTTTGGCATGATTATATTTCTGTCAAGACTGTAGAAAAAGGGATGACGTTACGGTGATCATCATATTTTCATCAAAGACTTTGTCTCTAAAGCTGACAAAGCCTGTGTTAGATACCTGTGCTAATAATGTGTCCTCAGAGGACATTACTGTCTTTAAGGCTGGAATGAGTTGCCTTAATTTGGAGCAATGGTGTGACTTTCTCATGGAGTGAAGCTCATTTGACCTGTTTCCCTGCACTCTGTATGTGGGACTCTGATACTCCAGATGGATTGCTGTTTAGGATACTCTGCAGTTTTGCAACTCCATCTCCTTTTCAAAAGGAGCTCATGCTTTCTCAGTACACAGCCTAGCCGCCTTGCAGTCATAATTAATTATAGTTACCTAGTGCATAATTGCTGGTGTCTCCTCCTCCTCCTGTGTTTCTTTGTCACCCAGGGTGATTGGTCACGTGCTGTCCTGACATCATAAAGCTAGAGCAGGGTGTCATCTGACATGAGGGACAATCAGTTGCCTAGCAAGTGATGAGATACATTTATCATGGTATTGAAATGGGTTGCAGGGTAAATAGGGCACCCAGCTTAAAACCTAGATGGTTAGATGAATGAAACTGGGGCATTATTTGAGACTTGTGCATCTGTTTTAAGGTGCGGATAATTACAATGTTCTGGACTTCTCTATAGCTTAACTGATAGGGATGTACTAAGATGAAGATGTTAAGATGTCGTTTATAGTTTTTATTATTCCCGCAAACTATAGCATAAACCTTCCTCCCTTAACTTATCAGATCACTTAATTGCTATTGGCGTATCATAACCTAAAAGAATTGCACTATAAAGGGGAAGCCTTCACTTGGCTGGCAATCACACCTATTTATCTAGGTCCTGATGTAGCTGCTAGTTGTGTAGAGAGTGTTGGCAAATGAGGCATAGAATTAAGATATGTACCCCAGTTTTATCTTGAAAACTGAGATTTTAATTTTTAGTAAGCTTTGGATTGTCACAATATTACTGTCTCCATAGTACTGATTATCAAGGCTTAGGAAATCCATTTATTATTGCTGTGCATTCGTTTGAAAATATTCAAGTTCTAATTGACTAACGGTGGACTTTTCCATCTGCAGAATATACTGAATGACCAGAGGTGGCAGTGCAGCAGAAGAGAATTTGTCTGCCTTCCTGATACCCCAAAAAAATAAGCAAATCCTCAGCACTCTGCCATCCTTCATCAGTTTACATGGTAAGTCAAACTCACGTTGAATACATTTGCTTGTCATTAAAAAAGTTCATAGCATCTGAGGGCCCTGAGTACCTTTTTAGTGGGGTCTTTGGCATGATTATATTTCTGTCAAGACTGTAGAAAAATGGATGACGTTACGGTGATCATCATATTTTCATCAAAGACTTTGTCTCTAAAGCTGACAAAGCCTGTGTTAGATACCTGTGCTAATAATGTGTCCTCAGAGGAAATTACTGTCTTTCAGTCTGGAATGAGTTGCCTTAATTTGGAGCAATGGCGTGACTTTCTCATGGAGTGAAGCTCATTTGACCTGTTTCCCTGCACTCTGTATGTGGGACTCTGATACTCCAGATGGATTGCTGTTTAGGATACTCTGCAGTTTTGCAAGTCCATCTCCTTTTCAAAAGGAGCTCAATGCTTTCTCAGTACACCGCCTAGCCGCCTTGCAGTCATAATTAATTATAGTTACCTAGTGCATTATTGCTGGTGTCTCCTCCTCCTGTGTTTCCTCGTCACCCAGGGTGACTGGTCACGTGCTGTCCTGACATCATAAAGCTAGAGCAGGGTGTCATCTGACATGAGGGACAATCAGTTGCCTAGCAAGTGATGAGATAAATCTATCATGGTATTGAAATGGGTTGCAGGGTAAATAGGGCACCCAGCTTAAAACCTAGATGGTTAGATGAATGAAACTGGGGCATTATTTGAGACTTGTGCATCTGTTTGAAGGTGCGGATAATCACAATGTTCTGGACTTCTCTATAGCTTAACTGATAGGGATGTACTAAGATGAAGATGTTAAGATGTCGTTTATAGTTTTTATTATTCCCGCAAACTGTAGCATAAACCTTCCTCCCTTAACTTATCAGATCACTTAATTGCTATTGGCGTATCATAACCTAAAAGAATTGCACTATAAAGGGGAAGCCTTCACTTGGCTGGCAATCACACCTATTTATCTAGGTCCTGATGTAGCTGCTAGTTGTGTAGAGAGTGTTGGCAAATGAGGCATAGAATTAAGATATGTACCCCAGTTTTATCTTGAAAACTGAGATTTTAATTTTTAGTAAGCTTTGGATTGTCACAATATTACTGTCTCCATAGTACTGATTATCAAGGCTTAGAAAATCCATTTATTATTGCTGTGCATTCGTTTGAAAATATTCAAGTTTTAATTGACTAACGGTGGACTTTTCCATCTGCAGAATATACTGAATGACCAGAGGTGGCAGTGCAGCAGAAGAGAATTTGTCTGCCTTCCTGATACCCAAAAAAAATAAGCAAATCCTCAGCACTCTGCCATCCTTCATCAGTTTACATGGTAAGTCAAACTCACGTTGAATACATTTGCTTGTCATTAAAAAAGTTCATAGCATCTGAGGGCCCTGAGTACCTTTTTAGTGGGGTCTTTGGCATGATTATATTTCTGTCAAGACTGTAGAAAAAGGGATGACGTTACGGTGATCATCATATTTTCATCAAAGACTTTGTCTCTGAAGCTGACAAAGCCTGTGTTAGATACCTGTGCTAATAATGTGTCCTCGGAGGACATTACTGTCTTTAAGGCTGGAATGAGTTGCCTTAATTTGGAGCAATGGTGTGACTTTCTCATGGAGTGAAGCTCATTTGACCTGTTTCCCTGCACTCTGTATGTGGGACTCTGATACTCCAGATGGATTGCTGTTTAGGATACTCTGCAGTTTTGCAACTCCATCTCCTTTTCAAAAGGAGCTCATGCTTTCTCAGTACACAGCCTAGCCGCCTTGCAGTCATAATTATTTATAGTTACCTAGTGCATAATTGCTGGTGTCTCCTCCTCCTGTGTTTCTTTGTCACCCAGGGTGATTGGTCACGTGCTGTCCTGACATCATAAAGCTAGAGCAGGGTGTCATCTGACATGAGGGACAATCAGTTGCCTAGCAAGTGATGAGATACATTTATCATGGTATTGAAATGGGTTGCAGGGTAAATAGGGCACCCAGCTTAAAACCTAGATGGTTAGATGAATGAAACTGGGGCATTATTTGACACTTGTGCATCTGTTTGAAGGTGCGGATAATCACAATGTTCTGGACTTCTCTATAGCTTAACTGATAGGGATGTACTAAGATGAAGATGTTAAGATGTCGTTTATAGTTTTTATTATTCCCACTAACTATAGCGTAAACCTTCCTCCCTTAACTTATCAGATCACTTAATTGCTATTGGCGTATCATAACCTAAAATAATTGCACTGAAAAGGGAACGCCTTTACTTGGCTGGCAATCACACCTATTTATCTAGGTCCTGATGTAGCTGCTAGTTGTGTAGAGAGTGTTGGCAAATGAGGTATAGAATTAAGATATGTACCCCAGTTTTATCTTGAAAACTGAGATTTAAATTTTTAGTAAACTTTGGATTTTCACAATATTACTGTCTCCATGGTACTGATTATCAAGGCTTAGAAAATCCATTTATTATTGCTGTGCATTCGTTTGAAAATATTCAAGTTCTAATTGACTAACGGTGGACTTTTCCATCTGCAATATATACTGAATGACCAGAGGTGGCAGTGCAGCAGAAGAGAATTTGTCTGCCTTCCTGATACCCAAAAAAAAAGCGCAATTCCTCAGCACTCTGCCATCCTTCATCAGTTTACATGGTAAGTCAAACTCACGTTGAATACATTTGCTTATCATTAAAAAAGTTCATAGCATCTGAGGGCCCTGAGTACCTTTTTAGTGGGGTCTTTGGCATGATTATATTTCTGTCAAGACTGTAGAAAAATGGATGACGTTACGGTGATCATCATATTTTCATCAAAGACTTTGTCTCTAAAGCTGACAAAGCCTGTGTTAGATACCTGTGCTAATAATGTGTCCTCAGAGGACATTACTGTCTTTAAGGCTGGAATGAGTTGCCTTAATTTGGAGCAATGGCGTGACTTTCTCATGGAGTGAAGCTCATTTGACCTGTTTCCCTGCACTCTGTATGTGGGACTCTGATACTCCAGATGGATTGCTGTTTAGGATACTCTGCAGTTTTGCAAGTCCATCTCCTTTTCAAAAGGAGCTCAATGCTTTCTCAGTACACCGCCTAGCCGCCTTGCAGTCATAATTAATTATAGTTACCTAGTGCATTATTGCTGGTGTCTCCTCCTCCTGTGTTTCCTCGTCACCCAGGGTGATTGGTCACGTGCTGTCCTGACATCATAAAGCTAGAGCAGGGTGTCATCTGACATGAGGGACAATCAGTTGCCTAGCAAGTGATAAGATACATTTATCATGGTATTGAAATGGGTTGCAGGGTAAATAGGGCACCCAGCTTAAAACCTAGATGGTTAGATGAATGAAACTGGGGCATTATTTGAGACTTGTGCATCTGTTTGAAGGTGCGGATAATCACAATGTTCTGGACTTCTCTATAGCTTAACTGATAGGGATGTACTAAGATGAAGATGTTAAGATGTCGTTTATAGTTTTTATTATTCCCACAAACTATAGCGTAAACCTTCCTCCCTTAGCTTATCAGATCACTTAATTGCTATTGGCGTATCATAACCTAAAAGAATTGCACTATAAAGGGGAAGCCTTCACTTGGCTGGCAATCACACCTATTTATCTAGGTCCTGATGTAGCTGCTAGTTGTGTAGAGAGTGTTGGCAAATGAGGCATAGAATTAAGATATGTACCCCAGTTTTATCTTGAAAACTGAGATTTTAATTTTTAGTAAGCTTTGGATTTTCACAATATTACTGTCTCCATAGTACTGATTATCAAGGCTTAGAAAATCCATTTATTATTGCTGTGCATTCGTTTGAAAATATTCAAGTTCTAATTGACTAACGGTGGACTTTTCCATCTGCAGAATATACTGAATGACCAGAGGTGGCAGTGCAGCAGAAGAGAATTTGTCTGCCTTCCTGATACCCAAAAAAAATAAGCAAATCCACAGCACTCTGCCATCCTTCATCAGTTTACATGGTAAGTCAAACTCACGTTGAATACATTTGCTTGTCATTAAAAAAGTTCATAGCATCTGAGGGCCCTGAGTACCTTTTTAGTGGGGTCTTTGGCATGATTATATTTCTGTCAAGACTGTAGAAAAAGGGATGACGTTACGGTGATCATCATATTTTCATCAAAGACTTTGTCTCTAAAGCTGACAAAGCCTGTGTTAGATACCTGTGCTAATAATGTGTCCTCAGAGGACATTACTGTTTTTAAGGCTGGAATGAGTTGCCTTAATTTGGAGCAATGGCGTGACTTTCTCATGGAGTGAAGCTCATTTGACCTGTTTCCCTGCACTCTGTATGTGGGACTCTGATACTCCAGATGGATTGCTGTTTAGGATACTCTGCAGTTTTGCAAGTCCATCTCCTTTTCAAAAGGAGCTCAATGCTTTCTCAGTACACCGCCTAGCCGCCTTGCAGTCATAATTAATTATAGTTACCTAGTGCCTTATTGCTGGTGTCTCCTCCTCCTGTGTTTTCTCGTCACCCAGGGTGATTGGTCACGTGCTGTCCTGACATCATAAAGCTAGAGCAGGGTGTCATCTGACATGAGGGACAATCAGTTGCCTAGCAAGTGATAAGATAAATTTATCATGGTATTGAAATGGGTTGCAGGGTAAATAGGGCACCCAGCTTAAAACCTAGATGGTTAGATGAATGAAACTGGGGCATTATTTGACACTTGTGCATCTGTTTGAAGGTGCGGATAATCACAATGTTCTGGACTTCTCTATAGCTTAACTGATAGGGATGTACTAAGATGAAGATGTTAAGATGTCGTTTATAGTTTTTATTATTCCCACTAACTATAGCGTAAACCTTCCTCCCTTAACTTATCAGATCACTTAATTGCTATTGGCGTATCATAACCTAAAATAATTGCACTGAAAAGGGAACGCCTTCACTTGGCTGGCAATCACACCTATTTATCTAGGTCCTGATGTAGCTGCTAGTTGTGTAGAGAGTGTTGGCAAATGAGGTATAGAATTAAGATATGTACCCCAGTTTTATCTTGAAAACTGAGATTTAAATTTTTAGTAAACTTTGGATTTTCACAATATTACTGTCTCCATGGTACTGATTATCAAGGCTTAGAAAATCCATTTATTATTGCTGTGCATTCGTTTGAAAATATTCAAGTTCTAATTGACTAACGGTGGACTTTTCCATCTGCAGAATATACTGAATGACCAGAGGTGGCAGTGCAGCAGAAGAGAATTTGTCTGCCTTCCTGATACCCCCAAAAAAAAGCGCAATTCCTCAGCACTCTGCCATCCTTCATCAGTTTACATGGTAAGTCAAACTCACGTTGAATACATTTGCTTGTCATTAAAAAAGTTCATAGCATCTGAGGGCCCTGAGTACCTTTTTAGTGGGGTCTTTGGCATGATTATATTTCTGTCAAGACTGTAGAAAAATGGATGACGTTACGGTGATCATCATATTTTCATCAAAGACTTTGTCTCTAAAGCTGACAAAGCCTGTGTTAGATACCTGTGCTAATAATGTGTCCTCAGAGGACATTACTGTCTTTAAGTCTGGAATGAGTTGCCTTAATTTTGAGCAATGGCTTGACTTTCTCATGGAGTGAAGCTCATTTGACCTGTTTCCCTGCACTCTGTATGTGGGACTCTGATACTCCAGATGGATTGCTGTTTAGGATACTCTGCAGTTTTGCAAGTCCATCTCCTTTTCAAAAGGAGCTCAATGCTTTCTCAGTACACCGCCTAGCCGCCTTGCAGTCATAATTAATTATAGTTACCTAGTGCATTATTGCTGGTGTCTCCTCCTCCTGTGTTTCCTCGTCACCCAGGGTGATTGGTCACGTGCTGTCCTGACATCATAAAGCTAGAGCAGGGTGTCATCTGACATTAGGGACAATCAGTTGCCTAGCAAGTGATAAGATAAATTTATCATGGTATTGAAATGGGTTGCAGGGTAAATAGGGCACCCAGTTTAAAACCTAGATGGTTAGATGAATGAAACTGGGGCATTATTTGAGACTTGTGCATCTGTTTGAAGGTGCGGATAATCGCAATGTTCTGGACTTCTCTATAGCTTAACTGATAGGGATGTACTAAGATGAAGATGTTAAGATGTCGTTTATAGTTTTTATTATTCCCACAAACTATAGCGTAAACCTTCCTCCCTTAACTTATCAGATCACTTAATTGCTATTGGCGTATCATAACCTAAAAGAATTGCACTATAAAGGGGAAGCCTTCACTTGGCTGGCAATCACACCTATTTATCTAGGTCCTGATGTAGCTGCTAGTTGTGTAGAGAGTGTTGGCAAATGAGGCATAGAATTAAGATATGTACCCCAGTTTTATCTTGAAAACTGAGATTTTAATTTTTAGTAAGCTTTGGATTTTCACAATATTACTGTCTCCATAGTACTGATTATCAAGGCTTAGAAAATCCATTTATTATTGCTGTGCATTCGTTTGAAAATATTCAAGTTCTAATTGACTAACGGTGGACTTTTCCATCTGCAGAATATACTGAATGACCAGAGGTGGCAGTGCAGCAGAAGAGAATTTGTCTGCCTTCCTGATACCCCAAAAAAATAAGCAAATCCTCAGCACTCTGCCATCCTTCATCAGTTTACATGGTAAGTCAAACTCACGTTGAATACATTTGCTTGTCATTAAAAAAGTTCATAGCATCTGAGGGCCCTGAGTACCTTTTTAGTGGGGTCTTTGGCATGATTATATTTCTGTCAAGACTGTAGAAAAAGGGATGACGTTACGGTGATCATCATATTTTCATCAAAGACTTTGTCTCTGAAGCTGACAAAGCCTGTGTTAGATACCTGTGCTAATAATGTGTCCTCGGAGGACATTACTGTCTTTAAGGCTGGAATGAGTTGCCTTAATTTGGAGCAATGGTGTGACTTTCTCATGGAGTGAAGCTCATTTGACCTGTTTCCCTGCACTCTGTATGTGGGACTCTGATACTCCAGATGGATTGCTGTTTAGGATACTCTGCAGTTTTGCAAGTCCATCTCCTTTTCAAAAGGAGCTCAATGCTTTCTCAGTACACAGCCTAGCCGCCTTGCAGTCATAATTAATTATAGTTACCTAGTGCATAATTGCTGGTGTCTCCTCCTCCTGTGTTGCCTCGTCACCCAGGGTGATTGGTCACGTGCTGTCCTGACATCATAAAGCTAGAGCAGGGTGTCATCTGACATGAGGGACAATCAGTTGCCTAGAAAGTGATGAGATACATTTATCATGGTATTGAAATGGGTTGCAGGGTAAATAGGGCACCCAGCTTAAAACCTAGATGGTTAGATGAATGAAACTGGGGCATTATTTGAGACTTGTGCATCTGTTTGAAGCTGCGGATAATCACAATGTTCTGGACTTCTCTATAGCTTAACTGATAGGGATGTACTAAGATGAAGATGTTAAGATGTCGTTTATAGTTGTTATTATTCGCACTAACTATAGCGTAAACCTTCCTCCCTTAACTTATCAGATCACTTAATTGCTATTGGCGTATCATAACCTAAAAGAATTGCACTGAAAAGGGGACGCCTTCACTTGGCTGGCAATCACACCTATTTATCTAGGTCCTGATGTAGCTGCTAGTTGTGTAGAGAGTGTTGGCAAATGAGGCATAGAATTAAGATATGTACCCCAGTTTTATCTTGAAAACTGAGATTTAAATTTTTAGTAATCTTTGGATTTTCACAATATTACTGTCTCCATAGTACTGATTATCAAGGCTTAGAAAATCCATTTATTATTGCTGTGCATTCGTTTGAAAATATTCAAGTTCTAATTGACTAACGGTGGACTTTTCCATCTGCAGAATATACTGAATGACCAGAGGTGGCAGTGCAGCAGAAGAGAATTTGTCTGCCTTCCTGATACCCAAAAAAAAGCGCAATTCCTCAGCACTCTGCCATCCTTCATCAGTTTACATGGTAAGTCAAACTCACGTTGAATACATTTGCTTATCATTAAAAAAGTTCATAGCATCTGAGGGCCCTGAGTACCTTTTTAGTGGGGTCTTTGGCATGATTATATTTCTGTCAAGACTGTAGAAAAATGGATGACGTTACGGTGATCATCATATTTTCATCAAAGACTTTGTCTCTAAAGCTGACAAAGCCTGTGTTAGATACCTGTGCTAATAATGTGTCCTCAGAGGATATTACTGTCTTTAAGGCTGGAATGAGTTGCCTTAATTTGGAGCAATGGCGTGACTTTCTCATGGAGTGAAGCTCATTTGACCTGTTTCCCTGCACTCTGTATGTGGGACTCTGATACTCCAGACGGATTGCTGTTTAGGATACTCTGCAGTTTTGCAAGTCCATCTCCTTTTCAAAAGGAGCTCAATGCTTTCTCAGTACACCGCCTAGCAGCCTTGCAGTCATAATTAATTATAGTTACCTAGTGCATTATTGCTGGTGTCTCCTCCTCCTGTGTTTCCTCGTCACCCAGGGTGATTGGTCACGTGCTGTCCTGACATCATAAAGCTAGAGCAGGGTGTCATCTGACATTAGGGACAATCAGTTGCCTAGCAAGTGATAAGATAAATTTATCATGGTATTGAAATGGGTTGCAGGGTAAATAGGGCACCCAGTTTAAAACCTAGATGGTTAGATGAATGAAACTGGGGCATTATTTGAGACTTGTGCATCTGTTTGAAGGTGCGGATAATCGCAATGTTCTGGACTTCTCTATAGCTTAACTGATAGGGATGTACTAAGATGAAGATGTTAAGATGTCGTTTATAGTTTTTATTATTCCCACAAACTATAGCGTAAACCTTCCTCCCTTAACTTATCAGATCACTTAATTGCTATTGGCGTATCATAACCTAAAAGAATTGCACTATAAAGGGGAAGCCTTCACTTGGCTGGCAATCACACCTATTTATCTAGGTCCTGATGTAGCTGCTAGTTGTGTAGAGAGTGTTGGCAAATGAGGCATAGAATTAAGATATGTACCCCAGTTTTATCTTGAAAACTGAGATTTTAATTTTTAGTAAGCTTTGGATTTTCACAATATTACTGTCTCCATAGTACTGATTATCAAGGCTTAGAAAATCCATTTATTATTGCTGTGCATTCGTTTGAAAATATTCAAGTTCTAATTGACTAACGGTGGACTTTTCCATCTGCAGAATATACTGAATGACCAGAGGTGGCAGTGCAGCAGAAGAGAATTTGTCTGCCTTCCTGATACCCCAAAAAAATAAGCAAATCCTCAGCACTCTGCCATCCTTCATCAGTTTACATGGTAAGTCAAACTCACGTTGAATACATTTGCTTGTCATTAAAAAAGTTCATAGCATCTGAGGGCCCTGAGTACCTTTTTAGTGGGGTCTTTGGCATGATTATATTTCTGTCAAGACTGTAGAAAAATGGATGACGTTACGGTGATCATCATATTTTCATCAAAGACTTTGTCTCTAAAGCTGACAAAGCCTGTGTTAGATACCTGTGCTAATAATGTGTCCTCAGAGGACATTACTGTCTTTAAGGCTGGAATGAGTTGCCTTAATTTGGAGCAATGGTGTGACTTTCTCATGGAGTGAAGCTCATTTGACCTGTTTCCCTGCACTCTGTATGTGGGACTCTGATACTCCAGATGGATTGCTGTTTAGGATACTCTGCAGTTTTGCAACTCCATCTCCTTTTCAAAAGGAGCTCATGCTTTCTCAGTACACAGCCTAGCCGCCTTGCAGTCATAATTATTTATAGTTACCTAGTGCATAATTGCTGGTGTCTCCTCCTCCTGTGTTTCTTTGTCACCCAGGGTGATTGGTCACGTGCTGTCCTGACATCATAAAGCTAGAGCAGGGTGTCATCTGACATGAGGGACAATCAGTTGCCTAGCAAGTGATGAGATACATTTATCATGGTATTGAAATGGGTTGCAGGGTAAATAGGGCACCCAGCTTAAAACCTAGATGGTTAGATGAATGAAACTGGGGCATTATTTGACACTTGTGCATCTGTTTGAAGGTGCGGATAATCACAATGTTCTGGACTTCTCTATAGCTTAACTGATAGGGATGTACTAAGATGAAGATGTTAAGATGTCGTTTATAGTTTTTATTATTCCCACTAACTATAGCGTAAACCTTCCTCCCTTAACTTATCAGATCACTTAATTGCTATTGGCGTATCATAACCTAAAATAATTGCACTGAAAAGGGAACGCCTTCACTTGGCTGGCAATCACACCTATTTATCTAGGTCCTGATGTAGCTGCTAGTTGTGTAGAGAGTGTTGGCAAATGAGGCATAGAATTAAGATATGTACCCCAGTTTTATCTTGAAAACTGAGATTTTAATTTTTAGTAAGCTTTGGATTTTCACAATATTACTGTCTCCATAGTACTGATTATCAAGGCTTAGAAAATCCATTTATTATTGCTGTGCATTCGTTTGAAAATATTCAAGTTCTAATTGACTAACGGTGGACTTTTCCATCTGCAGAATATACTGAATGACCAGAGGTGGCAGTGCAGCAGAAGAGAATTTGTCTGCCTTCCTGATACCCCAAAAAAATAAGCAAATCCTCAGCACTCTGCCATCCTTCATCAGTTTACATGGTAAGTCAAACTCACGTTGAATACATTTGCTTGTCATTAAAAAAGTTCATAGCATCTGAGGGCCCTGAGTACCTTTTTAGTGGGGTCTTTGGCATGATTATATTTCTGTCAAGACTGTAGAAAAATGGATGACGTTACGGTGATCATCATATTTTCATCAAAGACTTTGTCTCTAAAGCTGACAAAGCCTGTGTTAGATACCTGTGCTAATAATGTGTCCTCAGAGGACATTACTGTCTTTAAGGCTGGAATGAGTTGCCTTAATTTGGAGCAATGGTGTGACTTTCTCATGGAGTGAAGCTCATTTGACCTGTTTCCCTGCACTCTGTATGTGGGACTCTGATACTCCAGATGGATTGCTGTTTAGGATACTCTGCAGTTTTGCAACTCCATCTCCTTTTCAAAAGGAGCTCATGCTTTCTCAGTACACAGCCTAGCCGCCTTGCAGTCATAATTATTTATAGTTACCTAGTGCATAATTGCTGGTGTCTCCTCCTCCTGTGTTTCTTTGTCACCCAGGGTGATTGGTCACGTGCTGTCCTGACATCATAAAGCTAGAGCAGGGTGTCATCTGACATGAGGGACAATCAGTTGCCTAGCAAGTGATGAGATACATTTATCATGGTATTGAAATGGGTTGCAGGGTAAATAGGGCACCCAGCTTAAAACCTAGATGGTTAGATGAATGAAACTGGGGCATTATTTGACACTTGTGCATCTGTTTGAAGGTGCGGATAATCACAATGTTCTGGACTTCTCTATAGCTTAACTGATAGGGATGTACTAAGATGAAGATGTTAAGATGTCGTTTATAGTTTTTATTATTCCCACTAACTATAGCGTAAACCTTCCTCCCTTAACTTATCAGATCACTTAATTGCTATTGGCGTATCATAACCTAAAATAATTGCACTGAAAAGGGAACGCCTTCACTTGGCTGGCAATCACACCTATTTATCTAGGTCCTGATGTAGCTGCTAGTTGTGTAGAGAGTGTTGGCAAATGAGGCATAGAATTAAGATATGTACCCCAGTTTTATCTTGAAAACTGAGATTTTAATTTTTAGTAAGCTTTGGATTTTCACAATATTACTGTCTCCATAGTACTGATTATCAAGGCTTAGAAAATCCATTTATTATTGCTGTGCATTCGTTTGAAAATATTCAAGTTCTAATTGACTAACGGTGGACTTTTCCATCTGCAGAATATACTGAATGACCAGAGGTGGCAGTGCAGCAGAAGAGAATTTGTCTGCCTTCCTGATACCCAAAAAAAATAAGCAAATCCTCAGCACTCTGCCATCCTTCATCAGTTTACATGGTAAGTCAAACTCACGTTGAATACATTTGCTTGTCAATAAAAAAGTTCATAGCATCTGAGGGCCCTGAGTACCTTTTTAGTGGGGTCTTTGGCATGATTATATTTCTGTCAAGACTGTAGAAAAAGGGATGACGTTACGGTGATCATCATATTTTCATCAAAGACTTTGTCTCTAAAGCTGACAAAGCCTGTGTTAGATACCTGTGCTAATAATGTGTCCTCAGAGGACATTACTGTCTTTAAGGCTGGAATGAGTTGCCTTAATTTGGAGCAATGGTGTGACTTTCTCATGGAGTGAAGCTCATTTGACCTGTTTCCCTGCACTCTGTATGTGGGACTCTGATACTCCAGATGGATTGCTGTTTAGGATACTCTGCAGTTTTGCAACTCCATCTCCTTTTCAAAAGGAGCTCATGCTTTCTCAGTACACAGCCTAGCCGCCTTGCAGTCATAATTAATTATAGTTACCTAGTGCATAATTGCTGGTGTCTCCTCCTCCTCCTGTGTTTCTTTGTCACCCAGGGTGATTGGTCACGTGCTGTCCTGACATCATAAAGCTAGAGCAGGGTGTCATCTGACATGAGGGACAATCAGTTGCCTAGCAAGTGATGAGATACATTTATCATGGTATTGAAATGGGTTGCAGGGTAAATAGGGCACCCAGCTTAAAACCTAGATGGTTAGATGAATGAAACTGGGGCATTATTTGAGACTTGTGCATCTGTTTGAAGGTGCGGATAATCACAATGTTCTGGACTTCTCTATAGCTTAACTGATAGGGATGTACTAAGATGAAGATGTTAAGATGTCGTTTATAGTTTTTATTATTCCCGCAAACTATAGCATAAACCTTCCTCCCTTAACTTATCAGATCACTTAATTGCTATTGGCGTATCATAACCTAAAAGAATTGCACTATAAAGGGGAAGCCTTCACTTGGCT
Organism: Lissotriton vulgaris; assembly: GCF_964263255.1. Taxonomy (NCBI): domain Eukaryota; kingdom Metazoa; phylum Chordata; class Amphibia; order Caudata; family Salamandridae; genus Lissotriton; species Lissotriton vulgaris. The sequence goes on from NC_141695.1 coordinate 1,356,770,395, forward strand.
GGCAATCACACCTATTTATCTAGGTCCTGATGTAGCTGCTAGTTGTGTAGAGAGTGTTGGCAAATGAGGCATAGAATTAAGATATGTACCCCAGTTTTATCTTGAAAACTGAGATTTAAATTTGTAGTAAACATTGGATTTTCACAATATTACTGTCTCCATAGTACTGATTATCAAGGCTTAGAAAATCCATTTATTATTGCTGTGCATTCGTTTGAAAATATTCAAGTTCTAATTGACTAACGGTGGACTTTTCCATCTGCAGAATATACTGAATGACCAGAGGTGGCAGTGCAGCAGAAGAGAATTTGTCTGCCTTCCTGTTACCCAAAAAAAAAGCGCAATTCCTCAGCACTCTGCCATCCTTCATCAGTTTACATGGTAAGTCAAACTCACGTTGAATACATTTGCTTATCATTAAAAAAGTTCATAGCATCTGAGGGCCCTGAGTACCTTTTTAGTGGGGTCTTTGGCATGATTATATTTCTGTCAAGACTGTAGAAAAATGGATGACGTTACGGTGATCATCATATTTTCATCAAAGACTTTGTCTCTAAAGCTGACAAAGCCTGTGTTAGATACCTGTGCTAATAATGTGTCCTCAGAGGACATTACTGTCTTTAAGGCTGGAATGAGTTGCCTTAATTTGGAGCAATGGCGTGACTTTCTCATGGAGTGAAGCTCATTTGACCTGTTTCCCTGCACTCTGTATGTGGGACTCTGATACTCCAGATGGATTGCTGTTTAGGATACTCTGCAGTTTTGCAAGTCCATCTCCTTTTCAAAAGGAGCTCAATGCTTTCTCAGTACACCGCCTAGCCGCCTTGCAGTCATAATTAATTATAGTTACCTAGTGCATTATTGCTGGTGTCTCCTCCTCCTGTGTTTCCTCGTCACCCAGGGTGATTGGTCACGTGCTGTCCTGACATCATAAAGCTAGAGCAGGGTGTCATCTGACATGAGGGACAATCAGTTGCCTAGCAAGTGATAAGATACATTTATCATGGTATTGAAATGGGTTGCAGGGTAAATAGGGCACCCAGCTTAAAACCTAGATGGTTAGATGAATGAAACTGGGGCATTATTTGAGACTTGTGCATCTGTTTGAAGGTGCGGATAATCACAATGTTCTGGACTTCTCTATAGCTTAACTGATAGGGATGTACTAAGATGAAGATGTTAAGATGTCGTTTATAGTTTTTATTATTCCCACAAACTATAGCGTAAACCTTCCTCCCTTAACTTATCAGATCACTTAATTGCTATTGGCGTATCATAACCTAAAAGAATTGCACTATAAAGTGGAAGCCTTCACTTGGCTGGCAATCACACCTATTTATCTAGGTCCTGATGTAGCTGCTAGTTGTGTAGAGAGTGTTGGCAAATGAGGCATAGAATTAAGATATGTACCCCAGTTTTATCTTGAAAACTGAGATTTTAATTTTTAGTAAGCTTTGGATTTTCACAATATTACTGTCTCCATAGTACTGATTATCAAGGCTTAGAAAATCCATTTATTATTGCTGTGCATTCGTTTGAAAATATTCAAGTTCTAATTGACTAACGGTGGACTTTTCCATCTGCAGAATATACTGAATGACCAGAGGTGCCAGTGCAGCAGAAGAGAATTTGTCTGCCTTCCTGATACCCAAAAAAAATAAGCAAATCCACAGCACTCTGCCATCCTTCATCAGTTTACATGGTAAGTCAAACTCACGTTGAATACATTTGCTTGTCATTAAAAAAGTTCATAGCATCTGAGGGCCCTGAGTACCTTTTTAGTGGGGTCTTTGGCATGATTATATTTCTGTCAAGACTGTAGAAAAAGGGATGACGTTACGGTGATCATCATATTTTCATCAAAGACTTTGTCTCTAAAGCTGACAAAGCCTGTGTTAGATACCTGTGCTAATAATGTGTCCTCAGAGGACATTACTGTTTTTAAGGCTGGAATGAGTTGCCTTAATTTGGAGCAATGGCGTGACTTTCTCATGGAGTGAAGCTCATTTGACCTGTTTCCCTGCACTCTGTATGTGGGACTCTGATACTCCAGATGGATTGCTGTTTAGGATACTCTGCAGTTTTGCAAGTCCATCTCCTTTTCAAAAGGAGCTCAATGCTTTCTCAGTACACCGCCTAGCCGCCTTGCAGTCATAATTAATTATAGTTACCTAGTGCCTTATTGCTGGTGTCTCCTCCTCCTGTGTTTTCTCGTCACCCAGGGTGATTGGTCACGTGCTGTCCTGACATCATAAAGCTAGAGCAGGGTGTCATCTGACATGAGGGACAATCAGTTGCCTAGCAAGTGATAAGATAAATTTATCATGGTATTGAAATGGGTTGCAGGGTAAATAGGGCACCCAGCTTAAAACCTAGATGGTTAGATGAATGAAACTGGGGCATTATTTGACACTTGTGCATCTGTTTGAAGGTGCGGATAATCACAATGTTCTGGACTTCTCTATAGCTTAACTGATAGGGATGTACTAAGATGAAGATGTTAAGATGTCGTTTATAGTTTTTATTATTCCCACTAACTATAGCGTAAACCTTCCTCCCTTAACTTATCAGATCACTTAATTGCTATTGGCGTATCATAACCTAAAATAATTGCACTGAAAAGGGAACGCCTTTACTTGGCTGGCAATCACACCTATTTATCTAGGTCCTGATGTAGCTGCTAGTTGTGTAGAGAGTGTTGGCAAATGAGGTATAGAATTAAGATATGTACCCCAGTTTTATCTTGAAAACTGAGATTTAAATTTTTAGTAAACTTTGGATTTTCACAATATTACTGTCTCCATGGTACTGATTATCAAGGCTTAGAAAATCCATTTATTATTGCTGTGCATTCGTTTGAAAATATTCAAGTTCTAATTGACTAACGGTGGACTTTTCCATCTGCAGAATATACTGAATGACCAGAGGTGGCAGTGCAGCAGAAGAGAATTTGTCTGCCTTCCTGATACCCAAAAAAAAAGCGCAATTCCTCAGCACTCTGCCATCCTTCATCAGTTTACATGGTAAGTCAAACTCACGTTGAATACATTTGCTTATCATTAAAAAAGTTCATAGCATCTGAGGGCCCTGAGTACCTTTTTAGTGGGGTCTTTGGCATGATTATATTTCTGTCAAGACTGTAGAAAAATGGATGACGTTACGGTGATCATCATATTTTCATCAAAGACTTTGTCTCTAAAGCTGACAAAGCCTGTGTTAGATACCTGTGCTAATAATGTGTCCTCAGAGGACATTACTGTCTTTAAGTCTGGAATGAGTTGCCTTAATTTTGAGCAATGGCTTGACTTTCTCATGGAGTGAAGCTCATTTGACCTGTTTCCCTGCACTCTGTATGTGGGACTCTGATACTCCAGATGGATTGCTGTTTAGGATACTCTGCAGTTTTGCAAGTCCATCTCCTTTTCAAAAGGAGCTCAATGCTTTCTCAGTACACCGCCTAGCCGCCTTGCAGTCATAATTAATTATAGTTACCTAGTGCATTATTGCTGGTGTCTCCTCCTCCTGTGTTTCCTCGTCACCCAGGGTGATTGGTCACGTGCTGTCCCGACATCATAAAGCTAGAGCAGGGTGTCATCTGACATGAGGGACAATCAGTTGCCTAGCAAGTGATAAGATAAATTTATCATGGTATTGAAATGGGTTGCAGGGTAAATAGGGCACCCAGCTTAAAACCTAGATGGTTAGATGAATGAAACTGGGGCATTATTTGAGACTTGTGCATCTGTTTGAAGGTGCGGATAATCACAATGTTCTGGACTTCTCTATAGCTTAACTGATAGGGATGTACTAAGATGAAGATGTTAAGATGTCGTTTATAGTTTTTATTATTCCCGCAAACTATAGCATAAACCTTCCTCCCTTAACTTATCAGATCACTTAATTGCTATTGGCGTATCATAACCTAAAAGAATTGCACTATAAAGGGGAAGCCTTCACTTGGCTGGCAATCACACCTATTTATCTAGGTCCTGATGTAGCTGCTAGTTGTGTAGAGAGTGTTGGCAAATGAGGCATAGAATTAAGATATGTACCCCAGTTTTATCTTGAAAACTGAGATTTTAATTTTTAGTAAGCTTTGGATTGTCACAATATTACTGTCTCCATAGTACTGATTATCAAGGCTTAGAAAATCCATTTATTATTGCTGTGCATTCGTTTGAAAATATTCAAGTTCTAATTGACTAACGGTGGACTTTTCCATCTGCAGAATATACTGAATGACCAGAGGTGGCAGTGCAGCAGAAGAGAATTTGTCTGCCTTCCTGATACCCAAAAAAAATAAGCAAATCCTCAGCACTCTGCCATCCTTCATCAGTTTACATGGTAAGTCAAACTCACGTTGAATACATTTGCTTGTCATTAAAAAAGTTCATAGCATCTGAGGGCCCTGAGTACCTTTTTAGTGGGGTCTTTGGCATGATTATATTTCTGTCAAGACTGTAGAAAAATGGATGACGTTACGGTGATCATCATATTTTCATCAAAGACTTTGTCTCTAAAGCTGACAAAGCCTGTGTTAGATACCTGTGCTAATAATGTGTCCTCAGAGGAAATTACTGTCTTTCAGTCTGGAATGAGTTGCCTTAATTTGGAGCAATGGCGTGACTTTCTCATGGAGTGAAGCTCATTTGACCTGTTTCCCTGCACTCTGTATGTGGGACTCTGATACTCCAGATGGATTGCTGTTTAGGATACTCTGCAGTTTTGCAAGTCCATCTCCTTTTCAAAAGGAGCTCAATGCTTTCTCAGTACACCGCCTAGCCGCCTTGCAGTCATAATTAATTATAGTTACCTAGTGCATTATTGCTGGTGTCTCCTCCTCCTGTGTTTCCTCGTCACCCAGGGTGACTGGTCACGTGCTGTCCTGACATCATAAAGCTAGAGCAGGGTGTCATCTGACATGAGGGACAATCAGTTGTCTAGCAAGTGATGAGATAAATCTATCATGGTATTGAAATGGGTTGCAGGGTAAATAGGGCACCCAGCTTAAAACCTAGATGGTTAGATGAATGAAACTGGGGCATTATTTGAGACTTGTGCATCTGTTTGAAGGTGCGGATAATCACAATGTTCTGGACTTCTCTATAGCTTAACTGATAGGGATGTACTAAGATGAAGATGTTAAGATGTCGTTTATAGTTTTTATTATTCCCGCAAACTGTAGCATAAACCTTCCTCCCTTAACTTATCAGATCACTTAATTGCTATTGGCGTATCATAACCTAAAAGAATTGCACTATAAAGGGGAAGCCTTCACTTGGCTGGCAATCACACCTATTTATCTAGGTCCTGATGTAGCTGCTAGTTGTGTAGAGAGTGTTGGCAAATGAGGCATAGAATTAAGATATGTACCCCAGTTTTATCTTGAAAACTGAGATTTTAATTTTTAGTAAGCTTTGGATTGTCACAATATTACTGTCTCCATAGTACTGATTATCAAGGCTTAGAAAATCCATTTATTATTGCTGTGCATTCGTTTGAAAATATTCAAGTTTTAATTGACTAACGGTGGACTTTTCCATCTGCAGAATATACTGAATGACCAGAGGTGGCAGTGCAGCAGAAGAGAATTTGTCTGCCTTCCTGATACCCAAAAAAAATAAGCAAATCCTCAGCACTCTGCCATCCTTCATCAGTTTACATGGTAAGTCAAACTCACGTTGAATACATTTGCTTGTCATTAAAAAAGTTCATAGCATCTGAGGGCCCTGAGTACCTTTTTAGTGGGGTCTTTGGCATGATTATATTTCTGTCAAGACTGTAGAAAAAGGGATGACGTTACGGTGATCATCATATTTTCATCAAAGACTTTGTCTCTGAAGCTGACAAAGCCTGTGTTAGATACCTGTGCTAATAATGTGTCCTCGGAGGACATTACTGTCTTTAAGGCTGGAATGAGTTGCCTTAATTTTCGAGCAATGGTGTGACTTTCTCATGGAGTGAAGCTCATTTGACCTGTTTCCCTGCACTCTGTATGTGGGACTCTGATACTCCAGATGGATTGCTGTTTAGGATACTCTGCAGTTTTGCAAGTCCATCTCCTTTTCAAAAGGAGCTCAATGCTTTCTCAGTACACAGCCTAGCCGCCTTGCAGTCATAATTAATTATAGTTACCTAGTGCATAATTGCTGGTGTCTCCTCCTCCTGTGTTGCCTCGTCACCCAGGGTGATTGGTCACGTGCTGTCCTGACATCATAAAGCTAGAGCAGGGTGTCATCTGACATGAGGGACAATCAGTTGCCTAGCAAGTGATGAGATACATTTATCATGGTATTGAAATGGGTTGCAGGGTAAATAGGGCACCCAGCTTAAAACCTAGATGGTTAGATGAATGAAACTGGGGCATTATTTGAGACTTGTGCATCTGTTTGAAGCTGCGGATAATCACAATGTTCTGGACTTCTCTATAGCTTAACTGATAGGGATGTACTAAGATGAAGATGTTAAGATGTCGTTTATAGTTGTTATTATTCGCACTAACTATAGCGTAAACCTTCCTCCCTTAACTTATCAGATCACTTAATTGCTATTGGCGTATCATAACCTAAAAGAATTGCACTGAAAAGGGGACGCCTTCACTTGGCTGGCAATCACACCTATTTATCTAGGTCCTGATGTAGCTGCTAGTTGTGTAGAGAGTGTTGGCAAATGAGGCATAGAGTTAAGATATGTACCCCAGTTTTATCTTGAAAACTGAGATTTAAATTTTTAGTAATCTTTGGATTTTCACAATATTACTGTCTCCATAGTACTGATTATCAAGGCTTAGAAAATCCATTTATTATTGCTGTGCATTCGTTTGAAAATATTCAAGTTCTAATTGACTAACGGTGGACTTTTCCATCTGCAGAATATACTGAATGACCAGAGGTGGCAGTGCAGCAGAAGAGAATTTGTCTGCCTTCCTGATACCCAAAAAAAAGCGCAATTCCTCAGCACTCTGCCATCCTTCATCAGTTTACATGGTAAGTCAAACTCACGTTGAATACATTTGCTTATCATTAAAAAAGTTCATAGCATCTGAGGGCCCTGAGTACCTTTTTAGTGGGGTCTTTGGCATGATTATATTTCTGTCAAGACTGTAGAAAAATGGATGACGTTACGGTGATCATCATATTTTCATCAAAGACTTTGTCTCTAAAGCTGACAAAGCCTGTGTTAGATACCTGTGCTAATAATGTGTCCTCAGAGGATATTACTGTCTTTAAGGCTGGAATGAGTTGCCTTAATTTGGAGCAATGGCGTGACTTTCTCATGGAGTGAAGCTCATTTGACCTGTTTCCCTGCACTCTGTATGTGGGACTCTGATACTCCAGACGGATTGCTGTTTAGGATACTCTGCAGTTTTGCAAGTCCATCTCCTTTTCAAAAGGAGCTCAATGCTTTCTCAGTACACCGCCTAGCAGCCTTGCAGTCATAATTAATTATAGTTACCTAGTGCATTATTGCTGGTGTCTCCTCCTCCTGTGTTTCCTCGTCACCCAGGGTGATTGGTCACGTGCTGTCCTGACATCATAAAGCTAGAGCAGGGTGTCATCTGACATTAGGGACAATCAGTTGCCTAGCAAGTGATAAGATAAATTTATCATGGTATTGAAATGGGTTGCAGGGTAAATAGGGCACCCAGTTTAAAACCTAGATGGTTAGATGAATGAAACTGGGGCATTATTTGAGACTTGTGCATCTGTTTGAAGGTGCGGATAATCGCAATGTTCTGGACTTCTCTATAGCTTAACTGATAGGGATGTACTAAGATGAAGATGTTAAGATGTCGTTTATAGTTTTTATTATTCCCACAAACTATAGCGTAAACCTTCCTCCCTTAACTTATCAGATCACTTAATTGCTATTGGCGTATCATAACCTAAAAGAATTGCACTATAAAGGGGAAGCCTTCACTTGGCTGGCAATCACACCTATTTATCTAGGTCCTGATGTAGCTGCTAGTTGTGTAGAGAGTGTTGGCAAATGAGGCATAGAATTAAGATATGTACCCCAGTTTTATCTTGAAAACTGAGATTTTAATTTTTAGTAAGCTTTGGATTTTCACAATATTACTGTCTCCATAGTACTGATTATCAAGGCTTAGAAAATCCATTTATTATTGCTGTGCATTCGTTTGAAAATATTCAAGTTCTAATTGACTAACGGTGGACTTTTCCATCTGCAGAATATACTGAATGACCAGAGGTGGCAGTGCAGCAGAAGAGAATTTGTCTGCCTTCCTGATACCCCAAAAAAATAAGCAAATCCTCAGCACTCTGCCATCCTTCATCAGTTTACATGGTAAGTCAAACTCACGTTGAATACATTTGCTTGTCATTAAAAAAGTTCATAGCATCTGAGGGCCCTGAGTACCTTTTTAGTGGGGTCTTTGGCATGATTATATTTCTGTCAAGACTGTAGAAAAATGGATGACGTTACGGTGATCATCATATTTTCATCAAAGACTTTGTCTCTAAAGCTGACAAAGCCTGTGTTAGATACCTGTGCTAATAATGTGTCCTCAGAGGACATTACTGTCTTTAAGGCTGGAATGAGTTGCCTTAATTTGGAGCAATGGTGTGACTTTCTCATGGAGTGAAGCTCATTTGACCTGTTTCCCTGCACTCTGTATGTGGGACTCTGATACTCCAGATGGATTGCTGTTTAGGATACTCTGCAGTTTTGCAACTCCATCTCCTTTTCAAAAGGAGCTCATGCTTTCTCAGTACACAGCCTAGCCGCCTTGCAGTCATAATTATTTATAGTTACCTAGTGCATAATTGCTGGTGTCTCCTCCTCCTGTGTTTCTTTGTCACCCAGGGTGATTGGTCACGTGCTGTCCTGACATCATAAAGCTAGAGCAGGGTGTCATCTGACATGAGGGACAATCAGTTGCCTAGCAAGTGATGAGATACATTTATCATGGTATTGAAATGGGTTGCAGGGTAAATAGGGCACCCAGCTTAAAACCTAGATGGTTAGATGAATGAAACTGGGGCATTATTTGACACTTGTGCATCTGTTTGAAGGTGCGGATAATCACAATGTTCTGGACTTCTCTATAGCTTAACTGATAGGGATGTACTAAGATGAAGATGTTAAGATGTCGTTTATAGTTTTTATTATTCCCACTAACTATAGCGTAAACCTTCCTCCCTTAACTTATCAGATCACTTAATTGCTATTGGCGTATCATAACCTAAAATAATTGCACTGAAAAGGGAACGCCTTCACTTGGCTGGCAATCACACCTATTTATCTAGGTCCTGATGTAGCTGCTAGTTGTGTAGAGAGTGTTGGCAAATGAGGCATAGAATTAAGATATGTACCCCAGTTTTATCTTGAAAACTGAGATTTTAATTTTTAGTAAGCTTTGGATTTTCACAATATTACTGTCTCCATAGTACTGATTATCAAGGCTTAGAAAATCCATTTATTATTGCTGTGCATTCGTTTGAAAATATTCAAGTTCTAATTGACTAACGGTGGACTTTTCCATCTGCAGAATATACTGAATGACCAGAGGTGGCAGTGCAGCAGAAGAGAATTTGTCTGCCTTCCTGATACCCAAAAAAAATAAGCAAATCCTCAGCACTCTGCCATCCTTCATCAGTTTACATGGTAAGTCAAACTCACGTTGAATACATTTGCTTGTCAATAAAAAAGTTCATAGCATCTGAGGGCCCTGAGTACCTTTTTAGTGGGGTCTTTGGCATGATTATATTTCTGTCAAGACTGTAGAAAAAGGGATGACGTTACGGTGATCATCATATTTTCATCAAAGACTTTGTCTCTAAAGCTGACAAAGCCTGTGTTAGATACCTGTGCTAATAATGTGTCCTCAGAGGACATTACTGTCTTTAAGGCTGGAATGAGTTGCCTTAATTTGGAGCAATGGTGTGACTTTCTCATGGAGTGAAGCTCATTTGACCTGTTTCCCTGCACTCTGTATGTGGGACTCTGATACTCCAGATGGATTGCTGTTTAGGATACTCTGCAGTTTTGCAACTCCATCTCCTTTTCAAAAGGAGCTCATGCTTTCTCAGTACACAGCCTAGCCGCCTTGCAGTCATAATTAATTATAGTTACCTAGTGCATAATTGCTGGTGTCTCCTCCTCCTCCTGTGTTTCTTTGTCACCCAGGGTGATTGGTCACGTGCTGTCCTGACATCATAAAGCTAGAGCAGGGTGTCATCTGACATGAGGGACAATCAGTTGCCTAGCAAGTGATGAGATACATTTATCATGGTATTGAAATGGGTTGCAGGGTAAATAGGGCACCCAGCTTAAAACCTAGATGGTTAGATGAATGAAACTGGGGCATTATTTGAGACTTGTGCATCTGTTTGAAGGTGCGGATAATCACAATGTTCTGGACTTCTCTATAGCTTAACTGATAGGGATGTACTAAGATGAAGATGTTAAGATGTCGTTTATAGTTTTTATTATTCCCGCAAACTATAGCATAAACCTTCCTCCCTTAACTTATCAGATCACTTAATTGCTATTGGCGTATCATAACCTAAAAGAATTGCACTATAAAGGGGAAGCCTTCACTTGGCTGGCAATCACACCTATTTATCTAGGTCCTGATGTAGCTGCTAGTTGTGTAGAGAGTGTTGGCAAATGAGGCATAGAATTAAGATATGTACCCCAGTTTTATCTTGAAAACTGAGATTTTAATTTTTAGTAAGCTTTGGATTGTCACAATATTACTGTCTCCATAGTACTGATTATCAAGGCTTAGAAAATCCATTTATTATTGCTGTGCATTCGTTTGAAAATATTCAAGTTCTAATTGACTAACGGTGGACTTTTCCATCTGCAGAATATACTGAATGACCAGAGGTGGCAGTGCAGCAGAAGAGAATTTGTCTGCCTTCCTGATACCCCAAAAAAATAAGCAAATCCTCAGCACTCTGCCATCCTTCATCAGTTTACATGGTAAGTCAAACTCACGTTGAATACATTTGCTTGTCATTAAAAAAGTTCATAGCATCTGAGGGCCCTGAGTACCTTTTTAGTGGGGTCTTTGGCATGATTATATTTCTGTCAAGACTGTAGAAAAATGGATGACGTTACGGTGATCATCATATTTTCATCAAAGACTTTGTCTCTAAAGCTGACAAAGCCTGTGTTAGATACCTGTGCTAATAATGTGTCCTCAGAGGAAATTACTGTCTTTCAGTCTGGAATGAGTTGCCTTAATTTGGAGCAATGGCGTGACTTTCTCATGGAGTGAAGCTCATTTGACCTGTTTCCCTGCACTCTGTATGTGGGACTCTGATACTCCAGATGGATTGCTGTTTAGGATACTCTGCAGTTTTGCAAGTCCATCTCCTTTTCAAAAGGAGCTCAATGCTTTCTCAGTACACCGCCTAGCCGCCTTGCAGTCATAATTAATTATAGTTACCTAGTGCATTATTGCTGGTGTCTCCTCCTCCTGTGTTTCCTCGTCACCCAGGGTGACTGGTCACGTGCTGTCCTGACATCATAAAGCTAGAGCAGGGTGTCATCTGACATGAGGGACAATCAGTTGCCTAGCAAGTGATGAGATAAATCTATCATGGTATTGAAATGGGTTGCAGGGTAAATAGGGCACCCAGCTTAAAACCTAGATGGTTAGATGAATGAAACTGGGGCATTATTTGAGACTTGTGCATCTGTTTGAAGGTGCGGATAATCACAATGTTCTGGACTTCTCTATAGCTTAACTGATAGGGATGTACTAAGATGAAGATGTTAAGATGTCGTTTATAGTTTTTATTATTCCCGCAAACTGTAGCATAAACCTTCCTCCCTTAACTTATCAGATCACTTAATTGCTATTGGCGTATCATAACCTAAAAGAATTGCACTATAAAGGGGAAGCCTTCACTTGGCTGGCAATCACACCTATTTATCTAGGTCCTGATGTAGCTGCTAGTTGTGTAGAGAGTGTTGGCAAATGAGGCATAGAATTAAGATATGTACCCCAGTTTTATCTTGAAAACTGAGATTTTAATTTTTAGTAAGCTTTGGATTGTCACAATATAACTGTCTCCATAGTACTGATTATCAAGGCTTAGAAAATCCATTTATTATTGCTGTGCATTCGTTTGAAAATATTCAAGTTTTAATTGACTAACGGTGGACTTTTCCATCTGCAGAATATACTGAATGACCAGAGGTGGCAGTGCAGCAGAAGAGAATTTGTCTGCCTTCCTGATACCCAAAAAAAATAAGCAAATCCTCAGCACTCTGCCATCCTTCATCAGTTTACATGGTAAGTCAAACTCACGTTGAATACATTTGCTTGTCATTAAAAAAGTTCATAGCATCTGAGGGCCCTGAGTACCTTTTTAGTGGGGTCTTTGGCATGATTATATTTCTGTCAAGACTGTAGAAAAAGGGATGACGTTACGGTGATCATCATATTTTCATCAAAGACTTTGTCTCTGAAGCTGACAAAGCCTGTGTTAGATACCTGTGCTAATAATGTGTCCTCGGAGGACATTACTGTCTTTAAGGCTGGAATGAGTTGCCTTAATTTGGAGCAATGGTGTGACTTTCTCATGGAGTGAAGCTCATTTGACCTGTTTCCCTGCACTCTGTATGTGGGACTCTGATACTCCAGATGGATTGCTGTTTAGGATACTCTGCAGTTTTGCAACTCCATCTCCTTTTCAAAAGGAGCTCATGCTTTCTCAGTACACAGCCTAGCCGCCTTGCAGTCATAATTATTTATAGTTACCTAGTGCATAATTGCTGGTGTCTCCTCCTCCTGTGTTTCTTTGTCACCCAGGGTGATTGGTCACGTGCTGTCCTGACATCATAAAGCTAGAGCAGGGTGTCATCTGACATGAGGGACAATCAGTTGCCTAGCAAGTGATGAGATACATTTATCATGGTATTGAAATGGGTTGCAGGGTAAATAGGGCACCCAGCTTAAAACCTAGATGGTTAGATGAATGAAACTGGGGCATTATTTGACACTTGTGCATCTGTTTGAAGGTGCGGATAATCACAATGTTCTGGACTTCTCTATAGCTTAACTGATAGGGATGTACTAAGATGAAGATGTTAAGATGTCGTTTATAGTTTTTATTATTCCCACTAACTATAGCGTAAACCTTCCTCCCTTAACTTATCAGATCACTTAATTGCTATTGGCGTATCATAACCTAAAATAATTGCACTGAAAAGGGAACGCCTTCACTTGGCTGGCAATCACACCTATTTATCTAGGTCCTGATGTAGCTGCTAGTTGTGTAGAGAGTGTTGGCAAATGAGGTATAGAATTAAGATATGTACCCCAGTTTTATCTTGAAAACTGAGATTTAAATTTTTAGTAAACTTTGGATTTTCACAATATTACTGTCTCCATGGTACTGATTATCAAGGCTTAGAAAATCCATTTATTATTGCTGTGCATTCGTTTGAAAATATTCAAGTTCTAATTGACTAACGGTGGACTTTTCCATCTGCAGAATATACTGAATGACCAGAGGTGGCAGTGCAGCAGAAGAGAATTTGTCTGCCTTCCTGATACCCCCAAAAAAAAGCGCAATTCCTCAGCACTCTGCCATCCTTCATCAGTTTACATGGTAAGTCAAACTCACGTTGAATACATTTGCTTGTCATTAAAAAAGTTCATAGCATCTGAGGGCCCTGAGTACCTTTTTAGTGGGGTCTTTGGCATGATTATATTTCTGTCAAGACTGTAGAAAAATGGATGACGTTACGGTGATCATCATATTTTCATCAAAGACTTTGTCTCTAAAGCTGACAAAGCCTGTGTTAGATACCTGTGCTAATAATGTGTCCTCAGAGGAAATTACTGTCTTTCAGTCTGGAATGAGTTGCCTTAATTTGGAGCAATGGCGTGACTTTCTCATGGAGTGAAGCTCATTTGACCTGTTTCCCTGCACTCTGTATGTGGGACTCTGATACTCCAGATGGATTGCTGTTTAGGATACTCTGCAGTTTTGCAAGTCCATCTCCTTTTCAAAAGGAGCTCAATGCTTTCTCAGTACACCGCCTAGCCGCCTTGCAGTCATAATTAATTATAGTTACCTAGTGCATTATTGCTGGTGTCTCCTCCTCCTGTGTTTCCTCGTCACCCAGGGTGACTGGTCACGTGCTGTCCTGACATCATAAAGCTAGAGCAGGGTGTCATCTGACATGAGGGACAATCAGTTGCCTAGCAAGTGATGAGATAAATCTATCATGGTATTGAAATGGGTTGCAGGGTAAATAGGGCACCCAGCTTAAAACCTAGATGGTTAGATGAATGAAACTGGGGCATTATTTGAGACTTGTGCATCTGTTTGAAGGTGCGGATAATCACAATGTTCTGGACTTCTCTATAGCTTAACTGATAGGGATGTACTAAGATGAAGATGTTAAGATGTCGTTTATAGTTTTTATTATTCCCGCAAACTGTAGCATAAACCTTCCTCCCTTAACTTATCAGATCACTTAATTGCTATTGGCGTATCATAACCTAAAAGAATTGCACTATAAAGGGGAAGCCTTCACTTGGCTGGCAATCACACCTATTTATCTAGGTCCTGATGTAGCTGCTAGTTGTGTAGAGAGTGTTGGCAAATGAGGCATAGAATTAAGATATGTACCCCAGTTTTATCTTGAAAACTGAGATTTTAATTTTTAGTAAGCTTTGGATTGTCACAATATTACTGTCTCCATAGTACTGATTATCAAGGCTTAGAAAATCCATTTATTATTGCTGTGCATTCGTTTGAAAATATTCAAGTTTTAATTGACTAACGGTGGACTTTTCCATCTGCAGAATATACTGAATGACCAGAGGTGGCAGTGCAGCAGAAGAGAATTTGTCTGCCTTCCTGATACCCAAAAAAAATAAGCAAATCCTCAGCACTCTGCCATCCTTCATCAGTTTACATGGTAAGTCAAACTCACGTTGAATACATTTGCTTGTCATTAAAAAAGTTCATAGCATCTGAGGGCCCTGAGTACCTTTTTAGTGGGGTCTTTGGCATGATTATATTTCTGTCAAGACTGTAGAAAAAGGGATGACGTTACGGTGATCATCATATTTTCATCAAAGACTTTGTCTCTGAAGCTGACAAAGCCTGTGTTAGATACCTGTGCTAATAATGTGTCCTCGGAGGACATTACTGTCTTTAAGGCTGGAATGAGTTGCCTTAATTTGGAGCAATGGTGTGACTTTCTCATGGAGTGAAGCTCATTTGACCTGTTTCCCTGCACTCTGTATGTGGGACTCTGATACTCCAGATGGATTGCTGTTTAGGATACTCTGCAGTTTTGCAAGTCCATCTCCTTTTCAAAAGGAGCTCAATGCTTTCTCAGTACACAGCCTAGCCGCCTTGCAGTCATAATTAATTATAGTTACCTAGTGCATAATTGCTGGTGTCTCCTCCTCCTGTGTTGCCTCGTCACCCAGGGTGATTGGTCACGTGCTGTCCTGACATCATAAAGCTAGAGCAGGGTGTCATCTGACATGAGGGACAATCAGTTGCCTAGCAAGTGATGAGATACATTTATCATGGTATTGAAATGGGTTGCAGGGTAAATAGGGCACCCAGCTTAAAACCTAGATGGTTAGATGAATGAAACTGGGGCATTATTTGAGACTTGTGCATCTGTTTGAAGCTGCGGATAATCACAATGTTCTGGACTTCTCTATAGCTTAACTGATAGGGATGTACTAAGATGAAGATGTTAAGATGTCGTTTATAGTTGTTATTATTCCCACTAACTATAGCGTAAACCTTCCTCCCTTAACTTATCAGATCACTTAATTGCTATTGGCGTATCATAACCTAAAAGAATTGCACTGAAAAGGGGACGCCTTCACTTGGCTGGCAATCACACCTATTTATCTAGGTCCTGATGTAGCTGCTAGTTGTGTAGAGAGTGTTGGCAAATGAGGCATAGAATTAAGATATGTACCCCAGTTTTATCTTGAAAACTGAGATTTAAATTTTTAGTAATCTTTGGATTTTCACAATATTACTGTCTCCATAGTACTGATTATCAAGGCTTAGAAAATCCATTTATTATTGCTGTGCATTCGTTTGAAAATATTCAAGTTCTAATTGACTAACGGTGGACTTTTCCATCTGCAGAATATACTGAATGACCAGAGGTGGCAGTGCAGCAGAAGAGAATTTGTCTGCCTTCCTGATACCCAAAAAAAAGCGCAATTCCTCAGCACTCTGCCATCCTTCATCAGTTTACATGGTAAGTCAAACTCACGTTGAATACATTTGCTTATCATTAAAAAAGTTCATAGCATCTGAGGGCCCTGAGTACCTTTTTAGTGGGGTCTTTGCCATGATTATATTTCTGTCAAGACTGTAGAAAAATGGATGATGTTACGGTGATCATCATATTTTCATCAAAGACTTTGTCTCTAAAGCTGACAAAGCCTGTGTTAGATACCTGTGCTAATAATGTGTCCTCAGAGGATATTACTGTCTTTAAGGCTGGAATGAGTTGCCTTAATTTGGAGCAATGGCGTGACTTTCTCATGGAGTGAAGCTCATTTGACCTGTTTCCCTGCACTCTGTATGTGGGACTCTGATACTCCAGACGGATTGCTGTTTAGGATACTCTGCAGTTTTGCAAGTCCATCTCCTTTTCAAAAGGAGCTCAATGCTTTCTCAGTACACCGCCTAGCAGCCTTGCAGTCATAATTAATTATAGTTACCTAGTGCATTATTGCTGGTGTCTCCTCCTCCTGTGTTTCCTCGTCACCCAGGGTGATTGGTCACGTGCTGTCCTGACATCATAAAGCTAGAGCAGGGTGTCATCTGACATTAGGGACAATCAGTTGCCTAGCAAGTGATAAGATAAATTTATCATGGTATTGAAATGGGTTGCAGGGTAAATAGGGCACCCAGTTTAAAACCTAGATGGTTAGATGAATGAAACTGGGGCATTATTTGAGACTTGTGCATCTGTTTGAAGGTGCGGATAATCGCAATGTTCTGGACTTCTCTATAGCTTAACTGATAGGGATGTACTAAGATGAAGATGTTAAGATGTCGTTTATAGTTTTTATTATTCCCACAAACTATAGCGTAAACCTTCCTCCCTTAACTTATCAGATCACTTAATTGCTATTGGCGTATCATAACCTAAAAGAATTGCACTATAAAGGGGAAGCCTTCACTTGGCTGGCAATCACACCTATTTATCTAGGTCCTGATGTAGCTGCTAGTTGTGTAGAGAGTGTTGGCAAATGAGGCATAGAATTAAGATATGTACCCCAGTTTTATCTTGAAAACTGAGATTTTAATTTTTAGTAAGCTTTGGATTTTCACAATATTACTGTCTCCATAGTACTGATTATCAAGGCTTAGAAAATCCATTTATTATTGCTGTGCATTCGTTTGAAAATATTCAAGTTCTAATTGACTAACGGTGGACTTTTCCATCTGCAGAATATACTGAATGACCAGAGGTGGCAGTGCAGCAGAAGAGAATTTGTCTGCCTTCCTGATACCCCAAAAAAATAAGCAAATCCTCAGCACTCTGCCATCCTTCATCAGTTTACATGGTAAGTCAAACTCACGTTGAATACATTTGCTTGTCATTAAAAAAGTTCATAGCATCTGAGGGCCCTGAGTACCTTTTTAGTGGGGTCTTTGGCATGATTATATTTCTGTCAAGACTGTAGAAAAAGGGATGACGTTACGGTGATCATCATATTTTCATCAAAGACTTTGTCTCTAAAGCTGACAAAGCCTGTGTTAGATACCTGTGCTAATAATGTGTCCTCAGAGGACATTACTGTCTTTAAGGCTGGAATGAGTTGCCTTAATTTGGAGCAATGGTGTGACTTTCTCATGGAGTGAAGCTCATTTGACCTGTTTCCCTGCACTCTGTATGTGGGACTCTGATACTCCAGATGGATTGCTGTTTAGGATACTCTGCAGTTTTGCAACTCCATCTCCTTTTCAAAAGGAGCTCATGCTTTCTCAGTACACAGCCTAGCCGCCTTGCAGTCATAATTATTTATAGTTACCTAGTGCATAATTGCTGGTGTCTCCTCCTCCTGTGTTTCTTTGTCACCCAGGGTGATTGGTCACGTGCTGTCCTGACATCATAAAGCTAGAGCAGGGTGTCATCTGACATGAGGGACAATCAGTTGCCTAGCAAGTGATGAGATACATTTATCATGGTATTGAAATGGGTTGCAGGGTAAATAGGGCACCCAGCTTAAAACCTAGATGGTTAGATGAATGAAACTGGGGCATTATTTGACACTTGTGCATCTGTTTGAAGGTGCGGATAATCACAATGTTCTGGACTTCTCTATAGCTTAACTGATAGCGATGTACTAAGATGAAGATGTTAAGATGTCGTTTATAGTTTTTATTATTCCCACTAACTATAGCGTAAACCTTCCTCCCTTAACTTATCAGATCACTTAATTGCTATTGGCGTATCATAACCTAAAAGAATTGCACTATAAAGGGGAAGCCTTCACTTGGCTGGCAATCACACCTATTTATCTAGGTCCTGATGTAGCTGCTAGTTGTGTAGAGAGTGTTGGCAAATGAGGCATAGAATTAAGATATGTACCCCAGTTTTATCTTGAAAACTGAGATTTTAATTTTTAGTAAGCTTTGGATTTTCACAATATTACTGTCGCCATAGTACTGATTATCAAGGCTTAGAAAATCCATTTAATATTGCTGTGCATTCGTTTGAAAATATTCAAGTTCTAATTGACTAACGGTGGACTTTTCCATCTGCAGAATATACTGAATGACCAGAGGTGGCAGTGCAGCAGAAGAGAATTTGTCTGCCTTCCTGATACCCAAAAAAAATAAGCAAATCCTCAGCACTCTGCCATCCTTCATCAGTTTACATGGTAAGTCAAACTCACGTTGAATACATTTGCTTGTCATTAAAAAAGTTCGTAGCATCTGAGGGCCCTGAGTACCTTTTTAGTGGGGTCTTTGGCATGATTATATTTCTGTCAAGACTGTAGAAAAAGGGATGACGTTACGGTGATCATCATATTTTCATCAAAGACTTTGTCTCTAAAGCTGACAAAGCCTGTGTTAGATACCTGTGCTAATAATGTGTCCTCAGAGGACATTACTGTCTTTAAGGCTGGAATGAGTTGCCTTAATTTGGAGCAATGGTGTGACTTTCTCATGGAGTGAAGCTCATTTGACCTGTTTCCCTGCACTCTGTATGTGGGACTCTGATACTCCAGATGGATTGCTGTTTAGGATACTCTGCAGTTTTGCAACTCCATCTCCTTTTCAAAAGGAGCTCATGCTTTCTCAGTACACAGCCTAGCCGCCTTGCAGTCATAATTAATTATAGTTACCTAGTGCATAATTGCTGGTGTCTCCTCCTCCTGTGTTTCCTCGTCACCCAGGGTGATAGGTCACGTGCTGTCCTGACATCATAAAGCTAGAGCAGGGTGTCATCTGACATGAGGGACAATCAGTTGCCTAGCAAGTGATGAGATACATTTATCATGGTATTGAAATGGGTTACAGGGTAAATAGGGCACCCAGCTTAAAACCTAGATGGTTAGATGAATGAAACTGGGGCATTATTTGACACTTGTGCATCTGTTTGAAGGTGCGGATAATCGCAATGTTCTGGACTTCTCTATAGCTTAACTGATAGGGATGTACTAAGATGAAGATGTTAAGATGTAGTTTATAGTTTTTATTATTCCCACAAACTATAGCGTAAACCTTCCTCCCTTAACTTATCAGATCACTTAATTGCTATTGGCGTATCATAACCTAAAAGAATTGCACTATAAAGGGGAAGCCTTCACTTGGCTGGCAATCACACCTATTTATCTAGGTCCTGATGTAGCTGCTAGTTGTGTAGAGAGTGTTGGCAAATGAGGCATAGAATTAAGATATGTACCCCAGTTTTATCTTGAAAACTGAGATTTTAATTTTTAGTAAGCTTTGGATTTTCACAATATTACTGTCTCCATAGTACTGATTATCAAGGCTTAGAAAATCCATTTAATATTGCTGTGCATTCGTTTGAAAATATTCAAGTTCTAATTGACTAACGGTGGACTTTTCCATCTGCAGAATATACTGAATGACCAGAAGTGGCAGTGCAGCAGAAGAGAATTTGTCTGCCTTCCTGATACCCCAAAAAAAAAGCGCAATTCCTCAGCACTCTGCCATCCTTCATCAGTTTACATGGTAAGTCAAACTCACGTTGAATACATTTGCTTATCATTAAAAAAGTTCATAGCATCTGAGGGCCCTGAGTACCTTTTTAGTGGGGTCTTTGGCATGATTATATTTCTGTCAAGACTGTAGAAAAAGGGATGACGTTACGGTGATCATCATATTTTCATCAAAGACTTTGTCTCTAAAGCTGACAAAGCCTGTGTTAGATACCTGTGCTTATAATGTGTCCTCAGAGGACATTACTGTCTTTAAGGCTGGAATGAGTTGCCTTAATTTGGAGCAATGGTGTGACTTTCTCATGGAGTGAAGCTCATTTGACCTGTTTCCCTGCACTCTGTATGTGGGACTCTGATACTCCAGATGGATTGCTGTTTAGGATACTCTGCAGTTTTGCAACTCCATCTCCTTTTCAAAAGGAGCTCATGCTTTCTCAGTACACAGCCTAGCCGCCTTGCAGTCATAATTAATTATAGTTACCTAGTGCATAATTGCTGGTGTCTCCTCCTCCTGTGTTTCCTCGTCACCCAGGGTGATAGGTAACGTGCTGTCCTGACATCATAAAGCTAGAGCAGGGTGTCATCTGACATGAGGGACAATCAGTTGCCTAGCAAGTGATGAGATACATTTATCATGGTATTGAAATGGGTTGCAGGGTAAATAGGGCACCCAGCTTAAAACCTAGATGGTTAGATGAATGAAACTGGGGCATTATTTGAGACTTGTGCATCTGTTTGAAGGTGCGGATAATCACAATGTTCTGGACTTCTCTATAGCTTAACTGATAGGGATGTACTAAGATGAAGATGTTAAGATGTCGTTTATAGTTTTTATTATTCCCACAAACTATAGCGTAAACCTTCCTCCCTTAACTTATCAGATCACTTAATTGCTATTGGCGTATCATAACCTAAAATAATTGCACTGAAAAGGGGACGCCTTCACTTGGCTGGCAATCACACCTATTTATCTAGGTCCTGATGTAGCTGCGTGTTGTGTAGAGAGTGTTGGCAAATGAGGCATAGAATTAAGATATGTACCCCAGTTTTATCTTGAAAACTGAGATTTAAATTTTTAGTAATCTTTGGATTTTCACAATATTACTGTCTCCATAGTACTGATTATCAAGGCTTAGAAAATCCATTTATTATTGCTGTGCATTCGTTTGAAAATATTCAAGTTCTAATTGACTAACGGTGGACTTTTCCATCTGCAGAATATACTGAATGACCAGAGGTGGCAGTGCAGCAGAAGAGAATTTGTCTGCCTTCCTGATACCCAAAAAAAATAAGCAAATCCTCAGCACTCTGCCATCCTTCATCAGTTTACATGGTAAGTCAAACTCACGTTGAATACATTTGCTTGTCATTAAAAAAGTTCATAGCATCTGAGGGCCCTGAGTACCTTTTTAGTGGGGTCTTTGGCATGATTATATTTCTGTCAAGACTGTAGAAAAAGGGATGACGTTACGGTGATCATCATATTTTCATCAAAGACTTTGTCTCTAAAGCTGACAAAGCCTGTGTTAGATACCTGTGCTAATAATGTGTCCTCAGAGGACATTACTGTCTTTAAGGCTGGAATGAGTTGCCTTAATATGGAGCAATGGTGTGACTTTCTCATGGAGTGAAGCTCATTTGACCTGTTTCCCTGCACTCTGTATGTGGGACTCTGATACTCCAGATGGATTGCTGTTTAGGATACTCTGCAGTTTTGCAACTCCATCTCCTTTTCAAAAGGAGCTCATGCTTTCTCAGTACACAGCCTAGCCGCCTTGCAGTCATAATTAATTATAGTTACCTAGTGCATAATTGCTGGTGTCTCCTCCTCCTGTGTTTCCTCGTCACCCAGGGTGATAGGTCACGTGCTGTCCTGACATCATAAAGCTAGAGCAGGGTGTCATCTGACATGAGGGACAATCAGTTGCCTAGCAAGTGATGAGATACATTTATCATGGTATTGAAATGGGTTGCAGGGTAAATAGGGCACCCAGCTTAAAACCTAGATGGTTAGATGAATGAAACTGGGGCATTATTTGACACTTGTGCATCTGTTTGAAGGTGCGGATAATCACAATGTTCTGGACTTCTCTATAGCTTAACTGATAGGGATGTACTAAGATGAAGATGTTAAGATGTCGTTTATAGTTTTTATTATTCCCACTAACTATAGCGTAAACCTTCCTCCCTTAACTTATCAGATCACTTAATTGCTATTGGCGTATCATAACCTAAAATAATTGCACTGAAAAGGGAACGCCTTCACTTGGCTGGCAATCACACCTATTTATCTAGGTCCTGATGTAGCTGCTAGTTGTGTAGAGAGTGTTGGCAAATGAGGCATAGAATTAAGATATGTACCCCAGTTTTATCTTGAAAACTGAGATTTAAATTTTTAGTAAACTTTGGATTTTCACAATATTACTGTCTCCATAGTACTGATTATCAAGGCTTAGAAAATCCATTTATTATTGCTGTGCATTCGTTTGAAAATATTCAAGTTCTAATTGACTAACGGTGGACTTTTCCATCTGCAGAATATACTGAATGACCAGAAGTGGCAGTGCAGCAGAAGAGAATTTGTCTGCCTTCCTGATACCCCAAAAAAAAAGCGCAATTCCTCAGCACTCTGCCATCCTTCATCAGTTTACATGGTAAGTCAAACTCACGTTGAATACATTTGCTTGTCATTAAAAAAGTTCATAGCATCTGAGGGCCCTGAGTACCTTTTTAGTGGGGTCTTTGGCATGATTATATTTCTGTCAAGACTGTAGAAAAATGGATGACGTTACGGTGATCATCATATTTTCATCAAATACTTTGTCTCTAAAGCTGACAAAGCCTGTGTTAGATACCTGTGCTAATAATGTGTCCTCAGAGGACATTACTGTCTTTGAGGCTGGAATGAGTTGCCTTAATTTGGAGCAATGGTGTGACTTTCTCATGGAGTGAAGCTCATTTGACCTGTTTCCCTGCACTCTGTATGTGGGACTCTGATACTCCAGATGGATTGCTGTTTAGGATACTCTGCAGTTTTGCAAGTCCATCTCCTTTTCAAAAGGAGCTCAATGCTTTCTCAGTACACCGCCTAGCCGCCTTGCAGTCATAATTAATTATAGTTACCTAGTGCATTATTGCTGGTGTCTCCTCCTCCTGTGTTTCCTCGTCACCCAGGGTGATTGGTCACGTGCTGTCCTGACATCATAAAGCTAGAGCAGGGTGTCATCTGACATGAGGGACAATCAGTTGCCTAGCAAGTGATAAGATAAATTTATCATGGTATTGAAATGGGTTGCAGGGTAAATAGGGCACCCAGTTTAAAACCTAGATGGTTAGATGAATGAAACTGGGGCATTATTTGAGACTTGTGCATCTGTTTGAAGGTGCGGATAATCGCAATGTTCTGGACTTCTCTATAGCTTAACTGATAGGGATGTACTAAGATGAAGATGTTAAGATGTAGTTTATAGTTTTTATTATTCCCACAAACTATAGCGTAAACCTTCCTCCCTTAACTTATCAGATCACTTAATTGCTATTGGCGTATCATAACCTAAAAGAATTGCACTATAAAGGGGAAGCCTTCACTTGGCTGGCAATCACACCTATTTATCTAGGTCCTGATGTAGCTGCTAGTTGTGTAGAGAGTGTTGGCAAATGAGGCATAGAATTAAGATATGTACCCCAGTTTTATCTTGAAAACTGAGATTTTAATTTTTAGTAAGCTTTGGATTTTCACAATATTACTGTCTCCATAGTACTGATTATCAAGGCTTAGAAAATCCATTTAATATTGCTGTGCATTTGTTTGAAAATATTCAAGTTCTAATTGACTAACGGTGGACTTTTCCATCTGCAGAATATACTGAATGACCAGAAGTGGCAGTGCAGCAGAAGAGAATTTGTCTGCCTTCCTGATACCCCCAAAAAAAAGCGCAATTCCTCAGCACTCTGCCATCCTTCATCAGTTTACATGGTAAGTCAAACTCACGTTGAATACATTTGCTTATCATTAAAAAAGTTCATAGCATCTGAGGGCCCTGAGTACCTTTTT
Organism: Lissotriton vulgaris; assembly: GCF_964263255.1. Lineage (NCBI taxonomy): Eukaryota > Metazoa > Chordata > Amphibia > Caudata > Salamandridae > Lissotriton > Lissotriton vulgaris. Next base: position 1,356,794,631 of record NC_141695.1, read on the forward strand.
AGTGGGGTCTTTGGCATGATTATATTTCTGTCAAGACTGTAGAAAAAGGGATGACGTTACGGTGATCATCATATTTTCATCAAAGACTTTGTCTCTAAAGCTGACAAAGCCTGTGTTAGATACCTGTGCTAATAATGTGTCCTCAGAGGACATTACTGTCTTTAAGGCTGGAATGAGTTGCCTTAATTTGGAGCAATGGTGTGACTTTCTCATGGAGTGAAGCTCATTTGACCTGTTTCCCTGCACTCTGTATGTGGGACTCTGATACTCCAGATGGATTGCTGTTTAGGATACTCTGCAGTTTTGCAACTCCATCTCCTTTTCAAAAGGAGCTCATGCTTTCTCAGTACACAGCCTAGCCGCCTTGCAGTCATAATTAATTATAGTTACCTAGTGCATAATTGCTGGTGTCTCCTCCTCCTGTGTTTCCTCGTCACCCAGGGTGATAGGTAACGTGCTGTCCTGACATCATAAAGCTAGAGCAGGGTTTCATCTGACATGAGGGACAATCAGTTGCCTAGCAAGTGATGAGATACATTTATCATGGTATTGAAATGGGTTGCAGGGTAAATAGGGCACCCAGCTTAAAACCTAGATGGTTAGATGAATGAAACTGGGGCATTATTTGAGACTTGTGCATCTGTTTGAAGGTGCGGATAATCACAATGTTCTGGACTTCTCTATAGCTTAACTGATAGGGATGTACTAAGATGAAGATGTTAAGATGTCGTTTATAGTTTTTATTATTCCCACAAACTATAGCGTAAACCTTCCTCCCTTAACTTATCAGATCACTTAATTGCTATTGGCGTATCATAACCTAAAATAATTGCACTGAAAAGGGGACGCCTTCACTTGGCTGGCAATCACACCTATTTATCTAGGTCCTGATGTAGCTGCGTGTTGTGTAGAGAGTGTTGGCAAATGAGGCATAGAATTAAGATATGTACCCCAGTTTTATCTTGAAAACTGAGATTTAAATTTTTAGTAATCTTTGGATTTTCACAATATTACTGTCTCCATAGTACTGATTATCAAGGCTTAGAAAATCCATTTATTATTGCTGTGCATTCGTTTGAAAATATTCAAGTTCTAATTGACTAACGGTGGACTTTTCCATCTGCAGAATATACTGAATGACCAGAGGTGGCAGTGCAGCAGAAGAGAATTTGTCTGCCTTCCTGATACCCAAAAAAAATAAGCAAATCCTCAGCACTCTGCCATCCTTCATCAGTTTACATGGTAAGTCAAACTCACGTTGAATACATTTGCTTGTCATTAAAAAAGTTCATAGCATCTGAGGGCCCTGAGTACCTTTTTAGTGGGGTCTTTGGCATGATTATATTTCTGTCAAGACTGTAGAAAAAGGGATGACGTTACGGTGATCATCATATTTTCATCAAAGACTTTGTCTCTAAAGCTGACAAAGCCTGTGTTAGATACCTGTGCTAATAATGTGTCCTCAGAGGACATTACTGTCTTTAAGGCTGGAATGAGTTGCCTTAATTTGGAGCAATGGTGTGACTTTCTCATGGAGTGAAGCTCATTTGACCTGTTTCCCTGCACTCTGTATGTGGGACTCTGATACTCCAGATGGATTGCTGTTTAGGATACTCTGCAGTTTTGCAACTCCATCTCCTTTTCAAAAGGAGCTCATGCTTTCTCAGTACACAGCCTAGCCGCCTTGCAGTCATAATTAATTATAGTTACCTAGTGCATAATTGCTGGTGTCTCCTCCTCCTGTGTTTCCTCGTCACCCAGGGTGATAGGTCACGTGCTGTCCTGACATCATAAAGCTAGAGCAGGGTGTCATCTGACATGAGGGACAATCAGTTGCCTAGCAAGTGATGAGATACATTTATCATGGTATTGAAATGGGTTGCAGGGTAAATAGGGCACCCAGCTTAAAACCTAGATGGTTAGATGAATGAAACTGGGGCATTATTTGACACTTGTGCATCTGTTTGAAGGTGCGGATAATCACAATGTTCTGGACTTCTCTATAGCTTAACTGATAGGGATGTACTAAGATGAAGATGTTAAGATGTCGTTTATAGTTTTTATTATTCCCACTAACTATAGCGTAAACCTTCCTCCCTTAACTTATCAGATCACTTAATTGCTATTGGCGTATCATAACCTAAAATAATTGCACTGAAAAGGGAACGCCTTCACTTGGCTGGCAATCACACCTATTTATCTAGGTCCTGATGTAGCTGCTAGTTGTGTAGAGAGTGTTGGCAAATGAGGCATAGAATTAAGATATGTACCCCAGTTTTATCTTGAAAACTGAGATTTAAATTTTTAGTAAACTTTGGATTTTCACAATATTACTGTCTCCATAGTACTGATTATCAAGGCTTAGAAAATCCATTTATTATTGCTGTGCATTCGTTTGAAAATATTCAAGTTCTAATTGACTAACGGTGGACTTTTCCATCTGCAGAATATACTGAATGACCAGAAGTGGCAGTGCAGCAGAAGAGAATTTGTCTGCCTTCCTGATACCCCAAAAAAAAAAGCGCAATTCCTCAGCACTCTGCCATCCTTCATCAGTTTACATGGTAAGTCAAACTCACGTTGAATACATTTGCTTGTCATTAAAAAAGTTCATAGCATCTGAGGGCCCTGAGTACCTTTTTAGTGGGGTCTTTGGCATGATTATATTTCTGTCAAGACTGTAGAAAAATGGATGACGTTACGGTGATCATCATATTTTCATCAAATACTTTGTCTCTAAAGCTGACAATGCCTGTGTTAGATACCTGTGCTAATAATGTGTCCTCAGAGGACATTACTGTCTTTGAGGCTGGAATGAGTTGCCTTAATTTGGAGCAATGGTGTGACTTTCTCATGGAGTGAAGCTCATTTGACCTGTTTCCCTGCACTCTGTATGTGGGACTCTGATACTCCAGATGGATTGCTGTTTAGGATACTCTGCAGTTTTGCAAGTCCATCTCCTTTTCAAAAGGAGCTCAATGCTTTCTCAGTACACCGCCTAGCCGCCTTGCAGTCATAATTAATTATAGTTACCTAGTGCATTATTGCTGGTGTCTCCTCCTCCTGTGTTTCCTCGTCACCCAGGGTGATTGGTCACGTGCTGTCCTGACATCATAAAGCTAGAGCAGGGTGTCATCTGACATGAGGGACAATCAGTTGCCTAGCAAGTGATAAGATAAATTTATCATGGTATTGAAATGGGTTGCAGGGTAAATAGGGCACCCAGTTTAAAACCTAGATGGTTAGATGAATGAAACTGGGGCATTATTTGAGACTTGTGCATCTGTTTGAAGGTGCGGATAATCGCAATGTTCTGGACTTCTCTATAGCTTAACTGATAGGGATGTACTAAGATGAAGATGTTAAGATGTAGTTTATAGTTTTTATTATTCCCACAAACTATAGCGTAAACCTTCCTCCCTTAACTTATCAGATCACTTAATTGCTATTGGCGTATCATAACCTAAAAGAATTGCACTATAAAGGGGAAGCCTTCACTTGGCTGGCAATCACACCTATTTATCTAGGTCCTGATGTAGCTGCTAGTTGTGTAGAGAGTGTTGGCAAATGAGGCATAGAATTAAGATATGTACCCCAGTTTTATCTTGAAAACTGAGATTTTAATTTTTAGTAAGCTTTGGATTTTCACAATATTACTGTCTCCATAGTACTGATTATCAAGGCTTAGAAAATCCATTTAATATTGCTGTGCATTCGTTTGAAAATATTCAAGTTCTAATTGACTAACGGTGGACTTTTCCATCTGCAGAATATACTGAATGACCAGAAGTGGCAGTGTAGCAGAAGAGAATTTGTCTGCCTTCCTGATACCCCAAAAAAAAGCGCAATTCCTCAGCACTCTGCCATCCTTCATCAGTTTACATGGTAAGTCAAACTCACGTTGAATACATTTGCTTATCATTAAAAAAGTTCATAGCATCTGAGGGCCCTGAGTACCTTTTTAGTGGGGTCTTTGGCATGATTATATTTCTGTCAAGACTGTAGAAAAAGGGATGACGTTACGGTGATCATCATATTTTCATCAAAGACTTTGTCTCTAAAGCTGACAAAGCCTGTGTTAGATACCTGTGCTAATAATGTGTCCTCAGAGGACATTACTGTCTTTAAGGCTGGAATGAGTTGCCTTAATTTGGAGCAATGGTGTGACTTTCTCATGGAGTGAAGCTCATTTGACCTGTTTCCCTGCACTCTGTATGTGGGACTCTGATACTCCAGATGGATTGCTGTTTAGGATACTCTGCAGTTTTGCAACTCCATCTCCTTTTCAAAAGGAGCTCATGCTTTCTCAGTACACAGCCTAGCCGCCTTGCAGTCATAATTAATTATAGTTACCTAGTGCATAATTGCTGGTGTCTCCTCCTCCTGTGTTTCCTCGTCACCCAGGGTGATAGGTAACGTGCTGTCCTGACATCATAAAGCTAGAGCAGGGTGTCATCTGACATGAGGGACAATCAGTTGCCTAGCAAGTGATGAGATACATTTATCATGGTATTGAAATGGGTTGCAGGGTAAATAGGGCACCCAGCTTAAAACCTAGATGGTTAGATGAATGAAACTGGGGCATTATTTGAGACTTGTGCATCTGTTTGAAGGTGCGGATAATCACAATGTTCTGGACTTCTCTATAGCTTAACTGATAGGGATGTACTAAGATGAAGATGTTAAGATGTCGTTTATAGTTTTTATTATTCCCACAAACTATAGCGTAAACCTTCCTCCCTTAACTTATCAGATCACTTAATTGCTATTGGCGTATCATAACCTAAAATAATTGCACTGAAAAGGGGACGCCTTCACTTGGCTGGCAATCACACCTATTTATCTAGGTCCTGATGTAGCTGCGTGTTGTGTAGAGAGTGTTGGCAAATGAGGCATAGAATTAAGATATGTACCCCAGTTTTATCTTGAAAACTGAGATTTAAATTTTTAGTAATCTTTGGATTTTCACAATATTACTGTCTCCATAGTACTGATTATCAAGGCTTAGAAAATCCATTTATTATTGCTGTGCATTCGTTTGAAAATATTCAAGTTCTAATTGACTAACGGTGGACTTTTCCATCTGCAGAATATACTGAATGACCAGAGGTGGCAGTGCAGCAGAAGAGAATTTGTCTGCCTTCCTGATACCCAAAAAAAATAAGCAAATCCTCAGCACTCTGCCATCCTTCATCAGTTTACATGGTAAGTCAAACTCACGTTGAATACATTTGCTTGTCATTAAAAAAGTTCATAGCATCTGAGGGCCCTGAGTACCTTTTTAGTGGGGTCTTTGGCATGATTATATTTCTGTCAAGACTGTAGAAAAAGGGATGACGTTACGGTGATCATCATATTTTCATCAAAGACTTTGTCTCTAAAGCTGACAAAGCCTGTGTTAGATACCTGTGCTAATAATGTGTCCTCAGAGGACATTACTGTCTTTAAGGCTGGAATGAGTTGCCTTAATTTGGAGCAATGGTGTGACTTTCTCATGGAGTGAAGCTCATTTGACCTGTTTCCCTGCACTCTGTATGTGGGACTCTGATACTCCAGATGGATTGCTGTTTAGGATACTCTGCAGTTTTGCAACTCCATCTCCTTTTCAAAAGGAGCTCATGCTTTCTCAGTACACAGCCTAGCCGCCTTGCAGTCATAATTAATTATAGTTACCTAGTGCATAATTGCTGGTGTCTCCTCCTCCTGTGTTTCCTCGTCACCCAGGGTGATAGGTAACGTGCTGTCCTGACATCATAAAGCTAGAGCAGGGTGTCATCTGACATGAGGGACAATCAGTTGCCTAGCAAGTGATGAGATACATTTATCATGGTATTGAAATGGGTTGCAGGGTAAATAGGGCACCCAGCTTAAAACCTAGATGGTTAGATGAATGAAACTGGGGCATTATTTGAGACTTGTGCATCTGTTTGAAGGTGCGGATAATCACAATGTTCTGGACTTCTCTATAGCTTAACTGATAGGGATGTACTAAGAAGAAGATGTTAAGATGTCGTTTATAGTTTTTATTATTCCCACAAACTATAGCGTAAACCTTCCTCCCTTAACTTATCAGATCACTTAATTGCTATTGGCGTATCATAACCTAAAATAATTGCACTGAAAAGGGAACGCCTTCACTTGGCTGGCAATCACACCTATTTATCTAGGTCCTGATGTAGCTGCTAGTTGTGTAGAGAGTGTTGGCAAATGAGGCATAGAATTAAGATATGTACCCCAGTTTTATCTTGAAAACTGAGATTTAAATTTTTAGTAAACTTTGGATTTTCACAATATTACTGTCTCCATAGTACTGATTATCAAGGCTTAGAAAATCCATTTATTATTGCTGTGCATTCGTTTGAAAATATTCAAGTTCTAATTGACTAACGGTGGACTTTTCCATCTGCAGAATATACTGAATGACCAGAAGTGGCAGTGCAGCAGAAGAGAATTTGTCTGCCTTCCTGATACCCCAAAAAAAAAAGCGCAATTCCTCAGCACTCTGCCATCCTTCATCAGTTTACATGGTAAGTCAAACTCACGTTGAATACATTTGCTTGTCATTAAAAAAGTTCATAGCATCTGAGGGCCCTGAGTACCTTTTTAGTGGGGTCTTTGGCATGATTATATTTCTGTCAAGACTGTAGAAAAATGGATGACGTTACGGTGATCATCATATTTTCATCAAATACTTTGTCTCTAAAGCTGACAATGCCTGTGTTAGATACCTGTGCTAATAATGTGTCCTCAGAGGACATTACTGTCTTTGAGGCTGGAATGAGTTGCCTTAATTTGGAGCAATGGTGTGACTTTCTCATGGAGTGAAGCTCATTTGACCTGTTTCCCTGCACTCTGTATGTGGGACTCTGATACTCCAGATGGATTGCTGTTTAGGATACTCTGCAGTTTTGCAAGTCCATCTCCTTTTCAAAAGGAGCTCAATGCTTTCTCAGTACACCGCCTAGCCGCCTTGCAGTCATAATTAATTATAGTTACCTAGTGCATTATTGCTGGTGTCTCCTCCTCCTGTGTTTCCTCGTCACCCAGGGTGATTGGTCACGTGCTGTCCTGACATCATAAAGCTAGAGCAGGGTGTCATCTGACATGAGGGACAATCAGTTGCCTAGCAAGTGATAAGATAAATTTATCATGGTATTGAAATGGGTTGCAGGGTAAATAGGGCACCCAGTTTAAAACCTAGATGGTTAGATGAATGAAACTGGGGCATTATTTGAGACTTGTGCATCTGTTTGAAGGTGCGGATAATCGCAATGTTCTGGACTTCTCTATAGCTTAACTGATAGGGATGTACTAAGATGAAGATGTTAAGATGTAGTTTATAGTTTTTATTATTCCCACAAACTATAGCGTAAACCTTCCTCCCTTAACTTATCAGATCACTTAATTGCTATTGGCGTATCATAACCTAAAAGAATTGCACTATAAAGGGGAAGCCTTCACTTGGCTGGCAATCACACCTATTTATCTAGGTCCTGATGTAGCTGCTAGTTGTGTAGAGAGTGTTGGCAAATGAGGCATAGAATTAAGATATGTACCCCAGTTTTATCTTGAAAACTGAGATTTTAATTTTTAGTAAGCTTTGGATTTTCACAATATTACTGTCTCCATAGTACTGATTATCAAGGCTTAGAAAATCCATTTAATATTGCTGTGCATTCGTTTGAAAATATTCAAGTTCTAATTGACTAACGGTGGACTTTTCCATCTGCAGAATATACTGAATGACCAGAAGTGGCAGTGTAGCAGAAGAGAATTTGTCTGCCTTCCTGATACCCCAAAAAAAAGCGCAATTCCTCAGCACTCTGCCATCCTTCATCAGTTTACATGGTAAGTCAAACTCACGTTGAATACATTTGCTTATCATTAAAAAAGTTCATAGCATCTGAGGGCCCTGAGTACCTTTTTAGTGGGGTCTTTGGCATGATTATATTTCTGTCAAGACTGTAGAAAAAGGGATGACGTTACGGTGATCATCATATTTTCATCAAAGACTTTGTCTCTAAAGCTGACAAAGCCTGTGTTAGATACCTGTGCTAATAATGTGTCCTCAGAGGACATTACTGTCTTTAAGGCTGGAATGAGTTGCCTTAATTTGGAGCAATGGTGTGACTTTCTCATGGAGTGAAGCTCATTTGACCTGTTTCCCTGCACTCTGTATGTGGGACTCTGATACTCCAGATGGATTGCTGTTTAGGATACTCTGCAGTTTTGCAACTCCATCTCCTTTTCAAAAGGAGCTCATGCTTTCTCAGTACACAGCCTAGCCGCCTTGCAGTCATAATTAATTATAGTTACCTAGTGCATAATTGCTGGTGTCTCCTCCTCCTGTGTTTCCTCGTCACCCAGGGTGATAGGTAACGTGCTGTCCTGACATCATAAAGCTAGAGCAGGGTGTCATCTGACATGAGGGACAATCAGTTGCCTAGCAAGTGATGAGATACATTTATCATGGTATTGAAATGGGTTGCAGGGTAAATAGGGCACCCAGCTTAAAACCTAGATGGTTAGATGAATGAAACTGGGGCATTATTTGAGACTTGTGCATCTGTTTGAAGGTGCGGATAATCACAATGTTCTGGACTTCTCTATAGCTTAACTGATAGGGATGTACTAAGATGAAGATGTTAAGATGTCGTTTATAGTTTTTATTATTCCCACAAACTATAGCGTAAACCTTCCTCCCTTAACTTATCAGATCACTTAATTGCTATTGGCGTATCATAACCTAAAATAATTGCACTGAAAAGGGGACGCCTTCACTTGGCTGGCAATCACACCTATTTATCTAGGTCCTGATGTAGCTGCGTGTTGTGTAGAGAGTGTTGGCAAATGAGGCATAGAATTAAGATATGTACCCCAGTTTTATCTTGAAAACTGAGATTTAAATTTTTAGTAATCTTTGGATTTTCACAATATTACTGTCTCCATAGTACTGATTATCAAGGCTTAGAAAATCCATTTATTATTGCTGTGCATTCGTTTGAAAATATTCAAGTTCTAATTGACTAACGGTGGACTTTTCCATCTGCAGAATATACTGAATGACCAGAGGTGGCAGTGCAGCAGAAGAGAATTTGTCTGCCTTCCTGATACCCAAAAAAAATAAGCAAATCCTCAGCACTCTGCCATCCTTCATCAGTTTACATGGTAAGTCAAACTCACGTTGAATACATTTGCTTGTCATTAAAAAAGTTCATAGCATCTGAGGGCCCTGAGTACCTTTTTAGTGGGGTCTTTGGCATGATTATATTTCTGTCAAGACTGTAGAAAAAGGGATGACGTTACGGTGATCATCATATTTTCATCAAAGACTTTGTCTCTAAAGCTGACAAAGCCTGTGTTAGATACCTGTGCTAATAATGTGTCCTCAGAGGACATTACTGTCTTTAAGGCTGGAATGAGTTGCCTTAATTTGGAGCAATGGTGTGACTTTCTCATGGAGTGAAGCTCATTTGACCTGTTTCCCTGCACTCTGTATGTGGGACTCTGATACTCCAGATGGATTGCTGTTTAGGATACTCTGCAGTTTTGCAACTCCATCTCCTTTTCAAAAGGAGCTCATGCTTTCTCAGTACACAGCCTAGCCGCCTTGCAGTCATAATTAATTATAGTTACCTAGTGCATAATTGCTGGTGTCTCCTCCTCCTGTGTTTCCTCGTCACCCAGGGTGATAGGTCACGTGCTGTCCTGACATCATAAAGCTAGAGCAGGGTGTCATCTGACATGAGGGACAATCAGTTGCCTAGCAAGTGATGAGATACATTTATCATGGTATTGAAATGGGTTGCAGGGTAAATAGGGCACCCAGCTTAAAACCTAGATGGTTAGATGAATGAAACTGGGGCATTATTTGACACTTGTGCATCTGTTTGAAGGTGCGGATAATCACAATGTTCTGGACTTCTCTATAGCTTAACTGATAGGGATGTACTAAGATGAAGATGTTAAGATGTCGTTTATAGTTTTTATTATTCCCACTAACTATAGCGTAAACCTTCCTCCCTTAACTTATCAGATCACTTAATTGCTATTGGCGTATCATAACCTAAAATAATTGCACTGAAAAGGGAACGCCTTCACTTGGCTGGCAATCACACCTATTTATCTAGGTCCTGATGTAGCTGCTAGTTGTGTAGAGAGTGTTGGCAAATGAGGCATAGAATTAAGATATGTACCCCAGTTTTATCTTGAAAACTGAGATTTAAATTTTTAGTAAACTTTGGATTTTCACAATATTACTGTCTCCATAGTACTGATTATCAAGGCTTAGAAAATCCATTTATTATTGCTGTGCATTCGTTTGAAAATATTCAAGTTCTAATTGACTAACGGTGGACTTTTCCATCTGCAGAATATACTGAATGACCAGAAGTGGCAGTGCAGCAGAAGAGAATTTGTCTGCCTTCCTGATACCCCAAAAAAAAAAGCGCAATTCCTCAGCACTCTGCCATCCTTCATCAGTTTACATGGTAAGTCAACCTCACGTTGAATACATTTGCTTGTCATTAAAAAAGTTCATAGCATCTGAGGGCCCTGAGTACCTTTTTAGTGGGGTCTTTGGCATGATTATATTTCTGTCAAGACTGTAGAAAAATGGATGACGTTACGGTGATCATCATATTTTCATCAAATACTTTGTCTCTAAAGCTGACAAAGCCTGTGTTAGATACCTGTGCTAATAATGTGTCCTCAGAGGACATTACTGTCTTTGAGGCTGGAATGAGTTGCCTTAATTTGGAGCAATGGTGTGACTTTCTCATGGAGTGAAGCTCATTTGACCTGTTTCCCTGCACTCTGTATGTGGGACTCTGATACTCCAGATGGATTGCTGTTTAGGATACTCTGCAGTTTTGCAAGTCCATCTCCTTTTCAAAAGGAGCTCAATGCTTTCTCAGTACACCGCCTAGCCGCCTTGCAGTCATAATTAATTATAGTTACCTAGTGCATTATTGCTGGTGTCTCCTCCTCCTGTGTTTCCTCGTCACCCAGGGTGATTGGTCACGTGCTGTCCTGACATCATAAAGCTAGAGCAGGGTGTCATCTGACATGAGGGACAATCAGTTGCCTAGCAAGTGATAAGATAAATTTATCATGGTATTGAAATGGGTTGCAGGGTAAATAGGGCACCCAGTTTAAAACCTAGATGGTTAGATGAATGAAACTGGGGCATTATTTGAGACTTGTGCATCTGTTTGAAGGTGCGGATAATCGCAATGTTCTGGACTTCTCTATAGCTTAACTGATAGTGATGTACTAAGATGAAGATGTTAAGATGTAGTTTATAGTTTTTATTATTCCCACAAACTATAGCGTAAACCTTCCTCCCTTAACTTATCAGATCACTTAATTGCTATTGGCGTATCATAACCTAAAAGAATTGCACTATAAAGGGGAAGCCTTCACTTGGCTGGCAATCACACCTATTTATCTAGGTCCTGATGTAGCTGCTAGTTGTGTAGAGAGTGTTGGCAAATGAGGCATAGAATTAAGATATGTACCCCAGTTTTATCTTGAAAACTGAGATTTTAATTTTTAGTAAGCTTTGGATTTTCACAATATTACTGTCTCCATAGTACTGATTATCAAGGCTTAGAAAATCCATTTAATATTGCTGTGCATTCGTTTGAAAATATTCAAGTTCTAATTGACTAACGGTGGACTTTTCCATCTGCAGAATATACTGAATGACCAGAAGTGGCAGTGCAGCAGAAGAGAATTTGTCTGCCTTCCTGATACCCCAAAAAAAAAGCGCAATTCCTCAGCACTCTGCCATCCTTCATCAGTTTACATGGTAAGTCAAACTCACGTTGAATACATTTGCTTGTCATTAAAAAAGTTCATAGCATCTGAGGGCCCTGAGTACCTTTTTAGTGGGGTCTTTGGCATGATTAGATTTCTGTCAAGACTGTAGAAAAAGGGATGACGTTACGGTGATCATCATATTTTCATCAAAGACTTTGTCTCTAAAGCTGACAGCCTGTGTTAGATACCTGTGCTAATAATGTGTCCTCAGAGGACATTACTGTCTTTAAGGCTGGAATGAGTTGCCTTAATTTGGAGCAATAGTGTGACTTTCTCATGGAGTGAAGCTCATTTGACCTGTTTCCCTGCACTCTGTATTTGGGACTCTGATACTCCAGATGGATTGCTGTTTAGGATACTCTGCAGTTTTGCAACTCCATCTCCTTTTCAAAAGGAGCTCATGCTTTCTCAGTACACAGCCTAGCCGCCTTGCAGTCATAATTAATTATAGTTACCTAGTGCATAATTGCTGGTGTCTCCTCCTCCTGTGTTTCCTCGTCACCCAGGGTGATAGGTAACGTGCTGTCCTGACATCATAAAGCTAGAGCAGGGTGTCATCTGACATGAGGGACAATCAGTTGCCTAGCAAGTGATGAGATACATTTATCATGGTATTGAAATGGGTTGCAGGGTAAATAGGGCACCCAGCTTAAAACCTAGATGGTTAGATGAATGAAACTGGGGCATTATTTGAGACTTGTGCATCTGTTTGAAGGTGCGGATAATCACAATGTTCTGGACTTCTCTATAGCTTAACTGATAGGGATGTACTAAGATGAAGATGTTAAGATGTCGTTTATAGTTTTTATTATTCCCACAAACTATAGCGTAAACCTTCCTCCCTTAACTTATCAGATCACTTAATTGCTATTGGCGTATCATAACCTAAAAGAATTGCACTGAAAAGGGGACGCCTTCACTTGGCTGGCAATCACACCTATTTATCTAGGTCCTGATGTAGCTGCTAGTTGTGTAGAGAGTGTTGGCAAATGAGGCAAAGAATTAAGATATGTACCCCAGTTTTATCTTGAAAACTGAGATTTAAATTTTTAGTAAACTTTGGATTTTCACAATATTACTGTCTCCATGGTACTGATTATCAAGGCTTAGAAAATCCATTTATTATTGCTGTGCATTCGTTTGAAAATATTCAAGTTCTAATTGACTAACGGTGGACTTTTCCATCTGCAGAATATACTGAATGACCAGAGGTGGCAGTGCAGCAGAAGAGAATTTGTCTGCCTTCCTGATACCCCAAAAAAAAAGCGCAATTCCTCAGCACTCTGCCATCCTTCATCAGTTTACATGGTAAGTCAAACTCACGTTGAATACATTTGCTTGTCATTAAAAAAGTTCATAGCATCTGAGGGCCCTGAGTACCTTTTTAGTGGGGTCTTTGGCATGATTATATTTCTGTCAAGACTGTAGAAAAATGGATGACGTTACGGTGATCATCATATTTTCATCAAAGACTTTGTCTCTAAAGCTGACAAAGCCTGTGTTAGATACCTGTGCTAATAATGTGTCCTCAGAGGACATTACTGTCTTTAAGTCTGGAATGAGTTGCCTTAATTTTGAGCAATGGCTTGACTTTCTCATGGAGTGAAGCTCATTTGACCTGTTTCCCTGCACTCTGTATGTGGGACTCTGATACTCCAGATGGATTGCTGTTTAGGATACTCTGCAGTTTTGCAAGTCCATCTCCTTTTCAAAAGGAGCTCAATGCTTTCTCAGTACACCGCCTAGCCGCCTTGCAGTCATAATTAATTATAGTTACCTAGTGCATTATTGCTGGTGTCTCCTCCTCCTGTGTTTCCTCGTCACCCAGGGTGATTGGTCACGTGCTGTCCCGACATCATAAAGCTAGAGCAGGGTGTCATCTGACATGAGGGACAATCAGTTGCCTAGCAAGTGATAAGATAAATTTATCATGGTATTGAAATGGGTTGCAGGGTAAATAGGGCACCCAGCTTAAAACCTAGATGGTTAGATGAATGAAACTGGGGCATTATTTGAGACTTGTGCATCTGTTTGAAGGTGCGGATAATCACAATGTTCTGGACTTCTCTATAGCTTAACTGATAGGGATGTACTAAGATGAAGATGTTAAGATGTCGTTTATAGTTTTTATTATTCCCGCAAACTATAGCATAAACCTTCCTCCCTTAACTTATCAGATCACTTAATTGCTATTGGCGTATCATAACCAAAAAGAATTGCACTATAAAGGGGAAGCCTTCACTTGGCTGGCAATCACACCTATTTATCTAGGTCCTGATGTAGCTGCTAGTTGTGTAGAGAGTGTTGGCAAATGAGGCATAGAATTAAGATATGTACCCCAGTTTTATCTTGAAAACTGAGATTTTAATTTTTAGTAAGCTTTGGATTGTCACAATATTACTGTCTCCATAGTACTGATTATCAAGGCTTAGAAAATCCATTTATTATTGCTGTGCATTCGTTTGAAAATATTCAAGTTCTAATTGACTAACGGTGGACTTTTCCATCTGCAGAATATACTGAATGACCAGAGGTGGCAGTGCAGCAGAAGAGAATTTGTCTGCCTTCCTGATACCCAAAAAAAATAAGCAAATCCTCAGCACTCTGCCATCCTTCATCAGTTTACATGGTAAGTCAAACTCACGTTGAATACATTTGCTTGTCATTAAAAAAGTTCATAGCATCTGAGAGCCCTGAGTACCTTTTTAGTGGGGTCTTTGGCATGATTATATTTCTGTCAAGACTGTAGAAAAATGGATGACGTTACGGTGATCATCATATTTTCATCAAAGACTTTGTCTCTAAAGCTGACAAAGCCTGTGTTAGATACCTGTGCTAATAATGTGTCCTCAGAGGAAATTACTGTCTTTAAGTCTGGAATGAGTTGCCTTAATTTGGAGCAATGGCGTGACTTTCTCATGGAGTGAAGCTCATTTGACCTGTTTCCCTGCACTCTGTATGTGGGACTCTGATACTCCAGATGGATTGCTGTTTAGGATACTCTGCAGTTTTGCAAGTCCATCTCCTTTTCAAAAGGAGCTCAATGCTTTCTCAGTACACCGCCTAGCCGCCTTGCAGTCATAATTAATTATAGTTACCTAGTGCATAATTGCTGGTGTCTCCTCCTCCTGTGTTGCCTCGTCACCCAGGGTGATTGGTCACGTGCTGTCCTGACATCATAAAGCTAGAGCAGGGTGTCATCTTACATGAGGGACAATCAGTTGCCTAGCAAGTGATGAGATACATTTATCATGGTATTGAAATGGGTTGCAGGGTAAATAGGGCACCCAGCTTAAAACCTAGATGGTTAGATGAATGAAACTGGGGCATTATTTGAGACTTGTGCATCTGTTTGAAGCTGCGGATAATCACAATGTTCTGGACTTCTCTATAGCTTAACTGATAGGGATGTACTAAGATGAAGATGTTAAGATGTCGTTTATAGTTGTTATTATTCCCACTAACTATAGCGTAAACCTTCCTCCCTTAACTTATCAGATCACTTAATTGCTATTGGCGTATCATAACCTAAAAGAATTGCACTGAAAAGGGGACGCCTTCACTTGGCTGGCAATCACACCTATTTATCTAGGTCCTGATGTAGCTGCTAGTTGTGTAGAGAGTGTTGGCAAATGAGGCATAGAATTAAGATATGTACCCCAGTTTTATCTTGAAAACTGAGATTTAAATTTTTAGTAATCTTTGGATTTTCACAATATTACTGTCTCCATAGTACTGATTATCAAGGCTTAGAAAATCCATTTATTATTGCTGTGCATTCGTTTGAAAATATTCAAGTTCTAATTGACTAACGGTGGACTTTTCCATCGGCAGAATATACTGAATGACCAGAGGTGGCAGTGCAGCAGAAGAGAATTTGTCTGCCTTCCTGATACCCAAAAAAAAGCGCAATTCCTCAGCACTCTGCCATCCTTCATCAGTTTACATGGTAAGTCAAACTCACGTTGAATACATTTGCTTATCATTAAAAAAGTTCATAGCATCTGAGGGCCCTGAGTACCTTTTTAGTGGGGTCTTTGGCATGATTATATTTCTGTCAAGACTGTAGAAAAATGGATGACGTTACGGTGATCATCATATTTTCATCAAAGACTTTGTCTCTAAAGCTGACAAAGCCTGTGTTAGATACCTGTGCTAATAATGTGTCCTCAGAGGATATTACTGTCTTTAAGGCTGGAATGAGTTGCCTTAATTTGGAGCAATGGCGTGACTTTCTCATGGAGTGAAGCTCATTTGACCTGTTTCCCTGCACTCTGTATGTGGGACTCTGATACTCCAGACGGATTGCTGTTTAGGATACTCTGCAGTTTTGCAAGTCCATCTCCTTTTCAAAAGGAGCTCAATGCTTTCTCAGTACACCGCCTAGCCGCCTTGCAGTCATAATTAATTATAGTTACCTAGTGCATTATTGCTGGTGTCTCCTCCTCCTGTGTTTCCTCGTCACCCAGGGTGATTGGTCACGTGCTGTCCTGACATCATAAAGCTAGAGCAGGGTGTCATCTGACATTAGGGACAATCAGTTGCCTAGCAAGTGATAAGATAAATTTATCATGGTATTGAAATGGGTTGCAGGGTAAATAGGGCACCCAGTTTAAAACCTAGATGGTTAGATGAATGAAACTGGGGCATTATTTGAGACTTGTGCATCTGTTTGAAGGTGCGGATAATCGCAATGTTCTGGACTTCTCTATAGCTTAACTGATAGGGATGTACTAAGATGAAGATGTTAAGATGTCGTTTATAGTTTTTATTATTCCCACAAACTATAGCGTAAACCTTCCTCCCTTAACTTATCAGATCACTTAATTGCTATTGGCGTATCATAACCTAAAAGAATTGCACTATAAAGGGGAAGCCTTCACTTGGCTGGCAATCACACCTATTTATCTAGGTCCTGATGTAGCTGCTAGTTGTGTAGAGAGTGTTGGCAAATGAGGCATAGAATTAAGATATGTACCCCAGTTTTATCTTGAAAACTGAGATTTTAATTTTTAGTAAGCTTTGGATTTTCACAATATTACTGTCTCCATAGTACTGATTATCAAGGCTTAGAAAATCCATTTATTATTGCTGTGCATTCGTTTGAAAATATTTAAGTTCTAATTGACTAACGGTGGACTTTTCCATCTGCAGAATATACTGAATGACCAGAGGTGGCAGTGCAGCAGAAGAGAATTTGTCTGCCTTCCTGATACCCCAAAAAAATAAGCAAATCCTCAGCACTCTGCCATCCTTCATCAGTTTACATGGTAAGTCAAACTCACGTTGAATACATTTGCTTGTCATTAAAAAAGTTCATAGCATCTGAGGGCCCTGAGTACCTTTTTAGTGGGGTCTTTGGCATGATTATATTTCTGTCAAGACTGTAGAAAAAGGGATGACGTTACGGTGATCATCATATTTTCATCAAAGACTTTGTCTCTAAAGCTGACAAAGCCTGTGTTAGATACCTGTGCTAATAATGTGTCCTCAGAGGATATTACTGTCTTTAAGGCTGGAATGAGTTGCCTTAATTTGGAGCAATGGCGTGACTTTCTCATGGAGTGAAGCTCATTTGACCTGTTTCCCTGCACTCTGTATGTGGGACTCTGATTCTCCAGATGGATTGCTGTTTAGGATACTCTGCAGTTTTGCAACTCCATCTCCTTTTCAAATTGAGCTCATGCTTTCTCAGTACACAGCCTAGCCGCCTTGCAGTCATAATTAATTATAGTTACCTAGTACATAATTGCTGGTGTCTCCTCCTCCTGTGTTTCCTCGTCACCCAGGGTGATAGGTCACGTGCTGTCCTGACATCATAAGGCTAGAGCAGGGTGTCATCTGACATGAGGGACAATCAGTTGCCTAGCAAGTGATGAGATACATTTATCATGGTATTGAAATGGGTTGCAGGGTAAATAGGGCACCCAGCTTAAAACCTAGATGGTTAGATGAATGAAACTGGGGCATTATTTGACACTTGTGCATCTGTTTGAAGGTGCGGATAATCACAATGTTCTGGACTTCTCTATAGCTTAACTGATAGGGATGTACTAAGATGAAGATGTTAAGATGTCGTTTATAGTTTTTATTATTCCCACTAACTATAGCGTAAACCTTCCTCCCTTAACTTATCAGATCACTTAATTGCTATTGGCGTATCATAACCTAAAATAATTGCACTGAAAAGGGAACGCCTTCACTTGGCTGGCAATCACACCTATTTATCTAGGTCCTGATGTAGCTGCTAGTTGTGTAGAGAGTGTTGGCAAATGAGGTATAGAATTAAGATATGTACCCCAGTTTTATCTTGAAAACTGAGATTTAAATTTTTAGTAAACTTTGGATTTTCACAATATTACTGTCTCCATGGTACTGATTATCAAGGCTTAGAAAATCCATTTATTATTGCTGTGCATTCGTTTGAAAATATTCAAGTTCTAATTGACTAACGGTGGACTTTTCCATCTGCAGAATATACTGAATGACCAGAGGTGGCAGTGCAGCAGAAGAGAATTTGTCTGCCTTCCTGATACCCCAAAAAAATAAGCAAATCCTCAGCACTCTGCCATCCTTCATCAGTTTACATGGTAAGTCAAACTCACGTTGAATACATTTGCTTGTCATTAAAAAAGTTCATAGCATCTGAGGGCCCTGAGTACCTTTTTAGTGGGGTCTTTGGCATGATTATATTTCTGTCAAGACTGTAGAAAAATGGATGACGTTACGGTG
The DNA here is from genome assembly GCF_964263255.1 of Lissotriton vulgaris. Taxonomy (NCBI): domain Eukaryota; kingdom Metazoa; phylum Chordata; class Amphibia; order Caudata; family Salamandridae; genus Lissotriton; species Lissotriton vulgaris. The sequence continues at coordinate 1,356,813,186 of NC_141695.1, forward strand.
ATCATCATATTTTCATCAAAGACTTTGTCTCTAAAGCTGACAAAGCCTGTGTTAGATACCTGTGCTAATAATGTGTCCTCAGAGGAAATTACTGTCTTTAAGTCTGGAATGAGTTGCCTTAATTTGGAGCAATGGCGTGACTTTCTCATGGAGTGAAGCTCATTTGACCTGTTTCCCTGCACTCTGTATGTGGGACTCTGATACTCCAGATGGATTGCTGTTTAGGATACTCTGCAGTTTTGCAAGTCCATCTCCTTTTCAAAAGGAGCTCAATGCTTTCTCAGTACACCGCCTAGCCGCCTTGCAGTCATAATTAATTATAGTTACCTAGTGCATTATTGCTGGTGTCTCCTCCTCCTGTGTTTCCTCGTCACCCAGGGTGATTGGTCACGTGCTGTCCTGACATCATAAAGCTAGAGCAGGGTGTCATCTGACATGAGGGACAATCAGTTGCCTAGCAAGTGATAAGATAAATTTATCATGGTATTGAAATGGGTTGCAGGGTAAATAGGGCACCCAGCTTAAAACCTAGATGGTTAGATGAATGAAACTGGGGCATTATTTGAGACTTGTGCATCTGTTTGAAGGTGCGGATAATCACAATGTTCTGGACTTCTCTATAGCTTAACTGATAGGGATGTACTAAGATGAAGATGTTAAGATGTCGTTTATAGTTTTTATTATTCCCGCAAACTGTAGCATAAACCTTCCTCCCTTAACTTATCAGATCACTTAATTGCTATTGGCGTATCATAACCTAAAAGAATTGCACTATAAAGGGGAAGCCTTCACTTGGCTGGCAATCACACCTATTTATCTAGGTCCTGATGTAGCTGCTAGTTGTGTAGAGAGTGTTGGCAAATGAGGCATAGAATTAAGATATGTACCCCAGTTTTATCTTGAAAACTGAGATTTTAATTTTTAGTAAGCTTTGGATTGTCACAATATTACTGTCTCCATAGTACTGATTATCAAGGCTTAGAAAATCCATTTATTATTGCTGTGCATTCGTTTGAAAATATTTAAGTTCTAATTGACTAACGGTGGACTTTTCCATCTGCAGAATATACTGAATGACCAGAGGTGGCAGTGCAGCAGAAGAGAATTTGTCTGCCTTCCTGATACCCCAAAAAAATAAGCAAATCCTCAGCACTCTGCCATCCTTCATCAGTTTACATGGTAAGTCAAACTCACGTTGAATACATTTGCTTGTCATTAAAAAAGTTCATAGCATCTGAGGGCCCTGAGTACCTTTTTAGTGGGGTCTTTGGCATGATTATATTTCTGTCAAGACTGTAGAAAAATGGATGACGTTACGGTGATCATCATATTTTCATCAAAGACTTTGTCTCTAAAGCTGACAAAGCCTGTGTTAGATACCTGTGCTAATAATGTGTCCTCAGAGGAAATTACTGTCTTTAAGTCTGGAATGAGTTGCCTTAATTTGGAGCAATGGCGTGACTTTCTCATGGAGTGAAGCTCATTTGACCTGTTTCCCTGCACTCTGTATGTGGGACTCTGATACTCCAGATGGATTGCTGTTTAGGATACTCTGCAGTTTTGCAAGTCCATCTCCTTTTCAAAAGGAGCTCAATGCTTTCTCAGTACACCGCCTAGCCGCCTTGCAGTCATAATTAATTATAGTTACCTAGTGCATTATTGCTGGTGTCTCCTCCTCCTGTGTTTCCTCGTCACCCAGGGTGATTGGTCACGTGCTGTCCTGACATCATAAAGCTAGAGCAGGGTGTCATCTGACATGAGGGACAATCAGTTGCCTAGCAAGTGATAAGATAAATTTATCATGGTATTGAAATGGGTTGCAGGGTAAATAGGGCACCCAGCTTAAAACCTAGATGGTTAGATGAATGAAACTGGGGCATTATTTGAGACTTGTGCATCTGTTTGAAGGTGCGGATAATCACAATGTTCTGGACTTCTCTATAGCTTAACTGATAGGGATGTACTAAGATGAAGATGTTAAGATGTCGTTTATAGTTTTTATTATTCCCGCAAACTGTAGCATAAACCTTCCTCCCTTAACTTATCAGATCACTTAATTGCTATTGGCGTATCATAACCTAAAAGAATTGCACTATAAAGGGGAAGCCTTCACTTGGCTGGCAATCACACCTATTTATCTAGGTCCTGATGTAGCTGCTAGTTGTGTAGAGAGTGTTGGCAAATGAGGCATAGAATTAAGATATGTACCCCAGTTTTATCTTGAAAACTGAGATTTTAATTTTTAGTAAGCTTTGGATTGTCACAATATTACTGTCTCCATAGTACTGATTATCAAGGCTTAGAAAATCCATTTATTATTGCTGTGCATTCGTTTGAAAATATTCAAGTTTTAATTGACTAACGGTGGACTTTTCCATCTGCAGAATATACTGAATGACCAGAGGTGGCAGTGCAGCAGAAGAGAATTTGTCTGCCTTCCTGATACCCAAAAAAAATAAGCAAATCCTCAGCACTCTGCCATCCTTCATCAGTTTACATGGTAAGTCAAACTCACGTTGAATACATTTGCTTGTCATTAAAAAAGTTCATAGCATCTGAGGGCCCTGAGTACCTTTTTAGTGGGGTCTTTGGCATGATTATATTTCTGTCAAGACTGTAGAAAAAGGGATGACGTTACGGTGATCATCATATTTTCATCAAAGACTTTGTCTCTAAAGCTGACAAAGCCTGTGTTAGATACCTGTGCTAATAATGTGTCCTCGGAGGACATTACTGTCTTTAAGGCTGGAATGAGTTGCCTTAATTTGGAGCAATGGTGTGACTTTCTCATGGAGTGAAGCTCATTTGACCTGTTTCCCTGCACTCTGTATGTGGGACTCTGATACTCCAGATGGATTGCTGTTTAGGATACTCTGCAGTTTTGCAAGTCCATCTCCTTTTCAAAAGGAGCTCAATGCTTTCTCAGTACACAGCCTAGCCGCCTTGCAGTCATAATTAATTATAGTTACCTAGTGCATAATTGCTGGTGTCTCCTCCTCCTGTGTTGCCTCGTCACCCAGGGTGATTGGTCACGTGCTGTCCTGACATCATAAAGCTAGAGCAGGGTGTCATCTTACATGAGGGACAATCAGTTGCCTAGCAAGTGATGAGATACATTTATCATGGTATTGAAATGGGTTGCAGGGTAAATAGGGCACCCAGCTTAAAACCTAGATGGTTAGATGAATGAAACTGGGGCATTATTTGAGACTTGTGCATCTGTTTGAAGCTGCGGATAATCACAATGTTCTGGACTTCTCTATAGCTTAACTGATAGGGATGTACTAAGATGAAGATGTTAAGATGTCGTTTATAGTTGTTATTATTCCCACTAACTATAGCGTAAACCTTCCTCCCTTAACTTATCAGATCACTTAATTGCTATTGGCGTATCATAACCTAAAAGAATTGCACTGAAAAGGGGACGCCTTCACTTGGCTGGCAATCACACCTATTTATCTAGGTCCTGATGTAGCTGCTAGTTGTGTAGAGAGTGTTGGCAAATGAGGCATAGAATTAAGATATGTACCCCAGTTTTATCTTGAAAACTGAGATTTAAATTTTTAGTAATCTTTGGATTTTCACAATATTACTGTCTCCATAGTACTGATTATCAAGGCTTAGAAAATCCATTTATTATTGCTGTGCATTCGTTTGAAAATATTCAAGTTCTAATTGACTAACGGTGGACTTTTCCATCGGCAGAATATACTGAATGACCAGAGGTGGCAGTGCAGCAGAAGAGAATTTGTCTGCCTTCCTGATACCCAAAAAAAAGCGCAATTCCTCAGCACTCTGCCATCCTTCATCAGTTTACATGGTAAGTCAAACTCACGTTGAATACATTTGCTTATCATTAAAAAAGTTCATAGCATCTGAGGGCCCTGAGTACCTTTTTAGTGGGGTCTTTGGCATGATTATATTTCTGTCAAGACTGTAGAAAAATGGATGACGTTACGGTGATCATCATATTTTCATCAAAGACTTTGTCTCTAAAGCTGACAAAGCCTGTGTTAGATACCTGTGCTAATAATGTGTCCTCAGAGGACATTACTGTCTTTAAGGCTGGAATGAGTTGCCTTAATTTGGAGCAATGGCGTGACTTTCTCATGGAGTGAAGCTCATTTGACCTGTTTCCCTGCACTCTGTATGTGGGACTCTGATACTCCAGATGGATTGCTGTTTAGGATACTCTGCAGTTTTGCAACTCCATCTCCTTTTCAAAAGGAGCTCATGCTTTCTCAGTACACAGCCTAGCCGCCTTGCAGTCATAATTAATTATAGTTACCTAGTGCATAATTGCTGGTGTCTCCTCCTCCTGTGTTTCTTTGTCACCCAGGGTGATTGGTCACGTGCTGTCCTGACATCATAAAGCTAGAGCAGGGTGTCATCTGACATGAGGGACAATCAGTTGCCTAGCAAGTGATGAGATACATTTATCATGGTATTGAAATGGGTTGCAGGGTAAATAGGGCACCCAGCTTAAAACCTAGATGGTTAGATGAATGAAACTGGGGCATTATTTGACACTTGTGCATCTGTTTGAAGGTGCGGATAATCACAATGTTCTGGACTTCTCTATAGCTTAACTGATAGGGATGTACTAAGATGAAGATGTTAAGATGTCGTTTATAGTTTTTATTATTCCCACTAATTATAGCGTAAACCTTCCTCCCTTAACTTATCAGATCACTTAATTGCTATTGGCGTATCATAACCTAAAATAATTGCACTGAAAAGGGAACGCCTTCACTTGGCTGGCAATCACACCTATTTATCTAGGTCCTGATGTAGCTGCTAGTTGTGTAGAGAGTGTTGGCAAATGAGGCATAGAATTAAGATATGTACCCCAGTTTTATCTTGAAAACTGAGATTTAAATTTTTAGTAAACTTTGGATTTTCACAATATTACTGTCTCCATAGTACTGATTATCAAGGCTTAGAAAATCCATTTATTATTGCTGTGCATTCGTTTGAAAATATTCAAGTTCTAATTGACTAACGGTGGACTTTTCCATCTGCAGAATATACTGAATGACCAGAGGTGGCAGTGCAGCAGAAGAGAATTTGTCTGCCTTCCTGATACCCCAAAAAAAAAGCGCAATTCCTCAGCACTCTGCCATCCTTCATCAGTTTACATGGTAAGTCAAACTCACGTTGAATACATTTGCTTGTCATTAAAAAAGTTCATAGCATCTGAGGGCCCTGAGTACCTTTTTAGTGGGGTCTTTGGCATGATTATATTTCTGTCAAGACTGTAGAAAAATGGATGACGTTACGGTGATCATCATATTTTCATCAAAGACTTTGTCTCTAAAGCTGACAAAGCCTGTGTTAGATACCTGTGCTAATAATGTGTCCTCAGAGGACATTACTGTCTTTAAGGCTGGAATGAGTTGCCTTAATTTTGAGCAATGGCTTGACTTTCTCATGGAGTGAAGCTCATTTGACCTGTTTCCCTGCACTCTGTATGTGGGACTCTGATACTCCAGATGGATTGCTGTTTAGGATACTCTGCAGTTTTGCAAGTCCATCTCCTTTTCAAAAGGAGCTCAATGCTTTCTCAGTACACCGCCTAGCCGCCTTGCAGTCATAATTAATTATAGTTACCTAGTGCATTATTGCTGGTGTCTCCTCCTCCTGTGTTTCCTCGTCACCCAGGGTGATTGGTCACGTGCTGTCCTGACATCATAAAGCTAGAGCAGGGTGTCATCTGACATGAGGGACAATCAGTTGCCTAGCAAGTGATAAGATAAATTTATCATGGTATTGAAATGGGTTGCAGGGTAAATAGGGCACCCAGCTTAAAACCTAGATGGTTAGATGAATGAAACTGGGGCATTATTTGAGACTTGTGCATCTGTTTGAAGGTGCGGATAATCACAATGTTCTGGACTTCTCTATAGCTTAACTGATAGGGATGTACTAAGATGAAGATGTTAAGATGTCGTTTATAGTTTTTATTATTCCCGCAAACTATAGCATAAACCTTCCTCCCTTAACTTATCAGATCACTTAATTGCTATTGGCGTATCATAACCTAAAAGAATTGCACTATAAAGGGGAAGCCTTCACTTGGCTGGCAATCACACCTATTTATCTAGGTCCTGATGTAGCTGCTAGTTGTGTAGAGAGTGTTGGCAAATGAGGCATAGAATTAAGATATGTACCCCAGTTTTATCTTGAAAACTGAGATTTTAATTTTTAGTAAGCTTTGGATTGTCACAATATTACTGTCTCCATAGTACTGATTATCAAGGCTTAGAAAATCCATTTATTATTGCTGGGCATTCGTTTGAAAATATTCATGTTCTAATTGACTAACGGTGGACTTTTCCATCTGCAGAATATACTGAATGACCAGAGGTGGCAGTGCAGCACAAGAGAATTTGTCTGCCATCCTGATACCCAAAAAAAATAAGCAAATCCACAGCACTCTGCCATCCTTCATCAGTTTACATGGTAAGTCAAACTCACGTTGAATACATTTGCTTCTCATTAAAAAAGTTCATAGCATCTGAGGGCCCTGAGTACCTTTTTAGTGGGGTCTTTGGCATGATTATATTTCTGTCAAGACTGTAGAAAAAGGGATGACGTTACGGTGATCATCATATTTTCATCAAAGACTTTGTCTCTAAAGCTGACAAAGCCTGTGTTAGATACCTGTGCTAATAATGTGTCCTCAGAGGACATTACTGTCTTTAAGGCTGGAATGAGTTGCCTTAATTTGGAGCAATGGTGTGACTTTCTCATGGAGTGAAGCTCATTTGACCTTTTTCCCTGCACTCTGTATGTGGGACTCTGATACTCCAGATGGATTGCTGTTTAGGATACTCTGCAGTTTTGCAACTCCATCTCCTTTTCAAAAGGAGCTCATGCTTTCTCAGTACACAGCCTAGCCGCCTTGCAGTCATAATTAATTATAGTTACCTAGTGCATAATTGCTGGTGTCTCCTCCTGTGTTGCCTCATCACCCAGGGTGATTGGTCACGTGCTGTCCTGACATCATAAAGCTAGAGCAGGGTGTCATCTGACATGAGGGACAATCAGTTGCCTAGCAAGTGATGAGATACATTTATCATGGTATTGAAATGGGTTGCAGGGTAAATAGGGCACCCAGCTTAAAACCTAGATGGTTAGATGAATGAAACTGGGGCATTATTTGAGACTTGTGCATCTGTTTGAAGCTGCGGATAATCACAATGTTCTGGACTTCTCTATAGCTTAACTGATAGGGATGTACTAAGATGAAGATGTTAAGATGTCGTTTATAGTTGTTATTATTCCCACTAACTATAGCGTAAACCTTCCTCCCTTAACTTATCAGATCACTTAATTGCTATTGGCGTATCATAACCTAAAAGAATTGCACTGAAAAGGGGACGCCTTCACTTGGCTGGCAATCACACCTATTTATCTAGGTCCTGATGTAGCTGCTAGTTGTGTAGAGAGTGTTGGCAAATGAGGCATAGAATTAAGATATGTACCCCAGTTTTATCTTGAAAACTGAGATTTTAATTTTTAGTAATCTTTGGATTTTCACAATATTACTGTCTCCATAGTACTGATTATCAAGGCTTAGAAAATCCATTTATTATTGCTGTGCATTCGTTTGAAAATATTCAAGTTCTAATTGACTAACGGTGGACTTTTCCATCTGCAGAATATACTGAATGACCAGAGGTGGCAGTGCAGCAGAAGAGAATTTGTCTGCCTTCCTGATACCCAAAAAAAAGCGCAATTCCTCAGCACTCTGCCATCCTTCATCAGTTTACATGGTAAGTCAAACTCACGTTGAATACATTTGCTTATCATTAAAAAAGTTCATAGCATCTGAGGGCCCTGAGTACCTTTTTAGTGGGGTCTTTGGCATGATTATATTTCTGTCAAGACTGTAGAAAAATGGATGACGTTACGGTGATCATCATATTTTCATCAAAGACTTTGTCTCTAAAGCTGACAAAGCCTGTGTTAGATACCTGTGCTAATAATGTGTCCTCAGAGGACATTACTGTCTTTAAGGCTGGAATGAGTTGCCTTAATTTGGAGCAATGGCGTGACTTTCTCATGGAGTGAAGCTCATTTGACCTGTTTCCCTGCACTCTGTATGTGGGACTCTGATACTCCAGATGGATTGCTGTTTAGGATACTCTGCAGTTTTGCAAGTCCATCTCCTTTTCAAAAGGAGCTCAATGCTTTCTCAGTACACCGCCTAGCCGCCTTGCAGTCATAATTAATTACAGTTACCTAGTGCATTATTGCTGGTGTCTCCTCCTCCTGTGTTTTCTCGTCACCCAGGGTGATTGGTCACGTGCTGTCCTGACATCATAAAGCTAGAGCAGGGTGTCATCTGACATGAGGGACAATCAGTTGCCTAGCAAGTGATAAGATAAATTTATCATGGTATTGAAATGGGTTGCAGGGTAAATAGGGCACCCAGCTTAAAACCTAGATGGTTAGATGAATGAAACTGGGGCATTATTTGAGACTTGTGCATCTGTTTGAAGGTGCAGATAATCACAATGTTCTGGACTTCTCTATAGCTTAACTGATAGGGATGTACTAAGATGAAGATGTTAAGATGTCGTTTATAGTTTTTATTATTCCCACTAACTATAGCGTAAACCTTCCTCCCTTAACTTATCAGATCACTTAATTGCTATTGGCGTATCATAACCTAAAAGAATTGCACTGAAAAGGGGACGCCTTCACTTGGCTGGCAATCACACCTATTTATCTAGGTCCTGATGTAGCTGCTAGTTGTGTAGAGAGTGTTGGCAAATGAGGCATAGAATTAAGATATGTACCCCAGTTTTATCTTGAAAACTGAGATTTTAATTTTTAGTAATCTTTGGATTTTCACAATATTACTGTCTCCATAGTACTGATTATCAAGGCTTAGAAAATCCATTTATTATTGCTGTGCATTCGTTTGAAAATATTCAAGTTCTAATTGACTAACGGTGGACTTTTCCATCTGCAGAATATACTGAATGACCAGAGGTGGCAGTGCAGCAGAAGAGAATTTGTCTGCCTTCCTGATACCCAAAAAAAAGCGCAATTCCTCAGCACTCTGCCATCCTTCATCAGTTTACATGGTAAGTCAAACTCACGTTGAATACATTTGCTTATCATTAAAAAAGTTCATAGCATCTGAGGGCCCTGAGTACCTTTTTAGTGGGGTCTTTGGCATGATTATATTTCTGTCAAGACTGTAGAAAAATGGATGACGTTACGGTGATCATCATATTTTCATCAAAGACTTTGTCTCTAAAGCTGACAAAGCCTGTGTTAGATACCTGTGCTAATAATGTGTCCTCAGAGGACATTACTGTCTTTAAGGCTGGAATGAGTTGCCTTAATTTGGAGCAATGGCGTGACTTTCTCATGGAGTGAAGCTCATTTGACCTGTTTCCCTGCACTCTGTATGTGGGACTCTGATACTCCAGATGGATTGCTGTTTAGGATACTCTGCAGTTTTGCAAGTCCATCTCCTTTTCAAAAGGAGCTCAATGCTTTCTCAGTACACCGCCTAGCCGCCTTGCAGTCATAATTAATTACAGTTACCTAGTGCATTATTGCTGGTGTCTCCTCCTCCTGTGTTTTCTCGTCACCCAGGGTGATTGGTCACGTGCTGTCCTGACATCATAAAGCTAGAGCAGGGTGTCATCTGACATGAGGGACAATCAGTTGCCTAGCAAGTGATAAGATAAATTTATCATGGTATTGAAATGGGTTGCAGGGTAAATAGGGCACCCAGCTTAAAACCTAGATGGTTAGATGAATGAAACTGGGGCATTATTTGAGACTTGTGCATCTGTTTGAAGGTGCAGATAATCACAATGTTCTGGACTTCTCTATAGCTTAACTGATAGGGATGTACTAAGATGAAGATGTTAAGATGTCGTTTATAGTTTTTATTATTCCCACTAACTATAGCGTAAACCTTCCTCCCTTAACTTATCAGATCACTTAATTGCTATTGGCGTATCATAACCTAAAAGAATTGCACTGAAAAGGGGACGCCTTCACTTGGCTGGCAATCACACCTATTTATCTAGGTCCTGATGTAGCTGCTAGTTGTGTAGAGAGTGTTGGCAAATGAGGCATAGAATTAAGATATGTACCCCAGTTTTATCTTGAAAACTGAGATTTTAATTTTTAGTAATCTTTGGATTTTCACAATATTACTGTCTCCATAGTACTGATTATCAAGGCTTAGAAAATCCATTTATTATTGCTGTGCATTCGTTTGAAAATATTCAAGTTCTAATTGACTAACGGTGGACTTTTCCATCTGCAGAATATACTGAATGACCAGAGGTGGCAGTGCAGCAGAAGAGAATTTGTCTGCCTTCCTGATACCCAAAAAAAAGCGCAATTCCTCAGCACTCTGCCATCCTTCATCAGTTTACATGGTAAGTCAAACTCACGTTGAATACATTTGCTTATCATTAAAAAAGTTCATAGCATCTGAGGGCCCTGAGTACCTTTTTAGTGGGGTCTTTGGCATGATTATATTTCTGTCAAGACTGTAGAAAAATGGATGACGTTACGGTGATCATCATATTTTCATCAAAGACTTTGTCTCTAAAGCTGACAAAGCCTGTGTTAGATACCTGTGCTAATAATGTGTCCTCAGAGGACATTACTGTCTTTAAGGCTGGAATGAGTTGCCTTAATTTGGAGCAATGGCGTGACTTTCTCATGGAGTGAAGCTCATTTGACCTGTTTCCCTGCACTCTGTATGTGGGACTCTGATACTCCAGATGGATTGCTGTTTAGGATACTCTGCAGTTTTGCAAGTCCATCTCCTTTTCAAAAGGAGCTCAATGCTTTCTCAGTACACCGCCTAGCCGCCTTGCAGTCATAATTAATTACAGTTACCTAGTGCATTATTGCTGGTGTCTCCTCCTCCTGTGTTTTCTCGTCACCCAGGGTGATTGGTCACGTGCTGTCCTGACATCATAAAGCTAGAGCAGGGTGTCATCTGACATGAGGGACAATCAGTTGCCTAGCAAGTGATAAGATAAATTTATCATGGTATTGAAATGGGTTGCAGGGTAAATAGGGCACCCAGCTTAAAACCTAGATGGTTAGATGAATGAAACTGGGGCATTATTTGAGACTTGTGCATCTGTTTGAAGGTGCGGATAATCACAATGTTCTGGACTTCTCTATAGCTTAACTGATAGGGATGTACTAAGATGAAGATGTTAAGATGTCGTTTATAGTTTTTATTATTCCCGCAAACTGTAGCATAAACCTTCCTCCCTTAACTTATCAGATCACTTAATTGCTATTGGCGTATCATAACCTAAAAGAATTGCACTATAAAGGGGAAGCCTTCACTTGGCTGGCAATCACACCTATTTATCTAGGTCCTGATGTAGCTGCTAGTTGTGTAGAGAGTGTTGGCAAATGAGGCATAGAATTAAGATATGTACCCCAGTTTTATCTTGAAAACTGAGATTTTAATTTTTAGTAAGCTTTGGATTGTCACAATATTACTGTCTCCATAGTACTGATTATCAAGGCTTAGAAAATCCATTTATTATTGCTGTGCATTCGTTTGAAAATATTTAAGTTCTAATTGACTAACGGTGGACTTTTCCATCTGCAGAATATACTGAATGACCAGAGGTGGCAGTGCAGCAGAAGAGAATTTGTCTGCCTTCCTGATACCCAAAAAAAATAAGCAAATCCTCAGCACTCTGCCATCCTTCATCAGTTTACATGGTAAGTCAAACTCACGTTGAATACATTTGCTTGTCATTAAAAAAGTTCATAGCATCTGAGGGCCCTGAGTACCTTTTTAGTGGGGTCTTTGGCATGATTATATTTCTGTCAAGACTGTAGAAAAATGGATGACGTTACGGTGATCATCATATTTTCATCAAAGACTTTGTCTCTAAAGCTGACAAAGCCTGTGTTAGATACCTGTGCTAATAATGTGTCCTCAGAGGAAATTACTGTCTTTAAGTCTGGAATGAGTTGCCTTAATTTGGAGCAATGGCGTGACTTTCTCATGGAGTGAAGCTCATTTGACCTGTTTCCCTGCACTCTGTATGTGGGACTCTGATACTCCAGATGGATTGCTGTTTAGGATACTCTGCAGTTTTGCAAGTCCATCTCCTTTTCAAAAGGAGCTCAATGCTTTCTCAGTACACCGCCTAGCCGCCTTGCAGTCATAATTAATTATAGTTACCTAGTGCATTATTGCTGGTGTCTCCTCCTCCTGTGTTTCCTCGTCACCCAGGGTGATTGGTCACGTGCTGTCCTGACATCATAAAGCTAGAGCAGGGTGTCATCTGACATGAGGGACAATCAGTTGCCTAGCAAGTGATAAGATAAATTTATCATGGTATTGAAATGGGTTGCAGGGTAAATAGGGCACCCAGCTTAAAACCTAGATGGTTAGATGAATGAAACTGGGGCATTATTTGAGACTTGTGCATCTGTTTGAAGGTGCGGATAATCACAATGTTCTGGACTTCTCTATAGCTTAACTGATAGGGATGTACTAAGATGAAGATGTTAAGATGTCGTTTATAGTTTTTATTATTCCCGCAAACTGTAGCATAAACCTTCCTCCCTTAACTTATCAGATCACTTAATTGCTATTGGCGTATCATAACCTAAAAGAATTGCACTATAAAGGGGAAGCCTTCACTTGGCTGGCAATCACACCTATTTATCTAGGTCCTGATGTAGCTGCTAGTTGTGTAGAGAGTGTTGGCAAATGAGGCATAGAATTAAAATATGTACCCCAGTTTTATCTTGAAAACTGAGATTTTAATTTTTAGTAAGCTTTGGATTGTCACAATATTACTGTCTCCATAGTACTGATTATCAAGGCTTAGAAAATCCATTTATTATTGCTGTGCATTCGTTTGAAAATATTCAAGTTTTAATTGACTAACGGTGGACTTTTCCATCTGCAGAATATACTGAATGACCAGAGGTGGCAGTGCAGCAGAAGAGAATTTGTCTGCCTTCCTGATACCCAAAAAAAATAAGCAAATCCTCAGCACTCTGCCATCCTTCATCAGTTTACATGGTAAGTCAAACTCACGTTGAATACATTTGCTTGTCATTAAAAAAGTTCATAGCATCTGAGGGCCCTGAGTACCTTTTTAGTGGGGTCTTTGGCATGATTATATTTCTGTCAAGACTGTAGAAAAAGGGATGACGTTACGGTGATCATCATATTTTCATCAAAGACTTTGTCTCTAAAGCTGACAAAGCCTGTGTTAGATACCTGTGCTAATAATGTGTCCTCGGAGGACATTACTGTCTTTAAGGCTGGAATGAGTTGCCTTAATTTGGAGCAATGGTGTGACTTTCTCATGGAGTGAAGCTCATTTGACCTGTTTCCCTGCACTCTGTATGTGGGACTCTGATACTCCAGATGGATTGCTGTTTAGGATACTCTGCAGTTTTGCAAGTCCATCTCCTTTTCAAAAGGAGCTCAATGCTTTCTCAGTACACAGCCTAGCCGCCTTGCAGTCATAATTAATTATAGTTACCTAGTGCATAATTGCTGGTGTCTCCTCCTCCTGTGTTGCCTCGTCACCCAGGGTGATTGGTCACGTGCTGTCCTGACATCATAAAGCTAGAGCAGGGTGTCATCTTACATGAGGGACAATCAGTTGCCTAGCAAGTGATGAGATACATTTATCATGGTATTGAAATGGGTTGCAGGGTAAATAGGGCACCCAGCTTAAAACCTAGATGGTTAGATGAATGAAACTGGGGCATTATTTGAGACTTGTGCATCTGTTTGAAGCTGCGGATAATCACAATGTTCTGGACTTCTCTATAGCTTAACTGATAGGGATGTACTAAGATGAAGATGTTAAGATGTCGTTTATAGTTGTTATTATTCCCACTAACTATAGCGTAAACCTTCCTCCCTTAACTTATCAGATCACTTAATTGCTATTGGCGTATCATAACCTAAAAGAATTGCACTGAAAAGGGGACGCCTTCACTTGGCTGGCAATCACACCTATTTATCTAGGTCCTGATGTAGCTGCTAGTTGTGTAGAGAGTGTTGGCAAATGAGGCATAGAATTAAGATATGTACCCCAGTTTTATCTTGAAAACTGAGATTTACATTTTTAGTAATCTTTGGATTTTCACAATATTACTGTCTCCATAGTACTGATTATCAAGGCTTAGAAAATCCATTTATTATTGCTGTGCATTCGTTTGAAAATATTCAAGTTCTAATTGACTAACGGTGGACTTTTCCATCGGCAGAATATACTGAATGACCAGAGGTGGCAGTGCAGCAGAAGAGAATTTGTCTGCCTTCCTGATACCCAAAAAAAAGCGCAATTCCTCAGCACTCTGCCATCCTTCATCAGTTTACATGGTAAGTCAAACTCACGTTGAATACATTTGCTTATCATTAAAAAAGTTCATAGCATCTGAGGGCCCTGAGTACCTTTTTAGTGGGGTCTTTGGCATGATTATATTTCTGTCAAGACTGTAGAAAAATGGATGACGTTACGGTGATCATCATATTTTCATCAAAGACTTTGTCTCTAAAGCTGACAAAGCCTGTGTTAGATACCTGTGCTAATAATGTGTCCTCAGAGGACATTACTGTCTTTAAGGCTGGAATGAGTTGCCTTAATTTGGAGCAATGGCGTGACTTTCTCATGGAGTGAAGCTCATTTGACCTGTTTCCCTGCACTCTGTATGTGGGACTCTGATACTCCAGACGGATTGCTGTTTAGGATACTCTGCAGTTTTGCAAGTCCATCTCCTTTTCAAAAGGAGCTCAATGCTTTCTCAGTACACCGCCTAGCCGCCTTGCAGTCATAATTAATTATAGTTACCTAGTGCATTATTGCTGGTGTCTCCTCCTCCTGTGTTTCCTCGTCACCCAGGGTGATTGGTCACGTGCTGTCCTGACATCATAAAGCTAGAGCAGGGTGTCATCTGACATTAGGGACAATCAGTTGCCTAGCAAGTGATAAGATAAATTTATCATGGTATTGAAATGGGTTGCAGGGTAAATAGGGCACCCAGTTTAAAACCTAGATGGTTAGATGAATGAAACTGGGGCATTATTTGAGACTTGTGCATCTGTTTGAAGGTGCGGATAATCGCAATGTTCTGGACTTCTCTATAGCTTAACTGATAGGGATGTACTAAGATGAAGATGTTAAGATGTCGTTTATAGTTTTTATTATTCCCACAAACTATAGCGTAAACCTTCCTCCCTTAACTTATCAGATCACTTAATTGCTATTGGCGTATCATAACCTAAAAGAATTGCACTATAAAGGGGAAGCCTTCACTTGGCTGGCAATCACACCTATTTATCTAGGTCCTGATGTAGCTGCTAGTTGTGTAGAGAGTGTTGGCAAATGAGGCATAGAATTAAGATATGTACCCCAGTTTTATCTTGAAAACTGAGATTTAAATTTTTAGTAAGCTTTGGATTTTCACAATATTACTGTCTCCATAGTACTGATTATCAAGGCTTAGAAAATCCATTTATTATTGCTGTGCATTCGTTTGAAAATATTTAAGTTCTAATTGACTAACGGTGGACTTTTCCATCTGCAGAATATACTGAATGACCAGAGGTGGCAGTGCAGCAGAAGAGAATTTGTCTGCCTTCCTGATACCCAAAAAAAATAAGCAAATCCTCAGCACTCTGCCATCCTTCATCAGTTTACATGGTAAGTCAAACTCACGTTGAATACATTTGCTGGTCATTAAAAAAGTTCATAGCATCTGAGGGCCCTGAGTACCTTTTTAGTGGGGTCTTTGGCATGATTATATTTCTGTCAAGACTGTAGAAAAAGGGATGACGTTACGGTGATCATCATATTTTCATCAAAGACTTTGTCTCTAAAGCTGACAAAGCCTGTGTTAGATACCTGTGCTAATAATGTGTCCTCAGAGGACATTACTGTCTTTAAGGCTGGAATGAGTTGCCTTAATTTGGAGCAATGGTGTGACTTTCTCATGGAGTGAAGCTCATTTGACCTGTTTCCCTGCACTCTGTATGTGGGACTCTGATACTCCAGATGGATTGCTGTTTAGGATACTCTGCAGTTTTGCAACTCCATCTCCTTTTCAAAAGGAGCTCATGCTTTCTCAGTACACAGCCTAGCCGCCTTGCAGTCATAATTAATTATAGTTACCTAGTGCATAATTGCTGGTGTCTCCTCCTCCTGTGTTTCTTTGTCACCCAGGGTGATTGGTCACGTGCTGTCCTGACATCATAAAGCTAGAGCAGGGTGTCATCTGACATGAGGGACAATCAGTTGCCTAGCAAGTGATGAGATACATTTATCATGGTATTGAAATGGGTTGCAGGGTAAATAGGGCACCCAGCTTAAAACCTAGATGGTTAGATGAATGAAACTGGGGCATTATTTGACACTTGTGCATCTGTTTGAAGGTGCGGATAATCACAATGTTCTGGACTTCTCTATAGCTTAACTGATAGGGATGTACTAAGATGAAGATGTTAAGATGTCGTTTATAGTTTTTATTATTCCCACTAATTATAGCGTAAACCTTCCTCCCTTAACTTATCAGATCACTTAATTGCTATTGGCGTATCATAACCTAAAATAATTGCACTGAAAAGGGAGCGCCTTCACTTGGCTGGCAATCACACCTATTTATCTAGGTCCTGATGTAGCTGCTAGTTGTGTAGAGAGTGTTGGCAAATGAGGCATAGAATTAAGATATGTACCCCAGTTTTATCTTGAAAACTGAGATTTACATTTTTAGTAATCTTTGGATTTTCACAATATTACTGTCTCCATAGTACTGATTATCAAGGCTTAGAAAATCCATTTATTATTGCTGTGCATTCGTTTGAAAATATTCAAGTTCTAATTGACTAACGGTGGACTTTTCCATCGGCAGAATATACTGAATGACCAGAGGTGGCAGTGCAGCAGAAGAGAATTTGTCTGCCTTCCTGATACCCAAAAAAAAGCGCAATTCCTCAGCACTCTGCCATCCTTCATCAGTTTACATGGTAAGTCAAACTCACGTTGAATACATTTGCTTATCATTAAAAAAGTTCATAGCATCTGAGGGCCCTGAGTACCTTTTTAGTGGGGTCTTTGGCATGATTATATTTCTGTCAAGACTGTAGAAAAATGGATGACGTTACGGTGATCATCATATTTTCATCAAAGACTTTGTCTCTAAAGCTGACAAAGCCTGTGTTAGATACCTGTGCTAATAATGTGTCCTCAGAGGACATTACTGTCTTTAAGGCTGGAATGAGTTGCCTTAATTTGGAGCAATGGCGTGACTTTCTCATGGAGTGAAGCTCATTTGACCTGTTTCCCTGCACTCTGTATGTGGGACTCTGATACTCCAGACGGATTGCTGTTTAGGATACTCTGCAGTTTTGCAAGTCCATCTCCTTTTCAAAAGGAGCTCAATGCTTTCTCAGTACACCGCCTAGCCGCCTTGCAGTCATAATTAATTATAGTTACCTAGTGCATTATTGCTGGTGTCTCCTCCTCCTGTGTTTCCTCGTCACCCAGGGTGATTGGTCACGTGCTGTCCTGACATCATAAAGCTAGAGCAGGGTGTCATCTGACATTAGGGACAATCAGTTGCCTAGCAAGTGATAAGATAAATTTATCATGGTATTGAAATGGGTTGCAGGGTAAATAGGGCACCCAGTTTAAAACCTAGATGGTTAGATGAATGAAACTGGGGCATTATTTGAGACTTGTGCATCTGTTTGAAGGTGCGGATAATCGCAATGTTCTGGACTTCTCTATAGCTTAACTGATAGGGATGTACTAAGATGAAGATGTTAAGATGTCGTTTATAGTTTTTATTATTCCCACAAACTATAGCGTAAACCTTCCTCCCTTAACTTATCAGATCACTTAATTGCTATTGGCGTATCATAACCTAAAAGAATTGCACTATAAAGGGGAAGCCTTCACTTGGCTGGCAATCACACCTATTTATCTAGGTCCTGATGTAGCTGCTAGTTGTGTAGAGAGTGTTGGCAAATGAGGCATAGAATTAAGATATGTACCCCAGTTTTATCTTGAAAACTGAGATTTAAATTTTTAGTAAGCTTTGGATTTTCACAATATTACTGTCTCCATAGTACTGATTATCAAGGCTTAGAAAATCCATTTATTATTGCTGTGCATTCGTTTGAAAATATTTAAGTTCTAATTGACTAACGGTGGACTTTTCCATCTGCAGAATATACTGAATGACCAGAGGTGGCAGTGCAGCAGAAGAGAATTTGTCTGCCTTCCTGATACCCAAAAAAAATAAGCAAATCCTCAGAACTCTGCCATCCTTCATCAGTTTACATGGTAAGTCAAACTCACGTTGAATACATTTGCTGGTCATTAAAAAAGTTCATAGCATCTGAGGGCCCTGAGTACCTTTTTAGTGGGGTCTTTGGCATGATTATATTTCTGTCAAGACTGTAGAAAAAGGGATGACGTTACGGTGATCATCATATTTTCATCAAAGACTTTGTCTCTAAAGCTGACAAAGCCTGTGTTAGATACCTGTGCTAATAATGTGTCCTCAGAGGACATTACTGTCTTTAAGGCTGGAATGAGTTGCCTTAATTTGGAGCAATGGTGTGACTTTCTCATGGAGTGAAGCTCATTTGACCTGTTTCCCTGCACTCTGTATGTGGGACTCTGATACTCCAGATGGATTGCTGTTTAGGATACTCTGCAGTTTTGCAACTCCATCTCCTTTTCAAAAGGAGCTCATGCTTTCTCAGTACACAGCCTAGCCGCCTTGCAGTCATAATTAATTATAGTTACCTAGTGCATAATTGCTGGTGTCTCCTCCTCCTGTGTTTCTTTGTCACCCAGGGTGATTGGTCACGTGCTGTCCTGACATCATAAAGCTAGAGCAGGGTGTCATCTGACATGAGGGACAATCAGTTGCCTAGCAAGTGATGAGATACATTTATCATGGTATTGAAATGGGTTGCAGGGTAAATAGGGCACCCAGCTTAAAACCTAGATGGTTAGATGAATGAAACTGGGGCATTATTTGACACTTGTGCATCTGTTTGAAGGTGCGGATAATCACAATGTTCTGGACTTCTCTATAGCTTAACTGATAGGGATGTACTAAGATGAAGATGTTAAGATGTCGTTTATAGTTTTTATTATTCCCACTAATTATAGCGTAAACCTTCCTCCCTTAACTTATCAGATCACTTAATTGCTATTGGCGTATCATAACCTAAAATAATTGCACTGAAAAGGGAGCGCCTTCACTTGGCTGGCAATCACACCTATTTATCTAGGTCCTGATGTAGCTGCTAGTTGTGTAGAGAGTGTTGGCAAATGAGGCATAGAATTAAGATATGTACCCCAGTTTTATCTTGAAAACTGAGATTTAAATTTTTAGTAAACTTTGGATTTTCACAATATTACTGTCTCCATAGTACTGATTATCAAGGCTTAGAAAATCCATTTATTATTGCTGTGCATTCGTTTGAAAATATTCAAGTTCTAATTGACTAACGGTGGACTTTTCCATCTGCAGAATATACTGAATGACCAGAGGTGGCAGTGCAGCAGAAGAGAATTTGTCTGCCTTCCTGATACCCCAAAAAAAAAGCGCAATTCCTCAGCACTCTGCCATCCTTCATCAGTTTACATGGTAAGTCAAACTCACGTTGAATACATTTGCTTGTCATTAAAAAAGTTCATAGCATCTGAGGGCCCTGAGTACCTTTTTAGTGGGGTCTTTGGCATGATTATATTTCTGTCAAGACTGTAGAAAAATGGATGACGTTACGGTGATCATCATATTTTCATCAAAGACTTTGTCTCTAAAGCTGACAAAGCCTGTGTTAGATACCTGTGCTAATAATGTGTCCTCAGAGGACATTACTGTCTTTAAGGCTGGAATGAGTTGCCTTAATTTTGAGCAATGGCTTGACTTTCTCATGGAGTGAAGCTCATTTGACCTGTTTCCCTGCACTCTGTATGTGGGACTCTGATACTCCAGATGGATTGCTGTTTAGGATACTCTGCAGTTTTGCAAGTCCATCTCCTTTTCAAAAGGAGCTCAATGCTTTCTCAGTACACCGCCTAGCCGCCTTGCAGTCATAATTAATTATAGTTACCTAGTGCATTATTGCTGGTGTCTCCTCCTCCTGTGTTTCCTCGTCACCCAGGGTGATTGGTCACGTGCTGTCCTGACATCATAAAGCTAGAGCAGGGTGTCATCTGACATGAGGGACAATCAGTTGCCTAGCAAGTGATAAGATAAATTTATCATGGTATTGAAATGGGTTGCAGGGTAAATAGGGCACCCAGCTTAAAACCTAGATGGTTAGATGAATGAAACTGGGGCATTATTTGAGACTTGTGCATCTGTTTGAAGGTGCGGATAATCACAATGTTCTGGACTTCTCTATAGCTTAACTGATAGGGATGTACTAAGATGAAGATGTTAAGATGTCGTTTATAGTTTTTATTATTCCCGCAAACTATAGCATAAACCTTCCTCCCTTAACTTATCAGATCACTTAATTGCTATTGGCGTATCATAACCTAAAAGAATTGCACTATAAAGGGGAAGCCTTCACTTGGCTGGCAATCACACCTATTTATCTAGGTCCTGATGTAGCTGCTAGTTGTGTAGAGAGTGTTGGCAAATGAGGCATAGAATTAAGATATGTACCCCAGTTTTATCTTGAAAACTGAGATTTTAATTTTTAGTAAGCTTTGGATTGTCACAATATTACTGTCTCCATAGTACTGATTATCAAGGCTTAGAAAATCCATTTATTATTGCTGTGCATTCGTTTGAAAATATTCATGTTCTAATTGACTAACGGTGGACTTTTCCATCTGCAGAATATACTGAATGACCAGAGGTGGCAGTGCAGCACAAGAGAATTTGTCTGCCATCCTGATACCCAAAAAAAATAAGCAAATCCACAGCACTCTGCCATCCTTCATCAGTTTACATGGTAAGTCAAACTCACGTTGAATACATTTGCTTCTCATTAAAAAAGTTCATAGCATCTGAGGGCCCTGAGTACCTTTTTAGTGGGGTCTTTGGCATGATTATATTTCTGTCAAGACTGTAGAAAAAGG
The DNA here is from genome assembly GCF_964263255.1 of Lissotriton vulgaris. NCBI lineage: Eukaryota > Metazoa > Chordata > Amphibia > Caudata > Salamandridae > Lissotriton > Lissotriton vulgaris. Next base: position 1,356,834,296 of record NC_141695.1, read on the forward strand.
GATGACGTTACGGTGATCATCATATTTTCATCAAAGACTTTGTCTCTAAAGCTGACAAAGCCTGTGTTAGATACCTGTGCTAATAATGTGTCCTCAGAGGACATTACTGTCTTTAAGGCTGGAATGAGTTGCCTTAATTTGGAGCAATGGTGTGACTTTCTCATGGAGTGAAGCTCATTTGACCTTTTTCCCTGCACTCTGTATGTGGGACTCTGATACTCCAGATGGATTGCTGTTTAGGATACTCTGCAGTTTTGCAACTCCATCTCCTTTTCAAAAGGAGCTCATGCTTTCTCAGTACACAGCCTAGCCGCCTTGCAGTCATAATTAATTATAGTTACCTAGTGCATAATTGCTGGTGTCTCCTCCTGTGTTGCCTCATCACCCAGGGTGATTGGTCACGTGCTGTCCTGACATCATAAAGCTAGAGCAGGGTGTCATCTGACATGAGGGACAATCAGTTGCCTAGCAAGTGATGAGATACATTTATCATGGTATTGAAATGGGTTGCAGGGTAAATAGGGCACCCAGCTTAAAACCTAGATGGTTAGATGAATGAAACTGGGGCATTATTTGAGACTTGTGCATCTGTTTGAAGCTGCGGATAATCACAATGTTCTGGACTTCTCTATAGCTTAACTGATAGGGATGTACTAAGATGAAGATGTTAAGATGTCGTTTATAGTTGTTATTATTCCCACTAACTATAGCGTAAACCTTCCTCCCTTAACTTATCAGATCACTTAATTGCTATTGGCGTATCATAACCTAAAAGAATTGCACTGAAAAGGGGACGCCTTCACTTGGCTGGCAATCACACCTATTTATCTAGGTCCTGATGTAGCTGCTAGTTGTGTAGAGAGTGTTGGCAAATGAGGCATAGAATTAAGATATGTACCCCAGTTTTATCTTGAAAACTGAGATTTTAATTTTTAGTAATCTTTGGATTTTCACAATATTACTGTCTCCATAGTACTGATTATCAAGGCTTAGAAAATCCATTTATTATTGCTGTGCATTCGTTTGAAAATATTCAAGTTCTAATTGACTAACGGTGGACTTTTCCATCTGCAGAATATACTGAATGACCAGAGGTGGCAGTGCAGCAGAAGAGAATTTGTCTGCCTTCCTGATACCCAAAAAAAAGCGCAATTCCTCAGCACTCTGCCATCCTTCATCAGTTTACATGGTAAGTCAAACTCACGTTGAATACATTTGCTTATCATTAAAAAAGTTCATAGCATCTGAGGGCCCTGAGTACCTTTTTAGTGGGGTCTTTGGCATGATTATATTTCTGTCAAGACTGTAGAAAAATGGATGACGTTACGGTGATCATCATATTTTCATCAAAGACTTTGTCTCTAAAGCTGACAAAGCCTGTGTTAGATACCTGTGCTAATAATGTGTCCTCAGAGGACATTACTGTCTTTAATGCTGGAATGAGTTGCCTTAATTTGGAGCAATGGCGTGACTTTCTCATGGAGTGAAGCTCATTTGACCTGTTTCCCTGCACTCTGTATGTGGGACTCTGATACTCCAGATGGATTGCTGTTTAGGATACTCTGCAGTTTTGCAAGTCCATCTCCTTTTCAAAAGGAGCTCAATGCTTTCTCAGTACACCGCCTAGCCGCCTTGCAGTCCTAATTAATTACAGTTACCTAGTGCATTATTGCTGGTGTCTCCTCCTCCTGTGTTTTCTCGTCACCCAGGGTGATTGGTCACGTGCTGTCCTGACATCATAAAGCTAGAGCAGGGTGTCATCTGACATGAGGGACAATCAGTTGCCTAGCAAGTGATAAGATAAATTTATCATGGTATTGAAATGGGTTGCAGGGTAAATAGGGCAGCCAGCTTAAAACCTAGATGGTTAGATGAATGAAACTGGAGCATTATTTGAGACTTGTGCATCTGTTTGAAGGTGCAGATAATCACAATGTTCTGGACTTCTCTATAGCTTAACTGATAGGGATGTACTAAGATGAAGATGTTAAGATGTCGTTTATAGTTTTTATTATTCGCACTAACTATAGCGTAAACCTTCCTCCCTTAACTTATCAGATCACTTAATTGCTATTGGCGTATCATAACCTAAAAGAATTGCACTGAAAAGGGGACGCCTTCACTTGGCTGGCAATCACACCTATTTATCTAGGTCCTGATGTAGCTGCTAGTTGTGTAGAGAGTGTTGGCAAATGAGGCATAGAATTAAGATATGTACCCCAGTTTTATCTTGAAAACTGAGATTTTAATTTTTAGTAATCTTTGGATTTTCACAATATTACTGTCTCCATAGTACTGATTATCAAGGCTTAGAAAATCCATTTATTATTGCTGTGCATTCGTTTGAAAATATTCAAGTTCTAATTGACTAACGGTGGACTTTTCCATCTGCAGAATATACTGAATGACCAGAGGTGGCAGTGCAGCAGAAGAGAATTTGTCTGCCTTCCTGATACCCAAAAAAAAGCGCAATTCCTCAGCACTCTGCCATCCTTCATCAGTTTACATGGTAAGTCAAACTCACGTTGAATACATTTGCTTATCATTAAAAAAGTTCATAGCATCTGAGGGCCCTGAGTACCTTTTTAGTGGGGTCTTTGGCATGATTATATTTCTGTCAAGACTGTAGAAAAATGGATGACGTTACGGTGATCATCATATTTTCATCAAAGACTTTGTCTCTAAAGCTGACAAAGCCTGTGTTAGATACCTGTGCTAATAATGTGTCCTCAGAGGACATTACTGTCTTTAAGGCTGGAATGAGTTGCCTTAATTTGGAGCAATGGCGTGACTTTCTCATGGAGTGAAGCTCATTTGACCTGTTTCCCTGCACTCTGTATGTGGGACTCTGATACTCCAGATGGATTGCTGTTTAGGATACTCTGCAGTTTTGCAAGTCCATCTCCTTTTCAAAAGGAGCTCAATGCTTTCTCAGTACACCGCCTAGCCGCCTTGCAGTCATAATTCATTATAGTTACCTAGTGCATTATTGCTGGTGTCTCCTCCTCCTGTGTTTTCTCGTCACCCAGGGTGATTGGTCACGTGCTGTCCTGACATCATAAAGCTAGAGCAGGGTGTCATCTGACATGAGGGACAATCAGTTGCCTAGCAAGTGATAAGATAAATTTATCATGGTATTGAAATGGGTTGCAGGGTAAATAGGGCACCCAGCTTAAAACCTAGATGGTTAGATGAATGAAACTGGGGCATTATTTGAGACTTGTGCATCTGTTTGAAGGTGCAGATAATCACAATGTTCAGGACTTCTCTATAGCTTAACTGATAGGGATGTACTAAGATGAAGATGTTAAGATGTCGTTTATAGTTTTTATTATTCCCACTAACTATAGCGTAAACCTTCCTCCCTTAACTTATCAGATCACTTAATTGCTATTGGCGTATCATAACCTAAAATAATTGCACTGAAAAGGGGACGCCTTCACTTGGCTGGCAATCACACCTATTTATCTAGGTCCTGATGTAGCTGCTAGTTGTGTAGAGAGTGTTGGCAAATGAGGCATAGAATTAAGATATGTACCCCAGTTTTATCTTGAAAACTGAGATTTAAATTTTTAGTAAACTTTGGATTTTCACAATATTACTGTCTCCATAGTACTGATTATCAAGGCTTAGAAAATCCATTTATTATTGCTGTGCATTCGTTTGAAAATATTCAAGTTCTAATTGACTAACGGTGGACTTTTCCATCTGCAGAATATACTGAATGACCAGAGGTGGCAGTGCAGCAGAAGAGAATTTGTCTGCCTTCCTGATACCCAAAAAAAATAAGCAATTCCTCAGCACTCTGCCATCCTTCATCAGTTTACATGGTAAGTCAAACTCACGTTGAATACATTTGCTTGTCATTAAAAGTTCATAGCATCTGAGGGCCCTGAGTACCTTTTTAGTGGGGTCTTTGGCATGATTATATTTCTGTCAAGACTGTAGAAAAATGGATGACGTTACGGTGATCATCATATTTTCATCAAAGACTTTGTCTCTAAAGCTGACAAAGCCTGTGTTAGATACCTGTGCTAATAATGTGTCCTCAGAGGACATTACTGTCTTTAAGGCTGGAATGAGTTGCCTTAATTTTGAGCAATGGCTTGACTTTCTCATGGAGTGAAGCTCATTTGACCTGTTTCCCTGCACTCTGTATGTGGGACTCTGATACTCCAGATGGATTGCTGTTTAGGATACTCTGCAGTTTTGCAAGTCCATCTCCTTTTCAAAAGGAGCTCAATGCTTTCTCAGTACACCGCCTAGCCGCCTTGCAGTCATAATTAATTATAGTTACCTAGTGCATTATTGCTGGTGTCTCCTCCTCCTGTGTTTCCTCGTCACCCAGGGTGATTGGTCACGTGCTGTCCTGACATCATAAAGCTAGAGCAGGGTGTCATCTGACATGAGGGACAATCAGTTGCCTAGCAAGTGATAAGATAAATTTATCATGGTATTGAAATGGGTTGCAGGGTAAATAGGGCACCCAGCTTAAAACCTAGATGGTTAGATGAATGAAACTGGGGCATTATTTGAGACTTGTGCATCTGTTTGAAGGTGCGGATAATCACAATGTTCTGGACTTCTCTATAGCTTAACTGATAGGGATGTACTAAGATGAAGATGTTAAGATGTTGTTTATAGTTTTTATTATTCCCACAAACTATAGCGTAAACCTTCCTCCTTTAACTTATCAGATCACTTAATTGCTATTGGCGTATCATAACCTAAAAGAATTGCACTATAAAGGGGAAGCCTTCACTTGGCTGGCAATCACACCTATTTATCTAGGTCCTGATGTAGCTGCTAGTTGTGTAGAGAGTGTTGGCAAATGAGGCATAGAATTAAGATATGTACCCCAGTTTTATCTTGAAAACTGAGATTTTAATTTTTAGTAATCTTTGGATTTTCACAATATTACTGTCTCCATAGTGCTGATTATCAAGGCTTAGAAAATCCATTTATTATTGCTGTGCATTCATTTGAAAATATTCAAGATCTAATTGACTAACGGTGGACTTTTCCATCTGCAGAATATACTGAATGACCAGAGGTGGCAGTGCAGCAGAAGAGAATTTGTCTGCCTTCCTGATACCCAAAAAAAAGCGCAGTTCCTCAGCACTCTGCCATCCTTCATCAGTTTACATGGTAAGTCAAACTCACGTTGAATACATTTGCTTATCATTAAAAAAAGTTCATAGCATCTGAGGGCCCTGAGTACCTTTTTAGTGGGGTCTTTGGCATGATTATATTTCTGTCAAGACTGTAGAAAAATGGATGACGTTACGGTGATCATCATATTTTCATCAAAGACTTTGTCTCTAAAGCTGACAAAGCCTGTGTTAGATACCTGTGCTAATAATGTGTCCTCAGAGGACATTACTTTCTTTAAGGCTGGAATGAGTTGCCTTAATTTGGAGCAATGGCGTGACTTTCTCATGGAGTGAAGCTCATTTGACCTGTTTCCCTGCACGTGGGACTCTGATACTCCAGATGGATTGCTGTTTGATACTCTGCAGTTTTGCAAGTCCATCTCCTTTTCAAAAGGAGCTCAATGCTTTCTCAGTACACCGCCTAGCCGCCTTGCAGTCATAATTAATTATAGTTACCTAGTGCATTATTGCTGGTGTCTCCTCCTCCTGTGTTTTCTCGTCACCCAGGGTGATTGGTCACGTGCTGTCCTGACATCATAAAGCTAGAGCAGGGTGTCATCTGACATGAGGGACAATCAGTTGCCTAGCAAGTGATAAGATAAATTTATCATGGCATTGAAATGGGTTGCAGGGTAAATAGGGCACCCACCTCAAAACCTAGATGGTTAGATGAATGAAACTCGGGCATTATTTGAGACTTGTGCATCTGTTTGAAGGTGCAGATAATCACAATGTTCTGGACTTCTCTATAGCTTAACTGATAGGGATGTACTAAGATGAAGATGTTAAGATGTCGTTTATAGTTTTTATTATTCCCACTAACTATAGCGTAAACCTTCCTCCCTTAACTTATCAGATCACTTAATTGCTATTGGCGTATCATAACCTAAAAGAATTGCACTGAAAAGGGGACGCCTTCACTTGGCTGGCAATCACACCTATTTATCTAGGTCCTGATGTAGCTGCTAGTTGTGTAGAGAGTGTTGGCAAATGAGGCATAGAATTAAGATATGTACCCCAGTTTTATCTTGAAAACTGAGATTTAAATTTTTAGTAATCTTTGGATTTTCACAATATTACTGTCTCCATAGTACTGATTATCAAGGCTTAGAAAATCCATTTATTATTGCTGTGCATTCGTTTGAAAATATTCAAGTTCTAATTGACTAACGGTGGACTTTTCCATCTGCAGAATATACTGAATGACCAGAGGTGGCAGTGCAGCAGAAGAGAATTTGTCTGCCTTCCTGATACCCCAAAAAAAAGCGCAATTCCTCAGCACTCTGCCATCCTTCATCAGTTTACATGGTAAGTCAAACTCACGTTGAATACATTTGCTTATCATTAAAAAAGTTCATAGCATCTGAGGGCCCTGAGTACCTTTTTAGTGGGGTCTTTGGCATGATTATATTTCTGTCAAGACTGTAGAAAAATGGATGACGTTACGGTGATCATCATATTTTCATCAAAGACTTTGTCTCTAAAGCTGACAAAGCCTGTGTTAGATACCTGTGCTAATAATGTGTCCTCAGAGGACATTACTGTCTTTAAGGCTGGAATGAGTTGCCTTAATTTGGAGCAATGGTGTGACTTTCGCATGGAGTGAAGCTCATTTGACCTGTTTCCCTGCACTCTGTATGTGGGACTCTGATACTCCAGATGGATTGCTGTTTAGGATACTCTGCAGTTTTGCAAGTCCATCTCCTTTTCAAAAGGAGCTCAATGCTTTCTCAGTACACCGCCTAGCCGCCTTGCAGTCATAATTAATTATAGTTACCTAGTGCATTATTGCTGGTGTCTCCTCCTCCTGTGTTTCCTCATCACCCAGGGTGATTGGTCACGTGCTGTCCGGACATCATAAAGCTAGAGCAGGGTGTCATCTGACATGAGGGACAATCAGTTGCCTAGCAAGTGATAAGATAAATTTATCATGGTATTGAAATGGGTTGCAGGGTAAATAGGGCACCCAGCTTAAAACCTAGATGGTTAGATGAATGAAACTGGGGCATTATTTGAGACTTGTGCATCTGTTTGAAGGTGCGGATAATCACAATGTTCTGGACTTCTCTATAGCTTAACTGATAGGGATGTACTAAGATGAAGATGTTAAGATGTCGTTTATAGTTTTTATTATTCCCACTAACTATAGCGTAAACCTTCCTCCCTTAACTTATCAGATCACTTAATTGCTATTGGCGTATCATAACCTAAAAGAATTGCACTGAAAAGGGGACGCCTTCACTTGGCTGGCAATCACACCTATTTATCTAGGTCCTGATGTAGCTGCTAGTTGTGTAGAGAGTGTTGGCAAATGAGGCATAGAATTAAGATATGTACCCCAGTTTTATCTTGAAAACTGAGATTTTAATTTTTAGTAATCTTTGGATTTTCACAATATTACTGTCTCCATAGTACTGATTATCAAGGCTTAGAAAATCCATTTATTATTGCTGTGCATTCGTTTGAAAATATTCAAGTTCTAATTGACTAACGGTGGACTTTTCCATCTGCAGAATATACTGAATGACCAGAGGTGGCAGTGCAGCAGAAGAGAATTTGTCTGCCTTCCTGATACCCCCCAAAAAAAGCGCAATTCCTCAGCACTCTGCCATCCTTCATCAGTTTACATGGTAAGTCAAACTCACGTTGAATACATTTGCTTATCATTAAAAAAGTTCATAGCATCTGAGGGCCCTGAGTACCTTTTTAGTGGGGTCTTTGGCATGATTATATTTCTGTCAAGACTGTAGAAAAATGGATGACGTTACGGTGATCATCATATTTTCATCAAAGACTTTGTCTCTAAAGCTGACAAAGCCTGTGTTAGATACCTGTGCTAATAATGTGTCCTCAGAGGACATTACTGTCTTTAAGGCTGGAATGAGTTGCCTTAATTTTGAGCAATGGCTTGAGTTTCTCATGGAGTGAAACTCATTTGACCTGTTTCCCCGCACTCTGTATGTGGGACTCTGATACTCCAGATGGATTGCTGTTTAGGATACTCTGCAGTTTTGCAAGTCCATCTCCTTTTCAAAAGGAGCTCAATGCTTTCTCAGTACACCGCCTAGCCGCCTTGCAGTCATAATTAATTATAGTTACCTAGTGCATTATTGCTGGTGTCTCCTCCTCCTGTGTTTCCTCGTCACCCAGGGTGATTGGTCACGTGCTGTCCTGACATCATAAAGCTAGAGCAGGGTGTCATCTGACATGAGGGACAATCAGTTGCCTAGCAAGTGATAAGATAAATTTATCATGGTATTGAAATGGGTTGTAGGGTAAATAGGGCACCCAGCTTAAAACCTAGATGGTTAGATGAATGAAACTGGGGCATTATTTGAGACTTGTGCATCTGTTTGAAGGTGCGGATAATCACAATGTTCTGGACTTCTCTATAGCTTAACTGATAGGGATGTACTAAGATGAAGATGTTAAGATGTCGTTTATAGTTTTTATTATTCCCGCAAACTATAGCATAAACCTTCCTCCCTTAACTTATCAGATCACTTAATTGCTATTGGCGTATCATAACCTAAAAGAATTGCACTATAAAGGGGAAGCCTTCACTTGGCTGGCAATCACACCTATTTATCTAGGTCCTGATGTAGCTGCTAGTTGTGTAGAGAGTGTTGGCAAATGAGGCATAGAATTAAGATATGTACCCCAGTTTTATCTTGAAAACTGAGATTTTAATTTTTAGTAATCTTTGGATTTTCACAATATTACTGTCTCCATAGTGCTGATTATCAAGGCTTAGAAAATCCATTTATTATTGCTGTGCATTCATTTAAAATATTCAAGATCTAATTGACTAACGGTGGACTTTTCCATCTGCAGAATATACTGAATGACCAGAGGTGGCAGTGCAGCAGAAGAGAATTTGTCTGCCTTCCTGATACCCAAAAAAAAGCGCAGTTCCTCAGCACTCTGCCATCCTTCATCAGTTTACATGGTAAGTCAAACTCACGTTGAATACATTTGCTTATCATTAAAAAAAGTTCATAGCATCTGAGGGCCCTGAGTACCTTTTTAGTGGGGTCTTTGGCATGATTATATTTCTGTCAAGACTGTAGAAAAATGGATGACGTTACGGTGATCATCATATTTTCATCAAAGACTTTGTCTCTAAAGCTGACAAAGCCTGTGTTAGATACCTGTGCTAATAATGTGTCCTCAGAGGACATTACTTTCTTTAAGGCTGGAATGAGTTGCCTTAATTTGGAGCAATGGCGTGACTTTCTCATGGAGTGAAGCTCATTTGACCTGTTTCCCTGCACGTGGGACTCTGATACTCCAGATGGATTGCTGTTTGATACTCTGCAGTTTTGCAAGTCCATCTCCTTTTCAAAAGGAGCTCAATGCTTTCTCAGTACACCGCCTAGCCGCCTTGCAGTCATAATTAATTATAGTTACCTAGTGCATTATTGCTGGTGTCTCCTCCTCCTGTGTTTTCTCGTCACCCAGGGTGATTGGTCACGTGCTGTCCTGACATCATAAAGCTAGAGCAGGGTGTCATCTGACATGAGGGACAATCAGTTGCCTAGCAAGTGATAAGATAAATTTATCATGGTATTGAAATGGGTTGCAGGGTAAATAGGGCACCCACCTCAAAACCTAGATGGTTAGATGAATGAAACTCGGGCATTATTTGAGACTTGTGCATCTGTTTGAAGGTGCAGATAATCACAATGTTCTGGACTTCTCTATAGCTTAACTGATAGGGATGTACTAAGATGAAGATGTTAAGATGTCGTTTATAGTTTTTATTATTCCCACTAACTATAGCGTAAACCTTCCTCCCTTAACTTATCAGATCACTTAATTGCTATTGGCGTATCATAACCTAAAAGAATTGCACTGAAAAGGGGACGCCTTCACTTGGCTGGCAATCACACCTATTTATCTAGGTCCTGATGTAGCTGCTAGTTGTGTAGAGAGTGTTGGCAAATGAGGCATAGAATTAAGATATGTACCCCAGTTTTATCTTGAAAACTGAGATTTAAATTTTTAGTAATCTTTGGATTTTCACAATATTACTGTCTCCATAGTACTGATTATCAAGGCTTAGAAAATCCATTTATTATTGCTGTGCATTCGTTTGAAAATATTCAAGTTCTAATTGACTAACGGTGGACTTTTCCATCTGCAGAATATACTGAATGACCAGAGGTGGCAGTGCAGCAGAAGAGAATTTGTCTGCCTTCCTGATACCCCAAAAAAAAGCGCAATTCCTCAGCACTCTGCCATCCTTCATCAGTTTACATGGTAAGTCAAACTCACGTTGAATACATTTGCTTATCATTAAAAAAGTTCATAGCATCTGAGGGCCCTGAGTACCTTTTTAGTGGGGTCTTTGGCATGATTATATTTCTGTCAAGACTGTAGAAAAATGGATGACGTTACGGTGATCATCATATTTTCATCAAAGACTTTGTCTCTAAAGCTGACAAAGCCTGTGTTAGATACCTGTGCTAATAATGTGTCCTCAGAGGACATTACTGTCTTTAAGGCTGGAATGAGTTGCCTTAATTTGGAGCAATGGTGTGACTTTCGCATGGAGTGAAGCTCATTTGACCTGTTTCCCTGCACTCTGTATGTGGGACTCTGATACTCCAGATGGATTGCTGTTTAGGATACTCTGCAGTTTTGCAAGTCCATCTCCTTTTCAAAAGGAGCTCAATGCTTTCTCAGTACACCGCCTAGCCGCCTTGCAGTCATAATTAATTATAGTTACCTAGTGCATTATTGCTGGTGTCTCCTCCTCCTGTGTTTCCTCATCACCCAGGGTGATTGGTCACGTGCTGTCCGGACATCATAAAGCTAGAGCAGGGTGTCATCTGACATGAGGGACAATCAGTTGCCTAGCAAGTGATAAGATAAATTTATCATGGTATTGAAATGGGTTGCAGGGTAAATAGGGCACCCAGCTTAAAACCTAGATGGTTAGATGAATGAAACTGGGGCATTATTTGAGACTTGTGCATCTGTTTGAAGGTGCGGATAATCACAATGTTCTGGACTTCTCTATAGCTTAACTGATAGGGATGTACTAAGATGAAGATGTTAAGATGTCGTTTATAGTTTTTATTATTCCCACTAACTATAGCGTAAACCTTCCTCCCTTAACTTATCAGATCACTTAATTGCTATTGGCGTATCATAACCTAAAAGAATTGCACTGAAAAGGGGACGCCTTCACTTGGCTGGCAATCACACCTATTTATCTAGGTCCTGATGTAGCTGCTAGTTGTGTAGAGAGTGTTGGCAAATGAGGCATAGAATTAAGATATGTACCCCAGTTTTATCTTGAAAACTGAGATTTTAATTTTTAGTAATCTTTGGATTTTCACAATATTACTGTCTCCATAGTACTGATTATCAAGGCTTAGAAAATCCATTTATTATTGCTGTGCATTCGTTTGAAAATATTCAAGTTCTAATTGACTAACGGTGGACTTTTCCATCTGCAGAATATACTGAATGACCAGAGGTGGCAGTGCAGCAGAAGAGAATTTGTCTGCCTTCCTGATACCCCCCAAAGAAAGCGCAATTCCTCAGCACTCTGCCATCCTTCATCAGTTTACATGGTAAGTCAAACTCACGTTGAATACATTTGCTTATCATTAAAAAAGTTCATAGCATCTGAGGGCCCTGAGTACCTTTTTAGTGGGGTCTTTGGCATGATTATATTTCTGTCAAGACTGTAGAAAAATGGATGACGTTACGGTGATCATCATATTTTCATCAAAGACTTTGTCTCTAAAGCTGACAAAGCCTGTGTTAGATACCTGTGCTAATAATGTGTCCTCAGAGGACATTACTGTCTTTAAGGCTGGAATGAGTTGCCTTAATTTTGAGCAATGGCTTGAGTTTCTCATGGAGTGAAGCTCATTTGACCTGTTTCCCCGCACTCTGTATGTGGGACTCTGATACTCCAGATGGATTGCTGTTTAGGATACTCTGCAGTTTTGCAAGTCCATCTCCTTTTCAAAAGGAGCTCAATGCTTTCTCAGTACACCGCCTAGCCGCCTTGCAGTCATAATTAATTATAGTTACCTAGTGCATTATTGCTGGTGTCTCCTCCTCCTGTGTTTCCTCGTCACCCAGGGTGATTGGTCACGTGCTGTCCTGACATCATAAAGCTAGAGCAGGGTGTCATCTGACATGAGGGACAATCAGTTGCCTAGCAAGTGATAAGATAAATTTATCATGGTATTGAAATGGGTTGTAGGGTAAATAGGGCACCCAGCTTAAAACCTAGATGGTTAGATTAATGAAACTGGGGCATTATTTGAGACTTGTGCATCTGTTTGAAGGTGCGGATAATCACAATGTTCTGGACTTCTCTATAGCTTAACTGATTGGGATGTACTAAGATGAAGATGTTAAGATGTCGTTTATAGTTTTTATTATTCCCGCAAACTATAGCATAAACCTTCCTCCCTTAACTTATCAGATCACTTAATTGCTATTGGCGTATCATAACCTAAAAGAATTGCACTATAAAGGGGAAGCCTTCACTTGGCTGGCAATCACACCTATTTATCTAGGTCCTGATGTAGCTGCTAGTTGTGTAGAGAGTGTTGGCAAATGAGGCATAGAATTAAGATATGTACCCCAGTTTTATCTTGAAAACTGAGATTTTAATTTTTAGTAATCTTTGGATTTTCACAATATTACTGTCTCCATAGTGCTGATTATCAAGGCTTAGAAAATCCATTTATTATTGCTGTGCATTCATTTGAAAATATTCAAGATCTAATTGACTAACGGTGGACTTTTCCATCTGCAGAATATACTGAATGACCAGAGGTGGCAGTGCAGCAGAAGAGAATTTGTCTGCCTTCCTGATACCCAAAAAAAAGCGCAGTTCCTCAGCACTCTGCCATCCTTCATCAGTTTACATGGTAAGTCAAACTCACGTTGAATACATTTGCTTATCATTAAAAAAAGTTCATAGCATCTGAGGGCCCTGAGTACCTTTTTAGTGGGGTCTTTGGCATGATTATATTTCTGTCAAGACTGTAGAAAAATGGATGACGTTACGGTGATCATCATATTTTCATCAAAGACTTTGTCTCTAAAGCTGACAAAGCCTGTGTTAGATACCTGTGCTAATAATGTGTCCTCAGAGGACATTACTTTCTTTAAGGCTGGAATGAGTTGCCTTAATTTGGAGCAATGGCGTGACTTTCTCATGGAGTGAAGCTCATTTGACCTGTTTCCCTGCACGTGGGACTCTGATACTCCAGATGGATTGCTGTTTGATACTCTGCAGTTTTGCAAGTCCATCTCCTTTTCAAAAGGAGCTCAATGCTTTCTCAGTACACCGCCTAGCCGCCTTGCAGTCATAATTAATTATAGTTACCTATTGCATTATTGCTGGTGTCTCCTCCTCCTGTGTTTTCTCGTCACCCAGGGTGATTGGTCACGTGCTGTCCTGACATCATAAAGCTAGAGCAGGGTGTCATCTGACATGAGGGACAATCAGTTGCCTAGCAAGTGATAAGATAAATTTATCATGGTATTGAAATGGGTTGCAGGGTAAATAGGGCACCCAGCTTAAAACCTAGATGGTTAGATGAATGAAACTGGGGCATTATTTGAGACTTGTGCATCTGTTTGAAGGTGCGAATAATCACAATGTTCTGGACTTCTCTATAGCTTAACTGATAGGGATGTACTAAGATGAAGATGTTAAGATGTCGTTGGCACCCAGCTTAAAACCTAGATGGTTAGATGAATGAAACTGGGGCATTATTTGAGACTTGTGCATCTGTTTGAAGGTGCGGATAATCACAATGTTCTGGACTTCTCTATAGCTTAACTGATAGGGATGTACTAAGATGAAGATGTTAAGATGTCGTTTATAGTTTTTATTATTCCCACTAACTATAGCGTAAACCTTCCTCCCTTAACTTATCAGATCACTTAATTGCTATTGGCGTATCATAACCTAAAATAATTGCACTGAAAAGGGGACGCCTTCACTTGGCTGGCAATCACACCTATTTATCTAGGTCCTGATGTAGCTGCTAGTTGTGTAGAGAGTGTTGGCAAATGAGGCATAGAATTAAGATATGTACCCCAGTTTTATCTTGAAAACTGAGATTTAAATTTTCAGTAAACTTTGGATTTTCACAATATTACTGTCTCCATAGTACTGATTATCAAGGCTTAGAAAATCCATTTATTATTGCTGTGCATTCGTTTGAAAATATTCAAGTTCTAATTGACTAACGCTGGACTTTTCCATCTGCAGAATATACTGAATGACCAGAGGTGGCAGTGCAGCAGAAGAGAATTTGTCTGCCTTCCTGATACCCAATAAAATAAGCAAATCCTCAGCACTCTGCCATCCTTCATCAGTTTACATGGTAAGTCAAACTCACGTTGAATACATTTGCTTGTCATTAAAAAAGTTCATAGCATCTGAGGGCCCTGAGTACCTTTTTAGTGGGGTCTTTGGCATGATTATATTTCTGTCAAGACTGTGGAAAAAGGGATGACGTTACGGTGATCATCATATTTTCATCAAAGACTTTGTCTCTAAAGCTGACAAAGCCTGTGTTAGATACCTGTGCTAATAATGTGTCCTCAGAGGACATTACTGTCTTTAAGGCTGGAATGAGTTGCCTTAATTTGGAGCAATGGTGTGACTTTCTCATGGAGTGAAGCTCATTTGACCTGTTTCCCTGCACTCTGTATGTGGGACTCTGATACTCCAGATGGATTGCTGTTTAGGATACTCTGCAGTTTTGCAACTCCATCTCCTTTTCAAAAGGAGCTCATGCTTTCTCAGTACACAGCCTAGCCGCCTTGCAGTCATAATTAATTATAGTTACCTAGTGCATAATTGCTGGTGTCTCCTCCTCCTGTGTTGCCTCGTCACCCAGGGTGATTGGTCACGTGCTGTCCTGACATCATAAAGCTTGAGCAGGGTGTCATCTGACATGTGGGACAATCAGTTGCCTAGCAAGTGATGAGATACATTTATCATGGTATTGAAATGGGTTGCAGGGTAAATAGGGCACCCAGCTTAAAACCTAGATGGTTAGATGAATGAAACTGGGGCATTATTTGAGACTTGTGCATCTGTTTGAAGGTGCGGATAATCACAATGTTCTGGACTTCTCTATAGCTTAACTGATAGGGAGGTACTAAGATGAAGATGTTAAGATGTTGTTTATAGTTTTTATTATTCCCACTAACTATAACGTAAACCTTCCTCCCTTAACTTATCAGATCACTTAATTGCTATTGGCGCATCATAACCTAAAAGAATTGCACTGAAAAGGGGACGCCTTCACTTGGCTGGCAATCACACCTATTCATCTAGGTCCTGATGTAGCTGCTAGTTGTGTAGAGAGTGTTGGCAAATGAGGCATAGAATTAAGATATGTACCCCAGTTTTATCTTGAAAACTGAGATTTTAATTTTTAGTAAGCTTTGGATTTTCACAATATTACTGTCTCCATAGTACTGATTATCAAGGCTTAGAAAATCCATTTATTATTGCTGTGCATTCGTTTGAAAATATTCAAGTTCTAATTGACTAACGGTGGGCTTTTCCATCTGCAGAATATACTGAATGACCAGAGGTGGCAGTGCAGCAGAAGAGAATTTGTCTGCCTTCCTGATACCCAAAAAAATAAGCAAATCCTCAGCACTCTGCCATCCTTCATCAGTTTACATGGTAAGTCAAACTCACGTTGAATACATTTGCTTGTCATTAAAAAAGTTCATAGCATCTGAGGGCCCTGAGTACCTTTTTAGTGGGGTCTTTGGCATGATTATATTTCTGTCAAGACTGTAGAAAAAGGGATGACGTTACGGTGATCATCATATTTTCATCAAAGACTTTGTCTCTAAAGCTGACAAAGCCTGTGTTAGATACCTGTGCTAATAATGTGTCCTCAGAGGACATTACTGTCTTTAAGGCTGGAATGAGTTGCCTTAATTTGGAGCAATGGTGTGACTTTCTCATGGAGTGAAGCTCATTTGACCTGTTTCCCTGCACTCTGTATGTGGGACTCTGATACTCCAGATGGATTGCTGTTTAGGATACTCTGCAGTTTTGCAAGTCCATCTCCTTTTCAAAAGGAGCTCAATGCTTTCTCAGTACACCGCCTAGCCGCCTTGCAGTCATAATTAATTATAGTTACCTATTGCATTATTGCTGGTGTCTCCTCCTCCTGTGTTTCCTCGTCACCCAGGGTGATTGGTCACGTGCTGTCCTGACATCATAAAGCTAGAGCAGGGTGTCATCTGACATGAGGGACAATCAGTTGCCTAGCAAGTGATAAGATAAATTTATCATGGTATTGAAATGGGTTGCAGGGTAAATAGGGCACCCAGCTTAAAACCTAGATGGTTAGATGAATGAAACTGGGGCATTATTTGAGACTTGTGCATCTGTTTGAAGGTGCGGATAATCACAATGTTCTGGACTTCTCTATAGCTTAACTGATAGGGATGTACTAAGATGAAGATGTTAAGATGTTGTTTATAGTTTTTATTATTCCCACAAACTATAGCGTAAACCTTCCTCCCTTAACTTATCAGATCACTTAATTGCTATTGGCGTATCATAACCTAAAAGAATTGCACTATAAAGGGGAAGCCTTCACTTGGCTGGCAATACCACCTATTTATCTAGGTCCTGATGTAGCTGCTAGTTGTGTAGAGAGTGTTGGCAAATGAGGCATAGAATTAAGATATGTACCCCAGTTTTATCTTGAAAACTGAGATTTTAATTTTTAGTAAGCTTTGGATTTTCACAATATTACTGTCTCCATAGTACTGATTATCAAGGCTTAGAAAATCCATTTATTATTGCTGTGCATTCGTTTGAAAATATTCAAGTTCTAATTGACTAACGGTGGGCTTTTCCATCTGCAGAATATACTGAATGACCAGATGTGGCAGTGCAGCAGAAGAGAATTTGTCTGCCTTCCTGATACCCAAAAAAATAAGCAAATCCTCAGCACTCTGCCATCCTTCATCAGTTTACATGGTAAGTCAAACTCACGTTGAATACATTTGCTTGTCATTAAAAAAGTTCATAGCATCTGAGGGCCCTGAGTACCTTTTTAGTGGGGTCTTTGGCATGATTATATTTCTGTCAAGACTGTGGAAAAAGGGATGACGTTACGGTGATCATCATATTTTCATCAAAGACTTTGTCTCTAAAGCTGACAAAGCCTGTGTTAGATACCTGTGCTAATAATGTGTCCTCAGAGGACATTACTGTCTTTAAGGCTGGAATGAGTTGCCTTAATTTGGAGCAATGGTGTGACTTTCTCATGGAGTGAAGCTCATTTGACCTGTTTCCCTGCACTCTGTATGTGGGACTCTGATACTCCAGATGGATTGCTGTTTAGGATACTCTGCAGTTTTGCAACTCCATCTCCTTTTCAAAAGGAGCTCATGCTTTCTCAGTACACAGCCTAGCCGCCTTGCAGTCATAATTAATTATAGTTACCTAGTGCATAATTGCTGGTGTCTCCTCCTCCTGTGTTGCCTCGTCACCCAGGGTGAATTGTCACGTGCTGTCCTGACATCATAAAGCTAGAGCAGGGTGTCATCTGACATGTGGGACAATCAGTTGCCTAGCAAGTGATGAGATACATTTATCATGGTATTGAAATGGGTTGCAGGGTAAATAGGGCACCCAGCTTAAAACCTAGATGGTTAGATGAATGAAACTGGGGCATTATTTGAGACTTGTGCATCTGTTTGAAGGTGCGGATAATCACAATGTTCTGGACTTCTTTATAGCTTAACTGATAGGGATGTACTAAGATGAAGATGTTAAGATGTCGTTTATAGTTTTTATTATTCCCACTAACTATAGCGTAAACCTTCCTCCCTTAACTTATCAGATCACTTAATTGCTATTGGCGTATCATAACCTAAAAGAATTGCACTGAAAAGGGGACGCCTTCACTTGGCTGGCAATCACACCTATTCATCTAGGTCCTGATGTAGCTGCTAGTTGTGTAGAGAGTGTTGGCAAATGAGGCATAGAATTAAGATATGTACCCCAGTTTTATCTTGAAAACTGAGATTTTAATTTTTAGTAATCTTTGGATTTTCACAATATTACTGTCTCCATAGTACTGATTATCAAGGCTTAGAAAATCCATTTATTATTGCTGTGCATTCGTTTGAAAATATTCAAGTTCTAATTGACTAACGGTGGACTTTTCCATCTGCAGAATATACTGAATGACCAGAGGTGGCAGTGCAGCAGAAGAGAATTTGTCTGCCTTCCTGATACCCAAAAAAAATAAGCAATTCCTCAGCACTCTGCCATCCTTCATCAGTTTACATGGTAAGTCAAACTCACGTTGAATACATTTGCTTGTCATTAAAAAAGTTCATAGCATCTGAGGGCCCTGAGTACCTTTTTAGTGGGGTCTTTGGCATGATTATATTTCTGTCAAGACTGTAGAAAAATGGATGACGTTACGGTGATCATCATATTTTCATCAAAGACTTTGTCTCTAAAGCTGACAAAGCCTGTGTTAGATACCTGTGCTAATAACGTGTCCTCAGAGGACATTACTGTCTTTAAGGCTGGAATGAGTTGCCTTAATTTGGAGCAATGGTGTGACTTTCTCATGGAGTGAAGCTCATTTGACCTGTTTCCCTGCACTCTGTATGTGGGACTCTGATACTCCAGATGGATTGCTGTTTAGGATACTCTGCAGTTTTGCAAGTCCATCTCCTTTTCAAAAGGAGCTCAATGCTTTCTCAGTACACCGCCTAGCCGCCTTGCAGTCATAATTAATTATAGTTACCTAGTGCATTATTGCTGGTGTCTCCTCCTCCTGTGTTTCCTCATCACCCAGGGTGATTGGTCACGTGCTGTCCTGACATTATAAAGCTAGAGCAGGGTGTCATCTGACATGAGGGACAATCAGTTGCCTAGCAAGTGATAAGATAAATTTATCATGGTATTGAAATGGGTTGCAGGGTAAATAGGGCACCCAGCTTAAAACCTAGATGGTTAGATGAATGAAACTGGGGCATTATTTGAGACTTGTGCATCTGTTTGAAGGTGCAGATAATCACATTGTTCTGGACTTCTCTATAGCTTAACTGATAGGGATGTACTAAGATGAAGATGTTAAGATGTCGTTTATAGTTTTTATTATTCCCACTAACTATAGCGTAAACCTTCCTCCCTTAACTTATCAGATCACTTAATTGCTATTGGCGTATCATAACCTAAAATAATTGCACTGAAAAGGGGACGCCTTCACTTGGCTGGCAATCACACCTATTTATCTATGTCCTGATGTAGCTGCTAGTTGTGTAGAGAGTGTTGGCAAATGAGGCATAGAATTAAGATATGTACCCCAGTTTTATCTTGAAAACTGAGATTTAAATTTTTAGTAAACTTTGGATTTTCACAATATTACTGTCTCCATAGTACTGATTATCAAGGCTTAGAAAGTCCATTTATTATTGCTGTGCATTCGTTTGAAAATATTCAAGTTCTAATTGACTAACGGTGGACTTTTCCATCTGCAGAATATACTGAATGACCAGAGGTGGCAGTGCAGCAGAAGAGAATTTGTCTGCCTTCCTGATACCCAAAAAAATAAGCAAATCCTCAGCACTCTGCCATCCTTCATCAGTTTACATGGTAAGTCAAACTCACGTTGAATACATTTGCTTGTCATTAAAAAAGTTCATAGCATCTGAGGGCCCTGAGTACCTTTTTAGTGGGGTCTTTGGCATGATTATATTTCTGTCAAGACTGTAGAAAAAGGGATGACGTTACGGTGGTGATCATATTTTCATCAAAGACTTTGTCTCTAAAGCTGACAAAGCCTGTGTTAGATACCTGTGCTAATAAAGTGTCCTCAGAGGACATTACTGTCTTTAAGGCTGGAATGAGTTGCCTTAATTTGGAGCAATGGTGTGACTTTCTCATGGAGTGAAGCTCATTTGACCTGTTTCCCTGCACTCTGTATGTGGGACTCTGATACTCCAGATGGATTGCTGTTTAGGATACTCTGCAGTTTTGCAACTCCATCTCCTTTTCAAAAGGAGCTCATGCTTTCTCAGTACACAGCCTAGCCGCCTTGCAGTCATAATTAATTATAGTTACCTAGTGCATAATTGCTGGTGTCTCCTCCTCCTGTGTTGCCTCGTCACCCAGGGTGATTGGTCACGTGCTGTCCTGACATCATAAAGCTAGAGCAGGGTGTCATCTGACATGTGGGACAATCAGTTGCCTAGCAAGTGATGAGATACATTTATCATGGTATTGAAATGGGTTGCAGGGTAAATAGGGCACCCAGCTTAAAACCTAGATGGTTAGATGAATGAAACTGGGGCATTATTTGAGACTTGTGCATCTGTTTGAAGGTGCGGATAATCACAATGTTCTGGACTTCTCTATAGCTTAACTGATAGGGATGTACTAAGATGAAGATGTTAAGATGTCGTTTATAGTTTTTATTATTCCCACTAACTATAGCGTAAACCTTCCTCCCTTAACTTATCAGATCACTTAATTGCTATTGGCGTATCATAACCTAAAAGAATTGCACTGAAAAGGGGACGCCTTCACTTGGCTGGCAATCACACCTATTCATCTAGGTCCTGATGTAGCTGCTAGTTGTGTAGAGAGTGTTGGCAAATGAGGCATAGAATTAAGATATGTACCCCAGTTTTATCTGGAAAACTGAGATTTTAATTTTTAGTAATCTTTGGATTTTCACAATATTACTGTCTCCATAGTACTGATTATCAAGGCTTAGAAAATCCATTTATTATTTCTGTGCATTCGTTTGAAAATATTCAAGTTCTAATTGACTAACGGTGGACTTTTCCATCTGCAGAATATACTGAATGACCAGAGGTGGCAGTGCAGCAGAAGAGAATTTGTCTGCCTTCCTGATACCCCAAAAAAAAAGCGCAATTCCTCAGCACTCTGCCATCCTTCATCAGTTTACATGGTAAGTCAAACTCACGTTGAATACATTTGCTTGTCATTAAAAAAGTTCATAGCATCTGAGGGCCCTGAGTACCTTTTTAGTGGGGTCTTTGGCATGATTATATTTCTGTCAAGACTGTAGAAAAAGGGATGACGTTACGGTGATCATCATATTTTCATCAAAGACTTTGTCTCTAAAGCTGACAAAGCCTGTGTTAGATACCTGTGCTAATAATGTGTCCTCAGAGGACATTACTGTCTTTAAGGCTGGAATGAGTTGCCTTAATTTGGAGCAATGGTGTGACTTTCTCATGGAGTGAAGCTCATTTGACCTGTTTCCCTGCACTCTGTATGTGGGACTCTGATACTCCGGATGGATTGCTGTTTAGGATACTCTGCAGTTTTGCAAGTCCATCTCCTTTTCAAAAGGAGCTCAATGCTTTCCCAGTACACCGCCTAGCCGCCTTGCAGTCATAATTAATTATAGTCGATACCAAATCACTATCTAAAGCTAATTTTGATCCATTACTGGCTAAGATTAAGAATGATTTTGAAAGAGTCAATAGTCTACATCTGTCAATTATAGGCAGAGCCAACTATGTTAAAATGAATACACTCCCCAGATGCTTGTACCTCTTTCGTGCTATTCCTTTAGCTATCGATCAGAAAACGTTAGAGGTGATTAACTCACTTATTTCTAAATTTATGTGGCAGAATGGTAAGATTCGGAGATCCTTGGCGCTACTATCACTGCCTTTGGATAGAGGTGGCCTGGCAATTCCTGATATTGCTTTGTATTATTGGGCAGCATTTTTAAAACAACTCACACCTATGATTAATGGCTATAATCCAGAAGGAGTTGAAAATATCCCCTCAATTTATGAACTGCTTATAGGTCAGGAGGCTAAGGGCTTACTTCTACGGAGAACTGATGCAAAAAATTATAAGGCTATCAAGGGTGAAGTTATAAATAGCGCATGGAGGGTTTGGAAGAAAGTGACTAAATATTTGCATATTGCCAGGATCAATCGATATACGCCTCTTTGGCGTTCAAATGCGATTGGAGGTAAGGAACTCAATGTGGTCCTAAAGAAATGGGAAAAGGTCGGAATAAGAACAATTGGTGACTTTTTAGTAAATAATTTTGACTCCACCTTTTCTGATTTAAAAGTTAAATTTAAGTTAACTAATGGAGACTTTCTGAGTTTCGCCCAGATATTCGCTAAATTAAAGGCCAAAGAGTCCTTAATCTCCCTTTCTAAAGTTGAAATTTTGGATGTAATTCCCAGAACAAGCACCAGGATTGGAACCCTATACAACATTCTTTTGACTCTAAAACAGGATGATCTTGACAAAATGGAAAATAAATGGTACACAAAATTGAACAACCCTAATGTCGACATTGATAGAGTCTTGGAGATGAGCCAGAAGTTATTTATGGCCAGTAACCTCAAAGCACAACTTTATAAAACTGTATTTGACCTGTATTTTACCCCTGCCAAATTGTTTTCATGGGGGAAGCGGGAGAATGATTTATGCCCTAGATGTAATCAAGGACCTGCATTGTTAACTCATATGTTTTATAACTGTCCTGATTTGATGATAATCAAAAATATGATTGCAGCTTTTTGGGAAGAGGTTTTCAATCACAAAATACCAGAATCAGAAACTCTATTTTTACTAGGACATGATTATTCACTAAATTTGAATAAATCTGAAGAAAGATTAATGTTTATAGGTAAGGCAGTACTAAGACTTATATTATCAACCCGCTGGAAAGAAAGAGATCCTCCTAGCTTTCAGATGTGGCTAGCGCGCTTCCTAGCAGTTTATAGGTTTGAAACAGCTATTTTTGAAACAAGAGGAGCCAAAACAAGGGCTCGTGGGGAGGCACTTTGGCGCCCAATAACCAGATGGAAAGCAGGCAGTATACCTAGCGGTATTGGTTGAGTTAAAATCAATGTTTATTAATGTTTATATACTTCTTGTCTGAAATATTTATTGCTGTACTTTTGTTGACCTTGTCTAACATACTGTTTCCTTTTTTGTTGGAGTATCGGCCCAATCTGTAGTACCTGCTGTACAGATAACATTTTATTTCTCTTCGTTATGGTTTGTTTTTCATTTTTTGTTTCTGCAGTAAAATTGCTCCTGTTTTCTGTTTTCCTGGTTATAAAAATAAAAAAAATAAAAAAATAAAAAAGAAAATATTCAAGTTCTAATTGACTAACGGTGGACTTTTCCATCTGCAGAATATACTGAATGACCAGAGGTGGCAGTGCAGCAGAAGAGAATTTGTCTGCCTTCCTGATACCCAAAAAAAATAAGCAATTCCTCAGCACTCTGCCATCCTTCATCAGTTTACATGGTAAGTCAAACTCACGTTGAATACATTTGCTTGTCATTAAAAAAGTTCATAGCATCTGAGGGCCCTGAGTACCTTTTTAGTGGGGTCTTTGGCATGATTATATTTCTGTCAAGACTGTAGAAAAATGGATGACGTTACGGTGATCATCATATTTTCATCAAAGACTTTGTCTCTAAAGCTGACAAAGCCTGTGTTAGATACATGTGCTATTAACGTGTCCTCAGAGGACATTACTGTCTTTAAGGCTGGAATGAGTTGCCTTAATTTGGAGCAATGGTGTGACTTTCTCATGGAGTGAAGCTCATTTGACCTGTTTCCCTGCACTCTGTATGTGGGACTCTGATACTCCAGATGGATTGCTGTTTAGGATACTCTGCAGTTTTGCAAGTCCATCTCCTTTTCAAAAGGAGCTCAATGCTTTCTCAGTACACCGCCTAGCCGCCTTGCACTCATAATTAATTATAGTTACCTAGTGCATTATTGCTGGTGTCTCCTCCTCCTGTGTTTCCTCATCACCCAGGGTGATTGGTCACGTGCTGTCCTGACATCATAAAGCTAGAGCAGGGTGTCATCTGACATGAGGGACAATCAGTTGCCTAGCAAGTGATAAGATAAATTTATCATGGTATTGAAATGGGTTGCAGGGTAAATAGGGCACCCAGCTTAAAACCTAGATGGTTAGATGAATGAAACTGGGGCATTATTTGAGACTTGTGCATCTGTTTGAAGGTGCGGATAATCACAATGTTCTGGACTTCTCTATAGCTTAACTGATAGGGATGTACTAAGATGAAGATGTTAAGATGTTGTTTATAGTTTTTATTATTCCCACAAACTATAGCGTAAACCTTCCTCCCTTAACTTATCAGATCACTTAATTGCTATTGGCGTATCATAACCTAAAAGAATTGCACTATAAAGGGGAAGCCTTCACTTGGCTGGCAATCACACCTATTTATCTAGGTCCTGATGTAGCTGCTAGTTGTGTAGAGAGTGTTGGCAAATGAGGCATAGAATTAAGATATGTACCCCAGTTTTATCTTGAAAACTGAGATTTTAATTTTTAGTAATCTTTGGATTTTCACAATATTACTGTCTCCATAGTACTGATTATCAAGGCTTAGAAAATCCATTTATTATTGCTGTGCATTCGTTTGAAAATATTCAAGTTCTAATTGACTAACGGTGGACTTTTCCATCTGCAGAATATACTGAATGACCAGAGGTGGCAGTGCAGCAGAAGAGAATTTGTCTGCCTTCCTGATACCCAAAAAAAATAAGCAATTCCTCAGCACTCTGCCATCCTTCATCAGTTTACATGGTAAGTCAAACTCACGTTGAATACATTTGCTTGTCATTAAAAAAGTTCATAGCATCTGAGGGCCCTGAGTACCTTTTTAGTGGGGTCTTTGGCATGATTATATTTCTGTCAAGACTGTAGAAAAATGGATGACGTTACGGTGATCATCATATTTTCATCAAAGACTTTGTCTCTAAAGCTGACAAAGCCTGTGTTAGATACCTGTGCTAATAATGTGTCCTCAGAGGACATTACTGTCTTTAAGGCTGGAATGAGTTGCCTTAATTTGGAGCAATCGCGTGACTTTCTCATGGAGTGAAGCTCATTTGACCTGTTTCCCTGCACTCTGTATGTGGGACTCTGATACTCCAGATGGATTGCTGTTTAGGATACTCTGCAGTTTTGCAAGTCCATCTCCTTTTCAAAAGGAGCTCAATGCTTTCTCAGTACACCGCCTAGCCGCCTTGCAGTCATATTTAATTATAGTTACCTAGTGCATTATTGCTGGTGTCTCCTCCTCCTGTGTTTCCTCGTCACCCAGGGTGATTGGTCACGTGCTGTCCTGACATCATAAAGCTAGAGCAGGGTGTCATCTGACATGAGGGACAATCAGTTGCCTAGCAAGTGATAAGATACATTTATCATGGTATTGAAATGGATTGCAGGGTAAATAGGGCACCCAGCTTAAAACCTGGATGGTTAGATGAATGAAACTGGGGCATTATTTGAGACTTGTGCATCTGTTTGAAGGTGCGGATAATCACAATGTTCTGGACTTCTCTATAGCTTAACTGATAGGGATGTACTAAGATGAAGATGTTAAGATGTCGTTTATAGTTTTTATTATTCCCACAAACTATAGCGTAAACCTTCCTCCCTTAACTTATCAGATCACTTAATTGCTATTGGCGTATCATAACCTAAAAGAATTGCACTGAAAAGGGGACACCTTCACTTGGCTGGCAATCACACCTATTTATCTAGGTCCTGATGTAGCTGCTAGTTGTGTAGAGAGTGTTGGCAAATGAGGCATAGAATTAAGATATGTACCCCAGTTTTATCTTGAAAACTGAGATTTTAATTTTTAGTAAGCTTTGGATTTTCACAATATTACTGTCTCCATAGTACTGATTATCAAGGCTTTGAAAATCCATTTATTATTGCTGTGCATTCGTTTGAAAATATTCAA
The DNA here is from genome assembly GCF_964263255.1 of Lissotriton vulgaris. Taxonomy (NCBI): domain Eukaryota; kingdom Metazoa; phylum Chordata; class Amphibia; order Caudata; family Salamandridae; genus Lissotriton; species Lissotriton vulgaris. Next base: position 1,356,860,258 of record NC_141695.1, read on the forward strand.
GTTCTAATTGACTAACGGTGGACTTTTCCATCTGCAGAATATACTGAATGACCAGAGGTGGCAGTGCAGCAGAAGAGAATTTGTCTGCCTTCCTGATACCCAAAAAAAAAAAAGCAAATCCTCAGCACTCTGCCATCCTTCATCAGTTTACATGGTAAGTCAAACTTGCGTTGAATACATTTGCTTATCATTAAAAAAGTTCATAGCATCTGAGGGCCCTGAGTACCTTTTTAGTGGGGTCTTTGGCATGATTATATTTCTGTCAAGACTGTAGAAAAATGGATGACGTTACGGTGATCATCATATTTTCATCAAAGACTTTGTCTCTAAAGCTGACAAAGCCTGTGTTAGATACCTGTGCTAATAATGTATCCTCAGAGGACATTACTGTCTTTAAGGCTGGAATGAGTTGCCTTAATTTGGAGCAATGGTGTGACTTTCTCATGGAGTGAAGCTCATTTGACCTGTTTCCCTGCACTCTGTATGTGGGACTCTGATACTCCAGATGGATTGCTGTTTAGGATACTCTGCAGTTTTGCAAGTCCATCTCCTTTTCAAAAGGAGCTCAATGCTTTCTCAGTACACCGCCTAGCCGCCTTGCAGTCATAATTAATTATAGTTACCTAGTGCATTATTGCTGGTGTCTCCTCCTCCTGTGTTTCCTCGTCACCCAGGGTGATTGGTCACGTGCTGTCCTGACATCATAAAGCTAGAGCAGGGTGTCATCTGACATGAGGGACAATCAGTTGCCTAGCAGGTGATAAGATAAATTTATCATGGTATTGAAATGGGTTGCAGGGTAAATAGGGCACCCAGATTAAAACCTGGATGGTTAGATGAATGAAACTGGGGCATTATTTGAGACTTGTGCATCTGTTTGAAGGTGCGGATAATCACAATGTTCTGGACTTCTCTATAGCTTAACTGATAGGGATGTACTAAGATGAAGATGTTAAGATGTCGTTTATAGTTTTTATTATTCCCACAAACTATAGCGTAAACCTTCCTCCCTTAACTTATCAGATCACTTAATTGCTATTGGCGTATCATAACCTAAAAGAATTGCACTGAAAAGGGGACACCTTCACTTGGCTGGCAATCGCACCTATTTATCTAGGTCCTGATGTAGCTGCTAGTTGTGTAGAGAGTGTTGGCAAATGAGCCATAGAATTAAGATATGTACCCCAGTTTTATCTTGAAAACTGAGATTTTAATTTTTAGTAAGCTTTGGATTTTCACAATATTACTGTCTCCATAGTACTGATTATCAAGGCTTAGAAAATCCATTTATTATTGCTGTGCATTCGTTTGAAAACATTCAAGTTCTAATTGACTAACGGTGGACTTTTCCATCTGCAGAATATACTGAATGACCAGAGGTGGCAGTGCAGCAGAAGAGAATTTGTCTGCCTTCCTGATACCCAAAAAAAAATAAGCAAATCCTCAGCACTCTGCCATCCTTCATCAGTTTACATGGTAAGTCAAACTCACGTTGAATACATTTGCTTGTCATTAAAAAAGTTCATAGCATCTGAGGGCCCTGAGTACCTTTTTAGTGGGGTCTTTGGCATGATTATATTTCTGTCAAGACTGTAGAAAAATGGATGACGTTACGGTGATCATCATATTTTCATCAAAGACTTTGTCTCTAAAGCTGACAAAGCCTGTGTTAGATACCTGTGCTAATAATGTGTCCTCAGAGGACATTACTGTCTTTAAGGCTGGAATGAGTTGCCTTAATTTGGAGCAATGGCGTGACTTTCTCATGGAGTGAAGCTCATTTGACCTGTTTCCCTGCACTCTGTATGTGGGACTCTGATACTCCAGATGGATTGCTATTTAGGATACTCTGCAGTTTTGCAACTCCATTTCCTTTTAAAAAGGAGCTCAATGCTTTCTCAGTACACCGCCTAGCCGCCTTGCAGTCATAATTAATTATAGTTACCTAGTGCATTATTGCTGGTGTCTCCTCCTCCTGTGTTTCCTCGTCACCCAGGGTGATTGGTCACGTGCTGTCCTGACATCATGAAGCTAGAGCAGGGTGTCATCTGACATGAGGGACAATCAGTTGCCTAGCAAGTGATAAGATACATTTATCATGGTTTTGAAATGGATTGCAGGGTAAATAGGGCACCCAGATTAAAACCTGGATGGTTAGATGAATGAAACTGGGGCATTATTTGAGACTTGTGCATCTGTTTGAAGGTGCGGATAATCACAATGTTCTGGACTTCTCTATAGCTTAACTGATAGGGATGTACTAAGATGAAGATGTTAAGATGTCGTTTATAGTTTTTATTATTCCCACAAACTATAGCGTAAACCTTCCTCCATTAACTTTTCAGATCACTTAATTGCTATTGGCGTATCATAACCTAAAAGAATTGCACTGAAAAGGGGACACCTTCACTTGGCTGGCAATCGCACCTATTTATCTAGGTCCTGATGTAGCTGCTAGTTGTGTAGAGAGTGTTGGCAAATGAGGCATAGAATTAAGATATGTACCCCAGTTTTATCTTGAAAACTGAGATTTTAATTTTTAGTAAGCTTTGGATTTTCACAATATTACTGTCTCCATAGTACTGATTATCAAGGCTTAGAAAATCCATTTATTATTGCTGTGCATTCGTTTGAAAACATTCAAGTTCTAATTGACTAACGGTGGACTTTTCCATCTGCAGAATATACTGAATGACCAGAGGTGGCAGTGCAGCAGAAGAGAATTTGTCTGCCTTCCTGATACCCAAAAAAAAATAAGCAAATCCTCAGCACTCTGCCATCCTTCATCAGTTTACATGGTAAGTCAAACTCACGTTGAATACATTTGCTTGTCATTAAAAAAGTTCATAGCATCTGAGGGCCCTGAGTACCTTTTTAGTGGGGTCTTTGGCATGATTATATTTCTGTCAAGACTGTAGAAAAATGGATGACGTTACGGTGATCATCATATTTTCATCAAAGACTTTGTCTCTAAAGCTGACAAAGCCTGTGTTAGATACCTGTGCTAATAATGTGTCCTCAGAGGACATTACTGTCTTTAAGGCTGGAATGAGTTGCCTTAATTTGGAGCAATGGCGTGACTTTCTCATGGAGTGAAGCTCATTTGACCTGTTTCCCTGCACTCTGTATGTGGGACTCTGATACTCCAGATGGATTGCTATTTAGGATACTCTGCAGTTTTGCAACTCCATTTCCTTTTAAAAAGGAGCTCAATGCTTTCTCAGTACACCGCCTAGCCGCCTTGCAGTCATAATTAATTATAGTTACCTAGTGCATTATTGCTGGTGTCTCCTCCTCCTGTGTTTCCTCGTCACCCAGGGTGATTGGTCACGTGCTGTCCTGACATCATGAAGCTAGAGCAGGGTGTCATCTGACATGAGGGACAATCAGTTGCCTAGCAAGTGATAAGATACATTTATCATGGTTTTGAAATGGATTGCAGGGTAAATAGGGCACCCAGATTAAAACCTGGATGGTTAGATGAATGAAACTGGGGCATTATTTGAGACTTGTGCATCTGTTTGAAGGTGCGGATAATCACAATGTTCTGGACTTCTCTATAGCTTAACTGATAGGGATGTACTAAGATGAAGATGTTAAGATGTCGTTTATAGTTTTTATTATTCCCACAAACTATAGCGTAAACCTTCCTCCATTAACTTTTCAGATCACTTAATTGCTATTGGCGTATCATAACCTAAAAGAATTGCACTGAAAAGGGGACACCTTCACTTGGCTGGCAATCGCACCTATTTATCTAGGTCCTGATGTAGCTGCTAGTTGTGTAGAGAGTGTTGGCAAATGAGGCATAGAATTAAGATATGTACCCCAGTTTTATCTTGAAAACTGAGATTTTAATTTTTAGTAAGCTTTGGATTTTCACAATATTACTGTCTCCATAGTACTGATTATCAAGGCTTAGAAAATCCATTTATTATTGCTGTGCATTCGTTTGAAAACATTCAAGTTCTAATTGACTAACGGTGGACTTTTCCATCTGCAGAATATACTGAATGACCAGAGGTGGCAGTGCAGCAGAAGAGAATTTGTCTGCCTTCCTGATACCCAAAAAAAAATAAGCAAATCCTCAGCACTCTGCCATCCTTCATCAGTTTACATGGTAAGTCAAACTCACGTTGAATACATTTGCTTGTCATTAAAAAAGTTCATAGCATCTGAGGGCCCTGAGTACCTTTTTAGTGGGGTCTTTGGCATGATTATATTTCTGTCAAGACTGTAGAAAAATGGATGACGTTACGGTGATCATCATATTTTCATCAAAGACTTTGTCTCTAAAGCTGACAAAGCCTGTGTTAGATACCTGTGCTAATAACGTGTCCTCAGAGGACATTACTGTCTTTAAGGCTGGAATGAGTTGCCTTAATTTGGAGCAATGGTGTGACTTTCTCATGGAGTGAAGCTCATTTGACCTGTTTCCCTGCACTCTGTATGTGGGACTCTGATACTCCAGATGGATTGCTGTTTAGGATACTCTGCAGTTTTGCAAGTCCATCTCCTTTTCAAAAGGAGCTCAATGCTTTCTCAGTACACCGCCTAGCCGCCTTGCACTCATAATTAATTATAGTTACCTAGTGCATTATTGCTGGTGTCTCCTCCTCCTGTGTTTCCTCATCACCCAGGGTGATTGGTCACGTGCTGTCCTGACATCATAAAGCTAGAGCAGGGTGTCATCTGACATGAGGGACAATCAGTTGCCTAGCAAGTGATGAGATAAATTTATCATGGTATTGAAATGGGTTGCAGGGTAAATAGGGCACCCAGCTTAAAACCTAGATGGTTAGATGAATGAAACTGGGGCATTATTTGAGACTTGTGCATCTGTTTGAAGGTGCGGATAATCACAATGTTCTGGACTTCTCTATAGCTTAACTGATAGGGATGTACTAAGATGAAGATGTTAAGATGTTGTTTATAGTTTTTATTATTCCCACAAACTATAGCGTAAACCTTCCTCCCTTAACTTATCAGATCACTTAATTGCTATTGGCGTATCATAACCTAAAAGAATTGCACTATAAAGGGGAAGCCTTCACTTGGCTGGCAATCACACCTATTTATCTAGGTCCTGATGTAGCTGCTAGTTGTGTAGAGAGTGTTGGCAAATGAGGCATAGAATTAAGATATGTACCCCAGTTTTATCTTGAAAACTGAGATTTTAATTTTTAGTAATCTTTGGATTTTCACAATATTACGGTCTCCATAGTACTGATTATCAAGGCTTAGAAAATCCATTTATTATTGCTGTGCATTCGTTTGAAAATATTCAAGTTCTAATTGACTAACGGTGGACTTTTCCATCTGCAGAATATACTGAATGACCAGAGGTGGCAGTGCAGCAGAAGAGAATTTGTCTGCCTTCCTGATACCCAAAAAAAAATAAGCAAATCCTCAGCACTCTGCCATCCTTCATCAGTTTACATGGTAAGTCAAACTCACGTTGAATACATTTGCTTGTCATTAAAAAAGTTCATAGCATCTGAGGGCCCTGAGTACCTTTTTAGTGGGGTCTTTGGCATGATTATATTTCTGTCAAGACTGTAGAAAAATGGATGACGTTACGGTGATCATCATATTTTCATCAAAGACTTTGTCTCTAAAGCTGACAAAGCCTGTGTTAGATACCTGTGCTAATAACGTGTCCTCAGAGGACATTACTGTCTTTAAGGCTGGAATGAGTTGCCTTAATTTGGAGCAATGGTGTGACTTTCTCATGGAGTGAAGCTCATTTGACCTGTTTCCCTGCACTCTGTATGTGGGACTCTGATACTCCAGATGGATTGCTGTTTAGGATACTCTGCAGTTTTGCAAGTCCATCTCCTTTTCAAAAGGAGCTCAATGCTTTCTCAGTACACCGCCTAGCCGCCTTGCACTCATAATTAATTATAGTTACCTAGTGCATTATTGCTGGTGTCTCCTCCTCCTGTGTTTCCTCATCACCCAGGGTGATTGGTCACGTGCTGTCCTGACATCATAAAGCTAGAGCAGGGTGTCATCTGACATGAGGGACAATCAGTTGCCTAGCAAGTGATAAGATAAATTTATCATGGTATTGAAATGGGTTGCAGGGTAAATAGGGCACCCAGCTTAAAAACCTAGAAGGTTAGATGAATGAAACTGGGGCATTATTTGAGACTTGTGCATCTGTTTGAAGGTGCGGATAATCACAATGTTCTGGACTTCTCTATAGCTTAACTGATAGGGATGTACTAAGATGAAGATGTTAAGATGTTGTTTATAGTTTTTATTATTCCCACAAACAATAGCGTAAACCTTCCTCCCTTAACTTATCAGAACACTTAATTGCTATTGGCGTATCATAACCTAAAAGAATTGCACTGAAAAGGGGACACCTTCACTTGGCTGGCAATCACACCTATTTATCTAGGTCCTGATGTAGCTGCTAGTTGTGTAGAGAGTGTTGGCAAATGAGGCATAGAATTAAGATATGTACCCCAGTTTTATCTTGAAAACTGAGATTTTAATTTTTAGTAAGCTTTGGATTTTCACAATATTACTGTCTCCATAGTACTGATTATCAAGGCTTTGAAAATCCATTTATTATTGCTGTGCATTCGTTTGAAAATATTCAAGTTCTAATTGACTAACGGTGGACTTTTCCATCTGCAGAATATACTGAATGACCAGAGGTGGCAGTGCAGCAGAAGAGAATTTGTCTGCCTTTCTGATACCCCAAAAAAAAAAGCAAATCCTCAGCACTCTGCCATCCTTCATCAGTTTACATGGTAAGTCAAACTTGCGTTGAATACATTTGTTTATCATTAAAAAAGTTCATAGCATCTGAGGGCCCTGAGTACCTTTTTAGTGGGGTCTTTGGCATGATTATATTTCTGTCAAGACTGTAGAAAAATGGATGACGTTACGGTGATCATCATATTTTCATCAAAGACTTTGTCTCTAAAGCTGACAAAGCCTGTGTTAGATACCTGTGCTAATAATGTGTCCTCAGAGGACATTACTGTCTTTAAGGCTGGAATGAGTTGCCTTAATTTGGAGCAATGGCGTGACTTTCTCATGGAGTGAAGCTCATTTGACCTGGTTCCCTGCACTCTGTATGTGGGACTCTGATACTCCAGATGGATTGCTGTTTAGGATACTCTGCAGTTTTGCAAGTCCATCTCCTTTTCAAAAGGAGCTCAATGCTTTCTCAGTACACCGCCTAGCCGCCTTGCAGTCATAATTAATTATAGTTACCTAGTGCATTATTGCTGGTGTCTCCTCCTCCTGTGTTTCCTCGTCACCCAGGGTGATTGGTCACGTGCTGTCCTGACATCATAAAGCTAGAGCAGGGTGTCATCTGACATGAGGGACAATCAGTTGCCTAGCAAGTGATAAGATAAATTTATCATGGTATTGAAATGGGTTGCAGGGTAAATAGGGCACCCAGATTAAAACCTGGATGGTTAGATGAATGAAACTGGGGCATTATTTGACACTTGTGCATCTGTTTGAAGGTGCGGATAATCACAATGTTCTGGACTTCTCTATAGCTTAACTGATAGGGATGTACTAAGATGAAGATGTTAAGATGTCGTTTATAGTTTTTATTATTCCCACAAACTATAGCGTAAACCTTCCTCCCTTAACTTATCAGATCACTTAATTGCTATTGGCGTATCATAACCTAAAAGAATTGCACTGAAAAGGGGACACCTTCACTTGGCTGGCAATCGCACCTATTTATCTAGGTCCTGATGTAGCTGCTAGTTGTGTAGAGAGTGTTGGCAAATGAGCCATAGAATTAAGATATGTACCCCAGTTTTATCTTGAAAACTGAGATTTTAATTTTTAGTAAGCTTTGGATTTTCACAATATTACTGTCTCCATAGTACTGATTATCAAGGCTTAGAAAATCCATTTATTATTGCTGTGCATTCGTTTGAAAACATTCAAGTTCTAATTGACTAACGGTGGACTTTTCCATCTGCAGAATATACTGAATGACCAGAGGTGGCAGTGCAGCAGAAGAGAATTTGTCTGCCTTCCTGATACCCAAAAAAAATAAGCAAATCCTCAGCACTCTGCCATCCTTCATCAGTTTACATGGTAAGTCAAACTCACGTTGAATACATTTGCTTGTCATTAAAAAAGTTCATTGCATCTGAGGGCCCTGAGTACCTTTTTAGTGGGGTCTTTGGCATGATTATATTTCTGTCAAGACTGTAGAAAAATGGATGACGTTACGGTGATCATCATATTTTCATCAAAGACTTTGTCTCTAAAGCTGACAAAGCCTGTGTTAGATACCTGTGCTAATAATGTGTCCTCAGAGGACATTACTGTCTTTAAGGCTGGAATGAGTTGCCTTAATTTGGAGCAATGGCGTGACTTTCTCATGGAGTGAAGCTCATTTGACCTGTTTCCCTGCACTCTGTATGTGGGACTCTGATACTCCAGATGGATTGCTATTTAGGATACTCTGCAGTTTTGCAACTCCATTTCCTTTTAAAAAGGAGCTCAATGCTTTCTCAGTACACCGCCTAGCCGCCTTGCAGTCATAATTAATTATAGTTACCTAGTGCATTATTGCTGGTGTCTCCTCCTCCTGTGTTTCCTCGTCACCCAGGGTGATTGGTCACGTGCTGTCCTGACATCATGAAGCTAGAGCAGGGTGTCATCTGACATGAGGGACAATCAGTTGCCTAGCAAGTGATAAGATACATTTATCATGGTTTTGAAATGGATTGCAGGGTAAATAGGGCACCCAGATTAAAACCTGGATGGTTAGATGAAAGAAACTGGGGCATTATTTGAGACTTGTGCATCTGTTTGAAGGTGCGGATAATCACAATGTTCTGGACTTCTCTATAGCTTAACTGATAGGGATGTACTAAGATGAAGATGTTAAGATGTCGTTTATAGTTTTTATTATTCCCACAAACTATAGCGTAAACCTTCCTCCCTTAACTTTTCAGATCACTTAATTGCTATTGGCGTATCATAACCTAAAAGAATTGCACTGAAAAGGGGACACCTTCACTTGGCTGGCAATCGCACCTATTTATCTAGGTCCTGATGTAGCTGCTAGTTGTGTAGAGAGTGTTGGCAAATGAGGCATAGAATTAAGATATGTACCCCAGTTTTATCTTGAAAACTGAGATTTTAATTTTTAGTAAGCTTTGGATTTTCACAATATTACTGTCTCCATAGTACTGATTATCAAGGCTTAGAAACTCCATTTATTATTGCTGTGCATTCGTTTGAAAACATTCAAGTTCTAATTGACTAACGGTGGACTTTTCCATCTGCAGAATATACTGAATGACCAGAGGTGGCAGTGCAGCAGAAGAGAATTTGTCTGCCTTCCTGATACCCAAAAAAAAATAAGCAAATCCTCAGCACTCTGCCATCCTTCATCAGTTTACATGGTAAGTCAAACTCACGTTGAATACATTTGCTTGTCATTAAAAAAGTTCATAGCATCTGAGGGCCCTGAGTACCTTTTTAGTGGGGTCTTTGGCATGATTATATTTCTGTCAAGACTGTAGAAAAATGGATGACGTTACGGTGATCATCATATTTTCATCAAAGACTTTGTCTCTAAAGCTGACAAAGCCTGTGTTAGATACCTGTGCTAATAATGTGTCCTCAGAGGACATTACTGTCTTTAAGGCTGGAATGAGTTGCCTTAATTTGGAGCAATGGCGTGACTTTCTCATGGAGTGAAGCTCATTTGACCTGTTTCCCTGCACTCTGTATGTGGGACTCTGATACTCCAGATGGATTGCTATTTAGGATACTCTGCAGTTTTGCAACTCCATTTCCTTTTAAAAAGGAGCTCAATGCTTTCTCAGTACACCGCCTAGCCGCCTTGCAGTCATAATTAATTATAGTTACCTAGTGCATTATTGCTGGTGTCTCCTCCTCCTGTGTTTCCTCGTCACCCAGGGTGATTGGTCACGTGCTGTCCTGACATCATAAAGCTAGAGCAGGGTGTCATCTGACATGAGGGACAATCAGTTGCCTAGCAAGTGATAAGATACATTTATCATGGTTTTGAAATGGATTGCAGGGTAAATAGGGCACCCAGATTAAAACCTGGATGGTTAGATGAATGAAACTGGGGCATTATTTGAGACTTGTGCATCTGTTTGAAGGTGCGGATAATCACAATGTTCTGGACTTCTCTATAGCTTAACTGATAGGGATGTACTAAGATGAAGATGTTAAGATGTCGTTTATAGTTTTTATTATTCCCACAAACTATAGCGTAAACCTTCCTCCCTTAACTTATCAGATCACTTAATTGCTATTGGCGTATCATAACCTAAAAGAATTGCACTGAAAAGGGGACACCTTCACTTGGCTGGCAATCACACCTATTTATCTAGGTCCTGATGTAGCTGCTAGTTGTGTAGAGAGTGTTGGCAAATGAGGCATAGAATTAAGATATGTACCCCAGTTTTATCTTGAAAACTGAGATTTTAATTTTTAGTAAGCTTTGGATTTTCACAATATTACTGTCTCCATAGTACTGATTATCAAGGCTTTGAAAATCCATTTATTATTGCTGTGCATTCGTTTGAAAATATTCAAGTTCTAATTGACTAACGGTGGACTTTTCCATCTGCAGAATATACTGAATGACCAGAGGTGGCAGTGCAGCAGAAGAGAATTTGTCTGCCTTCCTGATACCCAAAAAAAAAAAAGCAAATCCTCAGCACTCTGCCATCCTTCATCAGTTTACATGGTAAGTCAAACTTGCGTTGAATACATTTGCTTATCATTAAAAAAGTTCATAGCATCTGAGGGCCCTGAGTACCTTTTTAGTGGGGTCTTTGGCATGATTATATTTCTGTCAAGACTGTAGAAAAATGGATGACGTTACGGTGATCATCATATTTTCATCAAAGACTTTGTCTCTAAAGCTGACAAAGCCTGTGTTAGATACCTGTGCTAATAATGTATCCTCAGAGGACATTACTGTCTTTAAGGCTGGAATGAGTTGCCTTAATTTGGAGCAATGGTGTGACTTTCTCATGGAGTGAAGCTCATTTGACCTGTTTCCCTGCACTCTGTATGTGGGACTCTGATACTCCAGATGGATTGCTGTTTAGGATACTCTGCAGTTTTGCAACTCCATCTCCTTTTCAAAAGGAGCTCAATGCTTTCTCAGTACACCGCCTAGCCGCCTTGCAGTCATAATTAATTATAGTTACCTAGTGCATTATTGCTGGTGTCTCCTCCTCCTGTGTTTCCTCGTCACCCAGGGTGATTGGTCACGTGCTGTCCTGACATCATAAAGCTAGAGCAGGGTGTCATCTGACATGAGGGACAATCAGTTGCCTAGCAAGTGATAAGATAAATTTATCATGGTATTGAAATGGGTTGCAGGGTAAATAGGGCACCCAGATTAAAACCTGGATGGTTAGATGAATGAAACTGGGGCATTATTTGAGACTTGTGCATCTGTTTGAAGGTGCGGATAATCACAATGTTCTGGACTTCTCTATAGCTTAACTGATAGGGATGTACTAAGATGAAGATGTTAAGATGTCGTTTATAGTTTTTATTATTCCCACAAACTATAGCGTAAACCTTCCTCCCTTAACTTATCAGATCACTTAATTGCTATTGGCGTATCATAACCTAAAAGAATTGCACTGAAAAGGGGACACCTTCACTTGGCTGGCAATCGCACCTATTTATCTAGGTCCTGATGTAGCTGCTAGTTGTGTAGAGAGTGTTGGCAAATGAGCCATAGAATTAAGATATGTACCCCAGTTTTATCTTGAAAACTGAGATTTTAATTTTTAGTAAGCTTTGGATTTTCACAATATTACTGTCTCCATAGTACTGATTATCAAGGCTTAGAAAATCCATTTATTATTGCTGTGCATTCGTTTGAAAACATTCAAGTTCTAATTGACTAACGGTGGACTTTTCCATCTGCAGAATATACTGAATGACCAGAGGTGGCAGTGCAGCAGAAGAGAATTTGTCTGCCTTCCTGATACCCAAAAAAAAATAAGCAAATCCTCAGCACTCTGCCATCCTTCATCAGTTTACATGGTAAGTCAAACTCACGTTGAATACATTTGCTTGTCATTAAAAAAGTTCATAGCATCTGAGGGCCCTGAGTACCTTTTTAGTGGGGTCTTTGGCATGATTATATTTCTGTCAAGACTGTAGAAAAATGGATGACGTTACGGTGATCATCATATTTTCATCAAAGACTTTGTCTCTAAAGCTGACAAAGCCTGTGTTAGATACCTGTGCTAATAATGTGTCCTCAGAGGACATTACTGTCTTTAAGGCTGGAATGAGTTGCCTTAATTTGGAGCAATGGCGTGACTTTCTCATGGAGTGAAGCTCATTTGACCTGTTTCCCTGCACTCTGTATGTGGGACTCTGATACTCCAGATGGATTGCTATTTAGGATACTCTGCAGTTTTGCAACTCCATTTCCTTTTAAAAAGGAGCTCAATGCTTTCTCAGTACACCGCCTAGCCGCCTTGCAGTCATAATTAATTATAGTTACCTAGTGCATTATTGCTGGTGTCTCCTCCTCCTGTGTTTCCTCGTCACCCAGGGTGATTGGTCACGTGCTGTCCTGACATCATGAAGCTAGAGCAGGGTGTCATCTGACATGAGGGACAATCAGTTGCCTAGCAAGTGATAAGATACATTTATCATGGTTTTGAAATGGATTGCAGGGTAAATAGGGCACCCAGATTAAAACCTGGATGGTTAGATGAATGAAACTGGGGCATTATTTGAGACTTGTGCATCTGTTTGAAGGTGCGGATAATCACAATGTTCTGGACTTCTCTATAGCTTAACTGATAGGGATGTACTAAGATGAAGATGTTAAGATGTCGTTTATAGTTTTTATTATTCCCACAAACTATAGCGTAAACCTTCCTCCCTTAACTTTTCAGATCACTTAATTGCTATTGGCGTATCATAACCTAAAAGAATTGCACTGAAAAGGGGACACCTTCACTTGGCTGGCAATCGCACCTATTTATCTAGGTCCTGATGTAGCTGCTAGTTGTGTAGAGAGTGTTGGCAAATGAGGCATAGAATTAAGATATGTACCCCAGTTTTATCTTGAAAACTGAGATTTTAATTTTTAGTAAGCTTTGGATTTTCACAATATTACTGTCTCCATAGTACTGATTATCAAGGCTTAGAAAATCCATTTATTATTGCTGTGCATTCGTTTGAAAACATTCAAGTTCTAATTGACTAACGGTGGACTTTTCCATCTGCAGAATATACTGAATGACCAGAGGTGGCAGTGCAGCAGAAGAGAATTTGTCTGCCTTCCTGATACCCAAAAAAAAATAAGCAAATCCTCAGCACTCTGCCATCCTTCATCAGTTTACATGGTAAGTCAAACTCACGTTGAATACATTTGCTTGTCATTAAAAAAGTTCATAGCATCTGAGGGCCCTGAGTACCTTTTTAGTGGGGTCTTTGGCATGATTATATTTCTGTCAAGACTGTAGAAAAATGGATGACGTTACGGTGATCATCATATTTTCATCAAAGACTTTGTCTCTAAAGCTGACAAAGCCTGTGTTAGATACCTGTGCTAATAACGTGTCCTCAGAGGACATTACTGTCTTTAAGGCTGGAATGAGTTGCCTTAATTTGGAGCAATGGTGTGACTTTCTCATGGAGTGAAGCTCATTTGACCTGTTTCCCTGCACTCTGTATGTGGGACTCTGATACTCCAGATGGATTGCTGTTTAGGATACTCTGCAGTTTTGCAAGTCCATCTCCTTTTCAAAAGGAGCTCAATGCTTTCTCAGTACACCGCCTAGCCGCCTTGCACTCATAATTAATTATAGTTACCTAGTGCATTATTGCTGGTGTCTCCTCCTCCTGTGTTTCCTCATCACCCAGGGTGATTGGTCACGTGCTGTCCTGACATCATAAAGCTAGAGCAGGGTGTCATCTGACATGAGGGACAATCAGTTGCCTAGCAAGTGATAAGATAAATTTATCATGGTATTGAAATGGGTTGCAGGGTAAATAGGGCACCCAGCTTAAAACCTAGATGGTTAGATGAATGAAACTGGGGCATTATTTGAGACTTGTGCATCTGTTTGAAGGTGCGGATAATCACAATGTTCTGGACTTCTCTATAGCTTAACTGATAGGGATGTACTAAGATGAAGATGTTAAGATGTTGTTTATAGTTTTTATTATTCCCACAAACTATAGCGTAAACCTTCCTCCCTTAACTTATCAGATCACTTAATTGCTATTGGCGTATCATAACCTAAAAGAATTGCACTATAAAGGGGAAGCCTTCACTTGGCTGGCAATCACACCTATTTATCTAGGTCCTGATGTAGCTGCTAGTTGTGTAGAGAGTGTTGGCAAATGAGGCATAGAATTAAGATATGTACCCCAGTTTTATCTTGAAAACTGAGATTTTAATTTTTAGTAATCTTTGGATTTTCACAATATTACTGTCTCCATAGTACTGATTATCAAGGCTTAGAAAATCCATTTATTATTGCTGTGCATTCGTTTGAAAATATTCAAGTTCTAATTGACTAACGGTGGACTTTTCCATCTGCAGAATATACTGAATGACCAGAGGTGGCAGTGCAGCAGAAGAGAATTTGTCTGCCTTCCTGATACCCAAAAAAAAAAAAGCAAATCCTCAGCACTCTGCCATCCTTCATCAGTTTACATGGTAAGTCAAACTTGCGTTGAATACATTTGCTTGTCATTAAAAAAGTTCATAGCATCTGAGGGCCCTGAGTACCTTTTTAGTGGGGTCTTTGGCATGATTATATTTCTGTCAAGACTGTAGAAAAATGGATGACGTTACGGTGATCATCATATTTTCATCAAAGACTTTGTCTCTAAAGCTGACAAAGCCTGTGTTAGATACCTGTGCTAATAATGTGTCCTCAGAGGACATTACTGTCTTTAAGACTGGAATGAGTTGCCTTAATTTGGAGCAATGGCGTGACTTTCTCATGGAGTGAAGCTCATTTGACCTGTTTCCCTGCACTCTGTATGTGGGACTCTGATACTCCAGATGGATTGCTATTTAGGATACTCTGCAGTTTTGCAACTCCATTTCCTTTTAAAAAGGAGCTCAATGCTTTCTCAGTACACCGCCTAGCCGCCTTGCAGTCATAATTAATTATAGTTACCTAGTGCATTATTGCTGGTGTCTCCTCCTCCTGTGTTTCCTCGTCACCCAGGGTGATTGGTCACGTGCTGTCCTGACATCATAAAGCTAGAGCAGGGTGTCATCTGACATGAGGGACAATCAGTTGCCTAGCAAGTGATAAGATACATTTATCATGGTTTTGAAATGGATTGCAGGGTAAATAGGGCACCCAGATTAAAACCTGGATGGTTAGATGAATGAAACTGGGGCATTATTTGAGACTTGTGCATCTGTTTGAAGGTGCGGATAATCACAATGTTCTGGACTTCTCTATAGCTTAACTGATAGGGATGTACTAAGATGAAGATGTTAAGATGTCGTTTATAGTTTTTATTATTCCCACAAACTATAGCGTAAACCTTCCTCCCTTAACTTTTCAGATCACTTAATTGCTATTGGCGTATCATAACCTAAAAGAATTGCACTGAAAAGGGGACACCTTCACTTGGCTGGCAATCGCACCTATTTATCTAGGTCCTGATGTAGCTGCTAGTTGTGTAGAGAGTGTTGGCAAATGAGGCATAGAATTAAGATATGTACCCCAGTTTTATCTTGAAAACTGAGATTTTAATTTTTAGTAAGCTTTGGATTTTCACAATATTACTGTCTCCATACTACTGATTATCAAGGCTTAGAAAATCCATTTATTATTGCTGTACATTCGTTTGAAAATATTCAAGTTCTAATTGACTAACGGTGGACTTTTCCATCTGCAGAATATACTGAATGACCAGAGGTGGCAGTGCAGCAGAAGAGAATTTGTCTGCCTTCCTGATACCCAAAAAAATAAGCAATTCCTCAGCACTCTGCCATCCTTCATCAGTTTACATGGTAAGTCAAACTCACGTTGATTACATTTGCTTGTCATTA
The DNA here is from genome assembly GCF_964263255.1 of Lissotriton vulgaris. Taxonomy (NCBI): domain Eukaryota; kingdom Metazoa; phylum Chordata; class Amphibia; order Caudata; family Salamandridae; genus Lissotriton; species Lissotriton vulgaris. The sequence goes on from NC_141695.1 coordinate 1,356,876,312, forward strand.
AAAAAGTTCATAGCATCTGAGGGCCCTGAGTACCTTTTTAGTGGGGTCTTTGGCATGATTATATTTCTGTCAAGACTGTAGAAAAATGGATGACGTTACGGTGATCATCATATTTTCATCAAAGACTTTGTCTCTAAAGCTGACAAAGCCTGTGTTAGATACCTGTGCTAATAATGTGTCCTCAGACGACATTACTGTCTTTAAGGCTGGAATGAGTTGCCTTAATTTGGAGAAATGGCGTGACTTTCTCATGGAGTGAAGCTCATTTGACCTGTTTCCCTGCACTCTGTATGTGGGACTCTGATACTCCAGATGGATTGCTGTTTAGGATACTCTGCAGTTTTGCAACTCCATTTCCTTTTAAAAAGGAGCTCAATGCTTTCTCAGTACACCGCCTAGCCGCCTTGCAGTCATAATTAATTATAGTTACCTAGTGCATTATTGCTGGTGTCTCCTCCTCCTGTGTTTCCTCGTCACCCAGGGTGATTGGTCACGTGCTGTCCTGACATCATAAAGCTAGAGCAGGGTGTCATCTGACATGAGGGACAATCAGTTGCCTAGCAAGTGATAAGATACATTTATCATGGTATTGAAATGGGTTGCAGGGTAAATAGGGCACCCAGCTTAAAAACCTAGAAGGTTAGATGAATGAAACTGGGGCATTATTTGAGACTTGTGCATCTGTTTGAAGGTGCGGATAATCACAATGTTCTGGACTTCTCTATAGCTTAACTGATAGGGATGTACTAAGATGAAGATGTTAAGATGTTGTTTATAGTTTTTATTATTCCCACAAACAATAGCGTAAACCTTCCTCCCTTAACTTATCAGATCACTTAATTGCTATTGGCGTATCATAACCTAAAAGAATTGCACTATAAAGGGTAAGCCTTCACTTGGCTGGCAATCACACCTATTTATCTAGGTCCTGATGTAGCTGCTAGTTGTGTAGAGAGTGTTGGCAAATGAGGCATAGAATTAAGATATGTACCCCAGTTTTATCTTGAAAACTGAGATTTTAATTTTTAGTAATCTTTGGATTTTCACAATATTACTGTCTCCATAGTACTGATTATCAAGGCTTAGAAAATCCATTTATTATTGCTGTGCATTCGTTTGAAAATATTCAAGTTCTAATTGACTAACGGTGGACTTTTCCATCTGCAGAATATACTGAATGACCAGAGGTGGCAGTGCAGCAGAAGAGAATTTGTCTGCCTTCCTGATACCCCAAAAAAATAAGCAATTCCTCAGCACTCTGCCATCCTTCATCAGTTTACATGGTAAGTCAAACTCACGTTGAATACATTTGCTTGTCATTAAAAAAGTTCATAGCATCTGAGGGCCCTGAGTACCTTTTTAGTGGGGTCTTTGGCATGATTATATTTCTGTCAAGACTGTAGAAAAATGGATGACGTTACGGTGATCATCATATTTTCATCAAAGACTTTGTCTCTAAAGCTGACAAAGCCTGTGTTAGATACCTGTGCTAATAATGTGTCCTCAGAGGACATTACTGTCTTTAAGGCTGGAATGAGTTGCCTTAATTTGGAGCAATGGCGTGACTTTCTCATGGAGTGAAGCTCATTTGACCTGTTTCCCTGCACTCTGTATGTGGGACTCTGATACTCCAGATGGATTGCTGTTTAGGATACTCTGCAGTTTTGCAAGTCCATCTCCTTTTCAAAAGGAGCTCAATGCTTTCTCAGTACACCGCCTAGCCGCCTTGCAGTCATATTTAATTATAGTTACCTAGTGCATTATTGCTGGTGTCTCCTCCTCCTGTGTTTCCTCGTCACCCAGGGTGATTGGTCACGTGCTGTCCTGACATCATAAAGCTAGAGCAGGGTGTCATCTGACATGAGGGACAATCAGTTGCCTAGCAAGTGATAAGATACATTTATCATGGTATTGAAATGGATTGCAGGGTAAATAGGGCACCCAGCTTAAAACCTGGATGGTTAGATGAATGAAACTGGGGCATTATTTGAGACTTGTGCATCTGTTTGAAGGTGCGGATAATCACAATGTTCTGGACTTCTCTATAGCTTAACTGATAGGGATGTACTAAGATGAAGATGTTAAGATGTCGTTTATAGTTTTTATTATTCCCACAAACTATAGCGTAAACCTTCCTCCCTTAACTTATCAGATCACTTAATTGCTATTGGCGTATCATAACCTAAAAGAATTGCACTGAAAAGGGGACACCTTCACTTGGCTGGCAATCACACCTATTTATCTAGGTCCTGATGTAGCTGCTAGTTGTGTAGAGAGTGTTGGCAAATGAGGCATAGAATTAAGATATGTACCCCAGTTTTATCTTGAAAACTGAGATTTTAATTTTTAGTAAGCTTTGGATTTTCACAATATTACTGTCTCCATAGTACTGATTATCAAGGCTTTGAAAATCCATTTATTATTGCTGTGCATTCGTTTGAAAATATTCAAGTTCTAATTGACTAACGGTGGACTTTTCCATCTGCAGAATATACTGAATGACCAGAGGTGGCAGTGCAGCAGAAGAGAATTTGTCTGCCTTTCTGATACCCAAAAAAAAAAAGCAAATCCTCAGCACTCTGCCATCCTTCATCAGTTTACATGGTAAGTCAAACTTGCGTTGAATACATTTGTTTATCATTAAAAAAGTTCATAGCATCTGAGGGCCCTGAGTACCTTTTTAGTGGGGTCTTTGGCATGATTATATTTCTGTCAAGACTGTAGAAAAATGGATGACGTTACGGTGATCATCATATTTTCATCAAAGACTTTGTCTCTAAAGCTGACAAAGCCTGTGTTAGATACCTGTGCTAATAATGTGTCCTCAGAGGACATTACTGTCTTTAAGGCTGGAATGAGTTGCCTTAATTTGGAGCAATGGTGTGACTTTCTCATGGAGTGAAGCTCATTTGACCTGTTTCCCTGCACTCTGTATGTGGGACTCTGATACTCCAGATGGATTGCTGTTTAGGATACTCTGCAGTTTTGCAAGTCCATCTCCTTTTCAAAAGGAGCTCAATGCTTTCTCAGTACACCGCCTAGCCGCCTTGCACTCATAATTAATTATAGTTACCTAGTGCATTATTGCTGGTGTCTCCTCCTCCTGTGTTTCCTCATCACCCAGGGTGATTGGTCACGTGCTGTCCTGACATCATAAAGCTAGAGCAGGGTGTCATCTGACATGAGGGACAATCAGTTGCCTAGCAAGTGATAAGATAAATTTATCATGGTATTGAAATGGGTTGCAGGGTAAATAGGGCACCCAGCTTAAAACCTAGATGGTTAGATGAATGAAACTGGGGCATTATTTGAGACTTGTGCATCTGTTTGAAGGTGCGGATAATCACAATGTTCTGGACTTCTCTATAGCTTAACTGATAGGGATGTACTAAGATGAAGATGTTAAGATGTTGTTTATAGTTTTTATTATTCCCACAAACTATAGCGTAAACCTTCCTCCCTTAACTTATCAGATCACTTAATTGCTATTGGCGTATCATAACCTAAAAGAATTGCACTATAAAGGGGAAGCCTTCACTTGGCTGGCAATCACACCTATTTATCTAGGTCCTGATGTAGCTGCTAGTTGTGTAGAGAGTGTTGGCAAATGAGGCATAGAATTAAGATATGTACCCCAGTTTTATCTTGAAAACTGAGATTTTAATTTTTAGTAATCTTTGGATTTTCACAATATTACTGTCTCCATAGTACTGATTATCAAGGCTTAGAAAATCCATTTATTATTGCTGTGCATTCGTTTGAAAATATTCAAGTTCTAATTGACTAACGGTGGACTTTTCCATCTGCAGAATATACTGAATGACCAGAGGTGGCAGTGCAGCAGAAGAGAATTTGTCTGCCTTCCTGATACCCAAAAAAAAAAAAGCAAATCCTCAGCACTCTGCCATCCTTCATCAGTTTACATGGTAAGTCAAACTTGCGTTGAATACATTTGCTTGTCATTAAAAAAGTTCATAGCATCTGAGGGCCCTGAGTACCTTTTTAGTGGGGTCTTTGGCATGATTATATTTCTGTCAAGACTGTAGAAAAATGGATGACGTTACGGTGATCATCATATTTTCATCAAAGACTTTGTCTCTAAAGCTGACAAAGCCTGTGTTAGATACCTGTGCTAATAATGTGTCCTCAGAGGACATTACTGTCTTTAAGACTGGAATGAGTTGCCTTAATTTGGAGCAATGGCGTGACTTTCTCATGGAGTGAAGCTCATTTGACCTGTTTCCCTGCACTCTGTATGTGGGACTCTGATACTCCAGATGGATTGCTATTTAGGATACTCTGCAGTTTTGCAACTCCATTTCCTTTTAAAAAGGAGCTCAATGCTTTCTCAGTACACCGCCTAGCCGCCTTGCAGTCATAATTAATTATAGTTACCTAGTGCATTATTGCTGGTGTCTCCTCCTCCTGTGTTTCCTCGTCACCCAGGGTGATTGGTCACGTGCTGTCCTGACATCATAAAGCTAGAGCAGGGTGTCATCTGACATGAGGGACAATCAGTTGCCTAGCAAGTGATAAGATACATTTATCATGGTTTTGAAATGGATTGCAGGGTAAATAGGGCACCCAGATTAAAACCTGGATGGTTAGATGAATGAAACTGGGGCATTATTTGAGACTTGTGCATCTGTTTGAAGGTGCGGATAATCACAATGTTCTGGACTTCTCTATAGCTTAACTGATAGGGATGTACTAAGATGAAGATGTTAAGATGTCGTTTATAGTTTTTATTATTCCCACAAACTATAGCGTAAACCTTCCTCCCTTAACTTTTCAGATCACTTAATTGCTATTGGCGTATCATAACCTAAAAGAATTGCACTGAAAAGGGGACACCTTCACTTGGCTGGCAATCGCACCTATTTATCTAGGTCCTGATGTAGCTGCTAGTTGTGTAGAGAGTGTTGGCAAATGAGGCATAGAATTAAGATATGTACCCCAGTTTTATCTTGAAAACTGAGATTTTAATTTTTAGTAAGCTTTGGATTTTCACAATATTACTGTCTCCATACTACTGATTATCAAGGCTTAGAAAATCCATTTATTATTGCTGTACATTCGTTTGAAAATATTCAAGTTCTAATTGACTAACGGTGGACTTTTCCATCTGCAGAATATACTGAATGACCAGAGGTGGCAGTGCAGCAGAAGAGAATTTGTCTGCCTTCCTGATACCCAAAAAAATAAGCAATTCCTCAGCACTCTGCCATCCTTCATCAGTTTACATGGTAAGTCAAACTCACGTTGATTACATTTGCTTGTCATTAAAAAAGTTCATAGCATCTGAGGGCCCTGAGTACCTTTTTAGTGGGGTCTTTGGCATGATTATATTTCTGTCAAGACTGTAGAAAAATGGATGACGTTACGGTGATCATCATATTTTCATCAAAGACTTTGTCTCTAAAGCTGACAAAGCCTGTGTTAGATACCTGTGCTAATAATGTGTCCTCAGACGACATTACTGTCTTTAAGGCTGGAATGAGTTGCCTTAATTTGGAGAAATGGCGTGACTTTCTCATGGAGTGAAGCTCATTTGACCTGTTTCCCTGCACTCTGTATGTGGGACTCTGATACTCCAGATGGATTGCTGTTTAGGATACTCTGCAGTTTTGCAACTCCATTTCCTTTTAAAAAGGAGCTCAATGCTTTCTCAGTACACCGCCTAGCCGCCTTGCAGTCATAATCAATTATAGTTACCTAGTGCATTATTGCTGGTGTCTCCTCCTCCTGTGTTTCCTCGTCACCCAGGGTGATTGGTCACGTGCTGTCCTGACATCATAAAGCTAGAGCAGGGTGTCATCTGACATGAGGGACAATCAGTTGCCTAGCAAGTGATAAGATACATTTATCATGGTATTGAAATGGGTTGCAGGGTAAATAGGGCACCCAGCTTAAAAACCTAGAAGGTTAGATGAATGAAACTGGGGCATTATTTGAGACTTGTGCATCTGTTTGAAGGTGCGGATAATCACAATGTTCTGGACTTCTCTATAGCTTAACTGATAGGGATGTACTAAGATGAAGATGTTAAGATGTTGTTTATAGTTTTTATTATTCCCACAAACAATAGCGTAAACCTTCCTCCCTTAACTTATCAGATCACTTAATTGCTATTGGCGTATCATAACCTAAAAGAATTGCACTATAAAGGGTAAGCCTTCACTTGGCTGGCAATCACACCTATTTATCTAGGTCCTGATGTAGCTGCTAGTTGTGTAGAGAGTGTTGGCAAATGAGGCATAGAATTAAGATATGTACCCCAGTTTTATCTTGAAAACTGAGATTTTAATTTTTAGTAATCTTTGGATTTTCACAATATTACTGTCTCCATAGTACTGATTATCAAGGCTTAGAAAATCCATTTATTATTGCTGTGCATTCGTTTGAAAATATTCAAGTTCTAATTGACTAACGGTGGACTTTTCCATCTGCAGAATATACTGAATGACCAGAGGTGGCAGTGCAGCAGAAGAGAATTTGTCTGCCTTCCTGATACCCCAAAAAAATAAGCAATTCCTCAGCACTCTGCCATCCTTCATCAGTTTACATGGTAAGTCAAACTCACGTTGAATACATTTGCTTGTCATTAAAAAAGTTCATAGCATCTGAGGGCCCTGAGTACCTTTTTAGTGGGGTCTTTGGCATGATTATATTTCTGTCAAGACTGTAGAAAAATGGATGACGTTACGGTGATCATCATATTTTCATCAAAGACTTTGTCTCTAAAGCTGACAAAGCCTGTGTTAGATACCTGTGCTAATAATGTGTCCTCAGAGGACATTACTGTCTTTAAGGCTGGAATGAGTTGCCTTAATTTGGAGCAATGGCGTGACTTTCTCATGGAGTGAAGCTCATTTGACCTGTTTCCCTGCACTCTGTATGTGGGACTCTGATACTCCAGATGGATTGCTGTTTAGGATACTCTGCAGTTTTGCAAGTCCATCTCCTTTTCAAAAGGAGCTCAATGCTTTCTCAGTACACCGCCTAGCCGCCTTGCAGTCATATTTAATTATAGTTACCTAGTGCATTATTGCTGGTGTCTCCTCCTCCTGTGTTTCCTCGTCACCCAGGGTGATTGGTCACGTGCTGTCCTGACATCATAAAGCTAGAGCAGGGTGTCATCTGACATGAGGGACAATCAGTTGCCTAGCAAGTGATAAGATACATTTATCATGGTATTGAAATGGATTGCAGGGTAAATAGGGCACCCAGCTTAAAACCTGGATGGTTAGATGAATGAAACTGGGGCATTATTTGAGACTTGTGCATCTGTTTGAAGGTGCGGATAATCACAATGTTCTGGACTTCTCTATAGCTTAACTGATAGGGATGTACTAAGATGAAGATGTTAAGATGTCGTTTATAGTTTTTATTATTCCCACAAACTATAGCGTAAACCTTCCTCCCTTAACTTATCAGATCACTTAATTGCTATTGGCGTATCATAACCTAAAAGAATTGCACTGAAAAGGGGACACCTTCACTTGGCTGGCAATCACACCTATTTATCTAGGTCCTGATGTAGCTGCTAGTTGTGTAGAGAGTGTTGGCAAATGAGGCATAGAATTAAGATATGTACCCCAGTTTTATCTTGAAAACTGAGATTTTAATTTTTAGTAAGCTTTGGATTTTCACAATATTACTGTCTCCATAGTACTGATTATCAAGGCTTTGAAAATCCATTTATTATTGCTGTGCATTCGTTTGAAAATATTCAAGTTCTAATTGACTAACGGTGGACTTTTCCATCTGCAGAATATACTGAATGACCAGAGGTGGCAGTGCAGCAGAAGAGAATTTGTCTGCCTTTCTGATACCCAAAAAAAAAAAGCAAATCCTCAGCACTCTGCCATCCTTCATCAGTTTACATGGTAAGTCAAACTTGCGTTGAATACATTTGTTTATCATTAAAAAAGTTCATAGCATCTGAGGGCCCTGAGTACCTTTTTAGTGGGGTCTTTGGCATGATTATATTTCTGTCAAGACTGTAGAAAAATGGATGACGTTACGGTGATCATCATATTTTCATCAAAGACTTTGTCTCTAAAGCTGACAAAGCCTGTGTTAGATACCTGTGCTAATAATGTGTCCTCAGAGGACATTACTGTCTTTAAGGCTGGAATGAGTTGCCTTAATTTGGAGCAATGGTGTGACTTTCTCATGGAGTGAAGCTCATTTGACCTGTTTCCCTGCACTCTGTATGTGGGACTCTGATACTCCAGATGGATTGCTGTTTAGGATACTCTGCAGTTTTGCAAGTCCATCTCCTTTTCAAAAGGAGCTCAATGCTTTCTCAGTACACCGCCTAGCCGCCTTGCACTCATAATTAATTATAGTTACCTAGTGCATTATTGCTGGTGTCTCCTCCTCCTGTGTTTCCTCATCACCCAGGGTGATTGGTCACGTGCTGTCCTGACATCATAAAGCTAGAGCAGGGTGTCATCTGACATGAGGGACAATCAGTTGCCTAGCAAGTGATAAGATAAATTTATCATGGTATTGAAATGGGTTGCAGGGTAAATAGGGCACCCAGCTTAAAACCTAGATGGTTAGATGAATGAAACTGGGGCATTATTTGAGACTTGTGCATCTGTTTGAAGGTGCGGATAATCACAATGTTCTGGACTTCTCTATAGCTTAACTGATAGGGATGTACTAAGATGAAGATGTTAAGATGTTGTTTATAGTTTTTATTATTCCCACAAACTATAGCGTAAACCTTCCTCCCTTAACTTATCAGATCACTTAATTGCTATTGGCGTATCATAACCTAAAAGAATTGCACTATAAAGGGGAAGCCTTCACTTGGCTGGCAATCACACCTATTTATCTAGGTCCTGATGTAGCTGCTAGTTGTGTAGAGAGTGTTGGCAAATGAGGCATAGAATTAAGATATGTACCCCAGTTTTATCTTGAAAACTGAGATTTTAATTTTTAGTAATCTTTGGATTTTCACAATATTACTGTCTCCATAGTACTGATTATCAAGGCTTAGAAAATCCATTTATTATTGCTGTGCATTCGTTTGAAAATATTCAAGTTCTAATTGACTAACGGTGGACTTTTCCATCTGCAGAATATACTGAATGACCAGAGGTGGCAGTGCAGCAGAAGAGAATTTGTCTGCCTTCCTGATACCCAAAAAAAAAAAAGCAAATCCTCAGCACTCTGCCATCCTTCATCAGTTTACATGGTAAGTCAAACTTGCGTTGAATACATTTGCTTGTCATTAAAAAAGTTCATAGCATCTGAGGGCCCTGAGTACCTTTTTAGTGGGGTCTTTGGCATGATTATATTTCTGTCAAGACTGTAGAAAAATGGATGATGTTACGGTGATCATCATATTTTCATCAAAGACTTTGTCTCTAAAGCTGACAAAGCCTGTGTTAGATACCTGTGCTAATAATGTGTCCTCAGAGGACATTACTGTCTTTAAGGCTGGAATGAGTTGCCTTAATTTGGAGCAATGGCGTGACTTTCTCATGGAGTGAAGCTCATTTGACCTGTTTCCCTGCACTCTGTATGTGGGACTCTGATACTCCAGATGGATTGCTATTTAGGATACTCTGCAGTTTTGCAACTCCATTTCCTTTTAAAAAGGAGCTCAATGCTTTCTCAGTACACCGCCTAGCCGCCTTGCAGTCATAATTAATTATAGTTACCTAGTGCATTATTGCTGGTGTCTCCTCCTCCTGTGTTTCCTCGTCACCCAGGGTGATTGGTCACGTGCTGTCCTGACATCATAAAGCTAGAGCAGGGTGTCATCTGACATGAGGGACAATCAGTTGCCTAGCAAGTGATAAGATACATTTATCATGGTTTTGAAATGGATTGCAGGGTAAATAGGGCACCCAGATTAAAACCTGGATGGTTAGATGAATGAAACTGGGGCATTATTTGAGACTTGTGCATCTGTTTGAAGGTGCGGATAATCACAATGTTCTGGACTTCTCTATAGCTTAACTGATAGGGATGTACTAAGATGAAGATGTTAAGATGTCGTTTATAGTTTTTATTATTCCCACAAACTATAGCGTAAACCTTCCTCCCTTAACTTTTCAGATCACTTAATTGCTATTGGCGTATCATAACCTAAAAGAATTGCACTGAAAAGGGGACACCTTCACTTGGCTGGCAATCGCACCTATTTATCTAGGTCCTGATGTAGCTGCTAGTTGTGTAGAGAGTGTTGGCAAATGAGGCATAGAATTAAGATATGTACCCCAGTTTTATCTTGAAAACTGAGATTTTAATTTTTAGTAAGCTTTGGATTTTCACAATATTACTGTCTCCATACTACTGATTATCAAGGCTTAGAAAATCCATTTATTATTGCTGTGCATTCGTTTGAAAATATTCAAGTTCTAATTGACTAACGGTGGACTTTTCCATCTGCAGAATATACTGAATGACCAGAGGTGGCAGTGCAGCAGAAGAGAATTTGTCTGCCTTCCTGATACCCAAAAAAATAAGCAATTCCTCAGCACTCTGCCATCCTTCATCAGTTTACATGGTAAGTCAAACTCACGTTGATTACATTTGCTTGTCATTAAAAAAGTTCATAGCATCTGAGGGCCCTGAGTACCTTTTTAGTGGGGTCTTTGGCATGATTATATTTCTGTCAAGACTGTAGAAAAATGGATGACGTTACGGTGATCATCATATTTTCATCAAAGACTTTGTCTCTAAAGCTGACAAAGCCTGTGTTAGATACCTGTGCTAATAATGTGTCCTCAGACGACATTACTGTCTTTAAGGCTGGAATGAGTTGCCTTAATTTGGAGAAATGGCGTGACTTTCTCATGGAGTGAAGCTCATTTGACCTGTTTCCCTGCACTCTGTATGTGGGACTCTGATACTCCAGATGGATTGCTGTTTAGGATACTCTGCAGTTTTGCAACTCCATTTCCTTTTAAAAAGGAGCTCAATGCTTTCTCAGTACACCGCCTAGCCGCCTTGCAGTCATAATTAATTATAGTTACCTAGTGCATTATTGCTGGTGTCTCCTCCTCCTGTGTTTCCTCGTCACCCAGGGTGATTGGTCACGTGCTGTCCTGACATCATAAAGCTAGAGCAGGGTGTCATCTGACATGAGGGACAATCAGTTGCCTAGCAAGTGATAAGATACATTTATCATGGTATTGAAATGGGTTGCAGGGTAAATAGGGCACCCAGCTTAAAAACCTAGAAGGTTAGATGAATGAAACTGGGGCATTATTTGAGACTTGTGCATCTGTTTGAAGGTGCGGATAATCACAATGTTCTGGACTTCTCTATAGCTTAACTGATAGGGATGTACTAAGATGAAGATGTTAAGATGTCGTTTATAGTTTTTATTATTCCCACAAACTATAGCGTAAACCTTCCTCCCTTAACTTTTCAGATCACTTAATTGCTATTGGCGTATCATAACCTAAAAGAATTGCACTGAAAAGGGGACACCTTCACTTGGCTGGCAATCGCACCTATTTATCTAGGTCCTGATGTAGCTGCTAGTTGTGTAGAGAGTGTTGGCAAATGAGGCATAGAATTAAGATATGTACCCCAGTTTTATCTTGAAAACTGAGATTTTAATTTTTAGTAAGCTTTGGATTTTCACAATATTACTGTCTCCATACTACTGATTATCAAGGCTTAGAAAATCCATTTATTATTGCTGTGCATTCGTTTGAAAATATTCAAGTTCTAATTGACTAACGGTGGACTTTTCCATCTGCAGAATATACTGAATGACCAGAGGTGGCAGTGCAGCAGAAGAGAATTTGTCTGCCTTCCTGATACCCAAAAAAATAAGCAATTCCTCAGCACTCTGCCATCCTTCATCAGTTTACATGGTAAGTCAAACTCACGTTGATTACATTTGCTTGTCATTAAAAAAGTTCATAGCATCTGAGGGCCCTGAGTACCTTTTTAGTGGGGTCTTTGGCATGATTATATTTCTGTCAAGACTGTAGAAAAATGGATGACGTTACGGTGATCATCATATTTTCATCAAAGACTTTGTCTCTAAAGCTGACAAAGCCTGTGTTAGATACCTGTGCTAATAATGTGTCCTCAGACGACATTACTGTCTTTAAGGCTGGAATGAGTTGCCTTAATTTGGAGAAATGGCGTGACTTTCTCATGGAGTGAAGCTCATTTGACCTGTTTCCCTGCACTCTGTATGTGGGACTCTGATACTCCAGATGGATTGCTGTTTAGGATACTCTGCAGTTTTGCAACTCCATTTCCTTTTAAAAAGGAGCTCAATGCTTTCTCAGTACACCGCCTAGCCGCCTTGCAGTCATAATTAATTATAGTTACCTAGTGCATTATTGCTGGTGTCTCCTCCTCCTGTGTTTCCTCGTCACCCAGGGTGATTGGTCACGTGCTGTCCTGACATCATAAAGCTAGAGCAGGGTGTCATCTGACATGAGGGACAATCAGTTGCCTAGCAAGTGATAAGATACATTTATCATGGTATTGAAATGGGTTGCAGGGTAAATAGGGCACCCAGCTTAAAAACCTAGAAGGTTAGATGAATGAAACTGGGGCATTATTTGAGACTTGTGCATCTGTTTGAAGGTGCGGATAATCACAATGTTCTGGACTTCTCTATAGCTTAACTGATAGGGATGTACTAAGATGAAGATGTTAAGATGTTGTTTATAGTTTTTATTATTCCCACAAACAATAGCGTAAACCTTCCTCCCTTAACTTATCAGATCACTTAATTGCTATTGGCGTATCATAACCTAAAAGAATTGCACTATAAAGGGTAAGCCTTCACTTGGCTGGCAATCACACCTATTTATCTAGGTCCTGATGTAGCTGCTAGTTGTGTAGAGAGTGTTGGCAAATGAGGCATAGAATTAAGATATGTACCCCAGTTTTATCTTGAAAACTGAGATTTTAATTTTTAGTAATCTTTGGATTTTCACAATATTACTGTCTCCATAGTACTGATTATCAAGGCTTAGAAAATCCATTTATTATTGCTGTGCATTCGTTTGAAAATATTCAAGTTCTAATTGACTAACGGTGGACTTTTCCATCTGCAGAATATACTGAATGACCAGAGGTGGCAGTGCAGCAGAAGAGAATTTGTCTGCCTTCCTGATACCCCAAAAAAATAAGCAATTCCTCAGCACTCTGCCATCCTTCATCAGTTTACATGGTAAGTCAAACTCACGTTGAATACATTTGCTTGTCATTAAAAAAGTTCATAGCATCTGAGGGCCCTGAGTACCTTTTTAGTGGGGTCTTTGGCATGATTATATTTCTGTCAAGACTGTAGAAAAATGGATGACGTTACGGTGATCATCATATTTTCATCAAAGACTTTGTCTCTAAAGCTGACAAAGCCTGTGTTAGATACCTGTGCTAATAATGTGTCCTCAGAGGACATTACTGTCTTTAAGGCTGGAATGAGTTGCCTTAATTTGGAGCAATGGCGTGACTTTCTCATGGAGTGAAGCTCATTTGACCTGTTTCCCTGCACTCTGTATGTGGGACTCTGATACTCCAGATGGATTGCTGTTTAGGATACTCTGCAGTTTTGCAAGTCCATCTCCTTTTCAAAAGGAGATCAATGCTTTCTCAGTACACGCCTAGCCGCCTTGCAGTCATATTTAATTATAGTTACCTAGTGCATTATTGCTGGTGTCTCCTCCTCCTGTGTTTCCTCGTCACCCAGGGTGATTGGTCACGTGCTGTCCTGACATCATAAAGCTAGAGCAGGGTGTCATCTGACATGAGGGACAATCAGTTGCCTAGCAAGTGATAAGATACATTTATCATGGTATTGAAATGGATTGCAGGGTAAATAGGGCACCCAGCTTAAAACCTGGATGGTTAGATGAATGAAACTGGGGCATTATTTGAGACTTGTGCATCTGTTTGAAGGTGCGGATAATCACAATGTTCTGGACTTCTCTATAGCTTAACTGATAGGGATGTACTAAGATGAAGATGTTAAGATGTCGTTTATAGTTTTTATTATTCCCACAAACTATAGCGTAAACCTTCCTCCCTTAACTTATCAGATCACTTAATTGCTATTGGCGTATCATAACCTAAAAGAATTGCACTGAAAAGGGGACACCTTCACTTGGCTGGCAATCGCACCTATTTATCTAGGTCCTGATGTAGCTGCTAGTTGTGTAGAGAGTGTTGGCAAATGAGCCATAGAATTAAGATATGTACCCCAGTTTTATCTTGAAAACTGAGATTTTAATTTTTAGTAAGCTTTGGATTTTCACAATATTACTGTCTCCATAGTACTGATTATCAAGGCTTAGAAAATCCATTTATTATTGCTGTGCATTCGTTTGAAAACATTCAAGTTCTAATTGACTAACGGTGGACTTTTCCATCTGCAGAATATACTGAATGACCAGAGGTGGCAGTGCAGCAGAAGAGAATTTGTCTGCCTTCCTGATACCCAAAAAAAAATAAGCAAATCCTCAGCACTCTGCCATCCTTCATCAGTTTACATGGTAAGTCAAACTCACGTTGAATACATTTGCTTGTCATTAAAAAAGTTCATAGCATCTGAGGGCCCTGAGTACCTTTTTAGTGGGGTCTTTGGCATGATTATATTTCTGTCAAGACTGTAGAAAAATGGATGACGTTACGGTGATCATCATATTTTCATCAAAGACTTTGTCTCTAAAGCTGACAAAGCCTGTGTTAGATACCTGTGCTAATAATGTGTCCTCAGAGGACATTACTGTCTTTAAGGCTGGAATGAGTTGCCTTAATTTGGAGCAATGGCGTGACTTTCTCATGGAGTGAAGCTCATTTGACCTGTTTCCCTGCACTCTGTATGTGGGACTCTGATACTCCAGATGGATTGCTATTTAGGATACTCTGCAGTTTTGCAACTCCATTTCCTTTTAAAAAGGAGCTCAATGCTTTCTCAGTACACCGCCTAGCCGCCTTGCAGTCATAATTAATTATAGTTACCTAGTGCATTATTGCTGGTGTCTCCTCCTCCTGTGTTTCCTCGTCACCCAGGGTGATTGGTCACGTGCTGTCCTGACATCATAAAGCTAGAGCAGGGTGTCATCTGACATGAGGGACAATCAGTTGCCTAGCAAGTGATAAGATACATTTATCATGGTTTTGAAATGGATTGCAGGGTAAATAGGGCACCCAGATTAAAACCTGGATGGTTAGATGAATGAAACTGGGGCATTATTTGAGACTTGTGCATCTGTTTGAAGGTGCGGATAATCACAATGTTCTGGACTTCTCTATAGCTTAACTGATAGGGATGTACTAAGATGAAGATGTTAAGATGTTGTTTATAGTTTTTATTATTCCCACAAACTATAGCGTAAACCTTCCTCCCTTAACTTTTCAGATCACTTAATTGCTATTGGCGTATCATAACCTAAAAGAATTGCACTGAAAAGGGGACACCTTCACTTGGCTGGCAATCGCACCTATTTATCTAGGTCCTGATGTAGCTGCTAGTTGTGTAGAGAGTGTTGGCAAATGAGGCATAGAATTAAGATATGTACCCCAGTTTTATCTTGAAAACTGAGATTTTAATTTTTAGTAAGCTTTGGATTTTCACAATATTACTGTCTCCATAGTACTGATTATCAAGGCTTTGAAAATCCATTTATTATTGCTGTGCATTCGTTTGAAAATATTCAAGTTCTAATTGACTAACGGTGGACTTTTCCATCTGCAGAATATACTGAATGACCAGAGGTGGCAGTGCAGCAGAAGAGAATTTGTCTGCCTTCCTGATACCCAAAAAAATAAGCAATTCCTCAGCACTCTGCCATCCTTCATCAGTTTACATGGTAAGTCAAACTCACGTTGATTACATTTGCTTGTCATTAAAAAAGTTCATAGCATCTGAGGGCCCTGAGTACCTTTTTAGTGGGGTCTTTGGCATGATTATATTTCTGTCAAGACTGTAGAAAAATGGATGACGTTACGGTGATCATCATATTTTCATCAAAGACTTTGTCTCTAAAGCTGACAAAGCCTGTGTTAGATACCTGTGCTAATAATGTGTCCTCAGAGGACATTACTGTCTTTAAGGCTGGAATGAGTTGCCTTAATTTGGAGAAATGGCGTGACTTTCTCATGGAGTGAAGCTCATTTGACCTGTTTCCCTGCACTCTGTATGTGGGACTCTGATACTCCAGATGGATTGCTGTTTAGGATACTCTGCAGTTTTGCAACTCCATTTCCTTTTAAAAAGGAGCTCAATGCTTTCTCAGTACACCGCCTAGCCGCCTTGCAGTCATAATTAATTATAGTTACCTAGTGCATTATTGCTGGTGTCTCCTCCTCCTGTGTTTCCTCGTCACCCAGGGTGATTGGTCACGTGCTGTCCTGACATCATAAAGCTTGAGCAGGGTGTCATCTGACATGAGGGACAATCAGTTGCCTAGCAAGTGATAAGATACATTTATCATGGTATTGAAATGGGTTGCAGGGTAAATAGGGCACCCAGCTTAAAAACCTAGAAGGTTAGATGAATGAAACTGGGGCATTATTTGAGATTTGTGCATCTGTTTGAAGGTGCGGATAATCACAATGTTCTGGACTTCTCTATAGCTTAACTGATAGGGATGTACTAAGATGAAGATGTTAAGATGTCGTTTATAGTTTTTATTATTCCCACAAACTATAGCGTAAACCTTCCTCCCTTAACTTATCAGATCACTTAATTGCTATTGGCGTATCATAACCTAAAAGAATTGCACTATAAAGGGGAAGCCTTCACTTGGCTGGCAATCACACCTATTTATCTAGGTCCTGATGTAGCTGCTAGTTGTGTAGAGAGTGTTGGCAAATGAGGCATAGAATTAAGATATGTACCCCAGTTTTATCTTGAAAACTGAGATTTTAATTTTTAGTAAGCTTTGGATTTTCACAATATTACTGTCTCCATAGTACTGATTATCAAGGCTTAGAAAATCTATTTATTATTACTGTGCATTCGTTTAAAAATATTCAAGTTCTAATGGACTGACGGTGGACTTTTCCATCTGCAGAATATACTGAATGACCAGAGGTGACAGTGCAGCAGAAGAGAATTTGTCTGCGTTCCTGAGACCCAAAAAAAAAAGCAAATCCTCAGCACTCTGCCATCCTTCATCAGTTTACATGGTAAGTCAAACTCACGTTGAATACATTTGCTTGTCATTAAAAAAGTTCATAGCATCTGAGGGCCCTGAGTACCTTTTTAGTGGGGTCTTTGGCATGATTATATTTCTGTCAAGACTGTAGAAAAATGGATGACGTTACGGTGATCATCATATTTTCATCAAAGACTTTGTCTCTAAAGCTGACACAGCCTGTGTTAGATACCTTTGCTAATAATGTGTCCTCAGAGGACATTACTGTCTTTAAGGCTGGAATGAGTTGCCTTAATTTGGAGCAATGGCGTGACTTTCTCATGGAGTGAAGCTCATTTGACCTGTTTCCCACTCTGTATGTGGGACTCTGATACTCCAGATGGATTGCTGTTTAGGATACTCTGCAGTTTTGCAAGTCCATCTCCTTTTCAAAAGGAGCTCAATGCTTTCTCAGTACACCGCCTAGCTGCCTTGCAGTCATAATTAATTATAGTTACCTAGTGCATTATTGCTGGTGTCTCCTCCTCCTGTGTTTCCTCGTCACCCAGGGTGATTGGTCACGTGCTGTCCTGACATCATAAAGCTAGAGCAGGGTGTCATCTGACGTGAGGGACAATCAGTTGCCTAGCAAGTGATAAGATAAATTTATCATGGTATTGAAATGGGTTGCAGGGTAAATAGGGCACCCAGCTTAAAACCTAGATGGTTAGATGAATGAAACTGGGGCATTATTTGAGACTTGTGCATCTGTTTGAAGGTGCGGATAATCACAATGTTCTGGACTTCTCTATAGCTTAACTGATAGGGATGTACTAAGATGAAGATGTTAAGATGTCGTTTATAGTTTTTATTATTCCCACAAACTATAGCGTAAACCTTCCTCCCTTAACTTATCAGATCACTTAATTGCTATTGGCGTATCATAACCTAAAAGAATTGCACTATAAAGGGGAAGCCTTCACTTGGATGGCAATCACACCTATTTATCTAGGTCCTGATGTAGCTGCTAGTTGTGTAGAGAGTGTTGGCAAATGAGGCATAGAATTAAGATATGTACCCCAGTTTTATCTTGAAAACTGAGATTTTAATTTTTAGTAAGCTTTGGATTTTCACAATATTACTGTCTCCATAGTACTGATTATCAAGGCTTAGAAAATCCATTTATTATTGCTGTGCATTCGTTTGAAAATATTCAAGTTCTAATTGACTAACGGTGGACTTTTCCATCTGCAGAATATACTGAATGGCCAGAGGTGGCAGTGCAGCAGAAGAGAATTTGTCTGCCTTCCTGATACCCAAAAAAATAAGCAATTCCTCAGCACTCTGCCATCCTTCATCAGTTTACATGGTAAGTCAAACTCACGTTGATTACATTTGCTTGTCATTAAAAAAGTTCATAGCATCTGAGGGCCCTGAGTACCTTTTTAGTGGGGTCTTTGGCATGATTATATTTCTGTCAAGACTGTAGAAAAATGGATGACGTTACGGTGATCATCATATTTTCATCAAAGACTTTGTCTCTAAAGCTGACAAAGCCTGTGTTAGATACCTGTGCTAATAATGTGTCCTCAGAGGACATTACTGTCTTTAAGGCTGGAATGAGTTGCCTTAATTTGGAGCAATGGCGTGACTTTCTCATGGAGTGAAGCTCATTTGACCTGTTTCCCTGCACTCTGTATGTGGGACTCTGATACTCCAGATGGATTGCTGTTTAGGATACTCTGCAGTTTTGCAAGTCCATCTCCTTTTCAAAAGGAGCTCAATGCTTTCTCAGTACACCGCCTAGCCGCCTTGCAGTCATAATTAATTATAGTTACCTAGTGCATAATTGCTGGTGTCTCCTCCTCCTGTGTTTCCTCGTCACCCAGGGTGATTGGTCACGTGCTGTCCTGACATCATAAAGCTAGAGCAGGGTGTCATCTGACATGAGGGACAATCAGTTGCCTAGCAAGTGATGAGATACATTTATCATGGTATTGAAATGGGTTGCAGGGTAAATAGGGCACCCAGCTTAAAACCTAGATGGTTAGATGAATGAAACTGGGGCATTATTTGAGACTTGTGCATCTGTTTCAAGGTGCGGATAATCACAATGTTCTGGACTTCTCTATAGCTTAACTGATAGGGATGTACTAAGATGAAGATGTTAAGATGTCGTTTATAGTTTTTAATATTCCCACTAACTATAGCGTAAACCTTCCTCCCTTAACTTATCAGATCACTTAATTGCTATTGGCGTATCATAACCTAAAAGAATTGCACTGAAAAGGGGACGCCTTCACTTGGCTGGCAATCACACCTATTTATCTAGGTCCTGATGTAGCTGCTAGTTGTGTAGAGAGTGTTGGCAAATGAGCCATAGAATTAAGATATGTACCCCAGTTTTATCTTGAAAACTGAGATTTTAATTTTTAGTAAGCTTTGGATTTTCACAATATTACTGTCTCCATAGTACTGATTATCAAGGCTTAGAAAATCCATTTATTATTGCTGTACATTCGTTTGAAAACATTCAAGTTCTAATTGACTAACGGTGGACTTTTCCATCTGCAGAATATACTGAATGACCATAGGTGGCAGTGCAGCAGAAGAGAATCTGTCTGCCTTCCTGATACCCAACAAAAATAAGCAAATCCTCAGCACTCTGCCATCCTTCATCAGTTTACATGGTAAGTCAAACTCACGTTGAATACATTTGCTTGTCATTAAAAAAGTTCATAGCATCTGAGGGCCCTGAGTACCTTTTTAGTGGGGTCTTTGGCATGATTATATTTCTGTCAAGACTGTAGAAAAATGGATGACGTTACGGTGATCATCATATTTTCATCAAAGACTTTGTCTCTAAAGCTGACAAAGCCTGTGTTAGATACCTGTGCTAATAATGTGTCCTCAGAGGACATTACTGTCTTTAAGGCTGGAATGAGTTGCCTTAATTTGGAGCAATGGCGTGACTTTCTCATGGAGTGAAGCTCATTTGACCTGTTTCCCTGCACTCTGTATGTGGGACTCTGATACTCCAGATGGATTGCTATTTAGGATACTCTGCAGTTTTGCAACTCCATTTCCTTTTAAAAAGGAGCTCAATGCTTTCTCAGTACACCGCCTAGCCGCCTTGCAGTCATAATTAATTATAGTTACCTAGTGCATTATTGCTGGTGTCTCCTCCTCCTGTGTTTCCTCGTCACCCAGGGTGATTGGTCACGTGCTGCCCTGACATCATAAAGCTAGAGCAGGGTGTCATCTGACATGAGGGACAATCAGTTGCCTAGCAAGTGATAAGATACATTTATCATGGTATGAGGCATAGAATTAAGATATGTACCCCAGTTTTATCTTGAAAACTGAGATTTTAATTTTTAGTAAGCTTTGGATTTTCACAATATTACTGTCTCCATAGTACTGATTATCAAGGCTTAGAAAATCCATTTATTATTGCTGTGCATTCGTTTGAAAATATTCAAGTTCTAATTGACTAACGGTGGACTTTTCCATCTGCAGAATATACTGAATGACCAGAGGTGGCAGTGCAGCAGAAGAGAATTTGTCTGCCTTCCTGATACCCAAAAAAATAGGCAATTCCTCAGCACTCTGCCATCCTTCATCAGTTTACATGGTAAGTCAAACTCACGTTGATTACATTTGCTTGTCATTAAAAAAGTTCATAGCATCTGAGGGCCCTGAGTACCTTTTTAGTGGGGTCTTTGGCATGATTATATTTCTGTCAAGACTGTAGAAAAATGGATGACGTTACGGTGATCATCATATTTTCATCAAAGACTTTGTCTCTAAAGCTGACAAAGCCTGTGTTAGATACCTGTGCTAATAATGTGTCCTCAGAGGACATTACTGTCTTTAAGGCTGGAATGAGTTGCCTTAATTTGGAGCAATGGCGTGACTTTCTCATGGAGTGAAGCTCATTTGACCTGTTTCCCTGCACTCTGTATGTGCGACTCTGATACTCCAGATGGATTGCTGTTTAGGATACTCTGCAGTTTTGCAAGTCCATCTCCTTTTCAAAAGGAGCTCAATGCTTTCTCAGTACACCGCCTAGCCGCCTTGCAGTCATAACTAATTATAGTTACCTAGTGCATAATTGCTGGTGTCTCCTCCTCCTGTGTTTCCTCGTCATCCAGGGTGATTGGTCACGTGCTGTCCTGACATCATAAAGCTAGAGCAGGGTGTCATCTGACATGAGGGACAATCAGTTGCCTAGCAAGTGATGAGATACATTTATCATGGTATTGAAATGGGTTGCAGGGTAAATAGGGCACCCAGCTTAAAACCTGGATGGTTAGATGAATGAAACTGGGGCGTTATTTGAGACTTGTGCATCTGTTTGAAGGTGCGGATAATCACAATGTTCTGGACTTCTCTATAGCTTAACTGATAGGGATGTACTAAGATGAAGATGTTAAGATGTCGTTTATAGTTTTTAATATTCCCACTAACTATAGCGTAAACCTTCCTCCCTTAACTTATCAGATCACTTAATTGCTATTGGCGTATCATAACCTAAAAGAATTGCACTGAAAAGGGGACGCCTTCACTTGGCTGGCAATCACACCTATTTATCTAGGTCCTGATGTAGCTGCTAGTTGTGTAGAGAGTGTTGGCAAATGAGCCATAGAATTAAGATATGTACCCCAGTTTTATCTTGAAAACTGAGATTTTAATTTTTAGTAAGCTTTGGATTTTCACAATATTACTGTCTCCATAGTACTGATTATCAAGGCTTAGAAAATCCATTTATTATTGCTGTGCATTCGTTTGAAAATATTCAAGTTCTAATTGACTAACGGTGGACTTTTCCATCTGCAGAACATACTGAATGACCAGAGGTGGCAGTGCAGCAGAAGAGAATTTGTCTGCCTTCCTGATACCCAAAAAAATAAGCAATTCCTCAGCACTCTGCCATCCTTCATCAGTTTACATGGTAAGTCAAACTCACGTTGATTACATTTGCTTGTCATTAAAAAAGTTCATAGCATCTGAGGGCCCTGAGTACCTTTTTAGTGGGGTCTTTGGCATGATTATATTTCTGTCAAGACTGTAGAAAAATGGATGACGTTACGGTGATCATCATATTTTCATCAAAGACTTTGTCTCTAAAGCTGACAAAGCCTGTGTTAGATACCTGTGCTAATAATGTGTCCTCAGAGGACATTACTGTCTTTAAGGCTGGAATGAGTTGCCTTAATTTGGAGAAATGGCGTGACTTTCTCATGGAGTGAAGCTCATTTGACCTGTTTCCCTGCACTCTGTATGTGGGACTCTGATACTCCAGATGGATTGCTGTTTAGGATACTCTGCAGTTTTGCAACTCCATTTCCTTTTAAAAAGGAGCTCAATGCTTTCTCAGTACACCGCCTAGCCGCCTTGCAGTCATAATTAATTATAGTTACCAAGTGCATTATTGCTGGTGTCTCCTCCTCCTGTGTTTCCTCGTCACCCAGGGTGATTGGTCACGTGCTGTCCTGACATCATAAAGTTAGAGCAGGGTGTCATCTGACATGAGGGACAATCAGTTGCCTAGCAAGTGATAAGATACATTTATCATGGTATTGAAATGGGTTGCAGGGTAAATAGGGCACCCAGCTTAAAAACCTAGACGGTTAGATGAATGAAACTGGGGCATTATTTGAGATTTGTGCATCTGTTTGAAGGTGCGGATAATCACAATGTTCTGGACTTCTCTATAGCTTAACTGATAGGGATGTACTAAGATGAAGATGTTAAGATGTCGTTTATAGTTTTTATTATTCCCACAAACTATAGCGTAAACCTTCCTCCCTTAACTTATCAGATCACTTAATTGCTATTGGCGTATCATAACCTAAAAGAATTGCACTATAAAGGGGAAGCCTTCACTTGGCTGGCAATCACACCTATTTATCTAGGTCCTGATGTAGCTGCTAGTTGTGCAGAGAGTGTTGGCAAATGAGGCATAGAATTAAGATATGTACCCCAGTTTTATCTTGAAAACTGAGATTTTAATTTTTAGTAAGCTTTGGATTTTCACAATATTACTGTCTCCATAGTACTGATTATCAAGGCTTAGAAAATCTATTTATTATTACTGTGCATTCGTTTAAAAATATTCAAGTTCTAATGGACTGACGGTGGACTTTTCCATCTGCAGAATATACTGAATGACCAGAGGTGGCAGTGCAGCAGAAGAGAATTTGTCTGCGTTCCTGAGACCCAAAAAAAAAAGCAAATCCTCAGCACTCTGCCATCCTTCATCAGTTTACATGGTAAGTCAAACTCACGTTGAATACATTTGCTTATCATTAAAAAAGTTCATAGCATCTGAGGGCCCTGAGTACCTTTTTAGTGGGGTCTTTGGCATGATTATATTTCTGTCAAGACTGTAGAAAAATGGATGACGTTACGGTGATCATCATATTTTCATCAAAGACTTTGTCTCTAAAGCTGACAAAGCCTGTGTTAGATACCTGTGCTAATAATGTGTCCTCAGAGGACATTACTGTCTTTAAGGCTGGAATGAGTTGCCTTAATTTGGAGCAATGGCGTGACTTTCTCATGGAGTGAAGCTCATTTGACCTGTTTCCCTGCACTCTGTATGTGGGACTCTGATACTCCAGATGGATTGCTGTTTAGGATACTCTGCAGTTTTGCAAGTCCATCTCCTTTTCAAAAGGAGCTCAATGCTTTCTCAGTACACCGCCTAGCCGCCTTGCAGTCATAATTAATTATAGTTACCTAGTGCATTATTGCTGGTGTCTCCTCCTCCTGTGTTTCCTCGTCACCCAGGGTGATTGGTCACGTGCTGTCCTGACATCATAAAGCTAGAGCAGGGTGTCATCTGACATGAGGGACAATCAGTTGCCTAGCAAGTGATAAGATAAATTTATCATGGTATTGAAATGGGTTGCAGGGTAAATAGGGCACCCAGCTTAAAAACCTAGATGGTTAGATGAATGAAACTGGGGCATTATTTGAGACTTGTGCATCTGTTTGAAGGTGCGGATAATCACAATGTTCTGGACTTCTCTATAGCTTAACTGATAGGGATGTACTAAGATGAAGATGTTAAGATGTCGTTTATAGTTTTTATTATTCCCACAAACTATAGCGTAAACCTTCCTCCCTTAACTTATCAGATCACCTAATTGCTATTGGCGTATCATAACCTTAAAGAATTGCACTATAAAGGGGAAGCCTTCACTTGGCTGGCAATCACACCTATTTATCTAGGTCCTGATGTAGCTGCTAGCTGTGTAGAGAGTGTTGGCAAATGAGGCATAGAATTAAGATATGTACCCCAGTTTTATCTTGAAAACTGAGATTTTAATTTTTAGTAAGCTTTGGATTTTCACAATATTACTGTCTCCATAGTACTGATTATCAAGGCTTAGAAAATCTATTTATTATTACTGTGCATTCGTTTAAAAATATTCAAGTTCTAATGGACTGACGGTGGACTTTTCCATCTGCAGAATATACTGAATGACCAGAGGTGGCAGTGCAGCAGAAGAGAATTTGTCTGTGTTCCTGAGACCCAAAAAAAAAAGCAAATCCTCAGCACTCTGCCATCCTTCATCAGTTTACATGGTAAGTCAAACTCACGTTGAGTACATTTGCTTGTCATTAAAAAAAGTTCATAGCATCTGAGGGCCCTGAGTACCTTTTTAGTGGGGTCTTTGGCATGATTATATTTCTGTCAAGACTGTAGAAAAATGGATGACGTTACGGTGATCATCATATTTTCATCAAAGACTTTGTCTCTAAAGCTGACAAAGCCTGTGTTAGATACCTGTGCTAACAATGTGTCCTCAGAGGACATTACTGTCTTTAAGGCTGGAATGAGTTGCCTTAATTTGGAGCAATGGCGTGACTTTCTCATGGAGTGAAGCTCATTTGACCTGTTTCCCTGCACTCTGTATGTGGGACTCTGATACTCCAGATGGATTGCTGTTTAGGATACTCTGCAGTTTTGCAAGTCCATCTCCTTTTCAAAAGGAGCTCAATGCTTTCTCAGTACACCGCCTAGCCGCCTTGCAGTCATAATTAATTATCGTTACCTAGTGCATTATTGCTGGTGTCTCCTCCTCCTGTGTTTCCTCGTCACCCAGGGTGATTGGTCACGTGCTGTCCTGACATCATAAAGCTAGAGCAGGGTGTCATCTGAAATGAGGGACAATCAGTTGCCTAACAAGTGATAAGATACATTTATCATGGTATTGAAATGGATTGCAGGGTAAATAGGGCACCCAGCTTAAAACCTGGATGGTTAGATGAATGAAACTGGGGCGTTATTTGAGACTTGTGCATCTGTTTGAAGGTGCGGATAATCACAATGTTCTGGACTTCTCTATAGCTTAACTGATAGGGATGTACTAAGATGAAGATGTTAAGATGTCGTTTATAGTTTTTATTATTCCCACAAACTATAGCGTAAACCTTCCTCCGTTAACTTATCAGATCACTTGATTGCTATTGGCGTATCATAACCTAAAAGAGTTGCACTGAAAAGGGGACACCGTCACTTGGCTGGCAATCACACCTATTTATCTAGGTCCTGATGTAGCTGCTAGTTGTGTAGAGAGTGTTGGCAAATGAGGCATAGAATTAAGATATGTACCCCAGTTTTATCTTGAAAACTGAGATTTTAATTTTTAGTAAGCTTTGGATTTTCACAAGATTACTGTCTCCATAGTACTGATTATCAAGGCTTAGAAAATCCATTTATTATTGCTGTGCATTCATTTGAAAATATTCAAGTTCTAATTGACTAACGGTGGACTTTTCCATCTGCAGAATATACTGAATGACCAGAGGTGGCATTGCAGCAGAAGAGAATTTGTCTGCCTTCCTGATACCCCAAAAAAATAAGCAATTCCTCAGCACTCTGCCATCCTTCATCAGTTTACATGGTAAGTCAAACTCACGTTGAATACATTTGCTTGTCGTTAAAAAAGTTCATAGCATCTGAGGGCCCTGAGTACCTTTTTAGTGGGGTCTTTGGCATGATTATATTTCTGTCAAGACTGTAGAAAAATGGATGACGTTACGGTGATCATCATATTTTCATCAAAGACTTTGTCTCTAAAGCTGACAAAGCCTGTGTTAGATACCTGTGCTAATAATGTGTCCTCAGAGGACATTACTGTCTTTAAGGCTGGAATGAGTTGCCTTAATTTGGAGCAATGGCGTGACTTTCTCATGGAGTGAAGCTCATTTGACCTGTTTCCCTGCACTCTGTATGTGGGACTCTGATACTCCAGATGGATTGCTGTTTAGGATACTCTGCAGTTTTGCAAGTCCATCTCCTTTTCAAAAGGAGCTCAATGCTTTCTCAGTACACCGCCTGGCCGCCTTGCAGTCATAATTAATTATAGTTACCTAGTGCATTATTGCTGGTGTCTCCTCCTCCTGTGTTTCCTCGTCACCCAGGGTGATTGGTCATGTGCTGTCCTGACATCATAAAGCTAGAGCAGGGTGTCATCTGACATGAGGGACAATCAGTTGCCTAGCAAGTGATAAGATAAATTTATCATGGTATTGAAATGGGTTGCAGGGTAAATAGGGCACCCAGCTTAAAACCTAGATGGTTAGATGAATGAAACTGGGGCATTATTTGAGACTTGTGCATCTGTTTGAAGGTGCGGATAATCACAATGTTCTGGACTTCTCTATAGCTTAACTGATAGGGATGCACTAAGATGAAGATGTTAAGATGTTGTTTATAGTTTTTATTATTCCCACAAACTATAGCGTAAACCTTCCTCCCTTAACTTATCAGATCACTTAATTGCTATTGGCGTATCATAACCTAAAGAATTGCACTATAAAGGGGAAGCCTTCACTTGGCTGGCAATCACACCTATTTATCTAGGTCCTGATGTAGCTGCTAGTTGTGTAGAGAGTGTTGGCAAATGAGGCATAGAATGCAGATATGTACCCCAGTTTTATCTTGAAAACTGAGATTTTAATTTTTAGTAATCTTTGGATTTTCACAATATTACTGTCTCCATAGTACTGATTATCAAGGCTTAGAAAATCCATTTATTATTGCTGTGCATTCGTTTGAAAATATTCAAGTTCTAATTGACTAACGGTGGACTTTTCCATGTGCAGAATATACTGAATGACCAGAGGTGGCAGTGCAGAAGAAGAGAATTTGTCTGCCTTCCTGATACCCAAAAAAATAAGCGATTCCTCAGCACTCTGCCATCCTTCATCAGTTTACATGGTAAGTCAAACTCACGTTGAATACATTTGCTTATCATTAAAAAAGTTCATAGCATCTGAGGGCCCTGAGTACCTTTTTAGTGGGGTCTTTGGCATGATTATATTTCTGTCAAGACTGTAGAAAAATGGATGACGTTACGGTGATCATCATATTTTCATCAAAGACTTTGTCTCTAAAGCTGACAAAGCCTGTGTTAGATACCTGTGCTAATAATGTGTCCTCAGAGGACATTACTGTCTTTAAGGCTGGAATGAGTTGCCTTAATTTGGAGCAATGGCGTGACTTTCTCATGGAGTGAAGCTCATTTGACCTGTTTCCCTGCACTCTGTATGTGGGACTCTGATACTCCCGATGGATTGCTGTTTAGGATACTCTGCAGTTTTGCAAGTCCATCTCCTTTTCAAAAGGAGCTCAATGCTTTCTCAGTACACCGCCTAGCCGCCTTGCAGTCATAATTAATTATAGTTACCTAGTGCATTATTGCTGGTGTCTCTTCCTCCTGTGTTTCCTCGTCACCCAGGGTGATTGGTCACGTGCTGTCCTGATATCATAAAGCTAGAGCAGGGTGTCATCTGACATGAGGGACAATCAGTTGCCTAGCAAGTGATAAGATAAATTTATCATGGTATTGAAATGGGTTGCAGGGTAAATAGGGCACCCAGCTTAAAAACCTAGATGGTTAGATGAATGAAACTGGGGCATTATTTGAGACTTGTGCATCTGTTTGAAAGTGCGGATAATCACAATGTTCTGGACTTCTCTATAGCTTAACTGATAGGGATGTACTAAGATGAAGATGTTAAGATGTCGTTTATAGTTTTTATTATTCCCACAAACTATAGCGTAAACCTTCCTCCCTTAACTTATCAGATCACTTAATTGCTATTGGCGTATCATAACCTAAAAGAATTGAACTATAAAGGGGAAGCCTTCACTTGGCTGGCAATCACACCTATTTATCTAGGTCCTGATGTAGCTGCTAGTTGTGTAGAGAGTGTTGGCAAATGAGGCATAGAATTAAGATATGTACCCCAGTTTTATCTTGAAAACTGAGATTTTAATTTTTAGTAAGCTTTGGATTTTCACAATATTACTGTCTCCATAGTACTGATTATCAAGGCTTAGAAAATCTATTTATTATTACTGTGCATTCGTTTAAAAATATTCAAGTTCTAATGGACTAACGGTGGACTTTTCCATCTGCAGAATATACTGAATGACCAGAGGTGGCAGTGCAGCAGAAGAGAATTTGTCTGCCTTCCTGATACCCCAAAAAAATAAGCAATTCCTCAGCACTCTGCCATCCTTCATCAGTTTACATGGTAAGTCAAACTCACGTTGAATACATTTGCTTGTCATTAAAAAAGTTCATAGCATCTGAGGGCCCTGAGTACCTTTTTAGTGGGGTCTTTGGCATGATTATATTTCTGTCAAGACTGTAGAAAAATGGATGACGTTACGGTGATCATCATATTTTCATCAAAGACTTTGTCTCTAAAGCTGACAAAGCCTGTGTTAGATACCTGTGCTAATAATGTGTCCTCAGAGGACATTACTGTCTTTAAGGCTGGAATGAGTTGCCTTAATTTGGAGCAATGGCGTGACTTTCTCATGGAGTGAAGCTCATTTGACCTGTTTCCCTGCACTCTGTATGTGGGACTCTGATACTCCAGATGGATTGCTGTTTAGGATACTCTGCAGTTTTGCAAGTCCATCTCCTTTTCAAAAGGAGCTCAATGCTTTCTCAGTACACCGCCTAGCCGCCTTGCAGTCATAATTATTTATAGTTACCTAGTGCATTATTGCTGGTGTCTCCTCCTCCTGTGTTTCCTCGTCACCCAGGGTGATTGGTCACGTGCTGTCCTGACATCATAAAGCTAGATCAGGGTGTCATCTGACATGAGGGACAATCAGTTGCCTAGCAAGTGATGAGATACATTTATCATGGTATTGAAATGGGTTGCAGGGTAAATATGGCACCCAGCTTAAAACCTAGATGGTTAGATGAATGAAACTGGGGCATTATTTGAGACTTGTGCATCTGTTTGAAGGTGCGGATAATCACAATGTTCTGGACTTCTCTATAGCTTAACTGATAGGGATGTACTAAGATGAAGATGTTAAGATGTCGTTTAAAGTTTTTAATATTCCCACTAACTATAGCGTAAACCTTCCTCCCTTAACTTATCAGATCACTTAATTGCTATTGGCGTATCATAACCTAAAAGAATTGCACTATAAAGGGGAAGCCTTCACTTGGCTGGCAATCACACCTATTTATCTAGGTCCTGATGTAGCTGCTAGTTGTGTAGAGAGTGTTGGCAAATGAGGCATAGAATGCAGATATGTACCCCAGTTTTATCTTGAAAACTGAGATTTTAATTTTTAGTAATCTTTGGATTTTCACAAGATTACTGTCTCCATAGTACTGATTATCAAGGCTTAGAAAATCCATTTATTATTGCTGTGCATTCATTTGAAAATATTCAAGTTCTAATTGACTAACGGTGGACTTTTCCATGTGCAGAATATACTGAATGACCAGAGGTGGCAGTGCAGCAGAAGAGAATTTGTCTGCCTTCCTGATACCCAAAAAAATAAGCGATTCCTCAGCACTCTGCCATCCTTCATCAGTTTACATGGTAAGTCAAACTCACGTTGAATACATTTGCTTATCATTAAAAAAGTTCATAGCATCTGAGGGCCCTGAGTACCTTTTTAGTGGGGTCTTTGGCATGATTATATTTCTGTCAAGACTGTAGAAAAATGGATGACGTTACGGTGATCATCATATTTTCATCAAAGACTTTGTCTCTAAAGCTGACAAAGCCTGTGTTAGATACCTGTGCTAATAATGTGTCCTCAGAGGACATTACTGTCTTTAAGGCTGGAATGAGTTGCCTTAATTTGGAGCAATGGCATGACTTTCTCATGGAGTGAAGCTCATTTGACCTGTTTCCCTGCACTCTGTATGTGGGACTCTGATACTCCAGATGGATTGCTGTTTAGGATACTCTGCAGTTTTGCAAGTCCATCTCCTTTTCAAAAGGAGCTCAATGCTTTCTCAGTACACCGCCTAGCCGCCTTGCAGTCATAATTATTTATAGTTACCTAGTGCATTATTGCTGGTGTCTCCTCCTCCTGTGTTTCCTCGTCACCCAGGGTGATTGGTCACGTGCTGTCCTGACATCATAAAGCTAGAGCAGGGTGTCATCTGACATGAGGGACAATCAGTTGCCTAGCAAGTGATAAGATAAATTTATCATGGTATTGAAATGGGTTGCAGGGTAAATAGGGCACGCAGCTTAAAAACCTAGATGGTTAGATGAATGAAACTGGGGCATTATTTGAGACTTGTGCATCTGTTTGAAAGTGCGGATAATCACAATGTTCTGGACTTCTCTATAGCTTAACTGATAGGGATGTACTAAGATGAAGATGTTAAGATGTCGTTTATAGTTTTTATTATTCCCACAAACTATAGCGTAAACCTTCCTCCCTTAACTTATCAGATCACCTAATTGCTATTGGCGTATCATAACCTTAAAGAATTGCACTATAAAGGGGAAGCCTTCACTTGGCTGGCAATCACACCTATTTATCTAGGTCCTGATGTAGCTGCTAGCTGTGTAGAGAGTGTTGGCAAATGAGGCATAGAATTAAGATATGTACCCCAGTTTTATCTTGAAAACTGAGATTTTAATTTTTAGTAAGCTTTGGATTTTCACAATATTACTGTCTCCATAGTACTGATTATCAAGGCTTAGAAAATCTATTTATTATTACTGTGCATTCGTTTAAAAATATTCAAGTTCTAATGGACTGACGGTGGACTTTTCCATCTGCAGAATATACTGAATGACCAGAGGTGGCAGTGCAGCAGAAGAGAATTTGTCTGTGTTCCTGAGACCCAAAAAAAAAGCAAATCCTCAGCACTCTGCCATCCTTCATCAGTTTACATGGTAAGCCAAACTCACGTTGAGTACATTTGCTTGTCATTAAAAAAGTTCATAGCATCTGAGGGCCCTGAGTACCTTTTTAGTGGGGTCTTTGGCATGATTATATTTCTGTCAAGACTGTAGAAAAATGGATGACGTTACGGTGATCATCATATTTTCATCAAAGACTTTGTCTCTAAAGCTGACAAAGCCTGTGTTAGATACCTGTGCTAATAATGTGTCCTCAGAGGACATTACTTTCTTTAAGGCTGGAATGAGTTGCCTTAATTTGGAGCAATGGCGTGACTTTCTCATGGAGTGAAGCTCATTTGACCTGTTTCCCTGCACTCTGTATGTGGGACTCTGATACTCCAGATGGATTGCTGTTTAGGATACTCTGCAGTTTTGCAAGTCCATCTCCTTTTCAAAAGGAGCTCAATGCTTTCTCAGTACACCGCCTAGCCGCCTTGCAGTCATAATTAATTATAGTTACCTAGTGCATTATTGCTGGTGTCTCCTCCTCCTGTGTTTCCTCGTCACCCAGGGTGATTGGTCACGTGCTGTCCTGACATCATAAAGCTAGAGCAGGGTGTCATCTGACATGAGGGACAATCAGTTGCCTAGCAAGTGATAAGATAAATTTATCATGGTATTGAAATGGGTTGCAGGGTAAATAGGGCACCCAGCTTAAAACCTAGATGGTTAGATGAATGAAACTGGGGCATTATTTGAGACTTGTGCATCTGTTTGAAGGTGCGGATAATCACAATGTTCTGGACTTCTCTATAGCTTAACTGATAGGGATGTACTAAGATGAAGATGTTAAGATGTCGTTTATAGTTTTTATTATTCCCACAAACTATAGCGTAAACCTTCCTCCCTTAACTTATCAGATCACTTAATTGCTATTGGCGTATCATAACCTAAAAGAATTGAACTATAAAGGGGAAGCCTTCACTTGGCTGGCAATCACACCTATTTATCTAGGTCCTGATGTAGCTGCTAGTTGTGTAGAGAGTGTTGGCAAATGAGGCATAGAATTAAGATATGTACCCCAGTTTTATCTTGAAAACTGAGATTTTAATTTTTAGTAAGCTTTGGATTTTCACAATATTACTGTCTCCATAGTACTGATTATCAAGGCTTAGAAAATCTATTTATTATTACTGTGCATTTGTTTAAAAATATTCAAGTTCTAATGGACTAACGGTGGACTTTTCCATCTGCAGAATATACTGAATGACCAGAGGTGGCAGTGCAGCAGAAGAGAATTTGTCTGCCTTCCTGATACCCAAAAAAAATAAGCAATTCCTCAGCACTCTGCCATCCTTCATCAGTTTACATGGTAAGTCAAACTCACGTTGAATACATTTGCTTGTTATTAAAAAAGTTCATAGCATCTGAGGGCCCTGAGTACCTTTTTAGTGGGGTCTTTGGCATGATTATATTTCTGTCAAGACTGTAGAAAAATGGATGACGTTACGGTGATCATCATATTTTCATCAAAGACTTTGTCTCTAAAGCTGACAAAGCCTGTGTTAGATACCTGTGCTAATAATGTGTCCTCAGAGGACATTACTGTCTTTAAGGCTGGAATGAGTTGCCTTAATTTGGAGCAATGGCGTGACTTTCTCATGGAGTGAAGCTCATTTGACCTGTTTCCCTGCACTCTGTATGTGGGACTCTGATACTCCAGATGGATTGCTGTTTAGGATACTCTGCAGTTTTGCAAGTCCATCTCCTTTTCAAAAGGAGCTCAATGCTTTCTCAGTACACCGCCTAGCCGCCTTGCAGTCATAATTATTTATAGTTACCTAGTGCATTATTGCTGGTGTCTCCTCCTCCTGTGTTTCCTCGTCACCCAGGGTGATTGGTCACGTGCTGTCCTGACATCATAAAGCTAGATCAGGGTGTCATCTGACATGAGGGACAATCAGTTGCCTAGCAAGTGATGAGATACATTTATCATGGTATTGAAATGGGTTGCAGGGTAAATATGGCACCCAGCTTAAAACCTAGATGGTTAGATGAATGAAACTGGGGCATTATTTGAGACTTGTGCATCTGTTTGAAGGTGCGGATAATCACAATGTTCTGGACTTCTCTATAGCTTAACTGATAGGGATGTACTAAGATGAAGATGTTAAGATGTCGTTTAAAGTTTTTAATATTCCCACTAACTATAGCGTAAACCTTCCTCCCTTAACTTATCAGATCACTTAATTGCTATTGGCGTATCATAACCTAAAAGAATTGCACTGAAAATGGGACACCTTCACTTGGCTGGCAATCACACCTATTTATCTAGGTCCTGATGTAGCTGCTAGTTGTGTAGAGAGTGTTGGCAAATGAGGCATAGAATTAAGATATGTACCCCAGTTTTATCTTGAAAACTGAGATTTACATTTTTAGTAAGCTTTGGATTTTCACAAGATTACTGTCTCCATAGTACTGATTATCAAGGCTTTGAAAATCTATTTATTATTACTGTGCATTCGTTTAAAAATATTCAAGTTCTAATGGACTAACGGTGGACTTTTCCATCTGCAGAATATACTGAATGACCAGAGGTGGCAGTGCAGCAGAAGAGAATTTGTCTGCGTTCCTGAGACCCAAAAAAAAAAGCAAATCCTCAGCACTCTGCCATCCTTCATCAGTTTACATGGTAAGTCAAACTCACGTTGAATACATTTGCTTGTCATTAAAAAAGTTCATAGCATCTGAGGGCCCTGAGTACCTTTTTAGTGGGGTCTTTGGCATGATTATATTTCTTTCAAGACTGTAGAAAAACGGATGACCTTACGGTGATCATCATATTTTCATCAAAGACTTTGTCTCTAAAGCTGTCAAAGCCTGTGTTAGATACCTGTGCTAATAATGTGTCCTCAGAGGACATTACTGTCTTTAAGGCTGGAATGAGTTGCCTTAATTTGGAGCAATGGCGTGACTTTCTCATGGAGTGAAGCTCATTTGACCTGCTTCCCTGCACTCTGTATGTGGGACTCTGATACTCCAGATGGATTGCTGTTTAGGATACTCTGCAGTTTTGCAACTCCATTTCCTTTTCAAAAGGAGCTCAATGCTTTCTCAGTACACAGCCTAGCCGCCTTGCAGTCATAATTAATTATAGTTACCTAGTGCATAATTGCTGGTGTCTCCTCCTCCTGTGTTTCCTCGTCACCCAGGGTGATTGGTCACGTGCTGTCCTGACATCATAAAGCTAGAGCAGGGTGTCATCTGACATGAGGGACAATCAGTTGCCTAGCAAGTGATAAGATACATTTATCATGGTATTGAAATGGATTGCAGGGTAAATAGGGCACCCAGCTTAAAACCTGGATGGTTAGATGAATGAAACTGGGGCGTTATTTGAGACTTGTGCATCTGTTTGAAGGTGCGGATAATCACAATGTTCTGGACTTCTCTATAGCTTAACTGATAGGGATGTACTAAGATGAAGATGTTAAGATGTCGTTTATAGTTTTTAATATTCCCACTAACTATAGCGTAAACCTTCCTCCCTTAACTTATCAGATCACTTAATTGCTATTGGCGTATCATAACCTAAAAGAATTGCACTGAAAAGGGGACGCCTTCACTTGGCTGGCAATCACACCTATTTATCTAGGTCCTGATGTAGCTGCTAGTTGTGTAGAGAGTGTTGGCAAATGAGCCATAGAATTAAGATATGTACCCCAGTTTTATCTTGAAAACTGAGATTTTAATTTTTAGTAAGCTTTGGATTTTCACAATATTACTGTCTCCATAGTACTGATTATCAAGGCTTAGAAAATCCATTTATTATTGCTGTGCATTCGTTTGAAAACATTCAAGTTCTAATTGACTAACGGTGGACTTTTCCATCTGCAGAATATACTGAATGACCATAGGTGGCAGTGCAGCAGAAGAGAATTTGTCTGCCTTCCTGATACCCCAAAAAAATAAGCAAATCCTCAGCACTCTGCCATCCTTCATCAGTTTACATGGTAAGTCAAACTCACGTTGAATACATTTGCTTGTCATTAAAAAAGTTCATAGCATCTGAGGGCCCTGAGTACCTTTTTAGTGGGGTCTTTGGCATGATTATATTTCTGTCAAGACTGTAGAAAAATGGATGACGTTACGGTGATCATCATATTTTCATCAAAGACTTTGTCTCTAAAGCTGACAAAGCCTGTGTTAGATACCTGTGCTAATAATGTGTCCTCAGAGGACATTACTGTCTTTAAGGCTGGAATGAGTTGCCTTAATTTGGAGCAATGGCGTGACTTTCTCATGGAGTGAAGCTCATTTGACCTGTTTCCCTGCACTCTGTATGTGGGACTCTGATACTCCAGATGGATTGCTATTTAGGATACTCTGCAGTTTTGCAACTCCATTTCCTTTTAAAAAGGAGCTCAATGCTTTCTCAGTACACCGCCTAGCCGCCTTGCAGTCATAATTAATTATAGTTACCTAGTGCATTATTGCTGGTGTCTCCTCCTCCTGTGTTTCCTCGTCACCCAGGGTGATTGGTCACGTGCTGCCCTGACATCATAAAGCTAGAGCAGGGTGTCATCTGACATGAGGGACAATCAGTTGCCTAGCAAGTGATAAGATAAATTTATCATGGTATTGAAATGGGTTGCAGGGTAAATAGGGCACCCAGCTTAAAAACCTAGATGGTTAGATGAATGAAACTGGGGCATTATTTGAGACTTGTGCATCTGTTTGAAAGTGCGGATAATCACAATGTTCTGGACTTCTCTATAGCTTAACTGATAGGGATGTACTAAGATGAAGATGTTAAGATGTCGTTTATAGTTTTTATTATTCCCACAAACTATAGCGTAAACCTTCCTCCCTTAACTTATCAGATCACCTAATTGCTATTGGCGTATCATAACCTTAAAGAATTGCACTATAAAGGGGAAGCCTTCACTTGGCTGGCAATCACACCTATTTATCTAGGTCCTGATGTAGCTGCTAGCTGTGTAGAGAGTGTTGGCAAATGAGGCATAGAATTAAGATATGTACCCCAGTTTTATCTTGAAAACTGAGATTTTAATTTTTAGTAAGCTTTGGATTTTCACAATATTACTGTCTCCATAGTACTGATTATCAAGGCTTAGAAAATCTATTTATTATTACTGTGCATTCGTTTAAAAATATTCAAGTTCTAATGGACTGACGGTGGACTTTTCCATCTGCAGAATATACTGAATGACCAGAGGTGGCAGTGCAGCAGAAGAGAATTTGTCTGTGTTCCTGAGACCCAAAAAAAAAAGCAAATCCTCAGCACTCTGCCATCCTTCATCAGTTTACATGGTAAGTCAAACTCACGTTGAGTACATTTGCTTGTCATTAAAAAAGTTCATAGCATCTGAGGGCCCTGAGTACCTTTTTAGTGGTGTCTTTGGCATGATTATATTTCTGTCAAGACTGTAGAAAAATGGATGACGTTACGGTGATCATCATATTTTCATCAAAGACTTTGTCTCTAAAGCTGACAAAGCCTGTGTTAGATACCTGTGCTAATAATGTGTCCTCAGAGGACATTACTGTCTTTAAGGCTGGAATGAGTTGCCTTAATTTGGAGCAATGGCGTGACTTTCTCATGGAGTGAAGCTCATTTGACCTGTTTCCCTGCACTCTGTATGTGGGACTCTGATACTCCAGATGGATTGCTGTTTAGGATACTCTGCAGTTTTGCAAGTCCATCTCCTTTTCAAAAGGAGCTCAATGCTTTCTCAGTACACCGCCTAGCCGCCTTGCAGTCATAATTAATTATAGTTACCTAGTGCATTATTGCTGGTGTCTCCTCCTCCTGTGTTTCCTCGTCACCCAGGGTGATTGGTCACGTGCTGTCCTGACATCATAAAGCTAGAGCAGGGTGTCATCTGACATGAGGGACAATCAGTTGCCTAGCAAGTGATAAGATAAATTTATCATGGTATTGAAATGGGTTGCAGGGTAAATAGGGCACCCAGCTTAAAACCTAGATGGTTAGATGAATGAAACTGGGGCATTATTTGAGACTTGTGCATCTGTTTGAAGGTGCGGATAATCACAATGTTCTGGACTTCTCTATAGCTTAACTGATAGGGATGTACTAAGATGAAGATGTTAAGATGTCGTTTATAGTTTTTATTATTCCCACAAACTATAGCGTAAACCTTCCTCCCTTAACTTATCAGATCACTTAATTGCTATTGGCGTATCATAACCTAAAAGAATTGAACTATAAAGGGGAAGCCTTCACTTGGCTGGCAATCACACCTATTTATCTAGGTCCTGATGTAGCTGCTAGTTGTGTAGAGAGTGTTGGCAAATGAGGCATAGAATTAAGATATGTACCCCAGTTTTATCTTGAAAACTGAGATTTTAATTTTTAGTAAGCTTTGGATTTTCACAATATTACTGTCTCCATAGTACTGATTATCAAGGCTTAGAAAATCTATTTATTATTACTGTGCATTCGTTTAAAAATATTCAAGTTCTAATGGACTAACGGTGGACTTTTCCATCTGCAGAATATACTGAATGACCAGAGGTGGCAGTGCAGCAGAAGAGAATTTGTCTGCCTTCCTGATACCCAAAAAAAATAAGCAATTCCTCAGCACTCTGCCATCCTTCATCAGTTTACATGGTAAGTCAAACTCACGTTGAATACATTTGCTTGTCATTAAAAAAGTTCATAGCATCTGAGGGCCCTGAGTACCTTTTTAGTGGGGTCTTTGGCATGATTATATTTCTGTCAAGACTGTAGAAAAATGGATGACGTTACGGTGATCATCATATTTTCATCAAAGACTTTGTCTCTAAAGCTGACAAAGCCTGTGTTAGATACCTGTGCTAATAATGTGTCCTCAGAGGACATTACTGTCTTTAAGGCTGGAATGAGTTGCCTTAATTTGGAGCAATGGCGTGACTTTCTCATGGAGTGAAGCTCATTTGACCTGTTTCCCTGCACTCTGTATGTGGGACTCTGATACTCCAGATGGATTGCTGTTTAGGATACTCTGCAGTTTTGCAAGTCCATCTCCTTTTCAAAAGGAGCTCAATGCTTTCTCAGTACACCGCCTAGCCGCCTTGCAGTCATAATTATTTATAGTTACCTAGTGCATTATTGCTGGTGTCTCCTCCTCCTGTGTTTCCTCGTCACCCAGGGTGATTGGTCACGTGCTGTCCTGACATCATAAAGCTAGATCAGGGTGTCATCTGACATGAGGGACAATCAGTTGCCTAGCAAGTGATGAGATACATTTATCATGGTATTGAAATGGGTTGCAGGGTAAATATGGCACCCAGCTTAAAACCTGGATGGTTAGATGAATGAAACTGGGACGTTATTTGAGACTTGTGCATCTGTTTGAAGGTGCGGATAATCACAATGTTCTGGACTTCTCTATAGCTTAACTGATAGGGATGTACTAAGATGAAGATGTTAAGATGTCGTTTATAGTTTTTATTATTCCCACAAACTATAGCGTAAACCTTCCTCCGTTAACTTATCAGATCACTTGATTGCTATTGGCGTATCATAACCTAAAAGAGTTGCACTGAAAAGGGGACACCGTCACTTGGCTGGCAATCACACCTATTTATCTAGGTCCTGATGTAGCTGCTAGTTGTGTAGAGAGTGTTGGCAAATGAGGCATAGAATTAAGATATGTACCCCAGTTTTATCTTGAAAACTGAGATTTTAATTTTTAGTAAGCTTTGGATTTTCACAAGATTACTGTCTCCATAGTACTGATTATCAAGGCTTAGAAAATCCATTTATTATTGCTGTGCATTCATTTGAAAATATTCAAGTTCTAATTGACTAACGGTGGACTTTTCCATCTGCAGAATATACTGAATGACCAGAGGTGGCATTGCAGCAGAAGAGAATTTGTCTGCCTTCCTGATACCCCAAAAAAATAAGCAATTCCTCAGCACTCTGCCATCCTTCATCAGTTTACATGGTAAGTCAAACTCACGTTGAATACATTTGCTTGTCGTTAAAAAAGTTCATAGCATCTGAGGGCCCTGAGTACCTTTTTAGTGGGGTCTTTGGCATGATTATATTTCTGTCAAGGCTGTAGAAAAATGGATGACGTTACAGTGATCATCATATTTTCATCAAAGACTTTGTCTCTAAAGCTGACAAAGCCTGTGTTAGATACCTGTGCTAATAATGTGTCCTCAGAGGACATTACTGTCTTTAAGGCTGGAATGAGTTGCCTTAATTTGGAGCAATGGCGTGACTTTCTCATGGAGTGAAGCTCATTTGACCTGTTTCCCTGCACTCTGTATGTGGGACTCTGATACTCCAGATGGATTGCTGTTTAGGATACTCTGCAGTTTTGCAAGTCCATCTCCTTTTCAAAAGGAGCTCAATGCTTTCTCAGTACACCGCCTAGCCGCCTTGCAGTCATAATTAATTATAGTTACCTAGTGCATTATTGCTGGTGTCTCCTCCTCCTGTGTTTCCTCGTCACCCAGGGTGATTGGTCACGTGCTGTCCTGACATCATAAAGCTAGAGCAGGGTGTCATCTGACATGAGGGACAATCAGTTGCCTAGCAAGTGATAGGATAAATTTATCATGGTATTGAAATGGGTTGCAGGGTAAATAGGGCACCCAGCTTAAAACCTAGATGGTTAGATGAATGAAACTGGGGCATTATTTGAGACTTGTGCATCTGTTTGAAGGTGCGGATAATCACAATGTTCTGGACTTCTCTATAGCTTAACTGATAGGGATGCACTAAGATGAAGATGTTAAGATGTTGTTTATAGTTTTTATTATTCCCACAAACTATAGCGTAAACCTTCCTCCCTTAACTTATCAGATCACTTAATTGCTATTGGCGTATCATAACCTAAAAGAATTGCACTATAAAGGGGAAGCCTTCACTTGGCTGGCAATCACACCTATTTATCTAGGTCCTGATGTAGCTGCTAGTTGTGTAGAGAGTGTTGGCAAATGAGGCATAGAATGCAGATATGTACCCCAGTTTTATCTTGAAAACTGAGATTTTAATTTTTAGTAATCTTTGGATTTTCACAATATTACTGTCTCCATAGTACTGATTATCAAGGCTTAGAAAATCCATTTATTATTGCTGTGCATTCGTTTGAAAATATTCAAATTCTAATTGACTAACGGTGGACTTTTCCATGTGCAGAATATACTGAATGACCAGAGGTGGCAGTGCAGCAGAAGAGAATTTGTCTGTGTTCCTGAGACCCAAAAAAAAAAAGCAAATCCTCAGCACTCTGCCATCCTTCATCAGTTTACATGGTAAGTCAAACTCACGTTGAGTACATTTGCTTGTCATTAAAAAAGTTCATAGCATCTGAGGGCCCTGAGTACCTTTTTAGTGGGGTCTTTGGCATGATTATATTTCTGTCAAGACTGTAGAAAAATGGATGACGTTACGGTGATCATCATATTTTCATCAAAGACTTTGTCTCTAAAGCTGACAAAGCCTGTGTTAGATACCTGTGCTAATAATGTGTCCTCAGAGGACATTACTGTCTTTAAGGCTGGAATGAGTTGCCTTAATTTGGAGCAATGGCGTGACTTTCTCATGGAGTGAAGCTCATTTGACCTGTTTCCCTGCACTCTGTATGTGGGACTCTGATACTCCAGATGGATTGCTGTTTAGGATACTCTGCAGTTTTGCAAGTCCATCTCCTTTTCAAAAGGAGCTCAATGCTTTCTCAGTACACCGCCTAGCCGCCTTGCAGTCATAATTAATTATAGTTACCTAGTGCATTATTGCTGGTGTCTCCTCCTCCTGTGTTTCCTCGTCACCCAGGGTGATTGGTCACGTGCTGTCCTG
This sequence comes from Lissotriton vulgaris, assembly GCF_964263255.1. Lineage (NCBI taxonomy): Eukaryota > Metazoa > Chordata > Amphibia > Caudata > Salamandridae > Lissotriton > Lissotriton vulgaris. Next base: position 1,356,917,385 of record NC_141695.1, read on the forward strand.
ACATCATAAAGCTAGAGCAGGGTGTCATCTGACATGAGGGACAATCAGTTGCCTAGCAAGTGATAAGATAAATTTATCATGGTATTGAAATGGGTTGCAGGGTAAATAGGGCACCCAGCTTAAAACCTAGATGGTTAGATGAATGAAACTGGGGCATTATTTGAGACTTGTGCATCTGTTTGAAGGTGCGGATAATCACAATGTTCTGGACTTCTCTATAGCTTAACTGATAGGGATGTACTAAGATGAAGATGTTAAGATGTCGTTTATAGTTTTTATTATTCCCACAAACTATAGCGTAAACCTTCCTCCCTTAACTTATCAGATCACTTAATTGCTATTGGCGTATCATAACCTAAAAGAATTGAACTATAAAGGGGAAGCCTTCACTTGGCTGGCAATCACACCTATTTATCTAGGTCCTGATGTAGCTGCTAGTTGTGTAGAGAGTGTTGGCAAATGAGGCATAGAATTAAGATATGTACCCCAGTTTTATCTTGAAAACTGAGATTTTAATTTTTAGTAAGCTTTGGATTTTCACAATATTACTGTCTCCATAGTACTGATTATCAAGGCTTAGAAAATCTATTTATTATTACTGTGCATTCGTTTAAAAATATTCAAGTTCTAATGGACTAACGGTGGACTTTTCCATCTGCAGAATATACTGAATGACCAGAGGTGGCAGTGCAGCAGAAGAGAATTTGTCTGCCTTCCTGATACCCAAAAAAAATAAGCAATTCCTCAGCACTCTGCCATCCTTCATCAGTTTACATGGTAAGTCAAACTCACGTTGAATACATTTGCTTGTCATTAAAAAAGTTCATAGCATCTGAGGGCCCTGAGTACCTTTTTAGTGGGGTCTTTGGCATGATTATATTTCTGTCAAGACTGTAGAAAAATGGATGACGTTACGGTGATCATCATATTTTCATCAAAGACTTTGTCTCTAAAGCTGACAAAGCCTGTGTTAGATACCTGTGCTAATAATGTGTCCTCAGAGGACATTACTGTCTTTAAGGCTGGAATGAGTTGCCTTAATTTGGAGCAATGGCGTGACTTTCTCATGGAGTGAAGCTCATTTGACCTGTTTCCCTGCACTCTGTATGTGGGACTCTGATACTCCAGATGGATTGCTGTTTAGGATACTCTGCAGTTTTGCAAGTCCATCTCCTTTTCAAAAGGAGCTCAATGCTTTCTCAGTACACCGCCTAGCCGCCTTGCAGTCATAATTATTTATAGTTACCTAGTGCATTATTGCTGGTGTCTCCTCCTCCTGTGTTTCCTCGTCACCCAGGGTGATTGGTCACGTGCTGTCCTGACATCATAAAGCTAGATCAGGGTGTCATCTGACATGAGGGACAATCAGTTGCCTAGCAAGTGATGAGATACATTTATCATGGTATTGAAATGGGTTGCAGGGTAAATATGGCACCCAGCTTAAAACCTAGATGGTTAGATGAATGAAACTGGGGCATTATTTGAGACTTGTGCATCTGTTTGAAGGTGCGGATAACCACAATGTTCTGGACTTCTCTATAGCTTAACTATTAGGGATGTACTAAGATGAAGATGTTAAGATGTCGTTTAAAGTTTTTAATATTCCCACTAACTATAGCGTAAACCTTCCTCCCTTAACTTATCAGATCACTTAATTGCTATTGGCGTATCATAACCTAAAAGAATTGCACTGAAAATGGGACACCTTCACTTGGCTGGCAATCACACCTATTTATCTAGGTCCTGATGTAGCTGCTAGTTGTGTAGAGAGTGTTGGCAAATGAGGCATAGAATTAAGATATGTACCCCAGTTTTATCTTGAAAACTGAGATTTACATTTTTAGTAAGCTTTGGATTTTCACAAGATTACTGTCTCTATAGTACTGATTATCAAGGCTTTGAAAATCTATTTATTATTACTGTGCATTCGTTTAAAAATATTCAAGTTCTAATGGACTAACGGTGGACTTTTCCATCTGCAGAATATACTGAATGACCAGAGGTGGCAGTGCAGCAGAAGAGAATTTGTCTGCGTTCCTGAGACCCAAAAAAAAAAGCAAATCCTCAGCACTCTGCCATCCTTCATCAGTTTACATGGTAAGTCAAACTCACGTTGAATACATTTGCTTGTCATTAAAAAAGTTCATAGCATCTGAGGGCCCTGAGTACCTTTTTAGTGGGGTCTTTGGCATGATTATATTTCTTTCAAGACTGTAGAAAAACGGATGACCTTACGGTGATCATCATATTTTCATCAAAGACTTTGTCTCTAAAGCTGTCAAAGCCTGTGTTAGATACCTGTGCTAATAATGTGTCCTCAGAGGACATTACTGTCTTTAAGGCTGGAATGAGTTGCCTTAATTTGGAGCAATGGCGTGACTTTCTCATGGAGTGAAGCTCATTTGACCTGCTTCCCTGCACTCTGTATGTGGGACTCTGATACTCCAGATGGATTGCTGTTTAGGATACTCTGCAGTTTTGCAACTCCATTTCCTTTTCAAAAGGAGCTCAATGCTTTCTCAGTACACAGCCTAGCCGCCTTGCAGTCATAATTAATTATAGTTACCTAGTGCATAATTGCTGGTGTCTCCTCCTCCTGTGTTTCCTCGTCACCCAGGGTGATTGGTCACGTGCTGTCCTGACATCATAAAGCTAGAGCAGGGTGTCATCTGAAATGAGGGACAATCAGTTGCCTAACAAGTGATAAGATACATTTATCATGGTATTGAAATGGATTGCAGGGTAAATAGGGCACCCAGCTTAAAACCTGGATGGTTAGATGAATGAAACTGGGGCGTTATTTGAGACTTGTGCATCTGTTTGAAGGTGCGGATAATCACAATGTTCTGGACTTCTCTATAGCTTAACTGATAGGGATGTACTAAGATGAAGATGTTAAGATGTCGTTTATAGTTTTTATTATTCCCACAAACTATAGCGTAAACCTTCCTCCCTTAACTTATCAGATCACTTAATTGCTATTGGCGTATCATAACCTAAAAGAATTGCACTATAAAGGGGAAGCCTTCACTTGGCTGGCAATCACACCTATTTATCTAGGTCCTGATGTAGCTGCTAGTTGTGTAGAGAGTGTTGGCAAATGAGGCATAGAATGCAGATATGTACCCCAGTTTTATCTTGAAAACTGAGATTTTAATTTTTAGTAATCTTTGGATTTTCACAAGATTACTGTCTCCATAGTACTGATTATCAAGGCTTAGAAAATCCATTTATTATTGCTGTGCATTCATTTGAAAATATTCAAGTTCTAATTGACTAACGGTGGACTTTTCCATGTGCAGAATATACTGAATGACCAGAGGTGGCAGTGCAGCAGAAGAGAATTTGTCTGCCTTCCTGATACCCAAAAAAATAATCGATTCCTCAGCACTCTGCCATCCTTCATCAGTTTACATGGTAAGTCAAACTCACGTTGAATACATTTGCTTATCATTAAAAAAGTTCATAGCATCTGAGGGCCCTGAGTACCTTTTTAGTGGGGTCTTTGGCATGATTATATTTCTGTCAAGACTGTAGAAAAATGGATGACGTTACGGTGATCATCATATTTTCATCAAAGACTTTGTCTCTAAAGCTGACAAAGCCTGTGTTAGATACCTGTGCTAATAATGTGTCCTCAGAGGACATTACTGTCTTTAAGGCTGGAATGAGTTGCCTTAATTTGGAGCAATGGCATGACTTTCTCATGGAGTGAAGCTCATTTGACCTGTTTCCCTGCACTCTGTATGTGGGACTCTGATACTCCAGATGGATTGCTGTTTAGGATACTCTGCAGTTTTGCAAGTCCATCTCCTTTTCAAAAGGAGCTCAATGCTTTCTCAGTACACCGCCTAGCCGCCTTGCAGTCATAATTAATTATAGTTACCTAGTGCATTATTGCTGGTGTCTCTTCCTCCTGTGTTTCCTCGTCACCCAGGGTGATTGGTCACGTGCTGTCCTGATATCATAAAGCTAGAGCAGGGTGTCATCTGACATGAGGGACAATCAGTTGCCTAGCAAGTGATAAGATAAATTTATCATGGTATTGAAATGGGTTGCAGGGTAAATAGGGCACCCAGCTTAAAAACCTAGATGGTTAGATGAATGAAACTGGGGCATTATTTGAGACTTGTGCATCTGTTTGAAAGTGCGGATAATCACAATGTTCTGGACTTCTCTATAGCTTAACTGATAGGGATGTACTAAGATGAAGATGTTAAGATGTCGTTTATAGTTTTTATTATTCCCACAAACTATAGCGTAAACCTTCCTCCCTTAACTTATCAGATCACCTAATTGCTATTGGCGTATCATAACCTTAAAGAATTGCACTATAAAGGGGAAGCCTTCACTTGGCTGGCAATCACACCTATTTATCTAGGTCCTGATGTAGCTGCTAGCTGTGTAGAGAGTGTTGGCAAATGAGGCATAGAATTAAGATATGTACCCCAGTTTTATCTTGAAAACTGAGATTTTAATTTTTAGTAAGCTTTGGATTTTCATAATATTACTGTCTCCATAGTACTGATTATCAAGGCTTAGAAAATCTATTTATTATTACTGTGCATTCGTTTAAAAATATTCAAGTTCTAATGGACTGACGGTGGACTTTTCCATCTGCAGAATATACTGAATGACCAGAGGTGGCAGTGCAGCAGAAGAGAATTTGTCTGTGTTCCTGAGACCCCAAAAAAAAAGCAAATCCTCAGCACTCTGCCATCCTTCATCAGTTTACATGGTAAGTCAAACTCACGTTGAGTACATTTGCTTGTCATTAAAAAAGTTCATAGCATCTGAGGGCCCTGAGTACCTTTTTAGTGGGGTCTTTGGCATGATTATATTTCTGTCAAGACTGTAGAAAAATGGATGACGTTACGGTGATCATCATATTTTCATCAAAGACTTTGTCTCTAAAGCTGACAAAGCCTGTGTTAGATACCTGTGCTAATAATGTGTCCTCAGAGGACATTACTGTCTTTAAGGCTGGAATGAGTTGCCTTAATTTGGAGCAATGGCGTGACTTTCTCATGGAGTGAAGCTCATTTGACCTGCTTCCCTGCACTCTGTATGTGGGACTCTGATACTCCAGATGGATTGCTGTTTAGGATACTCTGCAGTTTTGCAACTCCATTTCCTTTTCAAAAGGAGCTCAATGCTTTCTCAGTACACAGCCTAGCCGCCTTGCAGTCATAATTAATTATAGTTACCTAGTGCATAATTGCTGGTGTCTCCTCCTCCTGTGTTTCCTCGTCACCCAGGGTGATTGGTCACGTGCTGTCCTGACATCATAAAGCTAGAGCAGGGTGTCATCTGACATGAGGGACAATCAGTTGCCTAGCAAGTGATAAGATACATTTATCATGGTATTGAAATGGATTGCAGGGTAAATAGGGCACCCAGCTTAAAACCTGGATGGTTAGATGAATGAAACTGGGGCGTTATTTGAGACTTGTGCATCTGTTTGAAGGTGCGGATAATCACAATGTTCTGGACTTCTCTATAGCTTAACTGATAGGGATGTACTAAGATGAAGATGTTAAGATGTCGTTTATAGTTTTTAATATTCCCACTAACTATAGCGTAAACCTTCCTCCCTTAACTTATCAGATCACTTAATTGCTATTGGCGTATCATAACCTAAAAGAATTGCACTGAAAAGGGGACGCCTTCACTTGGCTGGCAATCACACCTATTTATCTAGGTCCTGATGTAGCTGCTAGTTGTGTAGAGAGTGTTGGCAAATGAGCCATAGAATTAAGATATGTACCCCAGTTTTATCTTGAAAACTGAGATTTTAATTTTTAGTAAGCTTTGGATTTTCACAATATTACTGTCTCCATAGTACTGATTATCAAGGCTTAGAAAATCCATTTATTATTGCTGTGCATTCGTTTGAAAACATTCAAGTTCTAATTGACTAACGGTGGACTTTTCCATCTGCAGAATATACTGAATGACCATAGGTGGCAGTGCAGCAGAAGAGAATTTGTCTGCCTTCCTGATACCCCAAAAAAATAAGCAAATCCTCAGCACTCTGCCATCCTTCATCAGTTTACATGGTAAGTCAAACTCACGTTGAATACATTTGCTTGTCATTAAAAAAGTTCATAGCATCTGAGGGCCCTGAGTACCTTTTTAGTGGGGTCTTTGGCATGATTATATTTCTGTCAAGACTGTAGAAAAATGGATGACGTTACGGTGATCATCATATTTTCATCAAAGACTTTGTCTCTAAAGCTGACAAAGCCTGTGTTAGATACCTGTGCTAATAATGTGTCCTCAGAGGACATTACTGTCTTTAAGGCTGGAATGAGTTGCCTTAATTTGGAGCAATGGCGTGACTTTCTCATGGAGTGAAGCTCATTTGACCTGTTTCCCTGCACTCTGTATGTGGGACTCTGATACTCCAGATGGATTGCTATTTAGGATACTCTGCAGTTTTGCAACTCCATTTCCTTTTAAAAAGGAGCTCAATGCTTTCTCAGTACACCGCCTAGCCGCCTTGCAGTCATAATTAATTATAGTTACCTAGTGCATTATTGCTGGTGTCTCCTCCTCCTGTGTTTCCTCGTCACCCAGGGTGATTGGTCACGTGCTGCCCTGACATCATAAAGCTAGAGCAGGGTGTCATCTGACATGAGGGACAATCAGTTGCCTAGCAAGTGATAAGATAAATTTATCATGGTATTGAAATGGGTTGCAGGGTAAATAGGGCACCCAGCTTAAAAACCTAGATGGTTAGATGAATGAAACTGGGGCATTATTTGAGACTTGTGCATCTGTTTGAAAGTGCGGATAATCACAATGTTCTGGACTTCTCTATAGCTTAACTGATAGGGATGTACTAAGATGAAGATGTTAAGATGTCGTTTATAGTTTTTATTATTCCCACAAACTATAGCGTAAACCTTCCTCCCTTAACTTATCAGATCACCTAATTGCTATTGGCGTATCATAACCTTAAAGAATTGCACTATAAAGGGGAAGCCTTCACTTGGCTGGCAATCACACCTATTTATCTAGGTCCTGATGTAGCTGCTAGCTGTGTAGAGAGTGTTGGCAAATGAGGCATAGAATTAAGATATGTACCCCAGTTTTATCTTGAAAACTGAGATTTTAATTTTTAGTAAGCTTTGGATTTTCACAATATTACTGTCTCCATAGTACTGATTATCAAGGCTTAGAAAATCTATTTATTATTACTGTGCATTCGTTTAAAAATATTCAAGTTCTAATGGACTGACGGTGGACTTTTCCATCTGCAGAATATACTGAATGACCAGAGGTGGCAGTGCAGCAGAAGAGAATTTGTCTGTGTTCCTGAGACCCAAAAAAAAAAGCAAATCCTCAGCACTCTGCCATCCTTCATCAGTTTACATGGTAAGTCAAACTCACGTTGAGTACATTTGCTTGTCATTAAAAAAGTTCATAGCATCTGAGGGCCCTGAGTACCTTTTTAGTGGTGTCTTTGGCATGATTATATTTCTGTCAAGACTGTAGAAAAATGGATGACGTTACGGTGATCATCATATTTTCATCAAAGACTTTGTCTCTAAAGCTGACAAAGCCTGTGTTAGATACCTGTGCTAATAATGTGTCCTCAGAGGACATTACTGTCTTTAAGGCTGGAATGAGTTGCCTTAATTTGGAGCAATGGCGTGACTTTCTCATGGAGTGAAGCTCATTTGACCTGTTTCCCTGCACTCTGTATGTGGGACTCTGATACTCCAGATGGATTGCTGTTTAGGATACTCTGCAGTTTTGCAAGTCCATCTCCTTTTCAAAAGGAGCTCAATGCTTTCTCAGTACACCGCCTAGCCGCCTTGCAGTCATAATTAATTATAGTTACCTAGTGCATTATTGCTGGTGTCTCCTCCTCCTGTGTTTCCTCGTCACCCAGGGTGATTGGTCACGTGCTGTCCTGACATCATAAAGCTAGAGCAGGGTGTCATCTGACATGAGGGACAATCAGTTGCCTAGCAAGTGATAAGATAAATTTATCATGGTATTGAAATGGGTTGCAGGGTAAATAGGGCACCCAGCTTAAAACCTAGATGGTTAGATGAATGAAACTGGGGCATTATTTGAGACTTGTGCATCTGTTTGAAGGTGCGGATAATCACAATGTTCTGGACTTCTCTATAGCTTAACTGATAGGGATGTACTAAGATGAAGATGTTAAGATGTCGTTTATAGTTTTTATTATTCCCACAAACTATAGCGTAAACCTTCCTCCCTTAACTTATCAGATCACTTAATTGCTATTGGCGTATCATAACCTAAAAGAATTGAACTATAAAGGGGAAGCCTTCACTTGGCTGGCAATCACACCTATTTATCTAGGTCCTGATGTAGCTGCTAGTTGTGTAGAGAGTGTTGGCAAATGAGGCATAGAATTAAGATATGTACCCCAGTTTTATCTTGAAAACTGAGATTTTAATTTTTAGTAAGCTTTGGATTTTCACAATATTACTGTCTCCATAGTACTGATTATCAAGGCTTAGAAAATCTATTTATTATTACTGTGCATTCGTTTAAAAATATTCAAGTTCTAATGGACTAACGGTGGACTTTTCCATCTGCAGAATATACTGAATGACCAGAGGTGGCAGTGCAGCAGAAGAGAATTTGTCTGCCTTCCTGATACCCAAAAAAAATAAGCAATTCCTCAGCACTCTGCCATCCTTCATCAGTTTACATGGTAAGTCAAACTCACGTTGAATACATTTGCTTGTCATTAAAAAAGTTCATAGCATCTGAGGGCCCTGAGTACCTTTTTAGTGGGGTCTTTGGCATGATTATATTTCTGTCAAGACTGTAGAAAAATGGATGACGTTACGGTGATCATCATATTTTCATCAAAGACTTTGTCTCTAAAGCTGACAAAGCCTGTGTTAGATACCTGTGCTAATAATGTGTCCTCAGAGGACATTACTGTCTTTAAGGCTGGAATGAGTTGCCTTAATTTGGAGCAATGGCGTGACTTTCTCATGGAGTGAAGCTCATTTGACCTGTTTCCCTGCACTCTGTATGTGGGACTCTGATACTCCAGATGGATTGCTGTTTAGGATACTCTGCAGTTTTGCAAGTCCATCTCCTTTTCAAAAGGAGCTCAATGCTTTCTCAGTACACCGCCTAGCCGCCTTGCAGTCATAATTATTTATAGTTACCTAGTGCATTATTGCTGGTGTCTCCTCCTCCTGTGTTTCCTCGTCACCCAGGGTGATTGGTCACGTGCTGTCCTGACATCATAAAGCTAGATCAGGGTGTCATCTGACATGAGGGACAATCAGTTGCCTAGCAAGTGATGAGATACATTTATCATGGTATTGAAATGGGTTGCAGGGTAAATATGGCACCCAGCTTAAAACCTGGATGGTTAGATGAATGAAACTGGGACGTTATTTGAGACTTGTGCATCTGTTTGAAGGTGCGGATAATCACAATGTTCTGGACTTCTCTATAGCTTAACTGATAGGGATGTACTAAGATGAAGATGTTAAGATGTCGTTTATAGTTTTTATTATTCCCACAAACTATAGCGTAAACCTTCCTCCGTTAACTTATCAGATCACTTGATTGCTATTGGCGTATCATAACCTAAAAGAGTTGCACTGAAAAGGGGACACCGTCACTTGGCTGGCAATCACACCTATTTATCTAGGTCCTGATGTAGCTGCTAGTTGTGTAGAGAGTGTTGGCAAATGAGGCATAGAATTAAGATATGTACCCCAGTTTTATCTTGAAAACTGAGATTTTAATTTTTAGTAAGCTTTGGATTTTCACAAGATTACTGTCTCCATAGTACTGATTATCAAGGCTTAGAAAATCCATTTATTATTGCTGTGCATTCATTTGAAAATATTCAAGTTCTAATTGACTAACGGTGGACTTTTCCATCTGCAGAATATACTGAATGACCAGAGGTGGCATTGCAGCAGAAGAGAATTTGTCTGCCTTCCTGATACCCCAAAAAAATAAGCAATTCCTCAGCACTCTGCCATCCTTCATCAGTTTACATGGTAAGTCAAACTCACGTTGAATACATTTGCTTGTCGTTAAAAAAGTTCATAGCATCTGAGGGCCCTGAGTACCTTTTTAGTGGGGTCTTTGGCATGATTATATTTCTGTCAAGGCTGTAGAAAAATGGATGACGTTACAGTGATCATCATATTTTCATCAAAGACTTTGTCTCTAAAGCTGACAAAGCCTGTGTTAGATACCTGTGCTAATAATGTGTCCTCAGAGGACATTACTGTCTTTAAGGCTGGAATGAGTTGCCTTAATTTGGAGCAATGGCGTGACTTTCTCATGGAGTGAAGCTCATTTGACCTGTTTCCCTGCACTCTGTATGTGGGACTCTGATACTCCAGATGGATTGCTGTTTAGGATACTCTGCAGTTTTGCAAGTCCATCTCCTTTTCAAAAGGAGCTCAATGCTTTCTCAGTACACCGCCTAGCCGCCTTGCAGTCATAATTAATTATAGTTACCTAGTGCATTATTGCTGGTGTCTCCTCCTCCTGTGTTTCCTCGTCACCCAGGGTGATTGGTCACGTGCTGTCCTGACATCATAAAGCTAGAGCAGGGTGTCATCTGACATGAGGGACAATCAGTTGCCTAGCAAGTGATAGGATAAATTTATCATGGTATTGAAATGGGTTGCAGGGTAAATAGGGCACCCAGCTTAAAACCTAGATGGTTAGATGAATGAAACTGGGGCATTATTTGAGACTTGTGCATCTGTTTGAAGGTGCGGATAATCACAATGTTCTGGACTTCTCTATAGCTTAACTGATAGGGATGCACTAAGATGAAGATGTTAAGATGTTGTTTATAGTTTTTATTATTCCCACAAACTATAGCGTAAACCTTCCTCCCTTAACTTATCAGATCACTTAATTGCTATTGGCGTATCATAACCTAAAAGAATTGCACTATAAAGGGGAAGCCTTCACTTGGCTGGCAATCACACCTATTTATCTAGGTCCTGATGTAGCTGCTAGTTGTGTAGAGAGTGTTGGCAAATGAGGCATAGAATGCAGATATGTACCCCAGTTTTATCTTGAAAACTGAGATTTTAATTTTTAGTAATCTTTGGATTTTCACAATATTACTGTCTCCATAGTACTGATTATCAAGGCTTAGAAAATCCATTTATTATTGCTGTGCATTCGTTTGAAAATATTCAAATTCTAATTGACTAACGGTGGACTTTTCCATGTGCAGAATATACTGAATGACCAGAGGTGGCAGTGCAGCAGAAGAGAATTTGTCTGTGTTCCTGAGACCCAAAAAAAAAAAGCAAATCCTCAGCACTCTGCCATCCTTCATCAGTTTACATGGTAAGTCAAACTCACGTTGAGTACATTTGCTTGTCATTAAAAAAGTTCATAGCATCTGAGGGCCCTGAGTACCTTTTTAGTGGGGTCTTTGGCATGATTATATTTCTGTCAAGACTGTAGAAAAATGGATGACGTTACGGTGATCATCATATTTTCATCAAAGACTTTGTCTCTAAAGCTGACAAAGCCTGTGTTAGATACCTGTGCTAATAATGTGTCCTCAGAGGACATTACTGTCTTTAAGGCTGGAATGAGTTGCCTTAATTTGGAGCAATGGCGTGACTTTCTCATGGAGTGAAGCTCATTTGACCTGTTTCCCTGCACTCTGTATGTGGGACTCTGATACTCCAGATGGATTGCTGTTTAGGATACTCTGCAGTTTTGCAAGTCCATCTCCTTTTCAAAAGGAGCTCAATGCTTTCTCAGTACACCGCCTAGCCGCCTTGCAGTCATAATTAATTATAGTTACCTAGTGCATTATTGCTGGTGTCTCCTCCTCCTGTGTTTCCTCGTCACCCAGGGTGATTGGTCACGTGCTGTCCTGACATCATAAAGCTAGAGCAGGGTGTCATCTGACATGAGGGACAATCAGTTGCCTAGCAAGTGATAAGATAAATTTATCATGGTATTGAAATGGGTTGCAGGGTAAATAGGGCACCCAGCTTAAAACCTAGATGGTTAGATGAATGAAACTGGGGCATTATTTGAGACTTGTGCATCTGTTTGAAGGTGCGGATAATCACAATGTTCTGGACTTCTCTATAGCTTAACTGATAGGGATGTACTAAGATGAAGATGTTAAGATGTCGTTTATAGTTTTTATTATTCCCACAAACTATAGCGTAAACCTTCCTCCCTTAACTTATCAGATCACTTAATTGCTATTGGCGTATCATAACCTAAAAGAATTGAACTATAAAGGGGAAGCCTTCACTTGGCTGGCAATCACACCTATTTATCTAGGTCCTGATGTAGCTGCTAGTTGTGTAGAGAGTGTTGGCAAATGAGGCATAGAATTAAGATATGTACCCCAGTTTTATCTTGAAAACTGAGATTTTAATTTTTAGTAAGCTTTGGATTTTCACAATATTACTGTCTCCATAGTACTGATTATCAAGGCTTAGAAAATCTATTTATTATTACTGTGCATTCGTTTAAAAATATTCAAGTTCTAATGGACTAACGGTGGACTTTTCCATCTGCAGAATATACTGAATGACCAGAGGTGGCAGTGCAGCAGAAGAGAATTTGTCTGCCTTCCTGATACCCAAAAAAAATAAGCAATTCCTCAGCACTCTGCCATCCTTCATCAGTTTACATGGTAAGTCAAACTCACGTTGAATACATTTGCTTGTCATTAAAAAAGTTCATAGCATCTGAGGGCCCTGAGTACCTTTTTAGTGGGGTCTTTGGCATGATTATATTTCTGTCAAGACTGTAGAAAAATGGATGACGTTACGGTGATCATCATATTTTCATCAAAGACTTTGTCTCTAAAGCTGACAAAGCCTGTGTTAGATACCTGTGCTAATAATGTGTCCTCAGAGGACATTACTGTCTTTAAGGCTGGAATGAGTTGCCTTAATTTGGAGCAATGGCGTGACTTTCTCATGGAGTGAAGCTCATTTGACCTGTTTCCCTGCACTCTGTATGTGGGACTCTGATACTCCAGATGGATTGCTGTTTAGGATACTCTGCAGTTTTGCAAGTCCATCTCCTTTTCAAAAGGAGCTCAATGCTTTCTCAGTACACCGCCTAGCCGCCTTGCAGTCATAATTATTTATAGTTACCTAGTGCATTATTGCTGGTGTCTCCTCCTCCTGTGTTTCCTCGTCACCCAGGGTGATTGGTCACGTGCTGTCCTGACATCATAAAGCTAGATCAGGGTGTCATCTGACATGAGGGACAATCAGTTGCCTAGCAAGTGATGAGATACATTTATCATGGTATTGAAATGGGTTGCAGGGTAAATATGGCACCCAGCTTAAAACCTAGATGGTTAGATGAATGAAACTGGGGCATTATTTGAGACTTGTGCATCTGTTTGAAGGTGCGGATAACCACAATGTTCTGGACTTCTCTATAGCTTAACTATTAGGGATGTACTAAGATGAAGATGTTAAGATGTCGTTTAAAGTTTTTAATATTCCCACTAACTATAGCGTAAACCTTCCTCCCTTAACTTATCAGATCACTTAATTGCTATTGGCGTATCATAACCTAAAAGAATTGCACTGAAAATGGGACACCTTCACTTGGCTGGCAATCACACCTATTTATCTAGGTCCTGATGTAGCTGCTAGTTGTGTAGAGAGTGTTGGCAAATGAGGCATAGAATTAAGATATGTACCCCAGTTTTATCTTGAAAACTGAGATTTACATTTTTAGTAAGCTTTGGATTTTCACAAGATTACTGTCTCTATAGTACTGATTATCAAGGCTTTGAAAATCTATTTATTATTACTGTGCATTCGTTTAAAAATATTCAAGTTCTAATGGACTAACGGTGGACTTTTCCATCTGCAGAATATACTGAATGACCAGAGGTGGCAGTGCAGCAGAAGAGAATTTGTCTGCGTTCCTGAGACCCAAAAAAAAAAGCAAATCCTCAGCACTCTGCCATCCTTCATCAGTTTACATGGTAAGTCAAACTCACGTTGAATACATTTGCTTGTCATTAAAAAAGTTCATAGCATCTGAGGGCCCTGAGTACCTTTTTAGTGGGGTCTTTGGCATGATTATATTTCTTTCAAGACTGTAGAAAAACGGATGACCTTACGGTGATCATCATATTTTCATCAAAGACTTTGTCTCTAAAGCTGTCAAAGCCTGTGTTAGATACCTGTGCTAATAATGTGTCCTCAGAGGACATTACTGTCTTTAAGGCTGGAATGAGTTGCCTTAATTTGGAGCAATGGCGTGACTTTCTCATGGAGTGAAGCTCATTTGACCTGCTTCCCTGCACTCTGTATGTGGGACTCTGATACTCCAGATGGATTGCTGTTTAGGATACTCTGCAGTTTTGCAACTCCATTTCCTTTTCAAAAGGAGCTCAATGCTTTCTCAGTACACAGCCTAGCCGCCTTGCAGTCATAATTAATTATAGTTACCTAGTGCATAATTGCTGGTGTCTCCTCCTCCTGTGTTTCCTCGTCACCCAGGGTGATTGGTCACGTGCTGTCCTGACATCATAAAGCTAGAGCAGGGTGTCATCTGAAATGAGGGACAATCAGTTGCCTAACAAGTGATAAGATACATTTATCATGGTATTGAAATGGATTGCAGGGTAAATAGGGCACCCAGCTTAAAACCTGGATGGTTAGATGAATGAAACTGGGGCGTTATTTGAGACTTGTGCATCTGTTTGAAGGTGCGGATAATCACAATGTTCTGGACTTCTCTATAGCTTAACTGATAGGGATGTACTAAGATGAAGATGTTAAGATGTCGTTTATAGTTTTTATTATTCCCACAAACTATAGCGTAAACCTTCCTCCCTTAACTTATCAGATCACTTAATTGCTATTGGCGTATCATAACCTAAAAGAATTGCACTATAAAGGGGAAGCCTTCACTTGGCTGGCAATCACACCTATTTATCTAGGTCCTGATGTAGCTGCTAGTTGTGTAGAGAGTGTTGGCAAATGAGGCATAGAATGCAGATATGTACCCCAGTTTTATCTTGAAAACTGAGATTTTAATTTTTAGTAATCTTTGGATTTTCACAAGATTACTGTCTCCATAGTACTGATTATCAAGGCTTAGAAAATCCATTTATTATTGCTGTGCATTCATTTGAAAATATTCAAGTTCTAATTGACTAACGGTGGACTTTTCCATGTGCAGAATATACTGAATGACCAGAGGTGGCAGTGCAGCAGAAGAGAATTTGTCTGCCTTCCTGATACCCAAAAAAAATAATCGATTCCTCAGCACTCTGCCATCCTTCATCAGTTTACATGGTAAGTCAAACTCACGTTGAATACATTTGCTTATCATTAAAAAAGTTCATAGCATCTGAGGGCCCTGAGTACCTTTTTAGTGGGGTCTTTGGCATGATTATATTTCTGTCAAGACTGTAGAAAAATGGATGACGTTACGGTGATCATCATATTTTCATCAAAGACTTTGTCTCTAAAAGCTGACAAAGCCTGTGTTAGATACCTGTGCTAATAATGTGTCCTCAGAGGACATTACTGTCTTTAAGGCTGGAATGAGTTGCCTTAATTTGGAGCAATGGCATGACTTTCTCATGGAGTGAAGCTCATTTGACCTGTTTCCCTGCACTCTGTATGTGGGACTCTGATACTCCAGATGGATTGCTGTTTAGGATACTCTGCAGTTTTGCAAGTCCATCTCCTTTTCAAAAGGAGCTCAATGCTTTCTCAGTACACCGCCTAGCCGCCTTGCAGTCATAATTAATTATAGTTACCTAGTGCATTATTGCTGGTGTCTCTTCCTCCTGTGTTTCCTCGTCACCCAGGGTGATTGGTCACGTGCTGTCCTGATATCATAAAGCTAGAGCAGGGTGTCATCTGACATGAGGGACAATCAGTTGCCTAGCAAGTGATAAGATAAATTTATCATGGTATTGAAATGGGTTGCAGGGTAAATAGGGCACCCAGCTTAAAAACCTAGATGGTTA
This sequence comes from Lissotriton vulgaris, assembly GCF_964263255.1. NCBI lineage: Eukaryota > Metazoa > Chordata > Amphibia > Caudata > Salamandridae > Lissotriton > Lissotriton vulgaris. The sequence continues at coordinate 1,356,933,373 of NC_141695.1, forward strand.
GATGAATTGAAACTGGGGCATTATAGACTTGTGCATCTGTTTGAAAGTGCGGATAATCACAATGTTCTGGACTTCTCTATAGCTTAACTGATAGGGATGTACTAAGATGAAGATGTTAAGATGTCGTTTATAGTTTTTATTATTCCCACAAACTATAGCGTAAACCTTCCTCCCTTAACTTATCAGATCACCTAATTGCTATTGGCGTATCATAACCTTAAAGAATTGCACTATAAAGGGGAAGCCTTCACTTGGCTGGCAATCACACCTATTTATCTAGGTCCTGATGTAGCTGCTAGCTGTGTAGAGAGTGTTGGCAAATGAGGCATAGAATTAAGATATGTACCCCAGTTTTATCTTGAAAACTGAGATTTTAATTTTTAGTAAGCTTTGGATTTTCATAATATTACTGTCTCCATAGTACTGATTATCAAGGCTTAGAAAATCTATTTATTATTACTGTGCATTCGTTTAAAAATATTCAAGTTCTAATGGACTGACGGTGGACTTTTCCATCTGCAGAATATACTGAATGACCAGAGGTGGCAGTGCAGCAGAAGAGAATTTGTCTGTGTTCCTGAGACCCCAAAAAAAAAGCAAATCCTCAGCACTCTGCCATCCTTCATCAGTTTACATGGTAAGTCAAACTCACGTTGAGTACATTTGCTTGTCATTAAAAAAGTTCATAGCATCTGAGGGCCCTGAGTACCTTTTTAGTGGGGTCTTTGGCATGATTATATTTCTGTCAAGACTGTAGAAAAATGGATGACGTTACGGTGATCATCATATTTTCATCAAAGACTTTGTCTCTAAAGCTGACAAAGCCTGTGTTAGATACCTGTGCTAATAATGTGTCCTCAGAGGACATTACTGTCTTTAAGGCTGGAATGAGTTGCCTTAATTTGGAGCAATGCGTGACTTTCTCATGGAGTGAAGCTCATTTGACCTGTTTCCCTGCACTCTGTATGTGGGACTCTGATACTCCAGATGGATTGCTGTTTAGGATACTCTGCAGTTTTGCAAGTCCATCTCCTTTTCAAAAGGAGCTCAATGCTTTCTCAGTACACCGCCTAGCCGCCTTGCAGTCATAATTAATTATAGTTACCTAGTGCATTATTGCTGGTGTCTCCTCCTCCTGTGTTTCCTCGTCACCCAGGGTGATTGGTCACGTGCTGTCCTGACATCATAAAGCTAGAGCAGGGTGTCATCTGACATGAGGGACAATCAGTTGCCTAGCAAGTGATAAGATAAATTTATCATGGTATTGAAATGGGTTGCAGGGTAAATAGGGCACCCAGCTTAAAACCTAGATGGTTAGATGAATGAAACTGGGGCATTATTTGAGACTTGTGCATCTGTTTGAAGGTGCGGATAATCACAATGTTCTGGACTTCTCTATAGCTTAACTGATAGGGATGTACTAAGATGAAGATGTTAAGATGTCGTTTATAGTTTTTATTATTCCCACAAACTATAGCGTAAACCTTCCTCCCTTAACTTATCAGATCACTTAATTGCTATTGGCGTATCATAACCTAAAAGAATTGAACTATAAAGGGGAAGCCTTCACTTGGCTGGCAATCACACCTATTTATCTAGGTCCTGATGTAGCTGCTAGTTGTGTAGAGAGTGTTGGCAAATGAGGCATAGAATTAAGATATGTACCCCAGTTTTATCTTGAAAACTGAGATTTTAATTTTTAGTAAGCTTTGGATTTTCACAATATTACTGTCTCCATAGTACTGATTATCAAGGCTTAGAAAATCTATTTATTATTACTGTGCATTCGTTTAAAAATATTCAAGTTCTAATGGACTAACAGTGGACTTTTCCATCTGCAGAATATACTGAATGACCAGAGGTGGCAGTGCAGCAGAAGAGAATTTGTCTGCGTTCCTGAGACCCAAAAAAAAAAGCAAATCCTCAGCACTCTGCCATCCTTCATCAGTTTACATGGTAAGTCAAACTCACGTTGAATACATTTGCTTGTCATTAAAAAAGTTCATAGCATCTGAGGGCCCTGAGTACCTTTTTAGTGGGGTCTTTGGCATGATTATATTTCTTTCAAGACTGTAGAAAAACGGATGACCTTACGGTGATCATCATATTTTCATCAAAGACTTTGTCTCTAAAGCTGTCAAAGCCTGTGTTAGATACCTGTGCTAATAATGTGTCCTCAGAGGACATTACTGTCTTTAAGGCTGGAATGAGTTGCCTTAATTTGGAGCAATGGCGTGACTTTCTCATGGAGTGAAGCTCATTTGACCTGCTTCCCTGCACTCTGTATGTGGGACTCTGATACTCCAGATGGATTGCTGTTTAGGATACTCTGCAGTTTTGCAACTCCATTTCCTTTTCAAAAGGAGCTCAATGCTTTCTCAGTACACAGCCTAGCCGCCTTGCAGTCATAATTAATTATAGTTACCTAGTGCATTATTGCTGGTGTCTCCTCCTCCTGTGTTTCCTCGTCACCCAGGGTGATTGGTCACGTGCTGTCCTGACATCATAAAGCTAGAGCAGGGTGTCATCTGAAATGAGGGACAATCAGTTGCCTAACAAGTGATAAGATACATTTATCATGGTATTGAAATGGATTGCAGTGTAAATAGGGCACCCAGCTTAAAACCTGGATGGTTAGATGAATGAAACTGGGGCGTTATTTGAGACTTGTGCATCTGTTTGAAGGTGCGGATAATCACAATGTTCTGGACTTCTCTATAGCTTAACTGATAGGGATGTACTAAGATGAAGATGTTAAGATGTCGTTTATAGTTTTTATTATTCCCACAAACTATAGCGTAAACCTTCCTCCCTTAACTTATCAGATCACTTAATTGCTATTGGCGTATCATAACCTAAAAGAATTGCACTATAAAGGGGAAGCCTTCACTTGGCTGGCAATCACACCTATTTATCTAGGTCCTGATGTAGCTGCTAGTTGTGTAGAGAGTGTTGGCAAATGAGGCATAGAATGCAGATATGTACCCCAGTTTTATCTTGAAAACTGAGATTTTAATTTTTAGTAATCTTTGGATTTTCACAAGATTACTGTCTCCATAGTACTGATTATCAAGGCTTAGAAAATCCATTTATTATTGCTGTGCATTCGTTTGAAAATATTCAAGCTCTAAGTGACTAACGGTGGACTTTTCCATCTGCAGAATATACTGAATGACCAGAGGTGGCAGTGCAGCAGAAGAGAATTTGTCTGCCTTCCTGATACCCAAAAAAATAAGCAATTCCTCAGCACTCTGCCATCCTTCATCAGTTTACATGGTAAGTCAAACTCACGTTGAATACATTTGCTTGTGATTAAAAAAGTTCATAGCATCTGAGGGCCCTGAGTACCTTTTTAGTGGGGTCTTTGGCATGATTATATTTCTGTCAAGACTGTAGAAAAATGGATGACGTTACGGTGATCATCATATTTTCATCAAAGACTTTGTCTCTAAAGCTGACAAAGCCTGTGTTAGATACCTGTGCTAATAATGTGTCCTCAGAGGACATTACTGTCTTTAAGGCTGGAATGAGTTGCCTTAATTTGGAGCAATGGTGTGACTTTCTCATGGAGTGAAGCTCATTTGACCTGTTTCCCTGCACTCTGTATGTGGGACTCTGATACTCCAGATGGATTGCTGTTTAGGATACTCTGCAGTTTTGCAAGTTCATCTCCTTTTCAAAAGGAGCTCAATGCTTTCTCAGTACACCGCCTAGCCGCCTTGCAGTCATAATTAATTATAGTTACCTAGTGCATTATTGCTGGTGTCTCCTCCTCCTGTGTTTCCTCATCACCCAGGGTGATTGGTCACGTGCTGTCCTGACATCATAAAGCTAGAGCAGGGTGTCATCTGACATGAGGGAAAATCAGTTGCCTAGCAAGTGATAAGATAAATTTATCATGGTATTGAAATGGGTTGCAGGGTAAATAGCGCACCCAGCTTAAAACCTAGATGGTTAGATGAATGAAACTGGGGCATTATTTGAGACTTGTGCATCTGTTTGAAGGTGCGGATAATCACAATGTTCTGGACTTCTCTATAGCTTAACTGATAGGGATGTACTAAGATGAAGATGTTAAGATGTTGTTTATAGTTTTTATTATTCCCACTAACTATAGCGTAAACCTTCCTCCCTTAACTTATCAGATCACTTAATTGCTATTGGCGTATCATAACCTAAAAGAATTGCACTGAAAAGGGGACGCCTTCACTTGGCTGGCAATCACACCTATTTATCTAGGTCCTGATGTAGCTGCTAGTTGTGTAGAGAGTGTTGGCAAATGAGCCATAGAATTAAGATATGTACCCCAGTTTTATCTTGAAAACTGAGATTTAAATTTTTAGTAAGCTTTGGATTTTCACAATATTACTGTCTCCATAGTACTGATTATCAAGGCTTAGAAAATCTATTTATTATTACTGTGCATTCGTTTAAAAATATTCAAGTTCTAATGGACTAACGGTGGACTTTTCCATCTGCAGAATATACTGAATGACCAGAGGTGGCAGTGCAGCAGAAGAGAATTTGTCTGCCTTCCTGATACCCAAAAAAAATAAGCAATTCCTCAGCACTCTGCCATCCTTCATCAGTTTACATGGTAAGTCAAACTCACGTTGAATACATTTGCTTGTCATTAAAAAAGTTCATAGCATCTGAGGGCCCTGAGTACCTTTTTAGTGGGGTCTTTGGCATGATTATATTTCTGTCAAGACTGTAGAAAAATGGATGACGTTACGGTGATCATCATATTTTCATCAAAGACTTTGTCTCTAAAGCTGACAAAGCCTGTGTTAGATACCTGTGCTAATAATGTGTCCTCAGAGGACATTACTGTCTTTAAGGCTGGAATGAGTTGCCTTAATTTGGAGCAATGGCGTGACTTTCTCATGGAGTGAAGCTCATTTGACCTGTTTCCCTGCACTCTGTATGTGGGACTCTGATACTCCAGATGGATTGCTGTTTAGGATACTCTGCAGTTTTGCAACTCCATCTTCTTTTCAAAAGGAGCTCAATGCTTTCTCAGTACACCGCCTAGCCGCCTTGCAGTCATAATTAATTATACTTACCTAGTGCATTATTGCTGGTGTCTCCTCCTCCTGTGTTTCCTCATCACCCAGGGTGATTGGTCACGTGCTGTCCTGACATCATAAAGCTAGAGCAGGGTGTCATCTGACATGAGGGACAATCAGTTGCCTAGCAAGTGATAAGATAAATTTATCATGGTATTGAAATGGGTTGCAGGGTAAATAGGGCACCCAGCTTAAAACCTAGATGGTTAGATGAATGAAACTGGGGCATTATTTGAGACTTGTGCATCTGTTTGAAGGTGGGGATAATCACAATGTTCTGGACTTCTCTATAGCTTAACTGATAGGGATGTACTAAGATGAAGATGTTAAGATGTTGTTTATAGTTTTTATTATTCCCACTAACTATAGCGTAAACCTTCCTCCCTTAACTTATCAGATCACTTAATTGCTATTGGCGTATCATAACCTAAAAGAATTGCACTGAAAAGGGGACGCCTTCACTTGGCTGGCAATCACACCTATTTATCTAGGTCCTGATGTAGCTGCTAGTTGTGTAGAGAGTGTTGGCAAATGAGCCATAGAATTAAGATATGTACCCCAGTTTTATCTTGAAAACTGAGATTTTAATTTTTAGTAAGCTTTGGATTTTCACAATATTACTGTCTCCATAGTACTGATTATCAAGGCTTAGAAAATCCATTTATTATTGATGTGTATTCGTTTGAAAATATTCAAGTTCTAATTGACTAACGGTGGACTTTTCCATCTGCAGAATATACTGAATGACCAGAGGTGGCAGTGCAGCAGAAGAGAATTTGTCTGCCTTCCTGATACCCAAAAAAATAAGCAATTCCTCAGCACTCTGCCATCCTTCATCAGTTTACATGGTAAGTCAAACTCACATTGAATACATTTGCTTGTCATTAAAAAAAGTTCATAGCATCTGAGGGCCCTGAGTACCTTTTTAGTGGGGTCTTTGGCATGATTATATTTCTGTCAAGACTGTAGAAAAATGGATGACGTTACGGTGATCATCATATTTCCATCAAAGACTTTGTCTCTAAAGCTGACAAAGCCTGTGTTAGATACCTGTGCTAATAATGTGTCCTCAGAGGACATTACTGTCTTTAAGGCTGGAATGATTTGCCTTAATTTGGAGCAATGGCGTGACTTTCTCATGGAGTGAAGCTCATTTGACCTGTTTCCCTGCACTCTGTATGTGGGACTCTGATACTCCAGATGGATTGCTGTTTAGGATACTCTGCAGTTTTGCAAGTCCATCTCCTTTTCAAAAGGAGCTCAATGCTTTCTCAGTACACCGCCTAGCCGCCTTGCAGTCATAATTAATTTATAGTTACCTAGTGCATTATTGCTGGTGTCTCCTCCTCCTGTGTTTCCTCATCACCCAGGGTGATTGGTCACGTGCTGTCCTGACATCATAAAGCTAGAGCAGGGTGTCATCTGACATGAGGGAAAATCAGTTGCCTAGCAAGTGATAAGATAAATTTATCATGGTATTGAAATGGGTTGCAGGGTAAATAGCGCACCCAGCTTAAAACCTAGATGGTTAGATGAATGAAACTGGGGCATTATTTGAGACTTGTGCATCTGTTTGAAGGTGCGGATAATCACAATGTTCTGGACTTCTCTATAGCTTAACTGATAGGGATGTACTAAGATGAAGATGTTAAGATGTTGTTTATAGTTTTTATTATTCCCACTAACTATAGCGTAAACCTTCCTCCCTTAACTTATCAGATCACTTAATTGCTATTGGCGTATCATAACCTAAAAGAATTGCACTGAAAAGGGGACGCCTTCACTTGGCTGGCAATCACACCTATTTATCTAGGTCCTGATGTAGCTGCTAGTTGTGTAGAGAGTGTTGGCAAATGAGGCATAGAATTAAGATATGTACCCCAGTTTTATCTTGAAAATTGAGATTTTAATTTTTAGTAATCTTTGGATTTTCACAATATTACTGTCTCCATAGTACTGATTATCAAGGCTTAGAAAATCCATTTATTATTGCTGTGCATTCGTTTGAAAATATTCAAGTTCTAATTGACTAACGGTGGACTTTTCCATCTGCAGAATATACTGAATGACCAGAGGTGGCAGTGCAGCAGAAGAGAATTTGTCTGCCTTCCTGATACCCAAAAAAAAAGCAAATCCTCAGCACTCTGCCATCCTTCATCAGTTTACATGGTAAGTCAAACTCACGTTGAATACATTTGCTTGTCATTAAAAAAGTTCTTAGCATCTGAGGGGCCTGAGTACCTTTTTAGTGGGGTCTTTGGCATGATTATATTTCTGTCAAGACTGTAGAAAAATGGATGACGTTACGGTGATCATCATGTTTTCATCAAAGACTTTGTCTCTAAAGCTGACACAGGCTGTGTTAGATACCTGTGCTAATAATGTGTCCTCAGAGGACATTACTGTCTTTAAGGCTGGAATGAGTTGCCCTAATTTGGAGCAATGGCGTGACTTTCTCATGGAGTGAAGCTCATTTGACCTGTTTCCCTGCACTCTGTATGTGGGACTCTGATACTCCTGATGGATTGCTGTTTAGGATACTCTGCAGTTTTGCAACTCCATCTTCTTTTCAAAAGGAGCTCAATGCTTTCTCAGTACACCGCCTAGCCGCCTTGCAGTCATAATTAATTATAGTTACCTAGTGCATTATTGCTGGTGTCTCCTCCTCCTGTGTTTCCTCATCACCCAGGGTGATTGGTCACGTGCTGTCCTGACATCATAAAGCTAGAGCAGGGTGTCATCTGACATGAGGGACAATCAGTTGCCTAGCAAGTGATAAGATAAATTTATCATGGTATTGAAATGGGTTGCAGGGTAAATAGGGCACCCAGCTTAAAACCTAGATGGTTAGATGAATGAAACTGGGGCATTATTTGAGACTTGTGCATCTGTTTGAAGGTGCGGATAATCACAATGTTCTGGACTTCTCTATAGCTTAACTGATAGGGATGTACTAAGATGAAGATGTTAAGATGTTGTTTATAGTTTTTATTATTCCCACTAACTATAGCGTAAACCTTCCTCCCTTAACTTATCAGATCACTTAATTGCTATTGGCGTATCATAACCTAAAAGAATTGCACTGAAAAGGGGACGCCTTCACTTGGCTGGCAATCACACCTATTTATCTAGGTCCTGATGTAGCTGCTAGTTGTGTAGAGAGTGTTGGCAAATGAGGCATAGAATTAAGATATGTACCCCAGTTTTATCTTGAAAACTGAGATTTTAATTTTTAGTAAGCTTTGGATTTTCACAATATTACTGTCTCCATAGTACTGATTATCAAGGCTTAGAAAATCTATTTATTATTACTGTGCATTCGTTTAAAAATATTCAAGTTCTAATGGACTGACGGTGGACTTTTCCATCTGCAGAATATACTGAATGACCAGAGGTGGCAGTGCAGCAGAAGAGAATTTGTCTGCGTTCCTGAGACCCAAAAAAAAAGCAAATCCTCAGCACTCTGCCATCCTTCATCAGTTTACATGGTAAGTCAAACTCACGTTGAATACATTTGCTTGTCATTAAAAAAGTTCTTAGCATCTGAGGGCCCTGAGTACCTTTTTAGTGGGGTCTTTGGCATGATTATATTTCTGTCAAGACTGTAGAAAAATGGATGACGTTACGGTGATCATCATATTTTCATCAAAGACTTTGTCTCTAAAGCTGACACAGCCTGTGTTAGATACCTGTGCTAATAATGTGTCCTCAGAGGACATTACTGTCTTTAAGGCTGGAATGAGTTGCCTTAATTTGGAGCAATGGCGTGACTTTCTCATGGAGTGAAGCTCATTTGACCTGTTTCCCTGCACTCTGTATGTGGGACTCTGATACTCCAGATGGATTGCTGTTTAGGATACTCTGCAGTTTTGCAACTCCATCTTCTTTTCAAAAGGAGCTCAATGCTTTCTCAGTACACCGCCTAGCCGCCTTTCAGTCATAATTAATTATAGTTACCTAGTGCATTATTGCTGGTGTCTCCTCCTCCTGTGTTTCCTCATCACCCAGGGTGATTGGTCACGTGCTGTCCTGACATCATAAAGCTAGAGCAGGGTGTCATCTGACATGAGGGACAATCAGTTGCCTAGCAAGTGATAAGATAAATTTATCATGGTATTGAAATGGGTTGCAGGGTAAATAGGGCACCCAGCTTAAAACCTAGATGGTTAGATGAATGAAACTGGGGCATTATTTGAGACTTGTGCATCTGTTTGAAGGTGCGGATAATCACAATGTTCTGGACTTCTCTATAGCTTAACTGATAGGGATGTACTAAGATGAAGATGTTAAGATGTTGTTTATAGTTTTTATTATTCCCACTAACTATAGCGTAAACCTTCCTCCCTTAACTTATCAGATCACTTAATTGCTATTGGCGTATCATAACCTAAAAGAATTGCACTGAAAAGGGGACGCCTTCACTTGGCTGGCAATCACACCTATTTATCTAGGTCCTGATGTAGCTGCTAGTTGTGTAGAGAGTGTTGGCAAATGAGGCATAGAATTAAGATATGTACCCCAGTTTTATCTTGAAAACTGAGATTTTAATTTTTAGTAAGCTTTGGATTTTCACAATATTACTGTCTCCATAGTACTGATTATCAAGGCTTAGAAAATCTATTTATTATTACTGTGCATTCGTTTAAAAATATTCAAGTTCTAATGGACTGACGGTGGACTTTTCCATCTGCAGAATATACTGAATGACCAGAGGTGGCAGTGCAGCAGAAGAGAATTTGTCTGCCTTCCTGATACCCAAAAAAAATAAGCAATTCCTCAGCACTCTGCCATCCTTCATCAGTTTACATGGTAAGTCAAACTCACGTTGAATACATTTGCTTGTCATTAAAAAAGTTCATAGCATCTGAGGGCCCTGAGTACCTTTTTAGTGGGGTCTTTGGCATGATTATATTTCTGTCAAGACTGTAGAAAAATGGATGACGTTACGGTGATCATCATATTTTCATCAAAGACTTTGTCTCTAAAGCTGACAAAGCCTGTGTTAGATACCTGTGCTAATAATGTGTCCTCAGAGGACATTACTGTCTTTAAGGCTGGAATGAGTTGCCTTAATTTGGAGCAATGGCGTGACTTTCTCATGGAGTGAAGCTCATTTGACCTGTTTCCCTGCACTCTGTATGTGGGACTCTGATACTCCAGATGGATTGCTGTTTAGGATACTCTGCAGTTTTGCAACTCCATCTTCTTTTCAAAAGGAGCTCAATGCTTTCTCAGTACACCGCCTAGCCGCCTTGCAGTCATAATTAATTATACTTACCTAGTGCATTATTGCTGGTGTCTCCTCCTCCTGTGTTTCCTCATCACCCAGGGTGATTGGTCACGTGCTGTCCTGACATCATAAAGCTAGAGCAGGGTGTCATCTGACATGAGGGACAATCAGTTGCCTAGCAAGTGATAAGATAAATTTATCATGGTATTGAAATGGGTTGCAGGGTAAATAGGGCACCCAGCTTAAAACCTAGATGGTTAGATGAATGAAACTGGGGCATTATTTGAGACTTGTGCATCTGTTTGAAGTTGGGGATAATCACAATGTTCTGGACTTCTCTATAGCTTAACTGATAGGGATGTACTAAGATGAAGATGTTAAGATGTTGTTTATAGTTTTTATTATTCCCACTAACTATAGCGTAAACCTTCCTCCCTTAACTTATCAGATTACTTAATTGCTATTGGCGTATCATAACCTAAAAGAATTGCACTGAAAAGGGGACGCCTTCACTTGGCTGGCAATCACACCTATTTATCTAGGTCCTGATGTAGCTGCTAGTTGTGTAGAGAGTGTTGGCAAATGAGCCATAGAATTAAGATATGTATCCCAGTTTTATCTTGAAAACTGAGATTTTAATTTTTAGTAAGCTTTGGATTTTCACAATATTACTGTCTCCATAGTACTGATTATCAAGGCTTAGAAAATCCATTTATTATTGATGTGTATTCGTTTGAAAATATTCAAGTTCTAATTGACTAACGGTGGACTTTTCCATCTGCAGAATATACTGAATGACCAGAGGTGGCAGTGCAGCAGAAGAGAATTTGTCTGCCTTCCTGATACCCAAAAAAATAAGCAATTCCTCAGCACTCTGCCATCCTTCATCAGTTTACATGGTAAGTCAAACTCACATTGAATACATTTGCTTGTCATTAAAAAAAGTTCATAGCATCTGAGGGCCCTGAGTACCTTTTTAGTGGGGTCTTTGGCATGATTATATTTCTGTCAAGACTGTAGAAAAATGGATGACGTTACGGTGATCATCATATTTTCATCAAAGACTTTGTCTCTAAAGCTGACAAAGCCTGTGTTAGATACCTGTGCTAATAATGTGTCCTCAGAGGACATTACTGTCTTTAAGGCTGGAATGATTTGCCTTAATTTGGAGCAATGGCGTGACTTTCTCATGGAGTGAAGCTCATTTGACCTGTTTCCCTGCACTCTGTATGTGGGACTCTGATACTCCAGATGGATTGCTGTTTAGGATACTCTGCAGTTTTGCAAGTCCATCTCCTTTTCAAAAGGAGCTCAATGCTTTCTCAGTACACCGCCTAGCCGCCTTGCAGTCATAATTAATTTATAGTTACCTAGTGCATTATTGCTGGTGTCTCCTCCTCCTGTGTTTCCTCATCACCCAGGGTGATTGGTCACGTGCTGTCCTGACATCATAAAGCTAGAGCAGGGTGTCATCTGACATGAGGGAAAATCAGTTGCCTAGCAAGTGATAAGATAAATTTATCATGGTATTGAAATGGGTTGCAGGGTAAATAGCGCACCCAGCTTAAAACCTAGATGGTTAGATGAATGAAACTGGGGCATTATTTGAGACTTGTGCATCTGTTTGAAGGTGCGGATAATCACAATGTTCTGGACTTCTCTATAGCTTAACTGATAGGGATGTACTAAGATGAAGATGTTAAGATGTTGTTTATAGTTTTTATTATTCCCACTAACTATAGCGTAAACCTTCCTCCCTTAACTTATCAGATCACTTAATTGCTATTGGCGTATCATAACCTAAAAGAATTGCACTGAAAAGGGGACGCCTTCACTTGGCTGGCAATCACACCTATTTATCTAGGTCCTGATGTAGCTGCTAGTTGTGTAGAGAGTGTTGGCAAATGAGGCATAGAATTAAGATATGTACCCCAGTTTTATCTTGAAAATTGAGATTTTAATTTTTAGTAATCTTTGGATTTTCACAATATTACTGTCTCCATAGTACTGATTATCAAGGCTTAGAAAATCCATTTATTATTGCTGTGCATTCGTTTGAAAATATTCAAGTTCTAATTGACTAACGGTGGACTTTTCCATCTGCAGAATATACTGAATGACCAGAGGTGGCAGTGCAGCAGAAGAGAATTTGTCTGCCTTCCTGATACCCAAAAAAAATAAGCAATTCCTCAGCACTCTGCCATCCTTCATCAGTTTACATGGTAAGTCAAACTCACGTTGAATACATTTGCTTGTGATTAAAAAAGTTCATAGCATCTGAGGGCCCTGAGTACCTTTTTAGTGGGGTCTTTGGCATGATTATATTTCTGTCAAGACTGTAGAAAAATGGATGACGTTACGGTGATCATCATATTTTCATCAAAGACTTTGTCTCTAAAGCTGACAAAGCCTGTGTTAGATACCTGTGCTAATAACGTGTCCTCAGAGGACATTACTGTCTTTAAGGCTGGAATGAGTTGCCTTAATTTGGAGCAATGGTGTGACTTTCTCATGGAGTGAAGCTCATTTGACCTGTTTCCCTGCACTCTGTATGTGGGACTCTGATACTCCAGATGGATTGCTATTTAGGATACTCTGCAGTTTTGCAAGTTCATCTCCTTTTCAAAAGGAGCTCAATGCTTTCTCAGTACACCGCCTAGCCGCCTTGCATTCATAATTAATTATAGTTACCTAGTGCATTATTGCTGGTGTCTCCTCCTCCTGTGTTTCCTCATCACCCAGGGTGATTGGTCACGTGCTGTCCTGACATCATAAAGCTAGAGCAGGGTGTCATCTGACATGAGGGACAATCAGTTGCCTAGCAAGTGATAAGATAAATTTATCATGGTATTGAAATGGGTTGCAGGGTAAATAGGGCACCCAGCTTAAAAACCTAGATGGTTAGATGAATGAAACTGGGGCATTATTTGAGACTTGTGCATCTGTTTGAAGGTGCGGATAATCACAATGTTCTGGACTTCTCTATAGCTTAACTGATAGGGATGTACTAAGATGAAGATGTTAAGATGTCGTTTATAGTTTTTATTATTCCCACAAACTATAGCGTAAACCTTCCTCCCTTAACTTATCAGATCACTTAATTGCTATTGGCGTATCATAACCTAAAAGAATTGCACTATAAAGGGGAAGCCTTCACTTGGCTGGCAATCACACCTATTTATCTAGGTCCTGATGTAGCTGCTAGTTGTGTAGAGAGTGTTGGCAAATGAGGCATAGAATTAAGATATGTACCCCAGTTTTATCTTGAAAACTGAGATTTTAATTTTTAGTAATCTTTGGATTTTCACAATATTACTGTCTCCATAGTACTGATTATCAAGGCTTAGAAAATCCATTTATTATTGATGTGTATTCGTTTGAAAATATTCAAGTTCTAATTGACTAACGGTGGACTTTTCCATCTGCAGAATATACTGAATGACCAGAGGTGGCAGTGCAGCAGAAGAGAATTTGTCTGCCTTCCTGATACCCAAAAAAATAAGCAATTCCTCAGCACTCTGCCATCCTTCATCAGTTTACATGGTAAGTCAAACTCACATTGAATACATTTGCTTGTCATTAAAAAAAGTTCATAGCATCTGAGGGCCCTGAGTACCTTTTTAGTGGGGTCTTTGGCATGATTATATTTCTGTCAAGACTGTAGAAAAATGGATGACGTTACGGTGATCATCATATTTTCATCAAAGACTTTGTCTCTAAAGCTGACAAAGCCTGTGTTAGATACCTGTGCTAATAATGTGTCCTCAGAGGACATTACTGTCTTTAAGGCTGGAATGATTTGCCTTAATTTGGAGCAATGGCGTGACTTTCTCATGGAGTGAAGCTCATTTGACCTGTTTCCCTGCACTCTGTATGTGGGACTCTGATACTCCAGATGGATTGCTGTTTAGGATACTCTGCAGTTTTGCAAGTCCATCTCCTTTTCAAAAGGAGCTCAATGCTTTCTCAGTACACCGCCTAGCCGCCTTGCAGTCATAATTAATTTATAGTTACCTAGTGCATTATTGCTGGTGTCTCCTCCTCCTGTGTTTCCTCATCACCCAGGGTGATTGGTCACGTGCTGTCCTGACATCATAAAGCTAGAGCAGGGTGTCATCTGACATGAGGGAAAATCAGTTGCCTAGCAAGTGATAAGATAAATTTATCATGGTATTGAAATGGGTTGCAGGGTAAATAGCGCACCCAGCTTAAAACCTAGATGGTTAGATGAATGAAACTGGGGCATTATTTGAGACTTGTGCATCTGTTTGAAGGTGCGGATAATCACAATGTTCTGGACTTCTCTATAGCTTAACTGATAGGGATGTACTAAGATGAAGATGTTAAGATGTTGTTTATAGTTTTTATTATTCCCACTAACTATAGCGTAAACCTTCCTCCCTTAACTTATCAGATCACTTAATTGCTATTGGCGTATCATAACCTAAAAGAATTGCACTGAAAAGGGGACGCCTTCACTTGGCTGGCAATCACACCTATTTATCTAGGTCCTGATGTAGCTGCTAGTTGTGTAGAGAGTGTTGGCAAATGAGGCATAGAATTAAGATATGTACCCCAGTTTTATCTTGAAAATTGAGATTTTAATTTTTAGTAATCTTTGGATTTTCACAATATTACTGTCTCCATAGTACTGATTATCAAGGCTTAGAAAATCCATTTATTATTGCTGTGCATTCGTTTGAAAATATTCAAGTTCTAATTGACTAACGGTGGACTTTTCCATCTGCAGAATATACTGAATGACCAGAGGTGGCAGTGCAGCAGAAGAGAATTTGTCTGCCTTCCTGATACCCAAAAAAAATAAGCAATTCCTCAGCACTCTGCCATCCTTCATCAGTTTACATGGTAAGTCAAACTCACGTTGAATACATTTGCTTGTGATTAAAAAAGTTCATAGCATCTGAGGGCCCTGAGTACCTTTTTAGTGGGGTCTTTGGCATGATTATATTTCTGTCAAGACTGTAGAAAAATGGATGACGTTACGGTGATCATCATATTTTCATCAAAGACTTTGTCTCTAAAGCTGACAAAGCCTGTGTTAGATACCTGTGCTAATAACGTGTCCTCAGAGGACATTACTGTCTTTAAGGCTGGAATGAGTTGCCTTAATTTGGAGCAATGGTGTGACTTTCTCATGGAGTGAAGCTCATTTGACCTGTTTCCCTGCACTCTGTATGTGGGACTCTGATACTCCAGATGGATTGCTATTTAGGATACTCTGCAGTTTTGCAAGTTCATCTCCTTTTCAAAAGGAGCTCAATGCTTTCTCAGTACACCGCCTAGCCGCCTTGCATTCATAATTAATTATAGTTACCTAGTGCATTATTGCTGGTGTCTCCTCCTCCTGTGTTTCCTCATCACCCAGGGTGATTGGTCACGTGCTGTCCTGACATCATAAAGCTAGAGCAGGGTGTCATCTGACATGAGGGAAAATCAGTTGCCTAGCAAGTGATAAGATAAATTTATCATGGTATTGAAATGGGTTGCAGGGTAAATAGCGCACCCAGCTTAAAACCTAGATGGTTAGATGAATGAAACTGGGGCATTATTTGAGACTTGTGCATCTGTTTGAAGGTGCGGATAATCACAATGTTCTGGACTTCTCTATAGCTTAACTGATAGGGATGTACTAAGATGAAGATGTTAAGATGTTGTTTATAGTTTTTATTATTCCCACTAACTATAGCGTAAACCTTCCTCCCTTAACTTATCAGATCACTTAATTGCTATTGGCGTATCATAACCTAAAAGAATTGCACTGAAAAGGGGACGCCTTCACTTGGCTGGCAATCACACCTATTTATCTAGGTCCTGATGTAGCTGCTAGTTGTGTAGAGAGTGTTGGCAAATGAGGCATAGAATTAAGATATGTACCCCAGTTTTATCTTGAAAATTGAGATTTTAATTTTTAGTAATCTTTGGATTTTCACAATATTACTGTCTCCATAGTACTGATTATCAAGGCTTAGAAAATCCATTTAGTATTGCTGTGCATTCGTTTGAAAATATTCAAGTTCTAATTGACTAACGGTGGACTTTTCCATCTGCAGAATATACTGAATGACCAGAGGTGGCAGTGCAGCAGAAGAGAATTTGTCTGCCTTCCTGATACCCAAAAAAAATAAGCAATTCCTCAGCACTCTGCCATCCTTCATCAGTTTACATGGTAAGTCAAACTCACGTTGAATACATTTGCTTGTGATTAAAAAAGTTCATAGCATCTGAGGGCCCTGAGTACCTTTTTAGTGGGGTCTTTGGCATGATTATATTTCTGTCAAGACTGTAGAAAAATGGATGACGTTACGGTGATCATCATATTTTCATCAAAGACTTTGTCTCTAAAGCTGACAAAGCCTGTGTTAGATACCTGTGCTAATAACGTGTCCTCAGAGGACATTACTGTCTTTAAGGCTGGAATGAGTTGCCTTAATTTGGAGCAATGGTGTGACTTTCTCATGGAGTGAAGCTCATTTGACCTGTTTCCCTGCACTCTGTATGTGGGACTCTGATACTCCAGATGGATTGCTATTTAGGATACTCTGCAGTTTTGCAAGTTCATCTCCTTTTCAAAAGGAGCTCAATGCTTTCTCAGTACACCGCCTAGCCGCCTTGCATTCATAATTAATTATAGTTACCTAGTGCATTATTGCTGGTGTCTCCTCCTCCTGTGTTTCCTCATCACCCAGGGTGATTGGTCACGTGCTGTCCTGACATCATAAAGCTGGAGCAGGGTGTCATCTGACATGAGGGACAATCAGTTGCCTAGCAAGTGATAAGATAAATTTATCATGGTATTGAAATGGGTTGCAGGGTAAATAGGGCACCCAGCTTAAAAACCTAGATGGTTAGATGAATGAAACTGGGGCATTATTTGAGACTTGTGCATCTGTTTGAAGGTGCGGATAATCACAATGTTCTGGACTTCTCTATAGCTTAACTGATAGGGATGTACTAAGATGAAGATGTTAAGATGTCGTTTATAGTTTTTATTATTCCCACAAACTATAGCGTAAACCTTCCTCCCTTAACTTATCAGATCACTTAATTGCTATTGGCGTATCATAACCTAAAAGAATTGCACTATAAAGGGGAAGCCTTCACTTGGCTGGCAATCACACCTATTTATCTAGGTCCTGATGTAGCTGCTAGTTGTGTAGAGAGTGTTGGCAAATGAGGCATAGAATTAAGATATGTACCCCAGTTTTATCTTGAAAACTGAGATTTTAATTTTTAGTAATCTTTGGATTTTCACAATATTACTGTCTCCATAGTACTGATTATCAAGGCTTAGAAAATCCATTTATTATTGCTGTGCATTCGTTTGAAAATATTCAAGTTCTAATTGACTAACGGTGGACTTTTCCATCTGCAGAATATACTGAATGACCAGAGGTGGCAGTGCAGCAGAAGAGAATTTGTCTGCCTTCCTGATACCCAAAAAAATAAGCAATTCCTCAGCACTCTGCCATCCTTCATCAGTTTACATGGTAAGTCAAACTCACATTGAATACATTTGCTTGTCATTAAAAAAAGTTCATAGCATCTGAGGGCCCTGAGTACCTTTTTAGTGGGGTCTTTGGCATGATTATATTTCTGTCAAGACTGTAGAAAAATGGATGACGTTACGGTGATCATCATATTTTCATCAAAGACTTTGTCTCTAAAGCTGACAAAGCCTGTGTTAGATACCTGTGCTAATAATGTGTCCTCAGAGGACATTACTGTCTTTAAGGCTGGAATGATTTGCCTTAATTTGGAGCAATGGCGTGACTTTCTCATGGAGTGAAGCTCATTTGACCTGTTTCCCTGCACTCTGTATGTGGGACTCTGATACTCCAGATGGATTGCTGTTTAGGATACTCTGCAGTTTTGCAAGTCCATCTCCTTTTCAAAAGGAGCTCAATGCTTTCTCAGTACACCGCCTAGCCGCCTTGCAGTCATAATTAATTTATAGTTACCTAGTGCATTATTGCTGGTGTCTCCTCCTCCTGTGTTTCCTCATCACCCAGGGTGATTGGTCACGTGCTGTCCTGACATCATAAAGCTGGAGCAGGGTGTCATCTGACATGAGGGACAATCAGTTGCCTAGCAAGTGATAAGATAAATTTATCATGGTATTGAAATGGGTTGCAGGGTAAATAGCGCACCCAGCTTAAAACCTAGATGGTTAGATGAATGAAACTGGGGCATTATTTGAGACTTGTGCATCTGTTTGAAGGTGCGGATAATCACAATGTTCTGGACTTCTCTATAGCTTAACTGATAGGGATGTACTAAGATGAAGATGTTAAGATGTCGTTTATAGTTTTTATTATTCCCACAAACTATAGCGTAAACCTTCCTCCCTTAACTTATCAGATCACTTAATTGCTATTGGCGTATCATAACCTAAAAGAATTGCACTATAAAGGGGAAGCCTTCACTTGGCTGGCAATCACACCTATTTATCTAGGTCCTGATGTAGCTGCTAGTTGTGTAGAGAGTGTTGGCAAATGAGGCATAGAATTAAGATATGTACCCCAGTTTTATCTTGAAAACTGAGATTTTAATTTTTAGTAATCTTTGGATTTTCACAATATTACTGTCTCCATAGTACTGATTATCAAGGCTTAGAAAATCCATTTATTATTGCTGTGCATTCGTTTGAAAATATTCAAGTTCTAATTGACTAACGGTGGACTTTTCCATCTGCAGAATATACTGAATGACCAGAGGTGGCAGTGCAGCAGAAGAGAATTTGTCTGCGTTCCTGAGACCCAAAAAAAAAGCAAATCCTCAGCACTCTGCCATCCTTCATCAGTTTACATGGTAAGTCAAACTCACGTTGAATACATTTGCTTGTCATTAAAAAAGTTCTTAGCATCTGAGGGACCTGAGTACCTTTTTAGTGGGGTCTTTGGCATGATTATATTTCTGTCAAGACTGTAGAAAAATGGATGACGTTACGGTGATCATCATGTTTTCATCAAAGACTTTGTCTCTAAAGCTGACACAGCCTGTGTTAGATACCTGTGCTAATAATGTGTCCTCAGAAGACATTACTGTCTTTAAGGCTGGAATGAGTTGCCTTAATTTGGAGCAATGGCGTGACTTTCTCATGGAGTGAAGCTCATTTGACCTGTTTCCCTGCACTCTGTATGTGGGACTCTGATACTCCAGATGGATTGCTGTTTAGGATACTCTGCAGTTTTGCAAGTCCATCTCCTTTTCAAAAGGAGCTCAATGCTTTCTCAGTACACCGCCTAGCCGCCTTGCAGTCATAATTAATTATAGTTACCTAGTGCATTATTGCTGGTGTGTCCTCCTCCTGTGTTTCCTCGTCACCCAGGGTGATTGGTCACGTGCTGTCCTGACATCATAAAGCTAGAGCAGGGTGTCATCTGACATGAGGGACAATCAGTTGCCTAGCAAGTGATAAGATAAATTTATCATGGTATTGAAATGGGTTGCAGGGTAAATAGGGCAACCAGCTTAAAACCTAGATGGTTAGATGAATGAAACTGGGGCATTATTTGAGACTTGTGCATCTGTTTGAAGGTGCGGATAATCACAATGTTCTGGACTTCTCTATAGCTTAACTGATAGGGATGTACTAAGATGAAGATGTTAAGATGTCGTTTATAGTTTTTATTATTCCCACAAACTATAGCGTAAACCTTCCTCCCTTAACTTATCAGATCACTTAATTGCTATTGGCGTATCATAACCTAAAAGAATTGAACTATAAAGGGGAAGCCTTCACTTGGCTGGCAATCACACCTATTTATCTAGGTCCTGATGTAGCTGCTAGTTGTGTAGAGAGTGTTGGCAAATGAGCCATAGAATTAAGATATGTACCCCAGTTTTATCTTGAAAACTGAGATTTTAATTTTTAGTAAGCTTTGGATTTTCACAATATTACTGTCTCCATAGTACTGATTATCAAGGCTTAGAAAATCCATTTATTATTGCTGTGTATTCGTTTGAAAATATTCAAGTTCTAATTGACTAACGGTGGACTTTTCCATCTGCAGAATATACTGAATGACCAGAGGTGGCAGTGCAGCAGAAGAGAATTTGTCTGCCTTCCTGATACCCAAAAAAATAAGCAATTCCTCAGCACTCTGCCATCCTTCATCAGTTTACATGGTAAGTCAAACTCACATTGAATACATTTGCTTGTCATTAAAAAAAGTTCATAGCATCTGAGGGCCCTGAGTACCTTTTTAGTGGGGTCTTTGGCATGATTATATTTCTGTCAAGACTGTAGAAAAATGGATGACGTTACGGTGATCATCATATTTTCATCAAAGACTTTGTCTCTAAAGCTGACAAAGCCTGTGTTAGATACCTGTGCTAATAATGTGTCCTCAGAGGACATTACTGTCTTTAAGGCTGGAATGAGTTGCCTTAATTTGGAGCAGTGGCGTGACTTTCTCATGGATTGAAGCTCATTTGACCTGTTTCCCTGCACTCTGTATGTGGGACTCTGATACTCCTGATGGATTGCTGTTTAGGATACTCTGCAGTTTTGCAACTCCATCTTCTTTTCAAAAGGAGCTCAATGCTTTCTCAGTACACCGCCTAGCCGCCTTGCAGTCATAATTAATTATAGTTACCTAGTGCATTATTGCTGGTGTCTCCTCCTCCTGTGTTTCCTCATCACCCAGGGTGATTGGTCACGTGCTGTCCTGACATCATAAAGCTAGAGCAGGGTGTCATCTGACATGAGGGAAAATCAGTTGCCTAGCAAGTGATAAGATAAATTTATCATGGTATTGAAATGGGTTGCAGGGTAAATAGCGCACCCAGCTTAAAACCTAGATGGTTAGATGAATGAAACTGGGGCATTATTTGAGACTTGTGCATCTGTTTGAAGGTGCGGATAATCACAATGTTCTGGACTTCTCTATAGCTTAACTGATAGGGATGTACTAAGATGAAGATGTTAAGATGTTGTTTATAGTTTTTATTATTCCCACTAACTATAGCGTAAACCTTCCTCCCTTAACTTATCAGATCACTTAATTGCTATTGGCGTATCATAACCTAAAAGAATTGCACTGAAAAGGGGACGCCTTCACTTGGCTGGCAATCACACCTATTTATCTAGGTCCTGATGTAGCTGCTAGTTGTGTAGAGAGTGTTGGCAAATGAGGCATAGAATTAAGATATGTACCCCAGTTTTATCTTGAAAATTGAGATTTTAATTTTTAGTAATCTTTGGATTTTCACAATATTACTGTCTCCATAGTACTGATTATCAAGGCTTAGAAAATCCATTTATTATTGCTGTGCATTCGTTTGAAAATATTCAAGTTCTAATTGACTAACGGTGGACTTTTCCATCTGCAGAATATACTGAATGACCAGAGGTGGCAGTGCAGCAGAAGAGAATTTGTCTGCCTTCCTGATACCCAAAAAAAATAAGCAATTCCTCAGCACTCTGCCATCCTTCATCAGTTTACATGGTAAGTCAAACTCACGTTGAATACATTTGCTTGTGATTAAAAAAGTTCATAGCATCTGAGGGCCCTGAGTACCTTTTTAGTGGGGTCTTTGGCATGATTATATTTCTGTCAAGACTGTAGAAAAATGGATGACGTTACGGTGATCATCATATTTTCATCAAAGACTTTGTCTCTAAAGCTGACAAAGCCTGTGTTAGATACCTGTGCTAATAACGTGTCCTCAGAGGACATTACTGTCTTTAAGGCTGGAATGAGTTGCCTTAATTTGGAGCAATGGTGTGACTTTCTCATGGAGTGAAGCTCATTTGACCTGTTTCCCTGCACTCTGTATGTGGGACTCTGATACTCCAGATGGATTGCTATTTAGGATACTCTGCAGTTTTGCAAGTTCATCTCCTTTTCAAAAGGAGCTCAATGCTTTCTCAGTGCACCGCCTAGCCGCCTTGCATTCATAATTAATTATAGTTACCTAGTGCATTATTGCTGGTGTCTCCTCCTCCTGTGTTTCCTCATCACCCAGGGTGATTGGTCACGTGCTGTCCTGACATCATAAAGCTAGAGCAGGGTGTCATCTGACATGAGGGAAAATCAGTTGCCTAGCAAGTGATAAGATAAATTTATCATGGTATTGAAATGGGTTGCAGGGTAAATAGCGCACCCAGCTTAAAACCTAGATGGTTAGATGAATGAAACTGGGGCATTATTTGAGACTTGTGCATCTGTTTGAAGGTGCGGATAATCACAATGTTCTGGACTTCTCTATAGCTTAACTGATAGGGATGTACTAAGATGAAGATGTTAAGATGTTGTTTATAGTTTTTATTATTCCCACTAACTATAGCGTAAACCTTCCTCCCTTAACTTATCAGATCACTTAATTGCTATTGGCGTATCATAACCTAAAAGAATTGCACTGAAAAGGGGACGCCTTCACTTGGCTGGCAATCACACCTATTTATCTAGGTCCTGATGTAGCTGCTAGTTGTGTAGAGAGTGTTGGCAAATGAGGCATAGAATTAAGATATGTACCCCAGTTTTATCTTGAAAATTGAGATTTTAATTTTTAGTAATCTTTGGATTTTCACAATATTACTGTCTCCATAGTACTGATTATCAAGGCTTAGAAAATCCATTTATTATTGCTGTGCATTCGTTTGAAAATATTCAAGTTCTAATTGACTAACGGTGGACTTTTCCATCTGCAGAATATACTGAATGACCAGAGGTGGCAGTGCAGCAGAAGAGAATTTGTCTGCCTTCCTGATACCCAAAAAAAATAAGCAATTCCTCAGCACTCTGCCATCCTTCATCAGTTTACATGGTAAGTCAAACTCACGTTGAATACATTTGCTTGTGATTAAAAAAGTTCATAGCATCTGAGGGCCCTGAGTACCTTTTTAGTGGGGTCTTTGGCATGATTATATTTCTGTCAAGACTGTAGAAAAATGGATGACGTTACGGTGATCATCATATTTTCATCAAAGACTTTGTCTCTAAAGCTGACAAAGCCTGTGTTAGATACCTGTGCTAATAACGTGTCCTCAGAGGACATTACTGTCTTTAAGGCTGGAATGAGTTGCCTTAATTTGGAGCAATGGTGTGACTTTCTCATGGAGTGAAGCTCATTTGACCTGTTTCCCTGCACTCTGTATGTGGGACTCTGATACTCCAGATGGATTGCTATTTAGGATACTCTGCAGTTTTGCAAGTTCATCTCCTTTTCAAAAGGAGCTCAATGCTTTCTCAGTACACCGCCTAGCCGCCTTGCATTCATAATTAATTATAGTTACCTAGTGCATTATTGCTGGTGTCTCCTCCTCCTGTGTTTCCTCATCACCCAGGGTGATTGGTCACGTGCTGTCCTGACATCATAAAGCTGGAGCAGGGTGTCATCTGACATGAGGGACAATCAGTTGCCTAGCAAGTGATAAGATAAATTTATCATGGTATTGAAATGGGTTGCAGGGTAAATAGGGCACCCAGCTTAAAAACCTAGATGGTTAGATGAATGAAACTGGGGCATTATTTGAGACTTGTGCATCTGTTTGAAGGTGCGGATAATCACAATGTTCTGGACTTCTCTATAGCTTAACTGATAGGGATGTACTAAGATGAAGATGTTAAGATGTCGTTTATAGTTTTTATTATTCCCACAAACTATAGCGTAAACCTTCCTCCCTTAACTTATCAGATCACTTAATTGCTATTGGCGTATCATAACCTAAAAGAATTGCACTATAAAGGGGAAGCCTTCACTTGGCTGGCAATCACACCTATTTATCTAGGTCCTGATGTAGCTGCTAGTTGTGTAGAGAGTGTTGGCAAATGAGGCATAGAATTAAGATATGTACCCCAGTTTTATCTTGAAAACTGAGATTTTAATTTTTAGTAATCTTTGGATTTTCACAATATTACTGTCTCCATAGTACTGATTATCAAGGCTTAGAAAATCCATTTATTATTGCTGTGCATTCGTTTGAAAATATTCAAGTTCTAATTGACTAACGGTGGACTTTTCCATCTGCAGAATATACTGAATGACCAGAGGTGGCAGTGCAGCAGAAGAGAATTTGTCTGCGTTCCTGAGACCCAAAAAAAAAGCAAATCCTCAGCACTCTGCCATCCTTCATCAGTTTACATGGTAAGTCAAACTCACGTTGAATACATTTGCTTGTCATTAAAAAAGTTCTTAGCATCTGAGGGACCTGAGTACCTTTTTAGTGGGGTCTTTGGCATGATTATATTTCTGTCAAGACTGTAGAAAAATGGATGACGTTACGGTGATCATCATGTTTTCATCAAAGACTTTGTCTCTAAAGCTGACACAGCCTGTGTTAGATACCTGTGCTAATAATGTGTCCTCAGAAGACATTACTGTCTTTAAGGCTGGAATGAGTTGCCTTAATTTGGAGCAATGGCGTGACTTTCTCATGGAGTGAAGCTCATTTGACCTGTTTCCCTGCACTCTGTATGTGGGACTCTGATACTCCAGATGGATTGCTGTTTAGGATACTCTGCAGTTTTGCAAGTCCATCTCCTTTTCAAAAGGAGCTCAATGCTTTCTCAGTACACCGCCTAGCCGCCTTGCAGTCATAATTAATTATAGTTACCTAGTGCATTATTGCTGGTGTGTCCTCCTCCTGTGTTTCCTCGTCACCCAGGGTGATTGGTCACGTGCTGTCCTGACATCATAAAGCTAGAGCAGGGTGTCATCTGACATGAGGGA
Source organism: Lissotriton vulgaris (assembly GCF_964263255.1). NCBI lineage: Eukaryota > Metazoa > Chordata > Amphibia > Caudata > Salamandridae > Lissotriton > Lissotriton vulgaris. The sequence goes on from NC_141695.1 coordinate 1,356,958,369, forward strand.
CAATCAGTTGCCTAGCAAGTGATAAGATAAATTTATCATGGTATTGAAATGGGTTGCAGGGTAAATAGGGCAACCAGCTTAAAACCTAGATGGTTAGATGAATGAAACTGGGGCATTATTTGAGACTTGTGCATCTGTTTGAAGGTGCGGATAATCACAATGTTCTGGACTTCTCTATAGCTTAACTGATAGGGATGTACTAAGATGAAGATGTTAAGATGTCGTTTATAGTTTTTATTATTCCCACAAACTATAGCGTAAACCTTCCTCCCTTAACTTATCAGATCACTTAATTGCTATTGGCGTATCATAACCTAAAAGAATTGAACTATAAAGGGGAAGCCTTCACTTGGCTGGCAATCACACCTATTTATCTAGGTCCTGATGTAGCTGCTAGTTGTGTAGAGAGTGTTGGCAAATGAGCCATAGAATTAAGATATGTACCCCAGTTTTATCTTGAAAACTGAGATTTTAATTTTTAGTAAGCTTTGGATTTTCACAATATTACTGTCTCCATAGTACTGATTATCAAGGCTTAGAAAATCCATTTATTATTGCTGTGTATTCGTTTGAAAATATTCAAGTTCTAATTGACTAACGGTGGACTTTTCCATCTGCAGAATATACTGAATGACCAGAGGTGGCAGTGCAGCAGAAGAGAATTTGTCTGCCTTCCTGATACCCAAAAAAATAAGCAATTCCTCAGCACTCTGCCATCCTTCATCAGTTTACATGGTAAGTCAAACTCACATTGAATACATTTGCTTGTCATTAAAAAAAGTTCATAGCATCTGAGGGCCCTGAGTACCTTTTTAGTGGGGTCTTTGGCATGATTATATTTCTGTCAAGACTGTAGAAAAATGGATGACGTTACGGTGATCATCATATTTTCATCAAAGACTTTGTCTCTAAAGCTGACAAAGCCTGTGTTAGATACCTGTGCTAATAATGTGTCCTCAGAGGACATTACTGTCTTTAAGGCTGGAATGAGTTGCCTTAATTTGGAGCAGTGGCGTGACTTTCTCATGGATTGAAGCTCATTTGACCTGTTTCCCTGCACTCTGTATGTGGGACTCTGATACTCCTGATGGATTGCTGTTTAGGATACTCTGCAGTTTTGCAACTCCATCTTCTTTTCAAAAGGAGCTCAATGCTTTCTCAGTACACCGCCTAGCCGCCTTGCAGTCATAATTAATTATAGTTACCTAGTGCATTATTGCTGGTGTCTCCTCCTCCTGTGTTTCCTCATCACCCAGGGTGATTGGTCACGTGCTGTCCTGACATCATAAAGCTAGAGCAGGGTGTCATCTGACATGAGGGAAAATCAGTTGCCTAGCAAGTGATAAGATAAATTTATCATGGTATTGAAATGGGTTGCAGGGTAAATAGCGCACCCAGCTTAAAACCTAGATGGTTAGATGAATGAAACTGGGGCATTATTTGAGACTTGTGCATCTGTTTGAAGGTGCGGATAATCACAATGTTCTGGACTTCTCTATAGCTTAACTGATAGGGATGTACTAAGATGAAGATGTTAAGATGTTGTTTATAGTTTTTATTATTCCCACTAACTATAGCGTAAACCTTCCTCCCTTAACTTATCAGATCACTTAATTGCTATTGGCGTATCATAACCTAAAAGAATTGCACTGAAAAGGGGACGCCTTCACTTGGCTGGCAATCACACCTATTTATCTAGGTCCTGATGTAGCTGCTAGTTGTGTAGAGAGTGTTGGCAAATGAGGCATAGAATTAAGATATGTACCCCAGTTTTATCTTGAAAATTGAGATTTTAATTTTTAGTAATCTTTGGATTTTCACAATATTACTGTCTCCATAGTACTGATTATCAAGGCTTAGAAAATCCATTTATTATTGCTGTGCATTCGTTTGAAAATATTCAAGTTCTAATTGACTAACGGTGGACTTTTCCATCTGCAGAATATACTGAATGACCAGAGGTGGCAGTGCAGCAGAAGAGAATTTGTCTGCCTTCCTGATACCCAAAAAAAATAAGCAATTCCTCAGCACTCTGCCATCCTTCATCAGTTTACATGGTAAGTCAAACTCACGTTGAATACATTTGCTTGTGATTAAAAAAGTTCATAGCATCTGAGGGCCCTGAGTACCTTTTTAGTGGGGTCTTTGGCATGATTATATTTCTGTCAAGACTGTAGAAAAATGGATGACGTTACGGTGATCATCATATTTTCATCAAAGACTTTGTCTCTAAAGCTGACAAAGCCTGTGTTAGATACCTGTGCTAATAACGTGTCCTCAGAGGACATTACTGTCTTTAAGGCTGGAATGAGTTGCCTTAATTTGGAGCAATGGTGTGACTTTCTCATGGAGTGAAGCTCATTTGACCTGTTTCCCTGCACTCTGTATGTGGGACTCTGATACTCCAGATGGATTGCTATTTAGGATACTCTGCAGTTTTGCAAGTTCATCTCCTTTTCAAAAGGAGCTCAATGCTTTCTCAGTGCACCGCCTAGCCGCCTTGCATTCATAATTAATTATAGTTACCTAGTGCATTATTGCTGGTGTCTCCTCCTCCTGTGTTTCCTCATCACCCAGGGTGATTGGTCACGTGCTGTCCTGACATCATAAAGCTAGAGCAGGGTGTCATCTGACATGAGGGAAAATCAGTTGCCTAGCAAGTGATAAGATAAATTTATCATGGTATTGAAATGGGTTGCAGGGTAAATAGCGCACCCAGCTTAAAACCTAGATGGTTAGATGAATGAAACTGGGGCATTATTTGAGACTTGTGCATCTGTTTGAAGGTGCGGATAATCACAATGTTCTGGACTTCTCTATAGCTTAACTGATAGGGATGTACTAAGATGAAGATGTTAAGATGTTGTTTATAGTTTTTATTATTCCCACTAACTATAGCGTAAACCTTCCTCCCTTAACTTATCAGATCACTTAATTGCTATTGGCGTATCATAACCTAAAAGAATTGCACTGAAAAGGGGACGCCTTCACTTGGCTGGCAATCACACCTATTTATCTAGGTCCTGATGTAGCTGCTAGTTGTGTAGAGAGTGTTGGCAAATGAGGCATAGAATTAAGATATGTACCCCAGTTTTATCTTGAAAATTGAGATTTTAATTTTTAGTAATCTTTGGATTTTCACAATATTACTGTCTCCATAGTACTGATTATCAAGGCTTAGAAAATCCATTTATTATTGCTGTGCATTCGTTTGAAAATATTCAAGTTCTAATTGACTAACGGTGGACTTTTCCATCTGCAGAATATACTGAATGACCAGAGGTGGCAGTGCAGCAGAAGAGAATTTGTCTGCCTTCCTGATACCCAAAAAAAATAAGCAATTCCTCAGCACTCTGCCATCCTTCATCAGTTTACATGGTAAGTCAAACTCACGTTGAATACATTTGCTTGTGATTAAAAAAGTTCATAGCATCTGAGGGCCCTGAGTACCTTTTTAGTGGGGTCTTTGGCATGATTATATTTCTGTCAAGACTGTAGAAAAATGGATGACGTTACGGTGATCATCATATTTTCATCAAAGACTTTGTCTCTAAAGCTGACAAAGCCTGTGTTAGATACCTGTGCTAATAACGTGTCCTCAGAGGACATTACTGTCTTTAAGGCTGGAATGAGTTGCCTTAATTTGGAGCAATGGTGTGACTTTCTCATGGAGTGAAGCTCATTTGACCTGTTTCCCTGCACTCTGTATGTGGGACTCTGATACTCCAGATGGATTGCTATTTAGGATACTCTGCAGTTTTGCAAGTTCATCTCCTTTTCAAAAGGAGCTCAATGCTTTCTCAGTACACCGCCTAGCCGCCTTGCATTCATAATTAATTATAGTTACCTAGTGCATTATTGCTGGTGTCTCCTCCTCCTGTGTTTCCTCATCACCCAGGGTGATTGGTCACGTGCTGTCCTGACATCATAAAGCTGGAGCAGGGTGTCATCTGACATGAGGGACAATCAGTTGCCTAGCAAGTGATAAGATAAATTTATCATGGTATTGAAATGGGTTGCAGGGTAAATAGGGCACCCAGCTTAAAAACCTAGATGGTTAGATGAATGAAACTGGGGCATTATTTGAGACTTGTGCATCTGTTTGAAGGTGCGGATAATCACAATGTTCTGGACTTCTCTATAGCTTAACTGATAGGGATGTACTAAGATGAAGATGTTAAGATGTCGTTTATAGTTTTTATTATTCCCACAAACTATAGCGTAAACCTTCCTCCCTTAACTTATCAGATCACTTAATTGCTATTGGCGTATCATAACCTAAAAGAATTGCACTATAAAGGGGAAGCCTTCACTTGGCTGGCAATCACACCTATTTATCTAGGTCCTGATGTAGCTGCTAGTTGTGTAGAGAGTGTTGGCAAATGAGGCATAGAATTAAGATATGTACCCCAGTTTTATCTTGAAAACTGAGATTTTAATTTTTAGTAATCTTTGGATTTTCACAATATTACTGTCTCCATAGTACTGATTATCAAGGCTTAGAAAATCCATTTATTATTGCTGTGCATTCGTTTGAAAATATTCAAGTTCTAATTGACTAACGGTGGACTTTTCCATCTGCAGAATATACTGAATGACCAGAGGTGGCAGTGCAGCAGAAGAGAATTTGTCTGCCTTCCTGATACCCAAAAAAATAAGCAATTCCTCAGCACTCTGCCATCCTTCATCAGTTTACATGGTAAGTCAAACTCACATTGAATACATTTGCTTGTCATTAAAAAAAGTTCATAGCATCTGAGGGCCCTGAGTACCTTTTTAGTGGGGTCTTTGGCATGATTATATTTCTGTCAAGACTGTAGAAAAATGGATGACGTTACGGTGATCATCATATTTTCATCAAAGACTTTGTCTCTAAAGCTGACAAAGCCTGTGTTAGATACCTGTGCTAATAATGTGTCCTCAGAGGACATTACTGTCTTTAAGGCTGGAATGATTTGCCTTAATTTGGAGCAATGGCGTGACTTTCTCATGGAGTGAAGCTCATTTGACCTGTTTCCCTGCACTCTGTATGTGGGACTCTGATACTCCAGATGGATTGCTGTTTAGGATACTCTGCAGTTTTGCAAGTCCATCTCCTTTTCAAAAGGAGCTCAATGCTTTCTCAGTACACCGCCTAGCCGCCTTGCAGTCATAATTAATTATAGTTACCTAGTGCATTATTGCTGGTGTGTCCTCCTCCTGTGTTTCCTCGTCACCCAGGGTGATTGGTCACGTGCTGTCCTGACATCATAAAGCTAGAGCAGGGTGTCATCTGACATGAGGGACAATCAGTTGCCTAGCAAGTGATAAGATAAATTTATCATGGTATTGAAATGGGTTGCAGGGTAAATAGGGCAACCAGCTTAAAACCTAGATGGTTAGATGAATGAAACTGGGGCATTATTTGAGACTTGTGCATCTGTTTGAAGGTGCGGATAATCACAATGTTCTGGACTTCTCTATAGCTTAACTGATAGGGATGTACTAAGATGAAGATGTTAAGATGTCGTTTATAGTTTTTATTATTCCCACAAACTATAGCGTAAACCTTCCTCCCTTAACTTATCAGATCACTTAATTGCTATTGGCGTATCATAACCTAAAAGAATTGAACTATAAAGGGGAAGCCTTCACTTGGCTGGCAATCACACCTATTTATCTAGGTCCTGATGTAGCTGCTAGTTGTGTAGAGAGTGTTGGCAAATGAGCCATAGAATTAAGATATGTACCCCAGTTTTATCTTGAAAACTGAGATTTTAATTTTTAGTAAGCTTTGGATTTTCACAATATTACTGTCTCCATAGTACTGATTATCAAGGCTTAGAAAATCCATTTATAATTGCTGTGTATTCGTTTGAAAATATTCAAGTTCTAATTGACTAACGGTGGACTTTTCCATCTGCAGAATATACTGAATGACCAGAGGTGGCAGTGCAGCAGAAGAGAATTTGTCTGCCTTCCTGATACCCAAAAAAATAAGCAATTCCTCAGCACTCTGCCATCCTTCATCAGTTTACATGGTAAGTCAAACTCACATTGAATACATTTGCTTGTCATTAAAAAAAGTTCATAGCATCTGAGGGCCCTGAGTACCTTTTTAGTGGGGTCTTTGGCATGATTATATTTCTGTCAAGACTGTAGAAAAATGGATGACGTTACGGTGATCATCATATTTTCATCAAAGACTTTGTCTCTAAAGCTGACAAAGCCTGTGTTAGATACCTGTGCTAATAATGTGTCCTCAGAGGACATTACTGTCTTTAAGGCTGGAATGAGTTGCCTTAATTTGGAGCAATGGCGTGACTTTCTCATGGATTGAAGCTCATTTGACCTGTTTCCCTGCACTCTGTATGTGGGACTCTGATACTCCTGATGGATTGCTGTTTAGGATACTCTGCAGTTTTGCAACTCCATCTTCTTTTCAAAAGGAGCTCAATGCTTTCTCAGTACACCGCCTAGCCGCCTTGCAGTCATAATTAATTATAGTTACCTAGTGCATTATTGCTGGTGTCTCCTCCTCCTGTGTTTCCTCATCACCCAGGGTGATTGGTCACGTGCTGTCCTGACATCATAAAGCTAGAGCAGGGTGTCATCTGACATGAGGGACCATCAGTTGCATAGCAAGTGATAAAATAAATTTATCATGGTATTGAAATGGGTTGCAGGGTAAATAGGGCACCCAGCTTAAAACCTAGATGGTTAGATGAATGAAACTGGGGCATTATTTGAGACTTGTGCATCTGTTTGAAGGTGCGGATAATCACAATGTTCTGGACTTCTCTATAGCTTAACTGATAGGGATGTACTAAGATGAAGATGTTAAGATGTTGTTTATAGTTTTTATTATTCCCACTAACTATAGCGTAAACCTTCCTCCCTTAACTTATCAGATCACTTAATTGCTATTGGCGTATCATAACCTAAAAGAATTGCACTGAAAAGGGGACGCCTTCACTTGGCTGGCAATCACACCTATTTATCTAGGTCCTGATGTAGCTGCTAGTTGTGTAGAGAGTGTTGGCAAAAGAGGCATAGAATTAAGATATGTACCCCAGTTTTATCTTGAAAACTGAGATTTTAATTTTTAGTAATCTTTGGATTTTCACAATATTACTGTCTCCATAGTACTGATTATCAAGGCTTAGAAAATCCATTTATTATTGCTGTGCATTCGTTTGAAAATATTCAAGTTCTAATTGACTAACGGTGGACTTTTCCATCTGCAGAATATACTGAATGACCAGAGGTGGCAGTGCAGCAGAAGAGAATTTGTCTGCCTTCCTGATACCCAATAAAAATAAGCAATTCCTCAGCACTCTGCCATCCTTCATCAGTTTACATGGTAAGTCAAACTCACGTTGAATACATTTGCTTGTGATTAAAAAAGTTCATAGCATCTGAGGGCCCTGAGTACCTTTTTAGTGGGGTCTTTGGCATGATTATATTTCTGTCAAGACTGTAGAAAAATGGATGACGTTACGGTGATCATCATATTTTCATCAAAGACTTTGTCTCTAAAGCTGACAAAGCCTGTGTTAGATACCTGTGCTAATAATGTGTCCTCAGAGGACATTACTGTCTTTAAGGCTGGAATGATTTGCCTTAATTTGGAGCAATGGCGTGACTTTCTCATGGAGTGAAGCTCATTTGACCTGTTTCCCTGCACTCTGTATGTGGGACTCTGATACTCCAGATGGATTGCTGTTTAGGATACTCTGCAGTTTTGCAAGTCCATCTCCTTTTCAAAAGGAGCTCAATGCTTTCTCAGTACACCGCCTAGCCGCCTTGCAGTCATAATTAATTTATAGTTACCTAGTGCATTATTGCTGGTGTCTCCTCCTCCTGTGTTTCCTCATCACCCAGGGTGATTGGTCACGTGCTGTCCTGACATCATAAAGCTAGAGCAGGGTGTCATCTGACATGAGGGAAAATCAGTTGCCTAGCAAGTGATAAGATAAATTTATCATGGTATTGAAATGGGTTGCAGGGTAAATAGCGCACCCAGCTTAAAACCTAGATGGTTAGATGAATGAAACTGGGGCATTATTTGAGACTTGTGCATCTGTTTGAAGGTGCGGATAATCACAATGTTCTGGACTTCTCTATAGCTTAACTGATAGGGATGTACTAAGATGAAGATGTTAAGATGTTGTTTATAGTTTTTATTATTCCCACTAACTATAGCGTAAACCTTCCTCCCTTAACTTATCAGATCACTTAATTGCTATTGGCGTATCATAACCTAAAAGAATTGCACTGAAAAGGGGACGCCTTCACTTGGCTGGCAATCACACCTATTTATCTAGGTCCTGATGTAGCTGCTAGTTGTGTAGAGAGTGTTGGCAAATGAGGCATAGAATTAAGATATGTACCCCAGTTTTATCTTGAAAATTGAGATTTTAATTTTTAGTAATCTTTGGATTTTCACAATATTACTGTCTCCATAGTACTGATTATCAAGGCTTGGAAAAGTCCACCGTTAGTCAATTAGAACTTGAATATTTTCAAACGAATGCACAGCAATAATAAATGGATTTTCTATCTGCAGAATATACTGAATGACCAGAGGTGGCAGTGCAGCAGAAGAGAATTTGTCTGCCTTCCTGATACCCAAAAAAAAAGCAAATCCTCAGCACTCTGCCATCCTTCATCAGTTTACATGGTAAGTCAAACTCACGTTGAATACATTTGCTTGTCATTAAAAAAGTTCTTAGCATCTGAGGGCCCTGAGTACCTTTTTAGTGGGGTCTTTGGCATGATTATATTTCTGTCAAGACTGTAGAAAAATGGATGACGTTACGGTGATCATCATATTTTCATCAAAGACTTTGTCTCTAAAGCTGACAAAGCCTGTGTTAGATACCTGTGCTAATAATGTGTCCTCAGAGGACATTACTGTCTTTAAGGCTGGAATGAGTTGCCCTAATTTGGAGCAATGGCGTGACTTTCTCATGGAGTGAAGCTCATTTGACCTGTTTCCCTGCACTCTGTATGTGGGACTCTGATACTCCTGATGGATTGCTGTTTAGGATACTCTGCAGTTTTGCAACTCCATCTTCTTTTCAAAAGGAGCTCAATGCTTTCTCAGTACACCGCCTAGCCGCCTTGCAGTCATAATTAATTATAGTTACCTAGTGCATTATTGCTGGTGTCTCCTCCTCCTGTGTTTCCTCATCACCCAGGGTGATTGGTCACGTGCTGTCCTGACATCATAAAGCTAGAGCAGGGTGTCATCTGACATGAGGGACAATCAGTTGCCTAGCAAGTGATAAGATAAATTTATCATGGTATTGAAATGGGTTGCAGGGTAAATAGGGCACCCAGCTTAAAACCTAGATGGTTAGATGAATGAAACTGGGGCATTATTTGAGACTTGTGCATCTGTTTGAAGGTGCGGATAATCACAATGTTCTGGACTTCTCTATAGCTTAACTGATAGGGATGTACTAAGATGAAGATGTTAAGATGTTGTTTATAGTTTTTATTATTCCCACTAACTATAGCGTAAACCTTCCTCCCTTAACTTATCAGATCACTTAATTGCTATTGGCGTATCATAACCTAAAAGAATTGCACTGAAAAGGGGACGCCTTCACTTGGCTGGCAATCACACCTATTTATCTAGGTCCTGATGTAGCTGCTAGTTGTGTAGAGAGTGTTGGCAAATGAGGCATAGAATTAAGATATGTACCCCAGTTTTATCTTGAAAACTGAGATTTTAATTTTTAGTAATCTTTGGATTTTCACAATATTACTGTCTCCATAGTACTGATTATCAAGGCTTAGAAAATCCATTTATTATTGCTGTGCATTCGTTTGAAAATATTCAAGTTCTAATTGACTAACGGTGGACTTTTCCATCTGCAGAATATACTGAATGACCAGAGGTGGCAGTGCAGCAGAAGAGAATTTGTCTGCCTTCCTGATACCCCAAAAAAATAAGCAATTCCTCAGCACTCTGCCATCCTTCATCAGTTTACATGGTAAGTCAAACTCACGTTGAATACATTTGCTTGTGATTAAAAAAGTTCATAGCATCTGAGGGCCCTGAGTACCTTTTTAGTGGGGTCTTTGGCATGATTATATTTCTGTCAAGACTGTAGAAAAATGGATGACGTTACGGTGATCATCATATTTTCATCAAAGACTTTGTCTCTAAAGCTGACAAAGCCTGTGTTAGATACCTGTGCTAATAACGTGTCCTCAGAGGACATTACTGTCTTTAAGGCTGGAATGAGTTGCCTTAATTTGGAGCAATGGTGTGACTTTCTCATGGAGTGAAGCTCATTTGACCTGTTTCCCTGCACTCTGTATGTGGGACTCTGATACTCCAGATGGATTGCTATTTAGGATACTCTGCAGTTTTGCAAGTTCATCTCCTTTTCAAAAGGAGCTCAATGCTTTCTCAGTACACCGCCTAGCCGCCTTGCATTCATAATTAATTATAGTTACCTAGTGCATTATTGCTGGTGTCTCCTCCTCCTGTGTTTCCTCATCACCCAGGGTGATTGGTCACGTGCTGTCCTGACATCATAAAGCTAGAGCAGGGTGTCATCTGACATGAGGGACAATCAGTTGCCTAGCAAGTGATAAGATAAATTTATCATGGTATTGAAATGGGTTGCAGGGTAAATAGGGCACCCAGCTTAAAAACCTAGATGGTTAGATGAATGAAACTGGGGCATTATTTGAGACTTGTGCATCTGTTTGAAGGTGCGGATAATCACAATGTTCTGGACTTCTCTATAGCTTAACTGATAGGGTTGTACTAAGATGAAGATGTTAAGATGTCGTTTATAGTTTTTATTATTCCCACAAACTATAGCGTAAACCTTCCTCCCTTAACTTATCAGATCACTTAATTGCTATTGGCGTATCATAACCTAAAAGAATTGAACTATAAAGGGGAAGCCTTCACTTGGCTGGCAATCACACCTATTTATCTAGGTCCTGATGTAGCTGCTAGTTGTGTAGAGAGTGTTGGCAAATGAGCCATAGAATTAAGATATGTACCCCAGTTTTATCTTGAAAACTGAGATTTTAATTTTTAGTAAGCTTTGGATTTTCACAATATTACTGTCTCCATAGTACTGATTATCAAGGCTTAGAAAATCCATTTATTATTGCTGTGTATTCGTTTGAAAATATTCAAGTTCTAATTGACTAACGGTGGACTTTTCCATCTGCAGAATATACTGAATGACCAGAGGTGGCAGTGCAGCAGAAGAGAATTTGTCTGCCTTCCTGATACCCAAAAAAATAAGCAATTCCTCAGCACTCTGCCATCCTTCATCAGTTTACATGGTAAGTCAAACTCACATTGAATACATTTGCTTGTCATTAAAAAAAGTTCATAGCATCTGAGGGCCCTGAGTACCTTTTTAGTGGGGTCTTTGGCATGATTATATTTCTGTCAAGACTGTAGAAAAATGGATGACGTTACGGTGATCATCATATTTTCATCAAAGACTTTGTCTCTAAAGCTGACAAAGCCTGTGTTAGATACCTGTGCTAATAACGTGTCCTCAGAGGACATTACTGTCTTTAAGGCTGGAATGAGTTGCCTTAATTTGGAGCAATGGTGTGACTTTCTCATGGAGTGAAGCTCATTTGACCTGTTTCCCTGCACTCTGTATGTGGGACTCTGATACTCCAGATGGATTGCTATTTAGGATACTCTGCAGTTTTGCAAGTTCATCTCCTTTTCAAAAGGAGCTCAATGCTTTCTCAGTACACCGCCTAGCCGCCTTGCATTCATAATTAATTATAGTTACCTAGTGCATTATTGCTGGTGTCTCCTCCTCCTGTGTTTCCTCATCACCCAGGGTGATTGGTCACGTGCTGTCCTGACATCATAAAGCTAGAGCAGGGTGTCATCTGACATGAGGGACAATCAGTTGCCTAGCAAGTGATAAGATAAATTTATCATGGTATTGAAATGGGTTGCAGGGTAAATAGGGCACCCAGCTTAAAAACCTAGATGGTTAGATGAATGAAACTGGGGCATTATTTGAGACTTGTGCATCTGTTTGAAGGTGCGGATAATCACAATGTTCTGGACTTCTCTATAGCTTAACTGATAGGGTTGTACTAAGATGAAGATGTTAAGATGTCGTTTATAGTTTTTATTATTCCCACAAACTATAGCGTAAACCTTCCTCCCTTAACTTATCAGATCACTTAATTGCTATTGGCGTATCATAACCTAAAAGAATTGAACTATAAAGGGGAAGCCTTCACTTGGCTGGCAATCACACCTATTTATCTAGGTCCTGATGTAGCTGCTAGTTGTGTAGAGAGTGTTGGCAAATGAGCCATAGAATTAAGATATGTACCCCAGTTTTATCTTGAAAACTGAGATTTTAATTTTTAGTAAGCTTTGGATTTTCACAATATTACTGTCTCCATAGTACTGATTATCAAGGCTTAGAAAATCCATTTATTATTGCTGTGTATTCGTTTGAAAATATTCAAGTTCTAATTGACTAACGGTGGACTTTTCCATCTGCAGAATATACTGAATGACCAGAGGTGGCAGTGCAGCAGAAGAGAATTTGTCTGCCTTCCTGATACCCAAAAAAATAAGCAATTCCTCAGCACTCTGCCATCCTTCATCAGTTTACATGGTAAGTCAAACTCACATTGAATACATTTGCTTGTCATTAAAAAAAGTTCATAGCATCTGAGGGCCCTGAGTACCTTTTTAGTGGGGTCTTTGGCATGATTATATTTCTGTCAAGACTGTAGAAAAATGGATGACGTTACGGTGATCATCATATTTTCATCAAAGACTTTGTCTCTAAAGCTGACAAAGCCTGTGTTAGATACCTGTGCTAATAACGTGTCCTCAGAGGACATTACTGTCTTTAAGGCTGGAATGAGTTGCCTTAATTTGGAGCAATGGTGTGACTTTCTCATGGAGTGAAGCTCATTTGACCTGTTTCCCTGCACTCTGTATGTGGGACTCTGATACTCCAGATGGATTGCTATTTAGGATACTCTGCAGTTTTGCAAGTTCATCTCCTTTTCAAAAGGAGCTCAATGCTTTCTCAGTACACCGCCTAGCCGCCTTGCATTCATAATTAATTATAGTTACCTAGTGCATTATTGCTGGTGTCTCCTCCTCCTGTGTTTCCTCATCACCCAGGGTGATTGGTCACGTGCTGTCCTGACATCATAAAGCTAGAGCAGGGTGTCATCTGACATGAGGGACAATCAGTTGCCTAGCAAGTGATAAGATAAATTTATCATGGTATTGAAATGGGTTGCAGGGTAAATAGGGCACCCAGCTTAAAAACCTAGATGGTTAGATGAATGAAACTGGGGCATTATTTGAGACTTGTGCATCTGTTTGAAGGTGCGGATAATCACAATGTTCTGGACTTCTCTATAGCTTAACTGATAGGGATGTACTAAGATGAAGATGTTAAGATGTCGTTTATAGTTTTTATTATTCCCACAAACTATAGCGTAAACCTTCCTCCCTTAACTTATCAGATCACTTAATTGCTATTGGCGTATCATAACCTAAAAGAATTGAACTATAAAGGGGAAGCCTTCACTTGGCTGGCAATCACACCTATTTATCTAGGTCCTGATGTAGCTGCTAGTTGTGTAGAGAGTGTTGGCAAATGAGCCATAGAATTAAGATATGTACCCCAGTTTTATCTTGAAAACTGAGATTTTAATTTTTAGTAAGCTTTGGATTTTCACAATATTACTGTCTCCATAGTACTGATTATCAAGGCTTAGAAAATCCATTTATTATTGCTGTGTATTCGTTTGAAAATATTCAAGTTCTAATTGACTAACGGTGGACTTTTCCATCTGCAGAATATACTGAATGACCAGAGGTGGCAGTGCAGCAGAAGAGAATTTGTCTGCCTTCCTGATACCCAAAAAAATAAGCAATTCCTCAGCACTCTGCCATCCTTCATCAGTTTACATGGTAAGTCAAACTCACATTGAATACATTTGCTTGTCATTAAAAAAAGTTCATAGCATCTGAGGGCCCTGAGTACCTTTTTAGTGGGGTCTTTGGCATGATTATATTTCTGTCAAGACTGTATAAAAATGGATGACGTTACGGTGATCATCATATTTTCATCAAAGACTTTGTCTCTAAAGCTGACAAAGCCTGTGTTAGATACCTGTGCTAATAATGTGTCCTCAGAGGACATTACTGTCTTTAAGGCTGGAATGAGTTGCCTTAATTTGGAGCAATGGCGTGACTTTCTCATGGAGTGAAGCTCATTTGACCTGTTTCCCTGCACTCTGTATGTGGGACTCTGATACTCCAGATGGATTGCTGTTTAGGATACTCTGCAGTTTTGCAACTCCATCTTCTTTTCAAAAGGAGCTCAATGCTTTCTCAGTACACCGCCTAGCCGCCTTGCAGTCATAATTAATTATACTTACCTAGTGCATTATTGCTGGTGTCTCCTCCTCCTGTGTTTCCTCATCACCCAGGGTGATTGGTCACGTGCTGTCCTGACATCATAAAGCTAGAGCAGGGTGTCATCTGACATGAGGGACAATCAGTTGCCTAGCAAGTGATAAGATAAATTTATCATGGTATTGAAATGGGTTGCAGGGTAAATAGGGCACCCAGCTTAAAACCTAGATGGTTAGATGAATGAAACTGGGGCATTATTTGAGACTTGTGCATCTGTTTGAAGTTGGGGATAATCACAATGTTCTGGACTTCTCTATAGCTTAACTGATAGGGATGTACTAAGATGAAGATGTTAAGATGTTGTTTATAGTTTTTATTATTCCCACTAACTATAGCGTAAACCTTCCTCCCTTAACTTATCAGATTACTTAATTGCTATTGGCGTATCATAACCTAAAAGAATTGCACTGAAAAGGGGACGCCTTCACTTGGCTGGCAATCACACCTATTTATCTAGGTCCTGATGTAGCTGCTAGTTGTGTAGAGAGTGTTGGCAAATGAGCCATAGAATTAAGATATGTATCCCAGTTTTATCTTGAAAACTGAGATTTTAATTTTTAGTAAGCTTTGGATTTTCACAATATTACTGTCTCCATAGTACTGATTATCAAGGCTTAGAAAATCCATTTATTATTGATGTGTATTCGTTTGAAAATATTCAAGTTCTAATTGACTAACGGTGGACTTTTCCATCTGCAGAATATACTGAATGACCAGAGGTGGCAGTGCAGCAGAAGAGAATTTGTCTGCCTTCCTGATACCCAAAAAAATAAGCAATTCCTCAGCACTCTGCCATCCTTCATCAGTTTACATGGTAAGTCAAACTCACATTGAATACATTTGCTTGTCATTAAAAAAAGTTCATAGCATCTGAGGGCCCTGAGTACCTTTTTAGTGGGGTCTTTGGCATGATTATATTTCTGTCAAGACTGTAGAAAAATGGATGACGTTACGGTGATCATCATATTTTCATCAAAGACTTTGTCTCTAAAGCTGACAAAGCCTGTGTTAGATACCTGTGCTAATAATGTGTCCTCAGAGGACATTACTGTCTTTAAGGCTGGAATGATTTGCCTTAATTTGGAGCAATGGCGTGACTTTCTCATGGAGTGAAGCTCATTTGACCTGTTTCCCTGCACTCTGTATGTGGGACTCTGATACTCCAGATGGATTGCTGTTTAGGATACTCTGCAGTTTTGCAAGTCCATCTCCTTTTCAAAAGGAGCTCAATGCTTTCTCAGTACACCGCCTAGCCGCCTTGCAGTCATAATTAATTTATAGTTACCTAGTGCATTATTGCTGGTGTCTCCTCCTCCTGTGTTTCCTCATCACCCAGGGTGATTGGTCACGTGCTGTCCTGACATCATAAAGCTAGAGCAGGGTGTCATCTGACATGAGGGAAAATCAGTTGCCTAGCAAGTGATAAGATAAATTTATCATGGTATTGAAATGGGTTGCAGGGTAAATAGCGCACCCAGCTTAAAACCTAGATGGTTAGATGAATGAAACTGGGGCATTATTTGAGACTTGTGCATCTGTTTGAAGGTGCGGATAATCACAATGTTCTGGACTTCTCTATAGCTTAACTGATAGGGATGTACTAAGATGAAGATGTTAAGATGTTGTTTATAGTTTTTATTATTCCCACTAACTATAGCGTAAACCTTCCTCCCTTAACTTATCAGATCACTTAATTGCTATTGGCGTATCATAACCTAAAAGAATTGCACTGAAAAGGGGACGCCTTCACTTGGCTGGCAATCACACCTATTTATCTAGGTCCTGATGTAGCTGCTAGTTGTGTAGAGAGTGTTGGCAAATGAGGCATAGAATTAAGATATGTACCCCAGTTTTATCTTGAAAATTGAGATTTTAATTTTTAGTAATCTTTGGATTTTCACAATATTACTGTCTCCATAGTACTGATTATCAAGGCTTAGAAAATCCATTTATTATTGCTGTGCATTCGTTTGAAAATATTCAAGTTCTAATTGACTAACGGTGGACTTTTCCATCTGCAGAATATACTGAATGACCAGAGGTGGCAGTGCAGCAGAAGAGAATTTGTCTGCCTTCCTGATACCCAAAAAAAATAAGCAATTCCTCAGCACTCTGCCATCCTTCATCAGTTTACATGGTAAGTCAAACTCACGTTGAATACATTTGCTTGTGATTAAAAAAGTTCATAGCATCTGAGGGCCCTGAGTACCTTTTTAGTGGGGTCTTTGGCATGATTATATTTCTGTCAAGACTGTAGAAAAATGGATGACGTTACGGTGATCATCATATTTTCATCAAAGACTTTGTCTCTAAAGCTGACAAAGCCTGTGTTAGATACCTGTGCTAATAACGTGTCCTCAGAGGACATTACTGTCTTTAAGGCTGGAATGAGTTGCCTTAATTTGGAGCAATGGTGTGACTTTCTCATGGAGTGAAGCTCATTTGACCTGTTTCCCTGCACTCTGTATGTGGGACTCTGATACTCCAGATGGATTGCTATTTAGGATACTCTGCAGTTTTGCAAGTTCATCTCCTTTTCAAAAGGAGCTCAATGCTTTCTCAGTACACCGCCTAGCCGCCTTGCATTCATAATTAATTATAGTTACCTAGTGCATTATTGCTGGTGTCTCCTCCTCCTGTGTTTCCTCATCACCCAGGGTGATTGGTCACGTGCTGTCCTGACATCATAAAGCTAGAGCAGGGTGTCATCTGACATGAGGGACAATCAGTTGCCTAGCAAGTGATAAGATAAATTTATCATGGTATTGAAATGGGTTGCAGGGTAAATAGGGCACCCAGCTTAAAAACCTAGATGGTTAGATGAATGAAACTGGGGCATTATTTGAGACTTGTGCATCTGTTTGAAGGTGCGGATAATCACAATGTTCTGGACTTCTCTATAGCTTAACTGATAGGGATGTACTAAGATGAAGATGTTAAGATGTCGTTTATAGTTTTTATTATTCCCACAAACTATAGCGTAAACCTTCCTCCCTTAACTTATCAGATCACTTAATTGCTATTGGCGTATCATAACCTAAAAGAATTGCACTATAAAGGGGAAGCCTTCACTTGGCTGGCAATCACACCTATTTATCTAGGTCCTGATGTAGCTGCTAGTTGTGTAGAGAGTGTTGGCAAATGAGGCATAGAATTAAGATATGTACCCCAGTTTTATCTTGAAAACTGAGATTTTAATTTTTAGTAATCTTTGGATTTTCACAATATTACTGTCTCCATAGTACTGATTATCAAGGCTTAGAAAATCCATTTATTATTGATGTGTATTCGTTTGAAAATATTCAAGTTCTAATTGACTAACGGTGGACTTTTCCATCTGCAGAATATACTGAATGACCAGAGGTGGCAGTGCAGCAGAAGAGAATTTGTCTGCCTTCCTGATACCCAAAAAAATAAGCAATTCCTCAGCACTCTGCCATCCTTCATCAGTTTACATGGTAAGTCAAACTCACATTGAATACATTTGCTTGTCATTAAAAAAAGTTCATAGCATCTGAGGGCCCTGAGTACCTTTTTAGTGGGGTCTTTGGCATGATTATATTTCTGTCAAGACTGTAGAAAAATGGATGACGTTACGGTGATCATCATATTTTCATCAAAGACTTTGTCTCTAAAGCTGACAAAGCCTGTGTTAGATACCTGTGCTAATAATGTGTCCTCAGAGGACATTACTGTCTTTAAGGCTGGAATGATTTGCCTTAATTTGGAGCAATGGCGTGACTTTCTCATGGAGTGAAGCTCATTTGACCTGTTTCCCTGCACTCTGTATGTGGGACTCTGATACTCCAGATGGATTGCTGTTTAGGATACTCTGCAGTTTTGCAAGTCCATCTCCTTTTCAAAAGGAGCTCAATGCTTTCTCAGTACACCGCCTAGCCGCCTTGCAGTCATAATTAATTTATAGTTACCTAGTGCATTATTGCTGGTGTCTCCTCCTCCTGTGTTTCCTCATCACCCAGGGTGATTGGTCACGTGCTGTCCTGACATCATAAAGCTAGAGCAGGGTGTCATCTGACATGAGGGAAAATCAGTTGCCTAGCAAGTGATAAGATAAATTTATCATGGTATTGAAATGGGTTGCAGGGTAAATAGCGCACCCAGCTTAAAACCTAGATGGTTAGATGAATGAAACTGGGGCATTATTTGAGACTTGTGCATCTGTTTGAAGGTGCGGATAATCACAATGTTCTGGACTTCTCTATAGCTTAACTGATAGGGATGTACTAAGATGAAGATGTTAAGATGTTGTTTATAGTTTTTATTATTCCCACTAACTATAGCGTAAACCTTCCTCCCTTAACTTATCAGATCACTTAATTGCTATTGGCGTATCATAACCTAAAAGAATTGCACTGAAAAGGGGACGCCTTCACTTGGCTGGCAATCACACCTATTTATCTAGGTCCTGATGTAGCTGCTAGTTGTGTAGAGAGTGTTGGCAAATGAGGCATAGAATTAAGATATGTACCCCAGTTTTATCTTGAAAATTGAGATTTTAATTTTTAGTAATCTTTGGATTTTCACAATATTACTGTCTCCATAGTACTGATTATCAAGGCTTAGAAAATCCATTTATTATTGCTGTGCATTCGTTTGAAAATATTCAAGTTCTAATTGACTAACGGTGGACTTTTCCATCTGCAGAATATACTGAATGACCAGAGGTGGCAGTGCAGCAGAAGAGAATTTGTCTGCCTTCCTGATACCCAAAAAAAATAAGCAATTCCTCAGCACTCTGCCATCCTTCATCAGTTTACATGGTAAGTCAAACTCACGTTGAATACATTTGCTTGTGATTAAAAAAGTTCATAGCATCTGAGGGCCCTGAGTACCTTTTTAGTGGGGTCTTTGGCATGATTATATTTCTGTCAAGACTGTAGAAAAATGGATGACGTTACGGTGATCATCATATTTTCATCAAAGACTTTGTCTCTAAAGCTGACAAAGCCTGTGTTAGATACCTGTGCTAATAACGTGTCCTCAGAGGACATTACTGTCTTTAAGGCTGGAATGAGTTGCCTTAATTTGGAGCAATGGTGTGACTTTCTCATGGAGTGAAGCTCATTTGACCTGTTTCCCTGCACTCTGTATGTGGGACTCTGATACTCCAGATGGATTGCTATTTAGGATACTCTGCAGTTTTGCAAGTTCATCTCCTTTTCAAAAGGAGCTCAATGCTTTCTCAGTACACCGCCTAGCCGCCTTGCATTCATAATTAATTATAGTTACCTAGTGCATTATTGCTGGTGTCTCCTCCTCCTGTGTTTCCTCATCACCCAGGGTGATTGGTCACGTGCTGTCCTGACATCATAAAGCTAGAGCAGGGTGTCATCTGACATGAGGGAAAATCAGTTGCCTAGCAAGTGATAAGATAAATTTATCATGGTATTGAAATGGGTTGCAGGGTAAATAGCGCACCCAGCTTAAAACCTAGATGGTTAGATGAATGAAACTGGGGCATTATTTGAGACTTGTGCATCTGTTTGAAGGTGCGGATAATCACAATGTTCTGGACTTCTCTATAGCTTAACTGATAGGGATGTACTAAGATGAAGATGTTAAGATGTTGTTTATAGTTTTTATTATTCCCACTAACTATAGCGTAAACCTTCCTCCCTTAACTTATCAGATCACTTAATTGCTATTGGCGTATCATAACCTAAAAGAATTGCACTGAAAAGGGGACGCCTTCACTTGGCTGGCAATCACACCTATTTATCTAGGTCCTGATGTAGCTGCTAGTTGTGTAGAGAGTGTTGGCAAATGAGGCATAGAATTAAGATATGTACCCCAGTTTTATCTTGAAAATTGAGATTTTAATTTTTAGTAATCTTTGGATTTTCACAATATTACTGTCTCCATAGTACTGATTATCAAGGCTTAGAAAATCCATTTAGTATTGCTGTGCATTCGTTTGAAAATATTCAAGTTCTAATTGACTAACGGTGGACTTTTCCATCTGCAGAATATACTGAATGACCAGAGGTGGCAGTGCAGCAGAAGAGAATTTGTCTGCCTTCCTGATACCCAAAAAAAATAAGCAATTCCTCAGCACTCTGCCATCCTTCATCAGTTTACATGGTAAGTCAAACTCACGTTGAATACATTTGCTTGTGATTAAAAAAGTTCATAGCATCTGAGGGCCCTGAGTACCTTTTTAGTGGGGTCTTTGGCATGATTATATTTCTGTCAAGACTGTAGAAAAATGGATGACGTTACGGTGATCATCATATTTTCATCAAAGACTTTGTCTCTAAAGCTGACAAAGCCTGTGTTAGATACCTGTGCTAATAACGTGTCCTCAGAGGACATTACTGTCTTTAAGGCTGGAATGAGTTGCCTTAATTTGGAGCAATGGTGTGACTTTCTCATGGAGTGAAGCTCATTTGACCTGTTTCCCTGCACTCTGTATGTGGGACTCTGATACTCCAGATGGATTGCTATTTAGGATACTCTGCAGTTTTGCAAGTTCATCTCCTTTTCAAAAGGAGCTCAATGCTTTCTCAGTACACCGCCTAGCCGCCTTGCATTCATAATTAATTATAGTTACCTAGTGCATTATTGCTGGTGTCTCCTCCTCCTGTGTTTCCTCATCACCCAGGGTGATTGGTCACGTGCTGTCCTGACATCATAAAGCTGGAGCAGGGTGTCATCTGACATGAGGGACAATCAGTTGCCTAGCAAGTGATAAGATAAATTTATCATGGTATTGAAATGGGTTGCAGGGTAAATAGGGCACCCAGCTTAAAAACCTAGATGGTTAGATGAATGAAACTGGGGCATTATTTGAGACTTGTGCATCTGTTTGAAGGTGCGGATAATCACAATGTTCTGGACTTCTCTATAGCTTAACTGATAGGGATGTACTAAGATGAAGATGTTAAGATGTCGTTTATAGTTTTTATTATTCCCACAAACTATAGCGTAAACCTTCCTCCCTTAACTTATCAGATCACTTAATTGCTATTGGCGTATCATAACCTAAAAGAATTGCACTATAAAGGGGAAGCCTTCACTTGGCTGGCAATCACACCTATTTATCTAGGTCCTGATGTAGCTGCTAGTTGTGTAGAGAGTGTTGGCAAATGAGGCATAGAATTAAGATATGTACCCCAGTTTTATCTTGAAAACTGAGATTTTAATTTTTAGTAATCTTTGGATTTTCACAATATTACTGTCTCCATAGTACTGATTATCAAGGCTTAGAAAATCCATTTATTATTGCTGTGCATTCGTTTGAAAATATTCAAGTTCTAATTGACTAACGGTGGACTTTTCCATCTGCAGAATATACTGAATGACCAGAGGTGGCAGTGCAGCAGAAGAGAATTTGTCTGCCTTCCTGATACCCAAAAAAATAAGCAATTCCTCAGCACTCTGCCATCCTTCATCAGTTTACATGGTAAGTCAAACTCACATTGAATACATTTGCTTGTCATTAAAAAAAGTTCATAGCATCTGAGGGCCCTGAGTACCTTTTTAGTGGGGTCTTTGGCATGATTATATTTCTGTCAAGACTGTAGAAAAATGGATGACGTTACGGTGATCATCATATTTTCATCAAAGACTTTGTCTCTA
Source organism: Lissotriton vulgaris (assembly GCF_964263255.1). Classification (NCBI taxonomy): domain Eukaryota; kingdom Metazoa; phylum Chordata; class Amphibia; order Caudata; family Salamandridae; genus Lissotriton; species Lissotriton vulgaris. The sequence continues at coordinate 1,356,980,423 of NC_141695.1, forward strand.
AAGCTGACAAAGCCTGTGTTAGATACCTGTGCTAATAATGTGTCCTCAGAGGACATTACTGTCTTTAAGGCTGGAATGATTTGCCTTAATTTGGAGCAATGGCGTGACTTTCTCATGGAGTGAAGCTCATTTGACCTGTTTCCCTGCACTCTGTATGTGGGACTCTGATACTCCAGATGGATTGCTGTTTAGGATACTCTGCAGTTTTGCAAGTCCATCTCCTTTTCAAAAGGAGCTCAATGCTTTCTCAGTACACCGCCTAGCCGCCTTGCAGTCATAATTAATTTATAGTTACCTAGTGCATTATTGCTGGTGTCTCCTCCTCCTGTGTTTCCTCATCACCCAGGGTGATTGGTCACGTGCTGTCCTGACATCATAAAGCTGGAGCAGGGTGTCATCTGACATGAGGGACAATCAGTTGCCTAGCAAGTGATAAGATAAATTTATCATGGTATTGAAATGGGTTGCAGGGTAAATAGCGCACCCAGCTTAAAACCTAGATGGTTAGATGAATGAAACTGGGGCATTATTTGAGACTTGTGCATCTGTTTGAAGGTGCGGATAATCACAATGTTCTGGACTTCTCTATAGCTTAACTGATAGGGATGTACTAAGATGAAGATGTTAAGATGTCGTTTATAGTTTTTATTATTCCCACAAACTATAGCGTAAACCTTCCTCCCTTAACTTATCAGATCACTTAATTGCTATTGGCGTATCATAACCTAAAAGAATTGCACTATAAAGGGGAAGCCTTCACTTGGCTGGCAATCACACCTATTTATCTAGGTCCTGATGTAGCTGCTAGTTGTGTAGAGAGTGTTGGCAAATGAGGCATAGAATTAAGATATGTACCCCAGTTTTATCTTGAAAACTGAGATTTTAATTTTTAGTAATCTTTGGATTTTCACAATATTACTGTCTCCATAGTACTGATTATCAAGGCTTAGAAAATCCATTTATTATTGCTGTGCATTCGTTTGAAAATATTCAAGTTCTAATTGACTAACGGTGGACTTTTCCATCTGCAGAATATACTGAATGACCAGAGGTGGCAGTGCAGCAGAAGAGAATTTGTCTGCGTTCCTGAGACCCAAAAAAAAAGCAAATCCTCAGCACTCTGCCATCCTTCATCAGTTTACATGGTAAGTCAAACTCACGTTGAATACATTTGCTTGTCATTAAAAAAGTTCTTAGCATCTGAGGGACCTGAGTACCTTTTTAGTGGGGTCTTTGGCATGATTATATTTCTGTCAAGACTGTAGAAAAATGGATGACGTTACGGTGATCATCATGTTTTCATCAAAGACTTTGTCTCTAAAGCTGACACAGCCTGTGTTAGATACCTGTGCTAATAATGTGTCCTCAGAAGACATTACTGTCTTTAAGGCTGGAATGAGTTGCCTTAATTTGGAGCAATGGCGTGACTTTCTCATGGAGTGAAGCTCATTTGACCTGTTTCCCTGCACTCTGTATGTGGGACTCTGATACTCCAGATGGATTGCTGTTTAGGATACTCTGCAGTTTTGCAAGTCCATCTCCTTTTCAAAAGGAGCTCAATGCTTTCTCAGTACACCGCCTAGCCGCCTTGCAGTCATAATTAATTATAGTTACCTAGTGCATTATTGCTGGTGTGTCCTCCTCCTGTGTTTCCTCGTCACCCAGGGTGATTGGTCACGTGCTGTCCTGACATCATAAAGCTAGAGCAGGGTGTCATCTGACATGAGGGACAATCAGTTGCCTAGCAAGTGATAAGATAAATTTATCATGGTATTGAAATGGGTTGCAGGGTAAATAGGGCAACCAGCTTAAAACCTAGATGGTTAGATGAATGAAACTGGGGCATTATTTGAGACTTGTGCATCTGTTTGAAGGTGCGGATAATCACAATGTTCTGGACTTCTCTATAGCTTAACTGATAGGGATGTACTAAGATGAAGATGTTAAGATGTCGTTTATAGTTTTTATTATTCCCACAAACTATAGCGTAAACCTTCCTCCCTTAACTTATCAGATCACTTAATTGCTATTGGCGTATCATAACCTAAAAGAATTGAACTATAAAGGGGAAGCCTTCACTTGGCTGGCAATCACACCTATTTATCTAGGTCCTGATGTAGCTGCTAGTTGTGTAGAGAGTGTTGGCAAATGAGCCATAGAATTAAGATATGTACCCCAGTTTTATCTTGAAAACTGAGATTTTAATTTTTAGTAAGCTTTGGATTTTCACAATATTACTGTCTCCATAGTACTGATTATCAAGGCTTAGAAAATCCATTTATTATTGCTGTGTATTCGTTTGAAAATATTCAAGTTCTAATTGACTAACGGTGGACTTTTCCATCTGCAGAATATACTGAATGACCAGAGGTGGCAGTGCAGCAGAAGAGAATTTGTCTGCCTTCCTGATACCCAAAAAAATAAGCAATTCCTCAGCACTCTGCCATCCTTCATCAGTTTACATGGTAAGTCAAACTCACATTGAATACATTTGCTTGTCATTAAAAAAAGTTCATAGCATCTGAGGGCCCTGAGTACCTTTTTAGTGGGGTCTTTGGCATGATTATATTTCTGTCAAGACTGTAGAAAAATGGATGACGTTACGGTGATCATCATATTTTCATCAAAGACTTTGTCTCTAAAGCTGACAAAGCCTGTGTTAGATACCTGTGCTAATAATGTGTCCTCAGAGGACATTACTGTCTTTAAGGCTGGAATGAGTTGCCTTAATTTGGAGCAGTGGCGTGACTTTCTCATGGATTGAAGCTCATTTGACCTGTTTCCCTGCACTCTGTATGTGGGACTCTGATACTCCTGATGGATTGCTGTTTAGGATACTCTGCAGTTTTGCAACTCCATCTTCTTTTCAAAAGGAGCTCAATGCTTTCTCAGTACACCGCCTAGCCGCCTTGCAGTCATAATTAATTATAGTTACCTAGTGCATTATTGCTGGTGTCTCCTCCTCCTGTGTTTCCTCATCACCCAGGGTGATTGGTCACGTGCTGTCCTGACATCATAAAGCTAGAGCAGGGTGTCATCTGACATGAGGGAAAATCAGTTGCCTAGCAAGTGATAAGATAAATTTATCATGGTATTGAAATGGGTTGCAGGGTAAATAGCGCACCCAGCTTAAAACCTAGATGGTTAGATGAATGAAACTGGGGCATTATTTGAGACTTGTGCATCTGTTTGAAGGTGCGGATAATCACAATGTTCTGGACTTCTCTATAGCTTAACTGATAGGGATGTACTAAGATGAAGATGTTAAGATGTTGTTTATAGTTTTTATTATTCCCACTAACTATAGCGTAAACCTTCCTCCCTTAACTTATCAGATCACTTAATTGCTATTGGCGTATCATAACCTAAAAGAATTGCACTGAAAAGGGGACGCCTTCACTTGGCTGGCAATCACACCTATTTATCTAGGTCCTGATGTAGCTGCTAGTTGTGTAGAGAGTGTTGGCAAATGAGGCATAGAATTAAGATATGTACCCCAGTTTTATCTTGAAAATTGAGATTTTAATTTTTAGTAATCTTTGGATTTTCACAATATTACTGTCTCCATAGTACTGATTATCAAGGCTTAGAAAATCCATTTATTATTGCTGTGCATTCGTTTGAAAATATTCAAGTTCTAATTGACTAACGGTGGACTTTTCCATCTGCAGAATATACTGAATGACCAGAGGTGGCAGTGCAGCAGAAGAGAATTTGTCTGCCTTCCTGATACCCAAAAAAAATAAGCAATTCCTCAGCACTCTGCCATCCTTCATCAGTTTACATGGTAAGTCAAACTCACGTTGAATACATTTGCTTGTGATTAAAAAAGTTCATAGCATCTGAGGGCCCTGAGTACCTTTTTAGTGGGGTCTTTGGCATGATTATATTTCTGTCAAGACTGTAGAAAAATGGATGACGTTACGGTGATCATCATATTTTCATCAAAGACTTTGTCTCTAAAGCTGACAAAGCCTGTGTTAGATACCTGTGCTAATAACGTGTCCTCAGAGGACATTACTGTCTTTAAGGCTGGAATGAGTTGCCTTAATTTGGAGCAATGGTGTGACTTTCTCATGGAGTGAAGCTCATTTGACCTGTTTCCCTGCACTCTGTATGTGGGACTCTGATACTCCAGATGGATTGCTATTTAGGATACTCTGCAGTTTTGCAAGTTCATCTCCTTTTCAAAAGGAGCTCAATGCTTTCTCAGTGCACCGCCTAGCCGCCTTGCATTCATAATTAATTATAGTTACCTAGTGCATTATTGCTGGTGTCTCCTCCTCCTGTGTTTCCTCATCACCCAGGGTGATTGGTCACGTGCTGTCCTGACATCATAAAGCTAGAGCAGGGTGTCATCTGACATGAGGGAAAATCAGTTGCCTAGCAAGTGATAAGATAAATTTATCATGGTATTGAAATGGGTTGCAGGGTAAATAGCGCACCCAGCTTAAAACCTAGATGGTTAGATGAATGAAACTGGGGCATTATTTGAGACTTGTGCATCTGTTTGAAGGTGCGGATAATCACAATGTTCTGGACTTCTCTATAGCTTAACTGATAGGGATGTACTAAGATGAAGATGTTAAGATGTTGTTTATAGTTTTTATTATTCCCACTAACTATAGCGTAAACCTTCCTCCCTTAACTTATCAGATCACTTAATTGCTATTGGCGTATCATAACCTAAAAGAATTGCACTGAAAAGGGGACGCCTTCACTTGGCTGGCAATCACACCTATTTATCTAGGTCCTGATGTAGCTGCTAGTTGTGTAGAGAGTGTTGGCAAATGAGGCATAGAATTAAGATATGTACCCCAGTTTTATCTTGAAAATTGAGATTTTAATTTTTAGTAATCTTTGGATTTTCACAATATTACTGTCTCCATAGTACTGATTATCAAGGCTTAGAAAATCCATTTATTATTGCTGTGCATTCGTTTGAAAATATTCAAGTTCTAATTGACTAACGGTGGACTTTTCCATCTGCAGAATATACTGAATGACCAGAGGTGGCAGTGCAGCAGAAGAGAATTTGTCTGCCTTCCTGATACCCAAAAAAAATAAGCAATTCCTCAGCACTCTGCCATCCTTCATCAGTTTACATGGTAAGTCAAACTCACGTTGAATACATTTGCTTGTGATTAAAAAAGTTCATAGCATCTGAGGGCCCTGAGTACCTTTTTAGTGGGGTCTTTGGCATGATTATATTTCTGTCAAGACTGTAGAAAAATGGATGACGTTACGGTGATCATCATATTTTCATCAAAGACTTTGTCTCTAAAGCTGACAAAGCCTGTGTTAGATACCTGTGCTAATAACGTGTCCTCAGAGGACATTACTGTCTTTAAGGCTGGAATGAGTTGCCTTAATTTGGAGCAATGGTGTGACTTTCTCATGGAGTGAAGCTCATTTGACCTGTTTCCCTGCACTCTGTATGTGGGACTCTGATACTCCAGATGGATTGCTATTTAGGATACTCTGCAGTTTTGCAAGTTCATCTCCTTTTCAAAAGGAGCTCAATGCTTTCTCAGTACACCGCCTAGCCGCCTTGCATTCATAATTAATTATAGTTACCTAGTGCATTATTGCTGGTGTCTCCTCCTCCTGTGTTTCCTCATCACCCAGGGTGATTGGTCACGTGCTGTCCTGACATCATAAAGCTGGAGCAGGGTGTCATCTGACATGAGGGACAATCAGTTGCCTAGCAAGTGATAAGATAAATTTATCATGGTATTGAAATGGGTTGCAGGGTAAATAGGGCACCCAGCTTAAAAACCTAGATGGTTAGATGAATGAAACTGGGGCATTATTTGAGACTTGTGCATCTGTTTGAAGGTGCGGATAATCACAATGTTCTGGACTTCTCTATAGCTTAACTGATAGGGATGTACTAAGATGAAGATGTTAAGATGTCGTTTATAGTTTTTATTATTCCCACAAACTATAGCGTAAACCTTCCTCCCTTAACTTATCAGATCACTTAATTGCTATTGGCGTATCATAACCTAAAAGAATTGCACTATAAAGGGGAAGCCTTCACTTGGCTGGCAATCACACCTATTTATCTAGGTCCTGATGTAGCTGCTAGTTGTGTAGAGAGTGTTGGCAAATGAGGCATAGAATTAAGATATGTACCCCAGTTTTATCTTGAAAACTGAGATTTTAATTTTTAGTAATCTTTGGATTTTCACAATATTACTGTCTCCATAGTACTGATTATCAAGGCTTAGAAAATCCATTTATTATTGCTGTGCATTCGTTTGAAAATATTCAAGTTCTAATTGACTAACGGTGGACTTTTCCATCTGCAGAATATACTGAATGACCAGAGGTGGCAGTGCAGCAGAAGAGAATTTGTCTGCGTTCCTGAGACCCAAAAAAAAAGCAAATCCTCAGCACTCTGCCATCCTTCATCAGTTTACATGGTAAGTCAAACTCACGTTGAATACATTTGCTTGTCATTAAAAAAGTTCTTAGCATCTGAGGGACCTGAGTACCTTTTTAGTGGGGTCTTTGGCATGATTATATTTCTGTCAAGACTGTAGAAAAATGGATGACGTTACGGTGATCATCATGTTTTCATCAAAGACTTTGTCTCTAAAGCTGACACAGCCTGTGTTAGATACCTGTGCTAATAATGTGTCCTCAGAAGACATTACTGTCTTTAAGGCTGGAATGAGTTGCCTTAATTTGGAGCAATGGCGTGACTTTCTCATGGAGTGAAGCTCATTTGACCTGTTTCCCTGCACTCTGTATGTGGGACTCTGATACTCCAGATGGATTGCTGTTTAGGATACTCTGCAGTTTTGCAAGTCCATCTCCTTTTCAAAAGGAGCTCAATGCTTTCTCAGTACACCGCCTAGCCGCCTTGCAGTCATAATTAATTATAGTTACCTAGTGCATTATTGCTGGTGTGTCCTCCTCCTGTGTTTCCTCGTCACCCAGGGTGATTGGTCACGTGCTGTCCTGACATCATAAAGCTAGAGCAGGGTGTCATCTGACATGAGGGACAATCAGTTGCCTAGCAAGTGATAAGATAAATTTATCATGGTATTGAAATGGGTTGCAGGGTAAATAGGGCAACCAGCTTAAAACCTAGATGGTTAGATGAATGAAACTGGGGCATTATTTGAGACTTGTGCATCTGTTTGAAGGTGCGGATAATCACAATGTTCTGGACTTCTCTATAGCTTAACTGATAGGGATGTACTAAGATGAAGATGTTAAGATGTCGTTTATAGTTTTTATTATTCCCACAAACTATAGCGTAAACCTTCCTCCCTTAACTTATCAGATCACTTAATTGCTATTGGCGTATCATAACCTAAAAGAATTGAACTATAAAGGGGAAGCCTTCACTTGGCTGGCAATCACACCTATTTATCTAGGTCCTGATGTAGCTGCTAGTTGTGTAGAGAGTGTTGGCAAATGAGCCATAGAATTAAGATATGTACCCCAGTTTTATCTTGAAAACTGAGATTTTAATTTTTAGTAAGCTTTGGATTTTCACAATATTACTGTCTCCATAGTACTGATTATCAAGGCTTAGAAAATCCATTTATTATTGCTGTGTATTCGTTTGAAAATATTCAAGTTCTAATTGACTAACGGTGGACTTTTCCATCTGCAGAATATACTGAATGACCAGAGGTGGCAGTGCAGCAGAAGAGAATTTGTCTGCCTTCCTGATACCCAAAAAAATAAGCAATTCCTCAGCACTCTGCCATCCTTCATCAGTTTACATGGTAAGTCAAACTCACATTGAATACATTTGCTTGTCATTAAAAAAAGTTCATAGCATCTGAGGGCCCTGAGTACCTTTTTAGTGGGGTCTTTGGCATGATTATATTTCTGTCAAGACTGTAGAAAAATGGATGACGTTACGGTGATCATCATATTTTCATCAAAGACTTTGTCTCTAAAGCTGACAAAGCCTGTGTTAGATACCTGTGCTAATAATGTGTCCTCAGAGGACATTACTGTCTTTAAGGCTGGAATGAGTTGCCTTAATTTGGAGCAGTGGCGTGACTTTCTCATGGATTGAAGCTCATTTGACCTGTTTCCCTGCACTCTGTATGTGGGACTCTGATACTCCTGATGGATTGCTGTTTAGGATACTCTGCAGTTTTGCAACTCCATCTTCTTTTCAAAAGGAGCTCAATGCTTTCTCAGTACACCGCCTAGCCGCCTTGCAGTCATAATTAATTATAGTTACCTAGTGCATTATTGCTGGTGTCTCCTCCTCCTGTGTTTCCTCATCACCCAGGGTGATTGGTCACGTGCTGTCCTGACATCATAAAGCTAGAGCAGGGTGTCATCTGACATGAGGGAAAATCAGTTGCCTAGCAAGTGATAAGATAAATTTATCATGGTATTGAAATGGGTTGCAGGGTAAATAGCGCACCCAGCTTAAAACCTAGATGGTTAGATGAATGAAACTGGGGCATTATTTGAGACTTGTGCATCTGTTTGAAGGTGCGGATAATCACAATGTTCTGGACTTCTCTATAGCTTAACTGATAGGGATGTACTAAGATGAAGATGTTAAGATGTTGTTTATAGTTTTTATTATTCCCACTAACTATAGCGTAAACCTTCCTCCCTTAACTTATCAGATCACTTAATTGCTATTGGCGTATCATAACCTAAAAGAATTGCACTGAAAAGGGGACGCCTTCACTTGGCTGGCAATCACACCTATTTATCTAGGTCCTGATGTAGCTGCTAGTTGTGTAGAGAGTGTTGGCAAATGAGGCATAGAATTAAGATATGTACCCCAGTTTTATCTTGAAAATTGAGATTTTAATTTTTAGTAATCTTTGGATTTTCACAATATTACTGTCTCCATAGTACTGATTATCAAGGCTTAGAAAATCCATTTATTATTGCTGTGCATTCGTTTGAAAATATTCAAGTTCTAATTGACTAACGGTGGACTTTTCCATCTGCAGAATATACTGAATGACCAGAGGTGGCAGTGCAGCAGAAGAGAATTTGTCTGCCTTCCTGATACCCAAAAAAAATAAGCAATTCCTCAGCACTCTGCCATCCTTCATCAGTTTACATGGTAAGTCAAACTCACGTTGAATACATTTGCTTGTGATTAAAAAAGTTCATAGCATCTGAGGGCCCTGAGTACCTTTTTAGTGGGGTCTTTGGCATGATTATATTTCTGTCAAGACTGTAGAAAAATGGATGACGTTACGGTGATCATCATATTTTCATCAAAGACTTTGTCTCTAAAGCTGACAAAGCCTGTGTTAGATACCTGTGCTAATAACGTGTCCTCAGAGGACATTACTGTCTTTAAGGCTGGAATGAGTTGCCTTAATTTGGAGCAATGGTGTGACTTTCTCATGGAGTGAAGCTCATTTGACCTGTTTCCCTGCACTCTGTATGTGGGACTCTGATACTCCAGATGGATTGCTATTTAGGATACTCTGCAGTTTTGCAAGTTCATCTCCTTTTCAAAAGGAGCTCAATGCTTTCTCAGTGCACCGCCTAGCCGCCTTGCATTCATAATTAATTATAGTTACCTAGTGCATTATTGCTGGTGTCTCCTCCTCCTGTGTTTCCTCATCACCCAGGGTGATTGGTCACGTGCTGTCCTGACATCATAAAGCTAGAGCAGGGTGTCATCTGACATGAGGGAAAATCAGTTGCCTAGCAAGTGATAAGATAAATTTATCATGGTATTGAAATGGGTTGCAGGGTAAATAGCGCACCCAGCTTAAAACCTAGATGGTTAGATGAATGAAACTGGGGCATTATTTGAGACTTGTGCATCTGTTTGAAGGTGCGGATAATCACAATGTTCTGGACTTCTCTATAGCTTAACTGATAGGGATGTACTAAGATGAAGATGTTAAGATGTTGTTTATAGTTTTTATTATTCCCACTAACTATAGCGTAAACCTTCCTCCCTTAACTTATCAGATCACTTAATTGCTATTGGCGTATCATAACCTAAAAGAATTGCACTGAAAAGGGGACGCCTTCACTTGGCTGGCAATCACACCTATTTATCTAGGTCCTGATGTAGCTGCTAGTTGTGTAGAGAGTGTTGGCAAATGAGGCATAGAATTAAGATATGTACCCCAGTTTTATCTTGAAAATTGAGATTTTAATTTTTAGTAATCTTTGGATTTTCACAATATTACTGTCTCCATAGTACTGATTATCAAGGCTTAGAAAATCCATTTATTATTGCTGTGCATTCGTTTGAAAATATTCAAGTTCTAATTGACTAACGGTGGACTTTTCCATCTGCAGAATATACTGAATGACCAGAGGTGGCAGTGCAGCAGAAGAGAATTTGTCTGCCTTCCTGATACCCAAAAAAAATAAGCAATTCCTCAGCACTCTGCCATCCTTCATCAGTTTACATGGTAAGTCAAACTCACGTTGAATACATTTGCTTGTGATTAAAAAAGTTCATAGCATCTGAGGGCCCTGAGTACCTTTTTAGTGGGGTCTTTGGCATGATTATATTTCTGTCAAGACTGTAGAAAAATGGATGACGTTACGGTGATCATCATATTTTCATCAAAGACTTTGTCTCTAAAGCTGACAAAGCCTGTGTTAGATACCTGTGCTAATAACGTGTCCTCAGAGGACATTACTGTCTTTAAGGCTGGAATGAGTTGCCTTAATTTGGAGCAATGGTGTGACTTTCTCATGGAGTGAAGCTCATTTGACCTGTTTCCCTGCACTCTGTATGTGGGACTCTGATACTCCAGATGGATTGCTATTTAGGATACTCTGCAGTTTTGCAAGTTCATCTCCTTTTCAAAAGGAGCTCAATGCTTTCTCAGTACACCGCCTAGCCGCCTTGCATTCATAATTAATTATAGTTACCTAGTGCATTATTGCTGGTGTCTCCTCCTCCTGTGTTTCCTCATCACCCAGGGTGATTGGTCACGTGCTGTCCTGACATCATAAAGCTGGAGCAGGGTGTCATCTGACATGAGGGACAATCAGTTGCCTAGCAAGTGATAAGATAAATTTATCATGGTATTGAAATGGGTTGCAGGGTAAATAGGGCACCCAGCTTAAAAACCTAGATGGTTAGATGAATGAAACTGGGGCATTATTTGAGACTTGTGCATCTGTTTGAAGGTGCGGATAATCACAATGTTCTGGACTTCTCTATAGCTTAACTGATAGGGATGTACTAAGATGAAGATGTTAAGATGTCGTTTATAGTTTTTATTATTCCCACAAACTATAGCGTAAACCTTCCTCCCTTAACTTATCAGATCACTTAATTGCTATTGGCGTATCATAACCTAAAAGAATTGCACTATAAAGGGGAAGCCTTCACTTGGCTGGCAATCACACCTATTTATCTAGGTCCTGATGTAGCTGCTAGTTGTGTAGAGAGTGTTGGCAAATGAGGCATAGAATTAAGATATGTACCCCAGTTTTATCTTGAAAACTGAGATTTTAATTTTTAGTAATCTTTGGATTTTCACAATATTACTGTCTCCATAGTACTGATTATCAAGGCTTAGAAAATCCATTTATTATTGCTGTGCATTCGTTTGAAAATATTCAAGTTCTAATTGACTAACGGTGGACTTTTCCATCTGCAGAATATACTGAATGACCAGAGGTGGCAGTGCAGCAGAAGAGAATTTGTCTGCCTTCCTGATACCCAAAAAAATAAGCAATTCCTCAGCACTCTGCCATCCTTCATCAGTTTACATGGTAAGTCAAACTCACATTGAATACATTTGCTTGTCATTAAAAAAAGTTCATAGCATCTGAGGGCCCTGAGTACCTTTTTAGTGGGGTCTTTGGCATGATTATATTTCTGTCAAGACTGTAGAAAAATGGATGACGTTACGGTGATCATCATATTTTCATCAAAGACTTTGTCTCTAAAGCTGACAAAGCCTGTGTTAGATACCTGTGCTAATAATGTGTCCTCAGAGGACATTACTGTCTTTAAGGCTGGAATGATTTGCCTTAATTTGGAGCAATGGCGTGACTTTCTCATGGAGTGAAGCTCATTTGACCTGTTTCCCTGCACTCTGTATGTGGGACTCTGATACTCCAGATGGATTGCTGTTTAGGATACTCTGCAGTTTTGCAAGTCCATCTCCTTTTCAAAAGGAGCTCAATGCTTTCTCAGTACACCGCCTAGCCGCCTTGCAGTCATAATTAATTATAGTTACCTAGTGCATTATTGCTGGTGTGTCCTCCTCCTGTGTTTCCTCGTCACCCAGGGTGATTGGTCACGTGCTGTCCTGACATCATAAAGCTAGAGCAGGGTGTCATCTGACATGAGGGACAATCAGTTGCCTAGCAAGTGATAAGATAAATTTATCATGGTATTGAAATGGGTTGCAGGGTAAATAGGGCAACCAGCTTAAAACCTAGATGGTTAGATGAATGAAACTGGGGCATTATTTGAGACTTGTGCATCTGTTTGAAGGTGCGGATAATCACAATGTTCTGGACTTCTCTATAGCTTAACTGATAGGGATGTACTAAGATGAAGATGTTAAGATGTCGTTTATAGTTTTTATTATTCCCACAAACTATAGCGTAAACCTTCCTCCCTTAACTTATCAGATCACTTAATTGCTATTGGCGTATCATAACCTAAAAGAATTGAACTATAAAGGGGAAGCCTTCACTTGGCTGGCAATCACACCTATTTATCTAGGTCCTGATGTAGCTGCTAGTTGTGTAGAGAGTGTTGGCAAATGAGCCATAGAATTAAGATATGTACCCCAGTTTTATCTTGAAAACTGAGATTTTAATTTTTAGTAAGCTTTGGATTTTCACAATATTACTGTCTCCATAGTACTGATTATCAAGGCTTAGAAAATCCATTTATAATTGCTGTGTATTCGTTTGAAAATATTCAAGTTCTAATTGACTAACGGTGGACTTTTCCATCTGCAGAATATACTGAATGACCAGAGGTGGCAGTGCAGCAGAAGAGAATTTGTCTGCCTTCCTGATACCCAAAAAAATAAGCAATTCCTCAGCACTCTGCCATCCTTCATCAGTTTACATGGTAAGTCAAACTCACATTGAATACATTTGCTTGTCATTAAAAAAAGTTCATAGCATCTGAGGGCCCTGAGTACCTTTTTAGTGGGGTCTTTGGCATGATTATATTTCTGTCAAGACTGTAGAAAAATGGATGACGTTACGGTGATCATCATATTTTCATCAAAGACTTTGTCTCTAAAGCTGACAAAGCCTGTGTTAGATACCTGTGCTAATAATGTGTCCTCAGAGGACATTACTGTCTTTAAGGCTGGAATGAGTTGCCTTAATTTGGAGCAATGGCGTGACTTTCTCATGGATTGAAGCTCATTTGACCTGTTTCCCTGCACTCTGTATGTGGGACTCTGATACTCCTGATGGATTGCTGTTTAGGATACTCTGCAGTTTTGCAACTCCATCTTCTTTTCAAAAGGAGCTCAATGCTTTCTCAGTACACCGCCTAGCCGCCTTGCAGTCATAATTAATTATAGTTACCTAGTGCATTATTGCTGGTGTCTCCTCCTCCTGTGTTTCCTCATCACCCAGGGTGATTGGTCACGTGCTGTCCTGACATCATAAAGCTAGAGCAGGGTGTCATCTGACATGAGGGACCATCAGTTGCATAGCAAGTGATAAAATAAATTTATCATGGTATTGAAATGGGTTGCAGGGTAAATAGGGCACCCAGCTTAAAACCTAGATGGTTAGATGAATGAAACTGGGGCATTATTTGAGACTTGTGCATCTGTTTGAAGGTGCGGATAATCACAATGTTCTGGACTTCTCTATAGCTTAACTGATAGGGATGTACTAAGATGAAGATGTTAAGATGTTGTTTATAGTTTTTATTATTCCCACTAACTATAGCGTAAACCTTCCTCCCTTAACTTATCAGATCACTTAATTGCTATTGGCGTATCATAACCTAAAAGAATTGCACTGAAAAGGGGACGCCTTCACTTGGCTGGCAATCACACCTATTTATCTAGGTCCTGATGTAGCTGCTAGTTGTGTAGAGAGTGTTGGCAAAAGAGGCATAGAATTAAGATATGTACCCCAGTTTTATCTTGAAAACTGAGATTTTAATTTTTAGTAATCTTTGGATTTTCACAATATTACTGTCTCCATAGTACTGATTATCAAGGCTTAGAAAATCCATTTATTATTGCTGTGCATTCGTTTGAAAATATTCAAGTTCTAATTGACTAACGGTGGACTTTTCCATCTGCAGAATATACTGAATGACCAGAGGTGGCAGTGCAGCAGAAGAGAATTTGTCTGCCTTCCTGATACCCAATAAAAATAAGCAATTCCTCAGCACTCTGCCATCCTTCATCAGTTTACATGGTAAGTCAAACTCACGTTGAATACATTTGCTTGTGATTAAAAAAGTTCATAGCATCTGAGGGCCCTGAGTACCTTTTTAGTGGGGTCTTTGGCATGATTATATTTCTGTCAAGACTGTAGAAAAATGGATGACGTTACGGTGATCATCATATTTTCATCAAAGACTTTGTCTCTAAAGCTGACAAAGCCTGTGTTAGATACCTGTGCTAATAATGTGTCCTCAGAGGACATTACTGTCTTTAAGGCTGGAATGATTTGCCTTAATTTGGAGCAATGGCGTGACTTTCTCATGGAGTGAAGCTCATTTGACCTGTTTCCCTGCACTCTGTATGTGGGACTCTGATACTCCAGATGGATTGCTGTTTAGGATACTCTGCAGTTTTGCAAGTCCATCTCCTTTTCAAAAGGAGCTCAATGCTTTCTCAGTACACCGCCTAGCCGCCTTGCAGTCATAATTAATTTATAGTTACCTAGTGCATTATTGCTGGTGTCTCCTCCTCCTGTGTTTCCTCATCACCCAGGGTGATTGGTCACGTGCTGTCCTGACATCATAAAGCTAGAGCAGGGTGTCATCTGACATGAGGGAAAATCAGTTGCCTAGCAAGTGATAAGATAAATTTATCATGGTATTGAAATGGGTTGCAGGGTAAATAGCGCACCCAGCTTAAAACCTAGATGGTTAGATGAATGAAACTGGGGCATTATTTGAGACTTGTGCATCTGTTTGAAGGTGCGGATAATCACAATGTTCTGGACTTCTCTATAGCTTAACTGATAGGGATGTACTAAGATGAAGATGTTAAGATGTTGTTTATAGTTTTTATTATTCCCACTAACTATAGCGTAAACCTTCCTCCCTTAACTTATCAGATCACTTAATTGCTATTGGCGTATCATAACCTAAAAGAATTGCACTGAAAAGGGGACGCCTTCACTTGGCTGGCAATCACACCTATTTATCTAGGTCCTGATGTAGCTGCTAGTTGTGTAGAGAGTGTTGGCAAATGAGGCATAGAATTAAGATATGTACCCCAGTTTTATCTTGAAAATTGAGATTTTAATTTTTAGTAATCTTTGGATTTTCACAATATTACTGTCTCCATAGTACTGATTATCAAGGCTTGGAAAAGTCCACCGTTAGTCAATTAGAACTTGAATATTTTCAAACGAATGCACAGCAATAATAAATGGATTTTCTATCTGCAGAATATACTGAATGACCAGAGGTGGCAGTGCAGCAGAAGAGAATTTGTCTGCCTTCCTGATACCCAAAAAAAAAGCAAATCCTCAGCACTCTGCCATCCTTCATCAGTTTACATGGTAAGTCAAACTCACGTTGAATACATTTGCTTGTCATTAAAAAAGTTCTTAGCATCTGAGGGCCCTGAGTACCTTTTTAGTGGGGTCTTTGGCATGATTATATTTCTGTCAAGACTGTAGAAAAATGGATGACGTTACGGTGATCATCATATTTTCATCAAAGACTTTGTCTCTAAAGCTGACAAAGCCTGTGTTAGATACCTGTGCTAATAATGTGTCCTCAGAGGACATTACTGTCTTTAAGGCTGGAATGAGTTGCCCTAATTTGGAGCAATGGCGTGACTTTCTCATGGAGTGAAGCTCATTTGACCTGTTTCCCTGCACTCTGTATGTGGGACTCTGATACTCCTGATGGATTGCTGTTTAGGATACTCTGCAGTTTTGCAACTCCATCTTCTTTTCAAAAGGAGCTCAATGCTTTCTCAGTACACCGCCTAGCCGCCTTGCAGTCATAATTAATTATAGTTACCTAGTGCATTATTGCTGGTGTCTCCTCCTCCTGTGTTTCCTCATCACCCAGGGTGATTGGTCACGTGCTGTCCTGACATCATAAAGCTAGAGCAGGGTGTCATCTGACATGAGGGACAATCAGTTGCCTAGCAAGTGATAAGATAAATTTATCATGGTATTGAAATGGGTTGCAGGGTAAATAGGGCACCCAGCTTAAAACCTAGATGGTTAGATGAATGAAACTGGGGCATTATTTGAGACTTGTGCATCTGTTTGAAGGTGCGGATAATCACAATGTTCTGGACTTCTCTATAGCTTAACTGATAGGGATGTACTAAGATGAAGATGTTAAGATGTTGTTTATAGTTTTTATTATTCCCACTAACTATAGCGTAAACCTTCCTCCCTTAACTTATCAGATCACTTAATTGCTATTGGCGTATCATAACCTAAAAGAATTGCACTGAAAAGGGGACGCCTTCACTTGGCTGGCAATCACACCTATTTATCTAGGTCCTGATGTAGCTGCTAGTTGTGTAGAGAGTGTTGGCAAATGAGGCATAGAATTAAGATATGTACCCCAGTTTTATCTTGAAAACTGAGATTTTAATTTTTAGTAATCTTTGGATTTTCACAATATTACTGTCTCCATAGTACTGATTATCAAGGCTTAGAAAATCCATTTATTATTGCTGTGCATTCGTTTGAAAATATTCAAGTTCTAATTGACTAACGGTGGACTTTTCCATCTGCAGAATATACTGAATGACCAGAGGTGGCAGTGCAGCAGAAGAGAATTTGTCTGCCTTCCTGATACCCCAAAAAAATAAGCAATTCCTCAGCACTCTGCCATCCTTCATCAGTTTACATGGTAAGTCAAACTCACGTTGAATACATTTGCTTGTGATTAAAAAAGTTCATAGCATCTGAGGGCCCTGAGTACCTTTTTAGTGGGGTCTTTGGCATGATTATATTTCTGTCAAGACTGTAGAAAAATGGATGACGTTACGGTGATCATCATATTTTCATCAAAGACTTTGTCTCTAAAGCTGACAAAGCCTGTGTTAGATACCTGTGCTAATAACGTGTCCTCAGAGGACATTACTGTCTTTAAGGCTGGAATGAGTTGCCTTAATTTGGAGCAATGGTGTGACTTTCTCATGGAGTGAAGCTCATTTGACCTGTTTCCCTGCACTCTGTATGTGGGACTCTGATACTCCAGATGGATTGCTATTTAGGATACTCTGCAGTTTTGCAAGTTCATCTCCTTTTCAAAAGGAGCTCAATGCTTTCTCAGTACACCGCCTAGCCGCCTTGCATTCATAATTAATTATAGTTACCTAGTGCATTATTGCTGGTGTCTCCTCCTCCTGTGTTTCCTCATCACCCAGGGTGATTGGTCACGTGCTGTCCTGACATCATAAAGCTAGAGCAGGGTGTCATCTGACATGAGGGACAATCAGTTGCCTAGCAAGTGATAAGATAAATTTATCATGGTATTGAAATGGGTTGCAGGGTAAATAGGGCACCCAGCTTAAAAACCTAGATGGTTAGATGAATGAAACTGGGGCATTATTTGAGACTTGTGCATCTGTTTGAAGGTGCGGATAATCACAATGTTCTGGACTTCTCTATAGCTTAACTGATAGGGTTGTACTAAGATGAAGATGTTAAGATGTCGTTTATAGTTTTTATTATTCCCACAAACTATAGCGTAAACCTTCCTCCCTTAACTTATCAGATCACTTAATTGCTATTGGCGTATCATAACCTAAAAGAATTGAACTATAAAGGGGAAGCCTTCACTTGGCTGGCAATCACACCTATTTATCTAGGTCCTGATGTAGCTGCTAGTTGTGTAGAGAGTGTTGGCAAATGAGCCATAGAATTAAGATATGTACCCCAGTTTTATCTTGAAAACTGAGATTTTAATTTTTAGTAAGCTTTGGATTTTCACAATATTACTGTCTCCATAGTACTGATTATCAAGGCTTAGAAAATCCATTTATTATTGCTGTGTATTCGTTTGAAAATATTCAAGTTCTAATTGACTAACGGTGGACTTTTCCATCTGCAGAATATACTGAATGACCAGAGGTGGCAGTGCAGCAGAAGAGAATTTGTCTGCCTTCCTGATACCCAAAAAAATAAGCAATTCCTCAGCACTCTGCCATCCTTCATCAGTTTACATGGTAAGTCAAACTCACATTGAATACATTTGCTTGTCATTAAAAAAAGTTCATAGCATCTGAGGGCCCTGAGTACCTTTTTAGTGGGGTCTTTGGCATGATTATATTTCTGTCAAGACTGTAGAAAAATGGATGACGTTACGGTGATCATCATATTTTCATCAAAGACTTTGTCTCTAAAGCTGACAAAGCCTGTGTTAGATACCTGTGCTAATAACGTGTCCTCAGAGGACATTACTGTCTTTAAGGCTGGAATGAGTTGCCTTAATTTGGAGCAATGGTGTGACTTTCTCATGGAGTGAAGCTCATTTGACCTGTTTCCCTGCACTCTGTATGTGGGACTCTGATACTCCAGATGGATTGCTATTTAGGATACTCTGCAGTTTTGCAAGTTCATCTCCTTTTCAAAAGGAGCTCAATGCTTTCTCAGTACACCGCCTAGCCGCCTTGCATTCATAATTAATTATAGTTACCTAGTGCATTATTGCTGGTGTCTCCTCCTCCTGTGTTTCCTCATCACCCAGGGTGATTGGTCACGTGCTGTCCTGACATCATAAAGCTAGAGCAGGGTGTCATCTGACATGAGGGACAATCAGTTGCCTAGCAAGTGATAAGATAAATTTATCATGGTATTGAAATGGGTTGCAGGGTAAATAGGGCACCCAGCTTAAAAACCTAGATGGTTAGATGAATGAAACTGGGGCATTATTTGAGACTTGTGCATCTGTTTGAAGGTGCGGATAATCACAATGTTCTGGACTTCTCTATAGCTTAACTGATAGGGTTGTACTAAGATGAAGATGTTAAGATGTCGTTTATAGTTTTTATTATTCCCACAAACTATAGCGTAAACCTTCCTCCCTTAACTTATCAGATCACTTAATTGCTATTGGCGTATCATAACCTAAAAGAATTGAACTATAAAGGGGAAGCCTTCACTTGGCTGGCAATCACACCTATTTATCTAGGTCCTGATGTAGCTGCTAGTTGTGTAGAGAGTGTTGGCAAATGAGCCATAGAATTAAGATATGTACCCCAGTTTTATCTTGAAAACTGAGATTTTAATTTTTAGTAAGCTTTGGATTTTCACAATATTACTGTCTCCATAGTACTGATTATCAAGGCTTAGAAAATCCATTTATTATTGCTGTGTATTCGTTTGAAAATATTCAAGTTCTAATTGACTAACGGTGGACTTTTCCATCTGCAGAATATACTGAATGACCAGAGGTGGCAGTGCAGCAGAAGAGAATTTGTCTGCCTTCCTGATACCCAAAAAAATAAGCAATTCCTCAGCACTCTGCCATCCTTCATCAGTTTACATGGTAAGTCAAACTCACATTGAATACATTTGCTTGTCATTAAAAAAAGTTCATAGCATCTGAGGGCCCTGAGTACCTTTTTAGTGGGGTCTTTGGCATGATTATATTTCTGTCAAGACTGTAGAAAAATGGATGACGTTACGGTGATCATCATATTTTCATCAAAGACTTTGTCTCTAAAGCTGACAAAGCCTGTGTTAGATACCTGTGCTAATAACGTGTCCTCAGAGGACATTACTGTCTTTAAGGCTGGAATGAGTTGCCTTAATTTGGAGCAATGGTGTGACTTTCTCATGGAGTGAAGCTCATTTGACCTGTTTCCCTGCACTCTGTATGTGGGACTCTGATACTCCAGATGGATTGCTATTTAGGATACTCTGCAGTTTTGCAAGTTCATCTCCTTTTCAAAAGGAGCTCAATGCTTTCTCAGTACACCGCCTAGCCGCCTTGCATTCATAATTAATTATAGTTACCTAGTGCATTATTGCTGGTGTCTCCTCCTCCTGTGTTTCCTCATCACCCAGGGTGATTGGTCACGTGCTGTCCTGACATCATAAAGCTAGAGCAGGGTGTCATCTGACATGAGGGACAATCAGTTGCCTAGCAAGTGATAAGATAAATTTATCATGGTATTGAAATGGGTTGCAGGGTAAATAGGGCACCCAGCTTAAAAACCTAGATGGTTAGATGAATGAAACTGGGGCATTATTTGAGACTTGTGCATCTGTTTGAAGGTGCGGATAATCACAATGTTCTGGACTTCTCTATAGCTTAACTGATAGGGATGTACTAAGATGAAGATGTTAAGATGTCGTTTATAGTTTTTATTATTCCCACAAACTATAGCGTAAACCTTCCTCCCTTAACTTATCAGATCACTTAATTGCTATTGGCGTATCATAACCTAAAAGAATTGAACTATAAAGGGGAAGCCTTCACTTGGCTGGCAATCACACCTATTTATCTAGGTCCTGATGTAGCTGCTAGTTGTGTAGAGAGTGTTGGCAAATGAGCCATAGAATTAAGATATGTACCCCAGTTTTATCTTGAAAACTGAGATTTTAATTTTTAGTAAGCTTTGGATTTTCACAATATTACTGTCTCCATAGTACTGATTATCAAGGCTTAGAAAATCCATTTATTATTGCTGTGTATTCGTTTGAAAATATTCAAGTTCTAATTGACTAACGGTGGACTTTTCCATCTGCAGAATATACTGAATGACCAGAGGTGGCAGTGCAGCAGAAGAGAATTTGTCTGCCTTCCTGATACCCAAAAAAATAAGCAATTCCTCAGCACTCTGCCATCCTTCATCAGTTTACATGGTAAGTCAAACTCACATTGAATACATTTGCTTGTCATTAAAAAAAGTTCATAGCATCTGAGGGCCCTGAGTACCTTTTTAGTGGGGTCTTTGGCATGATTATATTTCTGTCAAGACTGTAGAAAAATGGATGACGTTACGGTGATCATCATATTTTCATCAAAGACTTTGTCTCTAAAGCTGACAAAGCCTGTGTTAGATACCTGTGCTAATAATGTGTCCTCAGAGGACATTACTGTCTTTAAGGCTGGAATGAGTTGCCTTAATTTGGAGCAATGGCGTGACTTTCTCATGGAGTGAAGCTCATTTGACCTGTTTCCCTGCACTCTGTATGTGGGACTCTGATACTCCTGATGGATTGCTGTTTAGGATACTCTGCAGTTTTGCAACTCCATCTTCTTTTCAAAAGGAGCTCAATGCTTTCTCAGTACACCGCCTAGCCGCCTTGCAGTCATAATTAATTATAGTTACCTAGTGCATTATTGCTGGTGTCTCCTCCTCCTGTGTTTCCTCATCACCCAGGGTGATTGGTCACGTGCTGTCCTGACATCATAAAGCTAGAGCAGGGTGTCATCTGACATGAGGGACCATCAGTTGCATAGCAAGTGATAAAATAAATTTATCATGGTATTGAAATGGGTTGCAGGGTAAATAGGGCACCCAGCTTAAAACCTAGATGGTTAGATGAATGAAACTGGGGCATTATTTGAGACTTGTGCATCTGTTTGAAGGTGCGGATAATCACAATGTTCTGGACTTCTCTATAGCTTAACTGATAGGGATGTACTAAGATGAAGATGTTAAGATGTTGTTTATAGTTTTTATTATTCCCACTAACTATAGCGTAAACCTTCCTCCCTTAACTTATCAGATCACTTAATTGCTATTGGCGTATCATAACCTAAAAGAATTGCACTGAAAAGGGGACGCCTTCACTTGGCTGGCAATCACACCTATTTATCTAGGTCCTGATGTAGCTGCTAGTTGTGTAGAGAGTGTTGGCAAATGAGGCATAGAATTAAGATATGTACCCCAGTTTTATCTTGAAAACTGAGATTTTAATTTTTAGTAATCTTTGGATTTTCACAATATTACTGTCTCCATAGTACTGATTATCAAGGCTTAGAAAATCCATTTATTATTGCTGTGCATTCGTTTGAAAATATTCAAGTTCTAATTGACTAACGGTGGACTTTTCCATCTGCAGAATATACTGAATGACCAGAGGTGGCAGTGCAGCAGAAGAGAATTTGTCTGCCTTCCTGATACCCAAAAAAAATAAGCAATTCCTCAGCACTCTGCCATCCTTCATCAGTTTACATGGTAAGTCAAACTCACGTTGAATACATTTGCTTGTGATTAAAAAAGTTCATAGCATCTGAGGGCCCTGAGTACCTTTTTAGTGGGGTCTTTGGCATGATTATATTTCTGTCAAGACTGTAGAAAAATGGATGACGTTACGGTGATCATCATATTTTCATCAAAGACTTTGTCTCTAAAGCTGACAAAGCCTGTGTTAGATACCTGTGCTAATAATGTGTCCTCAGAGGACATTACTGTCTTTAAGGCTGGAATGAGTTGCCTTAATTTGGAGCAATGGCGTGACGTTCTCATGGAGTGAAGCTCATTTGACCTGTTTCCCTGCACTCTGTATGTGGGACTCTGATACTCCAGATGGATTGCTGTTTAGGATACTCTGCAGTTTTGCAACTCCATTTCCTTTTAAAAAGGAGCTCAATGCTTTCTCAGTACACAGCCTAGCCGCCTTGCACTCATAATTAATTATAGTTACCTAGTGCATAATTGCTGATGTCTCCTCCTCCTGTGTTTCCTCCTCACCCAGGGTGATTGGTCACGTGCTGTCCTGACATCATAAAGCTGGAGCAGGGTGTCATCTGACATGAGGGACAGTCAGTTTCCTAGAAAGCGCTAAGATACATTTATCATGGTATTGAAATGGGTTGCAGGGTAAATAGGGCACCCAGCTTAAAACCTGTGGACTTTTCCATCTGCAGAATATACTGAATGACCAGAGGTGGCAGTGCAGCAGAAGGGAATTTGTCTGCGTTGCTGAGAACCCAAAAAAACCCCCCACAAGAAGCAATTCCTCAGCACTCTGCCTTCCTTCATCAATTTACATGGTAAGTCAAACTCAAGTTGAATACTTTTGCTTGTCATTAAATACGTTCATAGCATCTGAGGGCCCTCAATACCTTTTTAGTGGTGTCTTTGGCTTGATTCTATTTCTGTCAAGACTGTAGCAAAATGGATGATGTTACGGTGATCATCATATTTTATCAAAGACCCTCCACACCTAAAATTGTGAACAAAACATGTTGAAGAAGATGCCTACCATTGTGCCATGTCGGTGACCGATCCACACTTAATTTGCCTCTGAGTCGTGGTCGTGCCTCAGGCACAAAGTTGTGCTCGGACTGCAGGGTCATGCCTCCAAAAGCTTTGAGGGAACAGTCCATACAGCTGCCTTAGGCCTGGTGCTTGGCACCACACCATTTTCCCCGGAGGTCTGGTTCTCAATCCTGGTTGAGAGGAATGTCCATGAGAGCACTGCTCCTGAAGTCCTAAGTTCTTGTTCTCCCACTCGAAGTCATTGGGTCAGTCAAATAAGAGGCATAAGAAACACAGAGAAGTTTAAGCACACTTCAACTTCTTATCACATTGGGAAAAAGTGGGGGGCAACAATGCAAAAAGTGGCTGATGGATGAGAGTGTAAGAAAGTTGCCTAACTGTTGATGTACTTTGTGCCCTGGGTTCCTGCCAACCAGGTACCCCGGGCCTCACAGTCGATGTTCTTTCCTCAAAACTGCATTAAGAGAAAACCCAATTGGCAATCTTTGGCCACAGGTCAGTCCCTTGTAAATGGCCAGGGAAGGGCTCTAAGTGTGGCACAATAAGTACTGCATCCCTTAGAGGCCCTGTACCTTTACACACACACCCGGCCATTGCAGGCTGCGTATTATTTTGGTGCTGAACTCAGTGAAGAGTCGACATGGAACACATCCCTCTGTGCCATGCCTACAACCCACTGCCCTGGCATAGGTCAGCCACCACTCTAGCTTGGTGTACTATGCACCGGTAGCCTCGCCACTGGTATGAGCCCTGTACCCCTACAGTGTCTAAGCTAATTATTAGACATTTTAAGAGCAGTAAATCCATTAAGAGTATATGGTGTTGGGGGTGGCTAACTGGCCAAGATGGCGAATTCACTCTAGCGAGGCTCCGTCCTTCAGCCCGCAACTTCGTAATTTATCCTACGCTTTACAATGCCATTGGATAATGTTTTGAATGTGGCTTCTCACCAATAAGCCACACCCAATCACTGCACTCCCACCTGGGAGGCAAATATATCATTATACCTTTGAATAATATACACTTTTAAGCATGTCTTACCACCTCTGGCACAGCAAGACTGCAACACAAAACTGAAAAGGAGTTGTATTTAACAAAATGCAAAAACTATCACTTTTAGAATAAGGCTTGGGGTTTATTACATAATACTCTCTAAACAAAGGCTTATAATCTAAAGGCATGAATCAATACCTGAGCAAACTATAATACTGATTAATAAACAAGCAATAACTATATAAGATAAGATACACTGGACGTCCTGCAAGAGATCAGAAAGATATATATAGAGTAGAGCATCACTCTGGATGTGCACCTCCCACACCACAAAGAAAACACCTCAAACGATCACAGCCACTGGCTCACATCACAATGGCAAAATCGCAAAACTTAATACATCACCTGATGCATACACTGCCCACTTCTGGCCGGTGGAAGTTTTCACACAGGCGGGGATCAGAGCTCAGCAATCAGGGTTCAATCCGAGATAGATATATCTGCCTTCACTCAGAATCCAAAGTCCCAAACTTCCACTTCCACTTCCACCAGA
Source organism: Lissotriton vulgaris (assembly GCF_964263255.1). NCBI lineage: Eukaryota > Metazoa > Chordata > Amphibia > Caudata > Salamandridae > Lissotriton > Lissotriton vulgaris. The sequence continues at coordinate 1,357,005,299 of NC_141695.1, forward strand.
CCAGTGGAGGCTCCCCCTTTTAATACATGTGAAAACGTTGGTCGAAGCTTCTAGCAAGCCTCACCTCCTTTTCCCATCAGATTCCGTACCACTCCGTGCCAAGGACACAGCACCAGTTGATCAGGCCTTTGCATGCTAGTAGAAACCGGTTCTTATCAGAGGAATGTACAGGCTCCTTCTAGAAGTCATAGCAGAGTGCAGAAAACAAGTGAAAGCAAAACATAACTTCTCATCTAGAAAGGCTCAGAAGATGGAGACAGCTCAGTAAATGGAGTCGCTTAAGCACAGGCCACTAATGCAAGATGGCATAAGATTATGCCAAAGCCAATTGGCAAGCCCTGCCATTAAGCAACATAAAGTCAGACAACAGAATGGTCAAAGCCAATAGTAAGAACTCCTAATTCTCACCAATACCACATTCCTAAACAACTGCACGCCTTCAAATGCATATACCACACGCTCTGCTCTTGGCAAGACTGTTCCACTCTGTAACAACTCCCACTGAAAGACAGCAAGATTACAGAGCAGAAGAGAAGCAGGCAAATGCAGGACCATCCTACATTAAGGAACACACTAAAATCAATTAAAATGGTGATAGTTGGAGGTCATCATAGGGTGCCTGACTACAAAAGTAGCTCTTTCACTACAGATAATTAAAATAAACACTGCTGCACATGCCACGTTTGAGCCCGCTCCACACCGTCGGAGTCACGGAATCGCCGTCCTCACAGAATCTGCATCACAGGCCCACGCTGAGACTCTGAGCAGTGCTGAAAGGCGCATGACCATGAACGCTGTGATCCAACTGGCTCGCCTCGAAGGGAGAGGTGGTATTTGTGGAGCCTCTGAGGAGAGGTAAAGACAGCGGAGTCCAGCCCTGAATACTGCGTCACTGGCCTGCTCGGAACTACGGCAAGCACCCTACATGAAACAGGGAGTGCCTGCACGATGTTGAAGCATCAAACGGGATCCCTCCCCGTGACGGAAGTAAGTGAGCAGCGCTTCCAGCCTGGAATCCTACAGCGGTAGCCTCAAGAGGTTCACTGGGTGACTGGGTGCTGTGGCTTCTGGTCAGTTGTGACAGCCGACTGTGAAACCAGTGCTGAGGACCCTACCTGACGCCAACCTGCAAACTGATGTGGAGCTGGAGACCAACTTCAGTCCAAGGAACTTCAGACAGAATGGCTGCTACTGGCTTCTGTCTCCACTTAGTGGCGCCCGTGGCCCCGCACACAGTGTATTAAGAAACTGAGGCCCACAAGCTTGCTATATCACGGGCACAGGTGGCTCGAAGAGGTGACTGCGACTCCGGCCAGGGGATAGACCCAGAACGGCACGCAGAGGTGCAAGCCTGCTGAACGAGAGGTGGTGGAAGTGAGCGTGTAATATGAGCAATTGCAGATCTTCCCCCGGCTCGTGGAGGTGTGTGGCCTTTAGTTGTCCGCAGTGTATTGGAACGCGCCGGGTGCTCTCTGCCAGGTTAGAATCAGTGAAGAGACTGGAAGCTCTGAGGCCTCATTGTGGTCCCGGCCAAAGCGATGATGCAGGGGGCACTAAGAGACACGGCCAAGTCGACGTCCAGAAGTACAAGGAGATATATTCGCATGGGTGCGCCACTGAGTGGCAGCAGCACTCAACATCCTGACGCCCACACTGTGACCAATGGTATGCCTTAAGGACACAGTGAGAGGCTCGGAATATCTTACCAGTACCAGGCCCCCACGTAGCTCAAACTCCGACAAACCGCATGCTAGTATCCGCTACTCGTAAGATCCACCTGGGATCACGCCATGAAGCATAGCAGGGACATGAGTGATTGAGGACCATGAGACCACTGTCAGAGGTGCACCGAAGGGGCCATAGCTGCAACGTGGCCAAGGCTGAAACAGCAGATGCGCGTATCTGTCACGCGATCAAAACTGGGGCAGTCACACAGATACTTGCGCTGTTCCTGACCAGCGACCACCTGCCCAACGCAAGGAGGAAACCCCCCAGGAGACTTGGAGGATACAAAAGCCGCGGCGAGACAACCCGTACTCAAACCCAGTGTATGGCGACTGATCTACATAGGCACTGTGCCTGTGCCCGTGCGCCGTCTGCCTGTGTATTTAACATCAGGCCCAGCGCAGTCCGATCAAGAATCGGAGACATGGGGAGGAGCTACGCTGGCAAACAAGATTGCTGCTTAGGCTCCCGGCTCCGCCGACCTCCTATCCCGCCACAAAATCCTGTACATTATCCTGATTTTACACCTAGCCTCTGTGTGAATGAACTGTTCCCCACTCCGATGGTGAAATCCTGAAACTTTTATCGGCTGGTTTGACGAACTTACATTGAGTTGAAGATTGTGGCCTACTCCAGCGGAGAAGCAGGGGCCTCGAGTACTTGCACGGCCGGGCTGCAGTGCAACAACATCGGCCGGGAGACCTAGGCAGGGTCCGGTCAATCTGACTGGAGAATTCTTTTATGCCCGAATCTGGCGGCGATCTTTTCCATTGCTCAGCACTAATGGAGGAGTGACTTTGCTTGCTGTTGACTGTTGGTGGGGGTCCCCGTCCCGCAGACCCGGTATTGGTCCCTGCCGGGGTTCGGCGGGTCGGGGTCCTGGCCTGGGGCGTTAAACAGGGTGACCGCGGCCGCAGATAAAGACCGGTCACTCTCCGCATCTGCCAGTTCGTGATCCTGTTCGTCCCCCCCCGGAGATGCCAGATTCACCCGGGGAGGTGATTGTGATAGGTGTCAGGCGTGAGACTATGGATCGAACGGTGCTTGAGCCATCGCTGAGGTCAATATTAGCAGAGCTTTGGGCGTTTCATTCACACATGGATGTCTTATTGAACAAATTGGATACAAGCCTATCTGAGCTGAGATGCTGCTTGTGAAACCGGACCCTGCCTCACTGTTGGAACAGCAATCTGCAGCCATTCAAGCCGCGGCCATTTTGACTCCGTGCGAGGACCCCGTGAGGAAGCAGGTATTGGAATCATCGGATGGTGCCCTGGAGGACAGTGTTCCCAAGGTCGTGAGTGTACCGCCGAACCTTCCATCACTAGTGACTTTGGAGGTATCGAAAGGCGTTCCCCTCCCGGAGACTTTTATTGTTGACTTTTCTTCTATCTTGTGGTCATCTTCTCCCTTTTTGGTGACTTTACGACTCTGTGGCAAGATACATTGGGACAGTCCATCTAGGAGAGAGAATTTTTCTGCGTCTGAAGTTCTTGTGGACTTACCGTCTACGAGTTGTAACAGATTGATTCTTGATGACTTCCTTCTCCTCTATGACTCTTTTGTGTGCATTTGGGTCTCTCTGGGGGGGGTTTGTGTACCGGTTCGGAAGGGTCAAGGTTAAGATCAATTAGATCGGGACAGTTGGAGTGGCTTTTATGGGTGTTCGACCTGTAACTGTTTGATTTACGAGGCTGGGCGGTGTAGCACGGTGCCCCCTCATTTCTTCAATAAGGGTTGTCATACATTGGTCTTTTTGCGATAGGGGGTCTGTTTCTGGCAGGGGGACTAAGGGTGCTGGGAGCCCATACGGATATGCCCTCCTTCATTCTTTTACCTACTTTTACGGTTTTAGTTATTTGGGGCTACAGGCATGCTGCTAGTGGGGTTAGGCTGTAGCCATCTGCAGGGGTGCAGGGTGGGAGGTTGGATGTTTTTTTTATTTTGGCTTTATTTATTTCTATGGGCTTTTTCTTCCTCCTTTTTTTTTCTTTTAAGATCAGTATAGCTGCGAATCATCCTGATTTTTATTGTGTACTCGTATTTAGTGCCCATGCTTCTTACATTATCCTATTTTCGGGTGGGCAGGCCCTGAGAACTGGCGCTTAGGTAGAACGTATATTGTATTGTTGTTTACACCTGTTCATATACTTTGGCACCAGCGTTCCAATTATAGCTGTTTCTACGTGCATATCCTGTCTCTTGACCTGTACCCCTTATACTTTTGTTTGATTGTATGGCACCTGATCCGTTTATTTATTTAGATAACATAAAAAGAAACCTCTGTCTCATCCTGTGACTTAGTTGTGAGTTCTAATACAAGTTCTATCCTGAATCGCTGCCGGATCTCGGGGTTGTCGGCTGAGGAGCTGTGTCATACCGTGATTTAGCGGCCGGCCCTTGCGGTTGTAGGCCCATGCTTGTATTGTTATTGGATGTTACAATAAAGGTTTAAAAAAAAAAAAGAATCCAAGACATCAGGCACCTCCAGAACATCTACCCTGGAGTCCAAAATCGATTCTGTGCTCCAAGTAGCCACGCAGCTTGGCGAAGCACTAACACAGACCTGTACATCACTTGAAGGCCGTATTGACAAGGTCACAACGGATTTCACACTCTTACATGCCGATCACAAGAAATTGACCGGGAGAGTCCGTGATCTTGAGAAGGAAGTCTAAGAATGTCGCCCCAGTGGCCAAAGAAATGGCCGTAGAAGTGCATCACTTCATAGCCAAATTCCATTCCCTGGAGAGCAGACTGGAGGACCCAGAAGGCAGGTCATGAAGAAACAATGTGCATGTGGTGGGACTGCCAGAGGGTACGGAAGGAGGAGATTCAGTGGCATACACTGAGGCCTGGTTGCAGTCTCTAATGCCCGCAGGTGCGCTCTCTTCCTTCTATGCAGTGGAAAGGGCACACAGGGTGCAGTCGAGTTGCCCACCACCGGGTACTGGGCCGCGGCCATTCCTGTTCCGCCTCATGAACTTCAAAGACAGGGACATAGTGTTACGAGGTGCCAGGAAAATGGTTTCGATAAAGGTGGACAAGTCCTTTTCTTTCCGGACCATGCACTTGGGTTACAGAGGCAACAGAGTACCTTTCTTTCTGTCAAATGACGAATGAGAGACCTGAGTGTGAAGTATTCCCTCATCTACCCAGCCCGACCGCGAGTGGTAGCAGATGGGTCCACACACTTCTTCAGCACAGCGGAAGATGCATGGGAATGGCTGGAGACCGAGGGGCATCACACCTCACTGAGCCAGAGACAATGTAACATAGACCCACGGCCTGGCACTCGCAGGAGCCGTTGCATCAAGTGTAACAGGGAGTGACGGAGTCACCAACACAGTCAAGAACCGCTCTGTGAGAAGTTGGCCTGATATATGATGTTTCCAATTCTGGAACCACCTTGTATCAGTCCAAACAATCCCTTATGGTGTCTGGTTGTAAGTCAACCTTGTAGACCAGCTATCCTAGGGGTAGCATGGACTAAGCAGCCTTAAAGGCTTAACTCAAGAGGTCGTGTTAAGCGAGCTGTTTTACCAATCACAGTCCTGTAATATCAAATGAAAGGACACCACACAAGTATATATTATAAAAATATATGTATTTATTTCTAAATTAATCCCCAGTACTCTTTATGAGCAAAGGGGCACAAGTGTTAAATCAAAAGCACAGTATAACATACAAAGTTGCACAATTATGGATGAGGGCGGGTGGCCACTCAAACCATATATTAAAAAAGTGGTATAAGAGATACCAATCGAGCAGTGGTTAGGCCTAGGGAATCGCTGGGAGCAGTCGGGACTAGCAATGGTGAAGTCGGGAAAAGCCCGCGGGATTCGGGTGCAGCACTTAAAGTGCGGCTTGCACCAATACAATGTCAATGGTGCGTAAAAGTTACACAAATAGAGTTTAAGGACACTTCCGCTGAACCTAGAGGAACCAAACTTTAGACACAGACCCTAGAGGTGTGTATCAGTGTAGGAACACCGGCGTTGCAATGTTACCTCACCCACAGGAAGCGGGTGCATAGGGTCGAAGTGGCGTCAGGTTTTGACACGCAGGCTCTTGGTGCTTGAAGCTGAAGATGCTGCAGGCGATGTGAAGGAGAAGTGTCCGGTGGGATCCAAGGGTGGATCGAAGTAGAAAAGTACCTGAAAGCAGAGGGGACAGAGTCTGGGTCACTCAGCAGTGACCAGGGTGGAACCAGGACGGAACCAGGCAATGTCGGGCGCAATCAGGTGGTTGTCAAAGAGCTTCTCTCCGCTGTCACGGGGGCTCTGGGGCATCTGCGACGTCCAGGAGCAGGTCACGATCTTTCCCACGCAGGCTCTCACCGTCGGCGCAGTCGGCTTCAAGATTGGAGCAAACAACACTTGGCAAGAGCAATCCACGCAGGACCGGAAGATTGCTTCTCACTCGGACCAGGAGGGTCAGAGCGGGGGCTCCTTTTCAGAGGAGCTGGTGCAAGTCTGGAGCAACCAGAACAGCAAGTCGTTTTAGGTTTTCGTCGGCACAGGGGCCACAAGCCAGCTGGCAAGTGACCAGGCCAACGCGTTGAGCCAAAGAAAGCAGAAGGGCCCCACGCAGCGCTCGTCGAGTGTAGAGGGGTGAGCTTCGGTGCAAGAGTGGCTCAGGGTTGGGGCTTCTCGGACCCCGCTGTACAGCTTCGAGGGTCACTCGTGGGCTGCACGGTCAGCGTCTCATGGCCTTTTCAAGATGGTGTGCCCCACGCTTCCGGTCGCCTCCACGTGTCTCAGCTCTGCAGAGACTGTGGATCGGGCTGTAGGAAGGCAGACAAGCTTGATCTCGTCAATCTCTGTCGCTCGAGTTCCGGCGGGAACTGCAACAAAGCAAGGGTCGAGGTGCTGGATGGTGTCTGTTTGCACAGGGTGGTCACTCCTTGACCACAAGGGAGATTCTTCAGTCTTCTATGTTGAGAAGGATGTCGAAGGGTCCAGAGTTTCATTTCAAATGTTTCGTCAGGATAATCTGAGTGCGTTGGCACTGCTCCCATTCTTATACCAATCTAGGGGGCTGGATTACCTCCTAGGTCCCCTCCTATGGGTGGGACCCAGGAAGGGGGTGGATACACCCCTTTCCCTCTGAACCAGGTGGCGCTGGGACTGGGGCTGGTGTGCCCCAGAACCGGTTTGGCCGGATTATGCAAGGGGCAGCCTTGTGCTCTCCAGGCAGTGTCTGGTTTCTTTCAAACCTCCCTGCTACAATCCACTATCTCCTGTCTGGGGTGGTGTAACACCGCCCTGCGACAGGAAACCCTTTGTCCAGGCCTCCTCTGCTGAGTTTCGGTCAGCAACAGGAGGTCAGACTCGTGTCTGTGGCAGAAGCATCCATTTTGTGGATCTGAGGCTCTTTTAAAAATCAGCCGGGTTTCAGTAAAGTAACATGTCTTCTCCCTCTAGAGGGGTGGAATGCTATCCCCGTCGACAGAACTGTCGAGGGGATAGTATTCCAAATCGTATGACACCTTACACAACATGTTTTGATAAAGCCAAACCAAAGTTGCTATATAACCGCGAGGATTATAAGGCACTTAATAGTATATGGTATGGCATTATCCCGGATCAGCTATGGGAGTTGTTCCTGACAGCAGCGGACAGGCTCAGCTCATGCCAGAGCTCCATCTCACATAAAACCACGCACTCTGCCCCCAGGATTGATGAGGCCTTCCATAGGAGTGGCTTATAGGCTATATATGTGTCCAGATATAGGTTTAGATATAGGTATACTATATCTAAGCAAGGGGTGATTACACCCACTTGCCCCAGCTGAGTGATCAGCCAGTTGTGTCAATTTAAGAACCAGCCAGGGGTGGCAAAAGCTATGCTTCAGCCCCTGGTAGGCCTTGGTGGCACCTATGCCCTGAGCACCTATAGTGCATGGTACAGGGGCTGACAAGGAGTCCATTTCCAATTGTGGTATGTACCTATAGCACATGTATTACGAATTTAGAGAGAGAACAGCAGGCTGGGGGTCTGATTAGCAGGCCCACAGCCTCAGTAAGTCGAAAACCAGTGAAGCAAAAAGCAAAAATTGGGGTGACCATAGGATAGCAGACCCTACTCTCCTACACGCTCCTAGCCATGATCAGGTGTTACAGGAGAGGCAAGGTGCATTGCAGGCCCTAGCAAACTTGAGACACCGACACAGTACTAGAGATGTGGATGCTTCCTCTGAAAAATCACTGAGCGAAGACAGCTCGCAGATCGACGGTCCATGACCATTTGTAGTTCCTTCCGCTGTGATGCTGCAGACCGCAGATGATCTGATGTAACTGTAAAGCTTACTATGTGGACACGCAAGTATTAAGTAGCAGCGGCACTTCGTAGTAAGCTACATGCACGCAGAGCGCGATTCACATGGGGTGCTCCCTATTACGTTGCTTGGATCAGAACACTCGAGCAGGCCGGTATTACTATACATGCTCTGTTGGACTTGGCCCTTCTGGCAGGTCCACCCCTAAACATTTTGCTTTTAATTGTGATCTGGTGTTAGTTATTTTTGGCTTCTGCACACTTTCACTGTGTCTCAGTGTAAAGTGCGTGCGCACTCTGAGTGTGTGTGGTGAGATTGGCCTGCCCTCCCATAGGAATGCATGGGGAATGTATGTGTCCATGTTAGTTCCTGATGTGTGGGGAGTGCAGGATCGAGTTTGGTATGAGCGGACTCGTGAGATTGAATGCTGCGTGATGATGTGTGCGGCGTTAACGTGTCTAGTGTGGAAGTGCCACTTCTAGAAGTTGGCATATCTGTATAATAAAGGCGCAGTGACTATCTGGCTTGTGATTGGCTGGAGCTGGCTGGTGAGCCTGGCTCCAGGAGTCAGATGGGTCTGCCCCGGTGGTGAATAGGGAGATTGACAGCCAGATGGGTGGGAGGAGTGCACCTGGGACCTGAATAGGGCAGGGCTTTCCCTACACAATGCTGGCTCCGCCCCCTGTGGTGCGACTGAGGACCCTAGCCTGGCCAGTGAATGGTGAGAGGGGCTGAGCACAACAGAGTGCTCCAAAACCAGCTGCGTCTGGTTTTCCCCCCACCCTGCAGACACAGCCCCTTTTTATACACATAAATCCTTTGTCTGTGACCCCTTAAAAAATGTTCTCTACCTGATCCTAACTCAGAGGGGGGCCTGCCGCTGCTGGGCACCAGGAGGACCACCACTGGGTACTGCCTCCCCGCCTGGAGGACCCTGTGAGCTGGCCCCTGGGCACAGCCTTGCCCCCCCTGCCTTTTTCCTCCCTTTTTGGATTTTGTCCCTGGACGGGACTCTTGTGGCCTGCCAGCAACAGGTGAGTGCTGGCCTCCCCCTCCAAAAATAGCGCGTTGCGCTGCTGGTGCAGCAATCCCTTTCAAGAGGGATTCCCCGGCATGGGGATCCCTGGCTTTTTTCTTCATTCCAGAGCAGGTGCCCACCCTGCCGAATTGCCGCATTTTTTTTTATATCTGAGAGCGCAGATGCCCACCCTGCATCTGCATTATTTGATATTCATGGGAGCCCACTCCGTTTTAGTATTTAATATACGGGTGCCTACCCCGTATCTTGCCCGAGGAAATCACCACCGCCGGCCCGGGGGCTTGAGGTGAGGGCCGCGCTGCCATTGGCTGCCCGCAGGAAAATGACCCGGAAGTGTTTTACAAAGAACTGGAAGCGGACGGAAGCCCACGCCGTGCTCCAGTGGACCAGAAGGAGCTAAGCCAGCATGTCTGCCCGGGGCTCTCGTGAGCTGAGAGAGCCCCGCAGCCCAGGAAAGCCCGTCAGAAAAAGAGGGCTCCGGCCCCCTCAGATGCCGATCCAGGAAGGAACCGCTCCGTGGACATTTCCCAGGTAACTACGCTCCCAGCCGTGCTTTGTAGACGCGAGACCAGGAGCGGGTGAAAAGCTGGCTGGGGGAAGGCGTGAGGTCGCGCACCCCGCCGGTGCCTCTACCCCGAGCAGCCCCGCTTTCCAGAGGGCTGCTCTGACGGTTGGACCAGTTTGAGTGTCACGAGCGGCCCCACTGGGCAGCGGGCCGCTCCCACTTTGTCCAGCATCTTTGGGAGCATATTTTACTTCAGAGCCCATGAGAGGCTCCAATGACGGGGGGCATTTTCCTGTCCGAGCCCATGAGGGCTCCGGGGACCATTGTTCTCTGAGTCCCCCGAGCGGGACTCTAACGTGATTTGGGGGCATTGCAGAGGGTAGAGCGGCCCCGGTTGGTAGCAGGCTGCTCCCCCAGCGGGCAGCAATGTTTCTAGAGGCCACGAGGCTCCCGGGCCCATTATTGTTTAGAGCCACAAGGTTCCTGAGGCCCCAGTTGTTCTTCAGAGCCCACGAGGTTCCCAACGCTGAAGGGGGCATTTGCTCATTTGAGAGCCCAGAGGAGAGCCAGGAGGCATGCTGGTGCCAGGCTCAGTCCCTACAGCAGCACAGCACTTTGTGGGCTGCTTCTCCGTTTAGGCCAGGAACCCTTGTGTATTTTTCTTTTGCTGCCTGCGCAGCCTGCCCTGACTTTGCTGGACACAGAGCGTTTCAGCCCCTGAGAGGCCAGGTTGGCCTGAGGTCAGTTCTATGTGCTTTTTGGCGCAAATGTTTGATTACTTGCCTAGTGTGATTTATGCAATGCTTTTTTCCTATACCTCTAAATGTATTTTTATGCCTAGGAGGTTGTTTTCCCTAATATAGGTTCTATTAGTGAGTTCATGGTCCCTGCGTGATATATGCCTATGGTGGTTAGGGTTGCGTAGTGTGTACTTACCTTTTACCAGCGATTACTGGTTGTGTGCTACATTTGCTATTTGGTGCTACAGTTATTATAGGTGCTATGTGCTAAGCGTTATTCCTACAAAGTGCTAATTCGACCAAGTGCTAGTTCTAAAAGTGCTTATTCCTGACAGTGGTCCATGTGGCCTTGTCCCATGTATATAATCCCCTGTAAATTCTGCACATGCCATAAAGTGTGTGTTTATTATCTAATGTGTTTGGTATAGTACAAAGGCTATTTTTATATATAACCTTGTGCGGAGTTTCCTTTGTGATGGGCCTTGGGTGGTGTTGCTTGGTGCGCGCGCAAACGCTTACACATCACCTGCGGGATAAGCCTGACTGCTCGTGCCAAGCTACCAAGGGGGTGAGCAGGGGTTATCTTTGGCGGGGGACTTCCTTGCCCTGACTAGAGTGGTGGTTTCTGCCTGGCTTTGGCGCAAGCTTTAGCCAACCGGAAATCGCCATTTCTAACATGCTCCACAGACTGGAAGCAGTTGGCATATATTCTACGATGCAGCATAGCGCGCACTTGCACACACATAAAGCCGGACCAAACTTGCGCATTTCACCCATTGTTCTCTTCAGCCCGCCTCACACTTCTGAAAGGAACAAAACAGCGACTGTTGCCGTAACTGCCCAAACTAGTAATAGGCAACATGCATCTTGCAATATGTCACTATCTGCCCTATCCTAGATGACCCTCATGAGGGCCCTTCCCACAACCCCTGTTCGAGTTAGCCAACCTCCGCCCCGGTGGACATTGCATACATATTCGCTGAATGCCATAACACCGATAAGTAGTTGATGCGCCAACCCATTATCATACAACATGCTGCCCGCAAACGTATTACCCCCGAATGTTAGGGGGCTCCACACGCCGGCTCGCAGATATGGGATATATGTGTACCTTAAGTGCCATGCGGCGCATATAGCCCTTCTTCAGGAGATACATATCTTGCAGCTAGAAATCCGTAGGCTACAACAGCGGTGAAGAGGTCAAATTCTAGCCACGGGGTACTCGGCCTACCCCAGAGGTGCCTTGATCTGGATAAGGCCAGGCATTCAATTTGTATAGGAATAGACTGAAATAGACCCTCAAAGCAGATATGTGCTCACAAAGTAGTGCTGGGATCTATATATGCCCAAACACAAAACAGTATACCTTTTAGTGTGTGCCAAAAAGCACCCAATCACGTTGGTGAGAGATCCCCTGGTTATTGGGAGGTGACTTAAATTCAGTACTGGACACCACACTCAACAGGTCCTTTCCACCTCTACCGCAGACCGTAGCGAAGTCCAATGCCAGAAATCTAACAGAATGGCTACATAGATGGGATCTTTCAGATATATGGAGAACCCTCCACCCCCAGACATGACTGTACTCGCACTACTCACACCCGAACAGACTACATGTTCTGAAAGACCATTTTGTAGCAAGCGCTCCCCTGTTGGCAAAATGCCTTAGCACTGACTATCTCGGAAAAACACATTCTCACCACAGCCCACATATCATGACGCTACAATGCGACTGCGAGGGACCCACCACTCGACTGTGGAGGCCACAGCCACTGGCGCTGGAGGACCCCCGTTCAGAGAGGCAGTGGGTACAGCGATTATTTTGTACTTCGAAAACAACACGGGGTCAGTCACAGACAAAGGTATTCTATGGAACACTGGAAAAGCAGTAGTTAGAGGGTGCTGCATGGGATTGAGCTGGAGTTTCAGGAAACAGCTGGATGACGAGGGCAAATAAGTCGAGGACGCTCTGACTCGGCTGGAGGTTGAGCTGGCGCAAGGTACTGATGTGCAGCGGGACATAGACATGCAGCGACAAAAGCACGCAGATGTGATAGAGCGATTACTCTATATAAATTACGCTTCACAAGCTGTGCACACATACAGCAGCAGACAAAGCGGACAGATTGCTGGCGCGTATGATTCATCAAGAACATGCATGCCTACCTGTGCTGCGGCTTCGTTCCGCGTCAGGACTTCTGCACACTATGCAATATGATATTCATAATGAGTTTACTGCACATTAGCGACTTGTATACCCTGGTGTTAGCTGAGTCACATCAGCTATTGAGACTTTTCTTGCTCCCTTAAACCTGCACCAAACCGCGGATGAACAAAAAGAAGAACTAAGTGAGCCAATTGTGCTGGAGGAAGTGCAAGGTGCTATACACTCCTTAGACACAGGCAAGGCACCGGGCCCAGATGGCTACCCGGCTGAATATTACAAAGCCTACCAACAAGCCCTGGCACCACACCGTCTTACAATGTATCAGAATGCACAAGAAGTCGGTGCACTCACGTATACATTTCGTGAGTCCCTGCTGGTGTGTCTACAGGGATGCAGAGCTAATAGGTTTGTATCATCCGTTAGCGCTCCTTAACACAGACTATAAAGTCCTAGCCAAAATATTAGCGAACAGATTAGCCCCGTTAGTACCATGGAACAAGTCACTTACCGTCGGTAACGATATATCTAAAGCCTGGGGGTAATTCTAAGGAAAGGAATCTATCACTAACTAATGATCTTACAGACTGGATCTGGAAAGATTTAATCAGCAGTTCCCTGTCAGAACCCCACAAGTCTTACCTGGTATACCTGTGGAGCTATCTCGCAGGGACAGCGTGAACGATCTCCACCGTCCCCCTCCCTACCTGATCACGGTGAATATACTGACCAAGGCAAGGATGCGACCAGGGGAAGGAGTCTAATGGTGTAGGGAAGGGACACAGTCTAGTGAGACATCACGAGGTCTTCACCGACAAAGGGCACTCTCCTTAGGATCGCCAGCTAATAGAAGAGAGGAACCAAGTGGTTAGTGCGTCTGCCCACCCTTCCTTTCTGACCACACATACACACAGTATCCCACCAAAGCTAGGGGTATTTGTTAAAGATCAGTTGTCAGGATGGAACCCAGTGCAGATTGTAGTGTGCAGGCGTCTTCCACCATTCAGTCCTCCTTTAACTATGATCCTTGTGCCCCTCCCACAGGCTGGACACAACTGGTGGCTAGGTACCGAGGCTCTCTGAGCAGACACTTCCTAGTTGCCTGATCTCGCTGAGTTCCGTTAGCGTTCTAGTGTTTTGGTTTCGAACGCCGGCTCAGTGCATTTGGAGCGCGAGCGTTTTTCTAACGTCGCACTTCAACGGAACATTTCCGAGAGGCGAACGTGTCTTTCGCGCTCTCTTCTCAGTTAAGCTATTTTGAGTACAACTAACTAGTTTTAGTCAGGGTTAGTGTTTTCCTCAGTATCTATTCCACTACCCGTTCCCCAAGGCTCCCGCGGCTTCTGTTTTGCCGCGCCAGTCACTTCCACGGTCCGCTTTCCTCACAGACTTCCTCACGGAGGATTTTCAGCGCTTCCATTCCGAATTCAACTTCCCTAGCTATCTGTCCCCTTATTTCCTGCCACGTGGAACTACGCCATTGTGAGCTGTTTCCTGGTCCTCAGCGGCGAACTCTTCAGTGTCACCTCGTCAGTCAGCAGCTGCGGCAGCAAGCCTTGGGTGAGCTCGAACCAGTGTTCTTTCTGGATATATATTTGTCCACTACTAGTGTATGTGGAATCTCAGTGAATTCTGTGGACATTAAAGAAACTCGTCTTTGCTAGTATAGACTTTCTCACTACAGTTTCTGGAACTGAACTTTGGGCTGTCTTCAATTGGAGTTAATATTTGGAGCTTTTAAATCATCAAACACGCAGAGGCTACAAGTAGATAACAATATATATATATATTCTTGTGTACCACCTTTACTGAAAACTCTGAGCTCCAGCAGCAAGGCTCCATTGACTATCTTCACAGCAGCATTCTGAGACCTACTAGAGAGCAGCTAAATCTCACACACTCACAGGTACTTAGGATAAGGTTAGAAGAGTCAGTTTAGGATTAGCACTCTGAAGGTCAGAACTTAGTAATTGTTGTTTTGTTTTGCAGAACTATCTTCACCAATCCTAGAGCAGGAGAAGATGAATGTGTGAGCAGTCTCTCTGTCTTATCCACTTCCCCTTTCCCTGACGTCCCTGTCGCAAGAGCAATCCGGCTCAGGGGCGAAAGGGAATTGGGAGCTATCTTCACCTTCGGTGTGGTATCCCCGCGGAGCTCCGAAACTACAGGTACTTTCTGACAGATTGAAGTGCCCGCTGTTGCTCTCCGCTTGGGTATCATGGCCGAAGGATTTGATTTGAAGGCCCTGGGATCTATTCTGGAGGATTTGCAAAAGCAATTAATGGAAACCAGAGAGGAGGTTAGAAAATCTAATCAGGAGACAAACTTTCTTCGTCAAAAGATAAATGAACTCTCAGTTAGCCCTAGCCCAGATTTCGGGGGTCAGAAGTCCCAAACCTTTAACCCTTCCCCAGCCACCAGCGAGTTTTCCACTCAGGTAGTGCATGCGATGTCTCCCACCATTCCTCTAGCCCCTCCCGAAAGGTTTCAGGGTGATCCAAACAAGGCCCAGGTTTTTGTCAATCAGTGCTCGTTACATTTTTTGTGTAAACCCATTATCTTCAAGGAGGATCAGTCCAAGGTGGCGTTCATGCTGTCGTACCTGAGTGGAGATGCCGCTTCCTGGTCGTTGCCGTTGGTGTCTACTAACGATCCAGTGCTGTACAACTTCAGGGATTTTAAGACAGAATTTTTGCGAATTTTTGATCGCAGAGCAATCTCTCAAACCACAGACAATGAGCTTCTTGATTTAAAACAAGGGAATCGAGAGTTGGTGGCGTATTTGGCTCAGTACAACAAGTTAATAGTTGAAACTAATTGGCCGGCAGAAAAGAGAGCAGCGATATTTTATAGAGGTCTACGAGATGAATTAAAGGATGGTCTCTCTCAGATTCCTAAGAGACCCACAGACGTTTCAGAACTCATCGACCTGGTTCTTCAAATTGATCAAAGACAATCTGAGAGACGTCAGGAGCGGAGAAAGGAAATACGACCAATTCCCCCAAGATTTGATCGAATGCGTTCTGAGAGTGCTAAGGTTAAGGAAGAAATCGCCATAGAAGAACCCATGCAAATCGGAACGGTACGAGGACCTCTTAGCACGGAGGAGAGAGAGAAGAGAAGACAAGGCAAATTGTGTATGTACTGTGGAGGGTCTGGACATTTTGTCAAGGAGTGTCCACGAAGACCTAAGACTGCGTCATGGGTAAAAGACAAGCTCCACCAGTAGAAGGAGTTGCTCTGGTGGAAGCCGATAATAAGTCAACTCCTTTGATCCAGTCCTTGTCAAACACCATGCAGTTTTCAGCTCCGCATCTTATACTCTCTTGTCAAATACTTTTTGGAAAAGAGCAGAGTGCAAATGTAGCAATTATGATCGACTCTGGAGCTACAGGAAATTTTTGCGATATTTTGTTTGCAAAACGTTTGGGAATCAGTTTTGGGAGGAAGGACAAACCGGAGCCGGTGCGAGCTGTCGATGGAACTCCTTTATCCTCAGGTCCTATAGCTTTTGACACGGAGACAATCTCAGTGATGGGGCCTGGAGAACATTATAGTTACCTTCGATTTAGTCTGATTGATGCTCCTCAATTCCAACTCATTCTGGGTCTGCCTTGGTTAACAGAACATAATCCGAAGATTGATTGGGCTAAGAGAACTGTAGACTTGGCTTCCGAATATTGTTTGGAGCACTGTTTTCATTCCTCCCCACCGAAGGTAGAGTCCAGTGAAACTTACTGTTTGGCTGATCAACCGCAAGTAATTTGCCTAGTGGAACTTCCAGAAATTCCTGCGCAGGATCAAGATTTGAAATCTGTGTTTGATGAGCAAGAGGCACAAAGACTTCCCCCTCATCGGGACTACGACTGTACCATAGAATTAGAACCAGGTGCTTCGCTGCCTTGCAGTCGCATATATGCTCTTTCGGAGTCGGAAAATGTGCATTTGAAGGAATACCTTGACAAGAACTTGGCCAATGGGTTCATCCGACCTTCGCAGTCCCCGGTATCTTCCCCACTTTTTTTTATTCCGAAGAAAGACAAAAGCTTGAGGACTTGCATTGACTATAGGGCTTTGAATTTGGTGACCAGAAAGAACCGTTACCCGTTGCCACTTATCTCCGAACTTCTGGATCAGGTGAAGGAGGCTCAGATCTACACCAAATTGGATCTGAGGGGAGCCTACCATTTGGTTCGGATGGCTGAAGGTGATGAGTGGAAAACGGCATTTCGAACTCGTTATGGTCTTTTTGAGTATCAGGTCATGCCCTTTGGGTTGTGCAATGCTCCAGCAGCATTCCAACATTTTGTAAATGACATTCTTCGCGAATTCCTAGACCGATTTGCAGTAGTCTATATCGATGACATCCTAATTTTTTCCAAGAATACCGAGGAACATATCCAGCATGTTCGTACCATTTTGGAATGCCTTTTGCAGAATCAACTCTTTGTGAAACTGGAGAAGTGTGTGTTTCACGCTACCAAGGTAGAGTTCTTGGGGTTCATACTCTCCCCCGAGGGAGTTTCCATGGATGAATCAAAGCTCAAGGCAATCCGAGATTGGCCTGCTCCTTGTTCTGTAAAAGAAATCCAAAGTTTTTTGGGCTTCGCCAATTTTTACCGGCGATTCATTCAAAATTTTTCAGCAAAGGTGAGCCCAATTACTCGGCTGTTGCGAAAGAACGAAAGGTTTGTTTGGGGGTCAGAGGCGGAGGAGGCCTTTCAATTCCTCAAAGAATCATTCGTCACAGCTCCCATTTTGCAACACCCCGATCCTTTGGAACCATTTTTTGTGGAGGCAGACGCTTCCAATCTGGCTATTGGGGGAGTTTTGTCCCAACGACATAAGAAGACTGGACAACTTCATCCTGTGGCCTTTTATTCTCGAAAACTAACCCCAGCTGAAGTTAATTACGCCATAGCGGACAAGGAGTTGTTGGCAGTTAAGGTCGCGTTCCTTGAGTGGCGACATTACTTGATGGGAGCCAGACATGTGGTGACCGTATTTACGGATCATAGAAATTTGCAATTCCTTAAGTCAGCACGAACTTTGACTCCACGACAGCTCAGGTGGTCTTTATTCTTTGCAGACTATGACTTTGTCCTCACGTATAAACCTGGAGTAACCAATGGAAAAGCTGATGCCCTCTCTCGGTTAACTGAGGGCGTGAGCCCAGAGGCGAAGACGGAAGAATTTCTTATTCCTGTAGAGAAGATTGTGGCAGTCACAGTGGTTGATGAGTTTGAAGAAAAGATTGTCCAGGAATTCAAAAAGAAAGAATATTCAAACTGGGAGAACGAAGGTCCAGACCGTTCAGTCAAAGATGGGAAACCATATTTTCAAGAAAAGATGTTCGTCCCTGGAGAGAAACTGCAAGAGGAGATCATACACAGGTTTCATGATCAGCCCTTGGCTGGCCACAAAGGAGTCTTGAAAACCTTGGAGTTGTTAAAGCGAAATTTTCTCTGGCCAGGTATGGAAGCTCAGGTTCGACAGTATGTTGCCACTTGTGAACTATGTTTGAAGGGAAAAAGTCTCAGACAGTCTCCGCAAGGTCTTTTGATGCCATTACCAGTACCCCCCTACCCATGGCACACTGTTTCCATGGATTTTATTGTAGAGTTGCCATCGTCTCAAGGGAAGTCAGTCATTTGGGTGGTGGTCGATCAATTTTCTAAAATGAGTCATTTTATTCCCCTCAAAGGCCTCCCCAACGCCACTGAGTTAGCCACTTTGTTTGTACAGCACATAGTAAAACTACATGGGATCCCGAAGGTGGTGATTTCTGATAGAGGTCCCCAGTTTGTGTCTCGATTTTGGAGATCCTTTCTCAGAGGTTTGGGGGTGGACTCTCGTTTGTCCACCGGTTATCATCCCGAGACTGATGGACAGACGGAGAGGGTAAATCAAGATTTAGAGCAGTACTTGCGTCTGTATCTAATGGATCAGGAGGGAGATTGGCCTTCTTTACTAGCTCCAGCTGAGTTTGCTTATAATAACTCAGTGCATTCCGCAACAGGTTATTCTCCTTTCTACCTAAATTCAGGATGGCACCCCAACATGTTGGTGGGTAGAGTAGTTGAGGATGTTCCTGCAGCTGAGGAGGTGATTCGAAAGTTACAGTTAGCTTTTCAGTTAGCCACCGCAAACTTGGTCAAGGCAAAGGCATCTTTCAAGAAACAAGCTGATAAGGGTCGTAAGGCAAACCCAGTTTTTCATCCTGGGGATCAAGTTTGGGTTTCCACGCGTCATATGCGCTTGCGGGGAAATCGAAAGTTTCAACCCAGGTTTGTAGGTCCTTACTCAGTAGACAGAATGATAAATCCTGTTAGTGTAAGACTTCACTTACCCAACTCCTTGAAAATCCACCCAACTTTTCATGTATCTTTGATTCGAAAAAATCCATCTAATCTTCGTAAAGTCCTTCCACCAGTTTCAGTGCAGATTGATTCAGCTGAGGAGTTTGAAGTAAAGAGAATTCTTGATTCCAAGATCAGGAAGGGACAACTTTTCTATTTAGTGGATTGGAAGGGTTACGGTCCTGAGGAACAATCTTGGGAACCCAGTACAAATGTTCACGCTGCCAGATTGGTGAGGGAATTTCACAAGACTTATCCACACAAACCTAGGAAGGGGGTTTTGGTGGGGGGTACTGTCAGGATTGAACCCAGTGCAGATTGTAGTGTGCAGGCGTCTTCCACCATTCAGTCCTCCTTTAACTATGATCCTTGTGCCCCTCCAACAGGCTGGACACAACTGGTGGCTAGGTACCGAGGCTCTCTGAGCAGACACTTCCTAGTTGCCTGATCTCGCTGAGTTCCGTTAGCGTTCTAGTGTTTTGGTTTCGAACGCCGGCTCAGTGCATTTGGAGCGCGAGCGTTTTTCTAACGTCGCACTTCAACGGAACATTTCCGAGAGGCGAACGTGTCTTTCGCGCTCTCTTCTCAGTTAAGCTATTTTGAGTACAACTAACTAGTTTTAGTCAGGGTTAGTGTTTTCCTCAGTATCTATTCCACTACCCGTTCCCCAAGGCTCCCGCGGCTTCTGTTTTGCCGCGCCAGTCACTTCCACGGTCCGCTTTCCTCACAGACTTCCTCACGGAGGATTTTCAGCGGTTCCATTCCCAATTCAACTTCCCTAGCTATCTGTCCCCTTATTTCCTGCCACGTGGAACTACGCCATTGTGAGCTGTTTCCTGGTCCTCAGCGGCGAACTCTTCAGTGTCACCTCGTCAGTCAGCAGCTGCGGCAGCAAGCCTTGGGTGAGCTCGAACCAGTGTTCTTTCTGGATATATATTTGTCCACTACTAGTGTATGTGGAATCTCAGTGAATTCTGTGGACATTAAAGAAACTCGTCTTTGCTAGTATAGACTTTCTCACTACAGTTTCTGGAACTGAACTTTGGGCTGTCTTCAATTGGAGTTAATATTTGGAGCTTTTAAATCATCAAACACGCAGAGGCTACAAGTAGATAACAATATATATATATATTCTTGTGTACCACCTTTACTGAAAACTCTGAGCTCCAGCAGCAAGGCTCCATTGACTATCTTCACAGCAGCATTCTGAGACCTACTAGAGAGCAGCTAAATCTCACACACTCACAGGTACTTAGGATAAGGTTAGAAGAGTCAGTTTAGGATTAGCACTCTGAAGGTCAGAACTTAGTAATTGTTGTTTTGTTTTGCAGAACTATCTTCACCAATCCTAGAGCAGGAGAAGATGAATGTGTGAGCAGTCCCTCTGTTTGTCTTATCCACTTCCCCTTTCCCTGACGTCCCTGTCGCAAGAGCAATCCGGCTCAGGGGCGAAAGGGAATTGGGAGCTATCTTCACCTTCGGTGTGGTATCCCCGCGGAGCTCCGAAACTACAGGTACTTTCTGACATCAGTATAGTCACCTGGAAATGAAGACTGGAACAAGTATGGGAAACCCCACGATTCCAGGTGGAAGGACCAGGATCCACCGGAAGGCAGATGAGGCAAGCTCCAGTCCCCTTATCACCAGAAGAAATAGGACCCCCGTTATTCCACGTTGGTGCAAGGAGAGGAAAACAAAAGATGGCCACGCTCCTCTGCTTGGTAGAAGGATAGGAATGTACAAGAAACAAGGAGCACTCCTGCACCATAGGAAAACACGGGGGTAACAGCGACCACGCGTTCCCAGAGCGTGTCGCAGTGTTACCAGGACCAGGCGCTGCTGCGCCATTGAAAACATAGGGGTAACAGCGACCACGCGTTCCCAGAGCGTGTCGCAGTGTTACCCCTTTGTTTTCAATGGGGAAGGAGCTCCTGGTCCTAGTAACAATGCAAGACGCTCTGGGAACGCGTGGTCGCTGTTACCCCTTTGTTTTCAACGGCGCAGGAGCGCCTGGTCATGGTAATAGCGACCACGTGTTCCCAGAGAGTGTTGCAATGTTACCAGGACCAGGCGCTTCTGCGCCATTGAAAATATAGGGGTAACAGCGACCACATGATCCCAGAGCGTGTCGCAGTGTTACCAGGATCAGGCGCTCCTGCGCCGTTACTAGCTCAGGTACAAGTTGCGGTGTCAGTACAAGTTCAAGCGGAAGCGCTGGCAAGAAGGACGGACCGACCACGTAAGGCAGCTTGCGGCATGCGTAGAGTCAGAAACAGTACTAGAAGCGCTGAGGGGCGGGAGCACTGCGGCTTTAAGTAGTCTCACCCAGCAGTGCTCCCATCTGACTGGGTGCAGTTCCGGGTTGGAGCCCTAGACCGCCAACCTGCTCCGCAATGCTGCCTAGAGAGTGCGGACGGGAAATCACCATTTATACCGCTGATTCATCCCAGGCGGAACCATGACATTCCCCTGTGTGTCGGTAGGCAGCGACTCCGCGTACGTCGTTGGCGTCATAGTCGCCGCGATGGCGTTGCTGGGCCTACTTAGACGCGCACACGAGCGTTGACGTCCGTTCTGTACACGACTTTCCGTGCCGGGAACGCAGAGCCATGCAAGATACTGATCACTGGTGCATTGAAACTTGGGCCCTGAAAGGGATGACCTTAACCCTAGAAATAATTTCACAGAACGGAGAAGATGGGTGGGGCGGTAAGGAATCTATTACTAACTAATGTCTCTTACAAATATATCATTACCGAAGGTAAGTATCAAAAACGTGTATTTTTCAGATGCGCAAGTTAGATTCCGTACCTTAGAATAGATACCCCAGCGATACCAACCCTGGGTGAGGGTCTGGGAACCAAGATTACACTAGAAAGTCACAGAGAACAGAATGGCCAAAGAAGCCGTCTCTGCGGACTTGACTGTCAATGCAATAATGCTTAGTAAAATTGTGCAGCGAGGCCCACGTGGCTGCTTGACAGATGTCTTGCAGGGGGACACCATGTCCCAATGCAGTAGTAGCTGCTGTCGCCCTGGTAGATTGGGCTTGCAACCCCACAGGAGATTCATTTTTAGCCAGAGAATAACATGCCTTAATACACAAGAAGACCCAGTGGGAGATAGTCCTCTTGTGTACAGCCCGGCCTTTCTTAGAGCCTACGTAGCTAAGAAAAAAGCTGGTCATCCACCCGGAACTGTTGTGTGTGATTAAGGTAGAATGAGAGCGCACATTTTGGGTCCAGACGGTGGAGCCTCTCTTCCTCTCTGGAAGGGTGCGAAGACTGAAAGAAAGTGGGCAAGGTTATTGTTTGCCCGATGTGGAAGGCAGTGACAACCTTTCACAAGAAGGAAGCAACAGTGCTAAGCACAACCGTATCCGGATGAACCGACAGAAAGGGAGGCTTAAAGGAAAGAGCCTGGGGCACACTCACGCGCCTAGTGGAGGTGATGGCAACCAGGAAAGCAGTCTTCAAAGACATTTGATGTGCGCTCCTTTTGAGCCACTTCACAACTTAGTAAGAACTAGATTCAAGTCCCACTACGGCATAACAAACAGAATAGGAGGGAAAAGATGTGCAATGCCTTTGAGAAATCTATTTACCACAAGGGACTTGAAAAGAGAGGGCTGATCAGGGAGCCTGAGAAAGGCTGAAATCGCAGAAAGGTAGCCCTTAATAGTGCCCAGAGCAGAGCGCTGCTGTGCCATAGAAAGAAGGAACAGAAGGACTTGTGAAAAAGGGGCAAAAAGGAGATCCACAGCCTTTGCTGTGCACCATGCCACAAATTTGTTCCACCTGCCGGCGTATACCGATTTAGTGGAGGGACGCCTGGCTGACAGAATAATATCTGACTTCACGAGACAACTCAAATGGAATCAACTGTTGCCACTCAATCTCCACATGTGTAGGTGGAGGCTGGACAGTTTCAGGTGGAGGATAGTCCCCTGCTGCTGCGACAGAAGATCCTCCCAAAGAGGCAGTCGGATCTAGAGATCCATGCTCATACTGAGTAGCTTGGGATACCAACTCTTCAGGCAAGACTGGGCACAAGTTATTCTTGTAGCCCCGGACTGGGCTTGATCTTCTTCAGCACTCTGGGTAGAAGTGGTATAGGTGGAAAGGTGTACAATAGACCGCAGCTCCACTCGTGACGAAAAGCGTCGCCGAGCGAGTACCGCCTCGGAAATTTCAATGAGCAGAAGAGCTGACACTGCGCGTTCTCTTCGGTGGCAAATAGATCTAACCAAGGCTGTCCTCACTGTTGAAAGAGACCTTGCACCACCTCCGAGTGAAGATGCCATTCATGATGCATCATGCACCTGCAGCTGAGTTCGTCCACCCTGGAGTTCAAGGAGCCTGTCAAGTGTTGAACCATCAAGGAAATGCCTTGACGTTCCAGCCATGTCTAGAGAGACAGAGCCTCCTGACATAGGGTCCACGACCCCATCCCACCCTGTTTGTTGCAATACCACATGGTGGTGGTGGTGTCCGTGAACACCTGCACTACACTTTCCTGGACAGAGGGAAGGAATGCTTTCAGTGCAAGTCAGATCGCCCAAAGCTCCAAAAGGTTGATATGGAGCCGGGAATCCACCATAGACTAGAGGCCTCTGATCTCCGCCTCTCCTAGTGGCCACCCCATCCCAGGAGGGACGCATCCGTCACCACTGTATGCTGCGGTTGGGGAAGGGAGAGGGATCTGCCGCTGACCCAATGTTGGTTCATGAGCCAACACTGCAACTGCTGTGCAGTGCCCTCCGAGATCTGGACATGCTCGGACAGGTCCCCTTGATGCTTCTCAGGAGGATAAACCCGAAACTGCGCCGTGTCCAGAACTGCTACGACAAAGAGAAGCTTCTGAGAAGGAATCGGGTGCTCATTTGGTACGTTGATGGAGAACCCCAGCAAATGCAGGACGTCCGCTGCAGTCTGGAGGTGGGAGACGATTGCCGGGGGAGAGCCTGCCTTCAATAACCAGTCGTCAAGACCATTGCCATCACTGCCGTGAACACCCGGGGCGCTGGTGAGGCCAAAGGGGAGCACAGTGAACTGAAAGTGCTCGTGGCCTACCGTTAACCGTAGGTAATGCCAGAGGGCCGGCATCACGGGGATATGAAAATAAGCATCCTGCAAGTCCAACGCTACCATCCAGTCTTGCGGGTCTAGAGCAGACAAGACCTGAACAAGTGTGAGCATCTTGAACTTTTCCTTCCGTAGAAAGCGATTGATGTTCCGAAGGTCTAAGAAAGGACGCAGGCCCTTGTCCTACTTTGGAACCAGGAAGTAGTGGGAGTAACAGCCATGACCTATTTCTGGCATCGGTATGCGCTCGATTGCCCCCTTGGCCAAGAGGGCCGCCACTTCATGCTGGAGAAGTACCAAGTGATCCCCTGACATGGGGTGGTACTGACGTGGCATGGCTTTATGGGGCTGGCCTCCAAGGGGAAAGAGTATCACCTTCGGACAATCTGTAAAACCCACCTGTCCGTAGTGATGGTGCGCCAGTGGGGGTGGTGATGGCGAATCCTGCCACCCACTGGCGTTTGGTGGGCCTGCAAACACCGGACTAGGAAGGTTTGGAGGCAGTGGCGGCAGGGCAGATGGTGGACTGACCCGCCCGCTGACTCCTTGACCCACCTTTACGGGTCCCACATCCGCAGCTGCGCTCAGACCGTTTCAGAGCCACAGGCCTGCGCAGCAAAAAACGTGTTTGGTCGCCCCTTCCTTGGCCACGAAAGGAGCGAAAAGCAGAAGCGGAAGGAGTGCGAATGGGCGAAAGACCTAAAGACTTGGCTGTAGCCCGTGAGTCCTTAAAACGCTCCAATGCACCTTCTGCCTTGTTGCCAAAAAGGTGAGTGCCATCAAAGGGCATGTCCATCAGAGTGATCTGGACATCCCCAGAAAAGCCAGTCATCCTCAGCCAGGCATGGCGGCTGTAGGAAGGTACCTCCTGACTATGGTTGCCCCCAACTTTTTGCCCTGTGTTTTAGCTGGTTTTTGACATAGTCAACCTGGGACCCTGCCAATCAGGACCCCAGGCCTACTGCTCTCTCTTTAAAATGGATTCCATGTACCCTAGGTACATTTCCAATTGGGACTGGGCCACCTTCTCAGACCCTGTAACTCAGGGCATAGGTGTACCCAGGGCTGCCAGGGACTGAAGCATGTATTATGCCACCCCTGGCTGGCCTCCTAAATTTGACACAACTGGCTGCATGACAGCTGGGGCAAAGTCGTGTAATCACCCTTTGCTGTAGATATAGCATACCTATATCTAACCCTAAAATGGACACACAGATTCCTATCAGTCACTCCTATGGCAGGCTGTAACAATCCTGAAGGCAGAGTGCTTGGAATCGTGTGAGATGGTGCTCTGGCATGAGCTGAGCCTGTCTGCAGCTTGCGGAACCAAGTCCTAATAGCTGTTCCATGATATCGCATACCATATACTCTTAAGTGCATTATAATCCTCGCGGTTAAATGCTATCTTTGGTATTGCTTTATCAAAACATGTCGAGTAAGGTGTCATACGAATTGGAATACTAACCCCTCGCCAATTCTGGCGACGGGGTTAGCATTCCACCCTTCTAGAGGGACACGACATGTATGTAACTGTGAACCCCGGTTAAAGTTAAACGAAGCCTCAGCTCCACAAAATGGATGCTGCCACCACAGACACGAGTCTGACCCCCTGCAGCTGGGAGTCCTTCCAGCGAGGGGAGCCTGGACAAAGGGTTTCCTGTCAGGGGCGGTGCTAGCACTGTCCCAGACATGGTTTTGTGTATCCTGGGTAGGCAGGGCTTTACAGGAAGGTGACTGCTGAGTGGCACCCCGGTGCTCACTACGCATAGGCCGGTCAGAACCAGTTCCAGGGGCACACCAGCCCCTGGCCTGGGGAAAGTCCGGCATGGCAGAGGGGTGTAACCACCCCCCTCCTAGTCCCACCCATAGGCAGGACCTAGTCACCGGGTCAGCCCCCTTTTTTAGTATAAAGATGGGAGCGGGCCCCCTGTTCAAAAGAGATCATCTTTGGAATCAAGACCCGACTTTCTGCGAAAGGCATCAAGATTTCCTTCTTCAAGATTCTCCCTTGTGGCTAAGGAGTAGTCACCCTGCATCCGCAGGCACCATCCTAAGAACACTGCGGTCTGCTGCAAGTCCTTCTTCACGAATCCGACGACCCAGCTCGACGAGACCCGGCTTCCCTGGCACCTCTGACCTCTACTCACCTCTACAGCAAAGCTGAGAACTGTGAGTGCGACGAGACCTCGAGGGACCGACGATCGCCAAGACTGCACGACTTCTTTGTAACAAGCCCACCGTGTGCTCCACTGGTGAGTGCTTTGGGGTCAGAGAAGCCCCAACCCTGAGCAGCTCCAGCACCGAAGATCAGCCCTCCGGCATCTCCACGATCTGCGTGGGGCCCTTCTGCTTTTGCGTGCTCACCGCGCTGTGTGGCTACTAGCCGGCTGGCTTGTGGCCTTCTTCACGACGCCCGACGACATCACTGCTGCTGGTCTGGTTGCTCCAGACTGGCCCTTGCTTCCTTCTTCAAGAGAGGCACCCCGGACCCTCCTGGTCCACTCCAGACGCCATTTTGAGTCCACCGCGTGGGCTTGAATTTGCCAAGGCTTTGTTGCCCAATCCTGGGTCCAGCGACGCCGACAGCTTCATCCATCGTGGGACAGCTCGCTCCTCCATCCTGGTCGCCGACAACGCCTCCTGGTCCGCGAGATCTGCGAGCACAGCGTCACCCACTCACCTAGTCGAGGTGGCTACCATCCGGTGCCCTCCTGGTGCCCACTGACTACTGGCTAGTAGTCTCGAACTTGGTCCCCTCTGCTTTCAGGTGTCATCTTCCTTCGATCCAGGCTTGGATCCATCGAACTTTCTTCACTGGTCGCCTGCCAGCAACTTCTTTCTTCCAGGCTCCTGGTCCGTCTACGAGGATTCCCGACGTCTTTTGAGACCTATGCAGCTGCAGCCCCTGGGCTAGGTAACTTCGGCATTTCGGTGCCCCAGCATAGCCTCACTATCCAAGGGTCAGAATCCACTTTCGTTTTCCTCCTACCAGGTCGGGTTCGCCCGAGAACACTAACTTTGTCATTACTAGCTACCATAGACTTTGTCCCGCATCACGCGTGAGAGTGCACACTCTGCACCCGAGTCCCCTAGGCCTCCTAGAAGTAATCTGAAGATTCTATAGTGAAGTCCTAGCGATTCCAAAGCCTATTAGTACTGTACTTACCTGCTAGTAATTTTGCATTCCACTTTCAGAGTATATGGTTTTCCGTGCCCCTCGGGCATTTGTATATACTGTGCTAACTTAAGTATTTTCGTAAGAGTTTTGTTTTGTGCTTAGTACCCTGTCCTCATAAAGAGTAGAGGGCTGTTGTGATTCTTAATAAATATCTTGTTTATTTTCATAACACTTGTGTGGTGTCCTTTCACTGGGTATTCAAGGGGTATATGTGTGGTAAACAGCTGGCTTAACACGCCCTCTCGAGTCTTTAGCCTTAGACTGCTCGTATCCATGCTACTAGGATAGCTGGTCTATAAGGTTGACTTACAACCAATCATCAATAAGGGTTGCTGGACTGATACATAGTGTTCACTAGAATAGTGAGCACTGCATATCAGGCCACCTTCTCACAGCGGCGTAACGCCATTGTCGTGGAAATCGCTCTGCACAGCGAGTCGGCGGTGTCAAAGCCACAACGAATTGTGAACTTGGCTGCATCTCTCCCCTCAGCAATAGCTTGGGAGAGCACCGTCCTGGCCTCCTCCGGATCCTGAGGCAGCACATGGGCCATTATTCCCACTCTGTGTGGGACACGGTTGCGCAAGAGGCATGCGGTGTTCACAGACCGCAGCCCGGAACTGCCAGAAGTAAAAGTTTTCTTCCCAAACTGATCCCATTTCTTTGATTCCCTGTCCGGTAGTGCGGAAGGGAATGCGTTTGGGGACGCAGAGGCCTGGACAACCAAGCTCAGAGGGGTAGGGTGTTGGGTGTGGAAAATAGGGTCGCCCGGGGCCAGGTGAAGGCGTCGGGACACGTTCCTTTCCACAGGAGCTCCTGTGTTGGGCCTGGACCAGGTGCCCAAAAGAAAGTCAGAAAGTGCGTCATTGAAAGGCAGCAGCGGTTCCGTAGAGGATGATGCCAGTCGAATCACTTCTGTCAGGAGGTTAGTCCTGACGGCCACTGTAGGGAGCTCGAGGTGGAGAGCTTCGAATGCCCTGCGCAGCCCCACAGAATATGTACCATCCTCCTCCGTAGCCACGGTAGTAGGAGACAGGGTGCTAGGTTCTGGAGTAAAATCAAGGTCACCTGCATCCTCCAATTCCTCTTCCCAGTCCGGGTCTAACTTGCACTGGGCTGCAAGAGGGTCCTCAGACCCCTCCCAGTCCTCCCCAATCTGAAGAGAGGGAGGCGATGGATAAAGGGATAGAAATTCCCCATCAGCGTCGGTATCGGCGTCAACCGACAGCGGTCCGGCGCTGTGTCCACTTCGGGGTGGAAGCCGGGGACGGCGTCGGCCATGGAGCCGGCCGACGCTGATAGCGATGCCGTAGACGATGTCAGTGGAGGTCATACGAGGCCATCCGACATAGGCTGGGATCCTTGGGGGTCCCTATGCGTCGAGACCAGAGTTGTCAACGGGCCGGAGCCAGCGACGAAGAAGAGCGCGGATCCCCAATTGGACCCGCAGAGCCCGAAGGCGTGCCGGCAGGGCCCGATGGGCCAAAAAGGTGGGTCATAGCTGACAGAAAGTCCTGTAGCTGGATTGGAGTCACTGATGGACCCGGAAAGGGCGGGCAGGCCGTCTGCAACTGTGCATGCTCCGCTGGAGCCACAGGGGAGGCACCACCCGCACTCTCAGCCATGTCACGTGACAGGCTAGGGGAAGGCGAAGAGTGACAATGCTTCTTCGACTTCTTGTGCTTCGCCTTACCTGACTTAGAGTGCGTAGACTTCATCGAACGATGGTAGTGGCGGCTCCGTGACCGGTCCCTCGACCTCCCACGGGACCGGGACCTTGAACGGAGGGGAGCCGACTCCCAGGCCTCCAGCAACTTTCGGGATTGCTCCCTCAAAGTTTTCGGAGCCATGGCCAGGCATTCGGGGCACGACTCTGTCTCGGAGTCGTGGTCACGCTCCAGGCAGCACTCACTGTGCAGGTCCATCACCGACTTCGTGCAGAGACAAGCCTCGCAAGACTTAAAACCGGGCATCCCTATACACCAGGAGTCAAAGACTCAAAAAACAGAGACAAAAGTCCCCAAAATAACTCAGTCAAAAAGTGACTGGGGGTACTGCTCTCTCCGGATCTGCGCTTGCTGGCGCGGAAAAAGAAAGATCTGACGTCAGAGCGCGTGGGCGCCTCTAAGTAGCTCCAGCGACATCATCTTGGCGACTACGATGCCATCGACGTGCGCGAAGCTGCACGACGATGCCTACCGACGCGCAGGGCTACTGATGATTAAAGCTTTACAGATCCAGTCTGACGCCTGGGGGTAATTCTAAGGTAAGGAATCTATCACTAACTTATTTCTTTCAGATATTAGTACACGCAGACCAAAACGGATTTGTGCCTGCATGCAGCACATCACTAAATTTATGGCGCTTCTTCTGAGTGGCATGTTACTCCAGGGACAGATGGGCGCAAGCTGGATGCCTGGTTCTAGACCTGGAGAAAGTGTTTGACACGCTAGAATGGGAGTTCTTATTTAATGCACCTCGTAAATAGGGATTGGGAGAGGAGTACTTGGGTCTCATTAAGTTACTCTGTAGCGGTTGGGCTTGTATAGTCAGGACAGGCCCATATGTGTCGAGGCAAATCTTCATAGAACGTGGCACGAGGCAGGGCTGCCAACTTTCTCCTTTTCTTGTGTGCTGCATTGCATCTCAGCCAGGGGTTCGAAAGGGAGCGCAAACAAAATAGTGGGAAAATCCCCTTATGAGATGATACCCATGCGGTCTCATTATATGCAGATGACGTGCTCATATATCTAAGGGATGTGGGGCCGTTATGCGCAGAAATTGAAGATGCACTGCTCTGGTTTGCCTCGGTATTCTTTTATTTTTTTTATTTTTGGGAGTTTTATATAGCGCTTACAGGACCCCAAAG
The DNA here is from genome assembly GCF_964263255.1 of Lissotriton vulgaris. NCBI lineage: Eukaryota > Metazoa > Chordata > Amphibia > Caudata > Salamandridae > Lissotriton > Lissotriton vulgaris. The sequence continues at coordinate 1,357,035,241 of NC_141695.1, forward strand.
GGGTATCAGCGCGCTTTACAGCATACATGTCAAAGAAACAAACATCTGAATACAGCGAGTAGTATCAGGGTACTGGAGGTTCTATAGATCGAGATCATTGACCAGATGCGTGCCTGTTTTGGAAAATTGCATACATATCCCATCAAGGCTACCTCTGGCAAGGGGCTGATGTCAAGTGTTATCATTCGTGCCAGTATAGTGTAAACTTTCCTCCAATATTTACCTATTTTTGTACAATTCCAGGTCATGTGGGCGAAGTATGCCCGCTGTGTGCCACACTTCGGCCATGTGTGGGGCCTCGGGGGATCTATGGAATTAAGCTTGGCTGGGGACATATACGCTCTCCGTAAAAATGTAAAGTGCAATAGTTTGCATTTTCTGTTGCACCCAAACTAAGGAAGTTTCCCTAAACAGCAAAAACAATGTTCATCCTCCATGGGATTGCGTAGACCCCGTTCCCAAGCCTCACGTATTTTTGTATCCCTGCTAGGGACTAGCGTCATAGAGGCTCTGTATAATTTAGAAATTAGATGACCTCCCTCTTTATTGCACCTTTGACCCTGCTCATGACGCATGGACTCTGGTTCAAGGGAAAATTCCATTACCCTAGCTTTCAGTGTGCTGCGGAGTCTACTAAGTAGGAAGTGATCCATGAAGGGTGCCTCACGGAACCTGTCCTCTTAGGTGCTGGAAAAAGATGTCCCCCTGGTAATAGGTCCCCCATCATATTCAAAGAATATTTACTAAGTGTGCGTCGCACTGCAGAGGGGTGGATTGGTGCGCGGCCCAAGAAGAGCCCCTTTGTTGGCCAGAGGTTGTCCTGAAATGTTTGCGAAGGTATGGGGCAAATGGTAAAACCTATTGTGTTGAATTTGGTGTTTGTTTTCCTTTTACATGGCTGCTCTTTCCCCTCGTATGAACCATTATGGTTAAGGCCTATCCCCTTGGTTCGTGCCTCCTGCTGTTTGCTGTTGATGGACTTCGCTGTACTGTATATTCCTTGGCTGTCTTCATATGTCTTTGGTTTTCTAAATGCTAATAAAATTGATTATCAAAAAAAAAAGTGTGCATCTCACTAACCTTTCTTCAGTGATGGGCATCCATGGATTGTTATCTACTGGTATGGCCGAGGAATATAATGCTTGGTTTCTGGTCACTCGCGCTAGTTTCTTCCATGCCCAAGTAGTGGTTGATACCGTTTGTATGTCTGGGGTCCCTAGAAAATCCCTTAGGCAATATAGTTCTAAGTGGGGCAGGTAGAATCAGATCTGCTTTTGGCTTAGAGTAAGGAAGTCACGCATCAGGGTGATACCAGGAGTGCACAAAGCTACATTGCGCTACTAAATACACTTGGAAATTTGAGACCCCCAGTCCAGCCCTCTCGCACAGCAGTGTCAGTGTGTCCCAGCTGACCCTGACTCTACCGCCGCCCCACACCAGTCTGATCAAATGGGATCTAATCTTATGGAAAACACTGTTCGGAAGCAGGATGGGGATATTCTGGAACAAATACAAAAATGTGGGTAGCACTACCTTTTTGATAATGGCTACTGTGCTGGCTAGGAAGAGGGGAAGTTTGCTTATACATTGGAACAACAGATAGACCGCTTAAAGTGCTGGGCCGTAGTTACATAAGTCAACTTCCTTGTGGATTTGTATTCCCAGATACCTAGTGGTTTCATCACACCACGCAAGGTGGAATTCGCATTCCCATCTAATAGTACCGGGTGTCAGCGGGAAGATTTCAGATTTTTCCTAATTTATGTTTAAACCCGAGAATCACCCAAGCAAATAACCTCTCTGATAAGTGGCTCAAAATTCACCTGCGGGTGACGGACATACAGTATGATGTCAGCATAGAGTGAAATGAGCAGGGGGGGGGGCTGTATTAAATTGGAGACCTCTGTGTAGTTGTCGTTCCTGTAAATGTCTGACCGGGGGGAAGGGGGGGGGGGGGGGGTTGAGTGCTAAAATAAAAAGCAGTGGCGACAGTGGGCAGCCTTGGCGCCCCGAGAGAGTTGGAATTAGGAAGAGAGTGTGCCTTTAATCCTGACCCTAGCTGTTGGTGAAGTGTACAGCAATGCAACAAGGTCGAGAAATCTCTTCGGTACACCCATCAGGGGCGCATAACGCTGAGAAAGAAAGGCCATTCTAAGGAGTCGAAGGCCTTCTCAGCATCCAGTAATACGGCTGCCGCTGGTACCTCCGGGGCTATCCTATGTATCACTGCAAACAGCGTCCCAAGATTTAAGGCTGTTGATCTGTGCAGGACAAATCCCGACTGCGCAGCTGAAATCATTTTTTCCAGCAATAGCGCCAGTTGTAATGCTAGTATTTTGGCCTGATTCTTGTAGTCAAGATTTATTAAGGATAATGGTCTATACGACCCACAAAGGTGTGGGTCTTACCCTGGCTTGGGGAGAAAGATGATCACAGCCTCCCGCAACATGGGAGGGGAGGGAGGGGGGGGGGGTGTATTCGTTGTTCAAGGGCCTCGTTGTAAACCTCTAAAAGGTAAGGAGCTAACGTCTCTTGATATGCCTTATAAAAATTTCCGGTGAAACCATTGAGTCCCCGGGTTGTGAATCCGTTCACTGCATCGATGGCACAGATTATCTCCTCTTTGGAAAATGGCGCAGCTAAGAATTGTTGCATTACTTTCTCCAACCATACCAGCACAATTTTCTCGAAGTATGCCATGCGCTCCTCGAAGCTGTGTGTTGTGTGCGTCATATACAAATTTGTATAGTAATCTAGGAGTTTGATGCAAATATCCAGGGTGCCAGTTTGCCTGTCTTCACTCCAAATATGTGAAAGTGCTATGTATGTATGATCGCCCCGTGGACGGTTTTAGGAGCCTTGCTAATGTACGGCCTGGCCTCTCCCCTTCCAATTACTGTTGTGCAGTCGCGTACTTACTTAGGAAGTGGGCATCTCGCTCCGCGATCTCTCTAAACTCAGGCAATAGTGTCAGTCATCGACCTTGAGAAACCTGAACACGTCCGTTGGCCTGATCTTGATCAAGCGCCTTCAACTGCTGTTCAATTTTTGCTAGTGATCGTCTGAGGTCCCTTAATAATCCGGCATGTTTGGAGATATAGGCCTTAGAAGCCTTCCACAGAGTAGCCCAGGATTGTTTCGATCCCATATTTAGTTAAACTATGTCATTACAGAATATTTTGATCTCAGAACGGAAGACTTCATCTAGCAAAGCCTGGCCAGGAAACCTCCACTGCCGTTCACTACCCCCAGGGCATGGGACTCTAAATGGCAGCATTACTTGTGAATGATCGGAGAGCGTCTGAGGTTAATGTTGTGTTGCTATGTACCATGCAGCCAAGTTCGGGGATACCAGCCAGTAGTTCAAGCATGTCCAGGTGTCTTGTTGTGCAGAGTAATGAGTACATGCCTTGCATCTATTAGTCAGAGTGTATCACATATGCTCGACGTGGCCCGTTGAACCTGAGGTTGTGTGTCCGGGGATACCGCTGTGCTATCTCGTGCTGGCTCTGCATGGGAGGGGACTTCAACCTCCTATTAGACAGTCTGCATCTAATTGTATGGCCCGTGTGTGTAGGTCCTGAAAGAATTGTGGGTCGTCCACGTTGGGCGCATATAAACTCATAAGCGCTATGTGTCTACCCATTAGATGCCCTACAAGCATTATGTACCTTCCCTCTGGGTCAGATGGGGCTCTGTATAACTGAAAGGGCAATCGCTTATGTATTAGCATTGCTGAGCCTCTGGCATATGAACTGCACTTTGCAAAGAACCTATTGGGGCCCCATGTAGCCCCAAAGTGCAACAATGCCACTTTGTGTTTTTTGAAGGGAAGCAATATCTACCCTTCTACCCACTGTTGCTGCAGATAAGCCAAAACTTGTTTGCACTTTATGGGATTGATTTAACACTGTGCACCTGGAATGTTAGGCTCTGAAACAGAGAAAGCAGACAATTTACCCCCGGCAGCCATGCCCTGGTCGCGGAGCGAGGACTGTCACTCCAGCTGTGAAGACCATGCAACTGCCACATTGAGTATTGATCAGGAAAATAGTGGTAAATAATAAAAATAATATAAACAGACATAACCCCTCCCCTGCCTCCTCCCATCCCTGCTCCCCAACATGCAGGGAAGTCCAGTGTTGCTTAATTTGTAGAGTGCAATATGGATTTCCCCATACATACAAAGGAGTTGAAACCATCCTCATACACTCAGAGTGCTAAAGTCCAATCTAATGTGATGCACCCCCCCCCACAGTGTGTAACGCCACGCTGTCCCTCCCAACTTTGAATGGATCTCCAAAAAGAATATTGTTACCACCATATCAGTGTTCTGTATAGTTAGAACACCAAGACAGATCCAGTACCGGATAAAAAGGTGGGCCGTAGTGTTGCTCTTTCTGATGAGAACAGTTCCACACTGGCTGCCTACCCGCTGTTGAGGGGAAGGGGGTGGGGGGGACGACTCCATGTGGGATTTTCTTCTGGGATCCGCTGGTTTCCTTGTATCTGCGGCAAATTTCCTGGACTTCCAAGGGGGTGTCAAATATTTTCCCGTCCACACTCGTAAATGAGCCGGGTAGATCATGCCGTATTTCAGCTTAGTGTGCTGGAGCGTTGCTTTCATGCCATTGAACTTCCTTCTTGCCTCCTTTACCATGGCTGTGAAATCCGGAAATAGCGTGATGTTGGCACCCTGCCAGGACAGGGCACCTTGCTCTTGTGCTAGCATTAGCACTGTGTCTCATCGGTGGGGCCACAGGGACAGGGCAAGGCCCGCGCATGCGGTGCACCCGCTCTACTAAAAATGTGGGGTTAAAGAGCTCTCTGCCAAATAGATCAGTGAAGAGCATTCCCCTGAATGTGTCCATGCAACCAGTGTTGGTGGTCTCAGGAACCCCAAGAATTTGCACGTTGGTTCATCTGCTTTGCACCTCCAAATCTTCATTCTTTATGGTGGCATTTTTAAAGATTCTCTATACACGCTCCAGGCGCTTCAGACTGTGCCGCCCCATCATCCAGGTCGGACACCTTGCCTTCTACTGTGTTCAAGTGCTGCTCGTGCTTGTCCAGCGTGACCCCTATGGAGTCCAGGACCTTCTCGAGATTGTCAAATCGCCCATCCAGCGCTTTGAAGCCAGCACTCAATTCCAGCATCAGGGCATCCAGGTCAGGGGGCATGCTTTCCGGTCGGGCCACCTCTGAACCATCCTCTGCCATGCCTGTGTTGGGCTCTGCCAGCACTCCGCTTTGCGAATTGTAGAATCCTTTGCTTAGGGTCCTTCCGTACCATGACTTGTCGTCAAGATTATCAACAAAAAGAAATACAGAGTTCCCCGGTTGCAGTCAGCTAAAGGACTGTCATTGGTCTCTCTCTTGTCGGATCAAACAGCAAAAAAGTGAGTGTAGTGAACCCTCTCTTGGAATTTTTGGGGTACCTCACACAAGTCGCCGGTTGGACTACACTTGTAATCCCACCCGGTGATCGTTCAGCGTCATCATCGATACCCTGCCCCTGCGCCAGGCTGGCAGTGCAATGCCTGTCGGGCAACAATAATTGTTGCTCTTTGGCGGGGATCTTCTATTCCTTCGCCAAAGGGTGTGTGGATGTAAGGGGACCATGCAAGGAGGTAACAAGTGAGTGTGCAAAAGTGAGCGTGGGTGAAATAAAAAGAGTCAGTAGAGTCCAAAAATTGGGATTTTAATGATATGGCTCACTGCTCTCTTAAAAATACAAGGGGTATAGAGGCAGAACTATCAAGGTAGTAAGCCTCATTCGACCCTTGGTGAGTGGATGGTCAACATGTTTCTTGCTTATAGAGCAATTCGTCAGGACCAAGGGGTGCTCATATGATTTGCAAGGGCTCCCCCGTGGTCAGGGGGCCCAGTATACGACCTGGTAGGTGTCGTATGGAGGTCCTTTCCTCAGGACCCTTCCCAGGACTAAATGGGAGAGAGAAGAGAGAAGTGTACTGTCAAGGAGAGACCAGAGAGATATATCATAGACAAACGTGGAAACATTCGCGTTGTGTGACTGTCATAATGTACAGAGGGTGAGCATGCCTTTGGTTTGTTCAAGGCAGATCGCATGCTTAGTGGTATCCAACAAGGTTGGTTGGAAGCTTTGTCATGCAGTAAAAACCTGTAAAAATCAAGGGCTATTACTGTGCTATCAGCATGCGCGATAACCAGTGGTAATTGAGACAACATTTGGGGGGAGAAAAACAGTATTTTAAAACATTTCTTTGTGAGGTTTCAGAAAAGAACACTAGATGGAGTCAGTGTATGGGTAACTAGCCCTTGAAATGAACCATAACACCCGCCGAAATAATACAGTGATGGTAAAATTTAGAACAATCTTACCCGTATGTTACACTACGGAGGCTTCCTCGAGCTGACCGGGTGGGGCCAGGACTTAGTGGAGACCACCTGTTAAGAGGAAGTATCCCCGCCATGTTATCGATTGGCGGTAATGGGTTTCCCCATTCAACTGCTTAAGGCTTGGTCCCGCCGTGGCGCTCAGAACGAGGCGCACGCGGGGGCGCAGAACGGAGCATATGTGCCTTACCTCGGAGTTCCTGGCGTAGGGCTTCTAGTCACCTACCCTTCCCACTGCGGACGGTGCCGCAGATCAGCCGGTAAAGCTTGGCGTTCCGGGCGCTCTACTTATGACCCGTGTGGGTGGCCAGATTAGTGGGCGTGGCCCCGGCGTGTTACCAGGCAACGAGTGGTAAACAATGGACACAGAAGAGTCACTCGCTCCGTGTGTTGCCGGTGTTTTCAAGAAAGACGGCTTCGCGTGCTAGCGAGGAAGGAATCGCGAATGCCATCTTGAGAGGGAGGTAGACATAGGCAGCATGATGATAGTCATGCTGGGGAGCTGGTAATGTGACCCCGCGGATCTATGCAGGGGGGGCATTGGATAATTGGGATCATTCAGCTTAATGATTGTTGGCAGTGTACGGCATGGTACGGACAATACAGTCCATTGGTCAGCTATCTAGTGAGCATTGTCCAGGGCACCGCATCGTTGAGCCCGTTTTCATCTGTGTGTAGACGGTGTACCCATCTCTGCTCCAGTCTGAAGAGGGATTGCTGATTCATACCAGGTTGGCATTCTAGAACTGTCCACTGTATGTCCTCAGTGGTATGTTTATGTTCCTTGCAATGTTCATACAGCCCGGTGTGTGTTTTGGAGCATCGAATATTGCTGTTGTGCTCCATTATCCGTTGTTTCACCGGGCGCATTGTCATTCCGATATAGAGCAATCTGCAGGGACACACCAGGATGTATATACATCTCGAGCTGTTACAATTTGTGTGTTTGTAAAAGGTCCAGGTGAAATCTCCTGGGAGTTCGATTGTTCTGCCCTGGATGGTTTGGGGGCAAACCACACAGGAACCACATTTGTAGTGTCCAGTGACAGGGGGAAGGTCCCACAAGGTCCTGACTGGTCGAGTTTGTAATTTCTTAGGGCGAGTGTGGATCAATGTGTCCTTGAGGTTGGCAGTCCTTTTGAAAGCGAACCGTGGTTGCGCCAATTCCATCCCAGTGGAGTTCAAGATACCCCAATGTGTCATCACGGCTTTCTTGATAAATGATGAATGCCTGGTGTAGGAGGTGACACAGGTGATGGTGTCATCTGGTTCTTTGGGGTGGACCTCTAGAAGGGCATCTCTATTGTTGTTCAATGCTCGTTTGTACGAATTTTTTAACAACCGGGTGGGATACCCTCTGTCCTGGAGTTTATGCTGTAAGGTCCGGGCCTCTTGTCTGAAGTCTTGGACAGAGCTACAGTTCCTCCGAATCCTAAGAAATTGCCCAAAGGGTAAATTATCTCGCAGGGCCTTAGTATGATGGCTTTGGTAGAGAAGCAAGCTATTTCTATCAGTGTCCTTCTTGTATAGCGTTGTGGTTATTGCTTCGGGTCCCAGATTGATGGTAAGATCGAGGAATGGTATGGACGTCTCCGAGATGGTTCCAGTGAATTTAAGGAAGGGGTCTTGTAAGTTAATCCAGTCACAGAAGGCTTCACAGCTGGAACGGTCCCCTTTCCAAAGAATCAAGATGTCGTCGATAAAGCGACGCCAGAGAGTTAAGTTCTCTCGGTATGGGTTTTGCTCCGGAGGGTAGATGTACCTCTTCTCGAAAGAAGCCATATAAATGCAAGCCAAGCTCGGCGCGAAGGTAGAACCCATGGAAGTACCCCGTACTTGATGGTATAACTGGGATTCATACCTGAAGAAGTTCTCGGTCAGGGCGATATGGGCCAATTCCATAATGAATGTTATTGGTGTTGGGGATAACCATTCCTCTTCTCGCATCAGCGAATCCACTGCTTCCAGGGTTGCTTGTTGCGGGATATTAGTATATAGTGCCTCCACATCGAGGGTAAGAAGCAAGTCAGTGTCCTCTCTGCCATCTATGTCTGCAATTAGACGTAGTACATCCCTGGTGTCTTGCAGGTAGGATGGTATCTGTTTGACGTAAGGTTGGAAGAACGCATCACAAAATTGTGACAGTGGTTCTAGTAGGGATCCAATTCCCGAGACAATGGGTCTCCCAGGGACAGGAGACGTACCCTTGTGTATTTTAGGGAGAGTATAAAAGTAGGGGATAACAGGATCCGGAGTGATCAAGAAATCTGCTTCCTTTCTGCTTATCCACTCGTTAGTCTCCCCCTCAATCACAAGGCCCATGATGGTAGTTGTCAATCTTTTGGTTGGGTCTTCAAGGAGAGGTCTGTAATGGTTGGTATTTGTCAATTGTCTTCTGCACTCACGATCATAGTCTTCGTAGTTCTGAATGACCGTGGCGCCCCCCTTGTCCGCTTGTTTAATGACGATCGTCTCGTCTTGGCCTAGTGTTTTGACTGCTAGTCGTTCTGTATTGGACAGATTGTGGAAGGTTTTCTTCGAGGGTATCTCACGCATGCTCCTCAGGACCGCCCGCTCAAAAGTGAGGACTTCGGGTGGTACCATCCCATCAGTGGGGGTGAAGGTGGAGGGTTTTCTTAAACCTGTATCAAGATCCGGGAGTTCAGGTTGGTTGTCAAAGAATGCTCGTCAAGATTACCATAAATCGATTTTCACAGGAGCAGAAGAGAATTCCTCAGACCACTGCAAGAGACCTAAAAAGAAATTCAGTCTCTCACAATAGCAGGGGGCAAAGGGGACGTGGATAAGAAAGAGAGACAGACTCAGAAGTCTAGTGATTCTGGAAATACCTAGAAACGCCCTGTCGGGACACTACTCTCTATTACAGAGCATGCACAATGATGGAACAACTGGTCATTGAACAGCCGCGGAAGAAAACTCTTCTTTCTCAACGCGCTGTTTGGAAACACTAATCTCTGATGCCAGGACCATGCGCATTGACAGGACAACAGCTTTAGGAGCAGCTGCTGACGAGAATTCTTCAATCTTGAGGCAGAGCAAAGAAACACTGATTACTCTGACAGAAAATTCAGTTTAAGTGCACGGTGCTCAGAGAGAGCCTGCGCAATGACAGTTTTTTGAGACTGGAATAAAAAACAACTAGACCACCTAACTTGAAATATAGAATTTCGGCGGCCATCTTAAAATTCTTATGTATAAACGCTTTGCAGTCTCTTCAACTAAATGCTTAAATGAGACTTCCAAAACTGGCACAGTCCTTTCCATTGAAGGTATTTCCTGATGCTAGAATAACATCTAAGTTTAAGCACTTACTTAGGTTAAAGGTGCAAGTCTGTGAAGTCATGACACTAGTAGCACGCTGCGGCTAGTGTGTGTGGTGGCCGTAGCCCGGTGAGACAATAGCACTCGCTGGGCAGGTAGGCGACACACTGCGATGTTCCCACCTAGGCAATTTTGCGTGTTGTGATTCTCCCTGGGCTTAGCCACACTCTACCTTGTCCAGCAATAGCACGATCCCTCCCGCAGTCCACGTCGTGCACCCGAACCGGGAGTACCTATGGCGCTGGTTAAGGGTGTCTGCAGCGTGCGCAAGGCTGTACCCACACCTTCAGGAGTAGCGTCTGAGCCCAATGTCAGTTAAGCCACACACTCAGCTGCAGACCCAGGAGAGCGGAAGTAGCAATCTACAGGTGTGCCCCATCCACGCACTTGGGTTTACGTTCTGGCCCGCTCCCAGTCTGCGCAGACCAGGCCTGCCAATCATGCATCTGAAAGAAACAGGTTAGTATTAGATTCCTCACCTTAGAATATCCCCAGGCGTCAGACTGGATCCGGAAATTTTTGCGTAGCAGTACACTTGTGCGTCGGTAGGTGTCGTCTGCGGCTCCACGTCCGTCATCTGCATCGTGGGCGCCGTGATGATGTCCTCAGAGTACTTAGATGCCGCCTCCACGTGCTGACCTCAGTTCTTCTTTTTTCCGCGGCAGCAGCGCAGATCCGGAAAAAGTGGTACCTTAGTCACTTTTTGACTAAACTTTTTTGTGATCCCTTTTGATCCTTTTTCGAGTCTTCGACTCCGAACGGTGCCGGTAGGGATGCCAGGTTTCAAGTCCTGTGAGGACTGCGACCGACTGATGTCGGTCACCGACCCTCACCACCGGTGTCTCCACTGTCTCTGCCTGCCCCGACTGCCGAGCCCTGACTTGGAAAGCTAGGCGAGAGCGGTCCCGCAAGGAGCTCGAGCTCCGGCAGTCGGCCTGCGCCGCGAGAGGTCCCGGTCCGGACGGAGGTCGAGGGACTGGTCGAGGGACCGGTCGCGGGGTCGGAGCCATCATAGCTCCGGGAGTCGATATCACTCGTCAGGCTCGAAGTCGTCAGGTAAGCACAAGAAGTCGAAGAGGCATCATCGCTCTTCTCACTCCCCACGACGCTCGTGCGACGCGTCCGGGGGTTCGGGTGACACGGCCCACGCGGCTTCCGACTGAGTCGCGGGCATTGCGACCTGCCCCATACCTTCGGTCCCTGGGCAGCAAGCGAAGCCAGAGGAGGTCGAGCACTTCCTCATGGCCATGAGGTCCTTCTTTCCTCCGACGGCTCCGCGGCACCTTCGGGCCCGGCGGACCCGTCTGGTGGCCCTTGCCAGTCGGGTGCTTCGACGCCGGCGGGTGCTTTGGCCCCGATGCCGCCGATGCCTTCGGGCCCGGCGCCACAGGGCCCCGCTGGATCCGCTTCCGGATCTGGGTCATCGCCGGTTGACCTAACGACCTCACAGGCGCCGGTCCCTAGGGTGTCACCTTTGGCGCCGTCTTCGGGTGGCGCAGTCCTTGATACCTCCCTCGATCCAGTTCCGGCGTCGGAACGGCGCAGCTGGGCGCCGCTTTCAACGCCGCTTAGAGAGTTTTACTTCAATGAACCGGCCCCATCTTTTCACAACCCTAAATTTCAGGACATGGGTGATGAGGAGTATTGGGAGGGGTCTGAGGACCCTCTGACACGTGAGTGTCAGTCCCAAGAGGACTGGACAGGTGGACTTGGGGATGCCAGTGGTCTGGACACTTCGCCAGGTGCGCCTGTAGATAGGAACGTGGCCAGACGCCACCGCCCGGCCCCGGGCGACTCTTGTTTCCTGTCCACCCATTCCACCCCTGAGAGCCTGGTGATCCTGGGAATCCAAGAGGTATGAGCATTACGGCAAGAAGGTATTCTCCTCCCTTAGTTTGGGACTGCGGTCTTCCAACACCGCATGCCTCTTGGGCCACTACACCCACAATCTATGTGGGACACGGTGCTGCCACAATGCCCGGCGGCGGTCAAGGCTAAACTCACCCAAGCCCTTGTGGAGGGTCGAGATGCAGCACGCTATTCTATCCGGTGTGAGCTGGATACCACCGACTCACTGGGCAGAGCGATGGCAACGACGGTGGCGATTCGTCCCCACACCTGGTTGAGGTCCACCAACTTTTCGGCCGATGTCCAGAATACCCTCATAAACAGTTTGGTGGCCGTCGCCTGTTTGGCGACAAGGCAGACCATGCCCTTGAGCGCTTTAAGGACTCCAGGGCTACGGCCAAGTCCTTGGGCCTCTGGGCCCCGCACCAGCAATCGGGTGCCTTTTGCTCCTTTCGTGGCCAAGGAAGGGGCGCCCCCACACGTGCTGCTAGCCACGCACCGCAGACTAATTATCAACGCGGTGGCGGCCGTGGAAACCGCCTTGGTGATGGTCGGGGACATTGGCGAGGACAGTCCACACCTACCCCTGCAGCATCCGTCTCAAAACCTCCTAGTCCGTGCTTTGAGGCCCATGTGACACCAGTGGGGGGCAGGGTTCCCCATCACCACTTCCACTGGCGCACTATCACATCGGACAGGTGGGTGATGCAAATCCTCCGAAGGGGTTACTCTCTCCCCTTCAAGACGATCCCTCCAGCCATGCCACCGCATTTCCACCGCGTGTCAGGGGATCATTTGCGACTTCTACAGGAGGAAGTTATGGCCCTCTTGGCCAAGGGGGCCATCGAGCGCGTTCCTGGGCCAGAAATAGGGTGTGGTTGCTATTCCCACTACTTCCTGGTACCAAGAAGGGCAAAGGGGGCCAACACACCTATCTTGGATCTACGGAACGTCAACGGCTTCCTCTGGAAGGAGAAGTTCAAGATGCTGACTCTGGCTCAGGTCTTAGCTGCCCTGGACCCAGGAGACTGGATGGTAGCGTTGGACTTGCAGGACGCTTATTTCCACATCCCCGTCCTGCCGGCCCACTGGGGCTATCTGCGGTTCACTGTAGGCCACGAGCACTTTCAGTTTACCGTGCTCCCCTTTGGCCTTACCAGCACCCCACGGGTGTTCACAAAGGTGATGGCGGTGGTCGCAGCTCATCTGTGCAGGTTAGGGGTTTCAGTCTTCCCCTACCTCGACAACTGGTTGTTGAAGGCGGGCTCGCCCCAGACAGTCGTCAGCCACCTCCAGATGACGGCAGACCTCCTGCACCTGCTGGGGTTCTCCATCAATGTGCCGAAGTCACACCTGTTTCTTTCTCAAAAGCGCCTCTTCATCGGAGCGGTTTTCGACTCAGCGCAGTTTCGGGTTTATCCTCCTGAGCAGCGGGTTCGGGATATTCAGGCTCTGATTCCAATCTTTCAGCCTTTATCCCGAGTCTCGGTCAGGTTGACGCTGTGGCTTCTGGGACTGATGGCCTCCTGCATCCTTATGGTGCATCACGCCCGATGGCGGATGCGGGCTCTGCAGTGGGACCTGAAGTTTCAGTGGGCCCAGCATCAGGGCAAGCTGTCGGACCATGTCCTGATCTCGGAGGGCACTGCGAGACAGCTGCAGTGGGGGCTCACGAGCCGCGATTGTGTCAGCGGCAGATCCCTCTCCCTACCCCAACGGGAGCACGTAGTTGTGACAGACGCGTCCCTCCAGGGCTGGGGAGGCCACATGTGAGAGGCGGAGATCAGAGGCCTCTAGTCTCCGGCGGAGTCCCAGCTCCATATCAATCTTTTGGAGCTGCGGGTGATTCGTCTGGCACTGAAGGCATTCCTCCCCTCTGTCCGGGGGAGTGTAGTGCAGGTGTTCACGGACAACACCACCGCCATGTGGTACTGCAACAAACAGGACGGGGTGGGGTCGTGGACCCTTTGCCAGGAGGCTCTGCACCTCTGGCAGTGGCTGAAACATCAGGGCGTGACCCTGGTGGTTCAACACCTGGCAGGTTCTCTGAACACCAGGGCGGATGAACTCAGCCGCCGGTGTATGATGGATCACAAATGGCCTCTGAACTCTGACGTGGCGCAAGGTCTCTTTCTGCAGTGGGGAGAGCCTTGGTTAGATCTATTCACCACAGAAGAGAATGCGCAATGTCATCAGTTCTGCGCATTGGAATTTCCATGGCGGCACTCGCTCGGAGACACTTTCATCGCGAGTGGAGTTGCAGTCTGTTGTACGCCTTTCCGCCAATACCACTTCTGCCCAGAGTGCTGAAGAAGATCAAACGCGACCGGGCCCAAGTCATCCTTGTGGCTCCGTACTGGGCACGAAGGTACTGGTATCCCGAGCTCCTCAGTATGTCAGTCGATCCCCCGGTTCATCTGCCTCTTCAGGAGAACCTTCTGTCGCAGCAGCAGGGGACGGTCCTCCACCCGAACCTGTCCAGTCTCCACCTCCATGCTTGGAGATTGAGCAGCGGCAGTTGAGGCCATTTTATCTGCCTCCTGAAGTCTGTATTATCATTCTGGCAGCCAGGCGTCCCTCCACAAAGTCGGTATATGCCTGTAGGTGGAACAGATTTGGGGCATGGTGCACAGCATAGGCTGTGGAACCTCTCTCTGCCCCTCTTTCTGAGGTTCTTCCCTTCCTTCTTTCTCTTGCCCAGCAGGGCTCTGCTCTGGGCCCTTCTTTCTCTTGCCCAGCAGGGCTCTGCTCTGTGCACTATCAAGGGCTACCTTTCTTCCCTTTCAGCCTTTCTAAGGCTGCCAGATCAACCATCTTTGTTCAAGTCCCCTATTGTAACTAGTTTTCTGAAAGGCATCACACACACGTTTCCACCTGTTCCATTTGTGATGCTTCAGTGGGACTTGAACTTGGGTCTTACTTATCTGATGTGTGCTCCCTTTGAGCCACTTCATAACTGTCCTCTCCGCTTTCTTACTCTGAAGACTGCTTTCCTGGTTGCCATCACCTCTGCCAGGAGAGTGAGTGAGCTCCAGGCTCTTTCATCCAAACCTCCTTTCCTTTCTGTCCATCCTGACAAATTTCTGTTGCGGACTAGACCTTCTTTCCTGCGCAAGGTTGTCACGGCCTTCCACATCGGGCAGTCTATCACCCTGCACACCTTCTTTCCGCCTCCGCATCCCTCTAAAGAGGAAGAGCGGCTCCACCGTCTGGACCCAAAACGTGCGCTCTCTTTCTATTTGGATCGCACACGCCAGTTCTGGGTGGATGATCAACTCTTTGTTGGTTACGTGGGCACTAAGAAGGATCGGGCGGTGCAAAAATGGACCATCTCTCGGTGGGTTGTCTTGTGTATCAAGGCATGCTACTCCTTGGCTAAGAAGGAGCCTCCTGTTGGGCTCAGAGCCCATTACACTCGGGCCTTGGCGGCTACCACTGCCCTGGGCCGGGGAGTCCCCTTGCAGGACATCTGTCAGGCAGCCACGTGGGCATCGCTGCCCACGTTTGCAAGACACTACTGCCTAGACAGCCAAGTCCGGAGGGATGGCTTCTCTGGCCGTTCCTTCATCCAGGACTTTCTGGTGTGATTATTGGTTCGCAGACCCACCACCGGGGTTGGTATTGCTGGGGTATCTATTCTAAGGTAAGGAATCTAATACCAACCTGTTTCTTTCAGATGAACAAGTTACTTACCTTCGGTAACGATATATCTGTAAGAAACAGTAGGTAGTATTAGATTCCTTACCGCCCCACCCATCCTGCCCCGTTCTGCGAACCGATATCTAGGGTTAAGGTCATCCCCTTTCAGGGCCCTAGTTTCAATGGCACCAGTATTGGTTTTTAACATGGCTCTGCGTTTCTGGCGCGGAAAAGCTGTGTCTAAGAACTGACATCAGCACGCGGGGGCGACGTCTAAGTACTCCGATGATGTCATCACGGCGCCCACGACGGACGCGAAGCCGCAGACGACGCCTACCGATGCACAAGGGTACTGCTACACAAACATTTCCGGATCCAGTCTGACGCCTGGGGATATTCTAAGGTAAGGAATCTAATACTAACTACTGTTTCTTACGCCTCCACCACTTCATTGTCCCCCGCCTGATCATCCATGCAAAGTTTTAGTTCATCCGGGCTACTACAACAGAGATTGCTAAAAAACTCCTCAGGAACTATCTTACACCATTTAATTCTACGGCCTTGGTCAGTCAGTCGCATGTCGCATTTGTCCACCAAATTCAACCTACTTTCCCTTATAGCAAATACATTGTCCATCCTTAGTACAACTGGATTGTGATCACTAAAATGGGACCGCACAACTGAGTAACTAGTGATATGGCTTCCACAGCTGCGGCTTAAAAAAATGTAATCAATTACAGACCCGCTACCATGTCCTGTAAATGGTGGAATATCCTCATCACACCCATAAGGTAGCGTTAACCCATTTTCGGCTAGCAGAGTTTCCAAAAATATGCCCTGGTCAGAATGCTCAAAGTGAATGTTCTCCTCATTCGGAGGGCCAAATAAGACATTTGAGGGATATTTGTCCTGACAGCTATGAACATTAAAATCCCCCATTAGCATGATAGTACAATCAGACTCCGATGACTCATTAAATTTAAACAAAAAAGAGTTTAACATCATTAGATTACTGATCGAATGGACCCTATCAAAGGAGTTATAAAAATGTACTACCAGGACATTGTGAGAACCTTTACAGGTAATTTGGACTGCGAGACAATAGGGGCATCCAGTAGCTATTTCCTTGTAGGTGCCTGGGATTTTAGCAGATACCAGAGTAACCAAGCCCCCTCGTGCGCGCCCCCGAGCAGAGGTGACAGCTGAGAGAAAAAAAGTAGTAAAGCCATCAACAGTAAGTATATTTTGTGTTTCCCAGGTTTCCTGTATGGCTATTATGTCCATAGTCGCTATAAAGTTCCTCCATATGGGATCATCAATTTTACTCCTAAGGCCAGCAATGTTCCATGTTCCCACGATCATCTCACCCTTCCCCAAAGTTTGATCCTTTTTTTCTGGCAGTGAGTCCCCTCCTTCGGCGCCCTGATTGGTGATAGGAATTAGGTCAGTATTTGACTTCTGCACAGCCTGAAAACTATAATCATTTTGTGATGGGGTTGGGGAAATATTTTGCAACCAATTGAACAATGGATCCTGTTTTTGTCAATCAACCCAATCTAGATTAGACAAACACTCATAACGATTGACCGTTGGGGTATAAAGATGATTATCGTACCCATTAACATTCTGTGGATAATTGTAAGGATGGCCATTCAGTGACCCTACAACAAACCCACCTTGAATAGATCTGCCTCTTCTTCTCTTAACCAGGTTCCAGTTGTCATCACCACCCTCCTCCCAACCGTGACCTTGCTCCTCCCACGGGGCATTGAACCTGCGCCTACTTTTTTGGTCACTTGGGCCCCTTAGCCAACTCCATCTTTTATCCACTTGGTTCTCAGGCAAGTAGAAGTAAGAGAGCGGCCTAGCAGTGACAGTACTGGCTTGGTAACGAGAGGTTCCTCTGCAAATATGTTCTACCACCTGTGGGTTCTCAAAGGTTACCACGACACAATCCCCTTGTAAGTTTTTTCTATTCCCACCCACCCAAGGGGCTCTCTCAACCATTAGGATGTTACTGGGGATATTCGGTGGTAGGGGATGGTTGAAAAATAAAGTCTGCCACTGGTTATCAAACAATGTCTGGAAGGATTGCACATGAGATGGTGATATTTCTGTTACCCCAGTCAAGATAACTACATAAGGACAGGCGTCTGGGAGTAGATGGATATTTCTTCGGGCCTCCTCCTTAGCTCTTGGGGCTGAATCTAAATTAGGGGTCGAGGGTATAGGATCTTTAAACTTAACTTGAGGGGTTGTCTTGGGTTTAGCTGGATTAGGTGTTTGATTAGGGTCAGGGGTCTTAGCCTTTGCACCTCCAGTATTTTGGATATTGGTCGGGTTTTTTGGTACGATATTTTTACCTAGGATGACATTTTTATCGGCCAAGGGTGGCTTAGTTACTTTGGTGACAACCTGGGGGGCCGTGTTATTTAGACTGAAACTAGGGGCACTTATGTCTTTGTGGATGTTTTTAGCACCTTTTCTAAACATCGTAGCCTTGCCTCTATAGGTTCAAGGAGGATCTTTAACATTTCAAGGATGTTATTATTTTTCGTCACAAATGCCCCACTTCCATCTAGCTGAATTTCCACCGGGTTGTTCTCTTCACCGCTTACTTCCATAATTTCCTCCAAACTGCTATCTAAAATTGTATCATCTGGAAGGCTTAATGGTAAACCAGCAATTGCCAGGTTTGCCCCCTCTTTTTCCTTTACGCCTACCGCCAGGTCCCCACTCACAGCCACAGGGTCTACAATGGATGCATCCTGATTATGGGTGTTTTTAACTTTCCTAGCTTTGCGAGTACTTGATTTGTTGGCCTTATTTTTGGGAATTGCCCCCTCTTTCAGCCCTCTTTCATTTATGTCAGTGGCCATCGGCCGATTATTCACCCTCGCTGTTACCAGATCAATATCCGGGCCACCCTCTGCTAACAAGATGGGATTAGGGGGGACCTCAAGGCCCTGTTGCAAAGTTAGGACAGGTTAGACAAAGAAAATGACGGGGACCAGCACTTACTGTCTTTTGGGCAAGTCGAGGTGTTGGGCGTACGTGCCTGAGCGATGATACCTAATGAAGATCTTCTAGCAATGGCCAAATCTTGGGATACCCTTCTGTCCATTAGAACAATCCCTTCATCAATTAAGGCATTGGTACGGATAATAAAGTCATCAAGGGTGCCGGTTAACTTTTTAGCTCCCCCAGCAGCCATACTTCTAGTCTCTCGATAATCCATGACAGTACTTGCTCCCACTTACTTATGAAACGGTGGAGTTTTATCAACACAAGTTTAGCAATCCAAGTTAACGGTTACTGGTATATACTGAACCTGTGCTTGATGATGAGGTATCTGATGATCAATACGGCGGGGTGACTTGGGCAGGGGGTATAGTCCAGGCCAGGCTCCTCAGGCCTCTGAGGGCCACAGAGGGCCCGCCCTTTGCCCGGGCTTAGCCCCGGGCGCTCCCGCGCAGCGGTAGACGGTGTTGAAGTTATAAGGGAAGTGACGCGCTGGGGGGCGGGGCTTGCAGGGAGAGCGGGCCAGGTGTGGACTCCCTGCAGTTGCTCGCAGCCCTGCAGCTCTTCCTCTTTGCTCCTCGGCAGCGCCCAAAATAGAGACCAGTTCAGCCCAGCAGTCCTCGCAACGAAGCGGGACCCGCGAAGCGGGTCCGGCAAGGAATGGCGTTCAAGACAGGAACAGCAACAAGCTCTCAGGGCAGGAATCCACAGTCCACACTGGATGAAGGGCAGTTCAGATAAGGAAAGCGTACCCACTCAAACTTCAATACACCTTGGTGTATATATATATATATATATATATATATATATATATATATATATATATATATATATATATATATATAAATCACTGAAAAAAACATAGGTTTCAGGGACGTTATAGTTAATTGGACGTTTTACTCGTACAAAACCAGTGAAATTCGGCCGTTACAGTTAGTTGAGCTAACTATAACTCACCCCCCCCTCGCAATGCACTGCTGATGACGTCACATATTACCTCACTCATGACATGGTCAGTGACATCACTGATTACACAAACACACATGCAGTGGATGATGTCAAGTTTAAATATTTTTCATATATATGTATGCCAAGGTGTATTGAAGAATTAGTGGATGTACAAGTGCCTGAATGGATTATTTAGTCGGTGCGTGACTGACTGTATAAGTGAGTGATTGAACGTGTCCTACTAAATGCATGGGTTAGTGACTAAACTGTGTGAATGTCTGTATTCATCTGTCAGTTGGTGTGTAAGCGGCTGCATGGGTTGGTGAGTGGCTGCATGACTGTCTATATGGGTTATTGATTGGTTGTATGAGTATCTGTATGGGTGCCTGAGTGTGTGGCTGTGTGGGGGGTGTGACTCTGCATAGATGTCTGAGTTGGTGATTCACTGGTTGTATGGATTCAAAAGTGCATATGGGAAGGGCTTGTGGGTGAGTGTGTGTATGGGTGTGTTGGTTGGCGAATCGATTTCTCAGTTGTATATGTGTGAGGAACTATATATGTTTTTAGACAGTATATGTGAGTGTTGTGTTGTATAATTGACTATACATGAGTGAGTGATTGCAAAAGTATCTACATAGATGAGTGTGTGCTTGTATTAGTGATTGTATTGTAGAAAATAGGAACCTTCTCACGGATCCCACTGATACTTGGTCCTTTTAAACCAACAAAGAAGAAATTGGCACAGAAACTGAAATATAAAAAGAACATCTTTATAAACCTCAAATGAGGGAGAATACGTCACACAGAATCCTTAGCAACTGAATGAGGCAGTATAAGGAGTACAGAAAACAGGGGGCTTATATATGCTTAGGGTTACATAGTCAGCATAAGAACAAGGGGCAGTCCTGGCTCATGGAAGCATGCAAAATGACTAAGATGGGCATGCAAGATCTGTTTGCTCAACAAAGTGGGAGGAGAGTTACTTCTCCATACAGCAGCAAAACAAGCCTGACAGTTATACTAGAGAAGCAGGTGCATTCTACTAGCAAGGCCCTTCTGAGCACGTGCGAAGGTGGAAGATGCTAAATATAGTTAGTTTCTAGGCAGATTACAAGAGCAGTCAACACTGAGTGGGGACAGAGCACATGGCAGCACATGGCAAACAAGATGGCTGCCAGAAATCAAAATGGCTTTCAGCTCATGTTAACAAATCCGTCCAATCTTTAACAGTATAAAAGAGTAAGTATGTGTTAGTATCTGTATAAATAAGGGAGGTGGATCTGTATAAATAAGGGAGGTGGTGTGTGTATATCGGTATAGGTGAGTACATGGGTGTGCGATTGATTTTTTGCATGTTTGAGTAGTTGTATGAGTAACGCTATGGATCAGTGGCAGTGTGTGAATGTATGAATAGGTGTATGAGTGGAGATTATAGTGATGTATTGATGAGTGATGTCATGTATGAGTGACTGTATGAGTGTATGTCTGGATGTCGAGATAGGGATCATTGGGTGGGTATGAAGTATCTGGTATTGGTGTGTCTATGGTTTTAAAAAAGTCTGTATTTTAGAGTGGGTTATATTAGAGTGTGAGGAGGTGTGTCAGACTATCACGTGGATGATGTTATCAGTGCTGTAATTTGAGATTTCATCAGTGATGTCACTGACCATGTCATGAGTGATGTAATATGTGACGTCATCAGCAGTGCATTGCGGGGGGCGCAAGTTATAGTTAGCTCAACTAACTATAACGGCCGAATTTCACTGGTTTTGTATGAGTGAAACGTCCAATTAACTGTAACGTCCCTGAAACCTATGTTTTTTCAGTGAATTTCAAAGGTTTTAAAATGCAAATTTCTAAGTATAATTAATTAATTGCAGGTTTATATAGCGCTAGGATCGACTCCCGGAGTATCTCCGCGCTTCGACCGCTGCGAAACCCTTCCTGGCTTCCCTGAGAGATGGTCCCTTAGTGGGTATCTCCAGGGTGAGACCAGGAATCCCCGGCGGTCTGGTGGGGCCGTTAGTGAAGATGAGGCAAGCTAATGCCCAGAGTTGCCGAGTGTGATCGCTGATCAGAGTGGGCACCGAGGCGAGAGAATTATCGAGTCCGCTGACCCTGGTCCCGAAACCTGCCGCGTCGGGAATCGAACCCTGGTCCCGGGCCGTCCTCTGCTCTCGGGTCTGCCGCCTCTAACCAGTGAGCCACACTACTTCACAATGTCACTACTTCACAATGTCACTGAAACCTAATTTTTTTTCTGTGAATTTCAAATAGGTTTTTAAATGCTAATTTCAAACTAACATGTGTAAACGCGCGCCCTGGCGTGTTGTAAATTGGGTGATTAATTCCCTTTGAATCCTGAGGGTCCCTGCGGGCCAACTAGCCCACCGGGTACCTCCAGTAAGCACCACAGAGCTGTGTTGCAGAGAGGTGTTCCGAGGCCATGCTCCTTTTTACACCTCTATGCAACGCAGCTCTGGGGTGGTTACTGGAGGTACCTGGTGGGTTCAGTTGGCCACCAGGGACCCTCAGGATTTAAGGGGACATAATCCCCCAATTTACAACGAGCCAGGGGGCGCGTTTGCACACTTGTTTTACCAGGCCCGGCCCCCTCCCTGCACCACTGTGCAAATTCGCCCTCTGTTGCTTTGTAAGTTTGGGGATTAAGTCCCCTTGAATCCTGAGGGTCCCTGGCGGCCAACTAGCCCACTAGGTACCTCCAGTAAGCGCCACAGAGCTGCGTTGCAGAGAGGTGGTCCGAGGCCACACCCCTTTTTACACTTGCCTTACAGTTTAAGTGGTGAGCGATCTATCAGAGTTCAACTGTGCTACTGCTTAGCATGTTCTGAATAATGTCTATATTTGAACAAACTACCTGCAGAAATATCCATGACAAACCTTTGAAAAAGGACTGAGACACTTTCATAGGTCTGAATGAAAGGCTCAATTATGTGACATCGCTCTAGTGAAATACTTTTCCTCAGTCTAGAGGCACGGAAACAAACTATGATCAAAGCGAAACCATGAAACTGCAAACATATATATTTGTAAAGGAGGACACGAAACGAGGCACTGCATAAATTCCTCATCATGTAGGGTGTCGTGCTGGGGTAGTGTTTTAGGGTTTAGGGTAGCGCAGTGGTATTTCGTAGTGTAGGGGTCGTGCTGGGGGTAGATTTAAGGTTTAGGATAGTTCAATGGTGTTTGTGTAGTGTAGGGGGTGTGCTGGGGTAGGGTTTTAGGTTTTAGGGTAGTGCAGTGGTGATTGGGTAGTGTAGGGGCTCCTGCTGGAGGTAGGGTTTTAGGGTTTAGGGTAGTGCAGTGGTGATTGGGTAGTGTAGGGGGTCATGCTGGGGGGTAGGGTTTTGGGGTTTAGGGTAGTGCAGTGTGTGTTTGTGTAGTGTAGGGGGCCGTGCTGGGATAGTGTTTTAGGGTTTAGGTAGTGCAGTTGTTTGGGTAGTGTAGGGGTCGCGCTGGGGGTAATGTTTTAGGGTTTAGGGTAGTGCAGTGGTGTTTGTGTAGGGGGCTGTGCTGGGGGTAGATTTAGGGTAAAGGGTAGTGCAGTGGTGTGTGTGTAGTGTAGGGGGTTGTGTCTTAGGGTTTAGGGTAGTGCCATGGTATTTGGGTAGTGTATGGGGTCATGCTGGGGGTAGTGTTTAATGGTTTAGGGTAGTGCAGTGGCCTTTGGGTGGTGTGGGGGGTCATATTGGGGGTAGATTTAGGATTTAGGGTAGTGTTTGCAGGTTTGTGCTGGGGGTAGATTTAGGGTTTAGGGTAGTGCAGTGGTGTTTGGGTAGTGTAGGGGCCGTGCTGGAGGTAGTGTTTTAGGGTTTAGGGTAGCACAGTGGTGTTTGTGTAGTGTAGGGGGCCGTGCTGGAGGTAGTGTTTTAGGGTTTAGGGTAGCGCAGTGGTGTTTGGGTAATGTAGGGGGTTGTATTTTAGGGTTTAGGGTAGTGTAGTGGTATTTGGGTAGGTTAGGGGGTCATGCTCGGGTTGTGTTTTAGGGTTTAGGGTAGTGCAGTGGTGCTTGCGTAGTGTAGGGGGTCGTGCTAGGGGTAGACTTAGGGTTTTGGACAGTACAGTGGTGTTTGTGTAATGTAGGGGTAGTGTTTTAGGGTTTAGTGTAGCGCAGTAGTGTTTGGGTAGTGTAGGGGTCGTACTGGGGGTAGTGTTTTTGATGGATGCTGCCAGCCACAGACATGCGTCTTGCAACCTGCTGAGGGATGAAACTCCGGCAAGGGAGGCTGGACAATAGGTTTACTGTCACAGTGAGCTGTAACCACCTCCCAGACAGGCTTTAGTGTATTGGGGCTGGGAGGGTGCACTCTGAGAGTGCTTTGATGTCTGCACTGGCGGCACATTTGGTGTCCCTGTGCATAGTCCAGCACAAACCGGTTTAAGGAGCCATTTGCTCCTACTCTGGCGCGAAACTGGACAAAGGACATGGGTGTAGCCACCCCTCTGTCCGATAGGTGAGTCGCCAGAGTATGTCCCACCCCTTCCTTGGGTATAAAGTAGGAACCCCTGGCTACAGGACTTTAGATTTACCTGGACAAACAAACCTGGCTTCCGGCAACCCCTGAAGCTGTGCTTTAGGCTACTTGTAGTCCAGACCCCGAGAAGTGATTCCACCAAAGATTACCGGCCTACACTCCACGAGTGTTCTGTGGGCTAGTATTTTGTGATCACTCTCGAGGTCCCTTCGTGATCCCTGGTCCGTTGGCCTGTGGATCCCTGTGAAGGCAATTTTAACTTGCAGTGGGCTTTCCTGGTTTTTCCAAATGTGCCCTGACTTTCTATTGCTTGGGGAGTCACCAGGACCTTGCTGGTCTTCACCTAAGCAACTTTTGTCTGACTGCGTGGGTTGCAGTTTCCTAGGCTTTTTGGTGTTCAATCGGGACATGGACCCCCCCCCAGCACCCGACATCCTTTGTGGGACAGCTCGCCTGCGGACTTTGCAGCCACGGGTACTAGAAGACTTCGAGGACAACCAGAGTCAAGCGTCACTTCTTCTCACCTGAAGCACCCATCGGTGGGCATTCGTCTACCAAGCCCCTGGTTACTGGCAAGTGACCCAGACTCTGTCCACTCTGCTTTCAGTTTCTTCTCCTCCCCGATCAAGGCTTGGATCTAACCGGACACTTTTCCTCCTCACGGCAGCAGCACTTTGCAGCATCACGCCATTGAAAACGACGAAGATACCTGACACCATTTGACACATATGCACCCGGCTTCCCTGGGTTAGGTAACACGAGTACTCTGAAGGTTCTATGGCCAGCAGCCATGTGAACACCAATGTTTGAAAGGGTTTACTCAAAGTCCTCACCTAAGTGTCCTTAAACTTTAAAATGCCAACCGCAACTTTCCCATAGAGTTGTACGGTGCTCGCGGCTGTGTTCTCACACTGCATGTGTCCCTAGTGGGTTCCCTGTGTCACTACCATGGGTAGTTCCTTGGGGTCCCAGCGATTCTATGTGCTCTAGGCACTGTGTCTAGTCAAGGTGTGGTTGTTATACCACTTTCTTAGTATATGGTTTGGTCTCCCCATGGAGCCCACTGTGTATTGTGTCATTCTAGTGATTTAATAGTGTGTACTTTGTGTTTTAATCTTATAAAGAGATTAGTAGAGAGTGTTTAGTAATAAATACATATATTTGTATATACCTGGTGTGGTTCTCCTTTCAGTTGGTCATTCAGGTGGTTACAGACTGATAAAACAAGCTGCTTTACATTCCTTCAAGACTTAGCTATCCTAGTGGTAGCCTGAAGGCTGCTCTCCATAGCTTTCATAAAAGGTTGTCTTTAACCTAATCATCAATAAGGGTTGTTTGGACTGGTACAAGGTGCCCACTATATAGTGGTCAGCATATACCAGGCCAACTTCTCACAATAACGATAAATGTTCTCCACAGACTTCCCCATGCGTTCTGATTGAAAGACATAAACCTATGCACATCATCTAAAGGCACATCAAAATTCAAATAATAATATGCAAAAAGATCTTGATGATTAAACAGATTTGTAATCACAGTACAGGAAAGGGAGTGTGTAAAAGGCAGATGGTTTCAACAGACACTGGTGTCACTTTCAACAATCTGTTCTTCTTATCATATAACGTGTTATTGTGACAACATATGTATTAGTACAATGTTATTTTATCAATTGGGATCAATGTATTGATTTTTTTATTATATGTGTCTATCATATTAAAAATGTATTTTTTCATATTGAATTAGTTGTGTGTTTGCCTTAATCTAGTTTGCCTCTTTCCTTTAATTGTATGCCTGGGATTGTTATCTCACATATACCAGTGTCTATTGAAACATGAAGAAATATGCAAATATAACAATCCTTGACACGCATGACTTTGTTTATTTCAGATTGCTAAATGATCATTCCATTGTCTGAAACATTCCCTGGAGAGCCATCTGTGCGTAATATTTTCATGTTAAATCTATATATTTTTTCATTGAAATAAGCCTGATTAGAACGAATATCAGTTAAAGCATACTCAACAGAAAGTTAAGGCTCCCTAATAAACCCTCAATCTGAAAGAGACACGTTAGTGATAGATTCCTTACCTTAGAATATCCCCAGGCGTCAGACTGGATCCGGAAAGTTTTGCGTAGCAGTACCCTTGCGCGTCGGTAGGCGTCGTCTGCGGCTCCGCCTCCGTTGTAGGCGTCGTAGGCGCCGTGATGACGTCGTCGGAGTACTTAGACGCCGCCTCCGCGTGCTGACGTCTCTTCTTTTTTCCGCGCCAGCCAGCGCAGATCTGGAAAGAGCAGTTCCCTAGTCACTTTTTGACTAAACTTTTTGATTTTTTTGATCCATTCGAAGTCTTACGACTCCGACGGTGCCGTTAGGGATGCCCGGCTTCAAGCATTGCGACGAGTGCGACCGTACCATGTCGGTCACGGATCCCCACCGCTTGTGCCTGATGTGTTTGGGCGTCGACCATGACGACGAGGCCTGCTCCGACTGTCGGGCCCTCTCGAGGAAGGCCAGGCGGGAGCGGTCCCGCAGGCGACTCGAGATCCGCCAGTCGGCACCGCGCCGTGTGAGGTCCCGGTCCCGGTCCCACGGGAGGTCGAGGGACAGGTCGCGGGGACGGAGCCGTCACAGCTCCGGGAGTCGGCGCCACTCCTCCGGGTCCAAGTCGTCAGGTAAGAAGCATAAGAAGTCGAAGAGACATCATCGCTCTTCTGACTCCCCCCGACGCTCGCGCGACGCGGCCGGGGGTTCGGGTGACACCGCCCACGCGGCTCCTCGTGAGTCGCGGGCGCCGCGTTCGGCTCCATACCCCCCGGTCCCTGGGCTGAACGCAACGCTGGAGGAGATCGAGCGCTTCCTCATGGCCATGAGGTCCCTTTCTCCTCCGACGGGTTCCGCGGCGCCTTCGGGCCCAGTGAACCCGTTTGGGGGACCTAGTGGGTCAGGGGCTACGGCCGTCGGGTGCTTCGGCCTCAACGCCGCCGGCGCCTTCGGGCCCGGCGCCGCAGGGCTCCACGATCCCGACGCCGCCGCTGCCCTCGGGCTCGGCGCCGCAGGGTACAGCGCTCCCGGCGTCGTCGGTGCCTTCGGGCCCGGCGCCGCAGGGCACCGTTGGGCCCTCGTCGGGCGCTGGATCGTCCCCGGTGGACCTTATGACCCCCCCGGGGTCGGTCCGTGTGGTGTCCCCTCTGGCGTCGGCCGAGGCCGACGCCGTCCCCGATGCCTCCTCTCAATCGGTTCCGACGTCGGGACGACGCCTATCGGCGCCGATCTCGACGCCGTTCGGAGATTTTCATCTCTATGAACTGTCCTCATTCACTTATGACCCTGAGTCTCAGGAGATGGGGGAAGAGGAGTATTGGGAGGGGTCTGAGGACCCTCTGACAAGGGAATGTCAGTCTAACATGGACTGGACAGGAGACATTGGGGAAGCCAGTGGCCTGGACACCTCTCCAGACACTAGATTCGTCTCTCCTCCTACCGTGGCTTCGGAGGAGGGCGCGACATATGGTGTGGTGTTGATGAGGGCTGCTAAGGCCTTGGGCCTTGAGCTCCCCGTCGCGGCCGTGAGGACTAACCTCCTCACTGAGGTCCTTAAGCCGCAGTCATGCTCCATGGAGCCTCTGCTGCCGTTTAATGAGGCCTTGACGGACGTTCTTTTGGGCACTTTGGCCACGTTCCTATCTACAGGCGAACCTGTAGCGGGCCTGGACCGACGCCACCGCCCGGCCCCGGGCGACCCATGTTTCCTGTCCACCCACCCCACCCCGACAGTCTGGTTATCCAGGCCTCTAACTCCCAGACCGCCTTTCCAACGGCTCCCCCCGATCGGGAATCCAAGTGGTACGAGGCCTATGGCAAGAAGGTGTTCTCGTCCCTTAGCTTGGGACTGCGGTCTTCCAACACCGCATGCCTCTTGGGCCGTTACACCCATTCTATATGGGAAACGGTGGCGGAATTGCTGCCGAGGTGTCCGTTGGAGGTACGGGCCAAACTCGGCCAAGCCCTAGTGGAGGGCCGGGACGCAGCGAAGTATTCAATCAGGTGCGGACTGGATACTACTGACTCGCTGGGCAGAGCGATGGCTACGACGGTGGCGATACGACGCTACGCCTGGCTGAGATCTGCCAACTTCTCGGCTGACGTCCAGAATACACTCATGGACATGCCGTTCGATGGCCGTCGCCTCTTTGGCGACAAGGCAGACCACGCGCTTGAGCGCTTTAAGGACTCCAGGGCTACGGCCAAGTCCTTGGGCCTCTCGGCCTCGCGCCAGCAAGTGGGTGCCTTTCGCTCCTTTTGTGGCCAAGGAAGGGGCGTCCCCACACGTGCCGCCAGCCACTCGCCGCAAACTGTCGTCCAGCGCGGCGGCGGCCGTGGAAACCGCCATGGAGGCGGTCGGGAAAACAAGCGGAGCCAGTCCACACCTGCCCCCGCAGCATCCGCCTCTAAACCCTCCTAGCCCATGCTTTTCGGCCCATGTGACGCCAGTGGGAGGCAGGGTTCGCCATCACCACTCTCACTGGCGCACAGTCACTTCGGACAGGTGGGTGCTGCAGATCGTCCGAAGGGGCTACTCCCTCCCCTTCGAGACGACCCCTCAAGCCATACCACTGCGACTCCACCACTCACTTGCGGCTCCTGCAGGAGGAAGTTTCGGCCCTCTTGGCCAAGGGGGCCATTGAGCGCGTTCCTGGGCCAGAAGTAGGTCGTGGTTGCTACTCCCACTACTTCCTGGTACCCAAGAAGGGCAAAGGGGGCCTACGCCCTATCTTGGATCTGAGGAACGTCAACGGCTTCCTCCGGAAGGAGAAGTTCAAAATGCTGACATTGGCTCAGGTCTTGGCTGCCCTAGACCCAGGAGACTGGATGGTAGCGTTGGACTTGCAGGACGCATATTTCCACATCCCCGTCCTGCCGGCCCACCGGCGTTACCTGCGGTTCACGGTCGGCCTCGAGCACTTTCAGTTTACCGTGCTCCCCTTCGGCCTTACAAGCGCCCCACGGGTGTTCACGAAGGTGATGGCGGTGGTCGCAGCTCATCTGCGCAGGTTAGGGGTGTCAGTCTTCCCCTACCTAGACGACTGGTTGTTGAAGGCGGGCTCGCCCCAGGCAGTCGTCAGCCACCTCCATACTACGGCGGATCTCCTGCACCAGCTGGGATTTTCCATCAATGTGCCGAAGTCACACCTGTGCCCCTCTCAGAAGCTCCTTTTCATCGGAGCGGTTCTCGACTCGGCGCAGTTTCGGGTTTACCCGCCCGAGCAGCGGGTCCGGGATATACAGGCTCTGATTCCGGTCTTTCGGCCGTTATACTGGGTTTCGGTCAGGTTGACGCTGCGGCTTCTAGGGCTGATGGCCTCCTGCATCCTTCTGGTGCATCACGCACAGTGGCGGATGCGGGCTCTGCAGTGGGACCTGAAGTTTCAGTGGGCCCAGCACCGGGGCAACCTGTCCGACCATGTCCTGATCTCGGAGGGCACTGCGAGACAGCTGCAGTGGTGGCTCACGGACCGCGATTGGGTCAACGGCAGATCCCTCTCCCTTCCCCAACCGTAGCACGTAGTTGTGACGGACGCGTCCCTCCAGGGCTGGGGAGGCCACTTGGGAGAGGCGGAGATCAGAGGACTCTAGTCTCCGGCGGAGTCCCAGCTCCACATCAACCTTCTGGAGCTGAGGGCGATTCATCTGGCACTGAAAGCATTCCTCCCGTCTGTCCGAGGGAGTCCAGTGCAGGTGTTCACCGACAACACCACCCCCATGTGGTACTGCAACAAGCAAGGCGGAGTGGGGTCGTGGACCCTTTGCCAGGAAGCTCTGCGTCTCTGGCAATGGCTGGAACATCAGGGCGTGACTCTGGTGGTTCAACACCTGGCAGGTTCTCTGAACGCCAGGGCGGACAAACTCAGCCGTCGGTGCTCGATGGATCACGAATGGCGTCTGAACTCGGACGTGGCGCAAGGCCTCTTTCTGCGTTGGGAAGAGCCTTGGTTAGATCTATTCGCCACCGAAGAGAACGCGCAATGTCATCGGATCTGCGCGTTGGAATTTCCAAGGCGGCACTCGCTCGGGGACGCTTTTCGTCACGAGTGGAGCTGCGGTCTGTTGTACGCCTTTCTGCCTATACCTCTTCTGCCCAGAGTGCTGAAGAAGATCAAGTGCGACCGGGCACAGGTCATCCTTGTGGCTCCGGACTGGGCTCGAAGGTACTGGTATCCCGAGCTACTCAGCATGTCAGTCGATCCCCTGATTCGTCTGCCTCTTCAGGAGGACCTTCTGTCGCAGCAGCAGGGGACGGTCCTTCACCCGAACCTGTCCAGTCTCCACCTCCATGCTTGGAGATTGAGCGGCGACAGTTGAGGCCATTTGACTTGCCTCCTGAAGTTTGCAATATCATTCTGGCAGCCAGGCGTCCCTCCACAAAAACGGTATCTGCCTGCAGGTGGAACAGATTGCTGTGCACCATGCCACAAAAGGCTGTGGATCCCCTCAATGCTCCTCTCTCTGAGGTTCTTCTCTTCCTTCTTTCTCTTGCCCAGCAGGGCTCTGCTCTGGGCACTATCAAGGGCTATCTTTCGGCTCTTTCAGCCTTTCTGAGGCTGCCTGACCAACCTTCTTTGTTCAAGTCCCCTATTGTTAACAGATTCCTGAAAGGCATCACTCATACCTTTCCTCCTGTTCCTTTCGTGATGCCTCAGTGGGACTTGAACCTGGTTCTTAAGTTTCTGATGTGCGCTCCCTTTGAGCCGCTTCATAACTGTCCGCTTGGCCTTCTTTCTTTGAAGACTGCCTTCCTGGTAGCTATCACCTCTGCCAGGAGAGTGAGTGAGCTCCAGGCCCTCTCTTGTAAGCCTCCTTTCCTTTCAGTCCATCCGGACAAGGTTGTTTTGAGGACTAGGCCCTCCTTCTTGCCAAAGGTGGTCACGGCCTTCCACATTGGGCAGTCCATCACATTGCCCACCTTCTTTCCGCCTCCGCACCCCTCGAGAGAGGAGGAGAGGCTCCACCTTCTGGACCCAAAACGTGCGCTCTCGTTCTATCTGGATCGCACACGCCAGTTCCGGGTGGATGATCAACTTGTTGGGTACGCGGGCACTAAGAAAGGGAAAGCGGTGCACAAGAGGACCATCTCTTGATGGATTATCATGTGCATTCAGGCGTGTTACTCCTTGGCTAAGAAGAAACCACCTGTTGGGCTGCGGGCTCATTCCACTCGAGCCACTACCACTGCCTTGGGCCGAGGTGTGCCCTTGCAGGACATATGCCAGGCAGCTACGTGGGCCTCGTTGCACACGTTTGCTAGGCACTACTGCCTGGACAGTCAAGTCCGGAGGGATGGCTACTTTGGCCGCTCCGTTCGCCAGGACTTTCTGGTGTAAATATTGGTTCGCAGACCCACCACCACGGGGATGGTATTGCTGGGGTATCTATTCTAAGGTAAGGAATCTATCACTAACGTGTCTCTTTCAGATGCACAAGTTACTACTTGTGTAACGATATATCTGTAAGAGACATTAGTTAGTGATAGATTCCTTACCGA
The DNA here is from genome assembly GCF_964263255.1 of Lissotriton vulgaris. Classification (NCBI taxonomy): domain Eukaryota; kingdom Metazoa; phylum Chordata; class Amphibia; order Caudata; family Salamandridae; genus Lissotriton; species Lissotriton vulgaris. The sequence continues at coordinate 1,357,066,454 of NC_141695.1, forward strand.
CCCACCCATCCTCCCCGTTCTGCGAACCGATATCTAGGGTTAAGGTCAGGCCCTGAAAGGGCCCTAGATTCTTGGCACCAGTGTCGGTTTTTGTCATGGCTCTGCGCTTCTGGCGCGGAAAAGCTGTGGCTAAGAACTGACGTCAGCACGCGGAGGCGGCGTCTAAGTACTCCGACGACGTCATCACGGCGCCTACGACGGACGCGGAGCCGCAGACGACGCCTACCGACGCGCAAGGGTACTGCTACGCAAAACTTTCCGGATCCAGTCTGACGCCTGGGGATATTCTAAGGTAAGGAATCTATCACTAACTAATGTCTCTTACAGATATATCGTTACACAAGTAGTAACTTGTGCATTAATATGACTGTGGCTGATGTCAACCTTACTAAGAATTTTGCAACCTATGTGTGAAGCTGACATCATTGTTTCTTTCAAATCAGATCAAAAAGAAAAAGTTAAAATTCACTAATTAGCACTACTCTGTAAATCGATAAACATTTAGTTCTTTTTCACTGTAATATGGTTAATTCTGGTTATACTCTGGGATTGGGGAACCTAAAATGTTGATGACTGGATACAAAAAGGAAAATTCTATTAGTAAACAGGATACCTATGGGAATCTAATATCTTCATTCAGACACCTAAAGTACAAAACAGAAATTGCCTAACATAAGGATGCATGCCACTTGAGTTAGTCAAACAAAATGTCATTCAGAGGCAGCAAGATGGTTCTGAGTGAGCTCACTGCTCTAACCTCTTCCCCAGTTGGACCGCAAGCCCTCATACCTGCTGTGCAAATGGCAAAATAGCATGTGGGGTGCAATCTGCTCCAGCGTTCCAACCCTGGAGACTGACTGCGATAACCATATTCGTGGCTGGAACCCTGGAGTAAGCTGTGCTCATTGGTGCATGTTGGGCCTGTTGTTGCTCCCGTCAGCTGGCTTATGGCACTGGTTGATCATCCAGAGGCCTATTGTCTTGCCTCCTATTCCACAGTGGGGACACCCACTGACAGCAATGGCAGGATGCTGTGGCAGGGGCACCAAGCAACGGTCTGTTCCCCTGGCTGCAGCTGCATCGATGATAACTGCCCAGCCCCTCCCACGGTCTGAGATCGCTCTGGAGAGTTGGACCAGCGGTAAGAAGTAGGACAGTCAATCTGATAAGGGGCACAAATGCGAGAAAGTAAAAAAAGCCCCTCAGTGGACCCCTGCCCCCTCCCCGGGACATAGCAGGGTCCCAACCCCTAATTTCGAACTTTTCCACCCCCCTGGAGCTGCTGGAAGCTTTCTGAGGCTCAGGAATGGGGGGATGAAAATCAACCTACTACCAATTCTAATGTTGCTAGTGAAAAGCCTAATACCTTGCTGGAAGACACACATTCAGAAGTGAGCAGGGGTTAAGGGGATGCAGGGGAATTTGAGTCTGGCTCGTTGCTACAAGTAAATGAAGAGTCCATTTTAGAGGTCCCACTCAAAAGAGGGCAGCTGGGTCTTCATTTAGGCCCCTTGAATGGGGATAACACTGATGAGGTAACTGAAGCAGTAACACCTAGAGCTGTGTGTGGTATTGGGTTCCCAAGGCCTACATGCTCTGCAGAAATACCCACTTACTCCAAAAGAACTGTTGGCACGGAAACTGAAAAGTACAAAAGACAAGTTTATTAAGACCCCATGGGGTGGTGGTACATTCCTACAGCACCCTTCGGCAATACAAGAAATATCACACCGAACGTTGGTGTGAGTCCTTCTTTTATACATTTTACAGGTAATAAAAGATAGGCGGTACAAGGTTTACGGAGTTTATGTACATATATGGTCATTTTTGGAGCACAGCCAACTCATGGGAGGGGTTACAACTCCACTGGTCAGTTTGGCGGAACATTCCTGAGGGGTGACTGGTCAGTTGGAACTGCGCATGTACAGGCTTGACCGTTACTAAAAATAGCCTGTTGCTGGGCAAACTCGAGTGGTCAGCGGCACGGACAAGGGACTAAAGGGCATGCTGACCACGAGGCCGCTCATTCCCTAAAATGGCCGCCGTAACATACAAAATGGCGTTTTCGAGTAAGGCCAAGTTAAGGGAAATAACGTGTAGCAAAGCTAAGCGCTAACCCGGCCATCGTCAAATTTCGACATGTGGAGCCCCTCGATTATGTAATTATCAAGCTATGACCGCCGATGTGACTGAAAAATTATATTACCTGACAGATGACTCACACATTTCTGATGCCAGCATATCAGTTTCTAGTGTAGAGGGGGAGACAACTGGAACAGCAGCTCCGGGAAAGAAGATTTAGTGTGTCCCCTGTGGCAAAGAAAGTCTCTCTCTAAAAGAGGGAAGAAAAATAAAGAGTAGAGTCCACTGGGACTGTCCAAAACAGGCAGCGCAGAGGATTTGACATGGGACTAATCTGACTTACAGCTCGCCACCCCAGAGGAGGGAGGGGGAAAAAATGGAATCATAGCGGGTGCTTGTGGTACATCAGAAGCTGGAAATATGAGGGATCACCCTCTCACAATGAATTTTCAATCTATAAAATATTTCCAGGAGGGAAGTAAAGAAAGATACTCGTAGAGATAGGCTTGCTGCTAAAAAATTGCAGGGTGCAGTTAGGAAAATTGGCAAAACTTGAACAGACATTGCCGAGAGAATAGCCATGGTGGAAAACCGGAGGGAAATCCTTGAAACTGAAGTGGTGGCCCTTAAGTCTCCGGGTGTAATACAGGAGGGTCTTGTAAAGGATATAATGTGGACAATTGAAGAGCAAAAAAAAAACGGCAACACCGTAATGACTTACGATTCTTTGGAGGACCAGAAGGAGTGGAGGGAAATTATGCTAGAGAATATATGGTCTCTTTATTAGATTGTACCTTCCCTGAGTTGAGCTCATGAGATTAGGATAAGAAAATCTAGTGGGCCCACAGGTTTCCATTAATGTTGCCCAAACATACCCCTAAATATCCAGAACCGCCACTGGCAACACTGGTGTACCTCAGCAACTTTCTGCTATGAGAAGCAGCCTATGATCTGGCCTGTCCTCCTGCAAAAAGAGAACATGAGGGAGTTAGTTACCCTTTTCACAAGATCGGACTTCGCTCATGCCACTGTTGAACGAAGGTGGCTTTTAAGACAGCTCCTTGCACCATTTCAAAAATTGGGAGCTGAAGTTTATCTTCTGAATCCAACTCGGCTGAAGATTGTGTTCAGGAGGGAAGCTACAGGAGTCCCAGCAGGTGTCCCAAAAAGGAAGGGGAATGGGACAAGAAAAAGAGAGGGAACACTGCTACTCCACACAGCCTGTTCCCGCCCGGCACCCTCGAGGGGATCAGTTTGCAGAGTAGGGTCGCCTTTTTGAGGACTTGCATTTCTCTATAACTAAGAAATGTAACATATGAGTACAGAGACACTTTTGGCCCACCCAGGCACACTCAACATAGAACATTCATTATAAGTAAGTTATGTTACTCACCTGGTTCTCAAGAGGAGCTGTGTACTCATTTAGCCTTCGTCTGTAGGCTGCAGGAGAATACAATCCAAATAATAGTGCTCTAAGAACAGTGCTGCCAAAAAAGAGTCACTGGCTATGATTGTGTTATCTACATCCAGGCAAATCAATGGCCCCTAGACACGTCATTTTGTTTGCACAAAACACTCGTAAACAAATATTCACATCTAGGAACAGGCCCAAAGGGCTACCCAAGCCAGTGTCCATACAATATGATGATGAGAGAGGTAGCAGGATGCCTCCATGCACAAGGCGTGAAATCAAGTTCACAATATTCGTCTTAATATCAAAGTTCTATGCAAGTAGTGTAGAAACAAAACTCTCAGAAGTTGGAAATGAGATCAAACATAAAATTACCCCAAGTGCTTGGCTGAATACAAATATGAAAGGAGTTCAAACATAAAATGGCTCCAAGTGCTAAACGTAATTCAAATATGAAAGGAATTTAAACATAAAATGACCCTAAGAGCTAAGCGCAAAAGAAATATGTAAATGCCATAGTCTTGAATCAAAAGTCACTTGTGCCAAATACCAGATGGCCAATTCACATGGCAAATATGCAAGGACGAGCCTTCAGATACCAACAGAAAATGTCAGTCACACAGCCTTTCACTTCCCACGCAGCCTTAAAGCGCACTGCACTTAGCTGTCCAATGCTTTCTGCAGTCACGGCGCATGCTTCTGTCCAATGGTGAAGGAGGAAATTCTGAAGCGGTGACAGAAGCAGTCTCCAAATGAAGCGGGAACCAGGAGATTAGGCCAAGCACTAACATGTTCGAGGCTTGGGCTTTTATAGGCAGTTCAGTGGCAGTTACCAACACATGGCTAGCCTCGCCAATAAGAATGCCAGTTGCCTCAGCCACACACATAAGCATGGCAGGTGCAGATGTCCAATAATGTGACACTGTGGCTAGCACCTAAAAACAACAAGTAGTGGCAAAACAAGCACTGGCACCAACAAACACAATAAAAAGAAACAAACATTGGCAGTGGCATGAAAAGGAAAAAACAGACATAAACATGAGTAAGCAGGGACCCCTGAGGGTGACGACATACCAGACAGGATTGGGAGTTCCTAACAATCTGCTCAATCTATGGAAGAATTGTAGATGACCCAGGAGTGTTTGATCAAGTGACCAGGGAACTATCAGTGTGGCCTCTCCCAGTCGACCTCTGTGGGGATTTCAAGATTAATATACCGGCTAACTGGACCCCAAATTCTGAAGTAGACTGGGTATATATCAAGAAGAAACCTAAGGTATTCCATGCTTTGAGAGCTCTGTGTAAAGATCATGCCTTGATTGAGGTATGGAATTGTCATAGTCCTTTAGATCCAGGGTATACTTTCCTCTCCCTACCACATCTTGTCCATACTCGACTGGATTATGTATTTGTCTCCCATTCTCTAATTCACTACTGCTCATTAGAGAAAACTCATCGTATACTTTCAGATCACAATCCTTTAGTGGTAGAAATCAAGGGGGAAGGTTGTAAGCCTAAGGGAATATCTTGGAGCTTTGAACGAGCTTTACTAGTTAATGAGGATTTCCGTAATCACATGCAGAGGTAGATCCCTATTTCTCTGAAAGAAAATTTGGGGTGCGCAGCCATAGATATTGTATGGGATGCCCCGAGGGCAGAAATACAGGAGAAAACTCTTAAATTTTCTCTGAATCTTGACAGGCAAGGACAACAGCTATCACAGGATCTGCAAGTGTGTTTGGCTCAAGCAGAAGAGGACCTGGTTAGGGCTCTACAAAAGGGAGGTGACCTGGGGGAAGCTCAGGCATATGTGGCAGTGTCTAAATTGCTATTAAAGCAGCCGATGAGCTTACTGTTTGGAAAGAAAATCCAATGAATGCAATGAGATCTGGCACCATTTGGTAATGCGAACTAAGCAGAGGGGCATGCAATATCTAATCCGTGAGATCCAGGATTTTATCATGGGATTGATCACTGATCCAGCCAACATAAGGGAATCATTCCATCAATATTACCAAACCCTTTATCTGGATAATCTAAAAAGGAGCTCAAGGGAGATTAATAAATACTCAGACTCAATTACTTGCTGCCAATTTTCTTTAGAAGAACAGCAGCAGTTAGAAGATCCCCCACAGTGGCTAGAGATCCTATTAGGGATGAATAGCCTTCCAAGTGGTAAAACCACTGGTACTGACAGTATACCCATTCAATTCTACAGGATATCTACCCAACAACTCAAATTGTTTGACCACATGTTCAAGGGAGGTAGGGCTCCCAGTTCCTGGTCCTCTGCAAAAATCGTTGTATTCCCCCAAAAAATAAACTAATAGAATATATTTTAGAGTCGCTATTTATCAAGGTGATCAGGCGGTAGGAGCTAAGTTTCACTAAGATCCTGGCCTCTTGTTTAGCACCAATTATACATAAGGTGGTATCAGCTCATCAGCATGGATTTATTCCAAGAAGGCGGAAAACAGACCACATACGGAGGGTGATCTCACTTTTTGATGCCACCTGAATAATAGGCGATCCGATTACATACATTTTGCTTGATGCTGAAAACCCCTTTGACAGGGTCTCCTAAAAATGTTTGTGGGCAGCCCTGTTGAAGGGAGGGCTTCATCAAAGCAATTAAGATGCTATATCACCACCCGGTGGCCAGGGTATATGCGCGCGGGGCACTATCAGATCCATTTGCAATAACCTGGAGGACATGACAAGGCTGCCCGTGTTCCCCACTGCTGTTTGCCATTCACATCGACCCCCTGATATGCAGGCTTGAAAATAATGGGGCAATCTTACCTTTATTTCCCACCCTTGTCTCTGGATTGGTATTAGCTTATGCTGACAACATTGCCTTTGTGACCACTGATCCCTTAACTGCACTTAAGAAAGTAGAAGAGGAAGCTACGAAGTTTAAGAAACTCTTGGGCTATGCCCTTAACATAAAACAAAACCCAGGTTGTTGTTAATGAGAAAATAGCAATACAGGATGAAGTTGTCGAGAAAGCAGTATATCTGGGACTTAGTATGTAGGCAGGAATAGACAACATAATTAAAAGGGGTTCTATATTATCCATAACTATAACTAAACAGGATCTGTTAAGAATGAATAGTCTCCATCATTGTTCCCTGTAGCATTCGCGCCTGAGCGGGCGCGCACAATGCCTTTCCCCAGCGCCCACACACTCTCCCACAGTGCGTACTTTACTGTTCCATGCAAGCCCAATAGATGGTTTATGAGCTGAGCGACAAAAAGCTCACTTTCGTGGAGTTGAATTACAGTGACTGCAAGTTTTCAAGGCTGAGTTGAAGAGCAGAATGTGTGTGGAAGTACTTGAAAGCCTTTCTTTTACATGAATGGTTTTTGGTACAGTGGATGACAGCACTCAGAGCAGGCAGGCAGTTCATATGCTTCTTTCATTATTATTTTTGAGTGGGGGGCCTGCAAGGATTCAGCAGCAGAGCCTGATGCAGCAGAGGCGCTGATAAAACTTAATATATGTTATATATTGTAAAGCGCTAGGTAAAACTCTGTACAACAATAGGTGGATTCTGCCTGGAAGTAAAATCTAATCACATCCTTTAAACAATAAGCCCAAAGCATTTACCTTTGATGGCACTAAGCGATACCAATCTAGTGGCTGAAGTGCACAGCCTTAAACTGGAAAACCTGGTATCTGTTTTTGTCTGACCAAATTGTGGGATCCTAGGCAAATACATAATTCACTGAGCAATATTTTTGTTTATCACATAAGATCATTTTCAAATAATTAATTTCAGGACATGTGCTGTACAAAAAAACTTTTCTTGTGTTTGATTTAATAGCTTATAAAGTTGCTCTATCTAAATACGAATCTAGGCCACATTTCCTGCCTATAACTGACTTGCCTCTTTGGTCACTTATAGCAGGGTCATCAAGGCCCAGGTAGGAAGGTTTTTCAGTTCATGTTTAAAAACTCCTACTTTTTAGAAATAGTTTGCAAATAAACTGATATGCTAAGGTCAAATGCTTCTGAGTGTTAAAGAAATACTCTTTCTTGAATCTCAAAGGCAACTTATTATAATCTAACGTAATGTTTTCTGCGCAATTTAGATGGCAAATATTTTCAGGGCTCAGCTCGTACAGCGGCTCTTAGAGCCAGAGCCGATGCTTGGCTCAGCTCTCCCTGTTAATTAGTTGGCTCATTAATCTCTATTCACTGCCTGCTCTGCATTGGACTGCAGAAAGTTGTTCATTTGTTCTTAATCCCCCCCTCCCCCCCCAACATGGCACCAAGCGTCCACTCCTCAGTCTGTTTCTAAAAGGGCTGCAGCACAAATAAGTGTAACTCTTACTGGGTTTTGTTGAAGGCGTATTGGTCTTTATAGTGTCACCACCTACTCACTTGTAAGGAATGCATTCACTTTCAGCCTGTTAAAAATGACACTTTTCATGACTATCTAGGCATTACATAGCGACTTTTGCCCCTGTTCCTCCTCTTACAGGTTTTAACACCAAAATCAGTTCATAAGGAGATGCTGTGTCTTATGCAGACTCTGAATTAGAGACACACATTTTTATATTCAAGAATTCCAAGCAAAGGCTCTCAATGTCATAGTCTGAGGTGAGTTCCTGTTTGAACTCGACTTTGAAAGCCAGAATCAAGGAGTTCTAAAAATTGTTCAAAATCACTGACCGACTTAGCCCTATTTTGTTTTCACCACTATGATGAGAAAAATACTTTCATTTGCGATCCCAGCTTCATGGTGGATCAGCATATCGCAATGGCACTGAGGAGAGTGGTAGAGTGGGTCTGTCCAGGAGTGAGGGGACGCTGATAATGTTGCTGGACAGATTTTTAAGTAGATAATGTGAAGTTCAAAGACCCAGACCTAACACCTTTGGGTTGTATGACGTTACAACGCATTCCCTTGCAACGCATGCCTTTTCCACGCATGCGTTACAACGGGAATGCCATTACCACGAATATGGTTTACCACAAAAATGCCTTTACCACGCCTACCTTTACAACTATTTTCGTTGTATAAATATGCATGATAATGGCATTTTCATGGTAAACCAACTGCAGGGCTGATTATTTAGTTAAAATCTATAAATATGTTTTAAATAAATCCTAACCTAATAAATTAGTATCATTTAAAATATATACTCACAGTTTCTATTGACGGAATTCTCCTTCTTCTAACACTTTTTTAATTGGTCCCTTTTCTATTTTTCTGACAATGCAGTACGTAGATGCACGTACGTAATTACGTCGTTAGGGAGCCTCTCGCATGAAGGACAAGAGACACAGAAGAGTTTTTTAGATAAGACTTTTGTGTTTTCTTTAAAACTCGCTTGTTTTATTTGGGGGGGGGGGAGACCCCCCCCAACCCCCCTTTTTTAATTTGACCTATAACTCCCATTCCTTTACTACGTATCTCGTTGTAATGGAATGCGTGGTAAAGGTTATACGTGGTAACCACGCATACGTTGTAAAGCATGCGTGATTCGTGTATTTGTGGAAACGGCCGTGTTGTAGTGGCTGTTTTTCACACCTTTGGAGGTCCTGTATTCTGCGAAGGAGAGCCTGGGAAGGGGGCTCAGGGGCCGAAGCGGAAGAGACTTAGGGATAGCAAGAAGGAGAGAGAATCGCAGAAGAAAAACAACAGACATCATGCCAAGACCCCATAATCCTACTGGGCCATGATCACCCTGATGATCCAGAACTTCAAGGACAAGTGGCTCACACCCTTACAGGTAAGATGACCACCACTCTGTTTGTTAGTCCCTTATGACTTGTTCGGCATTAGGATTGCTTTGGCTATGGCGGACATCTTGGGTAGGGGCATGAGCCTAACAGCGCTCTATCCACCTCTATTTAAGGAGCCCCAAGGTAAAGAACGTGAGATTCTTTGCATATTGTAACCTTTGGACCCCTCTTGAGGCGAAATAGCCGAGAGGTAGCTAGATTGCACATTTACTGTGATTTATTGCTGAAAACGAGCATTTTTTAAAACGGCCTATTTTAATTCACTTTCCCACTTGCACTAGCTTAACCTTTGCACAAAACATAGCGTGAACCTGCATTTAGTCGGTAACAGCCGATTTTCGGGCTGAATACCGATCTCACCTGCAAGCTCTGAAAAATACGGCGGACATCTTGGGTAGGGGCATGAGCCTAACAGCGCTCTAGCCACCACTATTTAAGGAAACATATACTCTCTGCGATAGCGGACGCGAATTGTGGACGCGCCTGCATCAGCGCCGGAGTCACGCCTGAGTCAGCCCGTCTGCGCCCGTCCGCGACCAGCGGCCATGACACCTACTTTCCAACCAATTTTATCGGTATGTGTTAGTAGCCAGACAATTAGCGATACCATTGCATCCCCTTTTATAAAATATAGTGCTAAACAGCTTTTAGCTTTAAGAACGCCTAGACAATCAGACTGCTGTCTTCTCGACTTAAATAGACACCATAACATCTGTTACGGCTGCTCACTAACTACCAATGCCACTAAAATCAAAAGGCTTGAGACCCAAATCAATGCTACATGTGCTACATCTGACTCTAAAGTATTCACCTTCTTCAGTCTGAACTGTCGCTCTCTGCCAAGACATAAAACAGAAATTTTTAATTTTCTACTGGATGAAGCCCCTGATGCATTGTTCATCACTGAAACTTGGCTTCATGCAAGCTCCAGACCAGATGTGGCTATGGCCCTCCCGGACCCATATGCGATCATACGTCTTGACAGAATTAATAAAACTGGAGGAGGCATAGCTGTTATTTTTAAAAAAGTATATACCTGTGAGTTTATAAACCTCCCATGTCCAGGATGTGAAGGTGCCAGCTTCAAAATCATACTCTCACCCAATTTTACCTTTTCCGGCGCGCTTATCTACCGTCCACCTGGTGCTGCTTCAAATTGGCTAAATAATATTTCGGAACTTCTAGGCCCGTTCATTATGAATACTACCAATTTTACAGTCATCGGTGATCTAAATCTTCCGTGGCCTTAGAGCAATGCTCATTATCCAAATGAACTCATTGATGACTTCCTATCCCTCAATTTAAGTCTTAAGAATACTGGCCCAACCCACACTGCAGGTCACTTACTGGACCCAATCTTTTCTAATATTCAGAATTTAAACACCTTCCCAGCATTACCCATTCCTTGGTCCGACCACTTTCCCATTAAATTTTCCTTTCAAATACCAACATCCAATATCCCTCATATGGCGCTGCCCGCCATGGTGAGAAAATGGAAAAAACTAGATATTAATATTCTTAACACCTTGTTAGAAGATACGATACCATACACTACTTCAGGAGTTCAAAATCTATCCATCTCTATTCAATCATGGCTCCTAACAGCCATTGACTCCTGTCTTCCTTTGACTGAGCTAAAAGGCATTAACCAACGCCCACCTGCTCCGTGGTTTAATGACTCTTTAAAGCATGAAAAAACCAAATGTAAGAATGCTGAGCGTCAATGGAGAAAGTCCTACTTCGTTGAAGCTAAGAATGAATACAAAAATCAACTAAATCAATACCAAAAGCTGTGCAGTAGATCAAAAACCAACTTTGTTTGTTCAAAAAATAATTCCTGCTTTAAATCAAGCTAAAACACTCTTCAAAACAGTTAAAGAGCTAGCTGGCTCTAACACCTCACCAACCCCACCTGATTTAAATAAAACCCAATGCAATCAACTTGCCGCTTTTTTTGTCGACAAAGTTGATAAAATTTATCAGACCATCCAACTTAATCAGGAAAATCATGAGGAAAGTCATTATGACGGTAGTGATGCTAATAGATCAGATACAGAAGGGGTGGTGATTTTATCCGAAAGAGTGACAGAATTGGTCTCTTCACTGAGTGTTTGGCCTACACTCAACGTTGACACTGTCACCGAACTTCTAAGCACGATCAAATCAGGTTCGCCAAAAGACCCGCTACCATGTTCCATCCTAAAACTACCTAGCAGAAAAGCCTTATCCACTGTCACAGACCTTATAAATAAATCCTTGCAAGAAGAATGTGCTCCACCGGAGTGGAAACATGCCATGATCCATTCCCTCCTAAAAAAAGCTAATGCTGACCCGAAGGTACCCGCAAACTTTCGACCAATTTCTCTCCTACCTATATTTGCAAAAATTCTAGAGAAACATGTCCACCGCTGTCTCTCAAATTACATAACAACACATGACTTGTTACCTCCCCTTCAATCTGGCTTCCGAGCAGGTTTTTCAACAGAAACCACTCTCTTAGGTGTAACCGAAAATATTCGTCAAATGATAGACAGGGGTGAAACAGTGGCACTGGTGCTTTTAGACCTCAGTGCCGCATTTGACACTGTTTCACATGCGGTACTAATAAAAACCCTTTGGTCAATGGGCATCTGTGGCCCTGCTTTAAATTGGATCACATCCCTACTTGAAAATAGAACTTTCCAAATCTTTTCAAACTCTACGTACTCAGATACCTATACCTTTAAACATGGCGTCCCCCAGGGTTCAATTTTAAGCCCATTACTTTTTAATTTATACATGAGCCCTCTTGCTAAAATAGCTCAGGATACTGGACTGATAATGTTCTCCTATGCTGATGACTCTCAGCTTCTCTTTTCCCTTCCGCCAACAGATAACAATGATCCCTCGATCTTGAGAACTGGGCTTACAAAAATTGCTGGATGGATGGAAAATAATTTCTTAAAATTAAACGGTGAAAAAACCGAACTCTTAATCCTAGGAAAAAATAAAGAACTCTGGGGACCCCAACACTGGCCCCCAGAAATGGGCTCTCCTCCTATACCAACTAACCAGGCCCGTAACCTTGGCTTTGTGGTAGATGACACTCTTAGTATGCACCAGCAGGCCATCAAAACATCAGCCACCTGCTTTGTCATCTTGAAGTGGCTAAAGAAAATCTGCTGGATGCTGCCAGATCACACCAAAAGAACTGTCATTAACGCCCTCATAACATCCAGATTGGATTATGCCAATATACTATACTTGGGAGCCAACAAAGCCACTGTCCGCAAACTACAAACCGTGCAGAATGCTGCAGCTAGATTGTTGGGTAAAATTCCCATCCATGCACCTACTACCAAACTCATACGAGAATTGCACTGGTTGAAAATTGAGAGCAGAATTAAATTCAAATCACTATGCTTTATGCATAAAATCTCAGCAAACAAAGCCCCTAAATACCTGTTAAATCTGGTACAACATTACCGTCCATCAAGGACGCTGAGATCCGCAACAGCGAACAAATTTGCTGTGCCTAAAATAAGACTAGCACGCATGGGAGGTAGATCCTTTGCCTACCTTGGCCCCTCCCTGTGGAACTCTATGCCACAGGCTTTGCGCTCAGAGGCTAATTATATCAGTTTCAGAAAAGCCATTAAAACCTGGCTGTTTAACATCTAAGTCAGCTGTCCAAACCTCCTTCTCTGAATCACAAGCGCCGGGAAACCCTTTAGTTTGTATAGCGCAAACAGCTACCCAACAAACAAATAAAAAAAAATAAAAAAAATTGGAGGATGTTTTATAATCGTATGATGTAGAAAATACCACTAACTTCAACCCACTATTCTGGGTCCATAAAGGCTGCATTACCCCCAGGTCCCTTATGTCCTCGTCCCATTCATTACTATGTGGAGATAACCATCTCCTGTCAGAAGAAAAGGATCAGAAGAATGCTGGGACACTAACCCCTCCCCTCCCACCGGGAGTACATAAGGGGTACTTACCCAGCATTCCGCCTGTTCTTTTTTTCTGTCTGTTGACAGAATGGACTTGGATGCTGGTGCTGGGATGGCGTGCGCTTCTTCTCTCCTCCCCCCGCCTGGCTGCCTGGCTTCGCGGGCGGGGTGTTTTTCTGTTGGTCTGCCTCCGGGGCCGCCTGGCTTGCTGTGAGGCAGGGCTGTTCCTGGCTGGAAATCCTGTTTACTTGCCCTTTGCGGCTGGTGCGCCGCCTCCCGGTTGCTTCCAGGTTGCTGAGTGCGTCTTTCTATGGCCTGGCCGGGTGGAAGACGTGCTGCTCTTGTGGTTCCTTTTGATTTCCGGAGTTGGATGTTGGAGTCGGGGCCTTGTTCCTGTTCCGGCCCCTACTCCTGGTAAGTCCCGCGTATCGGTGTTTTGTTTCCAAACGAGTTTCAGTTCAGTGAAACACTACTGTGGCATACATGTGCACAACAAGGCAGTGTTTGTATATGGGCACACGGCTTGCCGCTTCCCGGACTGTGTGGCCTTCCTGACATTCCAGTGGTATGTTGGGTGCTCCAATGTACAAAGGGCGGTGGCAGTGGGCTTTTGCTGATTATGCGCTTCAGCGCTTCGCCTGTGGTGCTTTGCCTGGATAACTGCGGATTCTGTGCAATACTGTGGGATTTGCTCTGTGGTGCTACTGTTCTTTTGCAGGCGGTGGTGTCTGTCTAATGCTACACAGACTCAGAATGACGGAGTTCTTTCTACTCTGCCTCTTTTCTTTCTCCTGCTTCTGGTTGGCTAGGGGGTTGTATGTATATACTGTACGTTTCTCACTTCTTGCTTCCCCTTGTAAAGTTGCCTGCCTTGCTTTCTGCCTCAGTACATACTCCAGGGGCCTCAATTGGCATGGCGTAAGGTCTGGTAATGCCGGGGTTTGCTCCTCATTCGCTACCACACAATGGCAGGTTGGGAGTGCGCAGAGTTGTGCAACTGTGACTCCTGGGGATGTTGGGGTTTGGACACAGGGGCTCATCCAAGCGTGGCATGTGCTCTGCCTTTGAGCTTATTCCCCGCTATTGCCCTCTAGTGTTACCTTTCTCAATGTTGTTATATTCTCGTCCTACTGTGAGGGGCTGAGCCTCTTATTCTGCCCAATATTCTTGTTGGTGAGGGACTCCAACTTGGCTGGTCTGGTTACTACCTCTTGTGCTGCCTAAGGGACGCTGTGTTTCCGGCGGGTCCATTTTTTGTGGGGCTTCGTGGTGCTGCCAAGTCTTGGGATTCTGGGCACGTCACTTGATCTCCCATGTTTATGTAATGCATTTGCTGTGTGGGGTGAAATGTATTTGTGTGCTCCCTGTTGTGTGTACATGCTTTTGTAACACACGTGTATGCGGTCTTAAGGCATGCACTCGCTCCTGTGCACCATGTCACTCGGTTGTGTGTTGTGTGTTTCATGTCTACCATAGGTTCTGGCCTGATGGGTTGTGCTTTTAGCGCAAGCTCCCATGGTTCACCGATTGTGTTTTGCATTCTGTGTGGCATGCTTTGCTTCTCCTGCACTTTTGCTGGCTGTCGATGTTACCGTGGACGGACAGTGTTATTTTGCTTCCTGTTCCTTGGGCTGTTGCCTTTTCCTCACGTTTGGCAGGCTCCTCCAGGGCTGGGGCATGTTGTTGGGCTCTACTCGGGTCCTGTGTTCTGCCTCCATTATGCCATTAACACTGGCGCTGTTGCAGTTGTGTTTCTCGTTTGCTGGGTTTGCACTGCGTTCTTCTCCTTGACCTTTGGGACTGTGCTCTTTCTTCTCGGCTCTGGCGTTGCCTTTGCGGCTGTCTTGGGCTGTCTGTCGGGGTGGGGGCCTTGTTACTGGTGATTTCCAGACCTCTCCTCCAGGTTTGCGAGGGCTGTGGCCTTCGTATTCCTGTGGGTGCTCTCTGGGTCGTTTGTAGGGGTTTCTCGTCCCTCGCCTGGGCTTGGCCTTGCCTGGGTATCTGGAGTGGTGCTCTGGGCTCTGGTGCATGTGGGGGTCTCTGCCTGTGGCTTATTCTGGATGGGGTTTCTGTGGCTGCAGTGCCGGTTGTTGTCTCGGTCTTCCTGCTGCTGTTCTGCCTCTCATGGTCCTTTTCAGTGTTGCCTTAACCAAGTCAAGGACATTGCCTGCGCTTCTGCATGGTTCTTGGCTGTCATGGTCCTGGCCTCCGGGGTTTTTGCCTGGGCCTTTCCTCCCTGGAGACGGCTTCTCTCCTGGGTGGGTTAACCAGCTTGGGTTTCTGGATGGGGTTGATTTCCTCTTTTTCTGCTTCTCAAGGCTGCTGGTTCTTGGCGGGCGCTGTGGTGCCCGTCTAGCCTCCTTGTGGGGTCTGTCTCCCTTGCCGGTGTGCTTAGGTTGACCTGGTCGATCCTCTGATCCTCACTGCTGCATGGTGTTGTGGGTGCCTCGTCTGCTCTGGTGCCTTGGTCGATTTTGGCTTCCCCTGGGGTGTCTTGTGTTTGGCCTCTTGGCTGTTGGCTGTGCTTCTTCCTTCGGCCTTTCCTCCCTGCTTCTTCTGGTCTCGTCTGGTATCTGTGGTGCTGCTGGGTGGACGTTCTTTGGTGCCTGGATGGATTCCCCAGGTACTGTTGGCCTCCACTGGGTCTCTTCTGACCTGCTGTGTTCTTCTCCAGCTTGGTTCGCTGGGGAGGAGGGGGGTGTTGTTCCTCCCTTTCTGGTGGTTCTTTTTGCCGGTGTTGTGCATCTGCTTTTCCCTGGCTCCTGTTGTTCCGGGTGCCGGGTTTCGGTCGCTCCTGGTCTGCATGCTTGCGGTTGCTTCTGCTGGTCCTTCGGCAGTGGCTTCTTGTGCTTGCCTGTCGCCTTCCGCCTTCCTCCGTGTTGGCTCCTGTTCTTGGCTGGTCTGCTGGTGTCTGTTTGGCATGACCTGCGCGGGGTTGCCTGGTTGAGCTCTTGCTGCAGTCCTGGACTGGCTGGTGGGGCTGTGTTGGAGGTTTGTTGGGTGGCCTGGCACTTCTTGGCGGGTGTCTTTTCTGCCTGTGGGCTGGCTGGTCCCTCTGCTATTGGGTTCCAGTCCTTGCGGGTGTGGTGTATTCCTGTCGTTGTGGCCTCTTGGTTCTGACTGTGCCTGTTTGGGTCAGTCACCCACTCCTGTTTGGGCGACGCCGGGGCTGTTTGCTCTCTGGTCTGTTTTCTGCTGGGGCCTTCCCTTCTTGGGCCTTCCCCCAGCATTCTGGTCTTGCGGGTTGCTTGGCTTTAGCTTCCCAGCTGTGTCCTCGGTTGCCGTTTTGTGGCCTGGGGGTTTGTCTCCTGCACGTGCCCTGCCTTGGGTCATTCCGGGCTGTGGGGTTTGGTTTGCTTGTGCTTTCCTCCCTGGCTGATGTTGCCTCTGTGGTCGGGTTGTTTTTTTGTGTTTCCTCTTCCCTGGTGGGTTGGGGTTCCATGCTGTGATGTTTGGGCCTATCCCGCTCCTTTGGGACCTCTGAGGGTTGTTGGCCCTCGGTCTTGCTGGCCTCTGTGTTTTTGCTCCGGCCTTCTGCTTGGACTGATTGAGGTCGTCTCTGCCTGGCCTGTCTCTGGTTGGGCTTGGCTGTGGTGGATGTTGACTCCTTTGGGGTTCCCTTGCTACGGTCTTGCATTCTCTGGGTCGTTTGTCCGTCTGGTTGCACTCCTTCTCTGGTGTTTGGGGTGTGCCTTCTTCGGGCTGTTGCTTCCTGCTACGGTTTAGGGGTGTTTTGCTGGAGCTGTGTTCTGGGGTTCCTGGCATTCCCTTTTCCTCTTTGTTTTTCCGGGTCTCTTTGTCCTGGTAGGTTGCCCTTGTTGGTTCTTGCTCTCTGGTTTCCTGGAGGTGCTCGTTCCCTTGGTGACTTGTTTTCTCATCTCTCGGGGTCTGGTGGGTTGGCTTCCGGGTATTGTTCTTCCTTTCCCGGTGCCTTGGTTTTCCCTCTTTCCCTGTCCGTGGGCTCTGTCTAGCCTTCCGGGCTGGGTGCTGGTGGACTGTCGGCTGCTGCTGACCCTTTTCTCTTACGGCTTGCTGCTCTTTTGTGCGGGTCCGGGGGTTTGTCCTCTGGTCTCTCTGGGGTTGGGTCTTTTGCTTCCCTTCTGGTTTGGTCCTGCCCTTGGTGGGCTTCTCTGCTCTTTTTTTCCCGGGGACGAATTTAATTTTTGTTAGTTGGGGCTTCGCGTTTCTCTGGCCTTCTTGTACCCTGGGTGTTTCTTTCATTACGGGGCCTGGTTTGGCTGGCGTGGGTTCTCTGTGCCTGGTTTTGGCTCCTGTTGTCAGGTTCTGGCTTGCTGGCCTGGTGGCTCTTGGCCTTTCTCTTTGGGTGGCCTCCTCGCTGTTGTTTTCTTTTTGCCTTCTGTGCTCTCCCCTTCTCTGGTGACCTCTGTGGTTGTCGGTCTGGTCGTCTGGATGTTCTCCCGTTGTTTTGTTGGGTGTATCCTGGATTGGAGGGCTCCCTCTTGTCGGGGGCTCTGCCTGGGGTTTCACCAGTTCTGCCTTTTGCTTCCTGCAGTTGCTGCCTTGGTGTAATTTCCTGGGTTGGCTTCTGTTTTGTTTGGGAAGGCCAGATTTTCTGCTTTGGTATTCTCCACATAGTAATGAATGGGACGAGGACTTAAGGGACCTGGGGGTAATGAAGATTACCGGTAAGTAATAGAGCATTACTCCGGGTCCCGTTGTCCTCGTCCCATTCATTCACCCCACCCTCCCTCCCAGCCGGCAGGCCACCCTGTTTTGGGCTTGGTTGTTCAGGCGGAACGCTGGGTAAGTACCTCTTATTTACTCCCGGTGGGAGGGGCGGGGTTAGTGTCCCAGCATTCTTCGGATCCTTTTTTTCTGTCGGGAGATGGTTATCTCCACATAGTAATGAATGGGACGAGGACAACGGGACCCGGAGTAATGAAGATTACCGGTAAGTAATAGAGCATTAACTAGCTCTAACCCTTCCAAGTCATTGTCGCCAGGCCACCACTTTACCTTTAGCAACATCTTATAATGGTACAGCCTTCTGAGCTCTATCCTTTTCTAAACCTGCAGTGCAGATGCTACACAAGTAAATGATACATGTCATTAAGTAAGTCTATCGGCATTATAAAACTGTCTCAAGACCTTATTAAATGTAGCTGTATTGGTGAACTGAACCTGTTTTCGCTATTGTTATAAACAAATGTTTGCAGAGGTGATTGCTACAAATTTACATAGCTGAGCATTTCACTCACAGGCATCATTGGTTCCTTGATGCACATGGACTTGTCTGCAGCGCACATAGATCTTACACTGCTGCATACAGTGGAAATAAATTAGAGGGAACATTACCTACTGTGGATACATGGAGACCATATGCAATATGGTGGAAATGTTTTTTTCCTCCAAGATTCTCTATTTTTTCAGCCCATTGTTTTAAAGAGAATGGAAGATCTATTCTCACGGTTTGTCTGGGCCTATACCAGACCTAGAAAAGCGTTTTAGTTTCTTGCGCTACCAAAGGAAAGAGGGGGGTTGGGCCTTGCCCAATGTGAGACTATAATACTGGGCTACCTCTTTGTTGTATAGTGCAATACTGCTGCAAGAATGGCATAGGCAAGGGGGTGTACATGAGGTTCCCTCATCAGATGAACTTGTAATGGTGAAAGATGCTTGGGGATGTCTATTGAGACAGCTATTATAAGAAAGTATACTTTAAGATTCAGTATGATGTTTTTAAAGTATGGAGTTCACTGCGAAGATTATTGGGCATTAACAACCTTAATTTCTATACGCCACTGGCAAGTAACCCAAATTAACCCAGGATCTTTTGGGATCAACCTATGAGGAGATGGGTCGAACTGAGAATGGTCAGGTTGTTTTTTTTTCTCTCCCACAAGTATAACCGCTTTTGATGACCTTAAAAATAAGTTTGGTATTGACTGGAGGGATTTCTTTAAATATTTGCAAGTGAGGGATTTCCAGTTTTAAAAAAAGGGTTGGGCCAGTTGGATTTGTTAAAAATGATGTAGTTGACAGCTTGGTAGATACTAGGTATACTTCGATTGGGGTTATTTATAATCTTCTTAACTCAGTGATGAAATACGACTTAGAGAAATGCTCTCAGAAGTGGCAAGAGAGGGTCGGGATATTAGACACATCGTTCCTCCAGTCTATACAAATTGCCCAAAAATATTTTAAAACGTGCTCGACTACAAGCAAAATAATTTAAGACATGCTTTTTCCCTGTATTATACCCCATACAAGATCGCTAAATGGGGGAAGGGTAAAGGAACATGCTGTCCTGATGTGTATTGCACTCAGCAGACATTGTCCATATTTTTTGCTTCATGTAGTATGCTCACAAATTTGAAACAAGAAATTACTAAATTCCTTGGGGAGACGTTGGAATTGGAATGTACCATTTCTCCTGCCATGATTTTGCTAGGATTGGCAGGGGGAAGAGGTAGACATAGCAGGGCGAGATCTGATCTCCTTTGTCATGGCTGTCCTGAGGCTGTGTATCAATGCAACATGGCTAGATCCCAACCCTTTGGGATTCCAACATCGGCTGGCCTGGCTTCTGACGGTTTATAACTTGGAGAAAGCTGTTTATGCAAGAAAGGGGGCCCGTCCTAGGCAGAAAGGCTTGAGAATTTGTTCTCCTTTGACAGAATAGGTCGAGAGGGACCGCAATATTGGCACCGGCAGATCGAACTACTAATAGCTTGCTGCTATTGCACAGGGCACTTTAGGGTAATATGGAGGTTTGTGAAAGTGTATATGCTTGCTGTTTTTTCCTGTTTCCTACCTGAGAAGGCTTTATGAATTATATACAATGTATTGTATTGTATAAGACTATGATAGTTTTTTTCTAAGGATGAATTATATATTTGTAATTGTGCTATCTCACCAGCTGTGTGTAGGGGAGTTTGGTGGTAGGGCTGCTTTGGGTTGGTTAAAATGATAAAAATGTATAATAAAGAAGATCCAAAAATAAATAAATGTCATTCAATCCTTAGCTGTGGTAGTAGCGGTCATGGGCGTTGTTTAAAAACACGTGCATGTTTTCAGTTTCATAACTTCTCGGATCCGAATCACTTTTGACAAAGTAGGCCCATTCAGGTGATGAATATCTTCGTTTTGGCACTGTGAGAAGTTGGCCTCATATATGATGTCTCCAATTCTGGGGGCACCTTGCATCAGTCCAAACAATCCCTTATGGTGTCAGGATAGCTTGTCTATAAGGTTGACTTACAACCTAAGGGTAGCATGGACTAAGCAGCCTTAAAGGCTTAACTCAAGAGGTCGTGTTAAGCATGCTGTTTTACCAATCACAATCCTGTAATATCAAATGAAAGGACACCACACAAGTTAAATACATATATTTTTATAATATATATTACTAGAATAATCCTCTATACTCTTTATGAGTCTAGAAGCACAAGCGTTTAAACAAAAGCACAGTTAAACCATATAATTGAGCAACTTCTATATGTTTATGTGGCCCCTGGGCCTCATCCATATCAAAAAAGTGGTATAAGAGATACCAATCGAACAGTGGTTAGGCCTAGGGCCTAGGGAATCGCTGGGATCAGTTGGGACTAGCAATGCTGAAGTCGGGAAAAGCCCGCGGGAATCGGGTGCAGCTCTTAAAGCACACACATGCACCAATGCAAAGTGAATGGTGCGTACAAGTTATACATTTACTGTAAAAGGAGACTTCCACTTAACCTGGAAGGATGAAACTTAGTACAGGAGCACCGGCGTTGCCGATACACACCTCTAGTATATGTGTCTGAGTTACCTCACCCACAGGAAGCGGGTGCGCAGGTGCGAAGTAGTGTCGGGTTTCGTCACGCAGGTTGATGGTGCCTGAGGATGAAGATGCTGCAGGCATCGTGAAGAGAAGTGTCCGGTGTGATCCAAGGGTGGATCGAAGATATAGAGTACCTGAAAGCAGAGGGGACAGAGACCAGGGTGGAACCAGGAAGGAACCAGGCAATGTCGGGCGCTTTCAGGTCGATGTCGTGAAGCTTGTCTCCGCTGCCACGTGGACTCTGGGGCCCGAGGATGTCCAGGAGTGGATCACGAGCTGTCCCACCAAGGCTCTCGCTGTCGGCGGTGTCGGCTTCCTGATTGGAGCAAACAACCCTTGGCAAGCACAACCCACGCAGGATTCGAAGATCGCTTAATACTCGGACCAGGAGGGTCAGAGCGGGTGCTCCTTTTCAGGGGAGCGAGGGCAAGTCTGGAGCAACCAGACTCACAAATTAGATTTCAAAGTTCGTCGGTACTGGGGCCGCTAGCCAACGGGCAAGCGACCAGACCAACGCGTTGAGCCAAAAGATGCAGAAGGGCCCCCCGCAGCACTCGGTGAGTGTAGAGGGGTGACCTTCGGTGCAAGAGTGGCTCAGGGTTGGGGCTTCTCAAACCCCAATGCACAGCTTCGAGGGGGCCTCGGATGCTGCACAGTCAGCGCCTCGTGGTCTTTCCAAGATGGCCGGCCCCACGCTTCAGGTCGCCTCCACGGGTCTCAGCTCTGCAGGGACTGTGGATCGGGCTGTTAGAAGGCAGGTCTTGTCGAACTCTGTTGCTCGAGTTCCAGCGGGAACTGCAACAAAGCAAACGTTGAGGTGCTGGATGGTGCCTGTTTGCACAGGGTGGTCCCTCCTTGACCACAAGGAAGATTCTTCAGTCTTCCACGTCGAGTGGGATGTCGAAGGGTCCTGAGTTTCATTTCATACGTTTCAGTCAGGATAATCTGAGTGCGTTGGCACTGCTCCCATTCTTATACCAATCTAGGGGGCTGGATTACCTGCTAGGTCTCTCCTATGGGTGGGACCCAGGAAGGGGGCGGTTACACCCCTTTCCCTTTGTCCAGGGTCGCGCTGGGACTGGTGTGCCCCAGAACCAGTTTGACTGGATTATGCAAGGGGAAGCCTTGTGCGCCCCAGGCACTGTCTAGTTTCTTTCAGCCCTCCCTGCCCCAATACACTATCTCCTGTCTGGGGTGGTGTAGCACCGCCCCACGACAGGAAGCCCTTTGTCCAGGCCTCCTCTGACCTCCTGCTGCTGACCGAAACTTGGCAGACTTGTGTCGGTGGCAGCAGCATCCATTTTGTGATGCTGAGGCTCTGGTTAGGATTTACCGCGTTTTAGTAAAGTAACATGTCTTCTCGCTCTAGAAGGGTGGGATGCTATTCCCGTCGACAGGGTTGTCGAGGGGCTAGTATTCCAAATCGTATGACACCTTACACAACATGTTTTGATAAAGCCAAACCAAAGTTAGCACATAAGTGCATTATAATCCATCGCGGTTAAGAGTATATGGTATGGCATTATCCCGGAACAGCTTAGTTGTTCCCGACAGCTGCAGACAGGCTCAGCTCATGCTCGAGCACCATCTCACGTTAAACCAAGCACTCTGCCTCCAGGATTGATAAGGCCCGCCATAGGAGTACCTTATATCTGGACACATATAAACCTATATCTAAGCAAGAGGTGATTGATCACTCAGCTGGGGCAAGTTGGTGTAGCCAGTGGTGTCAATTTAAGAACCAGCCAGGGGTGGCAAAAGCTATGCTGCAGCCCCTGGTAGGCCTTGGATGCACCTATGCCCTTGGCACCTATGGTGCACTGTATAGGGGCTGACAAGGTGTCCAGTACCAATTTGGTTATGTACCTATAGTACATGTCTGTGAATTTAGATACAGAACAGCAGGCTGTGGGTCTGATTAGCAGGCCCACAGCCACATTAAGTCGAAAACCAGTGAAGCAAAAAGCAAACATTGGGGTGACCATAGGATAGCAGACCCTACTCTCCTACAGGCACCCATCTGAAAGAGACACGTTAGTTATAGATTCCTTACCTTAGAATATCCCCAGGCGTCAGACTGGATCCGGAAACTTATGCGTAGCAGTACCCTTGCGCGTCGGTAGGCGTCGTCTGCGGCTCCGCGTCCATCGTCGGCGTCGTGGGCGCCGTGATGACGTCGTCGGAGTACTTAGACGCCGCCTCCACGTGCTGACGTCAGTTCTTCTTTTTTCCACGCCAGCCAGCGCAGATCTGGAAAGAGCAGTTACCCTAGTTAATTTTTGACTACGTTTTTGGTGATCTTTTTGATCCATTTCGAAGTCTGTATGACTCCGACGGTGCCGTAGGGATGCCCGGCTTCAAGCATTGCGACGAGTGCGACTGTACCATGTGGGTCACGGATCTCCACCGCCTGTACCTGACGTGTTTGGGCATCGTCCATGACGACGAGGCCTGCCCCGACTGTCGGACCCTTTCGAGAAAAGCCAGGCGGGAGCGGTCCCGCAGGCGGCTCGAACTCAGGCAGTCGGCCCCGCGCCGTGTGAGGTGCCGGTCCCGGTCCCACGGGAGGTCGAGGGACAGGTTGCGGGGATGGAGCCGTCACAGCTCCGGGAGTCGGCGCCACTCCTCCGGGTCCAAGTCGTCAGCATAAGAAGTCGAAGAGGCATCATCGCTCTTCTGACTCCCCCCGACGCTCCCGCGATGCGGCAAGGTGTTCGGGTGACACCGCCCACGCGGCTCCTCGTCCGGCCCCATACCCTCCGGTCCCTGGGCTGAACGCGACGCCGGAGGAGATTGAGCGTTTCCTCATGGCCATGAGGTCTCTTTCTCCTCCAACGGGCTCCGTGGCGCCTTCGGGCCCAGCGAACCCGTCTGGGGGCCCTAGTGGGTCGGGGGCTTCGACCCGACGCGGTTGGGTGCTTCGGGCCCGGCGCCGCAGGGCTCCACGATCCCGACACCGCCGGTGCCTTCGGGCCTGGCGCCGCAGGACGCCGCTGGGCCTTCCTCGGGCTGTCGTTGTCACCGGTATACTTTACGACCCCCCCGGCGTCAGTCCGTGTGGTGTCACCTCCGGCGGCGCCGTCCCCGATACCTCCTTTACTTCGGTTTCGACGTCGGGACGGCGCCTGTCGGCGCCGCATCCAACGCCGTTTGGAGATTTTTACTTCTACGAACTGACCTCATACAACTACGACCCTGAATCTCAGGAGATGGGTGATGAAGAGGATTGGGAGGGGTCTGAGGACGATTGGGAGGGGTCTGAGGACCCTCTGACCAAGGAGTGTCAGTCTAATATGGACTGGGCAGGAGACCTTGGGGAGGCCAGTGGCCTGGAAACCTCTTCAGACACTGGATTTGTCTCTCCTCCTACCGTGGCTTCGGAGGAAGGGGCTACCTATGGTGTGGTGTTGACGAGGGCTGCCAAGGCCTTGGGCCTTGAGCTCCCCGTCGCGGCCGTGAGGACTAACCTCCTCACAGAGGTCCTTAAGCCGCAGTCATGCTCCATGGAGCCTCTGCTGCCGTTTAATGAGGCCTTGACCGAAGTTCTGTTGGGCACCTGGTCGAGGCCCGCTACGGGTTCGCCCGTAGATAGGAACGTGGCCATATGCCACCGCCCGGCTCAGGGCGACCCATGTTTCCTGTCCTCCCACCCCACCCCCGAGAGTCTGGTCATCCAGGCCTCTAATTCCCAGACCGCATTCCCGACGGCCCCGCCGGACAGGGAATCCAAGAGGTACGAGAATTATGGAAAGAAGATATTCTCGTCCCTTAGTTTGGGACTGCGGTCTTCCAACACTGCATGCCTCTTGGGCCGCTACGCCCACTCTCTGGCAGCACTTCCGCCACCGTCTCCCACAGAGTGCCCATTGGAGGTACGGGCTAAACTCGGCCAAGCCCTTGTGACGCAGCCAAGTATTCCATCAGGTGTGGGCTGGATACTACCGACTCGCTGGGCAGAGCGATGGCTACGACAGTCGCGGTGAGACGCCACGCCTGGCTGAGATCCACCAATTTTTCTGCAGATGTCCAAAATACTCTTATGGACATGCCGTTCGATGGCCGTCGCCTCTTTGACGACAAGGCAGACCACGCGCTTGAGCGCTTTAAGGACTCCAGGGCTACGGCCAATTCCTTGGGCCTCTCGGCCCCGCGCCAGCAAACGGGTGCCTTTCGCTCCTTTCGTGGCCAGGGAAGGGATCGCCCCCACACGTGCCGCCAGCCACTCGCCGCAGACTGTCGTCCAGCGCGGCGGCGGATGTGGAAACCGCCGCGGAGGCGGTCGGGGAACCAGGCGCAGTCAGTCCACACCTGCCCCCGCGGCATCCACCTCTCAACTCTCCTAGTCCCTGCTTTTCGGCCCATGTGACGCCAGTGGGAGGCAGTACGCCAGTGAGAGTGGTGATGGCGAACCCTGTCACTTCGGACAGGTGGGTGCTGCAGATCTTCCGGAGGGGCTACTCCCTCCCCTTCGAGACGACCCCTCAAGCCATGCCACCGCAACACCACCGCGTATCGGAGGATCACTTGCGGCTCCTGCAGGAGGAAGTTTCGGCCCTCTTGGCCAAGGGGGCCATCGAGCGCGTTCCTGGGCCAGAAGTAGGACGTGGTTGCTACTCCCACTACTTTCTGGTACCCAAGAAGGGCAAAGGGTGCCTACGCCCTATCTTGGATCTGAGGAACGTCAACGGCTTCCTCCGGAAGGAGAAGTTCAAAATGCTGACTGTGGCTCAGGTCTTAGCTGCCCTAGACCCAGGAGACTGGATGGTAGCGTTGGACTTGCAGGACGCGTATTTCCACATCCCCGTCCTGCCGGCCCACCGGCTTTACCTGCGGTTCTTGGTAGGCCACGAGCACTTTCAGTTTACCGTGCTCCCCTTCGGCCTTACCAGCGCCCCACGGGTGTTCAGGAAGGTGATGGCGGTGGTCGCAGCTCATCTGCGCAGGTTAGGGGTGTCAGTCTTCCCCTACCTAGACGACTGTCTGGGGCGAGCCCGCCTTCAACAACCAGTCGTCAGCCACCTCCAGACTACGGCGGATCTCCTGCACCAGCTGGGATTTTACATCAATGTGCCGAAGTCACACCTGTGCCCCTCTCAGAAGCTCCTTTTCATCGGAGCGGTTCTCAACTCGGCGCAGTTTCGGGTTTACCCGCCCGAACAGCAGGTTTGGGATATACAGGCTCTGATTCCGATCTTCCGGCCTTTATGCCGAGTTTCGGTCAGGTTGACGCTGCGGCTTCTGGGGCTGATGGCCTCCTGCATCCTTCTGGTGCATCACACACGGTGGCGGATGCGGGCTCTGCAGTGGGACCTGAAGTTTCAGTGGGCCCAGCATCAGGGCAACCTGTCCGACCATGTCCTGATCTCGGAGGGCACTGCGAGACAGCTGCAGTGGTGGCTCACGGACCGTGATTGGGTCAACGGCAGATCCCTCTCCCTTCCCCAACCGGAGCACGAAGTTGTGACGGACGCGTCCCTCCAGGGCTGGGGAGGCCACTTGGGAGAGGCGGAGATCAGAGGCCTCTGGTCTCCAGCGGAGTCCAGGCTCCATATCAATCTGCTGGAGCTGCGGGCGATTCGTCTAGCACTGAAGCACTACACTCCCTCGGACAGACGGGAGGAATGCCAAGTGTTCACGGACAACACCACCGCCATGTGGTACTGCAACAAACAGGGCGGGGTGGGGTCGTGGACCCTCTGCCAGGAGGCTCTGCGCCTCTGGCAATGGCTGGAACATCAGGGCGTGACTCTGATGGTTCAACACCTGGCAGGTTCTCTGAACGCCAGGGCGGACGAACTCAGCCGACGGTACTCGATGATTCACTAATGGCGTCTGAACTCGGACGTGGCGCAAGGCCTCTTTCAGCAGTGGGGAGGGCCTTGGTTAGATCTATTCGCCACCGAAGAGAACGCGCAATGTCATCAGTTCTGCGCGTTGTAATTTCCAAGGCAGCACTCGCTCGGAGACGCTTTTCATCGCGAGTGGAGCTGCGGTCTGTTGTACGCCTTTCCGCCTATACCACTTCTGCCCAGAGTGCTGAAGAAGATCAAGCGTGACCGGGCACAAGTCATCCTTGTGGCTCGGGATACCAGTACCTTCGTGCCCAGTCCGGAGCTACTCGGTATGTCGGTCGATCCACCGGTTCGTCTGCCTCTTCAGGAGGACCTTCTGTCGCAGCAGCAGGGGACGGTCCTCCACCCGAACCTGTCCAGTCTCCACCTCCATGCTTGGAGATTGAGCGGCGACAGTTGAGGCCATTTGACTTGCCTCCTGAAGTCTGTAACATCATTCTGGCAGCCAGGCGTCCCTCCACAAAGTCGGTATACGCCTGCAGGTGGAACAGGTTTGTGGCATGGTGCACAGCAAAGGCTGTGGATCCCCTCAATGCCCCTCTTTCTGAGGTTCTCCTCTTTCTTCTCTCTCTTGCCCAGCAGGGCTCTGCTCTTAGCACTGTCAAGGGCTATCTTTCAGCTCTTTCAGCCTTTCTGAGGCTGCCTGACCAACCTTCTTTGTTCAAGTCCCCTATCATTAATCGATTCCTGAAGGGCATCACTCATACGTTCCCTCCTGTTCCCTTCGTGATGCCTCAGTGGGACTTGAACCTAGTTTCTACGTTTCTGATGTGCGCTCCCTTTGAGCCACTTCACAACTGTCCTCTTCGCCTTCTTTCTTTGAAGACTGCCTTCCTGGTAGCCATCACCTCTGCCAGGAGAGTGAGTGAGCTCCAGGCTCTATCTTGTAAGCCTCCTTTCCTTTCAGTCCATCCGGACAAGGTTGTGCCTTGGACAAGGACCTCCTTCCTACCCAAGGTAGGCATGGCCTTCCACATTGGGCAATCCATCACCTTGCCCACCGTCTTTCCGCCTACGCACCCCTCGAGAGAGGAGGAGAGGCTCCACCGTCTGGACCCAAAACGTGCGCTCTCATTTTATCTGAATCGCACACAACAGTTCCGGGTGGATGATCAACTCTTTGTTGGGTACGCGGGCGCTAAGAAAGGGAAAGCGGTGCACAAGCGGACCATCTCCCGGTGGATTATCTTGTGCATCCAGGCGTGTTATTCCTTGGCTAAGAAGGAACCCCCTGTTGGGCTGAGGGCTCATTCCACTCGAGCCACGGCCACTACAACTGCCTTGGGCCGAGGTGTGCCCTTGCAGGACATTTGCCAGGCGGCTATGTGGGCCTCGCTGCACACGTTTGTCCAGGCAATAGTGTCTAGCAGTCAAGTCCGGAGGGACGGCTACTTTGGCCGTTCCGTCCTCCAGGACTTTCTGGTGTGATTATTGGTTCGCAGACTCACCACCACGGGGATGTAATTCCTGGGGTATCTATTCTAAGGTAAGGAATCCATCACTTACGTGTCTCTTTCAGATGCACAAGTTACTAATGGGTAACGATATATCTGTAAGAGACATTAGTTAGTGATAGATTCCTTACCTACCCACCCATCCTCCCCGTTCTGCGAACCGATATCTAGGGTTAAGGTCATCCCCTTTCAGGGCCCTAGTGTCATGGCACCAGTGTTGGTTTTGGCATGGCTCTGCGCTTCTGGCGCGGAAAAGCTGTGTCTAAGAACTGACGTCAGCACGCGGAGGCGGCGTCTAAGTACTCCGACGACGTCATCACGGCGCCGACGACAGACGCGGAGCCGCAGACGACGCCTACCGACGCGCAAGCGTACTGCTACGCAAAAGTTTCCGGATCCAGTCTGACGCCTGGGGATATTCTAAGGTAAGGAATCTATCACTAACTAGTGTAACGATATATCTGTAAGAGACATAAGTAGTAACTTGTGCTTTACCTCCTAGATCTTCAGAAATCTAGTTGTTCGCTGTCACAACAACTCTGTTCTGTTTGCTCTGGCTCAATCGTCTACGGAATTTGTTCTTCAGTGAAGACTTTTCTCAGTGTCGCTCCACTTTTCGGCCACTTCTCTTCTCACTGCACTTTATCATCTGAAGAGTTTGACAGTGTGCATCAGTTAGTGAAGCAACTGAGATAAGCAGCTGAGATTGCAACTTCGTCTGATTCTTGTTGTTACTCTCGGTTCAATTGCCACAGTCTGATTTTGGGACCCTGGAGTGCAATCTTCTCCTCCCTCTGAACATCTGTTCTGTGCTTGAGTTTGACTCTGTGAATTGGAAGCTGTTGTCACCACTTCTTCACCAAATTGTCTCACTATCTTGCTATGCAAGGCAGTAATCCAGTTAGAAATCGTCCACACAACAATTTCGTCACAAGGGTGACTGGAAAGGGTCCCCTCCAACGGGGTTTAAAGTGCATTTTCATGATGTGTTTCTTCTCCTGGACACAGTCACCTGCTCTTAGGTCATGATGCAGCTCTTGTATTTTATATGCGGTTGCCCAGTCAACCTGATGAAAAACAGAAAGCACCTAATTAGCCAAACCTTTGCAGTAGTCAAGAACCATTGATGTAATTCTCATGAGTCTCTGCACTCTCCTCGCATGAAACCCTGATGCCGTCTTTCGATTAGGAGTGCTTCGAAAGTTCATCAGAAAAAAGAGAAGAGCATCTGGCATTTAAAAGAGAGAGAGGCACATTCCTTCGCCATCTTGGTTTTCGTGGTATCCTCGAGTTGCTCCACAATGCAGGAAGCTTCTCGTTGATAACTACAGTAGAATCTTTAATCAGTCTTTAAAGTTACTGTTTGACTTGGCATCTTTTTGCATGTTTCCCCGGTCTTTTTTCCTTTCTGACCTCCGGGTTTTGTCTGGTTTAGTGTCTCTGCGCACTTTCTCACTGATGTTGTACATTGTTGTTATGGATTTGTGATTCCATTATTTGTTATTTTATTTACTAGTCAGGCCCTAGTACAGTGCACTGTGTGTGCCCAGGGCCTGTAAATCAAACGCGGATAGTGGGCTTGCAGCACTGGTTGTGCAACCCACACAAGCTGCCCTTCAAAGGTAACTCAGACCTGCCACTGCAGTGTCTGTGTGCAGTCTAGTATGCCATGTCGACATGGCAAGTGCACCCACTTGCCAGGGCCTAACCTTCCCGTTTCTTACATGTGAGTCACGACTAAGGTAGACCCAAGTTACCAATGTGGGCAGGGTGCAGTGTATGTAAAAGGTAGGACATGCCCTGATGTGTGTAGCATATCCTGATAGTGAAATACAGCCAATTTTGTTATTCACTATTGAAAGGCTATCATGCCCATAGGAAAGCATGGGAGTTCATTTATAACATGTTATAAATATATCTTCCCATTGGGACCAGATAGAAAAATAAAGTTTAGTATGCTCGAACTCAGTACCTAAAGATGCATCTTTTAGTAAAGGTGATTTTTACATTCTGTGTTTGAAAATACCACTTTTAGAAAGTAGGTATGTTCTTGCTTCAAGCCACTGCTTGCACTGCGACTTGTGGGCACCGCACTCCGCACTGCTTTGCTTCGTACCGCCGCCCTGGTATCACCGATGGCTTTGCTGCACGCTGACATTGACGCGGCTGGTTGCACCGTGGTTCAAGGGCACCGCTCGTAAGTTACACGACGCACCGGCTTCATCCCACACCGCAGCCATCGAGTCCAGTTCATCAGCCGACAACAGCACTTCAGCAACAACGATGCTACCTCTTGCACCATGACATGCCAGTACTGCGAAGAGTACTGCGACGAGCACTGCAGCACTTCGCACCGCAGCCCTGGTCTCACTGATGCCGCTGGATGACTGTCACCAAGCTGCTGCCTGCACCGCAACCTGAGGACACAAAACACTGCACTTCACACCGAAGCCCTGACGTCCGCCGATGCCGGCACTCCTGACTTCAACCGCGAGAAGCGTGTGACTTCAAGGGCCCGACGACTCTGTTCCGGAGGTCAGTTCCAGACGCCTGCGGACGCCGGCCCTTCGGGGCTCATCGAGAGGTCGCCACCGCCTCCATTTCTACTAGTATTTCTAAAGGTACTGTTTTGCGGGTCTTGCCAACACCGTAGCTGGCCCGCAATGCTACAGTCCGCTCCATCTGGGGCTATCATAGCGTTGTGAACAACAAATCCAAACAGTTCTGGCTATCAACTTCAAGAAACTGTATTTCAAGTCTATTTTTGATTATTGAAGATTTCTGAGAACTGTATGGTGGATTTTTATCGTTTTTGGTCTTGTTCTGGCTATACAAAAATATTGGATATTTTTCTAAACTGGTGTGGTATCCTTCTGTAGTGCTTTCGCTGTATTACTATTGGTTATGTGCAAATGCTATACACACTGCCTCTATGATAAGCCTGACTGCTCCTGCCAAGCTACCAAGGGGTGAGCAGGGGTTATTTTAGCAGTGTAACTCCCTTATCCTGACAAGAAGGAAGGGTCCCTACTTGGACAAAGGTGCAAATCCTTGCTAACTAGAGACCCCCATTTCTAACAATTGTACACAACAGTTTCATTACCTCATTCATGAAATGTGTTCCACGATCTTACTACCAAAAGACCGAATTGCAGTAGCAGATTTAATTCTCCTAATAATATTTTGTCAACTATTACACTTCCTGGTCGAGTACGCTTCAACCCAATGTCAGAAGAAACCAACTATTATTAAAATGTACCAAATTCCATTGTGGATACTAATTTCTACAAACTCTAACTGCATGTGATTAAAGGGATAATTGAGCCACATAGAGAAGTCCATAGTCACAGCTGTTCTTTAGCCTGCATTTAACTGTTGGCAAGTAACGCACTTGTAACACTAATTCTCAGCAAATATGCTGAAATGGGGATTGAACCAGTAATTACCGAGAGTGAGAACTATGGTGTCTCTTCCTTCACGGTTAGAGTATTGGATATTCCTGCCCATTGGAGACAGCAAGGCATCAGGTGCAACAGGTCATCCATCCCATGAAACCCAGATCTGATTCTGATTCTTCACACATCCAGTACTCACTAATTTTTCTTTCTCAGGTTCTTTCATTTCATTCTGTATTTTTCTAAACTCATCATATATATTTACAGAATACAGTAACATGTTTTTCACATTGCTCATTCTGATTAAATGTACAGGACTCAAGAGTCTGTCAGTACAAATGGTAACACTCAAACTATCGAAAACACAGCATGCTCTAGTAAGTGTGATTAGTTTAGTCCCCTGTGTGAATGTTACACTGCACAAATAGGAAGCTTCTACAACGCTATCAATGGTGCAAACAGCGGGGGTGTGGCCAGGCAGCGAGGCAAGATGGCCACGTAAGTTGCAGCTCCGGGACCAGCCCCATCCCACCGCCTATCCTGTCGACGATCTGGCCTGCCTGATCACAGCTTTGTGCATCGGAAGACCAGCGGACACGAACCCGCTAACTCTGGTTTGTCTCCGACATCGGAGACTGAAGATCCGCTCGCTACGGAGGTGGGGCCTAGTGTCTGGGCTTGTGCTGAGTGGGGCCTAGACGGAGCGCCACAGGACTTGGCCAGCACTCGCGGTGGAGCCGCGTCTGGAGGGCGCAAAGAAGTTCCTGCCTTGCCGGACCGGGGCCCCTTGACCCTGCGGCTTATAGGGACGGCCCGGGAATGCCTCAGGAGACGTATACGGGCCGCTCAACTGCCCCGCATTACTGCTTCACTTTTACCTTTTGGCGCTCTCGGGTGCTGCGGGCGCCTGTAGTGCATTGCTCCCCCCACCCTTGCTGCAGAGGTGGGGACTGGTGTCTGAACTTGTGTAGGGGCCCACAGTGCGGCATGGGGCCGAGACGGAGCTCCACAGGACTTGGCCTGCACTTGCGGTGGCACTGCTTTTGGAGGGCGCCGCTGCCGTTATGTAAAGAACGTTCCCACCTTGCCGGACCGGGCCTTTTAACCCTGCGGTATATGAGGACGGCCTGGGACTACCTCAGGAGAAGTAGGTGTGCAGCGAACTGCTCCGCATTACTGCCAGACTCTTACCCTGAGGCGGTCTCGGGTGCTGCGGGCGCCCGTAGTGGATTATTCCTCCCCCCATACCCTCCCCCAGAGTTACGGACGGTGCCGGAGGTCGCAGCAAAGACACGCAACCTTCAGGGGACCCTTGACTGCACCGACGCGGCCCTCCGTGGGGCTGGCGCTGCCTCCGAGGGAGCATACATGGGACTCCAGGGCCTCCACGTTGTCAGGGTGTAACCTGCGGGCCCATTGCACGGGGGTGAGTAAGGTCCGCGACCTCCGGGAGCCTCAGTGAGGGCACATGGACTTTGATCATTCGGCAGGACCGCTTGTGCTGCCGCCGCTCTCGCGGCCGACACGGGGGCAAGACCTCCTTCTTTAAATAGCCCTGCAGAGGCCCAATTCATGGCGCACAGGGACACCCGCTGCGTCCGCCGGCTCCTGGTTTGTGACTGGAGGTGGTGTTACCGCTTCGCTGGGGAACCTGTGGCCGGACTAGTGGAGCATGGAGGTGGTCATGATGGAAAGTGTCAAGGCCGCAGGGGCCCGTGGATCTAGGGCTATGCAGTCCTACAAATTAGACCGTTATACTGTCCTTAAGGACATGCAACTATCCCGGACGCCGGGGACTCAGTCTCAGGGGGTTTGGGTGAGGAGGAGCAAGAAATCTCGCTGAAAGACGTAATGGTGCCATCACTAGTGGTAAGGCTTCTTTGGATACAGTGGCAATCGATGTCAACCTCATCAGGGCCAATATGGGCAAACTGAACAAGAAGGTAAAGCAAGTTGAACTTACGACCACCAGTCTCGTTGGGGGTTATTCCACAGCTCCAGTGAGAGATTTGCGACCACCAGGACTTCCGCAAACTTACTGACCTCAAGCTGGACAACTACGAAGGCCGCAATAACCTGCGCATCCTGGGGGTTCCGGAGAAATCAGAGGGACCAACCCCAGATCTTTTGATCGAGGACCTCATTCTGAAACACTTGCAACCCAAATGCCTCAGTAAGTTCTTTGTCATCGAATGCGCCATAGGGTCCGGGGCGGCCGCCCCAAACCGTCGCTCCTCTGCAGCCCATGTTGGCGCGGGTTTTGAATTCCCGCGACAGAGACATTATCCTTCAGAACTCCAGGGCTGGTGTGCCCCTGCAGTACGAAAACTCGGACATTTCCTTCTTGCCGGATTTTACGCAGAGTGTGCAACGGCAGAGATGGTTGTTTCTATCGGTCAAGTATGACCTCAGGGAGCGGGGACTGAAATATTCCATGCTGTTTCCGGCCCATCTTCGGATTGAGACGGAGGGAAGAGTGTGGTTCTTTGAGCCTCCCGAGGCTGCAGCAGACTGGATCCATGAGCCCGGCCAACCGTGGCAGTGGTGACAACGAGAACAGTCAGCCACTGCACGGGACACAACCTCAGGCCGGTTGAGTTTGGACTAAGTAGACAGGGTTGTGGGGAGGCGGGCCTGGATGGGTGGGTGGATCTCTATCTTCGTAGCCTTTGGGTTTGTGGACTGAATTAGACCTGATGTAACTGCTTTTGGGTGTGTTTATGTTTGTCTTTTCGGGGCCTGGGAAGGGTGTGCTTTAATACCCCCTATTTCCTTCTCCTTTCTTTCTTTAATATTTTTCTAGGGCGACAGGCACTCTGGGCTTGGAACTGCCCATGAAAAACTTGCAGAGTTCAGGGCAGCGGGGTCGGGGGTGTTTTGTTATGTTTTTGAAGCGTTTATCACATCAGCAACTACTATTGCAACATTGATTGGGGGAGTGGCAACACGTTCTGTAATCTCAAATTGTATACTTTGCAATGGCATCAGGTTGGGACAGTGGGGTTAAATTGTTAAGTTGGAATGTCAATTGACTGGGGGACAAAATCAAACGTAGTGTTGCTCTTCATTATATAAAACGTCATGCCCCGATGTTATCCTACTTCAAGAAACTCATCTAGTTTGTGCAATGCCCTACATGCATTACCAAGGGGATTGCGTATTGCTGGCCCATGCAGGTTTCACCACGGGCTCCAGAAGAGTTGGCATACTGATGAAAAAGTCCTTCCCCCTGGTAGTGCAGAACACCTGGTCGGACGAAAGAGGGCGGTACGTTGGGGTCTTGGGCACTTGGGGCGGGGCATCCTGTCACTTTCCTTTTGATATATTTGCCCCCGGGCCTCCAGGCTGTCATGTTTAGGGACCTGGGTACGCTGTTGTTGAATATTCCTGAGAGCCTATTGGTGTTGGGTGGGGATTTGAATTCTGTGGTCTCCGGTGGCTTAGATCGTCATCCTCCACGCAATCTCGCTCGTTCATCATGCTGGCTGCCTGATTTCCTAGACTCCATGGGGCTGGTAGGTAGCTGGAGGGCCTTTCACCCAGACACTCTTCAATACACCTTTCATTCCGGGGCACATGGGAGCCTATCTAGAATTGACTATTTTTTGGTCCCCCATCTCAAATTACCCATGTCCGGGAAGTAAAACATCAAGCTAGAGGCATCACTTACAGGTCTGGCTGCATGTGGCGCTTAACTATAAACAGGTGGGGTGAGTGGCCGCCATTAACCCTTGGTAATTTCGGGATCCCCTTATCCGCCGTGAACTCCTCGCGACCATTGATAATTATTTCAGTGAAATGAGGGCTCGGTGGAATCCCCACAGATACTTTGGGAGGCCTTTAAGACGGTGATTCGGGGCCAGGCCCTTTCCTCGACCTCGGGGAAGAAGAAAGAATAACGGAGGGAGCTGGTGGCCCTGGAGGAGGAGGTGGGGCGATTAGAAGCAGACTTAGACTCAGATGTCACACCTGATAAACTCCACCTTCTCAAACGCAAACAGCAGGACTATAGGGCGTTGGCAACGGACCAGGCTAAGGCCTTGGGGAGAGCGGCGCAAGGGCGGTTGTATGAGGTGGGCGACAAAGATGGGAAACTATTAGCCTGGCTGGATAAAAGAGACTGGGCAAGTAGATTAGTACCTGAGATCAAGGGCATGAGGGTGAGTCCCTAATGGAGCCACAAGTCACTTTGGACCGTTCCGCAGCCCACTTTGAGGCAGTCTACACCTCGGCTGCACCCTATTCCACAGACGATTCCAGCCAGATGCTCACTGATATGGTCAACAACCAACAGTCTGGGTATAACAATGACTTCATGGAGAGTAATATATCCAATGAAGAAATAGCAGCAGCAATACGATTCCTTACACCGAGCAAAACCTCTGGCCCGAATAAGTTGCCGATTGAACTGTACAAACTCATGCCGGACAGATTGGCCCCATACTTGAGGGTTATGTACGAGGAATCAAGACACTCTGGACTCCTGCCCTTTGACCAACGGACGGCCACTATTGTTACCATCCACAAGGAGGGGAAGTCTAAAACTGAATGCGGGCGTTATAGGACGATATCCCTGTTGAACGCGGAGCCCAAGATTCTGGCTAAGCTCCTTGCTAACCGGCTTTTGACAATGGTTGAGACCCTGGTTCACCCGGACCAGTCTGGTTTTATACCCCACAGCAACACCGCACTGAACTTGCGTAGGGTTCATGGGGTTCTAGACAGGTCGGCCTCCATCTTGGAGCCGGCGGCTATGGTCTCTTTAGACGCTGCCATGGCGTTTGACACCATCGAATGGCCATATTTGATGGCAGTATTAGAGATAATGGGGTGTGGCCCGAAATACATACAATGGGTGCAGCTGCTGTTGCGAATTGGTCTGTTCTTTGTACAGCGGGGGCCACGATAAGGAGGGGAACCACGCTCCACGTCATTGCATCGCCATCTGACTTTTGTTATCTGCCCACCTCTGGTGTTTCCCGCTCTGCGGGAAACGCTCGCTGTTTGGGGGCTGGTGGCCAAAAGAGAGGCTAAAACTACATCGGCACAAAACATCGGGGCCAGGAGGCAGCTTCCCGCCACGCCCTCCACAGGTGCTTCAATTCGCAACAGCAGCAGCAAGAGTTTCCTGTGATATGCAGTGCTGGTGCAGGATTTAGACTGTTCTTTGTACAGTGGGGGCCACGATAAGGAGGAGAACCACGCTCCCAGTCATTGCAGTACCATCTGACTTTTGTTATCTCCCACGGAGCGGGAAACGCGAGAGGTGGGCAAACGCTCGCTGTTTGGGGGAATGGTGGCCAAAAGAGAGGCTAAAACTGCATCACCCACAAAACATTGAGGCCAGGAGGCACCTTCCTGCCACACCCTCCACAGGTGCTTTAAATCCTGCACCAGCACAGCGTATCGCGGGACGAGCCGGGCAAAGCCCGGTCCAAGGCTGGCCCGTCTGAGCCCATCAGAGACAGGAAGAGACTGGATTAGGCCACCCCCTTTGTTTTTCCCAATATCAGTAAGACTGTAATTGTAACTCTTTAATTTTTTTAAACACATATATAAAATTAGCTATATCAAAGAATCTTGGCATAACACAGGCATTAGCGAAGTCACTGGCACCCAAAACCCCAAAGGGAATAAACCAGGAAACAGGGCGGGGGGATGGGGTAACTGGCACCATAGATGCCTTTATCACCAGGGCTGTGTCAGCACTGGAAAAGGAGATAGGATCGAGGGATAAGCGCCGTTCGGTTAAGTCTATGTTTCAAAGAAGATCATCACTAGGGGGATTGCCTTAGTACTCTCACCTGAACAGACAGTAATTATAACTTCACAGCATGAAATCGCAACTCAGCGCCAACAAGATCTATCAATAATTTTAGATACAAGTGGACCTGACCCAAGCTTAGATTCTTTTATGGTTTTTCCTAAAGTAGATCCAGCCCCTAGTAAAAGCACGCAAGTGATTAATAAAGCACCCATCGAAGTAAATCCTCCTGAACATGTGCTGGATTCAGGCATTAATTTAAAGCGTAAGCGAGGTGACAATCAACAGAAGGGCGGACGATCTAAGAAGACCAAAGTCGCCTCACCTAAAAGTAACGATAAGGCAGCTGTGGACAGGCCTGACAGAACTAATATTCCCAGCCGGTTTAAGTCTAAGCATAATTGCTCATCCGATGCTTCATCTGAATCAATATACAACGAAACAAGGTCCAAAGAGTGCATG
This sequence comes from Lissotriton vulgaris, assembly GCF_964263255.1. NCBI lineage: Eukaryota > Metazoa > Chordata > Amphibia > Caudata > Salamandridae > Lissotriton > Lissotriton vulgaris. The sequence goes on from NC_141695.1 coordinate 1,357,104,348, forward strand.
TTCGAAAATATAGAACACTTAGTTAGATCTTTATTTCTACCTTTAGTGGAACGTACTATAACGATAAGCGAGAAGCTAGGGATACTTGAGGAAATCACTCAGGCAAACTCTGTAATGTTACAAAAGGTGGCAGAGACTAAATCTCAGCTAAATTGCACTATCACAACACTTCCTGATAAACAGGCAGCATTACTTAAAGGGAAGTTAGGGCAAAGAGGGAGAGAAATACCCAAGCAAGCTATTGGCAAAACTATCGGCAAGGCATCCCACACGGCCAGTTCGGAGGTAAATGGAGGACATGTTGAGAGCCATAAAGATAGACCAGTTAAGAGACTTGAGAAAGCAGAAACTACCCCTGAAATAGACAAAGGAGCGATAACCAGTCAAATAGGGATTAGGAAGAGAATTGATCTCCCCCCGGATTCTTATCCATATGTGGTTGTGCTAGTAGGTGTCCCAGAATGGAAGCAAGACAAGGACGAATCCTAATATGAACAAAAAAATAAAGTTATATTCTGGCTAGGAAGAAATAGACCGCTTAGACCAGACATGCAAGGGGAAATCTTATATGTGCGCAGAGTAAGCTGGGTGGGTCACAAATCCAAGGACATTAATGGAGACTGTATCATAAACTGTACCACTCGGGGATCTCTAAAATTAACTATAAGTAACTTTACGAACTATGATAATCCTGGCGGTATTTTCTCTCTCGATTTAAGCTACTTTTACCCACCAGCTTCAGTTGTTACTGGTATTTTCTCTCTCGATTTAAGCTACTTTTACCCACCAGCTTCAGTTGTTACTGGTATTTTCTCTCTCGATTTAAGTTACTTTTGCCCACCAGCTTCAGATGTTACTAGCGGGCCAAGGTTTAACAACCCTTTCTTTGGAAGCAACAACTTGCGTCCAGGATATCAATTTCACACCCCCCCCAGCACCGATCATGTACAGAGGCTTTTTGCCTCGTAACTTACATCACGGCGGTAACTACCTTCCAGATGGGGATCATTACAATGTGCCTATTTGCAATCGTTTTGAATCCCTGTCTCGACTTGGTGGGGTGGATTGACCAATATGTGATACACCAAAGACCCTTAATGATGAATTACTCTCTCCCTAGTTAGGAGGATCTGGATTCGCCTGTTTATCCCTAACTGAGTTAGCATCTCTAACCTATGTTGGTAAGGAGATTATATCAATCACATTGGGATGAGCAATCGGTAGAACAATTATGCCGGACTCAAGTTTGAATGAGGAGACAACAGCTGTTTACATGGGAAATGTGTCTTTTGCGAAGGAGGATATTGGTACGAAAAATAATAAATGGTCTATTATCTCTTGGAACATAGCTGGCCTTAGAGCTAAATTTGATAACCCACTTTGGCTTAAACTAATTAATGAAAATGATGTCATATGTTTACAAGAGACATGGTCCAAGGAAGCGTACCACCTGAATGGTTTTAAAACTATATTGACCCCAGCCATTGCCTCAACACACGGCAGAGCTAAAGGAGGGCTCTGCACTTATGTTTCAAATTCTCTTAAATGTAAAAGTATGGAGACCTTTTATAATAATCGTTTTTATCACATAGTGGGGTTGCATTTGAACAATACTGTTTGTATCTTGATTGTGAACCTTTATAACAATGTCCCTCCAGCAGACCTACTAGCAGTCTTTAAGGCCCTGAAATCTGAACTCAACAGTTTAACCTGTAATGAAAGGAAGGAGTTTTTTGTCATATGGGGAGGTGACTTTAACTGTGCCTTTTGTAAGGGAGCAGAAAAGGGGAACTGTGGTTTAACGTTGGATAGGGAGTCAATATTGGCTCATTTTGAACACTAAGTAATGGGGGATATTCTTAGTGAAATTATGTTCATAAATGATCTAGGCTTTGCCAATAAGTTATGTTAGCCCAAGGTTCCATTTTCTGCTACTTTTATGGGTAGAGGGTTATCCTTGGTAACTGATTATAACATGAAGAGATCAAGATGTAAAGACAGTATTTTCAATTACTCCGCGTTAGGGTAGTGATCGCTAAGGGATGTTCCCATCAGGGTGGAAATAGTAGATCCACAAGATGATTCTATTGATGATAATTTAATCAGGGTACATTCGAGAGATATTGATATCTCAAGACAAAATGGATATACTTTGAAGTGGCCTAAGGTGGTGCCTGAAGAGTTTTTATGTAAGATCATCAAGGCCTGTAAAACAAGTTTCAGTATTTGTCTGGACATGGGCGCTGACAACACAGAAATAATTACTAATTTTAGGCAAATAACGTGCATTAAAAATAGCCTTCGGGTAGAAGTAAAGAACCCTATAAGCAAAAATAAGGGCTGGTTTGATTCAGCGTGCACCAAGGCATACTCTGATCCCGGACTTGACTGCTCAGGGCCCGCTTGAGATTAGACGCAGATCAGGGAGCTGCGCAAAGCATATAAGACAGCACAAAAAAACAGGAGGGAGGTGATGAGGAGGGAAGCTTGGTAGGCTTTAATTGAAGCTTCCCAACAGAAAGATATGACAACCTTTTGGAAGGCTGTCAATGCACCGTATTTTAAGGATAATACTAAGGCAAGGATGGAGATTGCCATCAGTCAAGATGACTGGGTGAGCCATTTTGAAACTCTTTATAGCTCTCCGGTTATTACTGAAGATTCACTGAGTGAGATGACAGAGACGGATACAAATATTATGATTAAGAGCAAAGAGGAGCTGGAATTTACTTTAGAAGAGGTAACTAGTGGTATTAATTCTAGTAAGGGTGGTAAGGCACCAGGGCCTGATGGAGTCCCAGTGGATGTCTTTAAAAATAACATAGCTGTATGGGCGCCACTGCTTACAAGATTATTTAATGCTGCTGACTCGGTGGGACTAGTTAGCTCATGGTATGAATCGATTATTGTACCCATTTTTAAAAAAGGCGATAGGGCTAGCCGTGTGTGGTAACGCCCGATATCGTTGCTTGACTCAACAATTAAAATTATCGGGCTGGTTATTTTAAATAGGCTACAGTTATGGGCTGAGGAGCACAAGATTATCAGCGACCTACCATATGGCTTTAGAGAAGGTATCGGGACAATAGACCAGTGTCTAAATTTATTTATTGTCCTGGAGAAATACACCAAGGCCAAGGGAGGTAGGTTGTTCTTAGTCAAAAGCGGATGTCAGATCCACAAAGGTTGTGTTACTCACAGCAAATTATGGTCAATTTTAGTTAGGTGGGTGTTGAGAACAATATAATTTTATTCCTCAGAGAGTTGTATAATGGTGCTAGGGCCACGATTAGATAGGGTAAAAGAGGGGAATGTACAAGAATGTTTAATTTAGTGAGGGGAGTGAGGCAAGGATGCATCCTTGCCCCTTTCTTATTTACCATCTATATTGATGATCTGGAGAAAATCTTGCTGCAAGACTGTCAAGATATGCCTACGGCACAAAATCGATCAATACCTGCACTTATTTATGCAGATGATGCTGTCCTGCTGGCAAGGACCCCATTAGCTATGCAAACAATGATATCATCAGGTCCAGATTGGTCATGAAGATGGTGAATGAAGGTTAATTGTACTAAAACTTTTAGTATGAACTGTGGTAGAGGAGCCAACTTGATGTACATAGTTCTTTTTTTCAACTCCAAACCACTAGACCATACTCAAACTTTCCCATATTTAGGAATTCTCTTTGACTGTACTGGACAGTGGGGCAGTGCAGTTAAAAGCAGAAATGTATTATTTGCCAAGTCAATAATGGCCCTTAAACTGTTTAGTAAAACTCTGGGAAATAAACCAGTAAAGGAGCTCTAGTTATATACAAAGCTAGCTGTGTTACAGTTGCAACCTACGGTGCGGGTATCTGGGGGGATGCTAACGTCTCAACTCTACAGTTAACCGATAATGGCTTTCTCAGATATCTTTTATCCATACCCGAAAGTACGTCCACATACAACTGTCACACTGAACTGGGTTTACTCTACCTAGAAGATATCATCAAGGTACAACCGGTCCTTCTGTGGCATAGGGTGTGGACCACAGAAGAATGCCATCTGAATCGTCTAATTTTGGGAGACGACTTGAAATTGGATTGTGTTCATCGGGTGAAATGGCTTAGATACATTAAGTCACTTTTTGTTAACATTGAAAGAGGGTCGTCAAAATACTCAGGGTGATCAATGTATCAGATCCAGAGAAAAGAGCTGAAAAAGTTATGTAGAACTTATTTAGTGCAATGTAGGGAGATAACGGTGAGAGATCACAGATTTTTTTGTAAGCTCCAATTGATACTCACCCCGCAGGTTATTCAACCTTATTTAACCTTGCAGATGATGGATCATGACAGGAGCCTAAAAAGGATACCAAATCTAAAGCGGATAATTAGGAACCTGAGTTTTCCTACTACTAACAACTGGAAAAGTGGCATCTGTAAATGTCCTTGTGACGACCTGTCCACCCAATCTGATATTCACATTTTATTTTTTTGTAAATTTTATTCTGTACCAAGGAAAAGGTGTATTATGCCCATTTTAAGGTATCTAAATCTAAGGCAATGTCGGCCTGCGTTTTTAGCAATTCAGAAGTTAGATGACATATTCTCTGTGGCGTCTGTATCTGCCTTTCTTAAAAATGTATTTTATTCATGGAAAACCATTGTTATCTGATTTAATTAGTTTTTGAGCAATGGCATTTTAATGTATGTAGTATGTATTATTAACTGTGTAATAATTGTTGTTATATTTGTTGTAATTTTATGAACTTTTATGGTTATCTATGACAAATCAATCAATTCAAAAAGACTTTATTCGGTTATATTGACATACAATGGGTGCAGCTACTGTACTCTCGGCCTATGGCCCATGTTGTGGTTAACAATAGAATATCAGCCGCCTTTGAGTTGGGTATGGGACCCGTCAGGGTTGCCCCCTATCCCCTCTCCTGTTTGCCCTGGCACTGGAACCGTTTGGCAGCTTGGATACGCGCAAGGACCCGATGATTAGGGGCATGCGCTGGTCTCCAGACTGGGAGGACTGTATTTCCCTTTACGCTGAAGACATTCTTCTGTATCTGATCTCTCCGAGAAGATCCTTGATAGTGGTTCTAGATAGCCTTACGATCTTTGGTAGATGCTCCAGTTTATGGAGTAGCCGGAGTAAGTCCCTCCTGTTCGTGATAGCTGGTGAACCGCCGATTCTGCCACATGTGTGTCCCACACAGCAGTGTACTGAAGGATTAAAATATCTGAGTATCTACCTCTCGCTGGATCCCTCTCTCTGTTATTCTCACAACCTCTGCCCCCCCCTTGCTTCGGCTACGTAAAGATATTAATAGATGGAAGTCGCTCCCCCTCTCCCTGCTAGGGGAAGGCTGCCCTCTTCAAAATGATGTCTCCACCCGGTTCTTGTATGCCCTCCAGAACTCCATGGACCCGATACCCGTGTCATGTTTAAGGGAAGTCGAGAGCCTCCAAAGGGATCTATTATGGAATGACAAGCCTCGTATCGCTCTTGGCAAGCTTTCTTTGAACTGGTATGATGGAGGTATTAGCCTTCCCAATAATAAATTTTACTATTGGGCGTCTCGTCTGTCCTCCATTAACCACTGCACTTACGCCAACCTAGAGACCCAGGTTATAGCATGGATAGATGGCTCCTCGCACATTCTTGGCCGGGAGCGAATGATGACACTTGGGGGGAGGGGGGATCTGAAGGAAACGGGGGGGGGGGGACTCTTATTACCGGTAGTATAGTTGAAGCGATCACTTATAAGGCACCACGTGGGGGAGTGGGAAGGGTTAACAAAATTAAAAGCAGACAGTGGACCTCCCCAAATGCCCTACACAGCGACTGACGAATGTAAGGACTTAACTAACTTGTGATTTTGCCGCCCGACCTCCGGGTTATGGGCTGAAAGGCTGTGTACAGTATGCGGGTACATGATTACGGGAGGGAGGACTCCACATTAATGCTACTTCTCCCGATTTTATTGCAGATCCAATTACATAGCATTTCAAACGGTTTAAAAAAAAATGGGTAGATGGCTCCTCTCTTTTAGGGAACTTCAACAGAGCCCTTTACTCCAGGCCCCGGCGCTATCAGTTTACGGCCCCCACTAAACAAGTAGTGCACATCTGGCATGTGGCCACCAAACGCCTTCGTTGGGGCTGCAAGCTAACACTTGCAACACCGCTATGGGATTCCGAACAACTGGGCAATCTGTGGAGAAGTAAGGGGTTTCACAAATGGGATCTCATAGGTATTACCCATATAGAATCGGACTTTAAGTCATTCGCCACATTGAATCAACAGTACAAATTGGCCGATTCGGAACACTTCAGCTACACGCAGGTTCGACATGCACTTCGCACCCACCTACAGCCCAGGATCACGCTACCGGAATCATCCCAGCTGGAAGATAGAAGGGAATTCTTTCCAGTCGCTGTCAGAATATTAGATGGCCATATTCCTAAGAACACACTGGAAATCTTTAAGGGATTTTTTGGAAGCCCTCACTCACCAACCTGGTTGGTGACCGGCTTCTCCTGGTGGGCTTGATGATGAAGCATAATGCCTCCCTGGTGTGCTACAACGCCAGGTTACTGCGGAGCTGGTTTTTCATGACAGTGATGTGAAAAAAGGAAGTGTGGTTTAAAAATGTCTGAAACTGTACCAAACAAAAAATGTATTCACTGGTCAGTTTCAGACATGGTTGAAAGATATGTGTGGGTGAACTAACATAAATTATGATGGAAGTTTCCACTTATAGTGGGGTCGACATGTTTCTGCCTGTTTATGTGTATAATTTACTGGGCATTCTTCAGGACCGTGTTACATGTACCTCGGCGGTATGGGCGAGCTAAGGCCCACCCTGACCAGAGGATGTAAAAGTTAAAATAAAGATACTTGTGTAAAAATTAGTGCAAGAAAACAAACCACAAGTTGTGGGAATTACCTCTGATATAAGGAACCTGTGTAGTCTGGAAAAACAAAGAAAGACATACAAACATATAAGACAGACGTATACATTATGCTCTCGGTATAAGAATGTTTTCTGCTAGGTCAGTCTCTGTATCAAAGTGCTGTATTCTAGTCTGGAAGTGACCCATGTGCCATAAGTTATATGTTAGTGCAAGAAAACGCTGTATAATTACCCAGGGGGGCATTACAGGCATGTGGGCATGCACTATGGCAAAAGGGAATGGGGCCACAAGACAGAGTGGCTAGTTATACATCACTCGTGAAAAGCGATCAATGGGCCATGAATGTACGGCCAAAAGTGCTAGCATTGACTCTAAAGTAACACGCTGAACAAATATATAAGGCATGTTAATCTCACTTGTAGTTTAAAGATCCACGCCCCATAGGTCTCGGGAGGGGCTGGAGGCGACAATGGCAAACCCTGTAGGAGGACATCCGATAGAGGAAAGACAGGTAAAAATTACACGCCAAAATGGTAGCGAAGAAATAGGTTACTTAGCTCTGTGTAAATGGTGAGAAGAAATCTTACGCCCGCAATGCCTGGCACCCGCTCAGCACCTAGCTTCTCCTGTAACCGGACCTCGTGGATGTGAGCCGGAGCACGGAGAAGGCTAATGTGGAGTGCCGGTGGGGGCCGGATGACGTGCGGCGTGCGGCAGCCAATCAGAGAGCTGCTCTGGGATCGAGGCTTGGAAAGCAAGCCTAGGCAATTGCCAATCATTGGGCCCGTTCCAGAGGAAGGCTTGAAACTCAAGCCGTATTGGAAACTACAGAGCTTTTTTCCGGGGAAAATTAATGAGCAGACACTGGTAGGCCGAGTCGCTCTGGCCGGTGTCAGGCATCTCCTAAATGTTAGATAGGAGTTGGGCGCTAAAATGGAAGAAATTAGGAGAATTTTGTGAATTTAAAACTATTATTGTTATTTTTATTTTTAATGATGCACTCGGTAGAAAAACTGAACAAAACAAAAACAAAACCCGAATTAGAAGGAAGGTCAAGGGGACAGTAGGTGGCTAAAGAGTCCTCCGCCCAAGATACATTGGTCCGTAATAAATGGTTACTCTGGAGTGTGCAGAACATATGTAACACGTCTCCTATGAATAAAACCAAATAATACCAAAAGGTCTGGGAAGTGTTAGATGGATAATCAGCCCAGGGTAAATGAATTAATGTAGATCACGGACTTTGGTACATGCTGCCTGAGAACAACAACCTTTAATCTAGCAGTACTTCACTGGAATGACTGTATGGTTGATGCCATATATATTGAAAAAGAAGAGAATGGTCAGCGTTTCCATACTGTAGACCAGGGAATCTGGTCATTAAGCCCATGCAGATGAGTGCCAAGTCTGTACACCCAGTGTTGTTCTTTCGCATACTCGACGAAGATTCACCATATAAAACAATTATTGTATTTGGTTAAGTCAATTTTTTTGTCAAAACAAGAGTAAATCTGTACTGTTGGTTAAATAGGTATACTAGCCCACATTGTCAAAACATTATACAGAAAGCACCAAAAACCTTGGGATTTGAAAAGAATCCAATCGGATTAACTTGTTTAATATACAATTCAAAAAAGAAAGAAACACTTCAGATGAATTCGTTGTTTATGCTCGGGCTACATGTGCAGTTAACAATCAACTTGGCAACACTAAGTCCCCAGCACAAATTAATAATACGCTGTAGTGGGTTCTCCTTCCACTACCTGCTGGAATCTCTTGGTAAATGATGCAATTCATGAGTGACATTACATCATTTATTTAGAGAGAGATCTCAAAGTGAGATCTTTCCGCATGTACTATACAATATAACCATATGGGAAGATTGTAGTAGCACTAATGGCTACCTTCTCCTTCATTTACAGTGTCAATCTGTGAACAACAAATTTTTGAGTGCGGACAAAACGTCGCACGGATGTTGATACACTACAGAAGGGTGAGTGCAATTCCATGCCCACCATGTAATTAACTTTTTCGTTTGGTATGAATTAGTGATACTTAGCCCCATTTTTTCATTTATTATTACAGGTGCCCAATGACAATGGTTTTTAACCTGCGTGCACTCTGAAAGACTTTTTGCGCCCCCTCCCCATATCCCGTCCTGATGAAGACCCTGTGTTGAGGATTTGAACTACCCGCTTTTATGGTTGGGTCGAAACGTCGACAATTCCCTGTGGGAGCCTGCACCTATTAATCCCTGCCCCCTCGCCCCATTTCCAAATCCCTTTGCCAATTGTGCAAATTAAGGACAACGGAATTTTGTATAACTACAAGCTAGTGAAAAATAAGTACTTTTTTTGCAAGCATTCTCTAGGGCAGGCTCAATTCTTGTATATAAATAATCTGCACTTTATTTCTCTGATCTCCTTGATCATTCACTTGAGCACATACTTTGATCTTTCTCTGTGCACGCCTCTCTTTTATCGTAGGAATATATCTTTGTTTATTATTAATGTAAATATGTGTATAAAGACATGCTAAATTCTTTCTTTTTTGAATTGTATATTAAACAAGTTAATCCGATTGGATTCTTTTCAAATCCCAAGGTTTTTGGTGCTTTCTGTATAATGTTTTGACAATGTGGGCTAGTATACCTATTTAACCAACAGTACAGATTTACTCTTGTTTTGACAAAAAATTGACTTAACCAAATACAATAATTGTTTTATATGGTGAATCTTCGTCGAGGACCAACTGTTTTCTATATTATCAAATACCCAGGCCCTTTGACTAATTTGGGTCAACCCCTGTTCTATAACAAGTTCTTTCGCATACAGCACACTAGTGATGTTTCTCTCTGAGTCAATTTGCTCAATAATGGTCCACTGAAGGTCGTTGGGGGTGTGATTCTGTTGAAGGAAATGTTCACTCAACTTGGTGGTTACTTTGCGGCATCTGATGTTACTGCGGTGTTCGCAGATGCGTTGTTTACTTTTGTGGGTGGTCATTCCAACGTTTCTTTTCCCGCAGGTGCAGGTAACGAGATATACAAACTGCAACTCCACGAACGTCGTCTGTTTCTTTTGTATCCAGGTTTTTCCTGGTTCAAGGTAGAGTTGTTTTGTGTGTGTCGTTAAGTGGCACACACTACAATTTGAACAAGGATAATGTCCAACGATCGGGGCAGACCCCATGCACTAGTGATTGCTCTGTCATTGTGGGGGTAGGGTTAGTCAGTTTTTGGTTGTGTGTGGACCAGAGAGTCCTTGAGGCTTGTGGCCTTTTTAAAAGAGAAAAGCGGTTTTTGCCAGTTTCTTTTGTTACTCGTGATTATCCTCCAGTGCCTGTTCACTGATTTTTTCATATCCTTTGATAGACTGCTGTAAGTTGTAACGCACGTTAGTGGTATCTCTGTAGGCTCCCTGATGGTGTCCTCCAGAAGTGCCTCACGTGGTTGGTTTCTTGCTCGTTGGATACCCTGTCAAAATCCTTGAAAAGGGTAACATCTTGATTTTAGTCTCTGTGTGAGGTCAACTGCCTGGGTCTTATAATCATTGATGTTACTGCAGTTTCTCCGTATCCTGAGGTACTGGCCATAGGGTAGATTCTCCCTGAGTGGTCTTGGATGGAAGCTCGAAAACTCCAATAAGTTATTCTTTGCTGTTGGCTTGTAATGCGTTTTTGTTGTTAGAGTTGTACCACTTACTGTGATTACCACATCCAGGAACATCACTTCTTTCTTGCTGAAGCTGTGTGTAAATTTTAAATATGAGTCTAAGGTATTAACCCAGCTCAGAAATAGCTCCAAGGATGTTTGGTCACCTTTCCAGATTAGGAAGATGTCATCGTGTACCTCCTCCATAGGATTATGGAGGAGGCAAACGGTTTGCTGGATGGTATAATATGTCTGGACTCAAAATTGTGGACATACAGGCCCGCTATGCTGGGAGAAAATGTGCTGCCCATCGAAGTTCCAGTACTCTGGAGGTATAATTTGCCTTTATGTTCAAAATAGTTTTCTTTTAAGGCCATCGTAGCGCATTGTAGTATGAAAGAGTTTGGTATTCCCACTCTATTGAGTTCAAAGCTGTCGCTAGAACTCTCAGGGTGTCATCTTGGGGGATAATGGTGTAAAGACTCTGAATTTCAAGCGTCACAATTACTCGAACAAGTAACTTTCGAGGAAGACTCAAAGATACAAAGAACCTGTTACTAGGATAATTAAGATACGTCGTAGTTTTCTGTATCAGAGGTTTTAAGTAGTGATCACAGAAATTTACAGGGGTTCGAGGAGGGAACCAATCCCTGACACAATAGGGCTACCTGGTGGTGGGATTGTATTTTTGTGAGTCTTTGGCAAGGTATAGAAGTATGGAATTGTCGTGCCACCGGCCGTCAGAAAGGCCGCCTCATTTTTGGAGACAAAATCGTTCGCTTCTTCTTCTTTCACAAGGTTGTGAATCCGTGTCCTCAATTCAGATGTCGGGCCTTCTGTCAGAGGAGTGTAATTGGTTCTGTTATTTAGGAGGTCCATACATACTTTATCATAGTCTGAGGTGTTTTGGATCACTATGCCACCACCCTTATCCGCAGGTTTGATGGTAATTTCTTTGTCACTCTTAAGACTTGCGAGGGCTTGATATTCAGAGGTTGAAAAGTTCTTAAAAGGTGTCGGTGTAGGTAGGGATTCCATATCATTGAACACTGCCTGTTCAAATGCCGTAATCTCTGCCGTGATGGTGTGCGGGGTTGGGACAAAGGTTGATTTTAACCTCAAGTTGGTGTCAGAAATAGGGAGATCTATTGTCGGGTCTTCTTTAGACTCAAAGAATGCTTTTAATTTTAGTTTCCTGAAAAATTCTGCTAACTCACAGTGGAGTTTGAATAGTGGGAACAAACCAAAGGTCTTTCTCAAGAACCTTGACTTCCATCGGGTTAAGTATTTTGTTAGAGAGATTGGTTATTAAACTCCCTGGGCACTTTTTCCCGGTATTGGTGTTTTGCTTCGGGTGTTGTTCCCTACTGGGCCCATGTGACTTGGTGGTTGACGAGATTTTGAAAGCAGCTCACATCCACGAGGTCCGGTTACAGGAGAAGCTACGTGCCGAGCGGGTGCCAGGCGTTTCAGGCGTAAGATTTCTTCTCACCATTCACAAAGAGCTAAGTAACCTATTTATTCGCTACCATTTTGGCGCGTCATTTTTACCTGGCTTTCCTCTATCTGATGTCCCCCTACAGGGTGTGCCATTGTAGCCTCAACCCCCTCCCGAGACCTATGGGGCATGGATCTTTTAAACTACAAGTGAAATTAACATGCCTTATATATTTGTTCAGCGTGTTACTTTAGAGTCAATGCTAGCACTTTTGGCCGTACATTCTTGGCCCATTGATCGCTATTCACGAGTGATGTATAACTAGCCACTCTGTCTTGTGGCCCCATTCCCTTTTGCCATAGTGCATGCCCACACGCCTGTAATGCCACCCTGGGCAATTATACAGCGTTTTCTTGCACTAATATATAACTTATGGTACATGAGTCAATTCCAGATAAGAATACAGCACTTTGATACAGAGACTGACCTAGCAGAAAATATTCTAATACCGAGAGCATAATGTATACATCTGTCTTATATGTTTGTATGTCTCTCTTTGTTTTTCCAGACTACACAGGTTCCTCATATCAGAGGTAATTCTCACAACTTGTGGTTTGTTTTCTTGCACTAATTTTTACACAAGTATCTTTATTTTAACTTTCACATCCTCTGGTCAGGGTGGGCCTTAGCGCGCCCATACCGCCGAGGTACACGTAACATGGTCCTGAAGAATGCCCAGTAAATTATACACATAGTGGGGTCGACATGTTTCTGCCCGTTTATAAGTGGAAACTTCCATCATAATTTATGGTAGTTCTCCCACACATATCTTTAAACCATGTCTGACTGACCAGTGAATACATTTTTTGTTTGGTACAGTTTCAGACATTTTTAAACCACATTTCTTTTTTTCACATCACTGTCACGAAAAACCAGCTCCGCAGTAACCTGGCGTTGTAGCACACCAGGGAGGCATTCGGCTTCTCCTGGTGGGCCCGATGATGAAGCATGTCACCAGCCAGGTTGGTGAGTGAGGGCTTCCAAAAAATCGCTAAAAGATTTCCAGTGTGTTCTTAGAAGGGAATTCTTTCCAGTCTCTGCCTCAGTGTTCATACACATACCTTTTTGCGCATAACACTCTTTTTTTGTTTGATAACAATTAGAGAGAGAGGGCAAGAGACACTCTCAGTCCCCCGGATTAAATATATCAAACATATTCCTGACAGCACCATTTCACTGATATACAAAAAACTGGTCAACAACATCTCAGATCCTCTCCAGGCCCTCCGAGAGAAGTGGACCAGAGATGGCAAAGAGACAGACGAGGAGTGACAGGAGGCTACCTCCTCTCCCAGGGTGGTGGCGATACCAGCTCGTCTCCGACTTGTCCAACTAAAATTCCTACACAGGGTATATGTAATGGGGTCTCAATTGGTACGGATGTGGAGGGCAGACGGGGGTGCCTGTAGAAGGGGATGTGGACAGCTGGGAACCTTTCTTCACATAGTCTGGGAATGCGAGTCAATCCAACCCTATTGGCTCAACATTCATAATATCATTAATACTGTCTTGTCCGTACAACTCCTTGTGGAAGCCGGTAGGTGTCTGTTAAACATCTGGGAACCGACTTATTTAAATATCTGCTTGATACAATGGGTCACGTTGGGACTAATGCTAGCCAAGAGAAATATTGCCCAGCGATGGGGAGCGCCGCTCGCACCTATAGTTCGTGACTGGGAAAAAGACTTGGATTGGGCAATGTTTAGAGAAAAAACTGTGTATGTGGCCCGTGGATGTCCCAAAAAAGGGTCTCGTATTTGGGGCTTGTGGAACCCCTATTGGGGAGATATATGTGAACCTCCCCTGACTCCTAATGTCGAAGATCCCCCTTCAATTATTTGGTAAAGGTCTATAGTCAAGTGACAACACAAATGTAATAAACCACAAATAATGTAATAACCAACATATACTAACAGATGAACTCACCACTCACAAGATAATAGGTGTTCTTTTGTATAAGATTATTTTATCCTAAGAATTTGTTTTCATTTTTTTGATTTTTTTGAATATATTCATTGTATACAGATATATATTTTACATCAAATTCTTAATAGTGTCTAAATATTAAAATCCATTGAAAGACAGACATAACAAAACACGTGATAATGCAATATGGCAAGATAGGTCACAACGCGTGTTTCGGCTGGCTAGCCTTCTTCAGGTGGCCATATATTGCAATGAAATGTTAAGAGAAACATTGTGAGTGAGAGTTTAGACATATGTGCATATTTTTACATGGGTGACATTAAACAAACAGTGTTTCGTAACAGTTATAAACAGAACAACATTTTTTGTATACAGTCTAGCTATACAGTATATATCGTGATGAAAGACACATGAGACACAGAAACCTGTGTGCAATCCTATGGCATCCAATATCTTGGACAACCCAAGTATACATCTATATTTACATTTCACACTCAGATATTTCATGGATAGCATAGGCATTTATATTTAGGTCTTACCTAGTTGTGTTTCCTACGTATACATCTATGTTTACATTTCATATTCAGATAAACCATGGATAGTGACTGCCATAAAAGTAAGCACTCATATTAGATATAAATTGCCCATATAGAGGCCTGATGCAAAGTACATAAAAAGATGTTAATATGTATGAACATAGATTTAAAGCAGATGGGAGTGAAGATGTCCATAAATAATGGCAGATGTCCTATACAAATTGTAAGCTTGAATCAAAAAGTGCTTACCTAAAGTACAGTTGCAGGAAAAACTAAACGTCCTTTATGGGCTGGAGTGTAAGATAGATATCTAATATGTACAAAAGGGAAGGATAGAAAGCTGGTATAAATAAATGAACATTTGTGTTTTTGCAATCATAGGGACTTATCCCCCAAGGTACACATTTTTTTGTATATATTATTCCGTCCACACGACTTTACATGATTGGTTAAGGTTATATAATCCTTTGAAGGTATTTCTTCTTCATTCATAAAATTTGATACTGAAATATAACAGAATAATTTATGTAGAAATTAGAGTTCCATACAAATGCATGAAGATACTAGGAAAAGAGAGGGCAATTTGTATTTTAAGTTTACCTGAATAACAGGCTTTATATAGGTACCATTTTATGGCATGTTCGCTGGGTTGGATATTCAGAGGATGGTCATACAGAGCGGAGTCAGCTATGCAGCAGAGGTAACCAGAACGTATGGATACATGTATGGATAAATGCCTGAAATGGATATATAACAATGGTATAAGTACAATGGGTAGAGTACTTTACAAATAAGTGGCATTAGTGGTGCAAAAAAACGCATTGTATAAAGTCATAGAGACTAGCGTTTATAGTGGCCTGTAGGGGGCTCTTGTATGAAAGTTCGCAATCTTAACATTGCTTAAGGATTTTTACAAAAAAAGAGAGAAGAGGTTGTTGTGAAACTGACAAAAAATTATATATAAAGAGAAGTAGCCATGAGACATTCTGATAGGCACATATGGTGTGTTTCCTAAATACAGAAGTCTTAGGCAAAGGATAAATGTTGTGATTTGCGAAATTGATAAAGCAAGGAAGACCAAAGGGATTATTGCTATATCCGTGTGCCCTAGAGAATCTAATGAGGGCCATTGTTGAACTAACATATAACATAGGTAACGGTAGCCATTAATTACCTGATGGGCTCATAAAGCTTGCTTCCGAGGGTCAGAAGTCTGAGGCAGTGAATAATTCTTGTAGTCTGAAATAACATGACAGACACAAGAGATACGTTAAGAACCGAGACAGCAAAACAAGTTACAGTTGTATCCGTATGCCCGTGCGGGATCTTAATGAGGGTCGGCTCAGAAAGGCTTACCGTAGTTTCAAAAGGAAAGCGCAGGATATGGCTCTCGTGAACGTGGCGGTCGGCGTAGAAGGGCGTCTGCAACCGGTTAAAGGTATAGGAACGCCTTTTATAGCTAGGTCAAAAAACCGCGGTCGATAAGGTTAATCATAAAGATAGGACTGCGGGTCGTTCTGCACGCGCTAGGTCAGAGAACCGCATTCGACAAAGATAATAATAAAGATAGGGCTGCGGGTCGTTCTGCTCGCGCTGGCTTAGTACGTAGAAAAAACAAGGATACCAATCAGTGCTGCATGGCTTAACGTGGAAAATCAAAATACCATAAATAAATTGAATAAAAGACGAATAGCTGCAGACGTGGTCCAAAAAGCATTACGCGTTATTGTGCAGCCAAGGGGAGCAATGTCTTGTTATTTTATTGAAAAGAAGTGAAATAAATAATTTAAAGACGAAATTATAAACCAAGGATAAGGAAGGGAAATTATGTACACAGACACAATGATTGTGTATATTCAGATTTTATGATATATACAGAAACCCTGAAGCTGCAAACCGAGATTCTACCTGGGCGATTCTACCCAGTGTATCTGGGTATTAGAGATTATCATCTGGTATTGTGTATAGGATGAAAATATCAGTCCCGATAAAGGAATAAGGTGGCATATCATAGGATGACTGGATACTTATACATTGCCCATATACACCGATGCAAATTACAAGATGTGCTCATTTACACCAGACAGAGGTATATACAGTGATGATTTACATAAAGTAATTGCGATTAAAATCAAGTATTTTCATGATCATTACTTCCTTCTAATTTTAACAGGGATCTGCTAGTCTAACAGTTATTTGCACTTGGACCATTTCCGGTAAGAGTATAAACTATCAATCCATAATAGGTGTGTCTCCATATGTGAAACTAATGATTCCAGTGTTAGTTAGATAGGCCGACTAAATTATATTATGGCGTCAGCCCACTGGATTTCTGAGTTAAGGCCATTGGAAACAGTATTGAACATAAATATGTAATAGACTTCCCGCTTTTTGCGTACTTTATCACAGCAGAGCCCTACTGTGGGAGTGATTTTTTCCAATATAAACCACTTAGCATCATCCGGAGTGTGATTGTTTTCTACAAAATGTGATACTAGCGGTGCGGAAAAATTCTGAGTGCGTATTGCAGATCTATGTTCTGTTAGGCGGGTATTCAGAGATCTGGAGGTTTCCCCAACATAGGCTTTCTTGCATGGGCATAGCAACAGGTATATCAGATTCTTTGTTTTACAGTTACTTATACCTTTGCTTGTCACAGTAATGCCATTATAGGTTATTGAATTATCCTCTATGCATTGAACACAGGACTTGCATCCGCCGCATTTGAAGTTTCCATTTATGGGGCGAGAGTCAAAGATACCACGTTGTAGTATTGGTTTGGGGGAGGGCATCCTCGACCGTACTACAATATCCTTAATGTTTTTATTCTTTCTATACGCGAACATGGGTTTTTGTATTTGTTCTGATTGCTTAATATAAATAGGACACAAATACCAGTGTGAACTGATAATTTGCCTAATTTGTTTGTTAAGGATGGAATGTCGTGTGACAAAAATCAGACTATTTTTCGCAGGTATAGTTGTCTTTGATAGCAGGTGTTGGCGATCAAAGAAACGTGCTCTCTTATATGCATCTCGAATGACTCGATGTGGATAGCCTCGATTTTTAAATTTGATTTTCATATCTTCACTACGGATGTCGTAATCGCTGATTTTAGTGCAATTACGACGAAGTCGTAGGAATTGCCCAAATGGAATTGCGTTTTTTTGTTTCAAAGGGTGGAAGCTGCTGTGATGTAATATGGTGTTACGAGCTTTGGGCTTGATATAGAGATCCACATAGAGGGCATGATTTTCGTGTTTTAGCATGATATCTAGAAATTCAATTTCTACATTACTGTAGTGTGCAGTGAACACTAGATTTTCGTCACATAGATTGAGCCATTGTATGAAGACTCCTAATGTCGAAGATCCCCCTTCACCCTAGACTTTCCACTCTCTATTTATGTATACTGTGCTTTACCTACTGTACCCATGGTGCCTAATGTACTACTTCCTCTGAAATGTCATTGTATTGCTGATGTTTATTTCTCAACAATAAAAAATGTTTTACAAAAACGAGATTTTGAAAGCAGCTTACGCTGTTTACACCAATCTGAAAGAAACACGTTAGTATTAGATTCCTTACCTTAGAATATCCCCAGGCGTCAGTCTGGATCCGGAAACTTTTGCGTAGCAGTACCCCTGCGCGTCGGTAGGCATCGTCTGCAGGCGTCCCCTGCGGCTCCACGTCCGTCGTCGGCGTCGTGCGCCGTGATGACGTCGCTGGAGTATATAGACGCCGCCTCCGCGCGCTGACGTCAGCTCTTCTTTTTTCCGCGCCAGTAAGCGCAGATCCGAAGAGCAGTACTCCAGTCTTTTGACCAAGTTTTGTAAACTTCTTTATACTTTTTTGGTGCCGGTAGGATGCCCGGTTTCAAGAATTGTGACGGTTGTGACCGCACGATGTCGGTCACGGACCATCACCGACTCTGCCTCCGGTGCCTGGGCCCCGACCACGGCGTGGACACTTGTGTCGATTGCCGGGCCTTGACTAATAAGGCTAGACGGGAGCGGTCCCGCAAGCTGCTCGAGCTCCGGGTGTCGGCCCCGCGTCGAGAGCGGTCCCGGTCCGGCCGGAGGTCCAGGGAGCGTTCGAGGGAGCGGTCGCGGAGCCGTGCCGAGTGCTACGGAAGTCGTCACCATTCGTCTGGCTCCTCACGTAGGAAGCACAAGAAGTCGGGGCATCGTCATCGTACCTCCGACTCCCCCCGACGCTCGCGCAACGCGGCCGGGGGTTTGGGTTACCCCACTCCCGCGGCTCCGCGAGAGTCGCCGGCGCGGCCTGCTCCATACCCTGCGGTCCCTGGGCTAGGCGCGACGCCCGAGGAGATTGAGGCGTTCCTCATGGCCATGAGGGCGCTCACTCCTCCGACGGGGCCTACGGCGCCTTCGGGCCCAGTGCTACCATCCGGGGGCCCTAGCGGTTCGGGTGTCCCTGCCTCGACGCCGTCGGGTGCTCCGGCCCCGGTGCCGCCGACGGCTCCGACCCCGGCGCCGCAGGGGCCTTCGGGGTCGACGCCGGCTGGTCTACCGGCCTCTCCGGCGCCGATTCCATCGGGGTTACCCCCAGCGCCGATTCCATCGGGGTTACCCCCAGCGCCGTCCCCGCGCGGCGCCGGTTCTCCGGTGCCGGCTCCGGGCGGCGTCGTCCCCATGCCCTCCCCGAATCCGGACGCGGAGTCGGACCGGCGTCGCTCGACGCCGATGGGGCCTGTGAACCCCGAGGAGCCGGTCTACATTGTTGACTCCGAATATGGAGATGATGTAGAGTACGGAGAGGGTTGGGAGGGGTCTGAGGACCCTCTGTCACGTGAGTGTCAGTACGACGTGGACTGGACAGGTGATTTGGGTGATGCCAGTGGTCTGGACGACTCTCCTAACCCTGGCTTTGTCTCGCCTCCTACCGTGGCATCGGAGGAGGGGGCTGCTTATTCAGTGGTGTTGATGAGGGCTGCCAAGGCCTTACACCTTGAGCTCCCCGTCGCGGCCGTGAGGCCTAACAGACTCACTGAGGTCTTCAAACCGCAGTCATGCCCACAGGAGCGACTGCTGCCGTTTAACGAAGCCTTGTCGGACGTTCTTTTGGGCACGTGGTCCAGGCCCTCTTCAGGTTCGCCTGTTGATAGGAACGTGGCCAGACGCCACCGGACGACCCCAAGTTCCTGTCCACCCATCCCATCCCTGAGAGTCTGGTGATTCAGGCCTCGACTTCCCAGACCGCATTCCCGTCGGTCCCGCCCGACCGGGAATCTAAGAGGTATGACCAGTATGGCAAGAAGGTCTTCTCGTCCCTGAGTTTGGGACTGCGGTCTTGCAACACCGCTTGCCTCTTGGGCCGCTACACCCACTCTGTGTGGGATACGGTCGCGGAACTGCTGCCAGAATGCCCCTTGGAGGTGCGGGCGAAGCTCGGCAAGGCTGTGGCTGAGGGCCGAGATGCAGCAAAATATTCCATACGGTGTGGTATTGATACGACCGACTCGCTGGGCAGAGCGATGTCCACGACGGTGGCGATTCGTCGCCACGCCTGGCTGAGATCCGCCAACTTTTCGGCAGATGTCCAGAATGCCTTGATGGACATGCCGTTTGATGGCTGTCGCCTGTTAGGTGACAAGGCGGACCACGCGCTGGAGCGCTTTAAGGACTCCAGGGTCACTGCTGGTGCTGGGTCGAGAGACCCAAGGACTTAGCAAACGGGTTCGTTTTGCTCCTTTCGTGGCCAAGGAAGGGGCGTCCCCACACGTGCTGCCAGCCACGCGCCGCAACAATCCTATCAACGCGGTGGCGGCCGTGGAATCCGCCGTGGAGGCGGTCGGGGTCAACGGCGGGGTCAGGCCACACCTCCCCCAGCAGCAACAGCCTCCAAATCCTCCTAGTCCGTGCTTTCAGGCCCATGTGACGCCAGTGGGTGGCAGGGTTCGCCATCACCACGCCCGCTGGCGCGCAATCACATCGGACAGGTGGGTGCTGGAACTCGTCCGAAGGGGCTACTCCCTCCCCTTCAAGACGAATCCTCCAGCCATGCCACCGCAGAACCACCGTGTGTCGGGGGACCACTTGACACTTCTGCAGGAGGAAGTTACGGCCCTCTTGGCCAAGGGGGCCATCAAGCGCGTTCCTGGGCCAGAAGTAGGGCGTGGTTGCTATTCCCACTACTTTCTGGTACCCAAGAAGGACAAAGGGGGCCTACGTCCTATCTTGGATCTAAGGAACGTCAACGGCTTCCTCCGGAAGGAGAAGTTCAAGATGTTGACGTTAGCTCAGGTCTTGGCTGCTCTAGACCCGCAAGACTGGATGGTAGCGTTGGACTTGCAGGATGCGTATTTTCACATCCCCGTCCTGCCGGCCCACCGGCGTTACCTGCGGTTCACGGTAGGCCAGGAGCACTTTCAGTTTATCGTGCTCCCCTTCGGCCTTACAAGCGCCCCACGGGTGTTCACAAAGGTGATGGCGGTGGTCGCAGCCCATCTGCGCAGGTTGGGGGTTTCAGTCTTCCCCTACCTAGACGACTGGTTGTTGAAGGCGGGCTCGCCCCAGACAGTCGTCCACCACCTTCAGATGACGGCAGACCTCTTGCACGACCTGGGGTTCTCCATCAATGTGCCGAAATCACACCTGTGTCCCTCTCAAAAGCTCCTTTTCATCGGAGCGGTTCTGGACTCGGCGCAGTTTCGGGTTTATCCTCCGGAACGGCGGGTCCGGGATATACAGGCTTTGATTCCCATCTTTCAGCCGCTATCCCGGGTTTCGGTCAGGTTGACGCTGCGGCTGTTGAGGCTGATGGCTTCCTGCATCCTTCTGGTGCATCACGCCCGGTGGCGGATGCGGGCTCTGCAGTGGGACCTGAAGTTTCAGTGGGCCCAGCATCAGGGCAACTTGTCCGACCAAGTCTTGATCTCGGAGGGCACTGCGAGACAACTGCAGTGGTGGCTTACGGACCGCGATTGGGTCAGAGGCAGATCCCTCTCCCTTCCCCAACCGGAGCACGTTGTCGTGACGGACGCGTCCCTCCAGGGCTGGGGTGGCCACTTGGGAGAGGCGGAGATCAGAGGCATCTGGTCTCCGGCGGAGTCCCGGCTCCATATCAACCTGTTGGAGCTACGGGCGATTCGTCTAGCACTGAAGGCATTCCTCCCCTTTGTCAACGGGAGTGTAGTGCAGGTGTTCACCGACAACACCACCGCCATGTGGTACTGCAACAAACAGGGCGGAGTGGGGTCGTGGACCCTTTGCCAGGAGGCTCTGCGCCTCTGGCACTGGCTGGAACGTCAGGGCGTGACTCTGACGGTTCAACACCTGGCAGGTTCTCTGAACGCCAGGGCGGACGAACTCAGCCGTCGGTGCTCGATGGATCACGAATGGCGTCTGAACTCGGACGTGGCGCAAGGCATCTTTCTGCAATGGGGAGAGCCTTGGTTAGATCTATTCGCCACAGAAGAGAACGCGCAATGTCATCAGTTCTGCGCGTTGGAGTTTCCAAGACGGCACTCGCACAGCGACGCCTTTCGGCGCGAGTGGAGTTGCGGTCTGTTATACGCCTTTCCGCCTATACACTTCTGCCCAGAGTGCTGAAGAAGATCAGGCGCGACCGGGCCCAAGTTATCCTTGTGGCTCCGGACTGGGCTCGAAGGTACTGGTATCCCGAGCTACTCAGCATGTCAGTCGGTCCCCCGATCCGCCTGCCCCTTCAGGAGGACCTTCTGTCGCAGCAGCAGGGGACGGTCCTCCACCCGAACCTGTCCAGTCTCCACCTCCATGCTTGGAGATTGAGCAGCGACAGTTGAGGCCATTTGACTTGCCTCCTGAAGTCTGTAACATCATTCTGGCAGCCAGGCGTCCCTCCACAAAGTCGGTATACGCCTGCAGGTGGAACAGGTTTGTGGCATGGTGCACAGCAAAGGCTGTGGACCCTCTTTCTGCCCCTCTTTCCGAGGTCCTTCTTTTTCTTCTCTCTCTTGCCCAGCAGGGCTCTGCTCTGGGCACTATCAAGGGCTACCTTTCGGCCCTTTCAGCCTTTCTAAGGCTTCCTGATCAGCCTTCTTTGTTCAAGTCCCCCATTGTAACGAGATTCTTGAAGGGCATCACACACATGTATCCACCTGTTCCGTTTGTGATGCCTCAGTCGGACTTGAACCTGGTTCTGACCTTCTTGATGTGTGCTCCCTTTGAGCCACTTCATTCCTGTCCTCTCCGTCTCCTGACTTTAAAGACGGCTTTCCTGGTTGCCATCACCTCTGCCAGGAGAGTGAGTGAGCTCCAGGCTCTTTCTGTCAAACCTCCTTTCTTGTCCATTCATCCAGACAAGGTGGTTCTCAGGACTAGACCTTCTTTCCTGCCCAAAGTAGTTTCTGCTTTTCACATCGGGCAGTCCATCACCCTCCCCTCCTTCCCGCCTCCGCACCCTTCAAAGGATGAAGAGCGGCTCCATCGTCTGGACCCAAAACGTGCGCTTTCATTTTATATGGATCGCACACGCCAGTTCCGGGTGGATGACCAACTGTTTGTTGGCTACGTGGGTGTGAAGAAGGGACGGGCGGTACATAAACGAACCATCTCTCGGTGGGTCGTTCTGTGCATCAAAGCGTGCTACTCTCTGGCTTGGAAGGAGCCTCCTGTTGGGCTGAGGGCCCATTCCACTCGGGCCACGGCGGCTACTACTGCCTTGGGCCGGGGAGTCCCTTTGCAGGACATTTGCCAGGCGGCTACGTGGGCCTCGCTGCACACCTTTGGGAGGCACTACTGCCTGGATAGTCCAGTCCGGAGGGATGGCTTCTTTGGCCGTTCCGTCCTCCAGGACTTTCTGGTGTAGGAATGTATTGGTTCGCAGAGCCACCACCGGGGTTGGTATTACTGGGGTATCTATTCTAAGGTAAGGAATCTAATACTAACGTGTTTCTTTCAGATGAACAAGTTACTTACCTTCGGTAACGATATATCTGTAAGAAACATTAGTTAGTGTTAGATTCCTTACCGACCGACCCATCCTCCCCGTTCTGCGAACTGATACCTAGGGTTAAGGACATCCCTTTCAGGGCCCTAGATTCAAATGGCACCAGTGTTGGTTCTCACATGGCTCTGCGTGTTCTGGCGCGGAAAAGCTGTGTACAAAGAACTGATGTCAGCGCGCGGAGGCGGCATCTATATACTCCAGCAACGTCATCACGGCGCACAACGCCGACGACGGACGTGGAGCCGCAGGGGACGCCTGCAGACGACGCCTACCGACGTTCAGGGGTACTGCTACGCAAAAGTTTCCGGATCCAGACTGACGCCTGGGGATATTCTAAGGTAAGGAATCTAACACTAACTAATGTTTCTTACAGATATATCGTTACCGAAGGTAAGTAACTTGTTCTTTATGTCCATTTCTTAAACAAGAGCTGTCCACAAACAACGAAAAATTGGGCGGGTCCAGAGGGACATCTCGAATGCCCTATCTTGGATTGGTGCACAACTTGGCAACATCAAGGCAATCATGGCCAGCATCTTTAAAATAATCACTTTCTAGAAGAAACAAAAGACAAGCAGGGTTTGCTCCATTACACCTCGGAGGCTAAACATTTTCTGCTGCCATAATCCCTTGTTCATATTTAGTGAGTCTATAATTTATCATGTGCTGGTCCCACATTCCCACATTCAGTTGAAATCTTACGAACATAGTAATGGGCTACCCACTTACTCTATGCCTCCAGACTGCTGTATGCTAACATCAACAGCAGCTTCAGCTTTGAGTCACTCAGAAAGTGCTGCAGCCACTGGATCAAATAAGGCAGAAAAATAAGTCACCGGCCATTTTGCTTCCGCACAGGTCTGTGTCAACAGAATTAGTGAGCATTCTTCAGGCTCCTGGCAGTACAAAACAATGCCCGATTACAACAAGGCTTTTGTTAGTGATGATGCATGGCAGAGTTTTAAATCTGAGCACTAGAAAGTCACTTATGCTTTTTTTGTCCCGGGCTGATGGATCAGTCACATCATTGTGTGCAAGCCCATGTAGGGCTTTGTTATGGAGAAACGTTGGAAATCCACTGACAACAGTAGCACACTATTCCCAGCAGCATCCTGACTTCTCTCTCTGCGGCATGGGAGCATTCATTCTCAAAAGTGTGGAGATACATTCTTGGAACTCTCTCCTAACTCGTTTCTCAACGTGGTGTCCCAGGTAAAGACCAAAGCAATGGTTCCTGCTTGCAAGATTCTCAAGTTATATACTCCACCAGTAGGTTGTCAATGTATTGTACCAGAACCAAACTGCAATGCAGCTGCATGGTCTCTAGAATTTTCTTCAGTAACTGATTAAAGATGGAAGGGCTCTCTGTATACCCATGTGGCCCCGACATCACAAAACACTAATCCATTTTATATTTTGTTTCTGCAAACACATTCTAGGGTGATTTTCAAAGACTCCCTAACACTTCCTTCAAAATGCCAAGCTCGAACACAGATTTATTTTTTACAGCAACATCAGCTGAAACTGGGTTTGTACTCCGTTTGTTGCAGATGTATACAACTTGGACCTGTTTTCCCCGAGAGGGTTAAGTTTGGGACCTCTACTGTTCACACAGTAGACCAAGTAGCTCCAATATCGATCAGAAATTATACGGGTTAACCATTCACCTCTCTATCCATGTCTGGCTCAATATGACCTCCCTCTAGAACTGCGCTAAGCACACAATCAGCCTCCCTTCTCAAGCACCATCATTGTGATTCATCAAGGTTCGGTTTGATGGGACTGTCAAAAACTGGGAACTGTTGGAGCTGATCAGCAACCATGAAAGGGTTCTGCTGAATCGTGGAGTTTGAATTAAACTCCACCTTCTGTTTACCGTGTTTTGTTGCCTCATTGGGGCTTGAGGATTATTAGCATTATATGGCCTTTATTCTTGCATATTCTGTATTGCCATTGCATTCATATTTGGCATTTGGACATCTTGTCACAGTTGCAAAAAGGTGGGCGATTGGATGCAAGAATTGAATGAAAGTGAACCAAAATCAAATGAAAAAAGAAGTGGTTTTCTTCAACATGTTTATACCAACATTGTGGCCAGCTACAATCCTGTGGCCCCACCCTGTGGTGCAAAATTCCCTGTGTGTTTAAGAGGGGCTCTAATCGGGGGGATGTCAGGCAGTAATGAGGCCAGATTTGAAGGCTTTATCAAGTTTGTTTACTTTTTTTGCACAGTCCAATATGTTAGGGTCCTCCTCTTGTTTGGACTACACCCTTTTTCACCAGCTTCATCTACTTGGGACCCTTTGAGGTGGTTGTAACAGCGTCCTGACTTCACAGCAGATCCATGGTCCCGGTACCGGAACGTGACTAAACCCAGGAAACAAAGAAAATAATACCACGTCAGGGGGATAACAACATGCTTTCAATGCAGGGGAGCGGGGAGTGAAGGAGGAGTCCCCACAAACCGCCGACACCGTGAAAACCCAGCTGTGACCTCCCTTGCATTCACCACCCTCTCCTACCCATGCCCTGGAACCCTGTAGTTTTGCCTGTACCTTGGTAAGCCACCCTCCTCTTGGAGGGTGGCTGGGCAGATCCCTGTTCCATTGGCCTCCAGGCTTGACATCTTCGGCGGGTCCCACGGCTCTTGTCTCATCTTCTCTCCGTCCGTCTGCGTTCTCTGATTTCCTTGCTTCCGGCTCTCCTCTCGCCTGGGATTGTTCTGCCGCATACGTGCAGGGGCTCCCTTCTCTAATTCCGTCCTATCCCTCACTGGATTGGACGGCAGAGTACAGCGTCATTGGCCCCACCTCCGAGCTCTCCTCCAAGGAGCTTTCGATAAAGGGCTCCAGACTTGCCTGTATAGAAGGCAACAGCACGGCATTAACCCCTTCAACTGGCTGGTCCGTTCCCCTGATGTCCGCGGACTCCGGGCACTGTGTCAGCTGACCACATTGAAACCTGACTCCCTGCACTGTCACAAGGAACAGAATTAAACCTTGAATTTGTCATATACGGACCATTTTCACATCCCTTTGATGCTAGATGTATGCTATTACACTGCACGCCATTCCACTTTATGCCACTCTACCCTACACCACTCCACGCTATGGTATTCCACTATAGGAGACTCCACTCTATGCTATTCAATTCTATGCTGCTGTCCATCTAACTCCAAAAGATCATTACATTCGAACACCCATGTCTTAAGTTTATTCCAGTCACACTAATGATGGACAAACAGCTTAACTCTACACCACTCCTCTCTACCGTATTCCACTCTGTGCTACCGACTGTCACTTCACTCTGTCGCCCCACTCTACTCTGAACTATTCCATTCTACACCATGCCACTCTACGCCATTCCACTCTATGCTATTCCACTGCAGCAAATTCCACTGCATGCCAATAAACTGTACACCACTACACTGTAAGCCTCTACACTGTACGCGACTCCACTATGGCGCTCCATTCTTTGACACTCCATGGTACGCCACTCTGCTCTATGCTATTACACTCTGCTCCACTCAAATGTGTTGTATGGTGGAGTGTCGTAGAATGGAATAGAGTGGAGGGATGTAGACTGGCATACAACACTCTATGCCACTGTACTCTATGACAGTCCACTTAATGACACTCAACGACACTCCATTCTGCAATTTGAAACACTTTCTTATTACAAAATAAAAACGATTCAAATTCAGTGGAAAAAAAACAAAGGTCACACATTAGCTATAGTTAGGGAAACTTCATTTAATCTTTCTATACAAACCAAACTAGAATCAGACAAAAATCTCAAATTTTAAAGTTACAGTTATACCACAAAAGTATAATTTATGCACCACCTTAAATTGCTTTAACATGCGCACCTCTGTACACACAGTTCTCAACTTGCTAGCCAGAGTACAACTTACACCTTCTCCATGCACTGCTTATACCCATTTTTTTTGTCCGCATATATCTATACTAATATAATAAAGAGAGAGCCCAAACCTTTGAGGCGGGTAATCTCAGGAACCACAGCACCAATCACAACACCCAATACAGCGTTGGAAAGGGCAGTTGCAGCAGAAGGACATAGGCTATGCAGACGCCCACCATATACATTTAAAAGGTAAAAGAACCGTGCCAGCAAAGTAGTCCCTTTTGGGCGTGTCTGCGTTGTGCTGTGGACGTTTGCTGGGGGCGTGACAAACGCTGGGGGCGTGTGGTACGTTCCGCCCTTCATGCCATGTCTCATATTGTGTGCTAATCCCACCCTGCTCCCTTTAAATACCCCTGCACGCCATAACCATAACCCACCCTTACTCCTTAAAATACCCCAACACCCTTAAACACTAACCCATCTTAACCCTAAAAATACCCCTGTACCCCAAATCCCGAACCTAGCCCTGAACCCCATAAATACCCCAGTACCTCAAAACCCAAACCTACCCCTGAACCCTAAGAATACCCCTGAACCCTTAAAATACCACGGTACCCCAAACCTACCCCTGAACCCTAAAATACCCCTGTACCCCAAAACCCAAACCTAGCCCTGAACCCTTAAAATACCCCTGTACCCCAAAATGCAAACCTACCCCTGAACCCTAAAAGAACCCCTGTACCCCAAAACCCAAACCTAGCCCTGAACCCTTAAAATACCCCTGTACCCCAAAATGCAAACCTACCCCTGAACCCTAAAACTACCCCTGTACCCCATAACCCAAAACTATATCTGAACCCTTAAAATACCCAAACAACCCAAAACATATACCTCAGTACCCCAAAACATATACCCCTATACCCATACTTACCTTATCCAAACATTTTTAAAAAACATGCTTTTACCATTCATGCATTTACAACGAATTTCGTTTTAAATGCATGCGTGGTAAAAGCATATAAAATGTAATGCCATGTGTTATAATGGCATTGTGGAGTCATGGCACTTTCGTAATGAAAGTATGTGGAGTGATGGTATGCGGAAAGAAAGTTGCGGAAAGAAAGTTGCGGAATAATGGGTGTTTACCCTCCCCCGGTAAGTACATTGGTGGCACGGCGGACCACATCTCAAGCAACATACTCATATTTTTTCACCACCCATTTGAAAAATGCACAGGTCTCTCTCATTGATGGCCTGCACCGACATACCCTTTTAGACACACCTCCCGCCACGAGTTCTAGAATTGCAAACTTTAGAGCTGGGGAGCTACGTTCGAATCTCGGCATCAGCTCAACATCCTGTGATTCCAGGCAAATCGCTTTGTCTCCCCGTGCCTACCACAAATGAATGTGTTTTTCTGTAATGACAACATGGCATGAGCACAATTTACGAGTTCACACTATATAATGTTGCAAGGAAAAATAAAGTAGGGAAACTCGAGTTCACGCACTACTGAACGCGCACTCTTAAGTGCATCAGCGGTGCACTGTGAATCGGAGCGTTTCACAGGCCAGTTACAGACAAGAAATGCTATCAAAACGAAATCCTACAAAACAATATACTACTGGCCGGCAGCAATTCATACCCGGACAATGTCGGGACGGGCTGCTAGTCATCAATAAAGGTATTTAGAGCTTGAATTTGGCAAATTAAGTAGGCAATTACACCAACCTTTTCCCCCACCGTGGGTAGAAATTCGCAAATAGCAAGTTGGTCGTGGGGCTAAAATAGGATTGCAAAGTCTTTTTTTTTTTTTAGAGTAAAACATTCGCTCTCAAGACTTAGCTATTGATATTTTAAATCATCGGACCAATTTCTTTCTTGACCACTATAGACCTCTATTTCCAAATTATAGCTCTTCCCATTTCTCCCAGAATTTGATATTTTTACTTTTTTCCAGTGAACTCTCCCGTTCTAGCGACCTGATTCTGCGAATTGACGATACCCACTCTAGTTTAGTTGGAGGTGTAGGTAATACCCATTTAATGCAGATTTACCTCCTTGCCAACAACATTAGTATAAACCGCTGAAATTTTTGATTTCTGGATAATTTATCCCCCCCTCTTCTACCCCAAAGATAACGATTTGGAGGCTTACTTTGATGTTTAGACTTATAACCTCTTTAACCATCTTACCCACTTCCAGCCAGAAGGATTCTATCAGAGAGCACCGCCAGACAATATGGACGTCATCTGCCCTTTCTTCTCCTCATTTCGGGCACTTCTTTGGTTCTTTTTCCCCAAGTTTGGACAACTTCTATGGTGTCCAATAAGCTCTATGCACTGTAAAGAGATGGTTTTCCTTGAGGGGCGCGGATTTCACAGTGGAGCAAAATGTAGTCCTCATAGCCATATGTCTTCTAGATTTGAGCTAGGGAGGTCCCTGTTCCAAATCTCTTCCAGCTTTAAGTAGGGTTCTTCTCCTGCCTCAATCATTACCCAGTACGATTTTGCAACCTCATTTTCCTGAGGAAGTGATAGTTTAAAGAAAACAGGAGAATATAATGGGGACTTTGAAAAAGAACGCCAACTATTTGCCCAACTCAGAAGTTGACAGTACTTAAATTTAGAGAGGTGTCCGTCTGTAGTAACTCCCATGGAACTAGTCAGTTTTCTTGCAGAAGTTGACCCCATTTGTTTATTCTGGCTTGTTTTAGTGGGATTGCCATTTTGTCTACAAGGCATGGAGGAGTCCCCGGGAGTCCCATATTTAGTGGCGATACCCTACTACTGTGCTTCTGCCCAAACGTCTGATCTGAAACCATAGACTACTTGCGGCCTTCAAGACCTTAAGTCTTACCCTTTCATATTACATGACTTATATTATGTGAAATTGTAGCATTCTTCACACTTATTCTCACAATTATCCCATTTGAGATTTCATATTGTAAGGGCCGCATTAAAAGGTAGGGGGCTCAGTGGATATTTGCCTCAGCTGAAGGACTTCCATAAAAACATTAGTTTTGAACTTCAAGGTGGAGATTTGGAGGTCAAGAACTTTGTGCCAAGGTCAGGGGGTGGCAGGATCTCCGACTCCGGGGAAGTGTCAAGGTAACTATCCTCTTATAACGCGTCATACCATTTCTCTTCATGGTTTGGCTGGCTAAACTTATCACCCATGTCGCAATTGTTATCTGAATATGTGCAAACAAGGAATGCAGAATGTGTGTTCTCCCTTGTGAAGTCTTGGGTGGAGGAAGCTATTCCCCTGCAACTGATTAGGTGGCTTCAGTTGAGGTAGAACTAATGCAGACTCAAAGTCAGAGAGTACAATAGTTACCTTGGCTCCCAGTATCAATGGAGTCAGTGTCGAAGTTTTAGAAACCAGCGTGGACCTCAGCGCTGGAAGAGAGTCAGAATTAGAGTCAGAGGAGGCCCAGTGATAGACTTGCAGGATCCAACTCACACCAAGAATGAACCAGACTGCGGTATTCTGGATGGAGGACTACTAGCCTTCATCAGACCCCAAGACTGTACCAGAGGGAATTGGCAAGGATCTGAAGAGTTGGAACATGGCCTTTCAGAACTCTTAGTTGTTGGTACTGTTTGCTGTACCAAAACAGATCTTAGTCTATCCTGCAACTCAGTCCAGCACAGCCTCAGATTTTGACTGACTTTAGAGACGGCGCACAGGGAGGGTCATACTTCTTGATCAAGCTTCTAGAGAGTGAGAGTGGCGGGAAGGGGCTGAGTCCCACTTAGAATTCATGTGTGTTTATTTCACTTACCTGATGACTTTGGTCTAAGGGTTGCTCTTTGTTTCGAACAACTTCTGTGATTTCTGGATCTTGAACAAGACTGGGATTGCAAAGGGACCTCTCCAAGTTGAAAGTTCAGAGTCTTCTGACGCTTGACAATGTATAGTTTCTCCGCACTCTGTTGCCTGGGGTTGTCACAAATCTAATCCTTGCAGTGGTTGCGTGTGAATAAACCCAAAGGCCATTCAACAAAGGCAAATCTGGTGATGGTCTATCACAGACATTTGTTTGCTTCAGTCCCTACAAAGTTTAAACCCTGCCATTTTTGGAGGTGAAATATTCCTTGTATATTGTTTTACAACTTTTAGAGGTAATAGAGGTCTCAAAGAGACAAGAGGGAGCTGCAGGTGGTGGCATGGAACCAAGCGAACTGACAGTGCATAGGAGTGACAATTATATAGGCTCTGCACATCATTTCTGGAGAGGAGCAACATCAGTGCTGGGCTGCACAGTGCCTCCTGCCTGCATGCAGAGGTACTGCTGACACATTCTCCAGGTTTCAGACTGAATCTAGAAATATTAAAAAAAGTAAAGAATCAGCGTCTTTATTAGAAATCCATGCTGTGAGAAGCATTTTTTGCACCTGGAGAACAGCCTGGAAAGGGTACATAAAAGAAGGACAGACACAAACCGGTTCTGCAGTTTGAGACAATGTATCCACATCCATTGTTTGAGCCCCACTTTTACACACAACCTCCAAACGACCCCACTTTGTGTCTCACTCCATTTCTTGGTTATAAGGGACTGGGAACTGGAAGAGAGAACTCAAAAGACTACTGTGCAACCAAGGATGATGCCTGCATGAAAGCCAGTTTCCCACAGGTGAGGGTCTCTAGATGCCTTATGTAAGAGCTGTGAACCTGCCTTGAGGTGCCTAGAAGTGGTGCTCTGAGAGAGACATGGGAGAGATGGAGAATGTGGATTGGGACGCAGCGGTGATGCACCTGCGGTAGGGTGACCATTGGGGCGTGAACGCTTGGTTCAGCTTAAAATCCTACATAGGCTTTACATTGCTTGGGACAGACTGCAGAAGATGGCAAAGATCCCATACCTCACCTGTCCGCACTGTAGAACACATGTGGGGCCCTTCTAACTTAGCATATGGGAATGCTTGGAAATACAAAATACTGGTTGACAATAGTGAAGGAGCTAGGGACAAGAGGTTCCACTTAATCCCCAGTTTGTGCTTTTGGGAGTACTGGGGGAAATAGATGTAGTGAGGTGGAGGCCAACGGAACCGTGATCGACCCAACCTAATGACCCCCTTAGCTCCTATAGAAGAGTGGCTTAAATAATTCACTGCTCTCTAATACGCCCCATGTTATTGAATCCACAAAACCCAGATCAGGCATGGGGGCTCAGTGGACTAATGCATCCACTGCAGGGTCATGTGTTCGACCTCATGGTCACAGTTTCAAATCCAGGCGAGTCCACTCAGCCTTTCGTCCATCTGAAGTGGATAAAATGAGTACCATTGAGTTGGGTAACAGTAAACATCTGTTATTTAGCACCAAGAGACCCCGACGGGGTAAACGTGCGCTTTACAAATACACATGTTATGTTATTATGTTAGACAAATACTTGAATATGCAAGATCATTTCAGTGCAACTACTAGAGTAGCCAACAATCACCTGAACACATTAAGGAAAATAAAGTCCTAATCATCTCCCAACTAGATTAAGGGAATACTTCTCTTACAGACTTACCCAAAGCAAAGCTTGCTACATTGAAGGCGACTTTGAACCCATAAGATCCAAACGACTCAGTTCAGTGATAAGCCTATCACATTATTCCAGCTCTAAACCATCTAAAATGGCTCCTGTTTGAGGTAAGAATCCAGTTGAAGATAGCTTCGATGACTCACAAGTTCCTCCATCATAACACCCCCAAAAACTCAATCTAGCTGCAGAGAGGAGGTCCTTAAGAAGCACCAACTCCTTGCTGCTCAAACCACAGAAGTTCAATAAAAAGAAAACATACAACCGCTCCTTCTCGGGTTTAGCCTCAAGAATTTGGAATACTTTGCCACCTGAAACCAGGACAAACCCTTCTACTTCTGCCTTAAAAATAGAAGTAAAAATGCTTCTGATGAACAGATTCCTTCAGGAGCAGTCCTAAAGTCACTCAGCTTGTCCACTTGATTGTTGTCCTGTTAGGTTTGGTAACCCGATGAAGATCGATTGGTATATTGTATCTGTATTTTTACTGTTTCTAGTTTTAATGATCTGATCTCTATGTGCAGTGCTCTGATACACTGATGGGTCATGTTCGCGCTATATAAAACTCTATAAATAAATAAAATAAACAGAATTAAAATGCGGACAGGGCAATTGTGCTTTTCAAATATATGGATAACCTTTAATCCGGGAAAACCCATGGGGGATGCGTAATGTGAATAGTGGCTGCTATGGATGTCCTTGATGCAGTCAACAGTCACTACTCATATGGCTACACATAACCCCCCCCTTGTTGGGCGGGACAAGGAAGAAAGGGTTGATATGTGCCAAAATGTACAGGACCCAATTTTGGGCCATGCTGGAACTTTAATAAACGTTTCTGCTCCAGGCACCCCTGCAAATTCAAACATGAGTGTTCCAAATCTGAGGGGAGAGACCCCATCATACAGTGTTTCACTTTGGCTAGATCAGCGGAACAGTGGCAGGTGCCAAGGGGAAGGGAACATCAGGGACCAACTGGGCATAAGGGCTCCTATACCAGTTATGGTTGAGCCCCTGGCTGGTGGTATAAACTACCTACCTATCACAGGATATAAGTTGGAATGGGGTTTTCGGAAAGGTTATCAGGGGCCAAGGGAACGCAGGAGGGCAGAAAATTTACAATCAGCGATGGAGGCACCGGAGGTACTAGCAGCTACACTAGAGAAGTAGGGGAGAATTGTAGGCCCTTTCTGTGACTGGCCCCTAGCAAATTTGATTATCTCTTCCCTCAAGAAAGTGCAGGGGAGTTAAGGATGATACACCACCGGTCCTGGCTGAAGGGAGAATGATTTTATCACCACAAAAAACCCATAAATCAGCTGTACCCAAATGCTGCTTGCAGAGTTCCAGGTTGCCAGGCATGCTGGCTGGTAGTGTACCAAGAGAAGGTCGGAAGCTACTGCTGCCGGGCTCACCCATGCACCGCCTGCAGGGCATCTCTCTCTCCAATCAGCTGCATCAGCTCTAGCCACTGAATATCGAGAAAGTGCTTGGAGAAAGAGAATATTCTAGTGATTTTTCAGCACATCATATTTTACACCAAACCTTTTGAAAGCCATGAACACAATGTCCCTCTATGAGAACTTCATCTGGACTGGAGTGGTGGCCCATCTACAAAAAGGCACGGGAACAATGGTGGGGCATTTCTCATCTACTGCAAGAAAGTAGGTATGAGGGCTATTTCTGGGAGAAGCTTCATGAAGAGTTGACTAGATTTGGGCTTGAGGGTCCAGAGTGAACTCAAGCTGAGCCAGAGCTAGGAATCTGGCTCGAGTCTAGCACAAGACTTCTGTGGCTCGCCCACCTCTATTTGTG
This sequence comes from Lissotriton vulgaris, assembly GCF_964263255.1. NCBI lineage: Eukaryota > Metazoa > Chordata > Amphibia > Caudata > Salamandridae > Lissotriton > Lissotriton vulgaris. The sequence goes on from NC_141695.1 coordinate 1,357,139,043, forward strand.
CACATGCCTGCTTCATGACACACAAATGCACACGTCAGGATGGCCTCATAATGATGCCTTGACATGTGCATGCACATGCATCTTCATGCAGCTGCCATTTAATTTTTCTTATTGTGTTCTTTAATTTAATGTTCCAAGATGCTGGGTATCCCATCTTAGAGCAGTAAATTAAAAAAAGAATTAAACGATGTGCATGAAAGTGCATTTTGTGAAAGGAGCGACCCGGCAGGAAACTGCAGCCAGCGGGCTACATACAGACCATCATTCAGACAGAAGAGCATTCTGTTAATACAAGAACCCTTAAAATTACTGTGTTCATAAACCTACTTTGGTATAAAACAACAAGTCTATTCTGCAGGTCACACTCCAAATGACATAAAGAACGACCATTCAAATGGCACTAAAAAGCATATAGAAAAAAGGGTAAGCAAACATTACAGTCCTCTTAAGAACAGTACTTTGCAAACTTTTGTATAGCTCATTATAGCACAAGGCATAGTCGTGTTTTTAACCAAGGGCACACAGAGACAAGACCCTCCCTACAATGACAAGTCCGAGACAACCTCAACACTGTTATCCCCCCACTAATAGCAGTAGAACTTGTAATCAACAGAATCCCAGACTTGTCTCCTTGGTGTTCTGATCTATTCCAGTTCCAAGGCCACATTTACACCACAATAGGGATCATGTAGGAGAGAAGATATTTTGCACGAAAGTAACATCCTTTGTTTGTTATCACATATAGAGTTCATCACTGCTAACTTGATCACGTTAGATGACAATTCATGACATCACGGCTGTTTTCAGAGAGGGGGCAGCTCTGGTCACATTAAAACTCCGGACTAACTCAGAAGTTTCGTTTTTCAAGAAACATTTGACCAATGGGAAATTACAGTGGCCACAAAATATCCAGCAATATTAGCTCCACTGGCACAGGTAGCTGTATTAGATTCAGGCCCCCAAACTACCATAAAAAGTACCCTTGGTGGCACAGATACTTGCCCCTCGAGGCTGGGAATGGATGTTATCACACAAGCGACGGACAACAAAGGGCACTGCAACCCTTGACCAACTAACTCATCGGTTAAGTCAGAGGACTGGAGCTGAAGCCTATCTTCGAATGTCGTGGACTAAGAAAACTACTACAAATTAATACAAACAAAGTTGCATCGTCAAAGTCGGACATACTCGGCATTCAAGATCCAAGGTGTACAGCTCCATTACCCCAAAGGGATTATCGGAAAAGACATATTTCAGCCATGAAAACTCAGAATCATGGCAGACGACTGTGCGGTCTTTCGATATACATCTCCACTGCTTTCAAGGCCAATATCATTTTGTCAAACCTTCAGCCTTCTCCAAATGAATATTTATCTAAACGTATCTAATTGCAATCAAAAGGACTTAACTATAAATGCTTGCAAGGAGATTGAGAAATTAATTTACCCAAATTCAGCCTCGAAATAACTTTTACTGGTGATTTCAGTTACATTGAATGAAAATTATTTACATCCAAGCTATCGTAAAGATATTTTAAATTGTAGTTGTATTGTAATTGCATTTGCATGGTGCTTACTACCCCTCACGAGGCGTTAAAGCGCTTTCTTCAGCAAGTAGCACGCTACACTGGGACCCATAGAGGATTAGTGATGAATTAGTGTAGTGAAACATACAAGTAAATTTTAAGTGGTGGACAGGTTAGTCAGTTATTTGGATTCGGAAGGATAGCAGAAGGATAGAGGAGGACAAAGGTTTGTATTTATATAGCGCTTGTTACTCCTGATGGGATGTTGAAGCACGCTACCCTGGAAACCCATAAAGGACTAGTGGTGAATTAGTATGGTGAAATATGAAAGTAATTTGAGTGGTGGACATTAGTCAGTTATTTGGAGTGAGGATGATAGTGGAGGGATAGAAGGAGAAAAAAGGTTTGCATTCATATAGCACATGTTACCCCTGATGGGTGTTGAAGCGCTTTTCTGGCGAGTAGCATGCTACTTCGGAACCCATAAAGGATTAGTGTTGAAAATTAGTATAGTGAAATATGAAGTAATTTGAGTGGTGGAAATGTTATTCAGTTATTTTGATAGAGAAGGGTAGGCGGTGGGATAGAAGAGGGAAAGAGGTTTGTATTTATATAGCGCTTGCTACCCCTGATGGGGTTTTGAAGCTATGTTTTGGCGAGTAGCACGCTACTCTGGAGCCCATAAAGGATTACTGGTGAGGTAGTATAGTGGAATATGGAATTTGAGAAGTGAACATGTTAGTCTGTTATTTTGATTGAAAAGGATAGTGGAGGGATAGAAGAGTGAAGGACTTTTTTTCTTATTTCTTTTTTTAGGTCATAGCAGTAGGAGGAGGCTTTTGGATGACTAAAAAGGGATTTTGGAGGGTAAGAGTCAGAGGGAATATTATAAACATTGCTAATTACTCACTGCTTAATTTTTGTGGATGGTTGCAGGCGGTGGGACTCATTTTTTACTTTCACCCACAGTAAGGGAGAGGATGAGAGTATAGGGGAAGAGGATGAAGAATAGAAAGATAAGAGAGCAGTAACAAGGGAGAGAAGGCAATCATTAAAAAGAATCTGCAAGAGCAAGATTGCTGATACAGGAAACTGGGGGTGGGTGAAAGACAAGGGGTGGAGAAAAGGTTAGGCAGGCAGCCTTAGCAACTGGAAACCCGGCCCATTTGGCAGCAGTGGTGTTTTGGCTCCTGTTTTGAAGATATTGGCTGGACCTCGGATTTGAATTAGGTAGGAGCCCATGTTAAAAGAAAAACACTGTTAAGTATTGAACTTCCGCAATTAGAAAGATGGCGCTGCCCATCACAGAAGTGAGAGTGTTACTGTGCTGAGAGGAGGATACATGAGGGTCGAGACTATGAGAAAACACTCTGCTCTCCTACCGCTGATCCTCAGCAACCTGTTCTTTATTACTGACGTCAAGAAAGGTGCCGCCTGCGCTAAACAAATCATTGTATGGTTAATTTGTACAACATTATTTATACAGATTGAACTGACTCCAGACTTCAGGCATAAAAAGTGATGTTCACACTTTTCCTTATGGTGGATGCCCCCCAAGACCAGGGAACGGTAACCCGGTTCTGCTACCTGTTTAGGCCGCAGGTCGATATATTTCGCAATAACGTCCATACTGACTAGGCAGGCACTCAATCTTCACTTTGAAAGATATGCTGCCATCCTTCAGAGCGCAGACGTGTGATGTGGACCCCATAGCTGCCACAGCTTCTACCTCGCAGCTCCCTAGCAAGTCATTGCCAAACAACCCATCTTCATCCCAGGCCTCTATGGTCAGCAGTTTGCCAGGTGCAAGTCGGAGTGCACCAAGCTCGAGGCTCTCATCCCATTGAGGGTTGTCGTTGTTGTCAATAACTGATGTCCGCCTGCTTTCCTTGCCAAATGTTGCCCGGACATAGCCATCAGTTTGAGTTGCCGTGTCTCCATACAGGCCTTCCCCGCTCTCCACGAAGATGGACATGGCCGCCAGTCCCTGATGATTGGGGCAGCAGTCCTTCGTGAGCTCTGGGCTGGGTGTGCACTGGCACGTGCACTCAACAGACTGCCTTGAGAGAGCACCCTCTGGACAAGACGGGCAGCGAATGTGCACTGCTCTCTCCACAATGTAGTCCATGATTGCTTGCTTCAGGTTCTCCTTTGTGGGGCCAGTGAAGGTCACAAGCTCATGCAGCGGGGCCAGGGTGTAGGAGACCACATCTGGCTCCTTGTGCAAGGAACCTGCCCATTTTTGATAGGTCTGTACATTTTCTGAGATGTGGAAGGTGGGTGCTGCCTCTGGACTTCCTCCCATTGTCTCCGACTTTCTATCGCTGTACTTTTCTGAAAATGTCTGGTTGGACAGATTAGTGTCACGCAGTCCACGGCAGTGATCTGCCTTGCCGGCCAGGTCAGGGCTAATGCTGGCGAATGCCTCCATCCCTAGACAGTCCTTTATGTCCTCACCAGATAGACCATCAAGACTCACCTCACAGTTCTTCAGCGCCGTCACTTCCCTGACCCGCCCACCAAGCTCCACTGTCCGGATGTAGTGGGTGCCATACTTGCTGATCAGCGAATAGAAGAGGGGCTTGCTGCTGTGGCTATACACTGGCGGCAGGAGCTTCAGCCAATCAGAGAAGTAGGTTTCTGGAGTCGGACAGTCTGCCACCTGGTATCTGAAAGCCAGTAGGATTGAATTTTAAATCAAGCAACAAAGTAATCCACAATACCAACCAAACACCTAACAATAAGTGGCATAGAAGCACTGTACAGCCACTAACAATACCATTTTAAAAGTGAGAAACGAAACTAATTCAGGTGTGAAAATTAGTATTTAACAGAAAAAGCATAACAACGTAATCATAGTAGGTATGAACCAATAATATTGGCGGGTGGGTAAATTAGTAGTCAACACAGTGTGAGGGTAGTAAAAAGGTATGTTGGGTTTCTCTACTACTCACAACTGAATGGGTAAATAGCTTAAGCCAGTGGTTCCCAAACTTTTTCAACCTGTGGCTCCATTGCCCGTGGCTCCCCACTGTTACTTTTTTGGGAGGTTGGTGGGGATGTAAGCCCCGCCCCTGGAGTACTTGCATTTTTCTCCATGAAAATAATTATAATACCGTCATCAAGTTTATCCTAATCATATACGCCGGGTGTTTCGTATTACTAAGGCGGTGCCTCTAAAAAAGGCATGGGCAAAGAAGTGTAACTAGGAATACTTTATTAGAGTACCCTCTCAAACTGTTTTTATCCCACTTACAGTGCTAGATAGCACCCCATGCATGTCAATTGCCAAAGTATTTCTGCACTTGAAGAATATTTATATGCACTTCTATTTCTACCCATGTCATATATGCCAACACACCTGTCTCAGCAAGGTGACTCACGATTTTTTAAACCACATACAGCTTTATTATAGCTGTCTCCTCCCTAAAATGACCTCCAGAGAAATGTATTTTACTTGCATTGATTTGATGTTTTTTTTAAACGTCTTCCTTCTTGCTTCCAAATGTTGGCATTATGCTGTATATGGTGTTTTACTTCCCTGTGCTCAAGGAGAGAGCAGGCCTGTCTAGAAATATGTGTGTACTGAAAGAAATGTGTACTGGAAGTACCTACGATTAAGTATTATTAAGTATTGACATTAGTACTTGACTCTGTTCAATAGACAGGACAACTGTACTTTCCTGATAATTTGCATTGGTGTTTTATTTTGTTAAATGCATTTGGAAAAAAACAAATCTATCAGGCATCTTCTGCTTACTTTGGGAGTGGTGGAATGTGGGGATCTAGTGAAATATGGAAGTCATCTCCTGTGACATGCCTAAAGCTGTAAATGTAGTGATTATTGATGGCATGTCACTTACAAATCATCGACATCATACATTTAAGTCTAATTAGTTTAACTGAAGCCAACAACCCCTTCAACATTAAATGCATTAAAGTGCTTTGTGTGCGGCTCCCCTGGCTAGGTTTGACTGCTCCCCAGGGAGCCACGGTGCAGTTTTGGAACCACTGGCTTAAGTCATGAGCTCACCACATGGCCTGTCTGTAGGGCATGTTAGGCTCACATGCTTAGTCTGTGTGAAGCAGGCTATTCTTTTTTTTTAAATTTAAACAACAATGGAGGAGTACCCCCTGTAGGCGAAAAATGCAAAGAAGAAATTTCTTCTGTATCTGGAGCTTAAGGCTCTGGTTAGCAAAAATTGCCCCACCCTTTACAGGACAGTAGTAGTCCTTAGAGAAGACCCCTCACTCACCAACCTGGTTGGTGACATGCTTCATCATTGGGGTCCCACCCCATAGGCCGAATGCCCATAGGGTGTGCTGCGACACCTGGTTACAGTGGAGCGGGTTTTCTTTGTTTTTTTTATATGTGCAAAAGATAACTGTGATACGTGTGTTAAAAAGGGGCCAAGACTACTCACACCAAGACTTTATTCTTGAGTGCTTGATCCCTATTAAAATATATATGTGGCACCACTGCCTATTTAGGAAGGCTTTGGTGTCTTGAGAAGTGTGATAATTCTAAAAATAGCGAAGTGTGCTATGTGAATTAGTTAAAAGTAGGTCTACATGTTTCAACCATCTGTTAAAATTTTTTGGTTTTCGTCAGGACCGTGTGTCTTGAACGGGGTGGTCCGCACACGCTAAGGCGCGTCCAGCCCTCGTTCAAATACAGACCACAAATTATGGTCTGGTGTAAAAATGTGCTTTTTCCTGGGTGAGGAGAAAAACCTGTAAAAGAAAAACATAAAGGGTTGGGTTTACGTACTGGGGAGGACAAAACAAGGGTACACACTTAACAAATACTGTGCTAGGTGGGTTCACCAAAACTCAGGTGGTAGACCACGGGTACGACCTGATATATTAGGTGTTCTACTGTCTGTGGTACAAGACAGTAGTGCTCAGGCGGTAGTTACCGGAGCGTGGATGTGTTAAAAGAGAGAATCCAGCATCTAGTTCATATACTAGTTGTTCGGACACGTGAAAAGGGAGGGGGAGGTGTGGGAGAGCAATCGCCACTGCTAGTGCGGCGTCACAACACGCCCAGGCATTACTGGAAGTGAACGGCAACTATAGACTAGTGCCGCAGAAAAGCTGTGTATTATGTTTTCAAAAAATGACCAGAGTTGTTGTATTGCTTACACTTGAAGCGGTAATTAGCGCTTCATGGGCATCAAGTTGGCCAAGACGGCAAGTATCCGTCACCTGTAAATTGCGAAAAAATGAAAGGCGCGCATCCAATTAAAATGTCGCCTCTCTTGGATGCATTTAGGTCTGAGACGTATAGTATGCGTCTTACGTCTAATTGATGGATCTGATTTCCACTGGCTCGAGCCATTTTAATTAAAGCCCGTATGACTCAGATACCACGGACTCTGCCTCTCATTTTGATTGAGCTATTCTTTTACCTGTCATTAATTATACGGAAAAATTGCATGGTAATTTTATTTACCACATTTTACCAAAATTATAGTGATGGAGTAAGTGATGTCATATATTATTTAGTTTACTGTTGAGATCACACAAAGAGGCAGCAATTCACTTTCGGCCCACGACCGTCAATTCACAAAAATGCCAGGGGTAGCGGAAGTGACCTCACATAAGCTTTCATTACAAGGATGACTCTTTGCCTCAAGTTCCATGCTATATTTCGCATTCATTAATTACTCAGTTATCAAACTCGGGGATTAACAACTGAAAGCAATTCAGGTATCCTATAGTTTCCTTTGTTTTGCACATATATTGAATTAAAAAACGTTTTGCGGCAATATTGGATTTGTTTTCTATTTTTACTACTACGTGTTAGTGTTGCCTCATCTACTTTTTTTGTACTGGGGAAATTTGCCCTGCTGGCTTCTCCTCTACTGATTCTTTTATATATAGCTACAAGTAAATATGTACATATATTTACATACACACATATATATACACACATACACATATATAGACCTATATTTATATGTATATATATATATATATATACATATATAATGTCTAGATCTCTATACCAATATATATATATATATATATACATATATATACACACACCTTTGCTTAATCGCTTAACTTACCTGCTTATCCCCATTGTTATATTCACAATGTGTTTGTTCTTGCCAATTTTTTGTGCAGATTATGTTTTTGTTCAATACTTTTGGGACAATATCATATATCATATTTTGCCTATCCCTTTTTCTCTCAACAGGCTCTTATTTACTGCTGCTGGGTTAAGGGAAGTGCAAGTTCTGGAAATTAAGAAAGTAAAAGCGAGAATTAGAGGCTTATTATTTCTGTTCCTGCTGCTATCTTCATGAGCCCTCAGTACAGGCAGTAGCGGGCGTACTGCCAAGGATACCAACGAAACAAGACCAGGATATCTACGGGTTAAATAACCAGGTGCATATAAGAATACAGTTATTCCCTCATCAGGAAATACAAGAGGTTTGATTTCCACGAAGTAACACATTGGGCTTAATATAAAGAAACTAAATTAAAGGGGCCTCACAGAAAAATCATATCCTGGACCTTTGAGCATGATAAATAAAGAACACATGTAATGAATTGTATTGAATATTTGTCCTGAATAAGGTGGGGGTGAACTATTCCAAACACCACCGAAACGCTGCGTAGGACAGAATCTCTATTTATTTTCTGTATTGTATTTTAATTTGTGAGTGTAAACCAATGCGATTTGCAAAAAAAAAAAAAACATTCTTAACTTTTTTTATCATGTCACATGATTTTAAACATCTCCTGGGGTGATTGAATTGAAGTGAATTAGAAGGGTATGAGAGATTGTACAAATATTGTATATTAATACTTTTAAATGTTCTTTGAAAATTGTGCAGAACATTTAACACACAGTGGATGTAATTGATTATTTTTAACAGTATTATTTTCTCATTAATAAACAGTAACTGTTTTGCATTTTTAAGAGACTGAGTCAGTTTGTTATTTTAGTGCGTATCCATTTAGCTCAAGTGACTAAGTGTGGTTTAGGGGTGATTAAAACGATGGAAGGATTCCCTTTTGTTCATGTCAATGTGACATTACCCTGTTTCTTTCGGCAATGAAGGGTCACTCCCCTTTGTGTGCAGTAAATGGTGCAATCCAGCTTGCTCTCAAACCGACAGGTGTGGAGTTCCAGACCCACGACGAGGATGTTGCTTTTAAAGTTGTTAATCAAATCCTGGTTGTTGCACTGTACCTTATGATGACAAGTGAAGAATTTCCCCTGGATCTTAGAGATACTTTGAGGTTTGAAGTTTGGGATTTTTCAGGAAAAGATATTGGACTCATTAAACGTGTTGAGCCTGACCATATAATGCTAAAGCCAAATGCTAAATATCCCATAATACCACTGTATAATCTAACCCTTGAAATGATTTCCAGAATAACTCCAATAATCGAGACAAAGATTCAACCAATCATTTTGAAAGAGATTATGGGGAGTCCATGAAACTCATCCATTATGGGTCTGCAGCAGCCTAGAAGTAAGTACCACATAGTGCGGGACCTTCGCAAGATCAACAATATAGTGATTCCTTGTTGTCTGGTGGTACAGAATCCTGCTGTGATATTGTTTAAAATTCAATGTGAGGCTGAGAGGTTCTCTTTTTTTGATTTATGCCAAGCTTTCTCCTCCATATTCTTTGCATTTAGGCTCAACAATCGTGTTTTGCCAGTTCCCACAAGGGTATATGGAGAGTCTTCCATTTTCAACCAGATCCTTGAAAATAATTTGGAGTCTTTGGTTATGTCCTGTAACTCTGTCCTGGTACAGCATATTGACAACCTGCTGGTTGGGTCAAATACTCAAGAAGCTTGCAAAACGGACACTATTGCACTGTTGAACCCTTTGGCTGAGAAATGACAAAGTGTTCCACAGCAAGCCAGAATGTTTTGGGAATGGTGGGCTAATGTCACCAGTGGATACCCAACTTTTCTCTAATGGCCAAGCCTTTAGAGAGGCTGGCACTCAAAGATGTGTTGAATTCAGTGCCTTGAGACAATGATTGTTTGGCTGCCTTCCTAGAGTTGAGAGAAAGTCTCTGCTATAAGCAGGCATACCTAGTTCCCGGGCGCAGCAAAGTGTTTTGACATTTTTGCTGCGCTCTCTCAGTGCTTAAACAAACACATGGAAGTGCCCGTAGATCTGTGGCGTACTTCTAGGCTACTTTAGATCCAGTAGCGGCAGCTTTGCCTGGATGTCTTAAATCTGTGGCGGCTGTAGGTATGAGCATAGAGCGGTGTGAAGCCATTGTCATGGGTCATTCTTTAACGGTGTACGTGCCTCACTCTGTAGAAATGCTGTTGATGCGTGCTCGCAAACAGTATTTGACAAAAAGCTGCCTTACTTGATATGAGCAGATCGTACTAGCAGCTGAAAATGTTACTCTGTAGAGCTGTTCTGCTTTAAATTATATACACACCAAAAGGGGTATAGAGGAAAAAAAACTAGACAAAGCATGCAGGGGCACAAACCAAGTTAGTAAAACAGCCCTCACTCACACAAGCCTGTGTGTGACATGTTTCATCTTCGGGTCTGCTTACAGATCACCCTGGCGTAGCCACGCAAAGGACGGAGCATAGGGGAGGGGGGAACAACACAAACAAACAAAGACACAAAATGTGTAAGTGCAAAGTGCTACCAACCCTGACTGGGATCCGTGATGGAAATAAGTGCAGTGAGAGATAAGTCTAAAACTGCCTCATGGGTACCCTGTCAAACCTTTTATTCCTGGGTCCCACGGACAGTATTAAAAATGAAAAGGATGGGCTTATTTGTGAGAAAGTGAAGAACTCATATCAACCCTCCTAGGACTGCTTAAGTCAACATGTTTAGACCGAATTTCATGTGCCGAATTTAATGAGTCACGCCAGTCTTCTTCAGGACTCCTACCAGTCCCAGTCAAGCTCCCCGTTACCTTATTCTGGTTTATACCCAGGGATCATACATGCAGTAGTTCTGGCGTGTGGAGGTAATTCCCCTGACATGGGATACATGTACTGTAAAACAAAATACATATATCCAGGGGTATATTACAGTAAAAATTTAAAATAAATCCCTCATTTAGATACGTCACACCCCTTATATTGTTAAAACACACCACACTCCAGGGACTGACATACATCACCTGAATACAGTGTGTATATATCCACCTCCCTCCTCCAAATTAGCAGGGTGCACTCTGGATATAGAATTCGTATGTCTCAGTCTCCAAAATCAAAAAATGGTACTCAACCATTCATCCTTAATAATCATGGAGAGATCTTGTCACATAACACGAGAATCCTCCATCAACACATAGCCTTGATTCTTAAAATGTTATGTATCATCATAGTTCTCTAAACATGCCCCACTCACCGAGTTTACTAGTGTTACGGGCTTGAAATGGCGGCGGGCAAGGAGAACCCCTAATGACAAAATCTGCAAAGTAGGCAAAAGGGAGGTAAGCGTTAACAATCTGAGACAGTGCCTCCCTATTTACCTCACATGCCCCAATAGTGAAAGGCAGTGACATTCTGATGAATGCATCTGCCAGTGGATTCCTCACCTTGTGAATATCCCCTGCACCACCAACATTCGGAAACTTTTGTAGTTCTCCACGCCAACGAGGAAAAAAACGACGTAACAAAGGCAGGACTCCGCTCGCGACCTCGCCGACGTCACTGGACCCATAAGAGAGCCTCGTCGGCGTGATGACGTCAGTTCCCTTTATTCCGCACCGTCGACGCCAACGTTATTTGGGACTCTCCGTAGCTTGTTACTTTGTGTTTCCAGTTGTATCCTGTTCTCTCTTTTTCTCTCTTCTCAAAGATGTAATTGAGAAAATCTGGATTTAAGACTTGCAGGGAGTGCGGTGGACATGTGTGGATCCGTTATGGACATAACGATTGTGTATGGTGTTTGTCATCTGACCATGATGTCGAGGATTGTCCTTCCTGCAGGAAAATGAACCCGAAGGCTCTGAAAGAAAGGGAAGCCAAGCTGTTTATGGCAAAGGTTCGTAAAGAGAAGAGAGGTCGGAGGAAATCAAAGGCCACGACTTCGAAGGTGCCGCTGGATCAGAGTTTTACGCCGGTTCCGAATCCGTCAGATCTGTGTATGACTTTGTGCCTCACGTCTGTTGGCCCCGAAGGTGAGGTCCAAAGGTTGCTGGAGGAGCAGCATTATAAAGAAAATGAGATGGAGGAAGGAGAGCTTTATGAGTCTGAAGGCCTTTTTGAAGAGCTAAGGGAGGCAAGTGGTTTGGAACTATCTCCAGAATGGCAACTTTCCCCTCCTTCTGATGTTCCTTCCAAGGATGTGGTTCCTTACCATGTAATTCGTAAGGCTGCTGAAATTTTGGATTTGCAACTCCCTACAACAGAATTTAAGTCTATAGAAGGAGAATGAAGCACCTCCGTCAGAATATTAGTCATTGAGCCTTAGCTTCATTAAATGGAAGCAATCACAGAGCCAATTTTGGATGTTTGGCAAAAACCCTTTTCTGCTCCTGCAGTTTGAAGGTCAGTTGCCAGGTGATATAGGACGACTCCAGGTGATCCGGAGTTTTTAACTTCTCATCCTGCACCTGAGAGTTTGAGCATGCAGCTTGAATAACCAAAGAAATCGGGTGGAACTTTTCCGCAGACTCCTGGTGATAGAGAGTCTAAGAGACTGGATCAGGCTGCTAAAAAGGTATTTTCATCAGCTTCTATGGCTCTCAAATCCACCAATGCCAATTGCCTTTTGGGAAGGTATATCCATGCTTTAATGGATTCTGCAAGTCAATTGGCCCCGAAGTTGTCAGAGGAAGACAGGCAGCTGCAAAACAGTTCAAAGGTCTTTCTGAGTGTCAGACAAGACTTCATCAGAGTGGACTTGATACAGCGGACTCTGTAGCCAGGATAATGGGGTCTTCGGTGGCATCTAGGAGGAGTGCATGGCTTAAATCTTCAGAGTTTTCACAAGATGTCCAGGCAACTCTTTTGGACCTTCCATTTGACGGTTAAGGTCTCTTTGGAAAGAAGCCGGATGCAGCTTTGTAGAGGTTTAAGGATAGCAAGGCTACGGCTAAGTCTCTGGGTCTGCAGACACAGCCTAGGGGTTCTTCTTTTAGAAGGTACAGTGGCTTTGGAAGGTCATCCTTTCGGACCTACAAGCAGCCTCAGCAGCAGCAGCAGAACACCCTATATAAATCTTATAGGGGCAGGAGCAGAGGTCGCCCACAAGATCATCAGCCCTCCTCCTCCTCTACCTCTCCCCCTCTTACCGCAGCAAAGCAGCCCTAGATTCAGCATTCTGGATCATGCTGGTCCTGTCGGGGGTCAGCTTACCCCCTACAAGATTTGGCATCAGTCACTACAGACCTTTGGGTTCTAGATCTTGTAGAAAATGGGTATGCTCTTCCCTTTCGGGAATTTCCTCCAAATTACCCTCCGTGCCAAGGGGCTTGCTCGGAGGACCACCTTCTTCTCCTGCAGGAGAAAGTCCTGACTTTATTGAGAAAAGGCACAATAGAGGTGGTTCCAGAGCAGGAAAGGGGTCAGGGATGCTACTCCCGGTATTTCCTGATACCCAAGAAGGATGGCAGGTTACGTCCAATCCTGGATCGCAGGATCTTGAATCTTTTTCTGAAGCAAGAAAAGTTCAAGATGCTCACCCTGGCGCAGGTTCTTCAAGCACTGCAGCAAGAGGACTGGATGGTGTCGATCGACTTGCAGGACGTGTATTTTCATATCCCGATCCTGAAGTCGCACAGGAAGTATCTCCGTTTCACGGTAGGGTCTCAACGTTATCAGTTTGCGGTCCTTCCGTTTGATTTACTACTGTACCTCGGGTCTTCACCAAGGTGATGGCAGTTGTGGCAGCTGATCGGGGATTCCAGTTTTCCCCTATCTGCTTTGATCAGCCAGTCATCCAGAGTCTCCAGAGAGGGTTTGTCATCATCTGCAAGTAACAACCCAGCTGTTGGGCACATTTATCAAAAAATCCAATCTGCGCTAAGAGGGCACCAGGTGAGACTTGTACAACCTGTTTATAGGGGCAGTACTGGATACTACTGTCTAACGAGCATTCCCTCCACCTCAAAGGATTCTCGACATTCAGGAAATGATTCCCTTGTTTTACAATGGAGCGGTTGTTCCAGTCCTGAAGGTCCTTCGCCTGCTCAGTCTGTTTGCTTCCTGCATTCTGTTGGTCAACCATGCACGCTGGCACATGAGGGCGCTCCAGTGATGCCCCCGCAGACCGTGGTATCAACACAACGGAGATCTCAGGGAGTCGATCAGGATCTCCAGAAAGGCTGTTGCGGATCTGTCTTGGTGGCGCGTGGAGGGCAATCGGTCTCAGGAAAGCCCTTCCATCTTCCTCCATCGGTGGCCACAGTGATTACGGATGCATCCACTCTAGGGTGGGGTGCTCATCTGGGGGATCTGGAGATCAAGGGTCTTTGGTCTCCAGAGGAGAGGTTGCTTCATATCAACCTTCTAGAGTTATGGGCGATATGTTTGGCTCTGAAGGCCTTCCTCCCTTCGCGTTCAGTCGGTACAAGTCCTGACGGACAACACTACCGCGATGTTGTATGTCAACAAGCAGGGAGGAATGGGGTCGCAATGTGTCTGCAGAGAGGCTCTGCGACTCTGGTCCTGGGTTCAGGACCATCAGATTTGTCTGATGGCAAATCTGGCCGGAGTTCTGAACGTTCGTGCAGACAGTCTCGGTCGGCAGTTCTCTGCAGACCACGATTGGAGGCTTCATCCGGAGGTGGGTCCACCCAAAGAATTCCCCACATCGGGACGACGTAACGAACCGTTTGCCACTCTGCAGAATGACAGGCGCAGTGAGCTTTCTCAAGTCTCCAGTATCTGATGTGGGGAGCATTGGGGGACAAGGTTCAGTTGAGTTGGGGCTCACAACTCCTTTACGCGTTTCCTCCCATACCCTTAATTCCTCAGGTTCTGAGGAAGATTCGCCAAGACCGGGCCCAAGTTATATTGATCGCCCTGGATTGGCCAAGAAGGGTGTGGTACACAGATCTTCTCCACCTCTCCTCGTGCCAGCCACTCCGTCTCCGTCCAGACCTCCTCTCGCAGTCGCAGGGGCAGGCCCGACACCCCCACCTCCAGAGCTTACAACTTCATGCCTGGAGATTGAACGGGGCAGTCTGAATTCTTTCTCTCTCCCCCTGACATGGTGGATGTTATTTTATCGTCCAGGAGGCATACAACCAAGTCAATTTATTCTTATAGGTGGGCCAAATTTGTTTCATGGTGTGGAGAGAAATCTATTGACCCCTTAAGGGCCCGTTTATCCAACATACTTCAGTTTGCTCTTTCTCTAGCCCAGCAGGGTTTTGTTGTGGCTACTGTAAAAGGTTATTTATCGGCCTTGTCGGCATTCCTTTGCTTGCCGGACCAGCATCTTTGTTTAAGTCACCTATTGTTTTACATTTTATTAAGGGTCTTACCAAAAGATTTCCTACTACCACCTTTATTGTGCCTCAATGGGACTTAAATCTTGTTTTAACTTACTTGATGGGTTCCCTTTTGAACCTTAGTAATCTCATGAGACACTTGTGCTGTCTTTTAAGACTGTTTTTCTTGTTGCAATTACCTCGGCAAGGTGGGTAAGTGAGCTTTAAGCTCTGAGTTCGAACCCACCATTCTTGACCATTAATGCTGAAAGAATGGTACTCAGGACCAGGGCTGCTTTTCTGCCTAAGGTGGTAACTCCTTTCCATCTGGGCAGTCCATTACCCTTCCTTCCTTTCATCTTCCCCCTCACCCTTCCAAGGAGGAGGATCGGCTTCACCGCTTGGATCCAAGGAGGGAGGTGATCTTCTACCTTGATAGAACTAAAGACTATCGTGTAGATGACCAACTGTTTGCCTTTCCTGCAGCCAGCAAAGCCCACAGAGCGGTGCACAAGTGCACACTTTCCAGATGGATTGCCTTGTGCATCAAGATTTGTTAAATCTTCTGGAGGTTCCTTACCGGCCAAAGAGTAAGAGCTCATTCTACCTAGGCAAATTCTTCTACATCTGCCTTATCTAGAGGTGTTCCTGTTGAGGACATTTGTAGAGCGGCAACTTGGGCCTCCCTCCACACCTTCGCGAAGCATTACTTCTTGGATTCCGAGGTGAGGAGGGATGGCCATTTTGCGCGTTCTGTCCTTCAGGATGTCTTGGTATAGGGGAGTGGACACCCTCCTCCGAGAGTGGGGACTGCTGTAGGATTCTATTCACAAGGTGAGGAATCCAATGGCAGATGTATCCATCAGAAGAACAAGTTACTTACCTTCGGTAACTCTTTTTCTGGTGGATACAGTATCTGCCTGTGGATTACTCACTGACGCACCCACCTCCCAGTTTGTCCACTCTTCTATACCTGCAATCTTTTTATGTTATGGTTGTTTCTTCCAATGGAAATGTTTAATTGTTCATGCTTTTTGCATTGATTTCACACTATGTGTGTTGGTTTGAATACTGTGTACTGTGTATACTGTACCTATTTATGTTGGTCCATCCGTATGCCTCGGGGGCACGAAAAAAGGGCGGTACTGATGTCATCACGCCGACGAGGCTCTCTTATGGGTCCAGTGACGTCAGCAAGGTCACGAGCGGAGTAGTGCCTTTGTGACGTCGTTTACGTCCTCGTCGGCGTGGAGAGTTACAAAAGTTTCCGAATGTTGCTGGTGCAGGGGATATTCACAAGGTGAGGAATCCACAGGAAGATACTGTATCCACCAGAAAAAGCGTTACCGAAGGTAAGTAACTTGTTCGTTAGCGACAATGAATCTGAAGAAAAGAAAAGGTATAGAGCCGGAGCAATCTCCAAGCAGCATTCCTTCTACCCCTGTCACTGCCAGAGTCCTAAATCACACACTTACTGCCCTGTAAGCGTTACCAATCTGAGCCAATGCCCCCTTGTTCAACTCACATGCCCCGATACTAAAAGGCACCAATAGGTCGCATTAATGGATCCAAAGGAAAGAAAAGAAATGGAAAGACCGGGAGCAGTCTCCATGCAAACCTCGCGTTCCCGTCAATGCCGAAATCCTGAATGACACACTTACTGCCCCGTAGGTGGTTCTTGCCCAGTTGGCCTGCCTCGGACCCGCCATATAGTCAGCACACAGACCGCCATGGCCGCCATTAAATCTACTTTCGTATACGCCTCCCGATCACGTCGGGTAACGTAAGCGTCAGAGTCAGCAGTCCGTGTGTGTACGTTTATGACCTAATCGCCGGTCCGCCCCCTATCCAGGCTGCAGAAAGCCGAGTAATAACAGAGAATCAGTACTCCGTGCAGAGACTGTAGATAGATGAATCCGGTCTCACGCACATTTTTCAAAAGATCGAGCGGGCCATGTTCTCAGCCGATCTGTGCTCTAAATAGTCACAATGGTCGCTGGTACTGAAAACCCCCCACGGTTTATTAAAAACCCTATAACACAACATACAGACCATGCCAAAAGTAATCACACGGCACACAGGCACCTACACGGGGGAGAATGGCAAAAGGACCCCCCACAGGAAAATTTCTGCAGTTTAAATAGTAACAATAGAATGCATTTTACGCTGCTCCATCTCTTACTGTACCTAAGTCAACCATAATAAGGCCACATGTTATTTCAGTCATCTCACTAGGAGTCTACTAAAGTCTGAGGACAGTCTACCTGCCCTTATTTTTTAATGTTAGTTAAAGACCCCCAGAAAGCACTCATCTAGTAGTTGCATGCCAGGGAATTTCATAATTTAGTCCCACTAGATGACTCTTAAGGCAGCACACCCATTTTTGTTCACGCAAGAACAGAGCCCTGTTCTTATCACCCCCAGCAGGGATATGCTGTAACTTTTCAATAACAGCCCATCTCACGTATTCCGTTGTATGTCCTGCTTCCAGAAAGTGGGCCGTTACTTTGGTATTAGACCTGTTGCATCTCACAGTGCTACGATGCTCCATTATTCGGGTTTTTACTTTTCTGTTGGTCATCCCTATATATATTATTCATGCAGGGATATGTAAGCAAGTAAATAACCCCCTCCGAATTACAATTAATGTGGGTTCTCTGAATCCAGGGATAGGTAAGGCCTATTTCAATGCACTTGGTGTTGTTGGCCAAATGACGGACACGCACGCTGTGGATCTTGTAGTGTCTAATTGGGCACTGTCTTCAGTTAAGAGCTTTGTCACATTGCAGATACCTCCAAGAAAACCTTTGACACAATTTTCACTCGATCTAAAAAAAAAAAACAGTATACCGAATAGGTTGAGATGGCACTAATCCAGGGTTTATCCTTTGGTGGGGCTATTGTCTCAGAGATTTTAGCAGGCCCATCATTGTTGGGAGATTCTGCTGTTAATCAGGTTTTGGTACAAGGAGAAGGATGGGATACCCTTTTGGAACTTAAGAGAACTTAAGTTAAAACCATACTCCATGGGGCCATTCTAACAGAATACCTGAGCGTAAACGCAGCACCACGTGGTTTATTGGTAACCAATGAACCGCTGATTTTTCTGGAGGATGAAGCCTTCAGACGGGATTTGGCTTGTGTAGCCTGGCGATGCACCAGGGAGTGGCTAGTGCTAATTATTAGCACGGCCAAGAGGCTGGCTGATGCGCTCTTGATACAGATTCAGACCACAGAGGACTGATATATTATTGGCTACGTTTGATCATAAACTAGACCGAGTCAATACAGAATTGTGGGAATACAGGGATTTTCGTATGAACTCCAGGATATTAAAATTGCAGAAGGACCTTAAACATTTTTCTAGAGAGAGAGTGTATCCCTATACCACAGATGAGTATGTCCAGTTTAAATTAAGAGAGAACAATAAGGGGGACAAGCAGGGACGACAACGTCAGTACACCACGAGTAGCTCTAGTGATGGCAGTGGGAGAAGAGAAGGGGAAGGGGGAGAGTACGGGGTTTTTGGCGGGGTTCCAGACCACCAATGTTCCAACACCCATTCCAACAATACCAAAATCATGCATATAATTGGCCAGTGTTGGGTTTCCCCCAACAACATCCCACTTTTCAGAATGCACAGTTTGAGGACCCGCGTTTTCAGAATCCCCATTTCCAACCTGCCCAATTCCAAAATTTCCAGGGTCCTTTTTTAGGGAGAGGCCAGAACAAGGGCAGGGGGAAGCAGAGGGGACAACAGAGGGTGACCTGGGAAGATCAAGACCAGGAGATCACACAGCGGGGTCACAAGGAGCATGGCCTCTAATATGGTGCCAGGGACCAGCCACTAACTTCCTTAGTGGTGAATCTGTCCTCAACTGTAGTATCAGAAGCCCAAGACAAGTTACTCAATAAAGGGCTGGGTTTTGTCCCCACAAATCACCTGACTTATTTCCAACTGCGACAAGATCTAACTACTTTCTTTAGGAATTTGAGATTGAAGATCTTTTTCCAAGACAAGGAATACACTGATTTGTCTAAGGGAGATACTTCCCTGCACCCTAAATCCACCTTCACACCCCAGCTATCGGTACTACCATTGGAGGTGGGAACTTTTGAACAGGCAGTCATTTGTGATTTTGAAAACCTAAATGAGAATGAAACCTGTGCGTTTTCCTACTTATCTAATGTGGAGAAAAAAGCTTTGAAATAACTAGAAGAAAATTCTAGTATTGTGTTGAAACCTGCCGATAAGGGTGGTGCGATAGTGATTCTGGATAGAATCACCTATGACAACGAATGCCCTCGCCTTCTTGCTGATGAAAGTAACTATCAGAAACTATCTAGGGATCCCACAAAGAAATAACCAGAGAAATTGTGACCCTAGTTGAGGAGGCTCAATCGAACAATTGGATTTCAGATCATGAAGCGGAGTTTCTGGTGAACAAGCAGCCAAGAACGCCGTACTTTTATGTCCTCCCAAAAATCCATAAACTTACCAGACCTCCACCTGGGAGGCCGATTGTGTCTGGGATAGGTTCCCTTTTAAAACCTTTGTCCAAATTTTGTGACTTCTACCTAAAACCCTTGGTCCAGAAGCTACGGTAGTACCTGAGAGACACTTTAGACATCTTACAACATCTGAAGGATTTACCTTTTGATCCTGGGACTGAGTTTCTCATAGGCCTTGATATCGAGGCCTTATATACTAACATCCCACAAAGAGAAACTCAGAGTCCTGGAGGACATTTTATTTGCAGAGGACTGGCCCTATCAGACTCCAAGAGCCGTCATTTTACATCTGGCGGAGATAGCCGTGACCAAGAATTTTTATGAATATGATGGGACATTATACTTGCAGACCCATGGTACCTCCATGGGGAGTGTTTTTGCTCCAAGCTTGGCAGGGCTTTATGTTGGAGCCTTTGAAAAAGCCATGATTTATGATATCACCTGTCCATGGTCTTCCCACATAAGACTTTGGCGTCGTTATATTGACAACGTTTTAGTCATTTGGAAGGGAAATGAGAGCTTCGTCCACCAGTTTTTGGAGTGGTTGAATATGAGGAATCCTCTACTTGATTTTACCTCAACCATTACTAAAACGGGGGGTGCTAGGTGGCGCCAGACCAAGATGGACGCACTGTAGTGAGGCTCTCGCCTGGTCGAGCCTGCAACGATCCTAAACACCATCCTGACCGGAGACGCGCCTCTACAACCGGAGATAACTGCCGCTGAACCGGCGAGCGGTGCCTCGCGCTCATCTGTGATCCGGCCCCTCTGCGGCGGCGAACTACGCGACACCGGGGACTTGAGGCCTAGTCACAACTGTATCACCGGCGAACTGTGGGACCTTCCAGACTCCTCAACGGCGGAATCTTGCAGAGGTGAGGGGCCCCCGATCGGCAGCAACTCCCGCGGACCACCCCCTCCCCTACCCTCCCCCGCCTAAACTTAGACGTGGCTCGGCGCCACTTCTTGCGAGCTGCTGCCACATCCGCACCCCCGGCGTGGGACCCAGCGTTACCCGACGGACTTGAGCTGCCTGCCCGAACAAGCGCCGAAGGCATTTGAAGGGCGCCGCTCTCCTATCGGCCCCGCACGGAAGCACTACTGCGGGTGCTGCCACATCGACACAGGCATTAGGCGTGAAGGGAGACCCAGCCGTCCTGTCATCTCCTGCTCCAACACGGCTGAGCCTCTTGCTGGAGTTGTTGAGCGGACAGAAGGGGGAGCGCACCGGAGCCTGCTTCCTCACCACAAGGCCCCCGACCACCTTTCCCCCCAGCGCAATCCTGCCGGGGGAAGCATGTAGGGGCCATTCTCCTTCCCCCCAAAGCGGACATTTTGTGGGGACCAGCACATCGTAGGCCCAACGTGCTTGATTGCGGCCTATCTGGCACGTGCCCCCCCCATTCCCTGTCCAGGGTTCGACACTAACCTAGCCATCCACAAGGTCTCAAAATCGTGGCATCACGAATGCCGAGGCATGCCATGGGCCGTGGCGACGCCAAACAATCGAAGATCCCGTTTGAGGTCAGGAAAACGACCATAACGATACCTGGGCCGGACGACAGCCCCACCGCTTCCACGCCGCCAGATGAGGACTGGAAATCTCTACTTTTGGACATGAAACAAAGCCACTCCAGCATAGATGCCAACATTGACAATATAAACTCTCGCATGGATGGGATTGGGGCGAAAATAGATCAACATGACACCCGCCTCAAAGAGGCCGAGGACAGAATCTCTGGACTGGAGGACGGAGCCGCCACTGCGAATCGCCAAGCTTCCCAAATGGACAGACTCCTCAAAGTCATTGCGGATAAGAATGAGGACTTGGAAGCCAGGTCCCTGGCGAAGCAACGTCCGCATCCTATGCCTGGCGGAAATGACAAACACTGGGAAAATGGAACCCTTCATGGAAACCCTGGTTACTGAACTCTTCGGGAAGGAATCATTTTCCCCACACCTCATAGTCGAACGGGCACATAGGTCCCTAGCTGCTCGACCTCCCCCAGGAGCTGCTCCCAGGCCCATTATTGCGCGCTTCCTAGATTACAGGGACCGCGATGCGGTGCTCCGCCGCGCCCGTGAACTTGGCACAGTGACCTATGGCAACGCCACCTTGTCCTTTTTCCCGGACTTTACCCCTACAGTGCAAGAAGCTCGACGTAAATTTACTGCAGTTAAAAAGAAACTGCAAACTCTGGACCTTTCTTATGCCATGCTCTACCCTGCGAAACTGAAAATCTCCTGCCATGGCAAACAATATATCTTCGCAAACCCACAGCAGGTCGAGGACTTCCTGACGCAGCAGAGGCGCGACCGAGCTGGGGGCGACGAGGAGGGGCGCCGCTCCAGGTCACGCTCGCCAATGGAGCAACAAGACTGAAACTGACCTGGACTATGCTGTGGGACGGCGGCTCATGTGTCCACGCCTCGCTGCTCCAGAAACTACATTCCCGGTGAGGTACTTTTCCAGACTTTCTTTATACCGGTCTGGACAATGGTCTAGGCTCGACAACCCACCTCCATCCCAAGACGGGCGACCCAGTTGTCGACTGGCGTCTGTTGGGTGTGACTTGTGAGGTGGGAGGCAGGTCGGGTGCCCCTAGAATTGCTTCCCCAATGGGTGATCCCCTTTATAACCTCTCCCCCCTCAGGGAAGAGATGGCTTTGAACTGTTGGTTTACTGTATTTTGTTTTTGCAGGTTGTTGGGTGGGGTGGGAGGTGCTCTTTACCCGGCGGGTTGGGGTGGCCGGCGTGGGTGGGATGGGGTTTCGACAAATCACAGTCATAATCATTGCAACTTTGTGATGGGTCTGGGTCAGGTGGTCAGACTGGAATTGAATGTCTTTACGTGCATAGATAGCGTCGTCCAGGGCACATTTCTGCACTTGTTGAGATGGGTGACGTAACAGAGGCGCAGCCTATTCAACAACTGCACTTGATGTTGTGGAATGTCCGTGGGCTCAACAACCCGCGGAAGAAGAGACAAGTTTTGGGTTACTTAACTAGGCAGGGAGTTTCCATTGCCATGCTCCAAGAAACACATTTAATGTCGGGAAATTCTCCATTGTTTGCGGCCCGTTGGGCCTCCGGCAGAGTGTTCTCATCATACTCCAACTACGCTAGAGGGGTGACGATTTTGGTCAGACGGGGAGTACGCTTTATCCTTGAAGGAACTGAAATTGCCCCATGCCATGCAGAACCTGCCAGTCAAGTCTGACTATACTCTCATAAGATTCTTTTTGCCTGTTACTATGGCCCCAATATGGCTGACCCATCCATGCTTCTTATGTTATGGGGTAAGGTCCAGTCGTTAGGGATTGCACATGTTGTCTTAGGCGGGGACTTCAACACAGCACTTCGCCCCACCATGGACAGATCCCACCCACAGGCGATGCACTACACGCATACTCAATGCGCTCTCTCGAATATTGTTGAAGAGTACCACCTGACTGATGTCTGGAGGCACATACACCCTACGCACGCACAGGGCACCCACTACTCTGTGGTACACTCCACCTGGGCGCGTTTAGACTACATATTCTGCTCCGCGGGGCTCTCCTCCTGGTCTGTTGCAGCATCCCACCTAGCTCGCACCTTCTCCGACCACTCCCCAGTATTAGTGGCGCTGCGCATCCCACAAGACGCATCTCCTTATTTGAATTGGTGCCTGAACCCAGCACACCTCACCGACTCGGCCTTTAAGGCTGAACTGGAACAAGACATAAAAGATTTCTTCGATCGCAACATAACTTCGGTTTCCAGCATAACAACAGTCTGGGAGGCCTTTAGCAATACACCATCCCCGGACGGTAACCTTAAAGGGGGCGGAGTCCTCCGATCCCTTCACGGCGAGTTGCGAAAGCTTGAACTAGAGCTGAAGCAGCTCGAAAAAGATGCGGATAGTACCACACCCAACCATGCAGCTAGGGCTCAACTTCGTGAGAAGCTGAACGAATACTCAGACCTATCAGAAAAAGAATGTAAATTCCTAGGAAAGCCGTACGCAGCACGCAGCTACGGTGAAGGTGATAGGCCTGGCAAGGCGCTTGCATCCGCGGTGAACACCCCTAGATATCATAATTATATCACTACACTGCTAGATGAGCATAACACGCCCCAACGTGATTTACCGGAACAACTTCGGATACTAGCTGACCATTACTCCACACTCTACACTTCCCAGCGGTCCACCCCAATAAATCTAAATGCCTACCTAGATGACACCGCGCTTTCGTGGTTAGGCCCATCTCAACAAAAATTCCTACATCACATACTTGAACTGGAAGAGATCACGGATGCTATCATGTCCATGAAATCGGGAAAATCGCCGGGTTCGGATGGTTGACCGATTGACTTTTATAAGGCCTACATGCACATTCTTGCCCCGATACTGCACCAAGTATATTACGCAGCACTGGAGGAGGGTATCCTACCGACCCCTATGCGGGAAGCTCTCATAGCATCGCTGCTGAAGCCGGGCAAGCCGCCGGAGTCCTGTGACTCGTACAGACCCCTATCCCTACTAAACTCGGACATAAAAATACTGGCGAAGGTGCTAGCATCGCACCTTAATCTGCTGATGGAGCGGCTGGTGTTACCAGACCAAGCGGGCTTTGTCCCAAATCGCACTACTTCCCATAACCTGCGCACGCTCCAGGCAGTAATACAAGACATTACCTCCATGTGTGAAGCAGCCGCCGTTTTTCTAGACGCCACAAAGGCGTTCGATTCATTAGAGTGGGATTATCTACTAGCGCTGCTCGAACGGATGGGGTTTCCTTTTAGTTTCTTAGACTGGATTCGACTGCTTTATCGTCAGCCGATGGCTTCAGTGCTACTGAATGGCTCCCGTTCTCCCCCCTTCGAGATCCACCGCGGAACACGGTAGGGGTGCCCACTGTCCCCGGTCCTATTCGCAATCGCAATCGAACCCTTAGCGGCCAAGCTGCGACAGCACCACAACCACCAACCCCTCATATACCCGGATAGACAATTGCTCATTGCACTCTACGCCGATGAAATGACCCTCTATGTACATAAACCTAAGGAGAATCTTAACCCCCTGCTACGAGAGATTACCAAATTTGGTGGTTTCGCAGGGATACAAATAAACTGGTCGAAATCAGCCCTGTTCCCGCTGACTGACATCACCACGCAGTTCCCCCTTGATTACCCTCTAATCTGGGAGGCGGAACAGATCAAGTACCTAGGCATAAATGTGACGAGACACCGTGTGTAGGAAGGTGGATATCTGACTATGGTTGCCCCCAACTTTTTTGCCTGGTGTTTTGCTGGTTTTTCGACTTAGTTGACCTGGGGCCCTGCTATTCAGGACCCCAGGCCCACTGCTCTCTCTGTAAAATGGATTCCATGTACCCTAGGTACATACCTAATTGGATACTGTGTCACCTTATAAGCCCCTGTACAGTGTACCTTAGGTACGCAGGGCATAGGTGCACCCAGGGCCTACCAGGGGCTGCAGCATGTATTATGCCACCCCTGGCTGGCCATCCAAAACAGACACAACTGGCTGCTTGACAGCTGTGGCAAGTTGGTGTAATCACCCTTCTCTTTAGATATAGTATACCTATATCTAAACCTAAAATGGGCACACAGATCTCCTATCAGTCACTCCTATGGCAGGCCTTAACAATCCTGAAGGCAGAGTGCTTGGAATCGTGTGAGATAGGCTCAGCTCATGCCAGAGCACCGTCTGCGGCCTTCGGGATCTATCCCTTAGCCGTTTCCATGATAGCGTCAGACCATGTACTTTTAAGTGCCTTATAATCCTCGCGGTTATGGTAACTTTGGTCTGACATTATCTAAACATGTCGTGTAAGGTGTCATACGCTTTGGAATACTACCCCCTCGCCAGTTCTGGCGACGGGGGTAGCATTCCACCCCTCTAGAGGGAGACGACATGTTGGTAGCTGTAACCCCGGTTAAAGTTAAAGACAGCCTCAGCTCCACAAAATGGATGCTACCACTGAGACACGAGTCTGACCTCCTGCTGTTGGGAGTCCTTCCAGCGAGGGAGGCCTGGAAAAAGGGTTTCCTGTCAGGGGCGGTGCCAGCACCATCCCAGACAGGATTTTGTGTATCCCAGGTAGGCAGGGCTGAGAGGAAGGTGACTGCAAGTGGCACCCCGGTCGGTGCTCACTGTGCAAATGCCGGCTCAAACCAGTTCCAGGGGCACACCAGCCCCTGAGCTGGGGAGAGACCGGACAAAGGAGAGGGGTGTAACCACCCCCCTCCTGGTCCCACCCATGGGCAGGACCTAGTCGCGTGCCAGCCCCTTTTCTTAGAATAAAGGTAGGAGCGGGCTCCCTTCCCAAATTGGATAATCTTGAAACTTGAACTACATTTTCACGAAAGGAACTCTTGTCATTCTCTGAAGACTCTCCCTTGTGGCTAAGGAGTAGCCACCCTGCACCAGCAGGCACCATCTAAGCGCTTGCGGTTTGCTGCACGTCCATCCTCCGGATCAAGACTGACCAGCTCGACGAGACCCGGATTCCCTACCATCTCTGACCTCTACCTGCATCATCAGTCCAGCTGAGATTCGTGGGTGCGACGAGACCCGTGGGACCGGCTATCTTCCAGACCTGCACAACGCTTAACCAGCACGACCGCCGAGGGATCCTCTAGTGGGTGCACTGGGGTTTGAGAAGCCCCAACCCTGAGCAGCTCCAGCACCGAAGTCCAGCCCCCCAGCGTCCACGAGATCTGCGTGGGGCCCTTCTGCTGCCTTGCTGTTTGCCACGTTGTCCGGTCACTTGCCCGTCGGCTAGTGACCCACCTGACGACGTACCACGACGTTTTCACCGCTGGTCTAGGTCCTCTAGACTGGCCCTCACTCCTTGTTCAACAAGAAGTGCCCTGGACCCTCCTGGTCCACTCCAGACGCCATTTTGATTCGACCGTGTGGGCTTTCCTTTGCCAAGGCTTGTTACTCCAATCCTGGACCCAGCATCGCCGACAGCAGACACCATCGTGGGACAGCTCGCACCTCCAGCCTGATCGCCGACAACGCCCCCTGGTCCGTGTAGCTGCAGAGTCCAGCGTCACCCACTCACCTGATCGCTGTGACTGTGTGGGCACCAGGATGGCACCGGATGAAGTCACTGGCTAGTGATTGAGAACTGAGTCCCCTCTGCTTTCAGGTCGTCTTCTTCACTGATCCAGCCTTGGATCACACCGAACATCTTCACTGGTCGCCTGCCAGCAACATCTTCTTTCAGGCTCCATAGACTACAACGAGGATTCCCGACGTCATTTGAACCCTATGCAGCCGCAGCCCCTGGGCTAGGTAACCCGAGCATTTTGGTGCTCCAGCACAGGTTCACTATCCTAGTGTCCAGATCCTTTTTCGTTTTTAGTCTACCTAGTCGGATTCGTCCGGAAACAGTAACTTTAGAATTACTAGCATCCATAGATTTTGTCCTGCACCCCGCATAAGAGTTCACACTCTGCACGCGGGTTCCCTAGGCCCCCTGCTCCTAACCTAAGGGTTCAGTAAGGTAGTCCTAGTGGTCCTGAAGCCTCTGGATCATGTTACTTACCTGCTAGTATTTCGCATTCCATTTTTAGAGTATATGGTTTTTCGTGCCCCTCGGGCATTTGTGTTATTTGTCCAACTTACAGTATTTTCTTAAGAGTTTTGTATTGTGCTTAGCTCCCTGACTCATAAAGAATTCAGGGTAGTCTTGTTATTAATAAATACGCTTTATTTTTATAACAACTTGTGTGGTGTCCTTTCACTTGGTGTTCAAGGGGTATATGTGATGGTATAACAGCTGGCTTAACACGCCCTCTAGAGTTTAGCCTAAAGACTGCTCTTGTCCATGCTACTAGGATAGCTGGTCTATAAGGTTGACTTACAACCAATCATCAATAAGGGTTGTTTGGAATGATACAAAGTGATCACTAGAATAGTGAGCACTATATCAGGCCAGCTTCTCACACCGTGACACTCTTATCAGAGCTAATTACGGTACGGTCCTGGACAAGTTGACTGAAAAAGTCACCAGATGGATCCATCTCCCACTATCAATGGCAGGGCGTATTTCCCTGATCAAAATGGTAGTGTTACCTAAACTGCTGTACCTTTTCACTAACATCCCGTATAACCCGGGCTCCCATTTTTTCCGAGCACTTACCTCACAAATGTCAAGAATGATATGGGGTGGCAAGCAACCACGGATTGGCATGAACACACTGATGCTCCCCTACCATCAGGGAGGATTCGACGTCCCTAATTTCCGGAGATATTATGATTGTGCGCAAGCCCACTTTGCTGCATACTGGCTTCATCCCCCCATTTATGGCTCACCTGGCAGTCGAAGACGGCTACATGAAGCCAACGCCACCGTCGGGTTACCTCTACACTGACTCCAAAATTGTGGACCGGGATCCCAGTACGGTGGACTGTACGGTACTCGCCTGGAGACGCCTGGCGAACACTCTGGGTACACCGTTCTTATACTCACCACTAATGACGCTGGCTCATGACCCTCGACTCCGTATCGCCTGTGAGGAAATAGGCCGTAAAATGCTTACGAGGTTGGCACTCCACACGTGGGGCGATCTGTACCTTCAAGGCACTTTCCGAACGTCAGCACAATTCTTTGGCGATGACTCCCCGTCCATTATGGATACTTTACATTCTGCCTCAGACGCACATATAGAAAAGGCGATCACCCCTGCCTTCCCAGACGAACCGGACACGGTACAGCCCCTCCATTCTCTACTTCAATCTGACGCACCAAAACATGTTGTCTCAATGCTCTATAAACACACGCAGGTGGCTCCGTTCCCACCTTTCCTTAGAGCGAGACGCGACTGGGACAGTGACCTACAGGCCCAAATGTCAGACGAACAATGGGAAGAAAGCTGCGCTCACAACTCGGCAGTGACAGGCAACTCGCGCCTTAGACTCATACACTACAAGTTTTTGCATAGACTTTACTACACGCCGGCCAAACTGCACCGCTTTCAACTCCGGGAGGATGACAGGTGTGCTCGTTGCGGGGCCGAGGGTGCAGATTTTTTCCATCTCGCGTGGACGTGCCGTAGAGTGGCGGCTTACTGGGAGGAAGTATTCGCAGCTATATCGGACATGGTTGTGGGGTGGACGTGTCACCCTGCCCGAAAGTCGAATGTCTGACATAATATCGACAGACAAAATATCGACAGCAAAAATATCGGAATCCTATCTTCATTAAGGTAAGTACAAAAATATCGAAAAAATAATATCGAAGTACAAAAATATCGGAATCAAAAATATCGTTTATTTAAATGTATTAATAATAATGTAAAATTATATGCATTTTAAATTTATTTTTACAACTATTAAATAAAAATATTAAAACAAAATTAAAACTAATACATATACATTTAAAATAAATAAAACACTTAATAATTTAAAGTAATTTTAATTTTTTTCATGTAATTTATTTGATTTAATGTAATTTTTTTTTGTTTTTACCCTGTACGCCTGTACCCCAAAAACCCAAAACTGACCCTGAACCCTAAAAATATCCCTGTACCCCAAAAACCCCAAACTGACCCTGAAACCTAAAAATACCCCTTTACCCATGAACTGAAAACTGACCCTGAACCCTAAAAATACCCCTTTACCCAAAAACTGAAAACTGACCCAGAACCCTAAAAATACCCCTTTACCCAAAAACTGAAAACTGACCCTGAACCCTAAAAATACTCCTTTACCCAAAATTAATTAATATTGTTAATTAATAATTAATTGGTAATTAAATAATAACAATAAAGTAAATATATTAGCACATTTGCTGTAATTAATTTAATTTAATAATTAATATTATTTTTCCCAATTAATTAAGAATAACAATACATTATATATAAAAACATTACTATAATTAATGTAATTAAATAATTAATATTAATCAATTACCAACTAATTAATAATTATAAATATGTCAAAAATTATATTAATTAATTAACTAATTAATAGAAATTAATTACCAATTAATTATTAATTAAAATATGTACAAACATATATCAATTAATTAATTATTATTAAATTACTTCCCACCCTATTCCCCTATAAACCCATAACCCGCTACAGAACATATTTATCAATTAATTAAAAATAATTAAAAATTATTTCTCAATTAATTAATTAATAATTCCTACTAATTAATAATTAATTTAACATAATTAAATTACTTCCCACCGTTTTCCCCTATAAACCCACAACCCGCTACAGTAGTAAGACAATATTTAATTAAATTACATTAAAAATAAATAATAAAACATAATAAATACAATATAATATACACTAAATTTATTTAAAAATTGATATTAGTAACATCAAAGTTATTAATTTCGATATTATTGACATCGATATTTACAACTTCGATATTACTGATATCATACCAATATCGATATTAAGACTGTCGATATTACTTACCTTCGATATTTTGTCCCATCGATATTTAAACTTCGATATTTTTGTATATCGATATTTAAAAATCGATATTTTGTCTGTGTACCCCGAAAGTCGCATTGCTGGGACAGTCGTGCCCTGCGCTGCAAACACACCGTACATTTTTTGCTTTAGGCATTCTTCTCGCAAAGCATCAGGTGGCATGCCGCTGGGGATGTGGACGAGCACCTAAGTTTAAGGATTGGCTCATGACAATGTCCACTTGGCAGGATCAACTGCATAATTATGCAGAGCTCCTTCCCCATAAATCAAGGCCTAAAGACGTATGGGGTCCAATTACTGCATACCTTCTACGTCTCCAAGCCGCTACACAGCCAGACACAGACACGCCGGACAGGGGGGACGCCTCTGTAACACCATGCACTGCACTTCATTCCTAATGCACAGCACTGGCGTACCACGCTTATGTCCATGGATCATGCACGTAGCATGCTCTACTGACCGCGCCCCTTGCCTGTTAACTCACCTGTGCCACATTCAATAGCGCTCAGCGTGCCCGTACGATATGACATACTTGCATCTCATTCCCAATTTCTAGGCTGGGCGCATGGCGTGCCATGACACTCCGCACCATATAGCTGTTTCATATGCCTCTTCCGCGGCACCCGCCGAGTGCAGACCTGGCAACAGACTGCTGACCACGCTTCATCTTCTAGCTCCCTAGCTTTCGATTCCGCCTCCCCAATCCATTCTCCTCCCTGTACTACACACTTCTCCACAGGACATAGGGGTGCTATGGCCAAGGTAGGTAAACTCATCAGGCTGGATCTCACGCCTAGCAGCTCCTCTTCACTCCTCAAGATACGGAGGGGTGGGTGCAGGGAGGGTAGACCAGACATGCTAGACACACCAGATTGTCAGACCGCATAATTAAGTTGTAGTTGACTGTTGTTCATAGGAAAGGAAAAAAAAAATCAAAAACCCTCATGTATTCTCTGCTCTATGTATGTCGCTGTCTCCAACATTATTGAATGCTACCAAACACAGCTCCCTATAGCCTTCAACGCAGCAGGCCCTGAGGGGTTGTAGGCGGCTTGCTGTGTCAGATGTGACCCTCTCAATGAATACTCTGTACTGTGAACTATGTGATTGCTGCCGGCCTGCACCCTGCAGGATGTAGGCGATGACAGCTGTGTATTTAATAACTGCCTCAATAAAGGTTTTCACAAAAAAAACAAAAAAAAAACATTACTAAAACAGGGTTACCTTTTTTGGATCTCCTGATTGGTGTGAAGCACCCCTTCTCTTGGTTCAGAGTCTTTCATAAGCCCACTGATAAAAATTCTTTGCTAGCATTTGATAGTTTCCACCCAAAATCCCTCCTTGAAAACTTACCGGTAGGACAGTTCTTTAGAGTACGGATGTATACACGCTGTATTCAGGTGATGTAACCAGGACTTGCTCCATTACATCACCATGTTCAACAGGCTTGTCATCGAGGCCCACTGGCCTGAGGATAAGAAGGTGTCTGTGTTCTATCGGGGTTTACGGGATGACCTGAAGGACCTTATCTCGCAATATCCCAATCCGCCTGAGGCTATAGGCCCTTTCATTGACATGGTGGTAAAAATGAACTTCCGTCTAAGAGAAAGAAGGACCGACAGGGGAAAAGGCAACAACAACCGTCTCTTGCCTATAGGGGACAAGGGCGTCGAGAAAGCCAAAGAGGACTCCAATCCCCAGGGAGAGGCGTCCAAGCCCATGCAGATCGGAGGCTTGAGAGGACCCTTGACCAGTCAAGAAAGGTAAAAAAGGAGGAAGCAGAACCAGTGCCTATATTGCGGCAAAAGCGGACACTTCGTGAGGGAATGCCCTGCTAAGCCCTCCAAACCACGAGGCAGAAGGCCGTACGCATTGCCCATCAGCAAGGGCGACAAGACGGGAAACGAGACAACCCAGTAGACATAGGGATCCGTCCTCTGAGTGCTTCGTCTTGTATACCACAGGGATCGCTGATGTACGACGGTAGTCATCACGTCGGCATGGACGTATCCTTACGGAATCTGGCAGGCAGAACCTGGATGGTGACCGCCATGTTGGATTCAGGGGCGACGGGCTGTTTCATAGATACCGCATTTTCCAGAGCCTTGGGCATCGACACAGTACCGAAGGCCCAACCAGAACCCGTCAAGGCTGTTGATGGAACAGACCTGACTTCCGGCCCTATCAGACACCGAACAGAGTGGTTGTCTGGGAAGGTCATCGTCATGTTCTCTGAGTCCATCAGTTTCGACGTTATCGACGCCCCTCAATTCAAGGTGATCTTGGGTTTGCTGTGGTTGGTGAAGCACAATCCCCGCATTGATTGGGTGACCAGAACCATCCACCTTGAGTCGGAACACTGCAGCAGCACTTGTTACGCAAAGGACGACCTACCAGGCCCTCGTTTCATACAGGCACACTCGTTGCCTGTAATATGCATGGGAATGGTTACCCAAGGAACCATACCGAAAGAATATTAGGACCTAGCGGGAGTGTTCGACAAGAAGGGTGCCAACACTCTTCCGCCACACCGGTCATTCGACTGCCGCATTGACCTGATTCCCGGCTCCACGTTGCCATGCATCCGGATCTATTCGCTCACGGAGAAGGAAAACATCCACCTTCGTTCGTATCTGGACGAATACCTGGACAACGGGTTTATTCGTCACTCCAGATCACCGGTGTCCTCTCCTCTTTTCTTCGTGTCAAAGAAGGAAGGGGATCTGAGGACCTGCATAGACTTTCGCGCCATGAACACCATCACCATAAAAAACCGGTACCCGCTTCCTTTAATCCCTAATCTCTTGGACCAGGTCAAGAACGCCTCCATCTACACGAAACTGGACCTACGGGGTGCTTACCACCTTGTTAGAGTCCGGAAGGGTGACGAATGGAAGACCGCTTTCCGGACGAAGTTCGGCCTGTTCGAATACCAGGTCATGCCTTCCGGACTCTGCAACGCCCCCGCCGCGTTCCAGTTCTTCATCGATGAAGTGCTGAGAGACTTCATCGACGTCTTTTGTATCGTCTACATTGACGACATCCTGATTTACTCTCAGACCACCAGAGAGCACGTTCAACACGTACGTTCCGTCCTGCAACAGTTGGAAAAACACCGCCTGTACGTGAAGTTGGAGAAGAGCGTCTTTCACGTCATATCCGTTGAGTTCCTGGGGCACATCATCACTCCGGCGGGCATCCAAATGGACAACAAAAAAGTAGAAGCCATCCTGTCTTGGCCTACCCCGGAGTCCGTGAAAGGGGTCCAGAGGTTCCTCGGTTTTTCCAACTATTACCGACGTTTCATCACCGGTTTCTCAGAGATGGTGGCCCCCATCACGCGCTTGTTGCGCAAGGGGGTACGTTTTGGTTGGGATCAAAAAGCAGACGACGCCTTCCAGGAACTAAAAAGACGGGGTGCACCAGGACTGGGGCTACGGTAAACCGACACCGAGCAGCCCTTCATAGTGGAGGCAGACGCCTCTAGGGACGCCATAGGCGGAGTGTTATCACAACGAAACATCAATACGGGACTACTACATCCTGTAGCCTTTTACTCCAAGAAGCTACAACCCGCTGAACGCAACTACACCGTGTCTGATCGGGAACTCTTAGCCATCAAGACCGCGTTCGAGGAATGGCGCCACTTCCTGAAGGACTCGAAACACACCGTTACCATCTACACTGACCACAGGAACTTACAATTCCTCCGATCAGCACGTGCCCTCACAGCCCGACAGCTTCGATGGACCCTGTTCTTCAACGAGTACGACTTCGTGATAACCTTCCGGCCAGGGAAAGACAACGCCAAGGCGGATGCACTATCGCGGCTGGCCGAATCCGAAGAAGACGCCGAAGACCACGAGTCTGTCTCCATCATACCGGAGAAACACTTCCAGGGCATAATTGCTTCTATTGCTCCCGTCTACCAGGCAAAAACAGACATGAAACGGTCCGCACCCGTGGTTCCGACAGAGGACGAGGAAGGCGGGGCAAGTGGGAGCGGGTCATGGCGCTCATGAGACCAAAAACACCTTCCAGGGGTGCTTGATCGGAGGAAGGCCCTTTAGTCGTGTCACGATCATATCCTCTCCGGCCATCCTGGTTACCACAAAACGCTCGATCTTGTGCGAAGACAGTTTTGGTGGCCCACAATGGTGACAGATACAAGGAATCATGTGATGAACTGCGCTGTTTGCCTACTCGGCAAGAACAGATCCGAACCATCAGTTGGCTTGTTGCGTTCTATCCCGGTACCCCCTTTTGCATGGCATACCCTCTCGATGGATTTCGTGGTTGAGCTCCCGCTCACCAAGACTGGACACACCACAGTACTCACCATAGTGAACCACCTCTCCAAGATGGCACATTTCGTACCCTTGCCGAAACTGCCCACGGCGGCCGAACTGGCCTTGATTTTCGTGCAGGAGGTGGTTCGCCTCCATGGCATTCCGTTTGTGGTCATAACGGATCGGGGATCACAATTTGTGTCTCGATTCTGGAGGGAGGTGTGCCGGATCCTCGAGGTGGACGTACGCCTCTCCTCAGCGTACCACCCCCAGACCGACGGTCAGGCTGAACGAACAAACCACACCATGGAGCAGTATCTCCACTGTTTGCTGCTCACGGTTGAGAAGGAGTGGTCCGAAGTGCTATGGATGGCGGAGTACGCTTACAATAACAGCAAGCATTCGCCAATTGGCATGTCCCCTTTCTTTTGCCTCCAGGGACGTCACCCTCGCACTACTGCCTGGGAGGAGCCTCTAGATAGCCGGCTGCCTACGGTGCGATCTTACCACGAAACGCTTTGCGACATCTGGCAACAGGCACGATTCGAGTTGGCCAAGGCGAAGGACACCGACAAGGAGCATGCTGACGCTCACTCGCAACAGGAACCTACTTATCGCGTGGGTGATAGGGTGTGGCTTTCCATTCGGCACTCGAACGTGCATGGGCCCAAGAAGCTGCTGCCTCGTTTTGTGGGTCCCTTTGTTATCGAGAAGGTGGTCAACCCTGTGGCCATGAGGCTGTCGCTTCCTCCGCACATGAAAATCCATCCGGTCTTCCACGTCTCCCTTCTGCGTGCAGTCCGGTCTGGTTGCTCTGTACCGTCTCCCCCTTCTCCGGTGGTGGTGGAGGGCCAGGTTGAGTATGAGGTCAGGGCTATCCTGGGGTTCCGTCGTACCAGGGGCAAGCTCTTCTACCTGGTAGACTGGAAGGGGTACGGTCCTGATGAGCGGTCCTGGGAACCCTTGTCCCATGTGCGCCACGCTCCTGTTCTGGTCCGTGCATTCCATCTGAGTCATCCCCTGAGCCCTCGCCCTGTCTCTCTTTTCTGAGTTCCGGGGTTGTTCGGGGAGGGGGTTCTGTTTTAGGGGGGGGTGCTGTCACGGTGCGCTGCGTTGCCGCGGCCGGCCACTCCCCGCATACACACACGGAAACCGGGATACTCACTTCCGGCCGGAAGTCGAGTACCCGGTCTAGTCCCGGGCAGCGGCTTGGGAGCACGGAAGCACTTCCGGGGGAAGCGCTTAAACAGCGCGTTTCCCGCCGGCTCGGTGCTTCGGATTCCTTGCTGGGAATCACACTGCCGAGACCTGCTTTTCCGGAGACAAGCCGCGCTGGAGCGCTGCTCAGCTGTTCCGTCAGCCACGTGTGGGAGTGATTCCATTCACTCGTTTTGGATCTAGGAGGCAACCCGCGCTGGAGCGCAGCCCTGCCTCAAGTCTGTGTCACTCAGAGACGCTTGCTCATTTCCTTCTCCTGGGGGGTTCCAGGAACGTGCCCGTTTCTTTTGTTTTCCTTGCCCTTATTGCGCAGGAGCACTTTGAGGGTGTTTAGAGGACCTGAGTTGCGTTTTGGGGGTTTTGTACTGCTGTGTCCCACCGCGCAGGAGCGCCAAAGGGATACCACTGGTGGAATAACAGGTGACCATTCACTGCTACTGGCGCAGGAGCGCACTCTTTTGTTTTAGCTTGGGTGAATGCGCAGGAGCGCTTTCTTTTAGTTTTGGCATTGACAGTACCGCGCAGGAGCGCCTTACCGTCGCTATTCACATCCGGAGCTGCTTTCTTCTGGGTGACAAGGTCTGTGTGTGTATGTGGGGGGTGGTTCCTTTCCGGGTCTGACCCTGTCTCTGAACTATCTCTTTTGGGTTCGAGTTGACACCCGGATGCCCCCGCCAGCTCCACGCTATCCACCACCCTACACCCTGGCTCCCATCCCTGTGTCCATCTCATCCCTGTTGGGTATCGCTTTCCACGAGGGTCAGGTGGGTACAGGGACGGGTGCTCTTGTCATCTCTGCGGAATTGCGTCACAAGCGAAGGTAAGACTTGTGGGGCACCTGACACCATCTATCACAAAAGTACCGCAGCAAAAACCCGTTCCTGTCACAAAGAAAAAACCTATTACCGAGAGTATACCCCAGCAAAAGGTCACAACGCATCCCCCGGCTAAGAAACACCCAATCCCTACCAGTCATCATGACCAAAATCCACGGCCCAGGATTAAATCTGTCCCAAGAAAACAATGTGTGAACCTCCCCCTGAGTCACTGCCTTACACCACCATCTTAACTGGCGTGGCTCCCCTTGGAGATGGTAAGAGAGAAACACACAAGGATCTTTACAACAAGGTAACATTCTGGCTGAATAAAAATCGCCCACTTCCTCCAAACTCGAATATTGAAATTCTTAATGTTAGGAGGGTGGACTGGGTAGGTTACAGCAAAAAAGATCTTGAGGGGGATTGTGTGGTAATTGGTTTTAGAGAGCCATGGGTTGCTGAATACATTAGTAGGGAACCAAGATATGGCAGAGTTGGGGATGTACAGACTCTATCCCTGCATTATTTTTATCCCGCACTATATTCTAATAGAGCCCAAACACCGTTCCATCACTTTAGAAGGGAAAGACCCAGAGGAAGATTTCACTTTGAAACACCTATCTACCCACTGTTTCAGCCCCACCTTTCGAACCGGTTTGCCCCCTTATCTGGTCTGGAAGGTGTGGACTGACTGGATAATGAGCCTTTGGTATCTGGGTTGACTAGAGCCGCAGTGAATTGTTCCCCCAACAATCCTATATCGATTACGGAAGGGACTGCACCAGAGTATAGAGAAAGCACCCAGGGGGGGATAGGAAGGGGTAAACCCTCAAATCACACTCCTAGACCCTTGATCTTTGGGGAGAATGTGGATCCATCTGCTAATCCGCCAAAGAAACCAATAAATACCCTCACAGTCCTATCATGGAACATTGCGGGCTAAAGGGGAAAATGTCAGAGGCTGACTGGGGGTCTTTTGTGGATTTACACGATGTAATTATACTACAGGAAAGTTGGTCAACTGATGCCATTTACCGGGTTGGTTACCTTAATTATTATAAACCAGCCTGTAAAGGTTTAAAAGGTCGCCCCTCTGGAGGCCTTGTTATTTGGATAAGACAATCCTTAGGTTTTAAAATCATAGACCTTCCTACTCCAAGTAATGACATATTAGTCTTGAAATTAACCAGTAAAAATAACCAAGACATCATCCTGATTAATATATACGCAAGAGGGCGACCTGGTGGGAAGTCAATGAGAGCGGCAGATGATTTAGATTCCCTACTGAATAACATTGACAGAGATAAATGTGTAATGGTGGCGGGGGATTTCAATTGTTCATTTGAACCGATTCCCAATTTGGAAAATGGGGGATATGGGGAAGTTGATCAAATTTGGAACATTACCCATGTATCTATTCCACCCTCAAAAAAGTAACAGAGGCTGCTATGCAGTGGTTAGGTCTTTGCCTCGAATGGGATCTACGAGCAGCGAATGGGAGGACAAAATCAGATCTGATGGGAAATGCTACATTTGACAACTCCCTTTATTCCAGCCGTATTGATTATTTCTTAATTAGGATAGAGTTCTGGAACTTACTGGAGGATATGGAAATAGTCACAAGGCCAGAAAGTGACCATAATCCTCTAGTAATAAACCTATTAATAAATGGGGATTCGCATACAGACACTGTAACCAACTTTGTTACTGCTGAGGCTGTTCTCACGAACGATTGTAGAAGGGTACGCTGGGCTAGGTTTCTGGATAATCCCACCATTATTGATAAGGTTACAGAAGAGGTTTCAGCAGCTACGAACTTGATGGTGCCCATATTAAACGAAG
Source organism: Lissotriton vulgaris (assembly GCF_964263255.1). Lineage (NCBI taxonomy): Eukaryota > Metazoa > Chordata > Amphibia > Caudata > Salamandridae > Lissotriton > Lissotriton vulgaris. The sequence goes on from NC_141695.1 coordinate 1,357,177,119, forward strand.
GTACATCACTGGAACAAATTGGGATGATCCATGAGTCCCTTTTTAACAAAATTAAAACATTTTTTATCGAACCAGTAAAAAGAAGGAAAAATGGCCCCGCTCAAACAGGAGCGAAATGGTATAATAAGACTTGCCGCATTGCCCATAGATTTGATAGCAGCTATCAAGGAGCTAAGTCAGCTATTGATATAAAACTAGAAAGGGTTAATTACAAGAAGGTGCTTAAAGAGGCAAAAACAAACTGGGATGAACAACGTTGGTTAGATTTATATAATGCAAGTACTTCTACTAACCAACAAAAATTCTGGGAGGTTGTAAAATGGGGAGGGACTGGGGACCAGCAGGTTCCTGTCAATCATGTCCCTGCAGAGCAATGGGTCAAGCATTACTCGGCACAGTTTAGTAACATGGAACGGATCTCCCTTAATATTAGGGAAGATACCAGTGTACCGACTGTGGTGCCCTCACCTGATCAGATTGTTTTTACAGAAATGGAAGCTATTAAAGCTTTAAAACAAGTGCAGAATGGAAAAGCTCCTGGAATGGACTGTGTCCCTGCGGACCTTTTTAAGTTTGCCCAAGCACACTGGGTCCCTTATATAACCATCTTAGCGTACGCCATAGCTAGAGGGGTTAGGATACCAGATTCGTGGAAAGGGGCGGAGATACTACCCGTGTATAAAAAAGGGGATAGAACTGATGCGGGAAACTATCGACCCATCAGCCTCATCGACGCCCTACAAAAGGTAATCGCCAGAATGCTGCTAGGCAAAATCCAGCTCTGGATGACGGAAGTTGACATTCTGTCTCCTTTGCAGGCTGGTTTCAGGGCTAATATTAGCACAGTTGACCAAATACTCAGATTTGTTATGATCTACTGGAAAACTGTGTTTTTGAGAGGAGGCACTGTATTCGCAGCATTTGTGGATCTCAAATCTGCGTTTGATTTGGTCCCCAGAGGAAAGATGTGGGCAGCTCTAAGGAGGATGGGTGTTCCTACTGCCCTCCTTGAACTTACAATTAGGATGCATGAGGAAAATTTCCCCAGAGTTAGATGGGGTCGCCAGGGTCAGGTAACGGACTCCTTCCCCGTGACCCGTGGAGTGAGACAGGGCTGTGTCCTGGCCCCTACCCTATTCATACTTTTTATCAACCAGGTGGTTAAATTCCTCTCAGCTACCCCGACAGATGCACCAACACTGGGTGGGACCAAATTTCCCCTTTTAATCTTCGCTGATGACACCCTAATTTTGGCTAAAACTCAGATGGGTCTTCAGGTGGCTATTAACAAATTTGTGGACTTTTGTAATGAAAATGACCTCGAAATTAATATTTCTAAAACCAAGTTCATGGTCCTGACAAAAAATTGACCACTGAGGGGTCATGTAACGATGAATGGGTCTAGCCTAGAACAGGTTGAGGTCATGACATACCTAGGTGTTACAATGGACTATAGGTTACGCTGGAAAGAACAAATAGCGGCGCTTAGTTTGAAATTTGCTCGTTTATCTGGCTGCTTAGTGAAGGAGCAACGGTGTTCTTTGACCAAAAGAGTTTTACCTGCGCTTAAAATTTATAGCGCCAAAATTAGCTCAGCCATACTATATGGGGCTGACATATGGAGGAGTGTGGATTTGGCTGTCCTTGATAGGATTCAGAACAAATTCTTCCGCAATTTAGTCAGTCTCCCTCCATCAACGCCAGCACTACCACTTATGATGGATATGGGCTTTTATTCTATTAAACATCAAGCCCAATATAGGATGGTGGCGTTATGGAGACGCATATTGTCTACCCCGGAACTTGCCATGTTTGCCCGGGAGATACAGGATGTAAGAGCACAACAGGGGGCTGGGGAAATATCCTGGTTTAAGTCTATTAAGAATACTCTTACTAGAATGGGTCTTCCTTTGCTTTGATCCGAGCCAGGTTCTCACATCTTTCCACCAAAGAAAGATTTTAAACTTCTCTTCTGGTCCATGGTTAAAGAAGAACACGTTGTGCTTTCGAAGAAACCTAACCTGACAGGCTTGTTTTTGATTCATAAAGTAGTCCCACATACAGAGACCTATTGGTAAAGTTTCCTGTCTAAACTTTTTAGGATAATATCCCATCAGTTTCGTATAGGTACTTTGCCACTAAGGGATTTTACTAGTGGTTGGCAGAAGTCGGAGTCCACATCTTGTCCCTGTTGTTCTGAAAGCAAAGAATCAATAGGTCATTTTCTATTTGTATGTACTGCTTATCACGAACCACGCCATAAGTGGTTGAAGCCAATATGTAATAGACTAAACACCTGGGCGAGCAGAGAAGCACTGATCATCCTGAGATTTAACACAGCCGAATGGTTATCCATAGGGCTGGCAAAATTCCTTGGGTGAGCCTGGTTAATTAGAACTAGGTATGTTCGTAGTACTTCAAGCTGAAGAAAAAAAAAATTAAAACAGTCTGCTATAGCCTATCTATCATATTTGGGCAGTATCAATGAATTGTTTTTCTATATATACACGTTTTAAACTTTTTATAGACGTCTTCTTATGTACATTTAATTGAGTTTTTTAAACAAATTTTTCCTTGTCTGTTTAAAATTTTCATATTTCTGTTATATGTTTTGTATTATTATACATGTCTTTTATGAAGAAAATTCGAAATAAAGACGTTAAAAACTGAAACTGAAACTGAAATTTGGTCGAAACATGTTGACTTAAGCAGTCCTAGGAGGGTTGATGTGAGTTTTTCACTTTCTCACAAAAAAGCCCATCCTTTTTATTTTTAATCCTGTCCGTGGGACCCAGGAACAAAAGGTTTGACACGGTACCCAAGAGGCAGTTTTAGACTTATCTCTCACTGCACTTATTTCTATCACGGTTCCCAGTCAGGGTTGGTAGCACGTTCCCATTTTGTGTTTTTGTTTGTTTGTGTTGTTTCCTCCTCCCCTATGCTCCATCCTGTGCATGGCTATGCCAGGGTGTTTTTTAAGCAGACCCGATGATGAAGCATGTCACACACAGGCTTGTGTGTGAGTGAGGGCAGTTTTACTAACCTGGTTTGTGCCCCTGCATGCTTTGTCTAGTATTGTTTTTTCCTCTACCCCTCTCTACCCCTCTTGGCGTGTGCCTCCCCGCCTGACTGCCTCGCTGACGCCGCGTGACCACGCCCCCTGCCTTCGAGCGGCGTGGTCCGTGCTCGCCTGACCTGCCCCTGTTGTCATTGCTGTTTTAGAATTGTATTTTGTCTTTCCGTATTGCCTGTTTCCAGTTAATTGTATTTTCCTTTCTGTATTGCCTGATTATTAGCTGCCCTTCGTCCTCCCTCCCCGCTCCCCGCTTCCCGCCACCGCCGCTAACCCCGCCCCTTTTTTTCCTTCTGTACCCTCCCCGCTCCCGCCTCCCAGCTGCTCCGCCCCCCGCGCACTTGGCCATATATGGCGACCGTGCGACGCAGGTGAGTGTGACCTAGTTCTAGGACAACCCCGCGCCGCACGGCCACCAGCTGCTGCGTGTGCCTCCTCGCCTGACTGCCTCGCTGACGCCGCGTGACCACGCCCCCTGCCTTCGAGCGGCGTGGTCCGTGCTCGCCTGACCTGCCCCTGTTGTCATTGCTGTTTTAGAATTGTATTTTGTCTTTCTGTATTGCCTGTTTCCAGTTAATTGTATTTTCCTTTCTGTATTGCCTGTTTATTAGCTGCCGTTCGTCCTCCCTCCCAGCTCCCCGCTTCCCGCCGCTAACCCCGCCCCTTTTTTCCTTCTGTACCCTCCCCGCTCCTGCCTCCCAGCGGCTCCGCCCCCCGCGCACTTCGCCATATATGGCGACCGTGCGTACGCGCAGCGGTCACGCGCAGCGGGCGCGCCGATTGTGCGCCGAAGGCGCGCCAAAGGTAAGCCCGTCTACGCCCGTCCGCGCCTGGACCGCGCCCAGCGCCAGGACCCCTGGCCCACGAGGACCCCGGCCGACCCGCCTGACGTACACCGCCGCCACCCTCATCGCACTCAACACCGGCCGATTCCCAGGATGCTACCGAGCCACCCCACAACGCTCCCACGGACCCTTCAGCTGCCACGCCTGCAAATTCACCTGCATCCGGACCTGCCCGCCACCAGCACCTGCCAAGCCGAACACCAGCAGCAACCACCTCAAGTGCATCCTCCTCAACACCCGCTCCGTCCACAGACACGCCATCGAACTCTGGAACCTCCTAGACACCACAGCCCCGGACGTTGCCTTCCTCACGGAGACCTGGATGAACGCCTCTTCAGCGCCCGACATCGCCATCGCCATCCCTGAAGGCTACAAGATCACCCGGAGGGACCGCACCGCCAACCAGATGGGAGGAGGCATCGCCATCATCCACAGGAACACCATCCGTATCACGACCAGCACCGACAACACCCTAACCACCACCGAACACCTGCATTTCCAGATCCACACCGACCCGAAGACCACCCTCAGAGGCACCCTGATCTACCGACCCCCGGGACCACGCACTCAATTCAGCGAGGACATCGCCGACTTCGTCAGCCCGCATGCCCTCCCCTCCGCTGACTACATTCTCCTGGGGGACCTCAACTTCCACCTGGAGAACAACAACGACCGCAACACCAGCACCCTGCTCGACAACCTCGCCAACCTTGGACTCAAGCAGCTGGTGTCCACCCACACCCACCTCGCCGGACACACACTCAACGCCGTCTTCTCATCCAGCACAGACATCGCCTTCAGCCACGCCACAGAACTTCACTGGACGGACCACAGCTGTGTCCACTTTACCTTCAAAAGAACGACGATCCACCACCACCAGCAACAGGTTGCCCGTAGAAGCTGGAACAAGATCACAGCCGACCAGCTCGCCGCCTCCCTGAGCCAGCACCCTCCTGCCAGCTCAGCGAACCCCAGCCAGGCCGCCGACAACCTCACGAAGTGGATCAGCAACTGCGCGGACGAACTCGCCCCTCTGAGGACCCCGCCCAGCAGACCCGGCAGCAAGAAAGCCCCATGGTTCACCGACGAACTCAAGAGCTCCAAGAAGAACTGCCGAGCCCTCGAGAAAGTCTGGAGAAGGGAACCAACACCGGACAACATGACCACCCTCAAGCTCGCCACCCAGAAGCACCACCAACTGATCCGCGCCGCCAAGAAAACTTCATTCAAGGACGGGCTGGACAACAATGCACACAACTGCAAGGAACTCTTCAACATCGTGAAAGAGCTCTCCAACCCCAGCGCAGGATACAACGACATCACCCCATCGCAAGACCTCTGCAACTCCCTCGCCTCCTACTTCCACAACAAGATCGCAGACATACACAACAGCTTCAGCATTCAACCGAAGCACGCCACGACCACAGCAACACCCCCCACCACCACCCTCCGCGCCTGGACTCCGATCAGCACCGAAGACACCGTCCGCATGATGAACTCTGTCCACTCCGGATCTCCGACCGACCCCTGCCCTCACCACGTCTTCAACAAGGCCGACGCTGTCATCGCACCCCACCTGCGGGACATTATCAACACCTCCTTCGACACCGCCACCTTCCCTGAGAGCTGGAAGCACGCCAAACTCAGCGCTCTACTCAAGAAACCCACAGCGGACCCCACCGAACTCAAGAATTACCGCCCCATCTCGCTCCTCCCGTTTCCAGCCAAAGTCATCGAGAAGACCTTCAACAAGCAGCTGACCGCCTTCCTCGAGACGAATGGATCCCTCGACCCCTCACAGTCTGGCTTCCGAGCCAACCACAGCACCGAGACCGCCCTCATCGCTGCCACCGACGACATCCGAGCCCTGATGGACAACGGAGACACAGCGGCCCTCATCCTCCTGGACCTCTCCATGGCATTCGACACGGTCTGCCACCGCACCCTAGTGCAGCGCCTCAGCAACGTCGGAATCCAGGAGAAGGCACTGGAATGGATCATCTCCTTCCTCGATGGAAGATCACAGAGAGTCCGCCTACCACCGTACAAGTCAGAGGCCACCGAAGTCATCTGCGGCGTCCCTCAAGGATCCTCGCTGAGCCCCACCCTCTTCAACGTCTACATGAGCCCCCTCGCGGCCATCGCACGCCAACACAACCTCAACATAATCTCCTACGCCGACGACACCCAGCTGATCCTCTCCCTGACCAACGACCCCGCCGCCGCCAGAGCCAATCTGCACGAAGGGATGAAAGATGTAGCCGAGTGGATGACGACCAGCCGCCTGAAACTGAACTCAGACAAGACGGAGGTCCTCATTCTGGGCTCCTCGCCCTCCGCCTGGGACGACTCCTGGTGGCCCCCCGCCCTGGGCACCGCACCCAAACCGACAGACCACGCACGCAACCTGGGCTTCATCCTGGACTCCTCCCTCTCCATGACCAGGCAAGTCAACGCCGTCTCCTCGGCGTGCTTCAACATCCTACGCATGCTACGGAAGATCTTCTGGTGGATCCCCACCGAGACCAGGAAGACCGTCACCCAGGCCCTCGTCACCAGCCGACTGGACTACGGCAACGCCCTCTACACCGGTACCACCGCCAAGCTCCAGAAGAGACTCCAGCGGATCCAGAACGCCTCAGCCAGACTCATCCTCGACATCCCACGAAACAGCCACATCTCTGGACATCTGAGAGACCTGCATTGGCTCCCCGTCAACAAAAGAATCACCTTCCGTCTCCTCATCCACGCACACAAAGCCCTACACGACCAAGGCCCGAGCTACCTCAACAACCGAATCAACTTCTACGCTCCCAAATGCCACCTCCGATCAGCCAGCCACGCCCTCGCCGCCGTCCCCCGCATCCGAAGAGCGACAACAGGAGGAAGGTCCTTCTCCTACCTGGCCGCCAAGACCTGGAACTCCCTCCCTCCCGACCTGCGCCTGACCCAAGACCACCTCTCCTTCAGGAAGAAGCTGAAGACCTGGCTGTTCGAGCAGTAACGGCATCCCCCCCCCCCCCCAGCGCCTTGAGACCCTACGGGTAAGTAGTGCGCTCTATAAATGTCTTTGATTGATTGATTGATATAGCTTGTAATAGAGGGTTCGGGGTAGCTGAGTGGTTGACCCTCTCCCCTTCTCTTTTGTGTGAAATACTGCTTTAAATTATGTCACCCTACTGCCTCTTCCTGGGACTGATAATGATGAAAATGAGGTGGAGCATTCTTTTCTCAATGTTACTAAAGTATGCACCAAGCCGAAATCAGATATACAAGCTGAGCCACTGACTGCATAAGCCGCTCATACATTTCCTTCATGGACTCTCAAACACGAGCCATCCACAAACAAATCAGATTCAGTCTGTACAGTTTCAGGAGTAGTAGAAGCTTTTTTACTCCAGGTAGTATTCTCAGCATAAGTGGATGAGTTGATTGCTCTTACTAGAGAATGCTGCATCTCAGACCAGCAGAGAGTGACCATTTTCACTGATACTCAGTACGGCTTTGGTGTTGTTCATGATATTGGGCAGTTATGGTCCCAGAGGGGTTTCATGACCTCCTCTGGCAAGCCCATTCAGAATGGCAAACAAGTTCAAAAACTCCTTGAAGCATTGCAGATACCGAAACAACAATGGAGGTACCTACAGTCTGAATGAGAAAAAAGGACCCAAGTGGTGTCCAGCAAATGTGCATGCAGACCAGATGTTGATCTTACAAAGAGACAGTATTATGTCATGACAAAAAGAAAGTAGGAGAGGAGAAGTTACAAAGTCTGTTAAGACTGGAAAATAGTACCCATCAGCCCACTCAAAAGCGGAGTATCGTCATCTGGGTGGTAGGAGAAAAAGGTGTCCTTTAGGCTCACCCTCAGCCGGAGTCTAAGGTTGCCTGATCATGGACCCTTCAGGTCGGAGTATCCAACCCACAGACGACAGAATGTGAGAAGACAGGGCAGAAAGAAAAGGTTGCAGTGCAAGAAATGAAGGAAAAGTGCTCCTAATGTTTAAAAATGCCTAATTCAATGACATAAGGTAACTTTATTGGGTTTGACCATCAAATTGGCATGATTAAAAGCAGTAAGCTGATAGCATGAAAAAATAGTTTGCTATCTGTCGTGAGTGTTACTAGGTCGACATGTTTCAGCCTTTAACGGCTTTCTTCAGGACCAAAATGAGCTACCGCAACACATACTTATCGTGTATAACGACCAATGTCCCGTGGATTCAAGGGAAAAAGGTGTATCCTCTCCTGTATATATAGTGTGGGAAACAAAAAGACAAAACATCATGTTAAGAAATATACATAATGTGAATGCACATATCATAAAAAAAGAGACTTTTATGTTCAGCACTCACCCTAAATGCAGGGAGAGAAAACCTCACCTCGCCTGGCGACTGCTCAGGTAAGAAGGAGGCCACGCACTGTAAAAAAGTGCATGAAACAAAGTGGAAGTTAACTATACTTGAAAAAATACTTGTTCCAAACAGCAAAACCAAACAGGCGAATGAATGGGACCGGATCTATAAGAGAGTCCCATAGAAACCAAACTCAAAGAGAGAACCCTCTCTGAACATAAGGGTCGTTGTAAACCAAAAAGGGGTTTTATTAAACCATTGCAAAACTAGGCATTTAGGCGCTGAATACATGCCAGAAAAAAGCGCTGCACAAGCTTTAGCATTAAGAATCTACAAAGGCTCTACAAAGGTAAGTGCAGAGCTCCAAAAACCCTACCTCTCCGTCGTTGCCTCGGGTCTGTTGACTGAGCCGAGGGGGAGGTACCGAACTCTCAAAATGTGAGAATATTTAGAGAAAAGCGGCGGACCTGGGAGAAAACCTCACGTTTACACCCCTGCTATTGGAGGAGAGGCTGAGCCAATCGTGTGCGATGACTGCTGTGTAGACGTGATGGACACAGGTGACGCCTATCTGCCGGCTCTGGTCCTGTAGCGGACCTATGGGAGAGCTCTATGTCAATACATCGCTATTGGTTGACTGGGATGGGCCAATCAAGAAGCGATGTCGGCCGGGTAAACAGGAAGCGCGCGGGTGACGCTTTCTGCACGCAATGCGCTGTGAAAATAGCCGGGGAAAACCACCCACACTGTGTAGCGGAAATTTTAAAGGAGACGGTACTCTAAAAAAGAGAACAAGAAAAGAACATTGGTTGAATCAGTCAGCCAATGGTAGTGTGTCAAAAGACAACCATCGCATGCGATGCAGTGTGGCCCCAGACAGAAAACGAATACGCTTAAATATCTGCAACAAACCCAACCTGACCACTACTGCGGGAGTTATTTAGAATCATCAATGTGTGTCAAACAGTCCCACGAATACCGGGACGAATGTCAATTATACAGTGCATAGCAAACCTAGCACGATAGTGATCAAACCAGCAGACAAGGGGGGAGCCATTGTCGTACAAGATACCACCACATACCGTACTGAGTGTTTGAGACAATTATCCAACACACAATTTTACATCCCTCTTACCACCAATCCCACTGCTAGACTCATGAGTGAGATCAAATATCTAGTGGAAGAAGCCAGTACGGAGGGTTGTATTACTCCACAAGAGGCCAACTTTCTAGTCACCAAATGTCCCACGGTTCCATACTTTTACACTCTCCCGAAGGTTCACAAACCGGCCAGACCACCTCCTGGCCGCCCCATTATTTCGGGCATTGGATCCTTGTTGGAACCTTTATCAACTTTTGTTGATGTCTTTCTGAGTCCAATTGTCAAAACAATGCCTACATATCTACAGGACACTAAAGACATTTTGCGCAAACTACCTGATGTTGCTTTCGACACCAACACAGACATCTTAGCCAGTTTTGATGTCGAATCATTGTACACCTGTATACCGCAATTGGAGACACTAGAGACGGTCAAAACCCTCCTAGAAGACTTTCCAAGGGATAGTGCCACTCCCGTCCAATTTATCATGGAATTGGCTAGGATTGCCATGACTGAAAACTTTTTCGCCTTCGAGGAATCACTGTATTTACAGATCTCGGGGACGTCTATGGGCAGTAAATTCGCACCAAGTCTAGCGAACCTTTATGTCCATTGCTTCGAGACCCAACATGTACTGAATGACACCAATCCACATTTTCATCAATTGAAATTGTGGAAACGATACATAGATGACATCATAGTGGTCTGGAGAGGAGATATACAATCATTACAGTCTTTTCAGGAATGGCTAAATGCACAGAACCCTTACCTCAGGTTCACCTTAGAGTTCAGCAGAACCGAACTTCCTTTTCTGGATTTAACAATTTTTCCACATGAAGGACATTTGGCTAGCTCGTTATACCGCAAACCTATGGCACGTAATTCCCTGCTCAGGTTTGACAGCTTTCACCCCCGTTCCCTGAGGGAGAACCTCCCTTTTGGTCAGTTCCTCAGGGTCCGGAGGAACTGTTCCAACCCGGCTGATTTTCGCGCTAAAGCTGGTGATCTCTCCAAGAAATTGAGAGCACGACACTACCCAAAATCATTGGTACGCAGGAGCCTCAAGCGTGCCGCCAATAACCACCGTGAGGCTCTATTAGAACCTCCAGTGGTTAAACCACCCACTAATCGTATGGTATGTGTCACCACATTTAATACCTCCTCGTCCACCATCCAGAAAATCATCAGACAAAGATGGCGGATTCTTAACAGCTCAGGAGAACATATCCCGGTACCTATGTTTTCCTTTAAGAGAGGAGCAAACCTAAGAGATGCTCTGGTACATACAAGACCCCGGGACATCCCAGCTGAAGCCACTTTCAATCTGTGGAATCTCCCTCCAGTGCGGGGACATCATCCCTGCGGAAATTGTTCAGTTTGTGCCCAAACCAAGAAGACCCTTGAGGTCGACATCGGCACCGACCGCCCATGGATACTGAGGCACCATACCAACTGTAACAGTGACAAAGTCATTTACCAGATCACTTGTCCATGCGGCCTCAAGTATATAGGCATGACGACAAGGAAAGTCAAGGTGCGCATCCAAGAGCATAAAAGCACCATTAGACGCAGCAAACAGGCCACCCGCCTCACAACTCATTTTATTGATCAAAAACATCATCCGGATGAACTGAGTTGGTTGATTTTGGAACAACCCTACATACCCAGCCACATCACTGATATTCCATTGTTCCTCCTTAGGAAAGAGCAAAAGTGGGTTTTCAAACTTCACACTGACTGCGAAGGCCTCAATGACGATATTCCCTGGCTGCAACTTTAAGTCTCTGAACATTTGGATAGATGATGGAGGTCTGCAACCGCCTGTGCACACATTCAGTGTAGATACGCCGCCCATGACTTAAGGGTGATGTCCGCTTTTGGGACACATCCGCTTGACTCTGACAGCCATGAATGACCCACTAGTACTATGACTCACATATGACACTTTTCAGGGGCAAGTACTCCGTACACATGCACGAGTCAAATGATCTCTCGCCAACCTACAGCCGAAGTGTGGTTATATTTAACCATGCTAGGTTTGCTATGCACTGTATAATTGACATTCGTCCCGGTATTCGTGGGACTGTTTGACACACATTGATGATTCTAAATAACTCCCGCAGTAGTGGTCAGGTTGGGTTTGTTGCAGATATTTAAGCGTATTCGTTTTCTGTCTGGGGCCACACTGCATCGCATGCGATGGTTGTCTTTTGACACACTACCATTGGCTGACTGATTCAACCAATGTTCTTTTCTTGTTCTCTTTTTTAGAGTACCGTCTCCTTTAAAATTTCCGCTACACAGTGTGGGTGGTTTTCCCCGGCTATTTTCACAGCGCATTGCGTGCAGAAAGCGTCACCCGCGCGCTTCCTGTTTACCCGGCCGACATCGCTTCTTGATTGGCCCATCCCAGTCAACCAATAGCGATGTATTGACATAGAGCTCTCCCATAGGTCCGCTACAGGACCAGAGCCGGCAGATAGGCGTCACCTGTGTCCATCACGTCTACACAGCAGTCATCGCACACGATTGGCTCAGCCTCTCCTCCAATAGCAGGGGTGTAAACGTGAGGTTTTCTCCCAGGTCCGCCGCTTTTCTCTAAATATTCTCACATTTTGAGAGTTCGGTACCTCCCCCTCGGCTCAGTCAACAGACCCGAGGCAACGACGGAGAGGTAGGGTTTTTGGAGCTCTGCACTTACCTTTGTAGAGCCTTTGTAGATTCTTAATGCTAAAGCTTGTGCAGCGCTTTTTTCTGGCATGTATTCAGCGCCTAAATGCCTAGTTTTGCAATGGTTTAATAAAACCCCTTTTTGGTTTACAACGACCCTTATGTTCAGAGAGGGTTCTCTCTTTGAGTTTGGTTTCTATGGGACTCTCTTATAGATCCGGTCCCATTCATTCGCCTGTTTGGTTTTGCTGTTTGGAACAAGTATTTTTTCAAGTATAGTTAACTTCCACTTTGTTTCATGCACTTTTTTACAGTGCGTGGCCTCCTTCTTACCTGAGCAGTCGCCAGGCGAGGTGAGGTTTTCTCTCCCTGCATTTAGGGTGAGTGCTGAACATAAAAGTCTCTTTTTTTATGATATGTGCATTCACATTATGTATATTTCTTAACATGATGTTTTGTCTTTTTGTTTCCCACACTATATATACAGGAGAGGATACACCTTTTTCCCTTGAATCCACGGGACATTGGTCGTTATACACGATAAGTATGTGTTGCGGTAGCTCATTTTGGTCCTGAAGAAAGCCGTTAAAGGCTGAAACATGTCGACCTAGTAACACTCACGACAGATAGCAAACTATTTTTTCATGCTATCAGCTTACTGCTTTTAATCATGCCAATTTGATGGTCAAACCCAATAAAGTTACCTTATGTCATTGAATTAGGCATTTTTAAACATTAGGAGCACTTTTCCTTCATTTCTTGCACTGCAACCTTTTCTTTCTGCCCTGTCTTCTCACATTCTGTCGTCTGTGGGTTGGATACTCCGACCTGAAGGGTCCATGATCAGGCAACCTTAGACTCCGGCTGAGGGTGAGCCTAAAGGACACCTTTTTCTCCTACCACCCAGATGACGATACTCCGCTTTTGAGTGGGCTGATGGGTACTATTTTCCAGTCTTAACAGACTTTGTAACTTCTCCTCTCCTACTTTCTTTTTGTCATGACATAATACTGTCTCTTTGTAAGATCAACATCTGGTCTGCATGCACATTTGCTGGACACCACTTGGGTCCTTTTTTCTCATTCAGACTGTAGGTACCTCCATTGTTGTTTCGCTATATAAGTTGGGGGACAAGGTACCTAGTGTGTCTATAAACTGTTTCCCCTTGGACCCTCCAAACACTCAGTATATTATTGGCATTGCAGATACCTGCAGAAATTACTGTTGTTAAGTGTGTGGTGCATTGTAAGGTGATGATGATGTAACTGTCAGCAACAGATATGCTGACGAAGTCGCCAGATACTGTGCTTAAAATGCTTGTACCTTTAATAGAGAGTATACAAATGAGGGAACCGACAAGACAAACTATAACCTTTTGTTAACAACAGCTGATGATTGGGAGGAAATCAAGAGGTTGCAGAAAGACGTGTCAGAGGCAGAACATCAGAGTTGGGTCAAAGCAGGATGTGTCAAGATAGATGAGGACGAGATTTGGATTTCAGAAGATGGAGACCAGAGTTGCCTAACAGCCTTTTACCCCCAATGGCCAGACATTATTATGGTCCTTCTCACATGGGAAAGGATGTGATAGACTTAACCAAGTCTACCTAAACAAACGGACTAAGGTTTAGTTTGATGGCTGAGGCATTGTGCCACAGATGTGTTGGGTGACAACAGAATAATGTGGGGAGAAGGACTGCAGTAAAACAGAGTCACATAGGCATCTCAATAAAATCCAACTGCATCCTGTTGAAAGGACCTCCTGACCTCCCTATGTGCAATGGATTGAGGTATGTATTGGTTGTTGTGTGTTTCTTTTCATGATGGGTTAAGGCATATCCCACACGAAGAAACAATAGACTCACAGTAGCAAAGCTTTCATTGAGGAAGTTAACAGCTAGGTTTGGCGTCCCAAAATATTTGGAATCTGACCAAAGTACGCACTTTAAAAATGTAAAGCAGCATACAGCATCCTCTGTATTTCAAGTTGAACAGAGACTACATTGTAGTAACAGAGGAGCTGAGCCTTTGAGTCTGCTGGAAAAGGTCAATGTACTGAAATCCAGGCTTGCAAAAGTGTGTGATTCTACCTCCTTGAAATGGTCTAATGCATTGCAGCTTGTGTCGATGAGTCTCAAGAGCATACCTGATCGAAGGACAGGATAGTCCCCCCATGAGATCATCATAGGTAGGGCAATGAGGCTGCCAGCAGTACCTGCAGATGCGCTTGTGAACATTGAAGGAATCAAGTATCAGATCATCAGTAAAGGATTGGCTGATGTGTCTGATGAGGCACAGAACGCACCACAAGTCGCTACAGCCCAGATTCACCAGGAGCAGTGCCATTATTTCAGTCCCGGTGACTGGATCCTGGTGAAGAAACACATACAAAAGAGATGTCTGGAGCCTCATTGGCATGGGCAATACCAGGTGATCCTAGTCGCCATGACTGGTGTGAAGTGCGGAGGTCTTCGGCGAGCCTGGGCAGCATTCACCCAGTTGCGAACTCTGTGTCCCCTTGGTTATATAACAGCAGCTCTCCCAGAAGCACCAGTGGTGGTAGAGAGGCAATGGGAGCAGGTTAATAAAGGTGTTGGGGACCACCAAGAATCTGAAACAGCACTTGCTTGGCCTGGAGGGCCTGGAGAGTTGGCTGTCAAAGTTGAAAACAAAGGGGCTAGTTCTGTGGTTGTTACTGAGCAAGACTTTAACCCCAACTAAGGGTGTCAGCAGGAGAACATTAGCTGAGAAGGCAGCAGAGAGGTCCCGCAGGCTAAGTAACGCAGAAGGAGAAGGTACTCCTCCCCTTAATAAACTTACGTTGTTGCAAATGACAAAGGGAACGAGTTCTACGGATTATGGAATCATTGTGAAAATTCAACTGAAACTTTGTGAACTTGATCTTCAGTTTGATCCTATGTTTGAACTTCCTCTGTTAGTGAAATTTAGTGACTTGAAATATCTTATTCTGGATGTGACAAAGTTTCCTTTCTTGGATGTGAATGAGTTCCCTGTGCTAGTTGATTAACTGAGACACTTCAAGTTCACTGACAATCAGTACCAAAATGAACGATTGATCATTAGAGACATTTAAATAGACTTTGGAAAGAAGAAAGAAGATTAACAGAATCTTTGTATATAGTTTTGCTGCATATCATTTGAACTCAGGTAGAAACCAATAGAACATTCTCTGTAGTTGCTATGTTCCAACCAACGATTAGATTCGAACAAAGAAATCGTATTAGAATTGGCTTCCATTAGGAGTAGATACATTATAACAGGCATTCTAATAGGTGTTGTGGTCGTATTAATCATGGAGCTTATAGGGTTATATCCAGCTACATACAAGTCAGTAGATGTTAAGCCTACTGTTGTCTATACTACACCACATCCTGCTGATAATAACTTAGATCTGTGCACAGTTTCTTAACCCCCCCACAACTATATCACGAGGAGATTGTGCTTCAAATGCTTATTTTAGATTGCTGTAGAAATATTTTGACAGTATGAATTTGAGAGATTTTTCTGTGTAAACTGAGTTGCCTGCGTCTATTGCAGAGGGTGTACCCTACCATCATATCCCTTTAACAAATGGAATTTCCTGCAGCCTTCTATTGAGCTTATCGTATAGATAATGTAATTTTCAATATTATTTTTTGAACTATGTTTAAGTTTTTTCATAAGTCCCTATTTTCAACCATTTGAATAGGAATCCTTATTTCAAAGGGGCTGAGATTGCAAGCAAGTATTTTTCATCTCTTAAGTCACTGGACACTGCATACCCCCGTAGACATAACTTGACCTGTTCCATGTCAGATGTGGCAAATAGTTTCTTGAATCTCGCGGAAGACAGAGGGAGAGATCCAGAGTACAATTTTGGAAGTGATAAAGATCCTAATAAACAACATATGTGGAATAGTGAAGAAATTGAACATCAGGTGAAGGAAAATGGGCCTGCTTTGGCCTTAGATTGGCAACATAAGGGAAAGCTGTGTATACATGTTGATTAAAGATATAAAGACTCTGATAATATAGACTCATTATTTTTAGGACAAAATGACTATGAACAAATTTTTGAGGCGAGAGTGAAGGGCGACCTTTTCTTGGAAGGAAATGATCCTGTGATTCCTGGAGTGTATTTTTAGTGTGGACAGTATGCATATTTTAAATTGCCCCATGGATAGCATTGCACATGTTATCTTGGTATAGTTTTCCTGACAATTTACCACAAGGAACATTTCAGTGATCCTGTTTGGTAACAAAATCTAGAACTAGGGGTCTATTAGAATAGCGGGTGGATCTACACCGCCTGCCCACCATATTACGATGGCAGGGGGACCCCAGCGGACGTAAAGAGCGTCAGCCATTTTTATGCCCGTAGATGAGTCGACTGGGTGGAAAAGGAGCTCAATATGGTGGCGGTGTCTGCAAGACACCGCCATCCATATTAAAATGGAGGGGAGATCTGCCTTTCTCTGGCGGCGTTGTCGCCATGGAAAGGCGCGTGGATTCTGCAGGTGGGGGCTCGTTGAGGGCAACGGGAGTGTTGGGGGTGCCTATGTAGGGGGGTACCATAGGTACCCCCCTAAATTGGCATGGCCAAGGTGGCAGGCACCGCGCTCCACTGGTGGCCGGTCCCAGCACCGCTAGGGTGGCGGGCCAGACTAAAGTCTGCCCGCCATCCTAATAGAACTCTAGGTGAGGTATTAGTGCAGCCGAAGTGGAAGGAGATATTTTTGGCACTATAATTCCAACTGTAGGAGTGATTCTGAATGATCTGAAAATTAGAAAGCTGTCTACAATAGTGGATAAACTGGCTACTAGTAATACAAAGTCTTTACTGTTTGTTAATACTGAGATGGTTGTGATAAGGTCTATGATTTTACAGAACTGTCTTGTGTTAGTCCTTTTACTAGCAAAGGAGGGCGGAGTCTGTAGGATGCTAAAACTTCAGCAATGTTGTACTTGTATCTCAGGTGAAAGTCAGGATCTGGAGAAGTAAATTCAGAATATATATGGGTTAAAAAAAGTGAAATTGTTAAAAGGGACAGGAGCTTCGGAAGCCAGTGAAAATGGATTGTCTGTTGTAGGTAAACGGTTTGGAAACCTGGGATGTGGAATTTTGAGTGGCATCTTTAAACCCCTTTTGATAATTGCTCTTTGTGCAATATTTCTATTCATAATCTTTAAGGGATACTAGTATGCACAGGGTACAAGGAGAGGGAAGAGAGCCGATGTGGAGTTAGATGAGAGAGTAAATATTGTGATGACATGAAATGTTTAGAAGATTCTAGGCTAAAGACTATAGGGTTGTAGATAGTCTATCTGATAACATCTGACTGTAATCTGTGATGGCTGGATTTGCCATCAGAAGGGGGACTGGAGCAACGTAATTTTGGCTTCACCTTTTCATGTTTACTTAGGCCACATCTATGTGTACGTGCGGCCTTATGTACTTGTGTGATATAACCTTATTAACATAATGTAGTGCACTTGAACAGTTACAGAACTGGCCTCTACTATGTTATCTGGACACTTATATGTGTGTATGTTAACGTTCTCTTTACAGTAATGAGTTGCAGATAGATGTATGTGAGAACTACATCTGTGTGGTTTGAATAATATTGTATTTCTTATATGTTAATGCATTACTTTAAATAATGCTCACCATTTATTTTATAACTCAAAATGTATCCATTCGAACAGTTCTCTACACTTATATTGTTACTGTATATGTATCTGTAATAATGCACTTAACTGTGTATTTAATTGCTTGCCGTACAAAAGGTGACCAAAGGTTTTCGCCATGTTTAATTTTACCATGAATTCTTGCTTTGGATGCAATGTTTCTCTTTCCTCTACAGGTGCAAGTGCATTAGCTCATGGACAATGAAAGGCACATTGTGTGAAAGAGATAGTGAGGCCTCGAAAGAAGTACTGCTTGGTAAAGGATAAGAAGACTTAAAGAAGGAAGGGAGGACTACTTCCCAAGCGGGATAAAGAGACAGGAGGAATTCAAGGATATTTTAATTTTTAGACCAAAGGAAAGAAATCTCAGGTGTAGTTGCCAAGTTTGCTGTTTGAAGATGGGACATAGTTGGACATGTGACCTGGAATTCTCCAAGGTTCTTTTGGTGGGTATAATTAGGAATTGCACTTTAGATGTGTTCAGATTTCCCTTTAGACTCTAGGAGGTACAGACCTCTTAGTGACATCTCTGTTGTGTGGCTTCATTCTATACAATATACTTATACAGATGTTCTGCTATTCTAAGTTCTCAATGATTGACACCTTTTCTCTGCTTCTAGATTTGATAGGGTTTCTCTCACTCCCAGTTAGAATACGGGTTAGTAGGTCTTCTTGGACAACCTCATGTGTAGGCAAGAGGATCGAAACTTTCAATCTGCACATCAGACTGTATTTCTCATTCTGTGTATAGCAGCTACCAAATTCCTCATTTGTTTTCGGTTATTGAGGATCAATTTTATCCATTGCTTTGGATATCCTTTAGTGATTATGTATTTTTATACTATGTTTCTGTGACTATAAATTCAAGCCAAGCTGATATGATTCAATCAATCTATAATTAATCCCATCAATCAACTCTGAGTTTTACTGTGTGGCCAAATGGGTTAGAACGTAATTGGTAAATTTAGTTGATCTTAACTCCTTTTATCGCTCACACACCTTGAACTTTCCAATGCAGGGAGCCATGAAGAAGGAATCCATGTTCTATGCATTTTCATTTGCATACCAACAAAAAAAATGTTGTTTTCAAATGGGAAAAAAATCAGTAACAGTGCTTAATTTACACAGCAACTCAATTTTTGGGGGAGTGGTACTAATTTTTATCACCAGACTTTAATCCTGAACAAAAGGGAAAAAGGCAGAAAAAAAGGAGTGGGTAGAGAAAGATAGGAAACCAGTAACGCAATGAGAAGCGAGAATGAAAAAGAACCTGCAAAAGTGAGATAAAGAGACAGGAAATGAAGGATGCTGGAAGCAAGAGGTATCAGGAGGAATATAGGCTAGGCAGTGGAAGTCCCCAGCAATCCTAGCATTCATTAGCGAAACTGACAAGCTCAAGCAAAATACTTTGGACTTCTGCTTATTTTTTTCACTTTTTACACACAAATTAAGAACTGGTGCGGTCAAAGCTGGGCTTGCCTTCATCAAGATGTCCTATATCCAGGCCTATTACTCATTGACGTGTTGGGAACAGGAGAGAACATGCTGGGAGTCCCACCGACCGAAGAGTGCAAGTCGTAGGTAGCCGCGGTAGTAGGGAGTTCCCCCACTATATTTAGAGAGGGCACTCGGGTTCCTTTGGATAATGAGAACCGAGAGGTGTGGCACCTCTCGGGTTCCTTTGGATAATGGGAACCAAGTGCGCCAACACTGCAGCTGGGTGTTATTAATCCCTCCTTCCAGCTGGAAGCATTCATTCTATCTTAAAGAGAATACCCCTCTGGGCCTCTCTGACAAAGTCTTATCTAAGAAGTAGCAAGGAACTTCACACCATTAACTCTACATTTGCAGATCTTCAGGCGATGTTAAAGTGCG
Organism: Lissotriton vulgaris; assembly: GCF_964263255.1. Taxonomy (NCBI): domain Eukaryota; kingdom Metazoa; phylum Chordata; class Amphibia; order Caudata; family Salamandridae; genus Lissotriton; species Lissotriton vulgaris. Next base: position 1,357,196,727 of record NC_141695.1, read on the forward strand.
TGTGTGCTTTGAAGCTGAAGAAAAGAACACAAATATGTAAGAACAGCAAGTTTGACTATGTAAGAACAGCAAGTTTGACTGTATAAAAAAAATAGTACAACCACATTTTGTTTACTCTGTTACGTGGAACTTGGGATGGATTGCATTTGCAGTGTTTGTTTAAAAATAATGACCCCTTCAGCAATTTCTGAGCTAAACTGCACACCGAAATGTAGAAAACATACAAAGTCAAACAAACCAAAACATGTTGTTTTGCACAACTGTATTTTTACATGGTGGTGTTGTGAAACAGGCCTGCTTAACTTTAAAAGGGAGGACTATTATAAGGCCAAAAATTATTTATCACTTCGTGTGGCTTTACTGTGCTTTCCATATGCTAATTATTCCCCACACTATTTCTCTTAGTACATACCTGTAATAGACGCAGGCGACTTCGCGCGTGACGAAGATGTACCCTCCGTCGCGTTCTCTTTTGATTGTGAATTGAGCCAGGGTGGCGCGAGAGGCGGCAGCCACCACCACAGCGTCGGGGCCCACGGACAGCGGAAGGTCCCCCAGGCCGGCCCGCCAGTCGCTGCCGATCTCGGCGCTCAGCCAATCAGCGTAGGCCGACGCCGACTTGAAGATCTCGTTGGAGACTCGCAGGGCGCAGGTGGGGAAGGAGCGCCACTCTGCCACGCCGAATGGCAGCTTCTGCGCGCGACCATTCAGCAGCCGGTTGGGGCACAGGGTGCACGTCTTGGCCCTGCTTAAGGCACTCTCCAGCGGGGTGATGCGGCCGACGGTCCGGCGCAAGGTGGTAATGTCAAAGCCAGCTCCCGCCAAATCGTGCCCTGGAATGAAATCGGCTCCCTGGCACTCCTGGTAGGTGCCGGTGAAGCACTCAGGATGGACAGCAGGAAGATTGTGCATGAAGAAGCAGTAACTGATTAGTACGATCCAGTGGCGGTCACAGCCCATCGTCGGTCCTTCGGGAGCTTTGTACATTCATCGGTATCTTCCAGTCATTTTAAACTGTAGCTTCAACCTGCAAGAGAAAAAGATGCAGAACGCGTTCAGTCATGTTACATCATATAGCACTGGAGAGACGTAAATGTATCACTCAAATATCAACTTTGAATAGAACGAGGTCGCCCGAGGATGGTTGACTTCTGAAATATATTTAACCTTCTATTTGACTCATCCCTTGACCCACAGAAGCACCCTAGAACTCGAGATGGCTTTATCTGCCATGTTTTCACTGGCCCAGTGGTGTAACAAAACTTGAGGGGGCCCCCCTGCAAAGCACATGGAGGGGGCCCCGGGGGCGCGGCCCACCATCTACCACTTTGCCCTACCATCCAGAAATCTAGCACATTTTGATTTGAAACCTCCGACATTTAAATGAAAGGCCTCTATATTGTCTTTCTCTAACTTCTAATGAGAAAGTGGGAACCACTCTTAACATACAAGCTATGCCATTTGTAACAATACTGTCAAAAGCAGATTATTTAACTGAGGCAGCAGTCAGAACAATGCCAAGGAGGGATCCTATTGTCTCAGGAACTGCCTATGGCTGAAGAACAAAGAACAACTATGAAGGGTCTGAAATAGACATTGACAATACCTTGAAACTTTGAAACACAAACTCAGTATCCTGCGAAAGGCAAGAGAAATAGACTGGTAAATTATATGCATGCCACACACTAGTGACTGTCAAGGGTTGTGCATGATAATAACATGAACTGAGGAAGCAATTTAAATCATAATGTATTTATTAGTAAGCACTGCAAAACAGGCAGGCAAAAAAGGCTGAGGAAGAAAACTGTTTTGATGCTTCAGAACATTGATGCAGATGTAACCCTTTCTTCCTCACCCCTACATGCCACCCAAAACGTTTCCTAGATCCCAGAGACCCCTGCTCCTTCTAGCATTCTCCTGGCCTTCTGCAATGTCCTCCCAGAACAACTCCCACTTTCATTATTAGTAACAAATTACATTTTTAGGGAAAGGCTCTCTGTACGTGCCATCGCATTATCCACGGCACTGGCCTTGTGTACCTGCGGAGTCTCCTTACCTCCTATTTGCCTGCACGGCCTCTTAGATCTAGTGGGACTGGCCTGCTGTTAGTCCCTAAGGTTAAGAAGGCCAGGATGGGTGGTAGGTCCTTCAGGCTTTTGGCGGCCCAGAGCTGGAATAAACTCCCTCTTAACCTTCCGTTGGAGTCATCTGAGATGAAATTTAGGAAGGATCTCAAAACGTATCTGTTCTCACATTAATAGTTACGCTCTTACGTCGTCTTAGGTTTTGTGACTCTGCCTCTCCCACTCATACTGGCGCGGGGACACGCCGATGGGCGTAACCAGGCGCTTCATAAAACTTCTTCTTACTATTATTATTAAAAAGGCTTACCCGGCATTGACTGTTTAGGCTAGGCCAGCAGCATGGCACAGATATGTTAGGACAGCAGCATGGCACAATTTGGTTGGACAGCAGCACGGCACATAATTGGTAGTTCTCAGTTTATTCAGCCCTCAGAATGCCAGCTTCACCAGCTGAGTGTGTTGATGTAGTCTATTGTATCTGCCTTTATCAGCATTAGCATATGAAAACATTCCGAGGCCTGCCAGCCAGGAACAATCTAACTACCTCCACCACATTAAGGGTGGCTACAATGTCTGAGGCTATCCTTGCTGACTCCTGGGTGGGCCCCATCCTGCTGACCCCTGACATTGTGGCGACAGGACCTGCTATCTGCCTTTATCAGCCTTAGGAGATGAAACCATGCTGAGCCCTGCCGGCCAGGAAAAAACTAACTACCTCCACCACATTAAGGGCGGCTACAATGTCTGAGGCTATCCTTGCTGACTCCTGGGGGGGGGGCTTCCTGCTGACCACCATATATTGTGGTGATAGGATCCTCAATCTGCCTTTATAAGCATTAGAAAATGCAAGTACGCTCGATTAGCCCTTGGATCACCCCTTACCACACTAAGGCTACACAAGGGGCAACTGAAAACGGTTGACATGTACTCCCTCCGACCTTTGCTCATTCTTTCCAACCTTTCTTTTATTTCCTTTCTTATTCACTTCTTTCCTACTTCCCTTCCTTCCCTTCTCACTCTCCACTCTTTCCATTTCTTCCCCTCTCTTCCTTCTCCCTCAACCCTTTCTGTAGCTCCATTCTTCTTTTCCTTCTTTGTTCCTTCTCTTCCTCCCTTGCAGTCTTCTTCCTTTGCCCTATCACTCTCTCCCCATCTCCTTGCAAGCTTCCTTCCCCTCCTTCCTTCATTTCTGCTTTACCACATCTCTATATTTCTTCTAGCTTTTCTTCCATACTTACCTTCCACCCTCCATTCTTCTCTCCACCACTCCCTTTTCCTTTCTTCCTCCCTCCCTTCTACTCTCCTAACCGTCGTCCCCCCACCTGTCCTTCCTTCCATTCTGCTCTCTCCTTTCCCCCTTTCTGTCTTTAGGCACCACCACCCCTCTTTTTTGCTCCCACTCTTGTTACGTAGCTGTACACAGCTTCATCTGAAGTGCAGCAGACACCCACTAAGGGTTTATCATAAATCATTTAGCAATGTTTTGTTCTGGTCTCATATGTAATTAACAACTCAATTAATATTTTAATATTACCTTGCTTTATAAACCCTAACATCTGTTAATTCATTTATTGATGCCAGTTGTCAGACTGGCAATGGGGCTCACGTCAGTTTAGAACAAAGATAATTTAAGACAGTAAGTAAAGACAGGTGTAAGACACATCCCTGATAAAAATCAACTGCAATTTAAAGAAATATGACTCTAAACTGCCTGATGCACAGCCAGGCAAAAAGGCAGCGCTACCTAATGATGAATGCATGATATCAATAAGCTACAATGACATCCACACAAGTCTCCAAGGAGCATCATTTAATCATTATAGTCTAATACCTCCTGCCTTGAAGGAACTGCACAGGCTTTCCAATAAACTAAGAATTACATTCAAAGGTAATGTATACAAATCATTTCAAGTATATGGTCCTTTCTATCTCTGTAACGTGACCCCAAATGTAAATCAGGAAACAACCTGAGGTCAAGCAGAACTAGTCCTCCAATAGACCCACATGCAGATGAAAGCGGCATGCGGAAAACAGTGAGAGCTCAGGGGGTGCTTTTTGGAATTCCTTGCACCACATCCTTCAAGTCACCGCCAAACTTTCATCCTCAACAAGGTACTGAAGAAAAAGTAATTCAAAGAAACCTATGACCATGAGCAGACACTATTCAGGATCACCCATCACCCTTTTTATCATAGCGCTCCTCACGGTCCGTTGGCTCACAGTGTAGCTCCCACCAATATCCATCTCAAATATTCACCCCTAACAGTTGCCCACATCAGTCTTTAAGCCGAATGTTTATACTGTGAATTCCATCTCTCTCCTACTCTAAGTGCAAAGTTTACTTAGCAATTGGTTAGGGAAATACAAAAATGATAAAACAAGTACATAACTAGAACACTAAAGGCAAGTGAACAAAGTGTGTAACTTTTCTTGGAACCAAGTAGAAACTCCCCCCTAGCCCCATAAATTTAGGTGTTCCTTCCACATTCCCAATTTGGATATAGATAATTTAAGCCCATGTCAAATTCATGTTCTCCAAATACATCAACGGTTGCTCCCTGCCCATCCCCACACTGGATAGCTATTTATTCCTACCCTTAACATGTGTAAACCCTCTACTAGATGAAGGTTGGGAAAGCGTTCCAAACTTTGCAAATAACTGCACACTGCAGGTTTTCCACTATTTTTCAATTTACCGCAAATTTGCACGCAGCGGATTTTTTTGCTTGGTGATACAATATTGCAGCGTGCGGCGTTCACTTACCGCCATTCAGCGTTTGCCGGGTTGTTTTTCTCGATATTTTGCGAGTGCTGCTCCATTTTGGATCTTGCTGCGGGATCCCGCAGGAGTTTGGCAACGCATCGCCAGAGTTCGCAATTGCGAACATGTAGATGCAGCGGGCAGCAACAATCTGGCACTCGCGAAATTACAAAATTTGCAATTCTGCACAAGAAATCCACCAGCAAGCAGCATAAACCTTCGGAAAATGATGATTTTTATCAGAATAACTCCTCAGGTTGACATTTGCCTGCACTTTTTTGGATTTGAGGCCTTTTTGACTTTCTTTGGATCACTTTTGGATTAGAAATCAACTTTCACAAGTAAGTTTGTTTAGGGCATTACAGTTGCTGTTCTGCAGAAAAACGAGTTTTGCAAAACTGAAAGCACTCAGCAGGTGCAAAAGTTCACTCATCATTAGTAACCATTCCTGTAGTGCTTCCTGAGGGGCCCCTCCAGAGTTCAGTTGCCTACGTTTGTTTGGGGCATTACAGTTGCTGTTCTGCAGAAAAACGAGTTTTGCAAAACTGAAAGCACTCAGCAGGTGCAAAAGTTCAAAGACATCATTAGTAACCGTTCCCTGTAGTACTAGTGCTTCCTGAGGCGCCCCTCCAGAGTTCAGTTGCCTACTTGCAACTATTCTATGACCCTGCTCTGACCCTCACAGCAGGCTCATAGAATAGCTACAAGTAGGCCACAAAGGTCCTGGGGAAAAAAATTGCACTGCAACAGAAAGCAAATTACAGATAAGGAAGCAGGTGCCAGACAGGAAGTTTAAATTCAGTGACACATTAATCAACCCCAAATTAATTCATGTCAGTTGAAGCAGGGCAGGTGTGCTTGCTTTCCCCCCCCATAATCTACAGTGATAATCTACAGTGATGAATCAGAGGGTGGCAGTGATGTACCAGAGGGGCGCATGGGTGAATCAGAGGGTGGCAGTGGTGAAACAGAGGGTGCTGTGACCCTGTGATGATGAACCAGCCGTAGAAAGAACAAAGTCGCGACTGTTGCGAGCCGACAAGTAAGTTCGCAATTGCGAACTGGTACAAAACCCTCGCGAACTGGCAGAAACCCTTGCGAACACAAAAAAAAATCAGCAAATTCGCGAGAATTCGCGGATTTTGCGGATTGCGAGTTCGCAAATACGCAAATCCGCGAACGCCAGATTCGCAAAATTCGCCCATGCTTAGTCTCTGGGATCTATGAAACGTTTTGGGTGGCATGTAGGGTGAGGAAGAAAGGGTTACATCTGCATCAATGTTCTGAAGCATCAAAACAGTTTTCTTCCTCAGCCTTGTTTGCCTGCCTGTTTTGCAGTGTTTACTAATAAATACATTATGATTGAAATTGCTTCCTCAGTTCATGTTATTATCATGCACAACCCTTGACAGTCACTAGTGTGTGGCATGCAGATAATTTACCAGTCTATTTCTCTTGCCTTTCGCAGGATACTGAGTTTGTGTTTCAAAGTTTCAAGGTATTGTCAATGTCTATTTCAGACCCTTCATAGTTGTTCTTTGTTCTTCAGCCATAGGCAGTTCCTGAGACAATAGGATCACTCTTTGGCATTGTTCTGATTGCTGCTTCAGTTAAATAATCTGCTTTTGACAGTATTGTTACAAAAGGCATAGCTTGTATGTTAAGAGTGGTTCCCACTTTCTCATTAGAAGTTAGAGAAAGACAATATAGAGGCATTTCATTTAAATGTTGCAGGTTTCAAATCAAAATGTGCTAGATTTCTGGATGGTAGGGCAAAGTGGTAGATGGTGGGCCGCGCCGCCGGGGGGGGGTTCTCCTTGTGCTTTGCAGGGGGGCCCCCTCAAGTTTCGTTACGCCACTGGGCTTACTTGCACTGCAGCTGTCTCCCTCCGCAGACAGTGAGGGGGCCCCTGGAGGAGCGTGGGGGGCCGGGCCCCCCCCACACCACGGGGGCTGCAGTGCCCTTTGTTACGCCCCTGCACTGGCCTGACCTGATGCATTGTTCCCAAATCCAACCATACAACCCCGGTGGCAGCGGGGGCTGGGGGTGGACTAATATATATAAAATTAGGAGTAATGGCAATGGGGGTGTGGGGAATCACAGCTGTTTTAACGCTTATTCTGTTAGAGCAGGGGTTTCCAACATTTTCTGTAATAAGAGCTACTTAATTTCAATCAAACTCAAAGAGAGATACTAATATTATTAGTGTTGCAATACTGTCCCCATCAGACACGTTTACGTTAGTGGTCACCATATGCAAGATTACTCCATGTTGCCTGCAGTATTGCAAAAAAGGCACTGTCAATTTGAAAAGCCTCTACATGGATAATACCTATCAGCCATAGCTGCAATGCCTCTGGCACCAAGGTAGATACATTTGCAAAACGTCTCTCCAGTGCTATATGATGTATCACTCAAATATCCGCTTAAAATATATTTTAGAAGTCAGCCATTTTTCTCCATTTATATTATCTTATGAGTTCTGGGGAAAAAAACACATTTCATCTTAAATATATGCTCTCAATTTTGATATAGGTGTATTAATTCAACCAAGCAAAAGCTTCAAATTTAGTAGGCTACACACTGGAGAGCTACTTACAGGTAGATGGAGAGCTACCAGTAGCTGATTAGACTGCACAGGTGTGGAAGTGACGAAGCAAGGTCGCCCTGGGTTCGTATACAAGTATTAAAAAGAGTCCTCATGCTAGCTGGTTTGTATGAAAAGGAAGTCGTAACCAGTGTCACTTGTCGCTTAAGGATGAAACAGCTGGAGCAGTGGCCCCCTCATGCCCCTGGGCCCCGGTGCAACTGAACCTGATGCTCCAATGATAACCACGCCCCCTAGAGGTATGCAGATACAGTGGCAGCAGCATCGCCGGTCCGTGCATTTTTTTGATGCATGGACTTTTGGTGTGCCCCAAGAGCTCTCAGCAGCAGGCTTTGCTGAAGGGGGCAGGTAATGTAAAATGTAATGTAATGTAAATTGATACTTGTATAGCGCACTACTCACCCGCAAGGGTCTCAAGGCGCTTGAACGAATACCGCTGTGGAACCCGTCCTGGCTTTCCCTGTGAGGCGTCCACTCCTGGGCACCCCCAGGGTGAAGGCCAGGCATCCTTAGCGTTGTGGGGGCCGTTGTGGAGATTAAGCAAGCTATTGCCCAGAGTTGCAGAGTGGGACTCCATGATTAGAATAGGCACCGAGGCGAGAATTATCAGGTCCGTGGAATTTTGAGCCCAAGACCCGCCGAGGCGAGGAATTGAACCCTGGTCCCGGGCTAAACCTCTGCATCAGGGTCTGCCGCTCTAACCATTAACTCTCAGAGACTACCTGCACTTTTTAAATTTACAAAGAAGCGTACCAGCACCTCTGAAACGTATTCACCAATTGTGAAAGAGGAGTACCTTCCCATCTCACCAAACGGGTAGCCTGAGATAGTATCTGCACTTTGTAATGACATATTTGAGCGTTGGCACGGGCCAGGACTGGTCCAGCTCCAGACTTCCGCCCCACCTCTGCTCAGCCCTCTTCTGTTTCAGTGAACACTGTGCATGGATGTGCCTCGTACTTGAAGAGAATATGGCTCTGTCTAGTTTTTGCGAGCACTGAACCTACTTTGGAGGACAAATATCTATTTTTGAATGGAAATCACGCTATATTTATTAAAATTAAAAATGGGCTTCTAAGCGAAGGACTATTTCGAGAAGGGAATAGTCCTGCCTCCTTAGCAAGGCTGGCATACCACCGTTCACCAGCGGAAAATGGACTTCTACCCATAGGATGGGTGGGACAGGACCAGTGGGCCCCTCAGCCTAGTTGGGCCCCAGCGCCACTGCACCTGCTGCACTGTTGGTAGCTACGCCCCTATAAGGCAGGTAACTGACATGAGAGAAGAAACTCAGAAATCACTTAATAAATGCTTGGAGCTGAGCTATGCTATTTTCCTCTGGCATCACTCTTCTTTCCTTCATGGCATAGGGCAAGAGTGATCCGCAGAGGGCCGAGTTCAGCCGGCATTTACATGACAACCACTTGCTGGGCAAATGAGTTCCATTTAGATTTGTTGTATGCACTATTATCCCACCCTGTAAATCTGGACTGGATCCAGCCGCCCTAGACCTGCGTTGTCGACTCATCTATAGAAGAAGCCCCTGGCCTGGTGGAGAATTATTCCAAAGAATAAGACGGAAAAGGAGGGGGACAGAATGATACAAAAACAGTGACACGAGGAGAAAGCAGGGTTTACGAAGAACTTGCTTAAGTAATACGTGTGGGTAGGTAAGGTGGTGGCAGAAAAAGGCATGAGGTGGAATAAATCTAGACAGCCTTAGTATTCAGCATCCCCGGCATTGTACAACACCTGCAGGCTACTGAGAAAAACAAAATGGATATCCACACTCATTTTTACAAATTAAGCTCTAGACAAGGAAACATAACTTACCCTACTAACAATTACCCGCGCTGGTATTAAAAGAACCTGCTCACACCCTGTCTCTTTCCTCAAATAAGTTTTCCACTGTCGACTGTTCCCGTAGCAAAGTAGTCTGAAGGCCCTGGAACTTCTCGGCCTTTATTCCTCACGTCATCTTACGTATGTACGTCCGTGTCCTTCAACCTGGGATCTTGCCTGGGCCAGGAAGGATCATTTAGCCAATCGCTCTTTATGTACATTAGCCTAGGTTAACCTGTAGACCCGTTCTTTTGAAGCATGTTGACAGCGCCCCTCCCACCGGACTCGGGTGGTAAATAATTAATCAAGTTCTTCTGTTGGTGGAAGCAGCTACCTATGAATGTGTAAGGCCCGCTGCGTGAGGCCCATATGGGGCCTCTGGCCATAGACTTTAGTCTGTCGTAGCAAGGCCACTTAACCAGCGTGTTTTTCTTGGTCTTTTATTTGCTGCTCCAGAGATAACCCGAGAGTTGGACTCCGCACTCCAGACAGGGAAACATTACCGAGGGGGATCCGTGCACTACAAGTTAGACAGGGGACCAATAACGGGGATTCATAGTCATTCTGTCTGGCAGATCTTTGGGAGACGAAAGACAGACAGACCTTTCTTGTGGTTGAGGCCACACTTAACAAATGAGTTCCAGGTTTTTTTTAATACTTAATATGGATAAAAAAATAAAGCCTAATGCATCTATAAATACAAATATAGACCCGTTGTTTATTTTTTCCCCTTAATATTCTAGTTCCCACAAATAGTAATAAAAAAAACTTAAAGTCTAGTATTTTTAATAAACTGTACCATGCACCTAAGGTGCACTTTAGCCTCCATAACAACTAGTAAAAGTTACAGCCCATTTTGTTTCAGCAACCTCAACCTCCAATGTAACTAGGGACCCCCAGATGTATGTGGTAAAAGTATACTATGATTATTACAGACAGCAGCAGAGGTGAAAAACAAATCCAGCAGGAAACTCCCGCAAATTGTGGTGTCATGCGCTACAACAGACAGCAGTCCTGCTGCAAAGAAGTGCAATCATTGACATTTTCAAGGACAGTGCCAAACATAACATCCAACACTAGTCTGGAGCACAACATTAAAAATAGTTTCAAGGGCGTGGCCAAGATGGCGGAGCGGTGGGACACGCTCCTTCGTCTTGCCGCGCTTGCTCAACTAGGCCCTAGTCCACAGCAGCGGATCGGCGATCCGACAGAGGCGAATTCCTGTGGGGAAATCTCCCCCTACAGTTGAGCAACCAGCGAAATGGGCAGCCAGAGATATACATACGAATAGGCAGAGAATGGCTGTGGCATTGTTAACCGCCGGATCAGCGCCAGAGCAGAGAGGAGGCGTGGGCGGCCTTGCTGGCAGAGTAAGCGGGGCCCTTTGAGAGCATACGCAGGGGGGACTGGCGATATCGCACGTGGCACCCGATACCTCCTGGGACGGTGCATTGTGTACCGGGGGATGGTTTCGCTCTCCTGGAGACTGGATTAGAGAGCGGTGTGGGCATGTGTGGGATGGCGGGAACCCCCCCAGGCCTGCAAGACGGCGACCACCCCTGGGCCCTGTTACTGAAGGTGGTAATAGAGAGACCTAGGATTGCGACCCCTGGAAATCAGGCGGTCTTGCAGGTACATCGAGCCTAGCCCACGACAACCCAGCGGGTGAGTGCAGCGAGGAGAGAAGGATTGGCTCGTTGATCCCCAAATAAGCCACTTCAGAGCCCATAACAGATCGCAGCAGCCACATAACATTGGGAACGCATGGCAGAGGCAGGGCCCTGAGAAGGGGAAGGGCGAAGATAACAACGAGAAGGCCAGGGGCGTAGGTGCAAGTGGAGGGAGTGTGAGGCAGGAGACTTGCCCCCTGTACTAGGGAGCAAGGTCACAGGCAGGAGCACCAGTTACGCCCCTACAAGATAGCCACAAGTCCTCTTCGTCACTGAGAGGCTGTCGTCAAGACATCCTGGGACTCCCCTCAAAAGAGAAAAGTGATGGAAGCGGCAAACGGGTGGACTGCGGGCAGGCACGTGCTAAACCCTTGGGGTATTAGAAGGTGCCCTGGAAGGAAATGGTTGCTATCCTTGCTCCCGGGGAGGGGAGGGGAGGGGGGTGTGAAACACAGCACGCCGAAGAGAACGCAAGACCAGACATGGTTACTGGAAGACCAAAAAAGTACAGGTCAGTGAAGGACAGCTCCTAAAAATGCACCACTCGCATTCGGATGGCACCCTAGGAGCCATCAGTAGAATCAGGAGGGTCTGAAGATGCGGAGGGTCCAGTCAGCCGCTCCTTCCTGGAGTCCCTCTTCGCTTCCCTCCGGGAAGATCTTACCACTTGAAAAGAGACTTATCGGCAGACCTCAGAGAGGTGCTCTGCGACATCGACTCAATAGGAGAGAGAGTAAACTCAGAGGATCACGAGTCCACCAGGGCTGAAGAGCTAGAGGGCTTACATCAAGAAGTTATCCATTTGAGAGAACAAGACCTTGACCTCCAGGCGCACACGGAGGACCTTGAAAATCGGACCGGCGTAACATCCGCATCAGTGGCATTGCATCAGGAATGGACGACACTAATATCGAGGCCATGGTGACGGACATCTTTTGTGCGCTCCTGGGGGAGTCAGAGGACATTTGTATCAAATTAGACCACACTCACAGAGTAAATCCCCAGAGGCCAGCCTGGCCTCCCCAGCTGACATCTTTATGTGCGTACATGATTACCAACTCAAAGAGAGAATCCTTTGTGGCACCAGAGATGAGTCCACATTCAAGTACAAGGGCCAGAAACCAACCTTATATCAAGACTTGGCTGCCTCAACTCTGCTGAAATGGAAAGCTTTCTGACCAGTTACTACTCACCTAAGATCAACTGGCATCTCCTATTTGTGGGGCCACCCTTTCCGATTAATCTTCTCCCATAATGACGTGCTCGGACAGCTCCCCTTGGTTGTCGAGGCTTGTAGACTTTTGAATATAGAAGTCCCTTCCTAGGAAGACCTGCAACAAAGTAAACCAAACAGAAGGCGACATAGTGGCCATGGGTGGACTGTGATTAAACCTCCAGCAAGCTTGTCACGTCCTGACCAAGACACCATGGCTACAGAACGACAAGCAGTGTTTGCGACTCTCGCAAAGGACCCTCCCAGTGAATGAATGCGGAGCGAGAGGGAGGGCATAGCAGAGGCGCAGCAAGGACCTCCATATAGTTTCCTATCATAACTTGCAGGGGTTTGGTTTGGGCGGGGGCTGGGCGATACCTTGGCTCCTGCAAGATAATGTTCGTATGCCCGGGAGCCTGTGCTAGTCCCCACTGGGAGGGGCAAGCTCTCGCTGATTCCCGTGGGTGTGATAGGTTTGCCTGAGGTGTTAAATATCGATCTAAAAAAGAGGGGAGCTCAGGGCCCTAATGCAGTGGCAATACAATTATTATCCTGGAACCTGACAGGACTAATCAACAAACTCTCCTGTCCAGATTGGGGATCCTTTGTGGACGAAAACGATGTGCGTCTGTTCCAGGAGACCTGGGCGAGAGAGGAGCAATTCAGGGTGGGTTTTGCTTCCTTCTTTGTCCCGGCAGTCTGGGGAGGTAGAGGCCGTCCTTCGGGAGGCCTTGTAATATGGGTGGGCATCCATCTGGGTTATAAAGCCTCAGTACTCAACACTAATTCAGGAGACATCCAATGTGTGGTTCTTACCTGGCCAAATGCTTATACATTAGTAGTGGTTAACGTCTATTCACGTGCCTTTAGTGAAGGCAGAGAGTCCGGCACTATCAATGATCTTTCCACTTTTATACCTACCATTCCCAAAGACTGATATACAGGGGTAGGGGGCGATCTGAACTGCCATTAGGAGCCTTTAGAGGGCCTCAATGAAGGTGTTCTAATGGCTGAGGATGACCATTGGTCGATACCTATGACCCAAGCTCTGTTTACTAGGGCATGGTCTTCACTAGCCGTACAGGTCACAGCTCTTACTATCTCATTACGTGCTTGTAATGGTCGTACCCCTTCGGACACCCCAGCTAAAGGCACTTACAATAAAATGGGACAGACGTCACACCTCGACTACATCTTATTGGAAACTAGGCTGTGGCCAAAGGTGATTGATTTCACCGTAATCCCCAGAATGGACAGTGACCACAATGCCTTAACTCTAGAAATGGCCCTGCCTAATCTCGGGGTGAGCAGAATTACCATGATGGGTGATGGCGATAACAGCAAACTCACCCTGACAAACAATAGGCGTAGACTCAGATGGTCTAACCTCAGAGAAAACCCAGAGCAGATGGCGAAACTTTATAATCTGGCACTCCTAGTTCTGTCTGAGGTTGCTGCCCTTGTTAACCTGCCATCCTCTGTGGGTTCCTTATCACAGGTCCCCGTGGAGAACCTGGAGCTGGTTACTAGCCTAGCTTAGGTACTGAATCCCAGGGCGACCAAGACAGGCAAGAGGGTCTCCTGCTCCTCCTGGTATAACAAGGCATGCAGGAGGGCCAAATCTGAGTTGTTGATGGCCATTATGGATAATAGAGCAGTAATAAAAGAAAGGAGGGCTTGCGATAAAAGGCGAATCACGAACGCAAAGGCCGAGTGGGACCAGGATAAGTGGGCAAGTTTATCTTCTGCTTTAGATACTAAGGATTATAAAACATTTTGGTCCATTATCAACACAGGTACGGGACAACCAAAAGCAGCACTCAAACCCAATCTAGCGCCACAAATATGGGAAGACCACTTTCGAGCTCTCTATTCTAGCGTGGTCTCCACTGACGAACACACCAACCCTTTTACCTTAGCCCAGTTTATCCCCCAACCAGAGGAGTGCGAGGTCACGGAGGCCGAGGTGTTTCTTGCAATTAACAAACTGGCCACAAATAAAGCACCGGACCTGGATAAACTCCTGGGTGACCTTTTTAAACATCTACCAGAAGTATGGGGCCCGTATCTTGAGGTATTATTTAATGCAATTTTGAGTGGAATTGCTCTCCCCACTACTTGGCTGGGAGCAGAGATAGTTCCTATCTTTAACAAGCATTTACAATGCAATTGGTCTCGCATTATTAAAGTTAGAGCTATTGGCATTGTAAATGGCAATGCCTTTTATTTATGTTTTTGCTTTTAAAACATAAATAAAAGGCATTGCCATTTACAATGCTAATAGCTTAAACTTTCGCAAAAGTGAGACCTATTGCATTCCAAATGCTTGTTTAAAGGACGCCCCAGACACTTCTTCCCCAACCTACCAACCTTCAGCGATAGGACAAAACTGCAAACTTATCTTAGCAAGTCCATACCTGAATACAGCGTGCTTTGAAGAGCAGCACATGCGCTGCTCGGGATCGACCTAAAAAGTCTCTGTTTTAATAGCATTATACAATATGCTCGGGTATACAGGAAAGAGCTGGCAGTGTTGGATAGTTGTCAGGGGCTATTCATTCGTTTTTGTGTTAAGCGGTGCACATGGAACATTGTTTAATGTAATTGATACCTAGTGTTAATTTGTCCTTTTTTTCAGTGACTGTGTGCATGCGTGCGTGTGCATATATGTATGTGTGTGTGCGTGTGTTTATGTGTTTGGGTTTGTTTGTGTGTGTTTGTATGTACGTATGTGTGTATGTATGTACGTATGTGTGTATGTATGTATGTGTGTGTGTGTGTGTGTTTCTCTGCAGATTATAGATTCACATCTCTGCTGGGCAGCCTCTGCCTTTCATCCTTTGATGTCATTCTCCCTCTGACACGTCATTGGTTTCACACGAGTCTCACTGTGGTGAGAGTGCTGCAGGAGAGTATCAGGGGTACTGGGTCTCTGGATGACAGTTTGTGTGGAAGATTCTTTTTACTAGAAAAGTGCTTTAGACCGATGATCCCAGAGCCTGCTCCCTTCCAGTGTGTGGTGAGATTTTTAGGATGTGGGGGCTCTGAAGCGACAAGTTTTATAGCGCTTGGGAGCGCTGTATTCACCTGCCTAGCGCTTGGGAGCGCTTCATTTCCCTGAAGCGCCTGGGAGCGCTTTGTTGCAGGAGGCCAGTGCCCACCCGGCATTGGCCGCGGGATTTGCCTCCTTAGCGCTTGAGAGCGTTGTGTTTGCCGTTGAAGCGCGTGGTGCTCCAAGCCGGTGCCCACCCGGCATTTGCCCCAAATTGCGGCGTATTTCCACTTGTAGCGAGTGTCACCTCGAAAGGAATTCCCATCTTGTGCATCCAGTCCTGGTCTTGCGAGAGCAAAGAGGAGGAGGAAGGAAGCAAACGGGAGAGCGGTTGCTGCAGCGCCTTCGTGCGAAAACCCTTATCAGCGCTTATCGGCAAAGCCAGCAAAATCGGCGGAATCAGATTTGGAGCCCGTTTTGGAGCCGTTCTGGAGCCGTGCGGTGGGGGCCCGCGGTGCTGCGGAGAGCATCGGGACGCCGGAGCACTCGGGGCACGGAGATCGCTGGAGGCTGCATTGGGGCTGAGCCTGCAACTGACCGGGAGGCGAGCAAGGCGCCCATTCAGGCTTAACCGACCAGGAGATTCCAGGAAAGCGAAGCAAGAGCGATAGCTGGAGAGGCAGAAGCAGTGGAGGCTGGTGAGTGAGGAACAGGGAGCAGCGTGGTGGCGAGTTGGGGCCAATGAGGCTAGGGGTCTCTGCTACCACTACCACTACACCCACCCTCAGCCCACATACTGCCCCAGCAGAACATAACTGCCAGACCGCCAGCTTCACCCCTCCCCCTGGGGGTCATTTCTCCTGTCAGCATCCTTAAGGCAGAGCCACGAGGTGCAAGCGTCACACCCCTGTTTCTGGTGGGGGCGAGTGCGAGCAGTGGGAGAGGGAGTATAGCAGGTGCAGGAGGGTTTCCACGACCATCGAAATTACCAAAAACACTGAAAAACCCTTTCCTGGTGGGAATTGCATTACACTATAATCCCCAAGTATGAGGTCAGGACGCGTGCGCACTGGCGTCACACTCACTAATAATTCCAGCAAGCGGAAAAGGAAGCTGAAAACACCCGCTGGCTCCATCGGCGAACCTCATCCCAAAACCAGACCAGCTACTCAAATGCCTGATGGAATACTCGAACTTACCCCAGACACTAAAAGTTTTGGCAACGCAAATAAGTCAGCTTTAGGGGAAAAAGGCCCAAAGATCTTCTCTTTTCAGCCTAAAATAGATACAAAATTCTGTTATCTGAAAAACGCTGGCGACACTCTTCTCTCAGGCCCCACTCCGTCAATTGGCCTTTTGACCCCTCTACAGCCCGTAATCCACTTCGGCAGCAGAGAGGGCGACGGCGCTATACAACAAAGTATTGCGGCGGATGCGACGGGCCTAAACAGCTCGCCCATTCCACCAACAACTGAAAGAACAAATGAACCAACAACCATACAATTTCAATCTCAATCTCTATTAAGCTATGGCACCGATACCGGAATAAACAAATGTATGGAAGAAGGCATGGAATTAATAAAGGAGAAGTATTCAATGACAATGATGGGAGATGATTGGGAATCCACAGAGGAAACAAAAGGGACCCAGAGCCTTGAAGAAAACGCCACTTCAAACACTCCTCTTCCTGAGAGCAAAGCGCTACATAAGGCCGGAAGGGGCAACTGCGTCTTACTAGAATCTCTAAGTATCTATGAGTTGGATAGTAATGAAGAAAAGCTACAGGCAAAGGAAAGACCTCATTTGCCCACCAAAGCAACGGAAATCACAAAAAAGGTAGAGGGCGGATCAGAGCACCTTAATGAAAACCAGTGTCTTGAACATAAAAAACTATCTGTCATATCACCATCTCAATATAATCTCCAGACACTCCAACAAAGTGGACAGAGCAACTCAGATGTGAGCAAAAATTTGGACAATTTACAATGCTTTAAAAAGGAAGAATGGGAGGCCCTCCCAAAAATCCACGTTCAAGATCACTGTAGGAACATCTCCACAGCAGGCTCAAATGTGGAGGCGCAAGAAGACCTGCAAACAAAAACAAACACACAAGGAAGTCCAAAGAACGCACCTGAGAAACAATTGGAAAATACGAACCAGTCGGAGAACGGGAATGCATGGGCAAGCTTATTAAAAACAGTACATCTTTTGGTAGAAGCCCTGCAATATCAGTCCGACAAAATGGACTCCAAATTGACTTTAATGAACACCTTAGCAGTATTCGTGGTTGCAATTGACAGTAAGCTAGGAACACTGAATACCTTTGTACAGAACATTCAAGAATATGCCCTTGCCAACAGCCAAAATTGCGGCTGTAGTCCAATCATAGATAAACTAGCAACTCTGCCAATAATGCTAAACGATCTGTGCGCACAAGTAAAAAAATGTGCGCCCAACTATCGTACTGAGTCATCCATGGAAAAACCCCTAACTAGAACCTACACAGACACGATAACTCACCAACTAGTACTCACAAATGGTGAGAATGACCTCACTACGAATAGACAAACAAAAACTGACAGCAACGTAATATTCGGACAGAACACAAAGAATGAATATAAAGAGATAGAGAATTCAGACGAAGGGAAATGGGAAAACAAACTGAATGCGAAACAAAGACGAGCACAAAAACGCAAAGGCCGCAATCAAAAACAAATCTGCGCAAAAAATGGATTTATGCATTTATTCGGGACTACACCAGTTGAGAGCAAGCCTGATGAAGAAAATTCATCAATACCAGTGATATCTAAAACCAGAGGCCTTTCTACGAGGGAGGCATCAAGTGGTAACCTCATCCTCCGAAATGCAGAAGCAAGAGCGATGGAGCAACCACAAGAGGACCCGGAAATCGAGCCTGCACAACCATCTCTGGAAAGGAATAGCCCCACAAAAGGCAGTAAAAATACTAAAACAGAAAACATGAGGCTAAGCCAGCAGCATGCCCTAAATCAGGAGGGCATACCACATGGAATTGTGCAAAATAAAAATACTAACGGTCCTGCCTCTAGGGGAAGCAATGTGAACTCATGCAACCTAGACACAATACGCACAAACTCAGCGACTATAAAGACGGACCGGAACCTCGACCAAATTAGGACTCATACGGGTACAGAGAAGATATGCACTTGCCAATCTCGAAGCAAGGCCACACCAGATACATCAGCTCCAACCTCTACAAATATAGATCTCTGTAGGGGACAGCACCATGAGGCACCCTTAGAGCACAACCACACCAGTATGGAACTGCATCAGTGAGAAACCGAGAATCAACTGATGAAAGCCAGTAATCATAACCAATTGACAGGAGCAGCTGGGAACCACAGAACAACAGGGGAACATCAGAACTATGCTGCCGCTCAAACAAACATGCAAGAAACGGCCTCCAATGACATAAACTGGCAGGAAACGACAACACTGCTGTTCACACCAGAATACACCTCTAAGGGCAGGTTCGACATCATGAATCGCGGCAACATTCTCCGTTTGCTATTGCACATACCATCCTTGTCTGAAATCACCTCAACCGACCTAGTCTCGATTGAATTTATTAACTGCAAGGATTCTGCATCCGGGGAAAAAACGCGTGCCTCATGGGGTTCATCTATCATTGCACAAAGAATACATAGAGAAAGGAATATATTTAAGAGCTGGGGGATAACTATTACTCCACACATTAAGCTAGGATATCCCGACCCGCTGCGGCCAAAATACACAGTTGAAAACTCTGCACCAGTTGGCAGGCCCATCACCTCGGTACTGAAAGGAGCCAGGGTGCAAAGGACAACAAATTGAGAAGGCTCCCTGGCAGAAAACGAAAGCCATCAAGACCCCACAACAACATCCATCACTGACATAAGATGGTTCTCAAGAACAATAAACAACAGGAAAAATGACTGACGACTTAGAGGGACAAAAAATAGACCAAATATAAGGGGGTCTCTACGGATATGCTCATGGAACGTGAATGGCCTGGCAAGTAAACTGTTGGATGCAGATTTCATCAATTACATCAGGGCCTTTGACATAGTGGCTCTACAAGAGACTTGGTTGAGCGAACCTCCACAATTGCAAGGATTTTTGCGCTTCTACACAAGAGCACTAGGTGAGGCAAAGCACGGCCATCTACAGGGTGGCCTGTCCATATATGTCGCATGTGGACTCAACTTTATTGTCCGAGACCTAGGCTCTCCTTCACCTGCAGTCCTTGCTGTAAATTTAAGCTCTCCAGGCGTAACACGAGCAACGGATTTTAACATCACAATAATCAACGCCTATATCCAACCCAAACGGAAAGGCAAATTAATAAAAGAATTGTGCAAGCTGGTAGAAACTTACGTTTCAGAAGGACCATCAGTGGAGCTCATTCTCACGGGAGATCTAAACCTAAATCTAATGGGGTCCTCCGCTGATGCCGACACGCTCATACAAAACACAATCTGGAACATTCCAGCGCAAGGGGAGCCACTCTCGAGCAAACAAACAAAAGCGGGACGTTTGGCTTTTTGAGGAATTGGAACACTTGCACTTAAGAGCATTAAACGGCAGAACAAGAGGAGATAATCCCCCTGTGGCAACATATTACTCATATAGAACAAACACTATACTAGACTATACCTTTGTCTCCCTTGAGTTGTTCCATAAAGTCATCTTATTTCGTTTAGGGGACAAAGGGGACAGCGACCACCAGCCACAAGAATTTGAGCTTAGAACAACAGTCCACATGTTCGAGGAAAGCCGGACTGCACAGGGAGCATGTGACACTATTAATCTCAAGAGGATCAAGTTTGGGCCAGCCATACATTGCAGAATGGCGGGAATTGCAAAGGATCACTTCGAATCGAGAGCCGGATCAGACGAGGTCAAAAAGTGGGAAAGTTTCACTGATACAATGGCAGCCTACACATCGAAAATTAAACCAAATATCCAACAACGAATCAGAGGTCCGGAATCGATATCACAATCGGCACTGAAAGAAATCAAGGCCACAAAGAGAGCCATCTATCGCACTCTGAGAGAGCTACGGTGGAACTCTCAAGACACAACATCACTAAATTCACTGCGAAAGCAAAAGGCTCTGTTGAAAAAACAAAAAAAGGATGCAAAAAGGGACAAAGAGAACTCCTTGTGGGCCAAATTACACACTGACATTAAGCAAAACAACAGCGCTAACTTCTGGAGAACCATAAATAAATTTGTTCATCCTAATAATGAGGGAATCAACTCCAATATCTCGGAGGCAGTCTGGACAAAATATCTAGGGTCTCATTTCCAAGAAGACACAGAGTCCACAATGATTGGGGAAAACCACCCTGGCGCTTTGAAAGGTTTTAAAATCAGTGCCGCATATGCAGGGACCAACCAGACCATACAAGGCAAAATTGAAAATGACACTTTATCTGTTGACTCACCAACCAGTCGAATTACGATCATAAAAAGGCAAATAGGTAAGGGAAGGAGGGAAGGGGCCCCAGGCCCAAACGGCATACCACCTGCGCTATACAAGCAAGAAACATCATTCTGGGCTGAAGCACTAGAACCACTGTTTTGGGAAATCAGGATGACAAATATCCTGCCGGAATCATGGAGAGGATCCATCATTGCGCCAATTCATAAGTCAGGGGATAGGTCAGAGCCTCAGAACTATCGGCTAGTCGCATTACTGGACAATGAGGCAAAATTTTTTGCCGGAATGCTCCTGGAAGAGCTCCAGACCTGGGCAGAAGCAAAATCTATCATCCCGCTGAACCAGACTGGCTTTGCAAAGAACGTGGGGACGACCACAAATATAATACCGATGTCAACGCTCTTCGACAAGGTGGAAACGACTGGGAGCTCCTTGCATTTGTGCTTTATAGATTATAAAGCAGCTTTAGATCATGTAAAACGAAACAGACTATGGACCAAATTACATAACTGGGGACTCCCCCAACCCCTCCTAAACCTCCTGATAAACCTACATACTAACGCCTGGGTACAGATCAAGCTGGGTGACGGAACACACTTGTCGCGACGCATTCCAACGGACAAAGGGCTTAAACAAGGCTGCGTACTGGCTCCCACACTCTTCAACCTGTTTGTAGCTGACCTTGTACCAATATTAAACACCTGCAACTCGCATGCCCCAAAATTGGGAGACATCTTAGTGCCATGTCTCCTATATGCAGACGATATAGTCTTGATCAGTAAAACAAGAGTAGGCCTCCAACATCTTTTGAATGCCACACAAGACTTCTCAAAAGAAAACGGTCTAACGAAAAATCTTGACAAAACAAAAACCATCACCGTGAGCAAAAAAAGGGAAAAACCCTCAGTATGGTTTTGGGGCAACACCCGAATAGAGAGCACAGCGGAATATAAATACCTGGGTGTAAAAATCGACAAAAGAGGTCAATTCCTTGCACAAAGAACAGCATTAGGCATAAAGGAATCGCTCTGGCAAACTCCCTAAAATCTTTGAATTCCAAATTAACCGGCCCGTCCATTGTCGAGGTGATTCGTGCCAAGTTACTGCCAAAAATAACTTATGGTAGCGAAGCCCAGAGAGGAAGAGATGCCAAACTACTGGACTCCACAGTTACAAGCAACTTTAGGATTATATTTGGGTTACCCAAATATACTTCCCCTTCGCAAATAAGGCTTGAGTTTGGCATCCAGAAGCAGTCTCTTGCTAGACATGGGGCTTACATCATAACGTGGGATAAAATACGTAAAGCCGCCCCAGGGACGCTTAACGCACAGTTATGGAAAGAGATAAGTAGACATACTTCATCACCTGCAGCGAGATACCTTAAAGAAGGATTACAAGAATTGGGACTGAACCAACTGTGAGAAACTCCCACCAGCTCTGGCGTAGTTAAGAAACTAGTCTGGAAATCAGTCAAATATCTATCATGGCTGGAGGACAAAGCTTCACTCGCCGAAAGGTCTCACGGCTGGATGACTTTGAACACATACTGTCAGCAAACGGCCCAGAAGTATTTCAACATGGGTTATGCCAAGCACACAAAAATTAGCTTTATGAGGTTCAGATTGGGCTTGTTACCAGGCTCTCAGCACTCTCCACCCTGGCTGAAGGAGAAGGTGGACCCTAGGTGTCACCTTTGCGGGACAGCATCGGAAGATCTACTGCATCTATTATGCTCCTGCAAACAACTTTCACAAGAACGGCTACAAATATTGAAAGCAAAATTCAATCAGCGTGGAATTAGGACTAGGAGGCAGGCAGTTCTGGCTTGCCTTGCCCCAAGTGACCCTCAACTAAACTGTGCTTTGGTAAAATTTCTGACAGCATGCCAAAAGAAATTACCGGAAATCAAATCATTGGCTGTAATCTAACTTTTACATTTTTTAAATTAATCAGTGCAATTACAAACAAAGTACCATACCCATGAATTATTGTGGGGGAAATAACGGGACATGCACTCCTGGTTACAATGTGCCTGAATAAGTGATTTTTAACATTTGAATTTTATTGTACAGTTATCTAACAGAAACCTTTTACCCCTTTATAACTAAGGAGCTTTTATATACATAAAATGGACTGTAATGAAATATTTCTGTGTTGCAATAGTTTTAACAAACTATGCAAATAAAATAAACTTGAACTTGAACCTCGCTTTATAATTAAATTCTGGAGGGAGCCTACCCCTCGTGTGTCCCCCAGCATCACCGCCGCAGCCCGGTACAAACCGAACATCGCCGCCGGCCTGCGACCAGGAAGTCAGGCAGGCCGGGCGGGACAACCGGAAGTAGGAGGGCGGGAGCCTACCCCGCCTCCCACGGAAGAGCTGCGGCTGTTTTGAGCACCGGAGCAGGCAGGAGCCTACCCTGCGCCCCGGTGCACTCACCCTGAGAAGGAGGGAGGAAGAGTCCTGCTGCCGGCGCCTTCCACGAGGCTCCCAGGAGTGAGGGAGAGCCCGTGGTAACCGGCATAGAGGAGCCCTGCAGCTGCCGATGAGAGGAGAGCCGCCGCACCAAGGAAGCCGGTGAGTGGGGCTTCGCCTTGTTTCTGAGCTGCGAGGGCGGGGGGCATGTGTGTGTGCGCGTGCGGCGGAGGGGGCTGTGTATGTGTGTGAGCGTGCGTGTGTGTGTGTGTATGTGTCTTGGAGTCTGTGTGTATGCGTGTGTGTATGCGTGTGTGTGTGTTTAAAAGAGGCCGATGACTGTGGGGCGGGAGGGGGTGTGTGTGAGCGAGTGTCTGTCTGTGTGTGTATATGCGCGCGCATGTGTGCCAACTTCAAGAAATCGGAGGGATGTGCACGGCGTGGGACGGAACGTGCGCGTTCGCGCACCCAAATCCGGCAGAAAAGCTTGTAACACCCTCTTGTCCCTAATTCCCCCAGACGGGCGGCTATACGTCTCCAGCTGGACGCATCCTTCGGATGCTATTCCAGCGAGACCTAAAAAGGGCTCACCTCTGCTCCCATCCAACTATAGACCATAAGTCTCATCGATGTGCCACAGAAGATCTTTGCAAGACTTATGTTGGACTGGTTACAGGACTGGATGGAGGAGTTTGCGATACTCAGCCCTTTTCAGGCCGGGTTTAGAAAGAACACCTCCACCGTGGACCAAATCATTTGTTTAGTGCTCTTGCACAGGAAAACGATGTGTATTGAGGGTGGCAGCCTCTAAATGGTGTTCGTCGACCTCCGCTCTGCATTCGATCTTGTACCCAGGGGCAAACTCTGGAGTGTCCTTTTTGAGCTGGGCGTTCCCATCCATCTCTTTTCAGTCCTGGTGAGGCTCCACGAGGCCAACTGTGCTCAAGTTAGATGCGGGAGGAGTGGCGAACTGACATCTAGATTCCCCGTTGACCGGGGGGTAAGGCAGGGCTGTGTGCTTGCACCAACCCTGTTTTGCCTCTACGTCAACGGGGCAATCGCACACCTGAATGGTGTCCAGAATAATGATGCACCCAAGCTGGCAGGGAATAGGGTGCCGGCGATAATGTTCGCTGACGACACCCTATTGCTCTCCTGAACCCCAATGGTATTACAGCGAATACTGGATGGGTTTGTTGATTTCTGTACTATTCGGGGTTTGAAGATCAATTCAATTAAAACAAAATTCATTATCTTCACCCCGCCTAGAATTACAAGACCTTATCCATCTCTAGGCAGTGCAAGATTGGAAAGGGTAAGCACTTTTGTTTACCTAGGGGTAATGATTAATGAGAGCATGTCGTGGGGCCCACAGCAAATTAAATCCCAATTAAAACTTGCACAACTATCGGGTGGGATCCTCAGACAATCCAATCTGTCAACAATTAAGCCTCTTGGTCCGCCAATGGAGGTTTACAGATCCCAGGCCAGGGGCGCTAGTATGTATGGTGGAGAGCTATGGGGACAATTTGATCAAACACATATCATCAGGGTGGTGAACAACTTTCTGCGGCACTTGTTGGCCCTCCCCCCTAGCACCCCGTTGCTCCCACTAAGATTTGATATGAGGATCACGCCAATTGACGAGGAGCTAGCCCTGAAACCATTAAGGTATTGGCGCAGGTTATGGGCTACGCCAGAGTTGGCCAATTACAGGCTGGAGCTCTGAGAAATACTCAATTGCGCGTGCAGATCCAACTTTCTATGGCTCACTCACATTAAGGAGGAATGCATTAGGTTGGGAATTCCTGTCCTATGGACAGACCCAGAGGAGGGCTATAAACAGATCTCAGGCAACATGCTCACGAAAATATACCGAGCTGAGAACCTAAAAATGGCTCTGAGTAACCCCAATAACGGCTCGAGAATTGCTACCTTCGTGCTGGTCAAAGGTTTTTACTGCTTTGAACGCTTTTTAGATATTATCTACCCTGTTGTAGCTAGAAAATTGTTTGTGCAATGGAGGCATGCTGTTTTACCTCTAAGGACATTCACATGTAACTGGACATTGTCAGCACCGAAAAATTGCCCTTCTTGTGAATATGGCAGTGAGACTGAGATACATGTATTCTTTTTTTGTCCTGCCTACCAAAACAAGAGGAAGTACTGGCTCAAGACGCTCTGCAATAATATTGGCTTCCGGCAGTGTGAGCACGCGCTCAGAGTACTGAAAACTGATACCGCGGGACCAATTTTATTTGCTGTCTCGCACTTTCTGGCTGCTATGTGGCGCATTCGAAGAGTTTTAATGGGCTAAGGTTAACCCTGGCCTGCGTGCCTAATGATCCATTGTGCGTTGTATTCTTCTTTTTTTTAATCAATCAATCTACAATCTCTGTCGCGCTCTTAGGTGTTTTTATCCACTGTTATAAAAACTATTAGAAATGCGACAATTAATTGCTATGAGAATCTTTGGTTGTAAATTATAAATCTGTGCTTTTATGGTATTTTGTACCGAAATAAAGATTTTATGATGAGATCCCCAGAGGCCAGCTTGGCCTCCCCAGCTGACATCTTTATGTGCGTACATGATTACCAACTCAAAGAGAGAATCCTTTGTGGCACCAGAGATGAGTCCACATTCAAGTACAAGGGCCAGAAACCAACCTTATATCAAGACTTGGCTGCCTCAACTCTGCTGAAATGCAAAGCTTTCTGACCAGTTACTACTCACCTAAGATCAACTGGCATCTCCTATTTGTGGGGCCACCCTTTCCGATTAATCTTCTCCCATAATGACGTGCTCTGACAGCTCCCCTTGGTTGTCGAGGCTTGTAGACTTTTGAATATAGAAGTCCCTTCCTAGGAAGACCTGCAACAAAGTAAACCAAACAGAAGGCGACACAGCGGCCATGGGTGGCCAGTGATTAAACTTCCAGAAAGCTTGTCAGGCCCTGACCAAAACACCATGGCTACAGAACGACAAGCAGTGTTAGCGACTCTCGCAAAGGACCCTCCCAGTGAATGAATGCGGAGCGAGAGGGAGGTCATAGCAGAGACGCAGCAAGGACCACCGTATAGTTTCCTATCATAACTTGCAGGGGTTTGGTTTGGGTGGGGGCTGGGAGATACTAGACACTAGTATCTGTTCACTGTTTGTTCCCTTTGAGCTTCACTCCGGACAATGGTTTACACCATAAGGTTGACTTTTGCCATGTAAGTTTAAATGTTGGGGGTTTCTTTCTTTTTAGTTGGCTCTTTCTCCTGGCCTCCATAAATCCATTGTAACAGCTGCTGGCGCTGCCTCCTACTTGGTTGGCCATTTGGCCTCTCCGGGTGTACTTGTGAAGGGTAGGCTCATGGGGGAATGGTTGCCCCTTATCTAGCTTTAGAGACACATTACATAATGACGACGGCCAACATCAAAATACTTACATTAAATGTAAAGGGGTTGAATAACCCAATCAAGCGCAGGGCAGTGTTATCATATTTAGAGCAATCTGGAGCCCAAATAAGTCTCCTATAGGAGACCCATCTCATGACCAAGGACATGCACAGACTTAGTTAGAGGGCTTTCCCGTAACAATATTTTTCCTCACATACCACCAAATCGACTGGGGTCGCAATTCTCATCTTGCGCACATTCAGGGGTAAAGTGGGTGCGAAGCGAGCCGAAATCAAAGGGAGATTTCTGGCCTACTCATTCACTACTGACAGCCACTCCTACACTATTGGTTCCACATATGCACAGAATGAGGTCCAGGAGACACTCCTGAAACGGGCGGTGATGGATCTAACAACCTCACCAGATCGTCAACTTATAATGGGATGAGACATAAATATGGTCTTTGATAATCAGCTAGACCGGGTTTTGCAGCAATATGGGCAAGCAGGTGCACTTAAACAGGCTGGGAGGAAGTGGCTGAGGGACCTGGGGTTGGTCGATTTTTGGCGTACATTACGTCCACAATCCACTGACAACACATTTTACTCCCACGCACATAAAACATATGCCAGGATTGATTCCTTTATAGGGTCCTGCTCGCTGCTTCAAAACATAAAAGCATCAGACATTGTACCTCACTCCCACTCCGATCACACTGTGCTGACCCTCTGGGTGGCACTTACCTCCCCAGGCAGACCAGCATATACATGGAGACTGGCCAAAACACTTCTCCACTGCCCGGAGGTGATAAAACGCCTTAATGCTGCATTAAAAGAATTCCTGTCCCTCAATGATACCTCTGACATCTCCACCGTTACACTTTGGGAGATGCTTAAAGCATTTGCTAGGGGGGAATTTCTTGCTACTTCTGCAGTGGATAATAAACTTAGGAGGGACAGAAGGGGAGACCTTACAAAGCAGGTGCAGAAGCTGGAGCGCATCCATAAGAGGACGGGGGCCCCTCGGGTGTGTCGAAAATTAGAAATGGTACGCCGGCAATTGGGCGGTCTAGATCTGGATAAGGCAGAACACGCTGCCCTTCGGTTACACCATTCCGGTTACGAAGGAGGAGATAGGTGCAGGGACCTACTGGTGAATAAACTTTGCGTCCAGCTCCAAGTGTCTTCTTTCCACATGATGAGACAGGTGGCGAATGTTTTACTAACTCAGACATAACGCAAGCTTACGAGACTTCTACACAAAACTATACACAGTCCAACACCTTTCGAAACCAAATTCCCTAGCTTACATCCAGGGGGCCTCTCTATCAAAATTGACAGCAGTTCAGGTAGATAGTCTTGACAGCTCAATCTGCATAGAGAAGGTGGTATTGGCAATTGCTTGCCTTAAGCTTAAGTCCCCCGGCTACGATGGCTTCTCCGCTATCTTTTATAAGACATTCTGTACTACCTTGGCACCTGTTCTCACTAGGCTCTTCAATGAAATGAAATGAAAATTGCACTTGTATAGCGCATAGCTACCCGGAGGCCTCGCAGCGCTTGTCTCGGAGAGATATGTGAAGTCTCCGATATCCCCCTTATGATGATAATGGCCTCAATTGTGGCGATTCCAAAGCCTGGGAAAGATGCCCGGCAGTGCACCTCTTACAGGCCGATACCTCTTCTGAATATTGACCTGAAGCTTTTCACGGGGATACTAGCGGCAAGGCTGGTACCTATGATGCCGGGGATGGTGGACCTGGACCAGTCGGGCTTTGGGGTCACTATACAGTGCAGTGATAATACGATGATGATATTGGTCGATGTTCAGAAGGCATTCGACTGAGTACACTAGAAGTACCTAGAGGCTACTCTTGCGCAGTTTGGGGTGGGCGACCGATTTTGTAAATGGATTTTTAGCGGTTACAGTTGTTTCATGGCCATTTTCCGGGTGAGCGGCTATTCTTCTGATCCCTTCCCAATAACCCGGAGACAAGGCAGGGCTGTCTACTCTCCCTGCTCCTATTCGCACTCTATATGGAACCCATGGCCCAGAGGGTGCGGGAGAGCCCATCAATCTCGGGAGTCCGCTTCGGGTGGGGGTGAGGGGGTTACTCATACTATCAGTTTATACGTGGACGATGTGGCTGTCACGCTGGAGGACCCTCGTACTTCTGTTTCTGAATTTTTCGCTGAACTTGGGAAATTTGCGGAGGCCTCGGGTTTCCGTGTTAACGTTGCAAAATCGCAGACCCTAGAGGTTTCCCTACAGCCCCATACCAAAGAGGCTCTCATACACTCAGTCCCACTCAATTGGGAGACGGAGTCGATCCTGTATATGAGGATCAAGTTGACAACTTCCACACGCGCTACAGCCACCCTAAATTATCAGTCTCTCTACTCCCAGATCCGTAAAGATTGTTTTTCAGATTGCCACATGTGAGTATTTCTTTTTTTAAATCATTCAATTTTAAATTTCTGTTTTTCATCCACTGATCCACGGCTGTGAGGAAAACTGAATGTTTGTGAGTTTCCAATGTGTTAGGGGCTCCCAATGTGTTAGGGGCTCTCCAGTTAAGAAATATTTGTGTGTCATCTGCATAATTATAGCATGTGAGGTGAAAATCATTGATCAGTGCCAGTAATGACTTCATGTAGATGTTGGAAAGCATGGATGAGATGATAGAGCTTTGAAGCACCCTGCTTTTGTGAAGTTTGGTTTGGATGAGAAAGGGGTGGTATGGATGACATTTGTTCTGTTTTGAAGATAGAAGGGAGCTGCTCTCAACTGGATCACATCCTATGTTGGCTTTGTAGAGTTTTTGTATTTGACACAGTTGACCATGACACTCTAAGGCAGCAGAGAGGTCCGAGAGAAGTAGTCCAGCAACCCTGTTCTTGTCAACTGCATTCTTAGGGTCATCCCAGATGACAATGAGGGAAGGTTCTGTTCCTCTTCCTGCATGGAATCCTGTTTGGATGTTTGAAAGCATGGAATTATCTTCAATGAATTGTGACATCTGGACGAATGCTGCTCTTTCTACCAGTTTACCCAGGAAAAGTCCATTTGTTTTTGGTCTGTAGTTGTACCTACTTTCAGCTGGGAGGGACATGTGTTAGACGTGGCAGCTTTTGGCGCGTTTCCCCTGATGATTTGCTTTCTGACCTCCCGGTTTTGACTCTGTTTTTGCTGGTTTAGTGTCTCTGCGCACTTTCTCTCTGCTGTTGAGTGTTAAAGTGCAAGTGGTCCTGTTGTAAATTATGTTATGGATTGGTGTTACATGATTGGCATATTTGATTTACGGGTGAGGCCCTAGTAAAGTGCACCGAGAGTGCCAGGGCTAGTAAATCAAATCTTACTAGTGGGCTTGCAGCACGCATTGCGCCACCCACAGATTTAGCCCTGAAAAGGTAACTCAGACCTGCCACTGCAGAGTCTGCACGCAGTTTGTAACTGCCATGTCAACCCAGCAAGTACACCCACTTGACAGCCCCCAACCTTTCCTTTTTCTACATGTCAATCACCCCTAAGGTAGGCCCAAGGTACCCCTGCGGGCAGTGTGCTGTGTGTGTTAAAGATAGGACATTTACTGATGTGTGTGACATGTCCTGGTGGTGAATTACAGTGTATTTCATTTCTCACTGTTGCAAGGCTACCTGTTCCCATAGGACAGAATGGGGAGTTTGTTTATAACATCTTATAAACATAACTGGCCCTGGGAACAAGGTAGAGAAATAAAGTTTAGTATACCTGAATTCAGAATCTAAAGATGCATCTTTTAGTAAATTAGATTTTTACATTCGGTGTTTGAAATTACCACTTTCAGAAAGTAGGTATTTTCTTGCTTGGCCACTCTGTGTGCCTCTGCTCGGGTTTGGACTGACTGTCTGGCTTTGGGATGACAGGGGCTGGAGGGGGCAGGGGCACCAGAGAGCCTGATGGGTCAGGGCTGGATTTAGAGTATTGGGAGGAGATTTCCTTGTACCTGAATGGACCTGGTCTGCCTTGCATAATGCCATCTCTACCCCCTGCCAGGAAGCTGCACCAGTGCAGACAGAACTGGTTTGGGCTGGGTACAGACGCTCTCTGCCTTCAGAGAACAAAGGATTTGGTGGTATAAATATTGGGGCCCTGACCCCAGAACTTTAGAACTCTTTTAGACCAAGAAGACTGCCAAGAAGAGCTGGAGAAGCTGGGAGGAGGGACTACCACTTCGCTGTGTGCTTTGCTGTGTTGGCCTGCAGTGGCTGCTTGTCTCTTGGGCAGTGAAAGGACTGGACTTGAACTTACTGCAATCTATCTTTGTGAGTTTCTCCAAGGGCTTGAGGTAGAGCTTGCCCCCTGTTCAAGAAGTCTCAGGAATATCAAAGACTTAAAGTTCTTCTGCCTTCAGCATTGGGAACTTAGTGTTTTAAAGTTCTTCTGCCTTCAGCATTGGGAACTTAGTGTTTTGTACTGCAACAGAAGAAAAAGCAACCCGACGCAGTCTACGACGCTGCTGCCGACTCCGTGTCCTGAAGGCACTGCAGAGGGCACTGCAGAGGGCACCGCCGCAACACCGCACCGCAATCCTGGTCTCAACGATGGCGCCTGCTGACACCGCCACCGAGCGCTGTTTGCACCGCGACCTGTGGGCACAACATTCTGCACAGCCTCGCTTCACATTGTCACCACGGTATCCTCGATAACACCGTTTCATGCCAACATCGATGCCGCTGCTTGCACTGTGGTTCGAGGGCACCACTCCTAAGTTACACCATGCACCGCCCTCATCATGCACCGCAGCCTTGGCATGCCGGCGCCATTGACTTCAGTTCGTCAGCCGACGATAGCGCTTCTGCAACCATGATGCCGCTGCTTGCACCATGACCTGCCAGCACCATGACGAGCACCACATCACTTCGCAGCACAGCCCGGGTCTCACCAACGCCTCTGGACGACCGTCTCGAACTATTGCCTGCACCGTGACCTGAGGGCTCAGAACGCTGCGCCACTGCACTTTACACTACAACGCCCTACCCCTGTTGACGCCAGCGCTCCAGACTTCAACCACGAGGAGTTCAATCTGCAACGCTTGTGACTTCAAGTGCCTGACGACTCCTGCATCGACTTCCGGAACTGACGACTGTGGACGCCGTGCTAACGGAGCTCAACGAGAGGTCGCTGACACCCAGCATTTCTAAAAGTACTGTTTTGCGGGTCTTCCCGACCCCATAGCTGGCCTGTGACGCCGCGGTCAGCCAGAACTGTTTGGAATTTGTTGTTCACGATGCAGTGATAGTCCCGGACAGAGATATCGACATCAAGGAACTTTATTTCAAGTTTATTTTGATAACTGAAGATCTCCAAGTACTGTATTGTGGATTTATATCATTTTTGGTCTTGTCTTAAGTGTATAAAAATATTGGATATTTTTCTAAACTGGTGTGGTGTCCTTTTGTAGTGCTTTCACTGTATTACTGATGGTTATGTGCAAATGCTTTACTCACTGCCTCTAAGATAAGCGTGACCGCTCGTGCCAAGCTACCAAGGGGGTAAGCAGGGGTTGATTTAGGAGTGTAACTCCCTTATCCTGACTAGGAAGAAGGGTCCCTACTTGGACAAAGGTGCAAGCCCTTGCCAACTAGAAACCCCCAATTATATCAGGGTGTGTATTTTTTGTGTAGCCAGGAGGATGGAAGTGGGTATACGTTTCTATTTTGTCATGTAAAGTATTCTGATGTAGTGTGTGTGTGAGATTTTGTTGTGCTGGTATGTGTTATGTTTTGATTTTGAGTAATGAGATGTGATGATTATGTAGTTGTTTTCTGAGGTATTTGTATGTAAAGTATTGTTGGTGAGTGGAAGGTGAATGATAAATGGGGTGGTGCTGTGTTTTCAAAATGAGCGTCTGTGGTATGTGAGAGGGGATGGATAAGAGTTGTGTTTGTGTTACATATGATTCCTGGAAGAGGCAATATGTGTGATAGAGTGAAATGTAAGGGTTGCGTTTTTTTTCTCGTAAAAAGAGGAGTAGGATGTTAGCAGATTAAATAATGGAAGGTTGAGTATAGGTTTGGTGGCTGTAGGAAAGTAGGATCCAATGCTGTTTTTGACTAGTCTGACGGGGTCCTGATTAGCAGGATTCCAATTTTCTGCTTTCTCTTTAAACTGTTGTGTACAGTACTTAGGTACACCCCAGATTGGATACTGGGGTACCCTTGTCAGTTCCTTGTATATGGTACCCATGCATTCAGGGCATAGGTACCCCAGAGGTCTCCCGTTGGCTGAAGCATGTATTATGCAACCCATGAGAGACCATTCAAAATGGAACTACAGGGGCTAGCCAACCACCGAGCATAATGGCCACTTCTTGAGGTGGCTCTGTCCGAGCGCGCCCGTACAAGTGAATATCCGTGTTAGACCTGGCATCTTTGGCGTGGTTTCCCCCTATATTTTTGCCTCTACCTCCTGTATTTTATATGCTGTTCTGGATTTCGTTTTTCCTGGTTTAGATGCTTTGGACACTCTGCCACTGCTGATCAGTGCCAGAGTGTAAGTACTCCCAATGTAAATTGCTATGCTGATTGGATATACATGTTTGGCATATTTGTGTCACCATGAAGTCCCTAGTAAAGTGCACAGGGTGTGCCAGGGCTGGTGATGACAAATTCTACTAGTGGGCCTGCGGCACTGATTGTGCCACCCACAGGAGTAGCTCTAAAATGGTGTCACAGGCCTGCCACTGCAGTGCCTATGGGCAGTTTCGAAACTGCCATGTCCTCCTGGTCAGTGTCCCCACTGACCAGGCCTAACCCTTCCATTTTTGTTCACATCAGTCACCCCTATGGAAGGCCCAAGGTACCCCCCTGGGCAGGGTGCAGTGTATGTGAAAGGTAGAGCATGTACTAGTGCAGGTGACATGCTCTGGTAGTGAATTACAGCCATTTTCGTTTTTCACTATTGTAAGGCTATCTTGCTCCATTGGTTAACATGGGGGATTCTGGCTACAGTGGCTTCCAGCATTTCTTCCCATAGGAACAAGATTGGACATAAGTATCTAGTATCCCTGAACTCAGAATTTGATAACACATCGTTTAGGAAAGGTTGTTTTTAAATCGTGTGTTTGAGAACAGCACTTTTAGAAAGTTGCTGTTCTCTTGTCTGACCCTTCTGTGTGCCTTGGCCTGTTTGTGTATTGACTGCCTGGTTTGTGAGTGACAGGGGCTGGGGATTCCCCAGGAGGCTGGCTGAGTCAGCCCTAGGCTTAATGACAGCATTTGCAACCTGAATGGTGGGAGGAGAAGGCACCTGGGCCTGAATAGGGCTGTGCCTGCCTGCCACAATGCTGGCTCCACCTCCTGCTGGGCGGCTGATGACCCTGCCCCTCACTCTGAAAGGAAAGAAGCAGCCAGCAAAACAAAGTACTCAGGATCCACCCAGAACTGGTTCAGACAAGGCTCAGGGCCCACATGCACTAAGAGAACAAAGACTTTAGGGGTATAAGTACAGGACCCCTGACAACAGAAAATTAGATCATCCTGGAATCAAGAAGGAACCTCTGCCAAGGAGAAAGCTGACTCTGAAGAAGGAAGACTGTCCTGTTGTTGCTCTGCTGGACTGACCTGCTGTTGCTTTGCTGCCAAGGAAAGGGGAAAGACTTTGCTGTGTGCTGTGTCCCCTGTCTTGAAGGAATCTCCAAGGGCCTGAGAAGAGCTGGCTCCCTGTTCTGAAGTCCCAGGAACAAAGGGACTTCACCCCAACTTCCCTGAACTCTGTTGAGAGAGTTCTGTCCTTCCTAGAGGGCTTGATCCAGTTGTGGGGCCTCTGGAAGTTGTACCTGTGCTGGGAAGCTTGAAACTAAACTTGAGAGACTTTTGCATCTAAAAAGTGTTGCATCGCTCGCTTGCGGAGCGCATCCCCAACAGTGCGAGAAGTTTCCCGCCGCTACGAAGGTCGAGATCGTCGCAGCGCCTGACGCCGCTGCCAGAGCCATTGCATCCTTCGTTTGCGGGACGCACCCGATCGGTGCGGGACGCCGAACATTGCTGCGAGTGTCGACGCAGAGCCTGTCGTCACTGGGTGAGATCGCCGGACCGCATCACGTCACTGCGAGCATCGTCGCAGAACCATCGCATCGAGGAGCTGCGAGAGAGAGGATCATCATTGGACCACGCATCGTCGCCCGGAAATCGTCGTAGCCCCTACGAGATCGTTGCATCGTGCCTTTGCGAGACCAAATTTCCTACGGAACCTACGCACCGGAATCCATACAAGTGGCCTTCCTCCCCATACAGACCGGATTCGTCGCAACACGCCCGCTGCTGCAGCGGGGCTGTCGCATCGCCTCCCCAGGGTCTCAGGAGCAACGCATCGCTTGTTTTCCACCGCACCAGCTTCTGCGTTTGGAACTTTGTTGCATCTAAAAGGTACTGTGAGTGAATGTGGCGCAACTGTGAACTTTTCACGCATCTGTGGATTATTTTATCGCAACTTAAAGAACTTTGATTACAACCTTAGGAACTCTTTTGAAACCATATTCTTGAACTGTGTATGTTGGATTTTTTTTTGTCGTTTTGGTCCTGTGTAGTTTAGAATAAATATCTTTATTTTCCTAAACTGTTGTGGAATCAGTTTGTGGTGTTTTCACTGTGTTACTGTGAGTGTTGGTACAAATACTTTACGCATTGCCTCTGGTTAGCCTAGACTGCTCGTGCCAAGCTACCTAGAGGGTGAGCAGGGGTTATCTCAGAGGGTTATCTCCTTGCCCTGACTAGAAGCAAGGGTCCGTATTTGGACAGTGGTACCTACCTCTGCCAACTAGAGACCCCCAGTTCTAACAATCCACCTTTTAGAAATCCGGCAGATGGCATAAATACAAGCCGAGCACTTTCAAGGGATTAGGGGAGCCAAGTCTCGGTTCAACCCGACTGGCGGATCCGGAGCTCGGACTGCCGACGCACATCATTGAGGGCGGCTGCCTGCTTCGGAGCCTGGGCCTCCCTGCATCACGGCCAGTGCTCCCGGCCCGGACCACCTTCGGTGACTCTGCCGACCCAACTAACACTGGGGGATCGTTGCTATCCTGTTGGGGCTGAAGATGAGGGGGCTTGGCGGGGTGAGGCCTGGAGCCACGCGGAGCTGCTCGGCTGGCGCGAGGAGGACTGTGTCCTGCTTCACGCTGCCGGTGTTGGATCCCGGAGAGACACCCGCTGTGAGCCACGGCCTTTGAGCCTTCTGTAGCGCTGCGCCATCCGCGTGATTGCCGGCCAGGGACAGCACTGTTGACTTTTGGGTGCCGGGCCGGAGGGACGCTGCCTACGCCGGGGATGGAGACATTTGCTTTGTCGATGGCTGGGGGCGGTGCTCGAGGTGCCTGGCGGCCAGATTGAGCCCAGAGAATATAGTGATGCAATGTAGTGATGCAGCGCTGCTGGGGAGAGTAGGACCCTGTTACCCTGGGGGTCTATGAGTGCTAGAGCTGGCCTGGCATGCACAGTTCACCACATCCGCCTGTAAAGAGACACAACCTGCCACTGGTGCTCAGCCTACAGCGCTTCAACACGATCTTGCTGCACTGGGCCCTAGCAGAGTAGGATCAATAGTCGTGGTCACCAGGCTTCTATCGGGCCCAGTCTCCCTGCCCTTTCAGGCCTAAATCGCATCCAACTGGGCCACATACGCTGGCGGCCGCAGCTCTAAAGCAGCCCTCCAGGCCAAGTTAACAAAATACGCATGGGATGGGGGCCCTGGAGCAAGCACAAAAGGAGGATCAGCCACGTTGGACAAGCCAGATCCTGGCGGGAAACAAAAGGAACCAATGCTGCAAGACATCCTTGAAGCCATCACGGCAGTCCGCACATCCTTGGAATCGCGCATTGACACAGTATCCACTGAAGTATCCCTTATTCGGGCAGACATGCGCTTGATGAACTCGCAATTGAAAGACATGGAAATTAAAGTGACCTCTCTTGTTGAGGACACATCCACATTACAGAGACAGATGGATGAAATGCAGGCGCACGCCGCAAAACTGGAAGTGCAGCTGGATGACTATGAGCGCGCTCCAGACGCAACAATGTTTGAATTATTGGGGTGCCGGAGCAGGCAGAAGGGCCATAGGCGGACCTGTTCATGGAAGAACTGATCGCTACTTACTTTAAACCGAAGGGGCTCTCCAACTTCTTTTCGGTGGAATGGGCGCACCGTGTACCGGCTGGTAGACTTCCAAGACAGAGATGTTATCCTGCAGAGTGCCAGCTCAGCCCCACCGGTAGAGTACCAAAACAGCCATATCACCTTCTTCCCAGACTTCACCTTCAAGGTACAGCGACAAAGGCGCAGTTTCTTGGACGTGAAAAAAGCGATTTGAGAAAGGGAATTGAAATATGCTATGCTCTTCCCGGACAAACTGAGGATGGAATCGGAGGGGAAAACTTGGTTCTTTACTACCCCGGAGGAAGCCAGGGACTGGCTGGATGGATGGCGTAAGGCAGGCCGAAACAACAAGCACAAGATTGGGTGAGGACGCCCGGGACTCTGATGGCGGCACGTCACCTCGGGAGCAGAACGAAGCGGAGGGCGGCACAGAATAACTGGTCTGTATGATTCTTTTCGGCTGTGGAAGATTTCTTCAGTGACAGGAGACTGTGACAAACTGTTGGCTCCTCTAATTGTGCCAGACTTCATGTTAGTATTGAGCCAGACTTTCATTGATAACTTTGTCGAACTGGCCTCTCCAAGACTCGCTTGATCCCCTACCACTCCTGTATAATTTCCCTAATGTTTTCTAGGCTCTGAATGTTGCTCCTAGTATATTTATGTTACCATTATCCTCTGACAATTTCTCAGGGACGGGTGCTCGATTAGGTTACACGTACCGGTAGGTCTTTGGGAGGGTGGGCGATAGGCACTCTGCTAGTTTGGGGGGCAGGAGGTTTTGACACCGTCGAGCAGGGAGGCAGGGAGGGGGTATTGAGAAATGTTTTTTGGCTCTGCTGGCGGATGGGATTGTGTTTGTGTTGGGGCATTGTTGTTCTTTAGGCATGACATATTTGATTGGTCTCAGGTAAAAGTAGACACAGGTTCAGAATTTTTGATGTCCTCAATGACAAGAGAACTAGGGGGTATACCAGCATCTCTCCCCATGAGCCTTGTGAAGTGCTCCTCACTGGGTCACAGCATACCTTTAAGATTGTGTGATGGGCATGGCGAATAGACAGAAACTTAACTTGCTCTCCTGGAACGTAAACGGACTGGGTGACAAAATCAAGAGAGGGGTAGTTTTCCAATTCCTGAAGTGGCATTCGCCAGATATCGTTTTCCTGCAAGAGACCCACCTGTTGGGTAACAGCTGTGAGGCCCTGTCACGATGGGGCTTCCAGTTAGCAGCTCACTCCGCCTTCTGTTCTGGTTCCAGGGGGGTGGGCATCTTAGTCCGTAAATCATTCCCCTTGACTGTGGATATGGTCTGTACTGACCGTCTGGGTAGATTTGTTGCCATTTCCGGAATCTGGGAGGGATCCACACTTAACCTTATCTCGGTGTACATACCACCAGGCTTACATACACAGGCTTTAATTGATCTCGACAATCTCCTCCTTGACTTGCCGGATAGGAGGTTACTGATCGTGGGGGATTTTAACTCCATCATCTCTGACTACCTGGACTGCTGGCCCCAGAAAGACCTGCCGTCCTCCCGTAAACAAATCCATAGTTTTCTGGGCACGATGGGCCTTGTG
This sequence comes from Lissotriton vulgaris, assembly GCF_964263255.1. Classification (NCBI taxonomy): domain Eukaryota; kingdom Metazoa; phylum Chordata; class Amphibia; order Caudata; family Salamandridae; genus Lissotriton; species Lissotriton vulgaris. The sequence goes on from NC_141695.1 coordinate 1,357,234,886, forward strand.
GATGTTTGGAGATGCCTGACCCAGATGAGCTCCAATACACCTACTTTTCGGGACCCCATCGCTGTATGTCACGTAAAGATTATATGCTCACACTTACGCATCACCTTCATACTGTCAAAGAAATACAACACTTAGCCAGGGGGATTTCTGATCACTCACCTGTTCAGTGCAGGTTGGAAGTGGGTGAACCCACGATCGGCGGCGTAGCGCCGATTAACTCTTGGTATCTCACGACCCCCTCCATCAGAGAGAAGGTTCTGAGCGAGTCAGATCTGTATTTTCGGGAAAACTTGGGGTCGGTTAGCTCGTCTGTTGTACTTTGGGAAGCTTGTTGGGGCAAATTGCTGGGCAGCGCAAAGAGAGAGCTGCAGGTATTGTACGTTTAGAGGGAGAAATCCTATATCTAGAAGGCACAGTTTGGCTGCAGGACTCGGAGAAAGTGTGTCAGAAGCTCTGTATTAAAATCAAGGAGTTCTCTGACCTAGCCACGGATCCGGCCAAGGCACAATTCCGAGCTACACTCAGTAGGATCTATGAAGTAGGCGACAAGGCAGGCAAGTTATTAGCTTGTTTGGATTGTAGAGATGGGGCACGGCGCGTGGTGGTCGAAATTGTCACTGACCTACAAAATTGTATTAACGCATCACAAGGCATTGCGGATGCATTTTTCCAGCACTACCACTCACTTTATACTTCCCGCACTACATACTCCGAGGAGGAGGCTTCCTCTCTCCTACGTGATATTAGGTTGTCAGTTCTCACCATGCAGGAGAGTTTCGATCTTGATCTTGATATCACAGTAACCGAAGTTGAGAAAGCCATACATGATCTGCGCAGGGGGAATCCCCTGCGCAGGGGAATCCCCATTTAGGTATTTAAGATAACGGCAAACATGACTGCCCCCTTTCTCACTGATATGTATAGTTAAATTAAAGAGATAGGGGTCCTTCCCGAAGATCACAGACTCACCAACATCATTGTCATTCATAAGGCGGGCAAGCCCACCAACCAATGTTCATCATATAGGCCTATCTCATTGCTCAACTGCGAAGCCAAAATCCTTGCGAAAATCCTTGCCACTCATTTGCTCCAAGTTCTCACCCACCTGGTACACCTGGACCAGTCAGGGTTTATGCCAGCGAGAAATACATCCCCCAACCTCCGCAGTACTTTGCCGGGCGGATACAATCAGAGAGGATGCTGTTGTGGTATCCCTGGACGCTGCATCAGCGTTTTACACTATCGAGTTGCGCTACATGTTTGCCATGCTTCATAAATTAGGTTTCAGTCCTGAATTTATTAAATGGGTGCGCCGTCTGTACCATCAACCGCTGGCCCAGATGGTCGTCAACAACCGGACATCCCCTGTCTTTTCTCTTGGTAGAGGCACTCGACAGGGCTGCCCCCTTGTCGCCGCTCCTCTTCGCCTTGACCCTGGAGCCACTGGCAGCATGGATCTGACAGGATCCCGCCATTAGGGACCTCAAATGGACATATGGTTGGGAGGACCTTATATCGTTATATATGGACACTTTCTTGCGTTATCTGGCCTCCCCGGCAGTGTCTCTCAACGTGGTCTTGGACATATTTCGAGTATTTGGTAGGTTTGCAGGATATACAATCAATTGGTCTAAATCAGTGCTCCATGTCCTCTCTGGACAGCGTCCATCAATCCCCTGGGGTTGCCAGTTGAATGAGGCAGCGGAAGGCTTCAAGAATCTGGGTTTCCAAAGATTTATCTAGATTCTATGACGATAACCTTCGGCCGCCACTGGTGCATCTCAAATCTGATGTCCAACAATGGAAGTCGCTTCCTTTGACTCTCCTCGGACATGCAGCCCTATTTAAGATGATGTCCCTTTCCTGACTTTTGTATGTACTACAGAATAACCCACTTCCAGTCGCTGCATCATATTTCAGAGAACTTGAAAGTATTGTTTGTGATCTGCTGTGGGAAGGCAAACCCCCTGCATTGCTACACATAAACTCACACTAGGTTGGTTTGATGGGGGCATTGGGCTCCCAGACATCATGAGGTATTATTGAGCCTCGCAGCAATCAAACAATGGAGCTATAGACCGCAAGATGACCCGGCTTTTCGGATCGACAGTTGGCTCCTCCCGGGGGGTAGTTTTGAGGGTGCGTTATATACAAGGTCTTTTAAACCTGCCCTGTCCGGCCCGACCAGGCATGCCGTGCAAGTGTGGAAAGACGCCAACAGAAGCCTGGGCTGGGAGGGTAAACTCATCCAAGCCACGCCGCTCTGGCATTGTGATCAGTTGGGTCGGCTGTCTCGCACTAAGGGTTTCGATAAATGGGAGCTTATTGGTATCTCCAGAGTGGGTGATCTCTGGAAATCAGGTGAAGTCATACCCTTTTCCCGACTACAGCAAGATTACGAAAAGGCCAAATCTGAACATTTCCGGTACCTTTAAATTAGACATGCCCTGCTCGCAGCTCTCCCAAAAGGTACTGTCCTCCCTGACGCCTCCCTTCTTGAACACAGGATCCTAGACGGCGACCTACCCGAGAAAGCTGTATCTCTTATCTACAACAAACTCAACAATAACATGTCAGATCCCCTGACCCGTCTGAGAAGTAAATGGGAACACGACGTGGCCAGCTTGGATGACGAGGAGTGGCAGGCTGCGGTGGCTTCTCCCCGTGAAGTTGCCATTTCCTCCCGACTCCGACTGGTCCAACTAAAGATTCTCCACAGAACATACTTGTCAGGGCCCTCACTGGTCCATAAGGTTACACTCAAGATGGTGGCTGAGTGTGACTGTGTGGGCAGGAGGGCACCTTTATCCATACACTCTGGGAGTGTGCAGCGATTCAGAAATACTGGGAGGGGGTGGTACTCATGATGGAGGAGGTATTGGGGCAACAAATACATTGTAACATCAAATTGGTTCTATTGAACAAATGGGATCCTACCGACCTTAAAGCCAATGAGAGAATTTGGGTTACTCTAGGTTTCATTGTTGCCAAACGAAATATTGCACGACTGTGGAGGGGCCCGAGTCCACCGAAGATTGTTGATTGGGCTAATAATATGGACTGGTGTATGGTAACAGAGAAGCCCATTTATGAATCCAGAGGGTGTCCGAAAAAATGGTCACAAATATGGGGGCCATGGAATTCTTACTGGGGGGACATTTGTGAGCCATCAAGGGTCCAGGGTGATACTGATGCTGAGATTTGACTGTATAAGACTACTGTTGTCAGCCCAATGTTACTGTGTCTGCAATCTTATGGACATATTATCTGTATAATTATTACTGACTAACTGAAAAATGCTGCATTGTAATTATATCACACCTTTTTCTTAATAAAAAGTTGTTTTTTTTTAAATTGAACTACAGGCCTGCCATTGCAGCCTGTGTAAGTTGGTGCATGCACCACTTACTAAAAATATAGGTCTTGTGCTTAAAACCAATAAGTCACCCCTATAGTAGACCTTTACAATCCTGAAGGCAGGGTGCTTGGTTCTAAGTGAGAGGGTGCCCCTGCATGAGCAGGACACCCTTGCAACCTACAGAGTCGAATATGACTCATTACCCTGCATGTTTTTTTTATGCATGCCATTACAATGCGGTCATTACAATGACCGACACGTTGTAACAACGCATGCCATTTCACTGCAAGTCAGAACACCGACTTGATCTAGCGGGGGTGCTAGATGTTGGAATAGTATCATTTACTATTCCAATTCCAGTCTGTGCGACAGTAGGCAAAGTATTGGATTTTAAAACCAACACCTTTTGACACCTAGAGCTAGTCGTTGTTCCGACTTGCGGAGTAATGGCATGCGTTGTAACAACGTTGTGATGGCATGCAGTGTTCCGGTTTCGAGGTAAACAATGTTTACCACGGAGTCTATTCGCCTGGGTTGTCAGTGAAGCAGCCTTATATCATATAGAGGGGCACCCCGATATTAGGTGAAGACCATCTTGAAAATGGGTGTAACAAACCCTATCATGTTTAGTATCAAACATGTTGGAATCATACCTCCACACCGTAAATGGTGTAACATGTTGGAATCATACCCCCACACTGTAAACGGTGTGGGGAGTATGATTCCAAGCACTGGGAGAGCCCTCCATTCGACTCTCAGTGTTCCTGGTACCAGCCTTCTAGACCCAGACAGCACAAAATGGTTGCTGCCGACCAAAGACACATTTCTGCCCTCCTGCTGCTGAGCAAAGCTTGAGCAAAGGAAGGTAGAACAATAGGTATCCTGTCACATGGAGGTGTGACCACCTCCCAGGCAGGATTTAGTGTATTATGGCTGGGTGGGTGTGGTTGCCAGCACCAGAAAGTCTGCATGAGGGGCACATTTGCTGCCCCTGTGGATAGTCCAGTTCAAACCAGTCCTGGGAGCTGTTGGCTCCCGCTTTGGCGTGATACTGGACAAAGGACATGGGATTAACCTCCCCCTGTCCAGAGACTCCCCTGGGAGGGTCCCCTGAATCTTCCCAACCCTTTCCCTAGGGTACTTAAGGGCTTGCCTGGGTGTAGATCCCTTGATCCGTTGTGGGATGATATTCTGATCAGACACCACTGCACTTCTACAGACTGGGCACTCTGGACTTAGCTGAACTTCATTTGGGCCTGACTTTGTCTACCTTTCAGTCTGCTGCATTGTCTGTGAATCATACAGGAACCTGCCAAGTCCTGTGCAGCATCAAAGACAATTGAAAAGCCTAAAAGACACCTTAATAAATTTCCCTGGGAGTGAAGGAGTCACTCCCCTGCCTTTGCAGGCACCACAACTATGTCGACCAGTCTTCAAATCCTGAGCTCCTCCGGACTCTGTGGGCTCTGCAACACAGGCGGTAGTTTTCCACAGCTCCTAAGGCTTGCCCTGCCCTCTCACCAAGTTTGAGGGCAAAATCCCTTGAGGAGGTTGCAATAACAGAACCCCTGTGCACCTTGTCAAACTTGCAGTTGCAAAGGCGTGTTGGCTTCCTTCCAAGAAGATCTTCGGCTTCACGTATCCCCAACCTCAAGCATCTCCTGTGACCAGAATCTTCAGCCACACCGCATTGTGTGCATCATGGCCTGCATCTTTTTGGTGAGCTGCTTGAGGTTGAAGGAAGTGACCAGATTAGGGCCACCCGGGCCACTCGCGACCACCTCGTAGCCTTCCAAACAAATGAAGAGTCGGTCAGACAGTAGAGAATACAAACCAAGTATATTTTGTTCAGGTACACTCAAGTGGAGTCCAGTCTGACCAGCCTCATGGGATTGTTGCAGAGGGACTGACTTCAGCAACCATGGTGATACATTATGTACAATTCAGAACCAATAAAGACACGCCCTGACTGGAAATTTCCAGGTGGCACCTGGTGAACAAAGATGATACAGAAGGATGAGTATCAATCCTGAGACCAGGTACAGGCTATCTCCGCGTCAAGGTCACTCTGCATGTGCCCACCGCTCTAGGGGTGGGAGCAGGCCTATCTAGTGGGAAAGGTATGCACTAATAAGAACAGTGTATTCATTAGTATAGCAAGGCTCAACCTTGGAGAAAAGAAGACTATCGCAGCTGCTTTCAGCAGTGGCAGAGAGAAGTTAGTTTCGATCATGGCTCACAATGGCGGCTGAATACAAAATGGTGTCACAAATGCTAACTTAAGACGTTCAATGCATGAACAATCCAGCTAATACATTTTATTCCAACAGACCCTCCTTTTAGCATTTGCTTAAGCATTTAGAATTGGGAACGGAAAAGATGTAATATGCAGAGAGACAAAAGACATCAACACTCTGAATTCTCCAGGTGCGTGGCTAAGCCAGCCAAGATGGCGGATGAACCTTCCTAGTGCTCCGATAGGCGACCCACGTAATCTGCAACTATATATGCCATAATAACCCAAAAGCACGAGAAACTGGAGCCAACGATAATCCAATAGGTCCCCGCTGACGGCTGGATCTCGGGCAGGAAGTCGATCTCTGCGCCGCGAGAGACCATCATGACGGCCCGGCTACGAGGCCAAGATGGCGGCGCCCACCCGACACTGAGAGTCAGCTGCAGAAGGGACGGGATAGAGCAGCCAATCAGGCAGTCCCTGGTTCGATGCTGCAGCAGTGGAGAGATGAGTGGAAAAGCCTCCCTGAGTGCCCCGAGACTTCACAAGGGCCAGGTGAGACCACGCCATGTGAACGGTGAGACCCCGAGAGCAGCTCCTAATTCTCTGCAAGCCCCACTCAGAGCAACCTCCGCCTCGAGGATAAGACCGGGAGGGTTCCTGACCCAAGTGCGAAGTGCTGCACCCCGTGCCCTGACAAGCCCAGATGCTGCAACCTTCCCCCACACGGTGCTGGGGCCCGAGGCATGTGGCAGGAGGACGGAAAGGGCTGGGGACCCATTGGCCGAGGCAGGCCCAACAGCCTCGCCACAGCATCCAGCCCGGACCTGCCCCATATCAGACATCGCAGGGCTGGCAACCATAGCGTGCCTTCCAGGCATATACAGTGAACTGGTGAGAGCTCCCCTGGGAGCGAGGACACACCAAGGTCTATCCGAGCAGGGCTGGGGCAATCGCCGTGCCTATGTTCCAGCTGGAAGCCCTAATATACAAGGGATTGTGCGTGGATTCTATCTGGGGTGGGTGGAGGAGCACCTTGACCAGACTGGGCCTCACGTCCCCCCTCCCCACACACACCTGGACTGCACGGTGCCAGCCGCCAGGCACGCAGTGAGTGAACAGGGGCGGCAACTCCACTGCTGGGTCGCTCCTTGCACCCCACCCCATCGGACCGCAGAAACCCTTCCCCCCAAGCGGCACTGGGACTCGGGGCACAGGACAGGGGGTCAGAGGAGGTCGGGCGTGCCCTGGCCATGGCTTGCTGCTCTTAAACCACTGAGGTGCCCTGGTGGATCCCAGCCAGTTTGACCGTGATGGGGGAGAACGCGATTGCGCACTTCCCGGAAGTGTGGTCGCAGAACAGAGGGGACCCCCGTAAACCTTACATCTCGCCAGGAACCCTATCCCTGATCTACTTGTGAATTCTCAGCCTGATGCCATCTTTCTTACTGAAACCTGACTCAATGATAGTTCAGGACCAGATATTGCCACTGCCCTACCCCCTAGCTACACGATCCTGAGGAAGGACTGTGTAAATAAAATGGGAGGGGGCATCAGTATTATTTTTGGGAAGTTTTTTTACATGCAAATGGGATGAGATTCTTATCAATGACGGTGAAGCCTGCCATTTTAAACTTGCTCTCACGTCTCAATTTACCTTTTCTTGGATGCTGATTTATCGCCCCCCGGGTCTAGCCGGAGCATGGGCAGCTGCACTCCCTGACTCTATTGCTCCCCTCATATTAGAAGCCACCAATTTCTTGATTCTAGGAGATTTGAACTTACATCTTAATGACCCCAACTGCTCATTTAGCTCCAATCTAATTACGGATTTAGCCACCTTGAACGTTATCTTATGTTATTTAAGCTTAAACATGTGAGGTGACGTGAGCCTTCGTCCTCCACCTCCGGTAGAGCTGGTTTTAGAAATTGGAAAAAATTTAATGCCGAGCGTCTCAATCTTCATCTCTTACACTCTGTGCCGGCCATCAACCCAGTTAGTACCACTGATGTTGACGTTATCCAAAACTGGCTAACTTCGTCAATTGACTCATGCATACATCTGTCAAAGAATAAAATAAATAATCATCGCTCCCAGCTCCATGGTTCTCAGACAAACTTAAATCAGAAAAAACTAAATGCAAAGCGCTGGAGAGACACTTGAGAAAAGACTATAGTCCAGCTGCTAAACAGGCTTACAAACAGGCCATCAGGCTCTATGTAAAGCTGCACGCCCTGGATACATAAATATTAACCTGTTCAAGGTGGTGCAAAACTGTCTGGCGCGGCTCACCAACCCAAGCCTCCAGAGCTAAGCGAAACCCAATGTGAAGACCTTGCAGTGTTTTTTACTGACAAAATTGATCAAATCTACTCTGAATTTTATATTAATGGAGAGCACCTCCCCAAGTCCAAAGATATACTATCAGATTCTTCTCCTTTCCCTGGTTTACTAAATAGAGAGGAGAAACCGGACAGTATTCTCAATAGCTGGTTACCTCTTGACATTACATCTTTCACTCACATCCTAAGTATTATTAAATCAGGCTCCCCTAAGGATCCCTTCCCTATCTCTGTTCTTAAAAAATTGGACCCCCAGATTCTTAAACCTATAATGGAACTCCTCAATGCCTCACTTCTTGAAGCAATTGTGCCATCTACCTGGAAACATGCTATGATCCTCCCTCTACTAAAGAAAGCTAAGGCTGATCTGGAAGTTCTCTCAAATTTCCGTCCCATTTCACTGCTCCCTGCTTTCTCCAAAATTCTAGAAAAACACATTACATGCCAATTGGCACAATTTGTGGACTCCCAAAACATTTTGCATCCATCGCAATCTGGTTTCAGAACAGGTTATTCCACCAAATCAACACTTCTGGGAGTCACTGAAACTATCCACAAACAGCTTGACAAGGGAGACACAGTGGCACTCATATCAATAGATTGGAGTGCCGCTTTTGACATCGTGTCCCATGAGACCCTTCTTCAAGTTTTGCATTCTAAGGGCATTGTTGGCATTGCTCTAAAATGGCTGGCGAGCTTTCTGTCCAGCCAGACGTTTCAGGTTTTCTCCCCTACGGCCAGCTCCAGGTCCCACGCTTCCCCTTAGGGAGTCCCCCAGGGCTTTGTTCTAAGCCCTATGCTCTTCAACATTTACATCAGCCCTTTAGTGTCCTTAGCAGAAGAGGCTGGGCTAACTATATATTCCTACGCTGACGATACCCAGCTTATCTTCTGCTTGTCTACGAAAGACACCTCTAAGGTATCCTCTCTTCAATGTGGCTTACAAGAAATTGCTAGATGGATGCACAATACAAATTGAAGTTAAATGGAGGAAAGACAGAACTCCGAATTCTTGGTGGAAATAAAGCTCTTGGGGGGCCGACAACATTGGCCTCTGAAAATGGTTGTCCTTCCCCAACCATCGCAATCTGTTCGCAACCTTGGCTTTATTATAGACGATCTTTTGTCTATGCATCAACAAGCGGTCAAGGTTACCTCAGTCTGCTTTGTCATTTTGAAATGGCTAAAAAAATCCTATGGATGCTGCCACCTACGACTCAAAAAACTGTGTTTCAAGCCCTTATCGTGTCCAGACTGGACTACGGTAATGTTTTATATCTAGGTGCTAACAAGGAGGTATCCCGGAGGTTGCAAGTAGTCTAAAACTCAACAACCAGACTTCTTTGCCAACTACCTCGAATGGCCTGCATCACAGAGACCCTCCGGGACTTACACGGGCTTAGGATTGAAAAATGCTCCGAATTCAAAGCCCTCTGCTATATGCACAGAATTAACGCTGGTACTGCTCCCTCCTACCTTAGCACTTTAGTCCATCCGTACACCCCTTCTCTCCTACTCAGATCATCCAGGCAGGCAAAGATTGTGGTCCCTAGGTTCAAACTCTTAGCCTAGCTGTAATGCCAGAAACCGGTCCTAGGAAGCTTGAGTCCGGTCCAGGGAAGGCATGGCTTGCAGTTCGGGCTGGACTGTTCCCATGAGACACAGGGTCAGACTGATTTGCATATGGCCATGTCTAAACTGGGGTGGCAGAGTGGGCTAAAGAACGGTGATGGATTAAACCCAGATCTGTTGACTGGGTGTGAGTGTTTGATTGGTTGGTTCTGATGCTCCGTCCATCACCACCCCCCTTTTGTACAGCTTTGTTCGCCATAAGTTGGCAGGGTATGCTCAGACGTGAGTCCCTTGCTCACTTTGCAACTGGATTCAAGCAAGCCTGGCTAAAGACGGCTATAATGCCAGAAACCGGTCCTAGGAAGCTTGAGTCCGGTCCAGGGAAGGCATGGCTTGGCTGTTCGGGCTGGATTGTTCCCATGAGGCACAGAGTCAGACTGATTTGCATATGGCCATGTCTGAACTGGGATGGCAGAGTGGGCTAAAGAACGGTGATGGATTAAAACCCAGATCTGTTAACTGGGTGTGATTGGTTTGGATGCTCCGTCCATACCCCACCCCCTTTTGTACCTAGGTTCAAACTCACCCGTATGGGAGGTTGGTCCTTTGCATACTTGGCCCCGTCTCTAGGAACTCGCGCCCACTCTCGCTTCATTTTGAAAATAACGATGCTAAATTTCGAAAAAGCATCAAAACATGGTTATTCATACTCTGAGCTCGGAATCGCTGCTCTCTTTTCTCCTTCATGGGTCTGTAGGTGCCGGGAAACCGCCGGGTAGCTGTTGCGCCATATAAATTCAAATATAATAATAATAATAATTGCAGCACGGCGCCAGGCCTGTAGTGTGAGGTGGGCGGACCGGGCCGGGTACCTCCCGGAGTGAAGACCTGCAGGTCAATAACAGCCAGGACAACACCCAGGACCTGCACTGAAATGGCCGGAGGCCACGAGTTGGCGTAGGACCATGACGGAGACCCAGGAGAGGGCTGCAATGACCTAGAGACGGTGAAACCCCACCTAAGCCCATCGCCAGGGCTACACGACAATATCAATCTCCAACTTTTGTCCCTTATTCAGAACCTCTGCTGTGACTGCAGACACTATACTCCTGGTGGCAAAACCTCCGCCCACAGAACTGTGAAGCGGCAACCACCCAAAATGAGTGCCATTCGCTATCGACCGAACCTTCACCAAAGATACCCAACAGAGGGGAGAGAACAATAACAAGTCGCTGAGAGCGACGCTAAATTGTTCACCGCCATCCAGCCGTGTATCCCCATGGTGCAGCACAAGGTCCTGCCAGTATTAGATGACGTAGACTCAGGACAACATGGGGTGCCAACATCTAACCGGAGCACCACAAGCCCCGGTAACCACGAGATTGCCCTCCCCGGCTCCCAAGGCACCCAGTCGGAAGAAGAGCCCTCCGGCACAGAGTCCATGTCCGACAAGTTGTAAAAAGTCCTGGCAGCAATCAAACACTCCAGAGTGTCCACAAAAAATAGATTCTGAGAATTGCCTACGGACCTCAATCTATTGCGGGACGACCGCAGGAAACTAGCAGACAAAGTCAAACAAGGACAGAAAACGCTCCAAACCATAGAACCGCAAGTACAGTTGCATCAAGATGCCATGAAAGATCTGCACGCTAGGGTGAAGACCCTAGAAAACAAAGTGGATGAACTGGAAGGACACTCCTGCCATAGCAATATTCGCATCCTGAACTTGCCGGAGGGGCCAGAAGGGTCCAACCCAATTGGATTAATCGAAACATGGATTAAAACATTCACCCAGACAAAAAAACTTAACCCCGGGTCCCGCCCATAAACCACCTCCGGGATCATCTCCCCCGACCATTCTCACTGAAACTACTCCATTACGAAGACCGAGATACTGTTCTCCGGGCAGCTAGACAAGCAGGACCACTCAGAGTGGAGGACAAACAGGTCATGCTGTTCCCAGATTATTCCCACGCTGTCCAGCAACAGCGAGCCACGTTTTTGGCAGTAAAACATACCCTGCGCCAAAAGATCATACAATATGCTCTCTTATTTCCTGCCCACCTCAAAAGTATACACGACGGGACCACACACTTCCTTAGAGACCCCAGAGAGGTAAGTAACTGGGCGCGACATCTGGCGAACATGGATGGACGCAGGAACACAAAGTCATCGGCTCTCTGGTCGTCAGCGGCGACAATACAAGCGAATCACCCTTACACAACTGAGCTAAAGATCTGACTTCGCCACCAAAAGATCTCCCGATCTTGAACAAATCATAGCAGAATGCATGAGAGCACTACAAGCGGCCGCAGGGTTGCGACTGACAGGGGAAAGGTCAGATGGAGAGAGGGGGCCCACATATATTCACTTAAGAAGAGGAAGCTAGTGACGTGAACACCTCCCGTGATGGCTCGATCACACCTCCGATAGTGACCCCTCAAACGGCAGACACGATGACACGGGGACCACTTTGTCAAGAGACGAACATAGAGTGCGGGGTCCTCTGAAACCGCAGTTTCTGAAAAGAGGGTACCGCTATAACTAAGAGGGACTCAGCGTAACAATATCCCAGACATTGCAAGGCAATATACCGGGCCAGAATGCTGCAAGTAGGAAGGGGTGAAGAGAAACCCTCTGGCATCTTAAATTCATCATCTCATAGCGGGTGGCCGTGACGACGGCGGACAGCGAAGGAGTACAGCCACGTCCCTCAAATAACTAACTAAAGACAGCACATGACGTGCAGTTTGGATGAGTTGCATCGAGCGATAGGACCCACAAGTTAGGAAAGTTTCCTGTTATTTAGTTCAAATCTTCCTCTTTCTCAAGTTTTCCAATTACCCTTAAAAGAGCAATCTAGCGAAAATGCAAAAGATGTCTGGATAGTTGTAATTCCAGTGGGGGAGGATCTAAGAGCCCAACAAAATACCACACATAGACGGCCTTCTTTTAGGCGACAGATAACATGCCCACTAAAATCCTGAACACAGATATAAAAATTATTACATTAAACGTTAGGGGTATACACACTGCGAACAAGCGTTACGCCATCTATTCCTATATAAAGAAACAACAAGCACCCATAAGCTCTCCTAAAGGAGACACACTTGACAGTGGTCGAGGCGGATCGCCTGCGTAAGAAATGGCGGGGGATTATTTGTGCCACAGCATACACAGCATCCGCTAGGGGGGGCCATAATTTGGATCCGGCCTGGGATTCCCTTCAAGGAGCAGACATGCATTGTAGATAAAAAAGGTCGATATGCCATATTAGAGGGATTATTAGAGGGCCGGTCCATATTGTGGGGAGCATATACACTAGGCCAATTCTGGAGCCGCCTTAAAGGAGTGATAACCCACCACACGTCAGTCCTGTGGCTCCTGGGGGGGGGGATTACAACTGTGCTTTAGACATTAGTCTCAACAGATCCCACCCTCTGCCGGCGCAGTCGCCTGCACACAAACAGACAGAACTATTTAACATATGGGATAAACCCTGGACATTAATGGACGCATGGCGAGAGCGGAACCCAAACACCAAACTCTATTCCTTCCACTCCATCCCTTACACGTACGCCTAGACAGGTTCCTCTGCTCCACAACAATACTCCCAAAACTACAGCACACAGACTACTTGGGTAGAGTACTATCAGATCATGATGCATACATACTGACCCTCAGATGGAAACCGCCTCCCCATACCCACCTGGAAATTACCGGGGGAATGCCTTACAGACCAAGTGTTTCGTCACGAACAGGGGGAACATATCCAATAGCATTTCACATTCAACGCCGGTACAGCGACATCCAGACTGATAGAATGGGACACATTCAAAGTTGTAGGCAGAGGGTATTGCATACAACATATAGTAGGAGTGCGTAGAACACTCGAAAGATCACTCCGAAAACATGGAACTGGCACTAGCGGCTCTAACAAAAAAAATCGACACAGGCGAGGCCAGCTCAGACCAAGAAGCAATTGCCAAGACATCCCATGCAGAGGCAATGAGAGACCTCCGCAAATATAATTTCATGGTTTACGCTTCCAAGGTCCACCGAAAAGGCAATAGAGTTGGGACGCTCCTAGCTTGGCTAGCCAAGCAAGACACAGATATGAAACCAATCACGGAAATAATGGGCAAAACCGGAACCCTTCGACATTCACAGATAGATGCCGGAGTAATAATCGTGAAAAATGTGCAAGATATCTATCAGGTCCCAGTGAATGGAGACCACCATGCGGTTACCCAGTTTTTTTTATCCACTACGCCTACCCCGCGTCCCACCCACAGACAAAAAAAGCATTGGAGACGAAGATCAAGTCCACAGATGTCACCCAAGCAATCAGAACATTGGCGCGCAACAAAGTGCCACGAATTGATAGCTTTCCATTCAAATATTATAGCACCTTCTCAGCCCAACGGATCCCTAGCGTGGTGTCCATGTATGACAACATCCTGGAAAGGGGCGAACTCCCAGGTTCACTTAGGGAATCGATCCTAGTTACATTCCCAAAACCACACAGAGATCCAACACTCCCTGCCTCATACAGACCAATAACCCTATTAAACGCAGACTGCAACATATTGGGTAAAATTCTAGCGAACTGTTATACCCAAGTTCTTATGCCACTGAAACACCCAGACCAATGTGGATTTGTCCAGCGACGTATCAGCTCACAGAACCTCCGTAGGCTATTCCATATCCAAGACAGGGCGAGAGAGCAGTTCCCCAACGCAGCATGTCTGATCATGGACCTCGAAAAGGCCTTTAAAACTCTGCTGTGGCCATATTTATTTGCTGTCCTCCGTAAAATAAACATTGGTCCCAACCTGATGGCGTATGCAAAACTTCTCTATACAGGTCTAACCTCAAGTCGGCAAATAGGTAAATACATCTCTCCTCCATTCGTGATAGAACGAGGAACTAGGCAGGGGTGCCCATTATCCCCCTCCTGTTCGCCCTTTCGGTAGAGCCCTTGGCAATACACCTGTGTCAGGAGGGCAATACATGGGGTATTCATATAGAAGACATGGTGTATTGCGTATCAATATATGCAGGAGACCTCCTGATCGATATCGGTGATGCTAAAAGTGACCTCACCCCCATCTGGATGACATTAGGGAACTTTGCAGAGGCCTCCGCCATTAAAGTTAACTGGGAAAATTCCACTCTGTACCCACTGAGCCCTCACTTGGCCCCATTTGACAACAATGTTGGAGCACAGATGCTTGTCCGGAGCGCCGTCGGGCCCATATATCTGGGGGTGAGGCTGTACTATTCTCTCGAGAACCTGTACAAAGGGAATCACCGCAGAGCGCTGGCGGGAATAAGAAGTGCAGTAGGCTTCTGGAAAACTTTACCCCTTGCCCCCATTGGACAAGTGGCCCTTGCAAAAATGATCATGGTCCCCAGACTGCTCTACCACTTCACCAATCTCCCAGTAATACCACTGTGTCCTTTCTTCAGGGAGCTAGATACACTGCTCACCGATTTGATATGGGGTGGGGGTCAGCATAGAGTAGTGTTAACCACACTGTATTTGCCCATGAATCAGGGAGGGCTGGGGGTGCCATCCTTCAAAGCATACTTTCTGGCAGCTCAGCTTCAGTGGTTATCACACTGGACGACAGAACAGTATATAGGAGAGACAAGCACAGAAGAAGGCTGTATATCCCTCCTAGCATTTTACAGGATGCTCCTACCAGGCACAAGTGTCCATAGCCCGCACATGCATGCTGAGAATCCATCGCATATCCAGAGGAAAACCCCTGTACTCACCCCTGCTCCCACTAGTAGGGTGCCCCCAAAAAGAGAAATATTACACTTCCGGTGCTCTCCAGATATGGACCGAACATGCAATCACGGAGGTAGAATCCCTTTTTGAAGATGGGCAGCTCAAGACTTACGCTTAGGTGGCTGACCAGTGCGACCTCCCGCCAGGCCAGTTCCTACTACATAGGCAACTGTTAGACAGCAGCAATCCCTACTGGAACCCACATGAGGGGGAACCTCAGACACACCCTGTGATACAGGTCATCTTACATATGGGAGCGGGTAGACACTTAGTTACATGGCTCTACAAAGCGTCCGAGAACTGATCCTCCACCCCCTGCACTCATTGCGAAAGACATGGGAAAATGAAGTGGGGAGGGCGTTCAATGACCAAGAATCAGAGACAGCATTAAAATATCACAAAATAATCTCCAGGAACGCGCATTTTAAGAACATTCAATTAAACATCCTCCAAGAGCATACCTTTCACCACACCGCCTTCACCGTTTTTACCCCGAAACGCACTTTGCATGCCCCTGCTGTCAAGCCCCCGAGGCGGACTTCAAGCACATGTTTTGGGATTGCCCCACTATTCCAAAATACTGGGATCACAGACACAGGACACTCCGAGAGACGACCAGCATTATGACCGTGTCCACATGGGAAGCATGTGCTCTTGGGGTCTTAAGCAGGCAGAAGACCGAAAAAGTGCAGAGCCGCTTTGCATCCCTAGCCATTCTCTTAGCAAAAAGGGAAATAGCCATGCACTGGCGGGCCCCGTCTGGACCCCCAGAATCAGCCTGGGTAGGCGCTGTGAAGAAATGAGGTGTGGCGGAAGAAGAAGTGTTGAGAGAAGAGAAAGTGAAGGGAATATGAAAACATCCCATATCTTTAGAATGGGCACAATTATTATATCAATTCACACACGAAACAACCGCTGCGAAAATACCTGTAACCTCACAATCTCAGACTCCACCTCTACCCCCATGGGGCCGACAGCAGACAGTCAAAGGCTGAGCCCAGGCACCTAAAGCCGGCACTGTATCTAGGCCACATCAGACAATCTCAACAATTACACCAGGGCGACCCACCATGGGACCCACCCCCCACAGACATGACACCACACCATGAAACTGTAACACAACCGTACACGCAATAGAACGCACAGAAATACATTCCAAAAGCTCCCTAATATCTTCCCCAGTTCACCCCACAAATTCGCAATTTTTACTTCCTCATCGGTATTTTCAAACCTGATGACTTTCAAATAGGAATGCATGATTGAAAATCAGTTGTGATAGCACACAAAGATAAATGTGGGGTTGAAATATAAGTACACTCGCATGGGAAACTAACCTAGCCCGGTTCTAGAAAGAATACCACCTAGAAACAAAATCCAACCATGGGGTGCCTCCCAGAAATGTTTTACAGTGCCTAGTTTATAACGCTGGATATGCAGAAATGATGTACATGATATTCTTCACAGTCTATTATTTCTTCTATCGGCAGTTACATGTCAATGTAATGCAATGTTATAATATGTCAGTCTGCAATATGAAATGCAAAAATCCCAATAAACAAATTTTAAACAAAAACAACACTCCGAATTATCCATATACTCAGTATCGGAAATGGACGTTGCAAGGTATGATGTAGAACCAAAAATGCCCTCGCAAATCTACATCATGCCAGCAATGTCAGGAGCTGGCTTTTTCGGTTTAGGGGTGAGAAGGCTTATACAATAAGTGCAGCAGGTCGGGAGACAGTGTATGCAAGGACAACATGTGAAGAAAATACCAGCAATCACAGCTAGAAACAAAAGGATCTTCCAACCCCAGGATGTGAACATACCCCAGAACCACCCAGAGAGAGTCCAAGTACCCTTTTCTTGGTGTATGTCAGATGAGAGTTGATGTAATTTCTGTATTACAGTATACACATTGGGGGTGTGGTCGGGTACGTACACACAACAGCTACTGACAATTATTCAACAGGCCCCTCCCCGATCAGCAAGGATAACGTCTAACACCATCCGGTTTCGTAAAGTGACAAGCCTCATAGCCTGGAGCTCAGCAGTAATATTGGTCAGTATGCCAGCTGTTGTATTAATAACCCCTTCCACAATTCTTGTGAGCTGGCAAATATTAAGGCTATTGGACATGGGGCCCCGAAAAGGTATGATACCCTTCATGGCGTCCTCAAACTGTTGTAAGGTGGTATATGTCTGATCTATATCTTTTGTGTCAATGACCCTTCTGACTTGGGGCAAGTATACACTCCTACACTGCAGCTCATGATCTTTATGGTAACTGGATGGAGCTATATATACAGGGGGAAGGAGAAAAGAGAGAGAACACCTACCCGGCTATCACCTTGGGAGCCAGACAGAAGCTTTGGATCCACAGACAAAATAGACCTTAGGGGGTGGTATTAAGGGCATACTATCGGTCGTTCTCAATCTGTATGTGGAATTGCATCAGCTCTCCATCACTTTTATCCTACTGGTTCCCTGGACACAGAAGCTAGCAGTTGTGTTGACCACTGACACTGGTATTGGCTGGTCCTCAGTAACATTATAAACCTGGAAAGATTGGTAGTACTCAAATGTGTGAAACCCATGGAAGTAAGCCATTTCCATTTGAAACCAGGTCTCATTCTTTACTCTTTAACACTATAAACAATTTACCAAGCGTCTCTTGTCCTGTCGGTCCTACGGGGGGAACCCTGTGATGGAACTGTGCATTCTGTACCATAGAGCGAGAATCAACTGGTGTCCTATCCAGAGTAGAGATTTGGGGATGGGGACGCACCATACTTAGTAATTCAAACCAACCCTCGCAACTACTGATGTATGACAGTGGCATGGACAACAAATTATCACTTGTAAGCATCACCTAGAGAAGCAATCCACAAATTCAACAATTAGTGTTATTAGACACCTCATGAGCCTAATGCAACATTTGTGCACGGTGGACCATTCCACCTTACTTTCCCGTGTCAAGGCGGCGGGCATAGAGGGTCTAGCCTTCGCTTGGCTTGAGTCCTTTCTGAGCGGCAGAGCTCAGGCAGTCCACCTCACTGGCTTCACTGCGGCCTCCCACAAGGTGACGTGTGGGGTCCCCCAGGGTTCCTCACTTTCCCCCCTTCTGTTTAATTTATACATTTTCCCCCTCATTTTTATGTTACAGCAGCTCGAGGTCACGGTGTTCAACTACGCCGATGACCTCCAGCTTATTTTTAACCTTTCCCATTCCCCTTCATCCTTCCAGAATGTCCAATCTGTCATGTTGTTCATTCAGGATTGGATGAACTGCAACCACCTCAAACTCAATCCGGACAAGACTGAACTAGTCTTGACCGGAGGTGGTTGCAGTCCTTGGTCCCCTTCCCACTGGCCCTCCCCACTTGGTGTTCCCCCAGTCCCGGTCCCCAAAGTCTAAACCCTTGGTATCTTCCTTAATCCCTCACTTTCTGTTAATTCACAGGTTAGTTCTGTTGTCTCCTCTTGTTTTTTCTCCCTCAGAACCATCAGAAAGATCTCTCGGTTTTTTTCACTCCCCGCCCTAAAGATCATAGTGCTGGCAATGGTGTTGTCGCGCCTCGACTACGGCAACATTATTTACAATGGCGCGCCTGCCTACGCCATTCACCGGCTGCAACTAGTGCAGAACCAGGCGGCCCGACTCATCTACGGCCTGCCTAAATACCATCGGGCCACCCCTTTACTGCAGGCACTGCACTGGCTGCCGGTGAAAGAGCGGGCCCTGTTCAAGCTCGGGTGCCTTACCTTTCAGGCCAGAATGGGCACTGCACCAGAGTTCATCTGCTCGGCTATCAAGCCTTACACCCCAGGGAGAGAGCTTCGCTCCTCTCACCTGGCCCTCTTAACTGTCCCCCGTTTCAAAAAGAAAAGGGCCGGCGGCACTAAGTTCTCTGTTTTGGCCCCTGTGTTTTGGAACTCCTTGCCCGTGACACTCCGTACAACTCCCTCCTACACTGAATTTAGGAAAAACCTCAAAACCTTCCTCTTTTCTCGTGCTTTTGTTGCCTAATTTCTCCTCGCTTGCCATCCCCTCGCAATCTGAAGCGCCATGAAACCGCATGGTATAAGTGCGCTATATAAATGTTTTTAAATTCAAATTCAAATAAAGTCGTTATCTGTATAAAACTTTCGGTGCTCTCCTCTGTGAGGGGCCAAAGTAACAAAAATGTGTTCAGGGGGAATGGGCCTTGTACCAACCAAAGAATGTACAGGATACTTCTCCTCCAGAAATTAGGATATTCCAAATACTATTATTAGTGCAATCACAACTTTTGATGCAAAAACTATTTTACTCTTCTTGAACCAGTGATGCAAATGACTGTTCCTCCTACTCAATGGGCCGACCAAACGGATACATGATGAATAGGGCTCCCGGTTTTCAGTTTTTACGGATTTCTACATATAAATACAGACGGAAAACAAGTTTTCCTTTATCTGTATTTATATGTAGAAAACGAGAAAATACTAGTACATTTTGTTCTGCTGCAATCTGGTGTCTCCCCCTCCTTAGAGGGTTAAGAGGTGTCAGCCCGGGCTGAGACACCTTCCCGGGCAGGCACGGAGCTGCCAGCCGCACCCGAGCACTTCACAGGTCTTTTAAAGACCATTTACAGAGACGCGGCAGGGTGGTGGGCCACCTTCGTCGCAGAGATGAACGAAGGGAGAAGAGACAAACCCCTCCCAGCAAGTTAGTTAAACAAAGCATCTGGCAAAAAGAACGGCTCACACCGAGAATGCAGAGAGCTCAATAGCAAAGCTTTATGCTGATGGATTTAAGAGGGCCAAATCCACTCTACTCCCCTCATTATCATTGGGGGTAGGAATGTGAGAATTCTATTTGTCTGGAGCTCAGTGACTCCTCTTAGAAGACCGTTCTGTTTAGGCGCTACACAGCAAGACCTCCTTTGCACACACACTAGTGTCACTCACAGTCTCTCGTACAATTCTAGTGCTTGAAAGTTACTATAACCCGAAGATTTTGGAGGGCTTTACCTGACGACAATCACATTACGCATGACAGTTATTCATTTTTTGTAGGCACGGGGAGATTAGTTGACTTGCCCAGAATCTAAGGATGTTGAGCCTGGCGCAGAGCCTCGAACCTCGTTCTAAAGTTCCAAAGTAGGCAGTTTTGGCTGTTATACCACATCCCCTACCTGATATTCAGAGAGGCTTATTGCACAAACTGCGAGACACTCGACTCTAAATATAATTTTACAAATTCTTGCACAATCTGATTGCTCCCTCCCCAACATATCGCATCTTGTCTTTTTTTCGGTCTGATCTTCCTTCCCCAAATATTCTTGTATTTGTAGTGTTTAATGTCCTCCGTATTCTACCGGCCAAGTGGGCCCGCCGGATATAGCCATTAGAAAAGCCTCGAGCTAGTTAGCAATTATAATTTGAAATCATGTTCTGGAAGTTTTCATGTATATATTTCATGCTTTTTGGCAATCGTCAGAGAGAAGTATTGCCATCTTTTTGGAGGGAGGATCCCAGTATGTTGTTTCCAGTGGTCGAAGTGGGGTACAAAAAAGTAGGGAAACTGTGGGAGTATAATCAGACGGCGGGAATTTCCAGAGGAATGGGTCAGTGAGTGGAGTCAGAGGTGTGGCCAGAAAGAGCAAAACATCCCAGTTTTTAGTATTTGTTTGGGATTTCAGTGACCAGTTCCAGCTTATTACATGATTTAATTCACCCAATGGATACACATGTTTAAGGTTTAATATGAGTTATTGACATTAAAATACATTCACAAACTGGGATACATTTCTAATCAAAGAATGTCCCAAATAAGCTTAAAATGGAATCACAAGCCATAGGTCTCTGAGCCATGCAGTTTCTATCATCAGCACTTCTCCAATTTTCCATAAAAGCAGTTCAAACATGAATGGCAAAATGTCCTAGTTTGCAAATGTTTTCCACATAATTAGGCTCTGCCATATTTGCCACATAATACATCATCTGCTGCATAATATGATGATTTTAACAAAAAGAAACGTGTTTGTAGCTCAAACAGATCAAAAGTTACAAAAAATGTGACTTGTGTTGCTGCAAAGGGGAGGGCCCTTTGCAAAGGTTGACTGGTCACCTTTCTCACTGCTGCATTTGTATGTTACACTGGTAACAATTAGGCAAAATCTTTGCAGAGACTGTTAATATGTGTAAAGATGTCAAAATAATAAAGTATCAGAATACGTACATCATTACGATACAGTCTTTTCTTGCTGTATAATTTAGTTAACACTGCAACATAATTTTGTCCTCCATTGCTGCATAATTCCATTGGCCACAAAGGAGGCAGCATGTGTTAAATGTGCTTGTGCATGAAGCAGAGAGACCGTAACGTTAGTTTGCTGCACGTGCATTGCCGATCCGTGGTGAGTTGCACTACCACTGCTAAAACAAGGCTAATGGAGGTACCAATGGGTGAGGAATACTGGCCTCAAGGTTCCTGAGACCTCATTCACAGAGTCGCTGTTGCTCTAGGGTATGCTGCTTCGTAGGCCTACCCGCAAGACTGGAGGTTAACGTCAGTATGGATTGTGGTGGACAGGCCTTCAAGGTTAACTCACACTTGCCACTTCTAGGGCCAACCTGCTGATGCTAAGACACCAGGGCTTCTAAGGTCTGGTGTGGCCTTCTAAGGTCTAGCATGGGAATGTGCTCCCTCAGGAGAGTGGTCTGGTGGACTAGGCATGACGACTGAGCCTGGTTCCCCAGTTCCATATTCAGCAGCTCTGGCCATAGTACCACATCCTCTCCCCACTGAACACCATACTAACCCACTGAGAGAAAATTGCAGTGCCTTCAGCTACAACCCAATTTTGCCCCGCTATAAACTCCTGGATGTGACTCAATTCAAATTATGCACTACACAAGAGTAATACGCTGTCTGAAAAAAAACAGTAACAACATCCTGGAAAAAGCAAACACTCATAAGGAGTGCAAGAAAGCATATGAAATGTGAGCAGGAACAACATGGTTACCTTAATGATTTTACACTAATTATTCAGAAATCAATGGGTGTTTTCGCCTGAAAAGTTAATGACATGACTACAGGGCTCGGAAGGGACCCGTTACAATGTCCATTGGTTATATACTTACAAAATGAAAGCAGTAGAGTGGAAAAATCATTTGTAATTATTGGATGCACATTCACTCTGTGTTGTTTAATGAAACATTTAATTTTGCTTCATGCAGCCTGCCTGTTGGAATGCAACAAACATTTTAAGATATTATGAAAGTGTTTTCGATTCAAGTAGTGTTACGAGAAGCTTGACAGTCTCCCTGGAACATGCTATGGGCAGACAAAGGAATAAGAAGCAAACATTTTCAATGCAATAAGTCTAGCATTTACCTCAGTTTAAGCTATTGGCATGGTAAATGACAATGCCTTTTATTTACATATTTTTTTTAAAACAGATAAATAAAAGGTATTGTCATTTACAATGCCAATAGCTTAAACTAGCGTAAATGCGAGACCTATTGCATTGCAAATGATTGTTCTCCTCTGCACACATAAAACATCAATCCTCATAGTAATGGTCAGGGACAGCTTTAGCGCTGGTGGGGCAAAATTGGGTTGCAGCTGAAGGCAGTGGGAGTTTCTCTCAGTGGGGCAGTATGGTGTTCAGTGGGGGAAAGGATGTGGCATTCTGCCGATGACAGAAACTGCAAGGTTCTGAGACAAATGGCTTGTGATAGCACATTTAAGCATATTTGGGACATTTTGCAAATGGCAAAGTTTTCAAATGAATGTATAGTGTTGACCAATAATAACTGAGCGCATGTGTGCATTGGCAATTTAAATAAATGTGGAAAAATACTAGCTGTAGCGTCGTCTTTTGCTTGTGGCAAAAATAAATGTGGATAAATACAGAAAAAATGCCCGAAAAATAAATATGGATAAATACAGACGGAAATGGCAAAAAAATAAATACCATAAAACCGGGAGCCCTAATTATGAAACAAGGAAAAAGGAATACACCAAAACTGATTGCAAGGGCAAGTGTTCCCAGTTTCCATCAGAGCCTCACTGGTAGACTCCTATTGTTCATCAACGTTGGTGCTCTTATGCACCAGCAGTGGAGCTGCTCAGTAATAGCTCTCGAAGCATCCCATGTCATTTATTTATTATTTATTAACATCATTTATAGAGCGCAAACGAAGGCCCATGGGCATCTCGGCGCTAAAATATCTGCAGTAATTAACCATAGAAGGGGAGCCTGAGTTTACAGATTAAAAAGCCAGGTCTTAAGTTGTTTTCGAAAAGACCAAAGTAAGGGGCTTGTTTTAATCGAGTGCGGCAGTGTTCTATAGTTTGGGCGCTGCTACAAGAAATCTTCTCTCTCCCCATAAAACAGATTTGGTACGGGGTACCACAAGTTCATGTGAACTAGAGGAGCGCAGTGTTCTAGAGGGACTGTAGGGGATAAGATTTTGAGTGAAAAAGGCTGGTCCCAAGTTGAGCAGGGCCTTGTACACTATACAGAGGGCCTTGAATTTGATTCTGTTTCTAATTGGAATCCAGTGTAACTTTCTAATAGTTTCTGATGCAGATTGATGTTTAGGGATTCTTCCAAGAAGCCTGGCGGCTGCGTTTTGGATAATTTGCATTTTATTTAGTACTCTTTCTTGGGCATTTAGAAACAGTGCGTTACAATAATCTAATGTGGACAGTACCAAGGAGCTAACCAGGGTTTTGCCAGCAGTCTCAGGAAGGAATGGCAACATTTTTTTGATCAATCGTAGTTTATGAAAAGCGGAAGAGGAGATCTGATTTGCGTGAGGAAGGAAAGTAAGACTATCATCGAACATGACTCCCAGATTCCTCACCTTACTGACCGGTACCGGCGGAGGACCCAGTGATAGCGGCCACCAAAGGGAGGACCATTCCGGGGTCAGATGTCCGAAAATGACCACTTCCGACTTGTCGGAATTTATTTTCAGACAATTGGAGGCCATCCAATTCCCAGCATGCCCAGATTGAAGTTATTTGCTATTTTATGGCCATCGTTCCTGACGGCGAGGACCAGCTAGGTGTCATCTGTATAGGAGGTAAGGCTCATCCCATGTGCACGAATGACCTTGGCAAGGTCCGACACATAAATGTTAAATAGTGTCGGACTAAGGGATGAGCCTTGAGGGACTCCACATGGCAGTGACAAGGGGGATGAGTGAAAAGATCCAATAGTGACCACCTGGGACCTGTCCGCCAAAAAGGATGCTAGAAGTTTCTTGGCATTTTGTTGAATACCCATGCTTTCGACACGGTCGATCAAGATGGTATGGTCGACCGTGTCGAAAGCCGCCGATAAGTCAAGCAGTATCAGGATTGCTGTTCCTCCAACATCACGGATGGATCTGATATCGTCCGCAGCTTTAACCAAGGCCGTCTCCGTTCCGTGGTATTGGCGAAAGCCAAACTGAGATTCATAAAGTAGGTTATGTTCCTCGATAAAGGCTGATAGTTGAAGATTCAGAACTTTTTCGGCTATTTTCGCCAAGGCTGGGAGGCTAGCGATAGGACGATAACTTTTTAATTCTTCCATGTCGAGATTTGGGTTCTTGAGCAACGGTTTAATAAGGGTCTTTTTTAGGACATCTGGACATATGCCTGTACTAAACATAGAATTACAAATTGCAGTGATAGCCGGGAGAACCACTTCAATGACCGGAAGCAAGACTTTTAGGGGGCATGGGACTAGTGCAGAGCCCGATTTGATGGAGGATATGATGTTCCGAATCTGGGAACTGGAGACATCTACAAACTGCGAAAAAATGGGACCAGTGCAGGAGGCGGGTGGTTTAGTGAAGGTATTGGTGTTATTAGCGAAGACCTGGTAAATGTCTTCAACTTTACTAAAAAAGAAATTGGCTAGAGCGTCACAGAGCGATTGGGAGGGGGGAGGTGTCAGGTTGGGAGAATATCCTGCTAACTGCTTGGTGGTTTCATACAATGCTTTGTTAGAATTTTTTACTAATTCAATTCTCTCACAGTAGTACTTTTTCTTAGCCTCACTAATTAGAGTTTTATATTTAGCCACCATTTCTTTATACTTGGTTTTGGCTTCTTCTGAATAATCTTTTCGCCAATGCCTCTCTTTATTCCTACACTGTTGTTTCTGGATACATAGCGCCTCTGAATACCAAGGGGCCGACGGGGCAGATCTGTTGCGAGATCGTTGTTTGACCTGGACCAGTTCGGTGGTCGCAGAGCCCACCCACTCATAGAATTGTGTAGTGGCAGTATTAGGGTCAGCTGATAGAAGAGGGGTGGAGTTTGTCAGAAGTGTTTCCAAACTGGAGCTATCGATGTCACCCCACGCCAGATACGGCTGGCGAGAATTGGGGCGTGACATAGAGGCGGCGGAGTTGTGAATAGCCAGTGACGCCAAGATGGGATGATGATCTGACCAGATAAGGGGAAGGATTTGGGTAACTTGTAAGCCCACTAAATTAGTGAAGATGCCATCCAATATATGGCCCCCTTCATGAGTGGGTGACTTCACCAGAAGTTGAAGACCAAAGGTGGACATATCAGCTAGGAAAGTGGCGGTGTCTGAATTTTCGGGTTTATCAAAATGAAAGTTTAAATCACCTAATACAGTAAGAGAGCTGTCAAGGGCAGCCACTTCCAGAGTGGACCTAAGGTCAGAGATAAAATCAGTCCTGGGCCCCGTTGGTCGATAAAGGAGAATCCCTTTAAAAGTATAAGATGGGGTCAGCTTGATAGAGATTGTAGGGCTTCACAGGAGGATAGTGTAATCATGTTGGTTCTCACCGTGAATACATCGCGTGCGATGATTGCAATTCCACCACCCTTTTTACGTTGTCTGTCCAATCTGTGTGTAGAAAACCCTTTAGGAACTGCAATCGCTAAATCTGGGTCGGACGCATTGTCCATCCAGGTTTCCGTCATAAAGAGTAGGTCCAAGTTTTTATCCTCTATCAGATCAAGTATGTCCTGTCGGTGTTTACCGAGCGAGCGGACATTGGTGAGGGCAAACAAATAGGATTTCAAGGATTTATCCTTGTTACAGGAGGAAGGTTTCAAAGTGAGGGGTATAAAGGTTTTGTAACCTGAACATGGTTGTACCGGATTTCCAACAAGGAACCGTGGGTCAAGTGTGAGGCAGGACTGAAGGTCAGGGGGACGTAGTTGTAGGAGCTGAGGCGCTGTGTAGAAGCCTCGTGGGGGCAGAGGGTGAAGACCAGGGGGAGTGGCCCTCGGCCCGGGCCAGGCGCGGACGGGCGCGGACGGGCGCAGACGGGCTTGCCTTTGGCGCGCCCGCTGCGCGGTGGGGCGGGTCTGTTGTTAATATCCATGGTTGGGTGGGTGGGAGGAGGGTGGGAGGGGCGATGATCTATACCGCCAGCCTTCCCCTGCCCAAGATGGCGGCTGAAGTTGCTGAATGAAGTTACCAGTGCCTGGTAACGGCGGCGCTGTGAAATGCGGTAGAGATCGGCCTCGGGCGATGTAATCTCGCACCAAGGTGGGGACACGTGGTTAAAAACTAACCATTAAAATATATTACAATTTTTAAAAAGATTGTTATTATTAGATCAATAACAACCACAAAGTCAGCAAATATGGGAGAGCACAAGAGAGCGCAAGGTTCCTCCGGCTTCCGCCTCAGAGGAGAAAAACATACAGATACCTCGGGGGGAAAAACGCCTCGCCCTTAAATATCCTGGGAGGGCGGGAGGGGTGATGATCTATACCGCCAGCCTTCCCCTGCCCAAGATGGCGGCTGAAGTTGCTAAATGAAGTTACCAGCGCCTGGTAACGGCGGCGCTGTGAAATGCGGTAGAGATCAGCCTCGGGCGATGTAATCTCGCACCAAGGTGGGGACACATGGTTAAAAACTAACCATTAAAATATATTTCAATTTTTAAAAAGATTGTTATTATTAGATCTATAACAACCACAACGTCAGCAAATATGGGAGAGCACAAGAGAGCGCAAGGTTCCTCCGGCTTCCGCCTCAGAGGAGAAAAACATACAGATACCTCGGGGGAAAAACGCCTCGCCCTTAAATATCCTGGGAGGGCGGGAGGGGCGATGATCTATACCGCCAGCCTTCCCCTGCCCAAGATGGCGGCTGAAGTTGCTGAATGAAGTTACCAGCGCCTGGTAACGGCGGCGCTGTGAAATGCGGTAGAGATCGGCCTCGGGCGATGTAATCTCGCACCAAGCTGGGGACACATGGTTAAAAACTAACCATTAAAATATATTACAATTTTTAAAAAGATTGTTATTATTAGATCAATAACAACCACAAAGTCAGCAAATATGGGAGAGCACAAGAGAGCGCAAGGTTCCTCCGGCTTCCGCCTCAGAGGAGAAAAACATACAGATAATCCAGGATAATGTACCCCCTCTAAGGGAGCACGTTCGATCTATCCTGTCCAATGTCCAAACAATGAACCAATTGCACCTAACCCTAAACTTACACTATTGGTACTATTGACAAAGTACACCCTGACTTGCACAGTTTATACCCAACTAATTTGACTTCTACTTTTGTACACTGTCCTTGACCTGATGACACAAATTGTACCTGGTGACTCCAGGCACAGGGTGGTCAACGAAAAGGGGCTCAGGCACAGAGGGGTCAGTGGAAAGGGACTCCTTAATGGCTCTGATCTCCGGAGGGACTGACGCATTTAGAACTTAATTAATTTTGGCATCCATTTGGGTTCACGTTAGAATTGCATTGCTCAATCGGATGAACTGAGGCACTTTCTCATGCTCAGGGTCCCCAATGCCCTCCCTGACCAACTGATCATACAGCGAGGACAGGGGTACTCAGCAGCAGTGGTTTAAATGTATCCAATTCTTTTGGTCAGCGACTTTTACAGCTGTGCGGGTAGCAAGGAAGACATTGACAAGTCCAGCAGGGCTCAAAACTCTTTTCCACTGGAAGTTCTTCACCAGGACAAAATCGCCAGGCCGAATATCATGTCCGGGCCACTCGGGTACAGGGGAAGAGACTTGTGTATCTGTTGGTGAATAGAACACACATTTTCAGTTAACTGGCACAGGTAAACAGTTAATAAAGGATACTCGATCTCAGAGAATCTACGTGGACATGGGACGCCCCAGACATTCACTGGGCCTCCGAAAACGAACTAGTAGGGTGATAACCCTGTCCTAGAATGTGCTGTAGTTCTTGTGGACAAAAGAGCTAGTGGTAAGGCATCCGGCCACTGCAATCCTGAATCTTTGCCAATTTGAGTTTGAGGGTACCCTTGTATTTCTCAACCAAACCAGCAGATTGAGGGTGATTTGCAGCATGAAACTTCTGTCTGATGTGTAGTCCCTCGCAAACTAGCTGGATAACCTTGGCATTTAAATGACTTTCGTTATCACTCCAGATCAAGCGGGGCAAGCCAAAGCGAGGAAAGAACTTCTTCAGGACTGTCTTTGGAGTCGCAATGGCTGTATTTTCCTTAGTGGGGTAGGCCTCAACCCATTTACTGAACGCACAAACAACCACCAACACATACTTCAAATTAATACCCTGTCCATTTCAATTAAATCCATTTGAAGGACCTCGAAAGGGAAAGTGGGAAGTGCACAATTACCGGGTGGTTTGGGGGTGCCCTAGCCAGGATTGTGCATCATACACACCATGCAATATTTCACCAAATGAGTAGCTGTCATCGAAATGTTGTAATTTTGCCATACTTGGTCTAACAATTTGCAGATACCCTTAGCACTGATATGAGCTGGTTCATGAGCCATAGTCAGGGCCGGACTGGCCTTAGTGGGCACCGGGCAATCCCCCGGTGCGCCGCATGGGTAGGGGCCGGTTTTGGGCACCTGGGGGCCTTTTTTGTTACAATGCCGTTTTTGCAACATAGCTACAAAATCGGCCCTGTAACAAAATCGGCCAAAAACTTGCCCCGGCAAAGAGCTCAGCGGCACCCCCAACCCCCACTTTGCCTGGGCCGGTTTTGCTTCCCAGTCCGGCCCTGGCCATAGTAACTACAGGAAGAGCATATGCATCTGCCAACATCTATTTCTGCTTCCTTGACTTATCAATCCAACATCCCTCATCATTCAAAGTTGCTGTACTCTATTGCCACCCGCTAATTTCTCCATCGTGGCCTCAGTCTGGATTTCCTTTATATTTTCAAGTGTATCCTCGAACATGGAGAACTCGGCCACCCACCTGGCAGGACCTGCTACAAACATTCTTTACATCTTTGTTCTGGCTGTTTCCTTAGCTGTCTGATGTGCAAAATGTTCCCTTACCCACATTGTCAGTAACTTTCTTATGAGCGCTGCACTTCATTATGGTCAATTATTTAGGAAGTGTCAAAGCAGACAGAAGCCTATATATAAGAGGACCATGCTGAATAAGTGTCCCGTGGAAAGTGAGGAACCCTCTCTCTGCCCAGAGCCTGCCAAACTTATGGGCGACCCGAAGGTGTACTGGCTGTCAGTATAAATCTTAACAACCAGTCCCTCGCTCAATTCACAAGCTCAAATAAGGGCGACTAGCCCAGCTGCCTTGTCGGACTGATAAGGAACTTGTGATGTCTCAACTACCGTGCACAGCATAGTAATTGCATATGCTGCAATGGAGGTGCCATCTGGTAATTTGAAACAAGAGCCATCGACAAAGTTCCCCTTGGGGGTCAGATAAGGGAAAATCAGTCACGTCTACCCGTCCTTTCATCTCTTATTCCGTTCTGAAGATACTACTATCATGTATGTCAATCTCCTCATTCTCAGAAAGGAGGGATAGTAACCTGGCTGGATTCAGAGTGGCACAACGTTTGATCGTAATGTGTTTTTGAAAGAGCGTTAGCTCATAACCTGTCAGACGTGCACTGGTGAGGTGCTGTGTCCTTATCTTATTCAAAAGTGTATCCACAGCATGGGATACCAGAACTGTGAGGTCAGTATCGAATAAGAGTCCCACCGATTGTCATACTGAGACAGCCATAGCCGCAACCGCTCTTAGACAACTTGGGAGGGCTCGGGCGACAGGGTCAAGTACAGCAGAGAAATAAACACACAGTTGTTGCTTATGCCCAAATATTTGTGTTAAAACAGAAAGCGCACAACCACCCGGCTCATGGACATACAACACAAAGCATTTCGCATAATTAGGGGTACCAAGCACCGGAGCTGAGCAAAACGCAGATTTTAATTTCTCAAAAGACTGCTGACACTCTGGCGTCCAAGGCAAGGGGTTCATGCACATCTTTTAGTGTTAGGGCAAGCAGGGGCTTCATAAGCAGTGAGTAGTCAGGTATCGATTGCCTGCAATAGGAAGTGATATCTATGAAAGCACGCACGTCTCTCTGGGTTTGCGGAATAGGCAATTTTATAATGGTACTGATGCACTCAGGGGTCATTCTCCTACCCTCCTGTGACAGGAGGTGACTTAAATAGGTGACCTCCTGTCGACAATATTGAAATTTGGAAAGGGATACCTTATGACCATGGTCAGTCAGATGGAGCAATACTTTAATGGTACTATCTCTGAAACCTTGTTCTATGTCTGAGGCGATGAGCAGGTTGTCAACATATTGGAGTAATACATTACTTGTAGGGAGTGACAAGGAATCCAGCTGACTTTTCAATGTCTGACTATAGATACTCGGACTTTCAGTACAGCCGTGAGGAGCGCAACAGAATCTAAAGCTTCTAAACTCTAAACCTGAACAGATACCCACTGTCAGGATGAATATGGATACTGAAGTGGGCATTTTTCAAGTTAATGACAGAAAAGAATTTAGCAGAAGGAGGAATCCTTGTCAAGAGTGTTGTAATGTCAGGGATCACTGGAAACTGGGGAATCAATATTTTGTTAACTTCACGCAAATCAATCACTAAGCAATAAACATCTTTATGATACTCAGAGGGACCCGAAGGTGTTTGTTTCAGAATGGGAAGAATAGGGCTCTTACAAACATTAACAGTCATCTCCTCAACCAGTCCTTTCTCAATCAAATCCTGCACAATCTTTATCAAAGCTCGCTCACCTGCCTGTGGTATCTTATACTGATAAATACGGGGTAAAATAACACCTTCCTTGACATGAATTGAAATAGGCGATATCTGCAACAGACCCATATCTGTGTCGCTCGTTGCCCACAGTGTGGATGGCACATCTTGAAATTCTTCAAACAAGAGAGTCAGGGTGTAAACAAACACTCTTTTACCCCAAAGATCAAGTTTCAATTAACAACAGAAGAGTGATAAATATAAGTCATCTCGAATGGGCACTCAAAGAAAACCCAGAGATTATGAAAACGAGACAGAGTGAAGGAAACACAAAAGTTAGTTTGTAAAAAAAACCTCCGTTCATTTGGGCCACGGAAGTGCAGTAGATAGGTTACTAGTGGGGAGCCGCAGTCAAAAAAAATTGCACGGTGTGAAGAAAACCCCTGCCGTGTTTGCCCAAGAAATGCGAAAGACTAACGCATTATATAGTGGGCCTCAGTCAATACTGAGCGTGCTTCCACGGGTAAATCCGTGAGTAAAATCACTACAGTTTTTATATATTTTTCACACTTATATCCTCACGGTTGGGTGCGCCTTAGCGCGTGCACACCGCCGGAGGGTTTACTTGAAGGTCCTGAGCGACTACGGCTCATAAAGCAGAAACATGTTGACCGTTTTATGAGAGGACATAAGATTTTCAATTTAAAAAAACCTATTTACAGGTCCCAGTTCCCCCTTTTAACCAATGCTGGTTGGACTATTAATAAAGTGATTGACAGTCACAACTACGCATTTTTTAATTCCTGCACACACTTATCACTTTTTGTTTTTCACTGAATCAACACACAAAAAAACCAGCTCCGCTGTAGACAGGCGTAGTAGCACACTGGGAGGACATTTGGTCCTTCCATTGGGAACCCAATGATGAAGCATGTCACCACTAGGTGATGAGTCAGGGTTCTTTTTACAAACTAACTTTTGTGTTTCCTTCACTCGGTTTCGTTTTCATAATCTCTGGATTTTCTTTGAGTGCCCATTCGAGATGACTTATATTTATCACTCTTCTGTTGTTAATTGAGACATCTTGAAATTCAACAGGGAGAGGCACATCTTTAGGCAGACACTGTGTAGAGTGCACAACATTCAGACCCATTGTCAAGTAGTCACCCTCTGGGGAGCAATACATTGTTGCATACAATTTCTTCAATAAATCCAGACCCATCAAATTTTATCCACAATTGTACATCAATAAGAATGGTGAATCCACGATGAAAGGAACAATAGTCAATGCAAGAGAATTTGAAATGAGGCTCACAACCAGGACACCAGAAAAACCTACTGAAACATTATTATGGCCAGAAAGAGCCGCCCCAGGGACCAAGGAATGAGAAATAGAGCTGTTCATTGCACCTGTACCCACCAAAAACTCCTTAGTCAAACCATGCACATCCGCACTAACTTACGGACCTCGTTAGTCCATAGTTATCAAAACTGGTCCCGCACCCTGTTACCAGATGTCCTGGCTGTAAGACATCACAGTCACCTCATCCGTATTGTAGTCATCATGATAATACTGTTTGCCCCGATGGTCGTCAAAGTAGTTCTGATCAGTACGACTCTGCAATGTCCCAATGGTCTGAGCCCTGTCCTGTCCACCATCTCCACGACCCCATCCACGAGACCCTTGTCATCTTGGGACCGCCATCTTCTGCAAAAGCACAGGACACTCGCTGCACCAGTGCCCCTCTTACTTACAATACGCACACTCATTCGTCCCTACCGGCATAGTATTCCTGCGTATTACCGGGAGGCTGTCGTGCTAAACCACAACGTCCTCTACCAATCCCTCGAGAAGCTTGCAGCAACAACACCTTCGACTACAAGTCCTTATGCTTTTTCTCCATCTTCTCCTCATCCTCATTTTCCCTGTGCTCATAATACTGCACTATATTCAAGATAACAAATGGAAAAGATGTGGACCGGGTACTCTCAGAAGCCTGTAATCGAGTAGCGATCTTGGGGTACAAGTTTGAAACACATCTACTAACAAACAAATGAACACCACCTTCAATCAACAAGTCCTGTCTACTATATGCCAGAAACACACTTTCAAACTGGGTGACAAAAATCAGACACACTCATCTTTCTTCTGATGACAGGCCGATACGTTGTCCAAATCAATCTTTTGGTCGGAATAAGGGAATGCATATACACGATAAATCGGCCAGGCAAAGCAAGTTTCTCTGAATATGCTTCTCACCCGCTTCCTCTCCTCGTCTCATACTTTAATTTGATCCCAGGTTCCACCTAATTCTGCAACGTGATCCTGTGTGTGTACCTGTCTCCAAATATCAACAGGAACCAACAAACCAAAGAACATTTCAATATCCACAAGCGTCATTACTGTCGAAGAAGCAGCTTCAGTCAATTCTTTATAATATGCAGTAAGATTTTTCTTAGGGTCAGGTAGCTGAACTTTAAGGGACAAGACCTCATTCCTTTTCCCTGGGGTATGAATCCATTGTTCTTACCATTGGTCTGGTCACATTATCATGCTGTTTCTCAGGATGGTATATAGGATGCACCTCCCTCATTGGAAACAGATACCGGGGTGGGGCTCTCCTCCAGTAGCCTTCCCCAGTAAGCAACCAATGTTGCAACATTACCAAAGACATGGGCAGGCTCCATATCAGTAACATACACATGATCCCTAATATCGTATATGATCTGCGGTGCTGCACCTTTGAAATGCTGCTCCCGAATACCAATCAGAGTAGCCGACATGTGCTTACGGGCACGTTGCTGCACAAAAGGCTCATAATCTTTCATCACACTCCACACATCTTCCACACGGTAAATGGGGTTATGAGCCCACTGTGCTGCCTGATTTGCCTCAACCTTCTTCTCTGCATCTCCCACATCAGATCGGACCAATGTCCGCCCCTTGTGCTCCTTAAATTTCATCCAATCACTATCCTCAGGGCCGTGTACCAGTGTCTCACTACTCAGTGATGTCGGGGAATGGAGGAACACAGTGGGGGTGACAACAGAGGCTGTAGGCACTAATGTTATTCTCTGTTGCGTCTTGGGTACATGAGCTGGAGAGAAAGACACCGAAGCAATAGGCGTTGCAGGAGTACTAACAGTCACAGTTGACAAAGAAAGGACAGGCGGTGCAGTGGCCAAGGCAATGTGATCAGCAGAAGCAGAGACAGAAGAACCAGGTAGCTGGGCCTGTTGGAGAACAGCGGGCTATACCCTCTGCGGGGCATACGGAGGTGGGGGGCAAGCATCTAGCAATTCTTCCACAAAAGCATTATTTTCTTCTCAGTCTACATAGGATTTATCAATATTCAGTCGAAACCACCTATCAAGAGGGAATATGAAGAATGATCTGTGACTCATTCAACGTGAACTTAGTTCTAATATAATACATTTGTGTTGTGTTAAAGCTACAACACTGGTATTTAATCCCAAGTAGAAAATAAAATGCTGCATCTTACAACACTGCAGCAGAATACGATGTGGGGTACAGGGGGCCCCACTAGTGGAACATTTCACCACATTTGGACATACTGCTGAAAGTCTAAAACGGAGGATCATAGAATGAGCCCACAATAATCCCGGAGGGGACAGCCTCTCACACATCCTCAACTACCGTGAATGTAAATGGATACATACATTTGACACAATACTCAGAGGATTGAACGAGTATGAGGAGATAGCCCGACAAGCAGCCACCCTTCGTATCAGCTAAAACACCAGGTTCTATTGACCTGCAGCCTACATATGACTAGATGGTACAAAAGGGGGTGGTAATGGACGGAGCATCTGAACCAATCAACACTCACACCCAGTCAAAAGATCTGGGTTTAATCCATCACCGTTCTTTAGCCCACTCTGCCACCCCAGTTCAGACATGGCTATATGCAAATCAGTCTGACCCTGTGCCTTATGGGAACAGTCCAGCCCGAACTGCCAAGCCATGCCTTCCCTGGCCCGGAAACAAGCATCTGAGGACCGGTTTCTGGCATTCCAGCCGTCTTCAGCCCGGCTTGCTTGAATCCAGTGGCAAAGTGAGCAAGGGACTCACGTCTGAGCATACACTGCCACACTTATGGCGGCCAAAAGCGGTACAAAAGGGGGTGGTAATGGACGGAGCATCTGAACCAATCAAACACTCCCACCCAGTCAAAAGATCTGGGTTTAATCGATCACCGTTCTTTAGCCCACTCTGCCACCCCAATTCAGACATGGCTATATGCAAATCAGTCTGACCCTGTGCCTCATGGGAACAGTCCAGGTTGTATTGACCTGCAGCCTACATATGACTAGATAGCCTGACTAACAGAGTTCACCACGGCCACATGCCAAAGGCATGCTAAGTAATTCCGTTTGTATATAGACAGTCTGACTAAACCAACCTAGAATGTAAATAGGTAGGCACTTGGACACACTGATTTTAAGTTTGTATATAGAAAGTTCTACTCACACTGCTTAGAATGTATATAGGTAGGTTTTGTATCAGCACTGTATATATTGGCACTTGTCACATGTATATAATGTTAACTCTTCCTTGCTTTGCTTTAATTGTGTTATGATAGAGGCACCGTTGTGGGTAATTGCTAATAATTGACCGTATTGTCATATTCGTTATTGAGGACGCATTGACGTTATTGTCAACTAGGGACTGTAATTGTTAGTTTTCAATTATTTCCCCTTTTAAATTGCACACGGTTTTTCTGGGTGGCCAAAAGATACAATGCCCCGTATATGATCCCCTAACTCTGTATGATAACACAATCCTTTTGAAGTTTCAATAGGCATTCCATAGGATCTGCCCGTAGATCTGGATACCAGATGAGCACCCTGCTCATTGTTCTCGGGCTCGATTGAACGCACGCCTCACTGCGTGCGGGTGGCGTGCACGTCACGGTTTCCGTTTCGGAAGTGGCCTTAACTGGCGGCCCGCCTCTCATTCTGCCTCTGCTCTGCATCAGATTGAGACACACATCCAGGGTGCCTAGACTTTCTTCTATGAAGGTAAATCCAAGTCCCCTCTCCCTAGACACACGATACCAGTGGGTTCATTGATAGAACTAATTGAGTCAGTTTTACCTTGAACTCCCTGGTTAATTTATTATGAGGGTAGCCGTTTCAACAGAACGCTAGTGTGTTTGGTTAATTTTGTAATATTGACCGGTTGCACAATTAATACCTGTGGGGGCATTAACGGAGCCCATGTGTCGTGACCCGACAGTGTGGGCGACTGACAGTAGGGTGTTAGGACCCTGTGGGTCCTCAGGCAGAGTGACCAGGTCACCGGACACCAGATCCGGTGAGGAGACAGGAAGGGGACGGACAATGACCAGGACAGGGACAAGGACGGATGTGCTGACGAGCAGCTGCACGAGATGCTAATAAAGAAAATATCTGACTAACCTGCGTCCTGTGTTTGGTGTACCTCCCGGCGCACAGCATGAACACGACAACTGGCGACGAGGGAAAGTGACTAACAACGCGTGGATCGTCGAGCAACCATCGATAGCTGGAGATACACCAGGAGCCCACCCTGGAAGTGTAAGAGACACAAGAAAGACTGCCCATTAAGCAGCGACGCGGGAGCCCACCCCGACTGCCACCGATGAAGACCAGCGCGGATGCGGTAAGCGCAGAGAAACAAGTGCATGAGTTGAAACGGCTGGCGCGAGCCATCCGGACAATATCGAGAGTCTCGGCGGCCATATTAGAATAAGGCGAGCTGAGCCAATGGGCACTGAGAACAGCAGTGGCGGCCATCTTATGAACAGGCAATGCGATTATGACCGTGAAATAGCACGATAACAGCGGCGGCCATCTTGTATCAGGAAACCAGCATAGACAACAATGGAGCGGCCATTTTAAGGCCAGATAACGTCGAAAAACAAGGAAATGAAACAGAAAAGACAACCAGAAGCCAGAAATAGACAAATTAAAGGCAAAACTAAGGAGAATAAAGGGGCATGATAAGGAAAGAAAAAACAAAGATCACCAAAGTATCGTGAGAACGACGGCGGACATTTTGAATGGGACAGTCAAGGAAAGATCATAGGAAACAGCAGAGCAGCCATTTCTAAGCCAGGCAAAGGGCAAATAAGCAGAATAACCTAAGAAAATGTGAATTAAGGAGAACGCGAGCAATAAAAAGGAATAAAGAAGAAAAGACAGGAAGATAAGGCAAAAAAAAATAGACAAAAGCACGGAAAACGTCTGATAAGAGAAACAAAGGAAAATAAACGTTTTGAGTGAAGAATAAAGGATAAACAAAGCGCAAAAGGGCGCACAAGTGGAAAAAAGAGCAATAAGACAAGAAAGAAAATGGTGCAATAAGAAAAGAGAAAACCAAAGAATAATAAGTGAAACAAAGAGAAAGGACATAAACAAAAGGACAAAGATCGCACAAGGAAAAAGAAAGAGCAAAGGAGAAGCTACAGGGCAATAAAGAAAAGAAGAAAGAAGAAAGAGAAGTAAAATAACGAGGAAAGAAGGGACAAAGATCACCAAAGAAACAGAAAGAGGAAAGGAGAACACGAAAGAAAAGAAAACAAAAAGGAAAGACACAAACATAAGAAATAAGTCGCAGGAAAGACGCAAATATAAGAAAACAAGGAAATAAAGAAGAAAAAGACTAGGAAAGCCCAGAAGAGGCCAAATAAGAATTTTGTAAAAACAAAGAAAAGAAAGAAGGACAAATAAGAAAGAAGTAAAAAGAAAGGAATAGCCAGAGATAAGGCTAAATAAAGGACAGAAAAGAGATATAAAGAAAAGAAAAGAAGAAAGAAGTAAAAAGAAAGGAAAAGCCAGAGATAAGGCTAAATAAAGGACAGAAAAGAGAAATAAAGAAAAGAGGGACAAAGACCCACAAAGAAACAGGAAAGAGGAAAAAGACAGAAAGGAGAAATAACAAAGAAAAGAGGGACAAAGACCCACAAAGAAACAGGAAAGAGAAAGGGAGAGCATAAAAAAAGAAAACAAAACAAAGACAAAGGAAACAAAATGGGTAAAAAAGAGTAAAACGAGAGGACATTGGCGCAGGAGAAACAGCAGCAAAAAGAAAGGACAAAGACATACAATGAGCAGAGCGGACAGGCGCCACCAAGGAAGATCAAGGCAAGAGGCACCGCATGGCCAGAACCAAAGGTGGTGAGACAGAAACAATATCGAACAACCGGTTCTCCAAAGACTCACTGGCGGTGACGAAAGTGAGAGGATCGATGATAACGGCTGCCTCCGACCAACAACGAATAACAAGAAACAGCTCGCATTCCAAGGAGCTGAAGGCGGAAGAGGCGGCAACTGCAGCCGCATGGAAGGAGGAAGATAGAGGACAAGGAAGCGATGGAGACACAAGATCACGAAGGACCCACCACCACCACCACCAGTTTGGCAGATGACAATTCATCATGTACATATTTGTATATACATGAGATACCTTATGCCTGCTCATATGCTTAATTTCGCAGGAACTGTGATTGAATCACATTTTGCGTAAGGGCCATCCTTGGGGCCCACAACCTGGATGTAATTGGATACATCCCCTGAAGGGGTGAGGAAGCCACGTTCTGGCTCCTGTGTTACTGGCAATTTTGGCAGTTTCCCCCACTTCCTAAGTATGGTCGTATGACTGAGATCAACGGCCCTCTCTTGGATCTTCGACTTACTTGAGATGCCAGCCTGGGACCAGGATTAGGTTAGTTTCTCCACTACGCCCCTTCGATTGATGTAACTTATTTTACACAGCGCCAGAGTATTTCACATTCTCTAACCCCAGGTTGCTTTACCCCGTCCTGAAGAAGACTCGCAGCTGAGGTCCCAAATCTCCCTCCTTGAGTTAGCCGAGTTGAAACGTTGACACTCTCCACCCACATAACACCTGTACCTGTTACCCCATCCAACATTTTTAAAATGCATTATTGCATGGTTGAATTGAAAGCATTATTGTAAATACATTTTCTAATTGTGGACAGGTCTCCCGATACTGGTCTTCTTTACCAGTTGACTGTTAGGTTTAGAAGTAAAAAATGTAAATGATTCTATGATCTTCACTTTCACTACCCCACACAAGCACGTCCTAAATCCCTCTTCTTTCTCCCTTCATGCAACCTACTACCAAATGTATAAAATTGTGTTTAGAGTCTAATTGGTCAAATAAATGCATTGCAAATGATATTTGCTTCTTTGGCGCATCTGTAATTTTGTTCTCTAATTCAGTGCATGCATTCATAATATATTTTTGATTGCAATATCGTAGTAGCTTTTACTTGGGATTAAATACCAGTATTGTAGCTTTAACACAACACAGATTTATTATATTAGAACTAAGTTCACGTTGAATGAGTCACGGACTATTCTTTATATTCTCACATTGTACCAGGTCCGGGGATGATTATTGGGTTACCCCATCTATACTACTAATATAAAGGAAGAACTTTGAACCTTTGAGGCTGGTGAAGTAGTGTGGCTCACTGGTTAGAGGCGGCAGACCCGAGAGCAGAGGACGGCCCGGGACCAGGGTTCGATTCCCGGCGCGGCAGGTTTCTGGACCAGGGTCAGCGGACTCGATAATTCTCTCGCCTCGGTGCCCACTCGGATCAGCGATCACACTCGGCAACTCTGGGCATTAGCTTGCCTCATCTTCACTAACGGCCCCACCAGACCGCCGGGGATGCCTGGTCTCACCCTGGAGATACCCATTAAGGGACCATCTCTCAGGGAAGCCAGGAAGGGTTTCGCAGCGGTCAAAGCGCCTTGGGACCCTACGGGTAAGTAGTGCGCTATATAAATGCCTATACATTTACATTTAAACTCGGGAACCACAGCGCCAATCCACACACCTGATACATCGTTGTAATCATCAGGGTGTGCAGATGGACATAGGCTATATAAACGTAATAAATATACGTTATTTAAAAAATTTACAGAAAAAAAGTAGTCCCTTGGAAGTAGTGCCGGCCGCGACGTGCGTGCTGACGTGAGGAGCGCGGGGAGGAGCGGCGTCCAGGAACGCGAGAAATACCGGCAGACATGGCGTGGGGAAGAGCGGCGTACAGGCGGTGAGGAGCGGCGGACAGGCGGTGAGGAGCGGCGGACAGGCAGGGAGGTGCGGTGAGCAGCGGATGAGGTAGGTTATTTATTTATTTAGTTAGGAGTGGTGAGCGGCGGAAAAATGAAGCAAAAATGACAATCGTGAGCAAGAGGAAGCAAACTGAGCATTACAAAAGTGAGCCAAACGGTGCATTACAGGAGGAAAAAGTTACGTGTGCAGGTTACAAAAGCGTAGAAAGTAAACAGAGGTATAGGAGGAAAAAGTGACGTGTGCAGGTAGCAAGAGGAAGCAAACGGAGCATTACAAAAGTGAGCCAAACAGTGCATTACAGGAGGAAAAAGTTATGTGTGCAGGTTACAAAAGCGTAGAAAGTAAACATAGAGGTATAGGAGGAAAAAGTGACGTGTGCAGGTTACAAAAGCATACAAAGTAAACAGAGGTATAATACTGCAATATATGGAGGAAGGCTCCGGGGGACCCAAGGACAACGTCGGGGCGGGGGCCCTGAAGCCTAATTGCTCCCGGACAACGTCGGGACGGGCTGCTAGTTATCTATAATGGTCTCACTATCATGAGCTATAGCTTTCTGAGTCAATGTTTGCATTCTCCCCTTCCGGGCCTCTTTCTCTGCTTTCAATCGCCTCAGTTTTGCCTCTTTTTACCATGCTGATAGGGAATCCAACATAGACTGCCTACTTTTTCTCGCAAACAACTTCTCCTGTAAAAACTAACAACCCATTTTTTTCATCAAAAGTGCTTGTCAACAGCCACTGCAACTCGGCATTGTCCCTCATATAATTGAGGTTTGTTTGTTCAAAATTATGGGAGCATTGTGGGGTCCTTAACTGAACTGACTTCTAAAAAGGAGGCCAAAAAGGGTGATTTGGACCCCAGACTGTCAGAAGGCTTTTGACACTCTGGTTGAAAAAGGTCTATAGCCAAGTACTCAAATCTCATAAAAACAATATGATATTTCTAATGGTAAATTTCCAGTGTTTTAAGTGAAAAGGTCACCAAACAGAGCCAATTTAGAAACAGATTATTTCATTTATTTATTGTTGAAATTAGTTCCAAAAATATATATATCTTTTTTTGTAGTATTTTTGTTGTTTATAAAAATTATTTTTTTCTCTTATTTTTGTATAACAGTTAATTTATATAATTGATAAGTCATATACATTCATTCTACAATTAGTCATAAACAAACAGTGAATGGAAAGAGACGAAAGATGTTAGCAATACGGCAAGGTGGATCACGACGCGCGTTTCGGCCAAATAGCCTTCTTCAGGTGGCCGTGTATTGCTTTGGAGGCTATTTTAGAGGTCTTCAAATAGCCACACTTCGCTAATAGTCGCGTTTTCTAGGTTTCTGTTTAAGATTGTGTACCTATGATATCACGAATCTGCCGGAATATATGAAAATAGCCGTCCCAAAGGTGAGTATCCGGTTGGAGTGCTGATTTTATAATGTATCCACTTTCTGGGATGTCTTTAATTGCGGATAGCTTCTCTTTATGGATAATTTGTTCAATGAGAAAGCTTTTATAGACAGCAGTCAGGTAGTGTGTACGTAGGGGTTGCTTTCTTTAGCGACGGTATTCTAGGCAGTCAGTGATTCGGATGGACAAGAGGCTCAGTTCTATCTTTTAGGGTCCATTTCTTAGACGATTCACAGTGTTGGTGATTGACGGGAACCTCTTGAAGTTAATGCCGCGTCTCGGCTGGTCTGGCGCGATGTGTTGTAGCTTGCTGGATGTAAACAGCCACTGCAACTCCGCATTGTCCCTCATATAATTGAGGTTTGTTTGTTCAAAATTATGGGAGCATTGTGGGGTCCTTAACTGAACTGACTTCTAAAAAGAGGCCAAAAAAGGTGATTTGGACCCCAGACTGTCAGAAGGCTTTTGACACTCTGACAGCTGCTATGTGTTCAGCACCAATGTTACCGATCCCTGACTACACAAAAGAATTTGTAGTTCAGACTGATGCTTCAGAGCAAGAGATTGGGGCAGTGTTGTCACAGCTAAATGAAGGGGGCGTTGATCAGCCAGTTGCCTTTATTAGCAGGAGGCTTCTTCCCAGAGAGCAGAGGTGGAGTGCCATTGAGAGAAAGGCTTTTGCTGTGGTCACTGAAAAAGTTGAGACCATATTTGTTTGGGACTTACTTTCATGTTCAAACTGATCACAAGCCTCTCAGGTGGCTCATGCAGATGAGAGGGGAGAATCCCAAGCTGTTAAGGTGGTCCATTTTCCTGCAGGGAATGGACTTTACAGTGGAACACAGACCTGGGGTTGCCCATGCCAATGCAGATGGACTTTCCATGTTTTTCCACTTAGCCGATGAGGACTACCAGGGTGTAGGTTAGTAACCCATCACCTTTCGTTTGGGGGGGCTGTGTTGCAAAGTCATCCTGTGCCCTGGGCACCCCCCAGCATTTTGCTGACTGGAACTGGTGGTAACTGATTCTGACTGGCCCTGGGCTCTGTTTAACCAGGTCCAGGGCCATTGGCAAGCTAAAAGGAACACATTAGAATACAGTTAAGACACCCAACCTACACTAGGGTACACAATGGTATGGTGGGGTACCCCTGTAATTGGCATCACCTACCCCATAAGCCTCTAGTATATATTGGGGCAGGGGATTGAAACTACCTAAAAGTCCCCAGTATCCTAGGGCATGGCAGTTTAAAGGCCAGCAGATTTTCTGCACCAGCATGTGTGCAGTGCTGAAGCCTGAGGTCAGTTTAAAAGCAGCACTGGTTGCCAGGACTGCTTTTAAACAGTAAATTGTCCCCAAACTAGACTTTGGGGGTAGGAGCACTTAAAATGGAAAACCTACAATGTTGTGGCATATTAAGGACCCCCAGGGTCTCCCCTAGGTATCCCAGGGGTGGGGGTCGGTTATCTATAAGGTACACCCTATAAAATGAGTTTATATATACCTGGGTAAAGTGAAATTTCACATTTCACATTTCACATCCCACATTGTTTTAAAGTGCTGCTCAAAATCGACTTTGATGCTAGGAGCACTGGGAAAGGAGGATCTGCAATATTTCTGCAGATTCAGAACCCCTGAAGTCTCCCCTAGTTGCACAGGGGGTGGGGTTCCTGTAGAAATTAGGGAAATACTTATAAAATAGGTTTTTAT
Organism: Lissotriton vulgaris; assembly: GCF_964263255.1. Taxonomy (NCBI): domain Eukaryota; kingdom Metazoa; phylum Chordata; class Amphibia; order Caudata; family Salamandridae; genus Lissotriton; species Lissotriton vulgaris. The sequence continues at coordinate 1,357,278,420 of NC_141695.1, forward strand.
AAGCCCTGGTGCTAGAAAACTGGCCCAAGCCATTTTCCCCATTGCAAACCCCATGGACCAAAGGTTAACATTGCAGGAAGTTATTAAATAACTCCTGATAGGAAGGATTACTCCTGATAGGAAGGACATAGAGCCCCCATTCAAAGACGATCAGAATAGCAGTGCTAAATCCAACAATATCATATTGTTGAATTTCTCCTAAAATGTACATACAAGAAGTTATAAGACTATCTTGTTTGTAGGTCCAAATTCAGCCTTCCAGTGGTCTGCCCTGATTTGTCAGAGTTAAGTGGATTAGCCAGGCTGCTTTGAAGAGGTGATAAAGGGCCCCTGGGGTTGCCAACTGTCCTGGGAGGGCAATGTGTTGTTCCATAGGAATGCCAGGCCAGGGGGTGGAGTCAGAAACCAGGCTCTTCAAAGGCAGAGGGGAAGCCTGAGTTTCAGTTTCACGCTTGCACTCTTGACCCAGAGTCAGGGCTAGGCTTAAGGAAGGTATGTGCAGATGATAGGGGGAGAGGCCATGAAAATAAGCCATCCCAGGGGGTGTGTTTAGCCAGCCCTTACCTCCTTGCCGGAGAATCAGCCATTATGGATTTGGAAGATTGGTGCACTCTGGGATAAAATAATGCCACACTCTACAGGATGTGGTCATAACTATGAGGAGTTGCCCTGCCCTCATTGGTAAGAAGTGACCTGGTGCTTGACCCAGAGAATTTGGAATACGTATCTGAGAGGGGCAGAGCCCGCCAGACTGCTCCCATAAACTGATTGAAGCAAGAAGTGCCCTGCTGAAAAGATTTTGCTGTGCAAGGAACTCTATGTCATGCCTGTCGTATACGCGAGAGACCGTAATACACGTTACAGCCTTTAAACTCAGATCTGTATAATTGCCGACTGCTAAAAAGACGTGGTTGGCAATGGTTGGCAAATGTGTCTACAGGGGCTTTGGAGCATGCGCAGTGTTCGCACATGCGCAGACGTAATGCGATGCGAGACTTAAACCCGCCCCAAACATCCAGGAACTGCTTCGGGTTTAGCCAGCTGTATCCTGTTTCGTTCCGGGTCACGGTGAAGGCGTCCGTGGAGCTAACGTTTCATTGAGGAAGGAGTTCGTATTGTCCCATGTTGTTGAGCCTGTTCGTGGTAGCGTAAGTCTAAGAAGCGGCTTGCTTCTTGACAATTGTTCTGATATATTTTCATTCGCTATATTGTTTGTACCGCTTTAGATTTAAAGCGGGTTTTTGCATGCCATTTGAATTTCAGTTTGCTTGGTGTGTTCGCCACGTTTTCTTACCACTTATCTCTGAGTGGGGTTTATTTTGGATATTGCTCTACCGTTCTTGGTGAGCTTGGAAGGTATTTTGTAAAGCGTAATGCAACAGTATAATTGGTGAGTTTCACATACAGAAGACATTACTTAGTCACCATATTATTTAGGCTTTATTGATATTGTCCTTTTGTGTTTAGATTTATGTTGCATTGGATAGTACATATCCAGGCTGATATTGGAGACCCAGATTTTTCCGCTTTATTTCTTTATCATCTCCCTCCACTGTCTAGAAGGTACAGATACATTACATTACTATTATTACATTGGGAACATTAAGGGAGGGGATTGTTTTCATTCCTTGTTATTGTATTTTACTACAGAGTCGTTCCCAGAAGATAGACCATCCTCTGAGTGGAAGAAGATTGTGGAGTACTATTGGTCTTCCCCTTCCTACCCTTGTTTTGTTCCCCTGTTTTCCCCCTTGTTACTCTTTGGGTGTTAGTGTTTCTTCCTGACTCCCGGAGGGTGACGGGGGGAGGCTGGGTGCATAGCAGCGTGAACCCAGGTTACTTCCGAGACAAAGAAGGAGCGTGCATGACAGAACGCGAAGCCTCTATCGAATTGTCTCCCAAGTGTCATGGATCTCAAATTACAGGATGTAGCAAATATGGTGGGGAATCTCCAGCGAGAAACCCAATCCATTGCAGACAGACTAGAAGCATTGAGCGTACATAGAGGAGAGGGAGCAGGTACCAGCAATCAAAACCCTGTAGTTCAAGTAGTTACGCCTCACACTATTCCTCTAGCGCCTCCTGAGCGATTTTATGGGGATCCCTCGAAATGTGCAGCATTTTTAACACAGTGTCAGCTGCATTTCCTGTGCAAAGCCCCCTGTTTCCCAAATGATCAGGCTAAGGTGGCCTTTGTTCTCTAATATTTAGGGGGTTCAGCAGCAAACTGGACAATTCCCTTAATAGATAAAGATGATCCCTTATTATTGGACTATGAAGCTTTTCGTAGAGAATTGCGTAAGATGTTTGATAAACATTCATTCACTCATGTAGCGGATACGGAGTTGTTAAATTTGAAACAAGTTTCAAAAGATCTTATCACCTATATTTCTACATTTAACAGATTAGTGGTAGAGGCTGACTGGCCCGCTGATAAACGCAGTGCCCTTTTTTATAAAGGCCTACGTGATGAACTTAAGGATGCGTTAGCTCACGTAGTAGATCCTCCTGCTATATGTCCCGAATTATTTGACCTGGTGGTGAAACTAGATCATAGACTAGGTGAAAGACGCAGCGACAGAGTACGTTATGAGTACCCTAGATTTAACACTAGAGAGAGAAAGGTGGAGACTGAAGCAAAACCCGAGGATCCAGAACCCATGCAAATAGGCAGTATCAAGGGGCCTTTGAGCGAGACTGAGAAACAACGACGTAGGGAGAACAGGTTGTGCCTCTATTGTGGCAAGGCTGGACATTTCCTGAGGGAATGCCCAATAAAACCCAAACAGTTCCGCAAATCGGAAAACTAACAGACCCGAAGGTAACAGAGACCTTACCGCCGGATCCATTGGTTCACATGGTCTCATCATTAATGACGCATGCAGGACACTTCTTTATCACTCCCAAATTGTCATGGCTTTCCAATTCCATTACACAACCCATCATGATTGATTCAGGAGCTTCGGGCAGCTTTATGGACTGGCGTATTGTTTTGCAGCCAGACGCACGTATACCAACTAGTCGGGTGTACTCACTTACAGAAAAATAAAATTTGTATTTAAGGGAATCCCTTGATACCATGCTAGATCTTGGTTACATTAGACCCTCTAGATCTCCAGCCTCATCAGCGTTATTTTTCATCCCTAAAAGGGAGGGTGGTTTACGCTGCTGCATTGATTATAGATCTTTGAACGCCATTACGATTAAAAACAAGTATCCCTTACCACTCATCTCCTCTCTACTCGATCAAATAAAGGATGCAAAATGGTTCACGAAATTAGATCTACGTGGGGCCTACCACCTCGTCCGTGTTAAGGAAGGAGATGAGTGGAAGACGGCGTTCTGCATCAAGTTCGGTCTGTATGAATACTTTGTAATGCCCTTCGGGCTTTGTAATGCTCCTTCAGCATTCCAATATTTCATAAATGAAGTGTTGAAGGAGTATCTTGACAAAAGTGTTATCGCATACATTGATGACCTACTAATCTATTCCAAGACCCTTGATGAACATATAGGTCATGTAAAAGAGGTCCTACATCGGTTACAAAGCAATTACCTTTTTTGTAAACTAGATAAATGCTTCTTCCATCGCCACCAGGTCACTTTTTTGGGGTTTATTGTATCAGCGCAAGGTCTGAGCATGGATCCTCAAAAGGTCAGAGCTGTCTTAGAATGGCCTCCTCCCAAGAATGTAAAGGAAATCCAATAATTCATTGGATTCTCGAATTTCTATAGACGCTTTATACACCAGTTCTCAGATCTTGTAGATCCTATCACTCGCTTGTTGCGAAAAGGAGTCCCTTTTCATTGGTCAGAGGAAGCTAACAAGGCATTTAACATTTTGAAAGTTCGTTCACGAGGGCTCCCATTCTGAAACACCCTGATCCGTCTTGTCCATATGTGGTGGAGGTGGATGCCTCACAAGTAGCGGTAGGGGGTGTCCTTTCTCAAGCGGATGCTAACACTGGAGAACTTCATCCTGTGGCCTACTATTCACACAAGTTGACTCCAGCTGAAGTGAACTATACTGTAGGGGAGAGGGAACTCCTAGCTATCAAGAAAGTGTTGGAGGAATGGAGGCAGTATCTATTGGACACAAATCACACGGTTACTGTATTAACAGACCATCGCAATCTACAGTATCTAAAGACTGCTAGAGCTTTGTCCATGCGACAACTGAGATGGACACAGTTCTTCAATGAGTACGATTTTAGTATACATTTCAGGGCTGGCCGACAAAACGGTAAAGCAGATGCTTTATCTCGTTTAGGTTTTGAGCCATTACCTAGTGCTGATACACCTCCTTGTATCATTGCTCCTCAACAAATAATCGGAGTCCTTACTAAGGAAGAGGACTTCTACAAGTAAAGAATGCCCAACAAGAACCAGCCTCTCAAGCAGTGTTACACCAACAGCAGTCTCTGGTCAGGTCAGACCTTCATTATGTGCAGGGAGAATTATTCATCCCCACAATACCCCTTCAAAATCAGGTGATGGAGTGGTGCCATTCCCATGGTATAGCAGGGCATCCAGGATATAAGAAAACAGTAGAGTTAATCAAACGATACTGTTGGTGGCCTCATATAACAAAAGATGTACAACAGTATGTTCGGACTTGTCACGTATGTGCTCAAGGGAAGGCATCACACGAAGGACTGGTAGGCTTGTTGCTTCCCCTTCCCACGCCTTTGGCTCACTGGCAGTCTGTATCTATGGATTTGTTAGAAATGGGATCCCTGGCTAACCAGGGCTTGCGCCAAAGTCAGTCAGAGACCACCACTCCTAAGTCAGGGCAAAGGAGTTACACGCCAAGATAACCCCTGCTCACCCTCTAGGTAACGTGGCGCGAGCAGCAAGGCTAAACTTGGAGGCGATGTGAGTTAAGTATTTGCGCACGCACCCCAGCAACAACACCCAAGGCCCACCACAAAGGAAACTCCATACAAGGTTATATATAAAAATAGCCTTTGTATTATACCAAAACACATTAGATAAAAAAACACACTCTACAATGTGCCAACAGGCACGGGCAGAATTTACAGGGGATATGTTCAAGACAGGGCCACCTGGACCACTGTCAGGAATAAGCACTTTTAGAACTTAGAATACAAATCACTGTAGCACAAAATAGAACATAAAGCACACAACCAGTAACTACTGGTAAAGGTTAAGTACCACCTACGCAATCCTAACCACCTTAGGAACAGGTCACGCAGGGAACCAGGACCTCACTAGCACCACCTGTACTAGCAAGAACAACCACCTAAGTATCACAATACCTGTAGGGGTATAAGCACATAACACATGATGCATAACATACCTTCAGAGGTGTAGGAGAAAACACATGACGCCTAAACACATTCAGAGGTGCAAATAACACATGATGCATAAAATACATTCAGCGGTGTAAGAGCAAGGCACATGATGCATAAAAACATTCAGCAGTATAGAACAAGGCACATGATGCATAAAAACACATTCAGAGGTGCAGAAAAAGAACAATTGCACAACTCTCACACAAGTCACCACCTGTGACTGTTCATAGGCCTACTGGCCTTGTGGGGGCTAGGACGCCCTGTGTCCCAGTGTCAGGCAGGCTGCGCAGGCAGCCTTGAACACAAGCCTAAACGTGGCAGTTGCCCACAAAGTGCTGGGCAACTGGTGCAAGCAAGGATGGGCCAATGTGGGAGCCTCGCAGGCTCAAGAACACGGATTGCCACCCAGAGCCTCGCTGGACTCTAAACACAAAGGTGTGGCTGCCACTGAGCCTCTCGGGGCTCTGCAAGAACTGACTGCCCCACACGAGCCTCTCAGGCTCTAAGATAACTGTGGGGCCCTGGAGCCTCTCAGGGCACGGTGATCACAGGTGCGGCCCTTGGGAGTCCCTCCTGGACTCTACAAAGAAGAATGCTCCCGCCGGTGGAGTCCTTCCCTGGGACTCGGGAAGGAAATGCCCCCTGAGCCTCCCCCTGCCCATGCACACTCACCGGGCTCTCAGGCGGAGGCTCCTTGGTGCAGGCGGCGTCCTCCTCCTCCCCCGGTCCTGCTCCTGGGGGCCGCGTGCTGGTAATGGCGGCGGGCGGGGCTCTATTCCTCAGGGTAGCCCCGCGGGGGAACCAACACGCTCCCTTCCCTCTCCAGGCGAGTGCACCGGGCGCAGGGTAGGCTCCTGCTTGCTCCGGTGCTTAAACCGGCCGCGAGTCTTTGGTGGGAGGCGGGGTAGGCTCCCGCCCTCCTAATTCCGGTTGTCCAGCCCCAGCCTGCCTGACTTCCTGGTCGCGGGCCGGCGGCGATAAGGGGTAATCTCGCCGGGTGGGCACCGGCTTCCAAAAATAAAGCACACTGAGCGCTGTCAGCAAAATAAAGCGCACAGAGCGCTAGGGGTGAAAGGAAAGCGCTCTGCAGCGCTGGGGAGCACATACAGGTGCGAGTGAAACTAAAGCGCTCTCAGCACTAGAGGAAATACAGCAAAGCGCTACTAAGCGCTGGGGGACCAAATTAAGCGCTTCCAAGCGCTAGAGCCCAGGTAGGGGTCCACAAGTCCAGCAAAGTTCATCAGGTGTGAAGGGGGGGAAAGGCTGGGCCCAGAGCCAGCTCACTGGGTCTCCAGGCAGGGAGACAACCCAAGTGGTGGTCCTCTGGCCCAGCAGCAGCAGCAGCCCCCTCCGGATCCTGGAAGAGAACAACTTCTCTGGGGACACAGCCCCATTTTTATACACCACATTCCTTTGTCTGTAGGTGCAGGGTGGGGGAGAAACCAGTCGCAGCTGGTTTTGGAGCACCCTTGATGGGCTCATTCCCTCACTCTATTCACTGGCAGGGCTAGGGTCATTAGACGCACCACAGGGGGAGGAGCCAGCATTGTGTGGGGAAAACCCAGCCTCATTCAGGACACAGGTGCACTCCTCCCCTCACATCAGCATGCTAACCTCAGCACTCACCACTGGGCAGACCCATCCAGACATCCTGGAGCCTGCCATCCCAGCCAGCTCCAGCCAATCACACTCCAGCACCCTCACAGCACACTTACGGCCATGTCTAGAAGTGGCACTTCCCCACTAGACACATACACGCCGCACATACCATTGCGCAGCATTCACTCTCACGAGTTCGCACATACCAAACTTAAGCATGCATGCCTCACGCATCAGGAACTACCAGGGACACAGACATTCCCGATGCATTCCTATGGGTGGGCAGGCCAACCTCACTCCACGCACTCAGAGTGCGCACGCACTTTCCACTGGGACACAGTGAAAGTGCGCAGAAACGAAAAATCACTACCACCAGGTCACCATTAAAAGCAAAACATTCAGGGGTGAACCTGCCAGAAGGGCCAAGTCCAACACAACCCCCTTCCAGCCAAAACGCAGGGGAGACTAATCAGGACCATGATGGACTTCCCTGTTTGGGGCGTTAGAACACAGACGCGGGCCTGCAACTGCAGGGACACCCTCCTGTTCTACGCCACGGTGAACCCATGGGATTCCTTCTCAAAAGACTGTCTGGACCAACTGGGCTACCCCACTGGTATTCCCGAGCTGTCCGCGGCCAGGACCAAGCCCTGGGCCACCCAGATGCCACCGGTCCTTGCCTAGTCGCAGAGCGGGGGGTAGTAACCCCTGGCACATAGTAGCCATTCTCCACTCTTCCTGTCTGCAAGACAGGACTAGACTGCCACTGGTGTTCCAGCCTTTGGTCTACAACCTCAGGCGGACCAGGAGTCTCAGGGAAGGCTCTCCTCCCCCTACCTCTTCTTCTAGGGTTCCTCCTCCTCCTGCGAGGGGTACCCTTGCAACGCCACTCCAACCCAGGGTTTAACCCCTCAGGTTGCACCGGGGTCAGAGGTGGGCTCTCCCACCCTCTGCACCCCCTTCCAGAGTCTTGCTCCCTCCCAACCGGGGCGGTACCTCTGGAAGAAGAACTGGTCAGGACACTGATTACAGTAGGCCCCCCTCCTTCAGGTCAGGCTGAACCTGAACCTGGCCTCCCAACCTCCGGTCTAAAATCTTTGGGGGAATAATTGCCTGGCACTCCAGGACTTCTGGGGACTCACACACCACCCCCCTGAGGATGACACATGACCCATGTGTCGTGTGACTGTCTGCTTGGTGCAGATCTCCCGTCTCCTGTCCACCTGACAGTGCGCAGAGATCCCCCAGCACAGAAGTGGTGTCCCCATGGTCACTACACGGGATCCTAGCCCAACTGGGTAGTCCCCGACCCACTGGTTCTTCCACTGGGGAACTCCCCCAATCACTCCTCACGCTTGACTCCTGTACCCTCCCTACCGGAGCGGCACTGCCAGACTCTAGAACCACAGGAGCTCTGGTTACAGACGCTCCAGGTCCTCTACTCACTAGGAGATTCTCCTCAAATGGAGTAACAGGACAGCCTAGGTCCCCAACCTGGTGTTCCCTAAAGAAACCATCCAAGTCCTGAGGCAGGGCATCGGGCACCTGGGGACCCTCGGTCACCCACTTACTCCTCTCCACCGAGCCAGGCAGTAAGCCCCTACACCCTCCTCGCTATCCTGGGACCTAGCTGGGCTACACTGAACCTCTTCCACCACGCTGTGCTGGAAGATACCTGAACCACTTCTTTTGGACTCACTCACTAGGGACTCTAAAGAACCTCTGGCCCTCTCCCAGTGGTCTGCTTCCGCGGCAAGCTGCTCTGAAGAAGGAGAGCCATATTCCAACAGGTGTTGGCGCAACCCTGGTGAACAACAACTGAGCACCTGCTCTTTGACAATCATATCAAACAGTTTCTCAAAATCAGAGTCAGTGTGAACCTCTACCCAAGCCCACAGTGCTCCATGACATTCATCCTCAAACGTTTCCCAAGACTGGTGAGCCAGTTTCCTACTGCCCCTGAATTTCAACCTATACTCCTCTTCCTGGGAAACAGGTACCATACTCTGGGAACTGGGAATGGGATGTCCTACACTGAGATTTAAATAGCTGCCACCACTGGACTCGCCCTGGGGAGTCCAGAAAATTAAAACTGCGCACCGGGGATAGTCTACCCTCCAGAGCTACTTTGCCTCTGGTGGAGGCCCTCTCAGCCTCCTCTATCCTTTCCTGTGCTAAGACCCTCTCAGTCTCTAACTGTTGCTTTCTTACGCCCAGCTGTGCCATAGCCTGGGTATGCTCTAACCTGAGCTTTTCTAAAGCCAACTGGTGCTCCCTTTCTCTCCTCCTATCTTCCAGCTCCTCTGGGGACAGGGAAAGGGATGAGGCGCTGCCTCCTACGCTGGACCCAGCAAGGGACTCCCTACCTATGGGGTCTTCACTCTCTACTGGCATCCAGGTACTGGCATCTTCTCCCTCCTCTTCTGAATCTTCAGGGCTCCCCACAGACCCACCACCCTCCTGGCGTGAGGCCCGGGCCCTTTCCTCACTGCGCTCAAGATCCCATTGATCCTGTTGCCATCTTATCAGGCGGTCCCCAAGTCTGTAATAGTCCGTCTCACCCCACCCTATGTTTCTCTCTTCACAGAACCTTAACAGCTCCCCTTTACTGTAGGTACCTAGATCACTGAAGTTAAAAGTAGACTCCATTTTGGCAGGACGTTCTAGAGACAAGATTACACAGGGAACCTAGGGGTCTGAGCTTAACACAGGAGTACACAATTCACAAAGGTTCAGCAAGTTCCCTATCCCAGAGAACTCACACTCACTTGCCTAGTGCCACACACCATTCATCCACACACAACCCCCCTCGGACTGGTAAGGCAGTTTCTACCACCCCTGATTCCTCAACCTGACCACATGTGACTCAGGTACCAAACTCTGGGCGCGGGGCAGGGGAACAAATGTACTGGACACAATTAAACAATGATACCTTCAGGAGAAGAAATATGGAACTTCAGAAAAACAATAATCCCCAAAATGTGGTCATCTAAAATGCAGAGTTTTGCAGTGCGGCCAGTTGCCACTGTGGTACAACGCAAACACAAATCCTTATCCCACCGCTGCCGCAAATGTTAGAAATGGGATCCCTGGCTGGCCAGGGCTTGGGCCAAAGTCAGTCAGAGACCACCACTCCTAAGTCAGGGCAAGGGAGTTACACGCCAAGATAACCCCTGCTCACCCTCTAGGTAACGTGGCGCGAGCAGCAAGGCTAAACTTGGAGGTGATGTGAGTTAAGTATTTGCGCACGCACCCCAGCAACATCACCCAAGGCCCACCACAAAGGAAACTCCACACAAGGTTATATATAAAAATAGCCTTTGTATTATACCAAAACACATTAGATAAAAACACAGACTCTACAATGTGCCAACAGGCACGGGCAGAATTTACAGGGGATATGTACAAGACAGGGCCACCTGGACCACTGTCAGGAATCAGCACGTTTAGAACTTAGAATACAAATCACTGTAGCACAAAAGAGAACATAAAGCACACAACCAGTAACTACTGGTAAAGGTTAAGTACCACCTACGCAATCCTAACCACCTCAGGAACAGGTCACGCAGGGAACCAGGACCTCACTAGCACCACCTGTACTAGCAAGAACAACCACCTAAGTATCACAATACCTTTAGGGGTATAAGCACATAACACATGATGCATAACATACCTTCAGAGGTGTAGGAGAAAACACGACGCCTAAACACATTCAGAGGTGCAAATAACACATGATGCATAAAATACATTCAGCGGTGTAAGAGCAAGGCACATGATGCATAAAAACATTCAACAGTGTAGAACAAGGCACATGATGCATAAAAACACATTCAGAGGTGCAGAAAAAGAACAATTGCACCACTCTGACACAAGTCACCACCTGTGACTGTCCATAGGCCTACCGGCCTTGTGGGGGCTAGGACGCCCTGTGTCCCAGTGTCGGGCAGGCTGCGCAGGCAGCCTTGAACACAAGCCTAAACATGGCAGTTGCCCACAAAGTGCTGGGCAACTGCTGCAAGCAAGGATGGGCCAACGTGGGAGCCTCGCAGGCTCAAGAACACTGATTGTGTTTAGAGTCCAGCGAGGCTCTGGGTGGCAAAGGTGTGGCTGCCACTGAGCCTCTCGGGGCTCTGCAAGAACTGACTGCCCCACACGAGCCTCTCAGGCTCTAAGATAACTGTGGGGCCCTGGAGCCTCTCAGGGCACGGTGATCACAGGTGCGGCCCTTGGGAGTCCCTCCTGGACTCTACAAAGAAGAATGCCCCCGCCGGTGGAGTCCTTCCCTGGGACTAGGAAAGGAAATGCCCCCTGAGCCTCCCCCTGCCAGTGCACACTCACCGGGCTCTCAGGCGGAGGCTCCTTGGTGCAGGCGGCGTCCTCCTCCTCCCCCGGTCCTGCTCCTGGGGGCCGCGTGCTGGTAATGGCGGCGGGCGGGGCTCTATTCCTCAGGGTAGCCCCGCGGGGGAACCAACACGCTCCCTTCCCTCTCCAGGCGAGTGCACCGGGCGCAGGGTAGGCTCCTGCTTGCTCCGGTGCTTAAACCGGCCGCGAGTCTTTGGTGGGAGGCGGGGTAGGCTCCCGCCCTCCTAATTCCGGTTGTCCAGCCCCAGCCTGCCTGACTTCCTGGTCGCGGGCCGGCGGCGATAAGGGGTAATCTCGCCGGGTGGGCACCGGCTTCCAAAAATAAAGCACACTGAGCGCTGTCAGCAAAATAAAGCGCACAGAGCGCTAGGGGTGAAAGGAAAGCGCTCTGCAGCGCTGGGGAGCACATACAGGTGCGAGTGAAACTAAAGCGCTCTCAGCACTAGAGGAAATACAGCAAAGCGCTACTAAGCGCTGGGGGACCAAATTAAGCGCTTCCAAGCGCTAGAGCCCAGGTAGGGGTCCACAAGTCCAGCAAAGTTCATCAGGTGTGAAGGGGGGGAAAGGCTGGGCCCAGAGCCAGCTCACTGGGTCTCCAGGCAGGGAGACAACCCAAGTGGTGGTCCTCTGGCCCAGCAGCAGCAGCAGCCCCCTCCGGATCCTGGAAGAGAACAACTTCTCTGGGGACACAGCCCCATTTTTATACACCACATTCCTTTGTCTGTAGGTGCAGGGTGGGGGAGAAACCAGTCGCAGCTGGTTTTGGAGCACCCTTGATGGGCTCATTCCCTCACTCTATTCACTGGCAGGGCTAGGGTCATTAGACGCACCACAGGGGGAGGAGCCAGCATTGTGTGGGGAAAACCCAGCCTCATTCAGGACACAGGTGCACTCCTCCCCTCACATCAGCATGCTAACCTCAGCACTCACCACTGGGCAGACCCATCCAGACATCCTGGAGCCTGCCATCCCAGCCAGCTCCAGCCAATCACACTCCAGCACCCTCACAGCACACTTACGGCCATGTCTAGAAGTGGCACTTCCCCACTAGACACATACACGCCGCACATACCATTGCGCAGCATTCACTCTCACGAGTTCGCACATACCAAACTTAAGCATGCATGCCTCACGCATCAGGAACTACCAGGGACACAGACATTCCCGATGCATTCCTATGGGTGGGCAGGCCAACCTCACTCCACGCACTCAGAGTGCGCACGCACTTTCCACTGGGACACAGTGAAAGTGCGCAGAAACGAAAAATCACTACCACCAGGTCACCATTAAAAGCAAAACATTCAGGGGTGAACCTGCCAGAAGGGCCAAGTCCAACACAACCCCCTTCCAGCCAAAACGCAGGGGAGACTAATCAGGACCATGATGGACTTCCCTGTTTGGGGCGTTAGAACACAGACGCGGGCCTGCAACTGCAGGGACACCCTCCTGTTCTACGCCACGGTGAACCCATGGGATTCCTTCTCAAAAGACTGTCTGGACCAACTGGGCTACCCCACTGGTATTCCCGAGCTGTCCGCGGCCAGGACCAAGCCCTGGGCCACCCAGATGCCACCGGTCCTTGCCTAGTCGCAGAGCGGGGGGTAGTAACCCCTGGCACATAGTAGCCATTCTCCACTCTTCCTGTCTGCAAGACAGGACTAGACTGCCACTGGTGTTCCAGCCTTTGGTCTACAACCTCAGGCGGACCAGGAGTCTCAGGGAAGGCTCTCCTCCCCCTACCTCTTCTTCTAGGGTTCCTCCTCCTCCTGCGAGGGGTACCCTTGCAACGCCACTCCAACCCAGGGTTTAACCCCTCAGGTTGCACCGGGGTCAGAGGTGGGCTCTCCCACCCTCTGCACCCCCTTCCAGAGTCTTGCTCCCTCCCAACCGGGGCGGTACCTCTGGAAGAAGAACTGGTCAGGACACTGATTACAGTAGGCCCCCCTCCTTCAGGTCAGGCTGAACCTGAACCTGGCCTCCCAACCTCCGGTCTAAAATCTTTGGGGGAATAATTGCCTGGCACTCCAGGACTTCTGGGGACTCACACACCACCCCCCTGAGGATGACACATGACCCATGTGTCGTGTGACTGTCTGCTTGGTGCAGATCTCCCGTCTCCTGTCCACCTGACAGTGCGCAGAGATCCCCCAGCACAGAAGTGGTGTCCCCATGGTCACTACACGGGATCCTAGCCCAACTGGGTAGTCCCCGACCCACTGGTTCTTCCACTGGGGAACTCCCCCAATCACTCCTCACGCTTGACTCCTGTACCCTCCCTACCGGAGCGGCACTGCCAGACTCTAGAACCACAGGAGCTCTGGTTACAGACGCTCCAGGTCCTCTACTCACTAGGAGATTCTCCTCAAATGGAGTAACAGGACAGCCTAGGTCCCCAACCTGGTGTTCCCTAAAGAAACCATCCAAGTCCTGAGGCAGGGCATCGGGCACCTGGGGACCCTCGGTCACCCACTTACTCCTCTCCACCGAGCCAGGCAGTAAGCCCCTACACCCTCCTCGCTATCCTGGGACCTAGCTGGGCTACACTGAACCTCTTCCACCACGCTGTGCTGGAAGATACCTGAACCACTTCTTTTGGACTCACTCACTAGGGACTCTAAAGAACCTCTGGCCCTCTCCCAGTGGTCTGCTTCCGCGGCAAGCTGCTCTGAAGAAGGAGAGCCATATTCCAACAGGTGTTGGCGCAACCCTGGTGAACAACAACTGAGCACCTGCTCTTTGACAATCATATCAAACAGTTTCTCAAAATCAGAGTCAGTGTGAACCTCTACCCAAGCCCACAGTGCTCCATGACATTCATCCTCAAACGTTTCCCAAGACTGGTGAGCCAGTTTCCTACTGCCCCTGAATTTCAACCTATACTCCTCTTCCTGGGAAACAGGTACCATACTCTGGGAACTGGGAATGGGATGTCCTACACTGAGATTTAAATAGCTGCCACCACTGGACTCGCCCTGGGGAGTCCAGAAAATTAAAACTGCGCACCGGGGATAGTCTACCCTCCAGAGCTACTTTGCCTCTGGTGGAGGCCCTCTCAGCCTCCTCTATCCTTTCCTGTGCTAAGACCCTCTCAGTCTCTAACTGTTGCTTTCTTACGCCCAGCTGTGCCATAGCCTGGGTATGCTCTAACCTGAGCTTTTCTAAAGCCAACTGGTGCTCCCTTTCTCTCCTCCTATCTTCCAGCTCCTCTGGGGACAGGGAAAGGGATGAGGCGCTGCCTCCTACGCTGGACCCAGCAAGGGACTCCCTACCTATGGGGTCTTCACTCTCTACTGGCATCCAGGTACTGGCATCTTCTCCCTCCTCTTCTGAATCTTCAGGGCTCCCCACAGACCCACCACCCTCCTGGCGTGAGGCCCGGGCCCTTTCCTCACTGCGCTCAAGATCCCATTGATCCTGTTGCCATCTTATCAGGCGGTCCCCAAGTCTGTAATAGTCCGTCTCACCCCACCCTATGTTTCTCTCTTCACAGAACCTTAACAGCTCCCCTTTACTGTAGGTACCTAGATCACTGAAGTTAAAAGTAGACTCCATTTTGGCAGGACGTTCTAGAGACAAGATTACACAGGGAACCTAGGGGTCTGAGCTTAACACAGGAGTACACAATTCACAAAGGTTCAGCAAGTTCCCTATCCCAGAGAACTCACACTCACTTGCCTAGTGCCACACACCATTCATCCACACACAACCCCCCTCGGACTGGTAAGGCAGTTTCTACCACCCCTGATTCCTCAACCTGACCACATGTGACTCAGGTACCAAACTCTGGGCGCGGGGCAGGGGAACAAATGTACTGGACACAATTAAACAATGATACCTTCAGGAGAAGAAATATGGAACTTCAGAAAAACAATAATCCCCAAAATGTGGTCATCTAAAATGCAGAGTTTTGCAGTGCGGCCAGTTGCCACTGTGGTACAACGCAAACACAAATCCTTATCCCACCGCTGCCGCAAATGTTAGAAATGGGATCCCTGGCTGGCCAGGGCTTGGGCCAAAGTCAGTCAGAGACCACCACTCCTAAGTCAGGGCAAGGGAGTTACACGCCAAGATAACCCCTGCTCACCCTCTAGGTAACGTGGCGCGAGCAGCAAGGCTAAACTTGGAGGTGATGTGAGTTAAGTATTTGCGCACGCACCCCAGCAACATCACCCAAGGCCCACCACAAAGGAAACTCCACACAAGGTTATATATAAAAATAGCCTTTGTATTATACCAAAACACATTAGATAAAAACACAGACTCTACAATGTGCCAACAGGCACGGGCAGAATTTACAGGGGATATGTACAAGACAGGGCCACCTGGACCACTGTCAGGAATCAGCACGTTTAGAACTTAGAATACAAATCACTGTAGCACAAAAGAGAACATAAAGCACACAACCAGTAACTACTGGTAAAGGTTAAGTACCACCTACGCAATCCTAACCACCTCAGGAACAGGTCACGCAGGGAACCAGGACCTCACTAGCACCACCTGTACTAGCAAGAACAACCACCTAAGTATCACAATACCTTTAGGGGTATAAGCACATAACACATGATGCATAACATACCTTCAGAGGTGTAGGAGAAAACACGACGCCTAAACACATTCAGAGGTGCAAATAACACATGATGCATAAAATACATTCAGCGGTGTAAGAGCAAGGCACATGATGCATAAAAACATTCAACAGTGTAGAACAAGGCACATGATGCATAAAAACACATTCAGAGGTGCAGAAAAAGAACAATTGCACCACTCTGACACAAGTCACCACCTGTGACTGTCCATAGGCCTACCGGCCTTGTGGGGGCTAGGACGCCCTGTGTCCCAGTGTCGGGCAGGCTGCGCAGGCAGCCTTGAACACAAGCCTAAACATGGCAGTTGCCCACAAAGTGCTGGGCAACTGCTGCAAGCAAGGATGGGCCAACGTGGGAGCCTCGCAGGCTCAAGAACACTGATTGTGTTTAGAGTCCAGCGAGGCTCTGGGTGGCAAAGGTGTGGCTGCCACTGAGCCTCTCGGGGCTCTGCAAGAACTGACTGCCCCACACGAGCCTCTCAGGCTCTAAGATAACTGTGGGGCCCTGGAGCCTCTCAGGGCACGGTGATCACAGGTGCGGCCCTTGGGAGTCCCTCCTGGACTCTACAAAGAAGAATGCCCCCGCCGGTGGAGTCCTTCCCTGGGACTAGGAAAGGAAATGCCCCCTGAGCCTCCCCCTGCCAGTGCACACTCACCGGGCTCTCAGGCGGAGGCTCCTCGGTGCAGGCGGCGTCCTCCTCCTCCCCCGGTCCTGCTCCTGGGGGCCGGGTGCTGGCAATGGCGGCGGGCGGGGCTCTCTTCCTCAGGGGAGCCCCGCGGGGGAACCAACACGCTCCCTTTCCCTCTCCAGGCGAGTGCACCGGGCGCAGGGTAGGCTCCTGCTTGCTCCGGTGCTTAAACCGGCCGCGAGTCTTCGATGGGAGGCGGGGTATGCCTCCGCCCTCCTACTTCCTGTTCCGGTTGTCCTGTCCCTGCCTGTCTGACTTCCTGGTCGCGGGCCGTTGGCGATAGGGGTAATCTTGCCGGGTGGGCACCGGCTTCCAAAAATAAAGCGCACTGAGTGCCATCAGCAAAATAAAGCGCACAGAGCGCTAGGGGTGAAAGGAAAGCGCTCTGCAGCGCTGGGAAGCACACACAGAGGTGCGAGTGAAACTAAAGCGCTCCCAGCACTAGAGGAAATACAGCAAAGCGCTACTAAGCGCTGGGGGACCAAATGAAGCGCTTCCAAGCGCTAGAGCCCAGGTAAGGGTCCACAAGTCCAGCAAAGTTTGTCAGGTGTGAAGGGGGGAGAAAGGCTGGGCCCAGAGCCAGCTCACTGGGTCTCCAGGCAGGGAGACAACCCAAGTGGCGGTGGCGGTCCTCTGGCCCAGCAGCAGCAGCAGCCCCCTCCGGATCCTGGAAGAGAACAACTTCTGTGGTGACAAAGCCCCATTTTTATACACAACATTCCTTTGTCTGTAGGTGCAGGGTGGGGGAGAAACCAGTCGCAGCTGGTTTTGGAGCACCCTTGATGGGCTCATTCCCTCACTCTATTCACTGGCAGGGCTAGGGTCATTAGACGCACCACAGGGGACGGAGCCAGCATTGTGTGGGGAAAACCCAGCCTCATTCAGGACACAGGTGCACTCCTCCCCTCAGATCAGCCTGCTAATCTCAGCACTCACCACTGGGCAGACCCATCCAGACATCCTGGAGCCTGGCATCCCAGCCAGCTCCAGCCAATCACACTCCAGCACCCTCACAGCACACGTACAGCCATGTCTAGAAGTGGCACTTCCCCACTAGACACA
The DNA here is from genome assembly GCF_964263255.1 of Lissotriton vulgaris. Lineage (NCBI taxonomy): Eukaryota > Metazoa > Chordata > Amphibia > Caudata > Salamandridae > Lissotriton > Lissotriton vulgaris. The sequence continues at coordinate 1,357,296,032 of NC_141695.1, forward strand.
TACACGCCGCACATACCATTGCGCAGCATTCACTCTCGCGAGTTCGCACATACCAAACTTGAGCATGCACGCATCAGGAACTACCAGGGACACAGACATTCCCCATGCATTCCTATGGGAGGGCAGGCCAACCTCACTCCATGCACTCAGAGTGCGCACGCACTTTCCACTGGGACACAGTGAAAGTGCACAGAAACCAAAAATCACTACCACCAGGTCACCATTAAAAGCAAAAAGTTCAGGGGTGAACCTGCCAGAAGGGCCAAGTCCAACAGGATTTCATTTTAGAGCTATCCCGTACATTAAAGGGGAATAACACTCTCTTAGTCGTAGTGGACATGTTTACCAAATCGGCTCATTTCATCCCATTGAAAAGATTACCTACATCTTCTGTTCTAGCAGGTGTCTTCCTACAAAATATAGTCAGATTACATGGTCTTCCCTCTATCTTCGTCACAGATAGAGGTTCACAATTCATATCCAACTTTTGGAAACAGTTATGTAAGTCTCTGAAAATTGAAGTCCGTCTCTCATCGAGTCATCACCCCCAGACGGACGGACAAACAGAGCGGGTGAACCAAAGCCTTGAGCAGTTCTTGCGATGTCAACTACTGCAAGAACAGAAAGAGTGGGATGAGCTGATTTGGTTGGCAGAACTGTCTACAACAATAGTCACCATTTTTCCACTCTATTAACCCCTTTTTATGCTTCATACCGTTTCCATCCTAAAGTTCTGCCCTTTTCTCCTTTGAGGCCTTGTGCCATTCCAGCTGTACAGGATTTAGTCACACATCTTCAGACTGTGCATTCCACCATCCATGACAACTTAGATAAGGCCAAATCCGATTACAAGAAGGCAGCAGACACACATAGACATACAGGACCCACTTATCAAAAGGATGATAAAGTTTGGCTTTCCACTAAACATCTGTAAATTTAAGCCCAAGTTCATTGGTCCTTTTCCCATTATCCAAATCATCAATCCTGTAGCCATGAAGTTGAAACTACCACCTTCAATGAAGATACACTCTGTCTTTCACATTTCCCTGTTAAAACCTGTAGTGCCTGATACCCGCCTTCCGACAACCCCTCTTCCTACTGTGGTAGACGATGGTGATGAATACGAGGTGGGAGCTATTATTGACTCTAGAAGAGTGCTTCGTCGCCTCCAGTATCTGATTTATTGGAAGGGCTATGGAGTTGAGGAAAGATCGTGGGAACCCGCCTCCCAAGTACATGCGCCTCGTTTATTGCGAGCTTTTCACAGGAGATTCCCTCACAAGCCCAAACCAGTGGGGGGCACTGTGGGAGGGGTGTTCTGTCATGCCTGTCGTGTACGAGGGAGACCGTAATACACGTTACAGCCTTTGTAATTCAGATCTGTATAATTGCCGACTGCTAGAAAGACGTGGTTGGCAGTGGTTGGCAAATGTGTCTACAGGGGCTTTGGAGCATGCGCAGTGTTCGCGCATGCGCAGACGTAATGCGATGCAAGATTTAAACCCGCCCCAAACATTCAGGAACTGCTTCGCGTTTAGCCAGCTGTATCCTGTTTCATTCCGGGTCACGGTGAAGGCGTCAGAGGAGCTAGCGTTTCATTGAGGAAGAAGTTCATATTGTCCCGTGTTGTTGAGCCTGTTCGTGGTAGCGTAAGTCTAAGAAGCGGCTTGCTTCTTGACAATTGTTCTGATATATTTTCGTTCACTATATTGTTTGTACCGCTTTGGATTTATAGCGGGTTTTTGCATGCCATTTGAATTTCAGTTTGCTTGGTGTGTTCGCCACGTTTTCTTACCACTTATCTCTGAGTGGGGTTTATTTTGGATATTGCTCTACCGTTCTTGGTGAGCTTGGAAGGTATTTTGTACAGCGTAATGCAACAGTATAATTGGTGAGTTTCACATACAGAAGAGATTACTTAGTCACCATATTATTTAGGCTTTATTGATATTGTCCTTTTGTGTTTAGATTTATGTTGCATTGGATAGTACATATCCAGGCTGATATTGGAGACCCAGATTTTTCCGCTTTATTTCTTTATCATCTCCCTCCACTGTCTAGAAGGTACAGATACATTACATTACTATTATTACATTGGGAACATTAAGGGAGGGGATTGTTTTCATTCCTTGTTATTGTATTTTACTACATAGTCGTTCCCAGAAGATAGACCATCCTCTGAGTGGAAGAAGATTGTGGAGTACAATTGTTCTTCCCCTTCCTACCCTTGTTTTGTTTCCCTGTTTTCCCCCTTGTTACTCTTTGGGTGTTAGTGTTTCTTCCTGACTCCCGGAGGGTGACGGGGGGAGGCTGGTTGCATAGCAGCGTGAATCCAGGACACTTCCGAGACAAAGAAGGAGCGTGCATGACACTCTAAGGCCTAACCTATGAAGAATGCACCATCTGAAACTACAGCCCTGTGGATTATCTTGCTGGAAAAGAACTCAAGAGTAGACTCCCTGAAAGCTACAGGTTAAAAGAAGCTCAACAGGAACATCACCAACTAAATCCACACCTTGGAGACCCATCAGTGGATTTGTAAGGGTTGTGTTCAAGTGGATTGCGGAATTGAAGTTTCACACTTTCAAGGACCTTCTTGGAGATTCCAGAACCTTGGATTGTATGTTTGATACTTTGGGACCCGCAAGCAGAACTTCAGGAAGGAGTTCTAACTGGACCTGCCTGCTGGAGAAAGCGCAACACATATGGTGAGATTCTCCAGAACCATGTTTAAAGGTGTCCCTGTCAGAGAAAAGGAAATAACTAAAAGGGGCACTGTTGGTTTCTAAGCACTAGAAAGTGACTAATCTTTAAAAATTCATCTCTCTGGTTCTCTACAGTGGATTTTTTTCGTTTTGGTGTCATTTTAAAGATAAAAATATTACCTATGTTTATAAACTGGTGTTGGATTTTTATTTTGTGGTGTGTCTTAAATATTTACTGAAATTGTGTTTTTAAATGCTTTACATGTTACCAAGGGTTGAGCATAGGAATCATTTTCTAAGACCTATGCTGGGTCCTACCATGTGTTAGTGGCCTTATTGCCAGTGGCAGACCTAGATTTGCCCCTACCAATAACCCACTTTCCAACAAACATCACAAGCGAAAAATACATTTTTAACAGTACCAATTTCACACAGGACAAGAGATTAAATTCAAAGAGTCGCGGGTAGAAAAAACTGTATTTTTAAACATCAAAAACACAGTACAAGTCTGTCTTTGTGGAACCTTCTCTGTCCTTTTTTCACTGTGCTCCGTTGGGCACATAGAGGCTGAGGCTACAAGATGGAGGTGGCTGTATTGGGGTGCCCTGCATATACCTTGAGGGATACTGCAGGTGGGGAGTGGGCTCAAGGTTGCTTGGGAGCTAGAGGGCCAATCAGGAAAGACCGAGCTGATGGCCAGGGGCCATGAGTTACTTCTGAAGAACAGCATCTCTGTGGATACGACAGGTGCAATCCACACTTTGCTGGTCCTGTTTCATCCCACAGGCATGCCCAAACCAAAGCTGCTTAAATACTGCTGTTTGCGCCCTTCAACAAATCACTTATATAGAGAAAAACAAGGATTACATACACAAGCACAGTTTAGAACCTTAAAGCTGATTCAGCAGTCTCATAAACACACTCTGCTTAGTCTCCGAGGGTGCAGTTTTCCTGTTTAACTTTTAAGGGCTCGAAAGAAAGGGGGGATACTAGGGGGTTGCCCCTGCATGCCTTAGCATAGTACAGGGGAAACTAGAACAGATTTTCAAACAATCACGGGTAAACAAAACAGCATTTCCAAACAGTACAAATTCACAGAAATCTAGAGTTAAATTTTAACAGTCATGAGCAAAAAACACAGTTTTTATCAGTACCAATGGCATACAGATCAAGACATTTAATTCAAAGAGCCAAAGGTAGAAAGAAACAGCTGTTTTAAACATCAAAAACACAGCACAAATCTATCTTCTTGCCACCTTCTCTGTCCTCCGTCTTTTTTCCACTGGGCTCTGTAGGGCACAGAGAGGCTGAGGATAAAAGATGGAGGTGACTGTGTTGGTGGCCTGTACACACCATAGGGGATTTTGCATGGCTAGTCAAGAAAGGCCCAGGATAATGACCGGGGGACAGTGAGCTGCTCATGCATAACAGAAACTCCTTGAAAACAGGCAGGCTCAAATCATACTTTTCTGGTCCTGGTTTACTCTGCAGGAAGGCCCAAATCTAAGCCACTTAAATACTGCTTTTTGCTCACTTCAACAAATCCCTTTCTCTAGCCCAGAACAATGGTTACATACACTTTCCAAACACATTTTTAAACCTTAAAGTAGGTCCAGCAACCTCATAAACACAGTTTGCTTAGTCTTTGAAGGTGCAGTATGTTTTTTCAACTTTCAAAGACTAACTCAAAAGGTGGGGGGTGGTGGCTGGTGGGTTGCCTCAGTACACCTAAGCACAGTACAGGGGAAAGTAGGAAAGATTTTCAAACAGTCCCACGTAGAAAAAACAGCAGTTTGAAACAGTACCAAAATCACTGAAAACAGTAGCTCAGTTCAAACAGTCATGAGTAATTAATGCAGTTTACAACAGTACCAATTGCATACAGGACAAAAAGATATACATTCAAACAGACACAGGCAGTAAAAAGCAACAGTTTTAAAGATTAAAAACAAGCAGAAGTGGGACGTGGCCTAGATGGAGGCAGGTGTAGTGTTGTGCTAGTGGGCGCAACCACCCTGGCCCACGAACAGCGTTACTGTATTTGTCACCTTCCCTCGCTTAAGCTTATGTTAAATGGCTCCGCCCGACGTAGGGACGGAGGGCACGTTGGAAAGGTAATAAAAAGCCCAGGACCCTGGGCGTGGCAGGCACTTGACTGACCACGAATCATATATACGTGTGGTCTCCTTTCATGTCTGTTAGAGGCATAGTCACGACACCACATTGGCGACGAGGTGGTCTTGCCACCCCACCGCGTGCCACGCTCTGCCCATCTGCACCGGGCAAGCCTCGCTTTGTGGCCCCTGCAATCTCGGAGCGGCCCTCCTGCTGTGCACTCCCGGCCACCCTACACCCAGCTCTGTGCCTCGCCGTGCGGAGGCCCAGCCGCGACGACCCGGCACCCTGTCGCCCCTCCACCCTACCTCGCAACAGTGTCCAGCGTGCAGTGCCGCAGTCTTTCTACCTGCCAGCGAGCGGCCCTCGCCGCCGTCACCCAGCTGAACCGGCCTCGTGGCCTCAGGTGCGTGCTCCCCGCCTGAGCGCCCCAGTTTGGATCTGCCTCGCAGCCTCAGGTATGAGCCCCCGCCTCTGCGGCCCAGCCGTGCTCCGGCACTCGCCTGCCATCTGGCCTGACGACACGCCTGCCTGCCTGGCCTGCTGCGCGCCTCCCGCGCTGTCCCTCACGCCTCCCGAGTGCACCGCTGCGGCCCGCCTGCTATATCCCACGCATCTCGCGTGAGGACTACCTACCATTTTACACACATTTCGCGTGCAACGGTGCCGAGCCCCGCTACTGCCGCCTGGGACAACCTGCAGTTGCCCCCAGCGTATCACTGGACTCCTAGCCCTCTAGTGCCTGGGCCTTTCCTAGCCGTCGGCCCCTCCCGCCGTCCCAGATGGCCATGGCCGCTGTGCCGCCACTTGAACCTTTCACGATCACAGGCACACCTACCTCCCAAGCTGCCCGGTGGAAGAAGTGGGTGGAACGCCTGGAAAACTACTTTGTGGCGGCGGACGTCGCAGTTGAACGGCGGCGTGCAATGCTTTTGCACCTGGGAGGAGAAGCTATTCACGACATCTCGAAGGACGTGGTAGAAGGTGGCCCGCCCCGGAACTACACCACGCTACGCGGCGCTATAACAGAGTACTTTGAACCTTTCGCCAGCGCGGATTACGAACGATTCTTACTCCGCCAAGCCCACCAGCTCCCATAAGAGTCCGTCGATGTTTTCTATGCGAGACTCAAAAAGCTAGCCAGCACATGCACCCTCCCGGATGTGGATGACGAGATCCGCGCTCAATTTATACAGGGCTGCGCCTCCTCAAAACTACAAGAAAGAGTCCTAGAGACAGACAACATGCCCATGCGCGACATCCTAGCGCTCGGACGGTCTAAAGAACTATCGAAAGCTCGAGCAGCACATATGGTGCCAAAACCAATGGTCGCAGTCAAAGTTGAACCTGTGTGCGCCATCAAGACGAATACCACAGACACGCGCACGAAACCACCCCGAAGACCTCGGCCTAGCCCCGCTCAGTCACCTCACGACCGCCCCTGCATGTGGTGCGGAGGAGCAACCCCCCACAGCGGAACATGCCCGGCACATAGGAAAATCTGCAGCGCCTGTGGAAAGGCCAACCACTTCGCGAGCGTGTGTTTATCTTCACAGAGGAAGAAGTCCAACGGCCCACCCCGAAGAGTAAGACAAATAGAACCGATGCCAGGTACCGCCACCAACAGCGACATGGACGACGACGAAGCGGACGCAGCGTCTGTCCACGTGGTGCGAATGCTCAACACGTTAGCTGCAACACCATCCGCAGAAACCTATGTGCACAGTGAATGTACAAGATCAAGCATTAGCAGCCCTAATCGACACCGGGGCCACGTTCAACCTAATGGCAGCCAGTATATACCGAACATTAAACGAACCACCGGTGCTCCATCCCACGAGAGTACAGGTATACGCCTATGGCACCAGTCGACCCCTCCGCCTCTGCGGAGTGTTCCGGACAACGGTATCACACGACTCCCATCACATACACACCAAAATCTATGTGTCGCAAGAAGGGTCCGGGTTCCTGCTCGGCTGCCGGACCACCCAAGACCTAAGGCTGATCCACTTCGCCCTCACGGTCCAAGCCCACAGCCTTGACCATCTCGTATTACAACACACCTCACTGTTCGACGGGACCGGCTATTTGAGAGGACCCGCCGTCCGCCTTCACATAGATCGCTCAGTCGCTCCAGTAGCCCTCAGACACCGGCACATAGCGTTCCACCTACGGCCCAAAGTGGAAGCAGAGCTACTGGTGCTCGAGAGAGCCGGAATCATAGAAAGAGTCAGCGGACCCACTCCATGGGTGTCGCCCATCGTAGTGGCCAAGAAACCGAAACAACCAGACGCCGTGCGGATCTGCGTGGACATGCGCTTTCCTAACCTTGCGATCAAGAGAGAACGCCATCTGACACCAACCATTGACGACATCATCGTGAGCTGTCAGGTTCGAAGTGGTTTTCGAAGATGGACCTGAGGTCCGGATACCACCAGATCCCTCTGCACCCGGACTCCCGCCGATAACAACCTTCTCCACCCATGCAGGCCTGTGGAGATACACCAGACTCAACTTCGGGATATCCAGTGCTGCCGAAGTATTTCAAACCATCATTCAAAACGTCCTGCAAGGCCTAGACGGCGTGCTGAACGTGAGCGACGACATCTTAGTCCACGCGGCGACACTAGATGAACACATCCGACGCCTCCAGGCTGTCTTCACCAGGCTGCAAGAGAGGGGTCTGACCCTTCACAGGGAGAAGTGCGAGTTCCTCCGGAAAGACATCAGCTTCTTCGGGTACAGGTTCTCCGACCAGGGCGTTGGGCCAGACCCGGACAAAGTAAAAGACATCCATGAGGCCCCCGCTCCAACATCAGTGACTGCCGTCCGCAGTTTTCTTGGGATGGTAACGTACTGTGGGTGTTTCATTAAAGACCTGTCTGATCTCACCGGCCCTTTTTGTGACCTCACAAAGTCCACAGCCACCTGGGAGTGGGGACGAGAACAGCAAGAAGCCTTCCAGAAGACCAAAGCGGCACTCTCAGCAAACACGACCCTGGCCTACTTCGACCCTCGATACGAATCCCAACTCGTGGTGGATGCCAGTCCGACCGGCCTCGGCGCTGTCCTGGCCCAAGAGCAACCATACGGAGAGTGGGCACCCGTCGCGTATGCAAGCAGGACTCTCAATGCGACAGAACAAAGATATTCACAAATCGAAAGAGAGGCCATCGCTATTCTATGGGGGTGCCGTCACTTCCATATCTACTTGTACGGACAACCACTCCTCCCACTGTTCCAAGGGTCCTCCTCACGTCCTCCTCCACGCATCGAGAAATGGGTACTCCAGCTCCAAGAATACCAGTTCACGGTGGAGTATCGACCGGGCTCCAGAATACCCGCCGACTATCTGTTGCGGCACGCCCGCCCGGCCACTGAGACCGAGGCCGCGGAGGCCGACGCCACTGAAGAGTATGTGAGAATGATTGTGGAGCGTTCAAGGCCATTGCCCATCTCCCTTGAAGACGTGACACGAGCCACCAAAGACGACAACTGCCTGCAAATCGCGATCCAGGCCATCCAATCAGGAAACTGGAAACCACTACAGAGCCCGGCGTCGTTTCGCACCCCAGAAGCCCAAGCCACACTAAAAGCACTTTACCAAGTCCAGAGCGAGCTATCCATCTCGCCAGAAGGATGCCTCCTGAGAGGCCCCCGCCTTGTTCTGCCCGACAGTCTCACCCAGCAAGCGGTCCTCCTAGAAGATGGTGCTCACCAGGGCATTGTGAAATCGAAAAATCGCATCAGGACCAAGCTCTGGTTCCCAAGGCTCGACAAGAAAGTCGAAGACGCCATCCAACAATGCCCGGTGTGCATAGCGACCAGCCTGCCCAATCCCCCAGCACGGGTAATCACAGAAGAAGGACCGACCGCCCCATGGACACGAGCCAGCGCAGACTTCGGCAGCCTCCCAGGCGGGAAGTACATGTTTGTTGTGGTAGACGACTACTCAAGATACCCCGAAATTGAAATCTTGCCCTCCACCGCAGCCTCCGAAGTGATCCCAAAGCTAGAGAAAATCCTTGCGACCCATGGCCTCATTGGGGAATTACGCACTGATAACGGACCTCCCTTCAATGGCGGGGAACTGGCAGAATATCTACAATCACACCGAATCAAACACCGGAAGATAACCCCAAGGTGGCCTCAAGCCAATGGCGAAGTCGAGAGACTGATGAGAACTCTAAATAAGACTATCCAAATTGCCATGGCTGATGGCCAAATCCTAGAATTAGCCCTCTTCCAATTTTTACGAGAGTACAGACTGACCCCCCACTGCACCACCGGGGTCCCTCCAAGCCGCCTATGTTTCAACAGAGCAGTGGTGGATACTCTCCCACACCATCCCATGTGAGTTTCAGCTCCGACTCCGAACAACTGGTCCATGGAACAGCGAACCAAGTCTAACAAGGAGGCGTCAAGACGGAGGAGAGCTGCAGACAGCCCCATTCAGGGTGAAAGATCGCCACCCGGGAGGGAAGTTCCGCCTCCCGTTCGAGTTACACCCCTGGATTGTCACTGGCGTAAATGGCACCATGATCACTGCAGTAAAAGGGAGAGAGACAGTCACCAGAAACGTATCATTTTTCAAAAGACTCTTGCACAGGGAAGACGACGAATTCCCGGACTCAGCTGAGCAACACCCAAGGCTTACCCAAAGCCCACGAGAAACAGAAGAAGAGGATGCTCCCAGCGAGGAAGAGACTCCGCAAGCAGACCCAACCATATCAATCAGGAGTGAACATGAACCGCAGGTGGCCCAAAACCACCCTGGAGCTAGTGTAGCCAAAGACTCTGAAGAACCGACCCCCACCCAGTCGGGCGAGCGCAGCCAGAGCAGGTACAATCTGCGCCCCTGCCCGAAGCCATCCCAGAAGTACCAGGACTTTGTGGCCTGTTGCGGACGCTGAGAGGGTTCGAGCTACACCGCAACCACCTTATAAGTAAGACTGTTCCTTTTTGCATTTGAAGACCTCAGAGACTGTACACAGAAAAGTTTATACATGAAGCCATGTTGTTTTGTTTGTTTTCCTTTAGGGTAAAGGAAGAATGTAGTGTTGTGCTAGTGGGTGCAACCACCCTGGCCCACGAACAGCGTTACTGTATTTGTCACCTTCCCCCCTTAAGCGTATGTTAAATGGCTCCGCCCGACGTAGGGACGGAGGGCACGTTGGAAAGGTAATAAAAAGCCCAGGACCCTGGGCGTGGCAGGCACTTGACTGACCACTAATCATATATACGTGTGGTCTCCTTTCATGTCTGTTAGAGGCCTAGTCACGACACCACAGCAGGGTTGGACGCTTAATCACTGAGCTCCAGGCTGGGCTAACCTACATCCTGAATAATCTTTGCAATTGGGCAGTGCACAGTCTGGCAACCGCCTGCCCAAGGGTCCTTCTGTCACAAGGGGCCTATACGTGCCCTCCGATATCCAGTGTGTTCAGATGGGGACCTGCCTACCCACCACGTGAGACAGAGCCCAGGACCTGCCTTACAGGATGCCCCTCCAGTCCTTGAGATCCTGGGAGGGAGGTTCCCCCTTCGGCCTGATGACCAATTCTGATCTCACACCCGCAGAGAGACACCATACCACAGACCGGGAATTGCAGGGGTGCCGTCCTGGTCAAGTGAGCCCTAGCAGCAGCATCCTTAACTTCCTTGGCGGCGATCCTCTGCTGGCCGGTGCTGCCGCCTGTGCCGGGGATTGGAACCAGGGCCGGACTGGTAAATCCGGGCACAGGGCAATCCCCCAGTAGGCTGGATGGGGTGGGGGCCGGTTTTGTGCCAGGGCGGCCAGTTTTGTGCCAGGGGGCCAGTTTGGAATTGGACCCTGGCCCTGGTGACGGTCTGCGACCAAAGTCAGTTCAGTAGCAGCTAAATCTACTGCATAATTAATGCTAAAAATGCTGCTGTGCATAAGGCTGGCAGTATTCCATGTAAAATGTATTAAATAAATGCACCTGCTGCTGCTCAGGAAAGGCAGATCCATGGCGCACGCACAGATGTCTCCTCCGCCTCGCCCCCGCGTCTGCGCGCGACCGCGAAGCTGAAGCCGAGGTGTAGTTCACCCCTTAGGGTGGGGTCTGGATTTTAAAAATCATGCAAATTGGGGCCGGGCTCGCGCAAAGTGCGTGTGCGAGGTCTCGTGATCGCAGAGATGAGTCACTCAACAACCAAAAAAGAGCGAGGCACAACATTTAATTATTTCTAGCTCCCCCGCCCCCTGACTGCAGGTGAGTCTAGTCAGGACCGTCCGGTCCAGTCGTTTAAGTTGAAAATGCAATGCATGCTGTGTCAGGCCTGCATGCTTGCTGTTGTAATCCTTGATTCATGGGGCTGCGGCAGCTGGGCTTGGGTGCGTGGGCCGAATTCGAAATTAAAAGCAAAAGGGCTGGTTAGGGCCGTGACCGGTACAGGCAGGGCAAATTACCAGCTTTTTCAGAGAAAAATACAGGTTCTTGTATTGATATACTTCATGGGGCTTAATCTTTGCTAACTTGCTAGGCATTGTTGACCCCAATACAAGCTATATTAAGGTATTATTCCAAGTGACCTTTGGCTGCTCGGCTTCTACACAGCAAGTATATGAAGTAAAAAGGTGAAAAACAAACTGCAACAGTAAACATTTTGTTGCTGAAATTAAACACGGTTCATGCTAAATTGTAGAACTGTTTACCCCTTTTAATAAAAGCACTTCACTTTCCACGTTTCCAAAAGAAAGGGAGGAGTGAAGCAGGCCTACGATGGGAGCACAGGTGAACTTAACAAATCCAATTAATAATGAGTCTGGAGCGTTGGCGGGAGGCACAGACTGGTGGGGTTTAGAAGCTCATTTCTAGGGAACCGAACAGCACAGAGTGGCTTTGTTTGCGCGCTGAAACGTGAACAAAAACAGTAACGTGAATGCGTTTGTCTTTTTGAAGTTTAATTGTTTGCAGTTGTGAATAATTAGTTAAATTACACAGCATATAAGTATGTCTTGTAACAAATGAGTCTTATGACGCTTTAGTTAACAGCTAGCAGTTTGTTTTACGAGTTGTGCCGTTGTTTGGTCCACTGACATGCACTGTCAGTGGCTCGCATTGCCTTTTATCAGAGTGCCAGGAGTCGTTCTATCTTGCATAATGTGGGACATACCAGAAAGTACGCAGATTTTGCTATAAAATGCCATGGGAAATAATTGTGAGATCACACGTTCATTGGTCACAATCACACAACAGCATTAACCCACTGCTTGCCTTTAACTGCTCAGCAGCTTTGGTCTGCTCCTGAGAGGTCTGGAGAAGAGCATGCAGTAGAAATGACGTAGCTGTCAAGTTCACAGATAGGTAATGATTTCAGTTGACATTCTACTGTCAAATGTGTGGCACTGCCAGTGACACTTTCTTATGAGTAAATGAAAACAGTGACCTGAATTTGAGAGTTTTTCTCTGAGTTGTACGCTACATTATCCAGAGATCACAAAATCACAAACATGCCTAAAACAAACCAGCCCTATAGCTGATGCCAGTGCTTTCTAGCTGTATCAGATCAATGAGCAATATCAATCATTTTGTTGTGATTGGTTAGAATTGAACACTTTTAAATTCGGATAATATTAGTCTGTGAATTGAGCTTTACTAAGTCTGTGGAAGGGGTAGTGTTTTCCTTTATATCAATTACAGATACTCAGACCAAAATAACTGAAATAATTCATTGTTAACACTATTTTATATAGGTAGACAAGTACGTAGACACGCTGATAATAAAGTGTTGAGAGGACCCTGAACTAACTTGAACCCAATGGCAGCAGTTTATGCCCCTCTGCCGCAGCCAGTTGCACAAACCCACTGGCCTATCAGGTGAAGGGGTGCTGGCTCGCATTCTTCACTTCTTCCCTCAGTATCCCTCTATATCACAGTGTAGGGATTCAAACTTGTGGTCATAACTTTGCACACTTTTACAGCAGGTGCATAACCCCCTTGGCTATCTATCGAGGAGACACAGGTTCGACTTCCTCCTCTCTTCCACAGAAACCCTGCAAACCATAGTCATATTTTTGAACCTTTCTTAACAATTTATGTACTTCTGCAGCAAGTGCATAAACCTACTGGACTATCTGCTGAGGAGATGCAGGGGTGACTTCCTCCTCTCTTCCACATCACCCTTACAGACGGGGTGCAGAGTGCAGAAAGCACGAGCAGTGCTGTGCTAGTAATAATGGATGTGCTGCCGGCGCTCCTCACGCCTTCTGGCAGAAGTAGGCGATGTAACATGCAGTGGTCGAAGTGGGCGGGATCGGCAGGGCACGGCGTGCCCTTACTTATTTAATTCTATAGATTCCGTTCCCCTACTTTTTCATTTTGAACATGTGTCCTTGGAGGACCTCAGAAATATCCAAGGCCTGCAGAGAAGGCTCGGCATTAGTGGCTGTTCGGGGACGGGCAAAGAGCAGAGAAGGAAAAGGTCTCTGTCTCTTGCTTCCTGCCCAGACAAGACAAGGACAGTGTCCGCTTCTGCTCTGCCTCTGGCTGCTGCCGCCCTCTCTTTCCTACTCTTATTCCCTCCCTCTCTTTCTGTCTAGCTCGTCCTCACTTACAGAAAACTGTGCCTCAAGAAATGGTTCTCACCCTCTCTTTCTTCCTTTCGTTCATTTGTTCCCCTGTGAAATGGATGCAAAAAAGAAAACCACTTCTGCTGAAAATGCCGTTTTTAGCATTATTGACTTCCAAACTGCAGCCTCTGAAATAAAAGTTTCAAAATATGAAAATAAATATCAAAATAAAGGAAAACAGAGTGTTCTTAAAGTGGCCAGATTGGTTTTATTCAAACCCAAACTCCTTAGCTTCACTTTACGGACTTTGCCAGTGAAGCGCTCCTTTTGTTTTCTTGTCTTTCTTTGAACAGCATTGTTTTCCCCGGTGGGGAAGTGCATCTAACCTAGAGGTACTGCAACACATGGTTGATGGGTGGATTGGAAAACAAAATGTGTACGGCAGCTTTGTGTTCATGAATGTGGTCTTTCTAAACAATACTGCTCACGTTTTGTAAGCATATAAGCCGTGGACAATGAAATAGTTATGTCCTTAACCTTTCTGGCAAAAATACTTGTTGATTTCTGAATAGTGAGTGCAAAAGCGTTAAGTTCACCATATTGTTCCTGCTTTCAAATGCTTCATTTAATCTTTCGATCCCCATGAGTGTTTGCTTTTTCCAGGATGTTGTTACTTTTCTTTTAGGCAGCATATTGCTCTTTCCTGGTGTGTAATTTGAAATCTGAAAGAGACACGTTAGTGATAGATTCCTTACCTTAGAATATCCCCAGGCCTCAGACTGGATCCGGAAACTTTTGCGTAGCAGTACCCTTGCGCGTTGGTAGGCGTCGTCTGCGGCTCCACGTCAGTCGTCGGCGTCGTGGGCGCCGCAATGACGTCATCGGAGTACTTAGACGCCACCTCCGCGTGCTGACGTCAGTTCTTCTTTTTTCCGCGCCAGCGCAGATCTGGAAAAAGCAGTAACCCAGTCAATTTTTGACTAACTTTTTTGAGATCATTTTTGATCCTTCTCGAAGTCTTGTGACTCTAATCGGTTCCGTAGGGATGCCTGGTTTCAAGCATTGTGAAGATTGCGACCGCACGATGTCGGTCACGGATCCTCACCACCTGTGCCTGACTTGTCTAGGCGTCGACCATGACGACAAGGCCTGCTCCGACTGCCGGGCCCTCTCTTCGAAAGCCAGGCAGAGCGGTCCTGCAGGCGACTCGAACTCCGGCAGTTGGCCCTGCGCCGCGAGAGGTCCCGGTCCCACGGGAGGTCGAGGGACAGGTCGCGGGGATGGAGCCACCACAGCTCCGGGAGTTGGCACCACTCCTCCGGGTCGAAGTCGTCGTCAGGAAAGAAGCACAAGAAGTCGAAGAGGCGTCATCGCTCTTCTGACTCCCCCTGACGCTCGCGCGACGCGGCCGGGGGTTCGGGTGACACCACCCACGCGGCTCCTTCGGAGTCGCGGGCGTCACGTTCCGCCCCACACCCTCCGGTCCCTGGGCGAGACGTTACGCCGGAGGAGATTGAGCGCTTCCTCATGGCCATGAGGTCCCTTTCTCCGCCGACGGGCTCCGCGGCGCCTCCGGGCCCAGCGGACCCGTCGTGGGCCCCTAGCGGGTCGGGGGCTTTGACCCCGACGCCGTCGAGTGCTTCGGCCCGACGCCGTCGAGTGCTTCGGCCCCGACGCCGCCGGCGCTTTCGGGCCAGGCGCCGCAGAGCCCCACGATACCGACACCGCCGGCGCCTTCGGGCCCCGCGCCGCAAGGTCAGGCGGCCCCGGCGCCGCCGGCGCCTTCGGCCCGGTGCCGCGGGACACCGCTGGACCTTCCTCGGGCTCTGGATCGTCACCGGTGGACCTTACGACCCCCCCGGCGTCGGTCCGTCAGGTGTCGCCTCCGGCGCCGTCCTTGGGCGGCCCCGCCCCCGATTCCCCCTTTGCTCCGGTTCCGATGTCGGAGCGGCGGCGCTGGGCGCCGCATCCAACGCCGTTTGGAGATTTCCACTTCTATGAACCGGCCCCATTGATTGAAAAACCTGAGTATCAGGAGATGGGTGATGAGAAGGATTGGGAGGGGTCTGAAGACCCTCTGACCAGGGAGTGTCAGTCTCAGGAGGACTGGGCAGGAGACCTTGGGGAGGCCAGTGGCCTGGACACCTCTTCAGACACTGGTTTTGTCTCTCCTCCTACCGTGGCTTCGGAGGAGGGGGCAACCTATAGTGTGGTGTTGACGAGGGCTGCCAAGGCCTTGGGCCTTGAGCTCCCCGTCACGGCCGTGAGGACTAACCTCCTCACTGAGGTCCTTAAACCGCAGTCAAGCTCGGCCGTGCCTCTGCTGCCCTTTAATGAGGCCTTGACCGATGTTCTTTTGGGCACCTGGTCCAAGCCCGCTACGGGTTCGCTCGTAGATAGGAACGTGGCCAGACGCCACCGCCCGGCCCCGGGTGACCCATGTTTCCTGTCCACCCACCCCACCCCGAGAGTCTGGTAATCCAGGCCTCCAATTCCCAGACCGCATTCCCGTCGGCTCCGCCGGACAGGGAATCCAAGAGGTATGAGAATTATGGAAAGAAAATATTCTCCTCCCTTAGTTTGGGACTGCGGTCTTCCAACACCGCATGCCTCTTGGGCCGCTACACCCACTCTCTGTGGGAGACGGTGGCAGAAGTGCTGCCAGAGTGCCCGTTGGAGGTACGGGCCAAACTCGGCCAAGCCCTTGTGGAGGGCCGAGATGCAGCAAAGTATTCTATCCAGTGTGGGCTGAATACCACCGACTCGCTGGGCAGAGCAATGGCAACGACGGTGGCGGTGAGACGCCACGCCTGGCTGAGGTCCGCCAATTTTTCGGCAGATGTCCAGAACACTCTGATGGACATGCCGTTCGATGGTCGTCGCCTTTTTGGCGACAAGGCAGACCATGCGCTTGAGCGCTTTAAGGACTCCAGGGCTACGGCCAAGTCCTTGGGCCTCTTGGCCCGCACCAGCAAACAGCTGCTTTTTGCTCCTTTCGTGGCCAAGGAAGGGG
Source organism: Lissotriton vulgaris (assembly GCF_964263255.1). NCBI lineage: Eukaryota > Metazoa > Chordata > Amphibia > Caudata > Salamandridae > Lissotriton > Lissotriton vulgaris. The sequence goes on from NC_141695.1 coordinate 1,357,312,401, forward strand.
CGTCCCCACACGTGCCACCAGCCACTCGCCGCAGACTAACATCCAGTGCGGCGGCGGCCGTGGAAACCGCCGTGGAGGCGGTCGGGGACAACGGCGAGGTCAGTCCACACCTTCCCCCGCAGCATCCGCCTCTAAACCCTCCTAGTCCGTGCTTTTCGCCCATGTGACGCCAGTGGGGGCCAGGGTTTGCCATCACCACTCTCACTGGCGCACTGTCACTTCGGACAGGTGGGTGCTGCAGATCGTCTGGAGGGGCAACTCCCTCCCCTTCGAGACGATTCCTCAAGCCATGCCACCGCAACACCACCGCGTATCGGGGATCACTTGCGGCTCCTGCAGGAGGAAGTTTCAGCCCTCTTGGCCAAGGGGGATATCGAGCGCGTTCCTGGGCCAGAAGTAGGACGTGGCTGCTACTCCCACTACTTTCTGGTACCCAAGAAGAGCAAAGGGGGCCTACGCCGTATCTTGGATCTAAGGAACGTCAATGGCTTCCTCCGGAAGGAGAAGTTCAAAATGCCGACTCTGGCTCAGGTCTTAGCTGCCCTAGATCCAGGAGACTGGATGGTAGCTTTGGACTTGCAGGACGCGTATTTCCACATCCCCGTCCTGCCGGCCCACCGGTGTTACCTGCGGTTCACAGTAGGCCACAAGCACTTTCAGTTTACCGTGCTCCCCTTCGGCCTTACCAGCGCCCCTCGGGTGTTCACGAAGGGGATGGCGGTGGACCCAGCTCATCTGCGCAGGTTAGGGGTCTTAGTCTTCCCCTACCTCGACGACTGGATGTTGAAGGCGGGCTCGCCCCAGGCAGTCGTCAGCCACCTCCAGACTACGGCAGATCTCCTGTACCAGCTGGGGTTGTCCATCAATGTGCCAAAGTCACACCTGTGTCCCTCTCAGAAGCTCCTTTTCATCGGAGCGGTTCTCGACTCGGCGCAGTTTCCGGTTTACCCACCCGAACATCGGGTTCGGGATATACAGGTTCTGATTCCAATCTTCCAGCCTTTATCCCGGGTTTTGGTCAGGTTGACGCTGCGGCTTCTGGGGCTGATGGCTTCCTGCATCCTTCTGGTGCATCACGCCCGGTGGCGGATGCGGGCTCTGCAGTGGGACCTGAAGTTTCAGTGGGCCCAGCATCAGGGTAACCTGTCCGACCTTGCCCTGATCTCGGAGGGCACTGCGAGACAGCTGCAGTGGTGGCTCACGGACCGCGATTGGGTCAGCGGCAGATCCCTCTCCCTTCCCCAACCTGAGCACGTAGTTGTGACTGACGCGTCCCTCCAGGGCTGGGGAGGCCACATGGGAGAGGCGGAGATCAGAGGCTTCTGGTCTCCGGCGGAGTCCCGGCTCCATATCAACCTTCTGGAGCTGCGGGCGATTCGTCTAGCACTGAAGGCATTCCTCCCCTCTGTCCGGGGGAGTGTAGTGCAGGTGTTCACGGACAACACCACCGCCATGTGGTACTGCAACAAACAGGGCGGGTGGGGTCGTGGACCCTCTGCCAGGAGGCTCTGCGCCTCTGGCAATGGCTGGAACATCAGGGCGTGACTCTGGTGGTTCAACACCTGGCCGGTTCTCTGAACGCCAGGGCGGACGAACTCAGCCGCCGGTGCATGATGGATCACGAATGGCGTCTGAACTCGGACGTGGCGCAAGGTCTCTTTCTGCAGTGGGGAGAGCCTTGGTTAGATCTATTCGCCACCGAAGAGAACGCGCAATGTCATCAATTCTGCGCGTTGGAATTTCCAAGGCGGCACTTGCTCAGAGACGCTTTTCGTCGCAAGTGGAGTTGCGGTCTGTTGTACGCCTATACCACTTCTGCCCAGAGTGCTGAAGAAGATCAGGCGCGACCGGGCACAAGTCATCCTTGTGACTCCGGACTGGGCACGAAGGCACTGGTATCCCGAGCTATTCAGTATGTCAGTCGATCCCCCGGTTCGTCTGCCTCTTCAGGAGGACCTTCTGTCGCAACAGCAGGGGACGGTCCTACACCCGAACCTGTCCAGTCTCCACCTCCATGCTTGGAGATTGAGCAGCAACAGTTGAGGACATTTGACTTGCCTCCTGAAGTTTGCAACATCATTCTGGCAGCCAGGCGTCCCTCCACAAAGTCGGCATACGCCTGCAGGTGGAACAGATTTGTGGCATGGTGTACAGCAAAGGCTGTGGATCCCCTTAATGCCCCTCTTTCTGAGGTTCTCCTCTTTCTTCTTTCTCTTGCCCAGCAGGGCTCTGCTGTGGGCACTATCAAGGGCTACCTTTCTGAGGCTTCCTGATCAACCTTCTTTGTTCAAGTCCCCTATCGTTAATCGATTCCTGAAAGGCATTACACATACGTTCCCTCCTGTTCCCTTTGTGATGCCTCAGTGGGACTTGAATCTGGTTCTTACATTTCTGATGTGCGCTCCCTTTGAGCCACTTTACAACTGCCCTCTTCACCTTCTCACTTTGAAGACTGCCTTCCTGGTAGCCATCACCTCTGCCAGGAGAGTGAGTGAGCTCCAGGCTCTATCTTGTAGACCTCCCTTCCTTCCTTTCAGTCCATCCGGACAAGGTTGTGTTACAGACAAGGCCCTCCTTCCTACCCAAGGTAGTCACGGCCTTCCACATTGGGCAATCCATCACCTTGCCCACCTTCTTTCCGCCTCCGCATCCCTCGAGAGAGAGGAAGAGAGGCTCCACAGTCTGGACCCAAAACGTGCGCTCTCATTTTATTTGGATCGCACACGCCAGTTCCGGGTGGATGACCAACTCTTTGTTGGTTACGTGGGCGCTAAGAAAGGGAAAGCGGTGCACAAGCAGATCATCTTGCGTGGATTATCTTGTGTATCCAGGCGTGTTACTCCTTGGCTAAGAAGGAACCCCCTGTGGGGCTGAGGGCTCATTTCACTCGAGCCACAGCAACTACAACTGCTTTGGGCCGAGGTGTGCCCTTGCAGGACATTTGCCAGGCAGCTACGTGGGCCTCGCTGCACACGTTTGCAAGACATTATTGCCTGGACAGTGAAGTCCGGAGGGATGGCTTCTTTGGCCGTTCCGTCCTCCAGGACTTTCTGGTGTGATTATTGGTTCGCAGACACACCACCACGGGGTTGGTATTGCTGGGGTATCTATTTAAAGGTAAGAAATCTATCACTAATGTGTCTCTTTCAGATGCACAAGTTACTACTTGTGTAACGATATATCTGTAAGAGACATTTTAGTTAGTGATAGATTCCTTACCGACCCACCCATCCTCCCCGTTCTGCGAACCGATATCTAGGGTTAAGGTCATCCCCTTTCAGGGCCCTAGTTTCATGGCACCAGTGTTGGTTTTTAGCATAGCTCTGCATTTCTGGCGCGGAAAAGCTGTGTCTAAGAACTGACGTCAGCACGCGGAGGCGGCGTCTAAGTACTCCGACGATGTCATCATGGCACCCACGACGGACGCGGAGCCGCAGGCGACGCCTACCGACGTGCAAGGGTACTGCTACGCAAAAGTTTCCAGATCCAGTCTGACCCCTGGGGATATTCTAAGGTAAGGAATCTATCACTAACTAATGTCTCTTACAGATATATCGTTACACAAGTAGTAACTTGTGCTTCAGTTGCATCCAGTTGTTTATAGCAGGTCAAATTGGATTGTAGTAGAAGGCAGTGTGAATTTCGCTCAGTGGGGCAGTATGGTGTTCAGTGAGGAAGCTGAAGTAGCACGGTGGTAGAGCTGTCGAATTTAGAACTGGGGAACCAGGTTCAGCCTTCATGACCAGTCCCCCAGAACCCCCTCCTAAGGGAACACATTCCCAACCTAGACCTTAGAAGGCCCCGCAAAACAAGAGAAGTCCTGGTGCCTTAGCACAAGCACTCCCCCTAGTAGTGGTTTCTCACTGTGCATGCTCGCTACACACCATGTGGGGGCTGGTTTCACTTTTACTTTGTTCTCTCTGATTCACTACTTGTGTCTATTTTTGATGCTCTCTGAAAGAATGTCTATGGGTACACATGACTGGGTGGGTAACCTGATGTTCTTTAAGGTCATCATCTACTATTTACTTTGCTTTGAAAGTTGATACAATTTAAATATGTAATGAAAAATGTGCTGTAAAATTCACCATTTGGTCTGTCGTTTTTGCCAGACCAGCCGGACGGGGGCTGGTCTGGCAAAATTTACCAGGGCTGCTTTCATTTCCCAGTCTGGCACTGATTGCAACTGAACAACTGAGGTGATTCAGACCCTGAAGAAGTGAGGGACTGGTGGGGGCCCCTTGCGGTGGCTAGTGAGGCATGTTTGTGGTGCTCGCTGACCTGCCCACAGGGTGCTGATGGGGGCAGCGGGTTGGGCACCGCTGATGAGGTGGGAAGCTTCCCTTGGCAGGGACCGCAGGTTCGCGCCAAGTCCCTCCACAATGTCAGAAGAGGCACAGTGGAGAGGAAAACAAAGCAGCTGGCTGTTTGGGTACGAGATGGGAGTGGACTGGAGCCCAGTCATGGAGATCCAGAATACAGATCCCCGGCCACAGTGAGTACTGGGTGAACCTGCCTTACATGCAACACATGTGCTGCCATTGAGACTACATATTGTAGGTCATCCTTTGCCTATAAAAGCAGCACTTGAGATCACCCCATATATTACTCGCTTTCCACGGGCGTGTTTGTGGCTCCCTTCTCTGGGTGGCAAGAGAATCAAGCGTGGGGGTCCCGAGGTAGAGACGTTGCCTGCAACCCTTCCAAAGTCCTGTTTGTCACACACAGGGCCATCTGAAACACCTAGCAGATAAAGAGGATACAACCCTATATCCACGGTGCAGCGTGGGACTCGTAGATCACAGTCTCTGGTTAATTAGAAATCAACAACCCACTTGTAGATCTACTCCACTGCTCCTGTTAGTGCCGGAGGGCTCTATCCCCCTCCCCACCTTCCACAAGGGGGAAACTCTGGTAAGGCAGGACTCTCTCAAGGCCCTACACAGATAATGCTCCAAGAAGTTCCTTCAGATGCGCATATGGTGGAAGAGAAAGACCCCAAGATAAAGTGCCAGGGGGACACTTGATCAATATGCCAGGGTGGTGACTCCTCCCCACCACCAGAGCTGGCTGCACAGCCTATGACTGATAATGCTGCGCTGCTACCTGCTATACAGTCTTCACATAAAGCATTGGAGAATAGATTGGGGGGATGCGATCTGAGGTTACCCTACTCCAATGAGACCTCCGCAACGTGGCAGAGAGGGTCACCTCTGTAGAATCTAAGATTTTGGACCTGGAGGACCTGGCCTCAACCCTTCGAACGGATCTCAATGAGTCCCGCAACTCCACTAGGGATATGCATGTCAGGTTGGACACCCTAGATGTGGTTCCACTCCGTCCTCCCCCGAGACAAGTTTTCCTCTAGCTTTGTCATTGAGAGGGCTCATCCTGCACTGGGAGGGTGGCCTCCGCTGGCTGCGCCTAAAGAACTGTGATAGCACGATTCCTTTCGAGATAGAGACATGATTCTCACAGAGGCCCACAAACTGGGCGTAGTGCACCACAAGAACCCTAAAATCCTAATATTTCCCTACTAGATGAGTACAAAGGCAAAGACCCACCTTTGATGATGTTAAGGCACGACCACGATGTCTCCAGCTGCAATAAATACTTATGGTACCAGCTAAATTAAAACTCCTGTATCAAGGAAAATCCTTCTTCCTTACCCCAGAGGAGACATGGTCCTGGTTGGAGGAGCACCCCAGTCCCAGTGGAAGTCGCAGAGAGCAACAGTCAGTAAACAATGGAAGGCGCCAGACCCAACATCAAGAATTCACGGAAAAGGGGGCCTGGGTCGATCAAGAATGGACCTCGGAACTCCATGGAGAGGACAGGGCTCCCAAGGAAACAACAGTCCTCGTCAGACTCTGAGGATGACCATCGAAGTCACAGTCCTCAGGCCAACAATATAGACATGGAGGAAACATCCTCAGTTAGATCTCTCATCAGAGGACAGGAAACAAAGCAGAATACCCCTCTTTCACTGGTAGCAGCCACAAATGTCCAGGAAGGGGACCCCCTTAGCAGCTGTCATGACCACAGACCCTTTAGACACTTTCATGAACTACACCGTGGCATCTTCTTCTGTGCCAGTTCGTAGCTAAGTAGCGGTGATTGGGTTTTCTTTTTCTTTCCTTTCAATAGCTTCTCTTTATTCCTTTTTGTAGGTCACTGTTGTCAGGGGCAGATGTGCCTAGTGTTGTATGGTTTGGGTGGGGAGTTACTGTTCTCTGGGAGTGAGGGTGGGCTACAGGCCTCTCAATATCCCTGTAGAGTAGTTTTCATGTACAGTGATGAGGGGTGTCACTCACAGGGCTTCTTGTGGGGTAGGGTGGGATGGGGAAACTGGGTGCTGTTGGGTGGGTCACTTGTTTTTTTATGGTATAGGGAAGTTGTAACTTTCTTACTGGCAAGAGCCTCCAGGTGCCCCACAGGACAACCTGGTTGGAGCACTGCACAACTATAGATATAGACTACCCCCTTGCTGGAATCTAGATATTGTCCGGTCTGTCCATTCTAGGGTAGGTGCCAGTCGGGCCCTCAAATTGTCCAATCCATTTTCTTTTGATACAATGAGCACCTCAACAGAGGATGAAGAGTAGCTAACCTGCACAGGTTATATGAGGCCAGTGACACGGCAGGTAAACTGCTTGGCTGACTGGGAAGGAAGGAGCAGGAGGCCTGATGGGTATATGGTAGACTCCAGCGGGAAGGTTGTGGAGTCTGGGGGCGAATCGCGGATGCCTTTGCCTGTTATTATATAGATTTGTATAGGTCAGGCAGTTGCAAACACCTCCTCAGATAACCGTGTATCTCACCTCAATTACAACCCCTTTCTTAGATGATGATGTGCAGGAGCGTTACACGTTGAGATCTCCTTAGAGGAGAAGCTGCCAATACATTTAAATCTAATAATACCTTGAGCCGTAAAGGAATTCCCACAGAGTTCTATAAGCAATATCTTGATCTCCAGGGGCCTCATCTATTGACCATGTTTCAGGAAACATACCAGTCAGAGGCTCTCCCTCCCGACATTATGCAGGCAACCATTGTGGTAATAACTAAAGATGGAAAACCAAGAGAATACTGTGGCTCCCTTTGCCCGGTTTTCCTATTGAATATTGAAATCAAAATCTTGGCCATGACACTAGCCACATGTCTTGTGCAATATCCATAGAGACCAATCCAGTTTCATGCCAGGGAGATCCACCAAATATAATCTAAGGTGCACACGCAACTGGCTAAATGCCATAAAAGACCACCCGGATCTACGCATGTCAGCATTGTTAGACGAGGAGAAGGCTTTTGATGCTGTGCACTGGGCTTCCTTGAGTGCAAGTTAGAGGGATTCAGAGGGCGCACTGCGGAATGGCTGGCTCCTGAGGCAGCTCCGCCGGACGGGTGATTGTTGCCGCATAAAAAGCTGTGCTGCTGGCAGCGGTTTAAATTCTATTAGAAGATATCAGCGTCGGAACACCTGGGCAATGACCAGCGGGTGTTCATTGTGCTGATAATCGCTTGAAGAGCCGCTTGTGAGGCAAAAAGAGTGAGCACTGCGGCCGATGTCCCAAAATGGCAGCGCCCGCGACATGAAGCTGGAGCAATGAGGAGCTTCCACAGCGTATGGGGTCTGTCCTAAAGTGATCCCTGAAGACTCTCTGGGACCTAGCAAGGCTGTAAGAGGGAGCGACCGACACCTCACCACGTAACATGTGAGTACCCAGAGGGATGCGTTGCACGAGGCATCGTTAGTGGGCAAAATGGCAGCTCCGGTGGAATGCAAAGAGACTGAGACCGTGATAAGACTGTAAAAGGAGCGAGGACAATATTTTAATGCATGTACCCACTGTATACAACAACCACCCGATACAAAACGCTCTGCACTGGCACCCAACCTGTGATTGCAACTGATGCGTCTTGGTGTAGCGCTACACACGCAGCGGCAAGACCCGATGGATAGGATTTAACATGGCGGACTGGCGTTGATATAGGACTCCCAGGGCAAACATATATACAGCGCTCCAAATTCCTGCCGGCTCGGAGATCCTAAAGTAACTGTCACAACACATACGTGTACAGTCTATAGTACACTGATATATGGGCTATAAGCATTGATAACGGCGAAGGTGCGTTATGAGGTGGCAGGGACACAGGTCCCCGTCCGCACACGATGTTACGCCTGCCTGCCTGACTAGCATGGACACTGAGAAAATAGACGTCCTTTGCCAAAACCGTACTCTGACTGCATCCGCCTTCTTACGCGAGCGCTATACCACACTAGCGCGCAGCCCATGGATCCAACGCCCCTGAGAGGAAGTCCGTTGCAGCTCATCGCCCGGGACAACCGGGAGCGCAAATCTTATATTGGAGCGGAGCCCGAGGCCACCCGCTGTACTGCTGGTATGGCCCCATATGCGTAATTGGCTATTGATCTGAGCGTTCCTGCGTGACGGAGAGCTGGAGTGTGCTACTCGCAAAACTGTCGACCTGTTCATCGCCCCTTAGCATCTGTTCCATTACAACTACATCACGACTCTAGTGGCCCTGTTGTCTCCGTGTGACCTCAACAACTAGAACGCTATCCGCCATTAGCGTTGTCCCGCGTGGAAGCTGGAAGCTGGGGCCTACCGCGCCACGCAAACAAGATGGGTAAGCTGGAGAAACAGCAATCGAAGCTCCAGTTTGAGGCAAAAAAACAAAACAAGGGGGCTGCTGCCCTGTCAGAGACAGAGGGGGAAAAGGATACAGAAGAGGGGAACGGTATGGAGGGCGTGCTCCGAGCCACACAGCGCAGTGCACAAGAAATGAATGGGAAACTGGATAATCTAACGCAAAGAGTGGACAACATGACCGCCAAATTGGACAAACACAGAGAGAGACTAGTAGAGGCGGAAACGAGGCTGTCGGCGGTACAGGATGAATCCAGTAACACCACTAAGTCCTGCGCCAGCATGGAGAAAACGTTGGAAGGACTATGTAACAAGACAGAGGATTTGGAAGCGCGGTCCCGCCGCAATAATGTTCGTATAGCAGGCCTTCCGGAATCGACGAACACTGGGAAAATGGAAAAATATGTGGCAGATCTAATTAAAGACCTCTTTGGAGATGGTGAGTTGTCGCCAGTGTTCCTGGTGGAGCATGCACATCGCTCCCTTGCTCATCGACCAAAGCCGGGTGCTCCCCCATGCATCATCATTGCTCGTCTGCTGAATTACAGAGACAGAGATAAGGTCCTCAGACTGGCACGCGAAAAGGGAGACATCACTCATCAGGTTAATAAATTGGAATTCTACCCGGATCACACCATGGCAGTCCAACTGGCCCACAAAGATTACCACCCAGCTAAGAAAAAGCAACGAGACCTGGGCGTCGAATACTCCATGCTCTACCCAGCAAAACTCAAAGTAACCCATGCAGGCCGCTCCACGAAACTTCCCCCTATATAAAAAAACTAGGCCGACGACTAAAGGCGTCTGGACGGGAGGACCAGCAAAGCGAAGAGGACTGAGCAGCTCCATTCAGGTAATAATGTTTAATCACTGAGTCAGCTGGGCAGTGGACTCGGACTCTCTATTCTGTATGGATCCCCATAGCAGGACATACGCCACCTTTGTTAAATATTGTCACCAACGCACACGTATTTAGGGCTATTGCATCTTTGGGAGTTTTTTCCTATGCCTCACAGTTGCTATATTTTTTGTAAGTCGATAGTGATCGTGCGAACTGCACTAATGATACTATTCGCAGTGGTCCCGCACCTGAATGTCGCTGACATCTACCTTTTTGAACTGCCAGACGGTAGGGTGTTCCGAAAACTGGGCAGCCCACTATGTGCCAACTCACAAACACCCAACTATAGTTGTATGCACGTAAAAAGTCTTACTACTATACATACTGCCTTAGTTTACATGACAGACAAGTTACGACTTAACAATGGAACTAAATCACCATGGACTGGGTGGGGATGATTGGATCCAGGCGATATTGCTAGATATGACCAAATGCTGAAATGTTATATGATGTCACACCCCATTGCAAAATGACCATTGCACCGGATGTGCTATGATTTGCAGCACTACGTTCACGTTCGTTAATTGAAGCAGGGCACCCGTCCACATCCACAATGTGGATGGAGATGTGCACACCTGGTGGACCCCCCATGTTTTGTCCCCCAGCACAAGTTTTTTCTACAGTTTAACTAATTCAGGGATATGGCTTTTTGGGGCGGGAGGGGGCATTTGGGGCTGTTACTTACAGATCACTGTACCTGAAACGCATTGCAAACTCCAGATCAAACAAAATGAACGTCATTATTGATTACCTTGTTCTTGATGCTCTACCAAATCATAAGATACTTCAGATATGGGTCACCAAGTTAATGTGTTACAAATATTTTACTCGCTAATGTGGTAAAATCGGCGCAGCTGAACCTAATTACCTGGAATGTTCTAGGTTTAAATAACCAAAAAAAATGTGCCAAATATTTGCTTATTTTAATAGGCTCCAGGTGGATATTGCATTTCTCCAGGAGACGCACATTGCAGCTAACGCGCCAACAACACTAGGTAATAGATGGGCTGAAGCGGTACACAGCTCGAATTATTCCTCCTATTCATGATGTGCGAGTATTCTCATACGCAAGGGAGTTCACTTCACGGTCTCAAGTGTTCTAAAGGATACGGAAGGTAGATATGTCATAGTGATTGGCATTATTCGTAATCAAAATGTAGCGTTAATAAACACATATGGTCCCAACATAGACGACCCTGGGTTCTACACTAAACTATGGCTCACCATTTCTGGATTACACATAGCGAACCTAGTGTGGGGGGGTGATTTCAATATTGCCCTGAAGAATGGACTAGACCGCTCACCAAATACTGCGGAACCACACAAAAGGGCGCTAGCGGCGCTACAGGATGCTATAATAGATTTACGTCTAAGCGACATTTGGAGGACACGACACCCAGACCACTCAGAAGCCACACACATAACTGCAGCGCACAATAGCTGGTCGAGAATTGACTACTGGTTAGGGACGGTAGAGGTTTCTCTATGGACGACCTCCATTAAGCACGGCCCGGTGCTACTCTCCTTACAAATGCCATATTACACCCCTCCTCCCTTCACCTGGAGGTTTAATGCCACAGCACTCCTAGACTCCGTATATACAGACACCATTCACAAAACTATAGTGGAATATTTTGACCTCAACGCTCCAACAACTGCGGACCTGGGGCTGTTATGGGAAGCATTTAAAGCGACAATAAGGGGGAAATGCAGTAGCACCACAGCGGGAATCCTTAAAGATATTAGGCAGCAATTACATATTCGGGAATCTAAATTGCGTGAGTTAGAGCAACAATATGAACACTTGAACACTCAAGAGACTCCACCATACTAGGTGAAATAAAGACTGTTCTGTCAGAACACCAGGTGTATGCCACTGATGAACTTAACTATGTCTCGAAACGCTGGACGGCGAGGGCATACGGGGAGGGAGGTAGACCTGGTAGAGACCCTGTGGGCACTGTCAAGTACGACATGAAGAGCATACTGAATGAATTTAGAGCCACTTATGGACAACTGTATGAATCGCGCCCCACTGTGTCGACGGCTGACATGCTAGACTACATGGCGGATGTGGAAATTGCATGGCTGTCAGATGTGCATAGAACATACCTATCCCGTCCTGTCACAGTTGAAGAAGTCACCGACATAATTAAAACCCTCCCTAACGGCAAAGCGCCGGGACCAGATGGATTTACAGGCGAGTTTTATAAAGCATTTGCGGATTTGTTAGCCCCACGTCTGGTAAGAATGTACGGAGATGCTCATGAAAAGCAAACTCTTCCAGCGTCTCTCCGAGTAGCAATGCTTGTGGCGCTGCTGAAGCCGGGTAAAGATCAGGAAAACTGCGATTCATACAAGCCATTATCACTTATAAACATAGATACCAAGATTATTGTGAGTTTAATTGCTTCACGGCTCAAGCCCTGGATGCCGTTGCTGGTTAGGCCGGATCAGTCTGGCTTCATACCAGAGAGGTCCATGACACACAATACACAAATCTCATTACCTGTCACCTGAGACCAAAGCTGCGGCGGTCCTGTTAGTTGCCGCCAAGGCCTTTGACACCAAGGCCTTTGACACAATTGAATGGGCATATTTACATGCAGTGTTGCAGCGCATGGGCCTTCCGATCATGTTCACGCAATGGATATCAATGCTATATACTGACCTCTCGGCCCGCATAAAAGTGAACGGCTATGTCTCGGACCCGATCAAAATAGGCAGAGGAACAAGGCAGGGATGCCCCCTGTCCCCAATGCTATTTGCACTGGTACTAGAACCACTTGTATGCAAGATTAGGCAACACCATTATCACTCGGCACTCCAATTCCCAACACTACCCCTCCACATATCCTTATATGCGTTTGATATGGTGCTTTATGCTAGAGATCCAGCCCAAAACCTCAACCCCTTATTGCGTGAATACATAAAATTCGGTCAACATTCAGGCCTGCAAATTAACTGGTCCAAGTCCCAAGTAATAGCGTTATCAGATAGCACCGTTCCATTTGCATTGGATTACCCGCTAGAGTGGCGGGAGGAACCCACGCGATATCTAGGCATTTGGTACCACAGAAACCCTGAACTGGTCATCCGCATGAATTATGGGTGGTTCATTTCCGATTTGGAGGGGAAAATTAACCGCTGGAACAAGTTGCCACTTTCACTAGCGGATAGAGCTGCCATAGTACAAATGGTATTTCTACCTAAATTCCTCTATTTATTCAACAATATCCCCATTAAGCCGCCAGCGGAAGTCTTCCGCAATATAAACAAATTAGTCCTCAATCTCATCTGGTCAGGCAAACAAGCCAGATTAGAATTGCAAACGTTAACTTTGCCTTATGCGCAGGGAGGATTTAAAGTACCAGATTTCTTTTTTTATTACCTATGTGCGCAAGCGCAATTTGCACACTATTGGTATAATAAAAAAACGCTCATGTCGCATGTTGCGGTTGTGACGGGAGATGCTTTCCCTATTCCCCTATCGGCCATACTACCACACAAACGACCACCATTGCATACTTGTGACAAACACTATAGACGCTACCTGATGGGCAAAAGGCGGGTAAACTTCCACTATATGCGCCGGCCCTACCATTAACACATCACCCAGTGCTCTCGGTCACCCAAGAGGCTGTTGGCATGGGTCTGTTGCAACAAGCCGGGATAGACAAAATGGGCGATCTATACAATGAGGGTCAATTTAAGCCATTAGACAGACTGAGCTATATCAGCAATCCAACACTACTGTTTAATTTCACATACTACCGACTGCAAAGGGCAATGAAAAAACTCTACAAAACCCCAATCGGCAGAACCCCAGCAAATGTCCTCACTGCAGTTTATATTAACGGCACCTACTGCAGCTCACATAGTCTCTAGACTATATACTAGATTGCAGGAGGATATCGCAGGCAACACTGAGAAAATGAGGAACAAATGGAACAATACCATGATTGAACCGCTATCCACAGAAGAATGGCCCACAACATGCATGCTAACTAACATGCTGACACCAAATGGTAATTTAAGAATAATTCACTATAAATATCTTCACCAAATGTATTATACACCGCAAAGACTTTATAAATACGGTTTGAGTGCAGATTCTAGATGTAAAAGATGTAGAATGGAAGATGCAGACTTCATTCATTCATCTGGCTTGGCACTGTCCGAAAATTGCAGGTGACGGAGGCTTCGAGTGATATGCTAGAGGTACCATTTGAATGTTCGATACGAGTATGCTTACTGGGCCTCGTCCCTCACGTAAGAGCGAGGAAACGCAAGTTCTGTGTTATAGTTTTGTTAATGGCGAAACGTAGAATCTCGCTCCACTGGAGCGGTTCGAGGTGTCCATCGTTGCTGCACTGGTTGGAAGACCTCACCTACTGCAAAGACACACTGACGACCTATGAGGAGGAACTCCCAGCCAGTTCTAGACCCAAAAACTACTGGTTTTATTTAATTGATAATCTGAAATGCTCTGAGTAAACTGAAGATGACAGGTATGCCACACTGTTAAAGGCTAAAATATAATTGTACGGTGACGGGAGGGAGAATGCTGCGGTGCAGTGATCAATGTTTGTTTCTTTGAGGGTTTGCTATTTATGCTAAAATTAAAAATGAGTTCTAACAAAATGCTTTACCATTTCTATTCTACACGAGTTGATCACCCTTACTATATATGCCTCTGACTTGCAGCCGGACCCCCGGGTTGTCGGCCACAGGGCTGTGCTATTCTGCTGAACATGCTTTTTGATGCATGCTGCCGGCCCCAGGGTTGTAGGCGTATGGCTGTGTTACTTGTGTAAGACCAAATAAAGATATTTGAACTTCAAAAAAAAAAAAAAGTTAGAGGGATTCAGATTTGGCCCCCCTTATAGGAAGTAGATCTGAACGCTGTATTGAGACCTGGTGGCATCTGTTACGATGAATAGTGTGACGTACACCCTCTTTTCAATAAAGAGGGGTTCGAGGCAGGGATATCCCCTCGCCCCCCTCCTATTTGCACTCACCATAGAATCACTTGCATGTAAAATTCGAGATCCCCACTGAAGCACTCCGCCGTATCTGGTGTCTTAATGCCTGGTTCCTCCAGAACAAAGGCTACAAAAAATCCCTTTGTGAAGTACTTAAGCAAATACTTCCAACGTAATGAAGGTAACGTGGGATCACCGGGCACATTTGGGTCAGCTGATAAAGCCACAATCGGAGGCTTTGCTAAAGGTTGCGTCGAAGCGATGCACCAATCCAATGAAGAGTGTCTTTCTTGCCTAGAAGCTCAGGCACTCCATCTGGAATGCACAGTGGGTGCAACAAATGGGGACGTGGAGTCGCGCCAGCTTGAGCTCAATTACGTAGAAATTTGCTGTGTCTCCTTAGAATCGGCCAAGCAAATGTGGAGGTCTTCCATGGCCCGTGTCTATGGATGGGGGGACAAAAATGGTAAGGTTTTGTATTGGCTGGTATCCCAACCTCTAGCTAATCGGACAATTCCCAAGATCGTCGATACTAACAGACAAAGGAGGCAATAGCCCAAACTTTTGCGAAATATTACAAGCGCCTCTACTCCAACGTCCAAGCTTCAAAGGCAGGAGACATCACTGTTATTCTTGTGAGACAGCCCACACCTGCGACTGTCAGAGGCTGACATCCACCTTGATCAACCTATCACAAGAGAGGAAATAAACTAAGCCATACTAGCAATAGCTCCTGGTAAAACACTGGAACCAGACAGTTACCCAGCAGAATGTTACTTGGAAATTCGAGAGAACCTGGCACCTCACCTGCAAAACCTATACGAGGAGGCGATAGAACAAAGAGGTTTACAGTGAGACATCCATATGGCTGCGATCGTAGTCATACCCAAAGCTAATCGACTGCCTACCTCCTGCTCAGGTTACAGACCGATCTCCCTTATTAACACCGAAGTTAAAATCTACGTCATGATTCTAGCTAACTGCCTCAAACAGTTGCAGGCTGGCCTGATACACCCCGCCAAGGTGGATTCATGGCCCGGCGTAGCACAAGGGATTCCCTTAGGAGGCTGCATGTGGCACTAGCCCACCAACATCTCCTGTCGCCAGCCTAGATCTCCTTTTAATAGACTTCGATAAGGACTTTGATACCATGGACTGGTGTTACCTGGATGGGGTGCTGGTCCAGGCAGGTATCAGCCCGTATTTCAGAGGGTTGGTACGAGTGCTATACTCGAATACATCAGCCTAGGTATGGACCAAGGGGACCCTTTTGCAAGATTTCTCGATCCTGTGGGGGGACGAGACAGGGATGTTTCTTGTCCCCCCTGCTTTTCGCTTTAGCAATTGAACCCTTGGCCCACCTTATCTAGTGTGATGCTCAGATCCAGGGCTGGCACTGGAGCGCTTCTCACAATGAGCACATTGCACTGTATGCGGACGACAACCTCCTGTTTATGGTGGATCTGGCTCAACAGGCCCCCAAGTGTCTCAGGCTCCTAGAACTGTTTGGAAAGGTGTCAGGCTTAAGACTTAACCTGGCTAAAGCGATCTAGTTCCCCTTCACAGCTCCAGGGATTGTATCGATTGGCAACCCAGCATCTCCATCAGACGCCTCAGCTTCCGTTATCTGGGGATCTGGGTAGCGCTCCACCCATAGTTGACCTGGTCCCACAATTTGACACCTTTAGTAAAGAAGACCAGGGTTGATCTGCGAAAGTGGCAGAAGCTGCCACTAAACCCGATGGGAAAAAAGGCCTTGTATAAAATGATGATACTCCTGCGCTTAATGTACGTACTGCAGAACCTCCCGCTTCACCTCTTGTGCCAGTGGTTTTGATCTGTAGATAAATTAAACTAATGACATAGTTCCTATGGGAGCAGTCTAGACCACGGATAGCACTTGCCCATTGTCAGAAGGCAATGTATCATGGTGGAATAGGCATGAGAAACCTCTTTCTTTACAATATCACGATGTGGCTTCTGATCATCAATGAGTGGTTTACCATGGGTGGTCGGACTCGGCCTACCAACTAGAACTAGACGAGCTAGGGTTTCCCGGGATTCAACCGATGCTTTACGAGTCGCATGCCTATCAATGGGACACCAAACGTACACTCCAGACACCATTATGGCGTGGTACATGGGTTGGAGTTGTGGGGGCCCTGGAGGGGTTTAAAAAGTGGAATCTCATTGGCATCTCCCAGCTTGGAGATATGTGGACGGGAGGGAATACCTGTCAAGATCTAGCTGATTGCGCCTGCCAAGAGTAAGGACTACGAGTCCCAGAAGGCTCAGCGGGGAGGAGCATTTAAAAAGAACTAACGTGCACTTCCGCTCGTGCGTATTACTGTGTTTAAGGGCAGCTCGCTTAGGAGCAAGAAGCGAGTCGAAGACACCGTGAGCTGGCGTTTGTTCGTTGGTCCGGGTTTGGGGCGAGGATTCACCCTTAGCGGAATCAGCGTTTCAGAAGCTCGACTTCAGACAGGTAGGGAAAGAGGAGTTCGGTTTGAGGCTCCGTATCTCGAATCTACCGCATCATTTTGGAATTAAGTACTGAACTTTACAAGGGGACTTCCGTGAAGTAACGGACAGACCCAGCTACTCTGCTTCCTGGTTAAGGAGTGCTGGCGGCTGAAGTGACTTTCACCTGACATCGGAAAGCTGCGCTGGCTTACAGTATCAGGTGTGACTTGACATCGTTCTTTAAGAACAGCGTGTTGATCCCCCGGGATGAGGAGCGATGCAGGTCATTAAGTACTCTAAGTTATCTACGAGGACAGTGTGTTGATCTCCCCCCCCCCCCCCCCCCCGAGAGGAGGAGCGCTGAAAAGGCAGGAAAAAAGGGCGGCGGTTATTATTGCTGAGGAAGCCAAAACGTTTTACATATAGGCTTTTGAAGAGGGCTTTATAAAAGTAGTGGTTTAACTACGAGACTTCCTTCCAGGTTATTCCGGATAAAAGTGTCTTCTGATGAAGTAATCAGGGGGTTATTGTGCAGAACCTGGTTTTCTGGTCCAGGGAGGTTTGGGTTTCTTTCCTCAATTTGGCAAGGAAGATATGAGTTCCATGATTTGTTTGATTGGCAAGAGGATCTGAAAGTGTATGTACTTAAGGTTTAGTGAGACCTAATGAGAGTAGACATTTGGAGGTATGTGGTATGTTAATATTGTCTGCTTATGTATTACAGATACTTTGTCCCAGCAGTCCCTTCCCGTCCTATATCCCCTGCATTATCTGACCAGAACTCAGTGTCTTTCATTCTGAGTTCGGAACGATCTGGAAGCGGAACCCTTATAGCATCATCCTGACCCTGAGGAGCTGGAGCATCCTGACAGAATTACGCACCCAAGAAAGGTTGCTCCTCCCGGTCAGGTGGGTGGCTATAATGACAACGCTAGAAGATGTGATGCAGGTCTTGGAGGCCTTGCAGCAGGAACTAGCTTCGTCACGTTTAGAAACAGCGGCGTTAAGGGAAAAAGTGGATAGAACCAATCGTAACCCCTTTGATGCCAGCACTGCAGCGGTACCCCCAATACAGATCATAGTAGCTCCTCCAGTACCTTTGGCTACCCCAGAGAGGTACATGGGAGATCCCCACAAAGTCCAAGTGTTTCTTACGCAGATTTTGCTGCCTTTTTCCTGTCGGCCTTCATCATTTCCCACCAACCACTCTAGAGTGGCTTTTGCCATTTCGTATCTTAGCGGAGATGCTGCCAATTGGGCAGTGCCGTTAGTGCGCAACAATGACGCAGTACTATCCGATTGGGATGCGTTTAGAAGCGCGTTTGAAGGGGTGTTTGATAGGAGAATGACTTCCTTTAGTGCCGACAAGGAGCTGTTGTCTTTGCGGCAGGGATGGGGGGTTTGGTCACATACCTCACCGACTTCAACAGATTGGTGGCAGAGGCGGCCTGGCATGAGGAAAACGCATGTCGCTGTTTTATCAGGGCCTATGTGGAGAGCTTAAGGATGTGATAGCACGGATCGACCCTCAAGCCCGCACTTGTGCGGATTCGGTCAGCCTCTTGTTGCGTCTGGATGGACGCATACATGATAGAGGTATCGATATGGGACCTAAAAAGGAGACACCACCAAGTGAGGTAGGAGGGGAGCCTATGGAGCTTGGGGCAGTAAGGGCTCCATTATCCCGCACAGAAAGAGAGAATTGTCGCACACAGGGCCTGTGTATGTACTGCGGCAAAAGAGGCCACTATGTGCGCGAATGCCCAACCAAACCTAAGACGCAGACCCCTTCTTTTCTGTCTAAAAGTGCAGCGGTCTCCAATCTAGGAGCTGAAAGTAGTTTACCGGAGAATGTACGCAATAACGAAAAACTGGGTATGAAGATACCCTCCCTTGCATCCGACCTTCCGTCAGCCACCGAAGCCCATATAGTACTGCAAGGAAGCTTGGTAGTGGGATCTCAGGTTCACAAAGTACTGGCCATGTTAGATTATGGGGCCACTGGCAACTTCATTACAGTGGTTTGGTCAGTATGTTGTCTTTAGGGGTTGTAGCCAGCGACGTTCCTGAGGAGGTGGTGGCGGTGGACGGGAAGCCGTTGAAATCAGGAATGATCACTTCACAGACTGAGGTGTTGAGGTTGATTTTATCAGGGGAAGGGAGGCAACACACGGAAGAAATAGTGCTCAACATCATAGATGCACCACAGTACGAACTAATCATAGGAATGCCGTGGTTTTGCAGACATAACCCGGAAGTAAACTGGGCAGACAGGGAGGTGAGGTTTTCATCTGAGGTTTGCAGGGTGCACTTCCTGAGAGAAAAAGAGTCTCCAGCCACTGCACTGGCATCCTCATGGTGTGTTGCGACAGTGGTCGAAAAAGAGGTTATCCTACCCGCGGAATATCAGCCTTTTGCAGGAGTCTTTAATAAAGCAAAGGCAGAGCTCCTCCCACCACATAGATGATACGACTGCCGGATAGACTTTATCGACAATAGTGTTCTCCCATCTTGCCGGGTATATGCGTTGTCTGAGTCCGAAATGATACATCTTCGAGCTTACTTAGACAACTACGTCAAGTTGGGGTTCATCCGTCCTTCCAGATCTCCGGTGGCCTCCCCTTTGCTCTTCATCTCAAAAGCCAATGGAGATTTGTGAGCTTGCTGTGATCACATGATGTTGAAAAGAAACACAGTCAGGAATAGGTATCCGCTTCCCCTCATTAACGCACTGCTAGATCAGGTACGCGAGGCCGTAATATACACAAGACTAGACCTGCGAGGAGCATACCTTTTAGTGCGGGTCAGGCAAGGGGACGAATGGAAGACAGCCTTTAAGACACGGTATGGGCTGTACGAGTACCTGGTAATGCCGTTCGGTTGTGCACTGCCCAGGCGACATTCCAGTACTTCCTGAACAAAGTGTTGTCTGAGTTTTTGGATTTGTTCGTTATAGTTTATTTGGATGATATCCTCATTTACTCAGGCAAAACCCTGGACCATTACCAACATGTGTGTGAAGTGCTAGAGAGACTCCAGAAACATGCACTCTATTGCAAACTGAGCAAGTGCGAGTTCAACGTGACAGAGGTGGAATTTCTAGGGGTAAATCTCAGCCCTACAGGGCTGTGCATGTCTGAACGCAAGGTAAAAGCGGTGTTGGAATGGCCCACGCCCAAGAACATCAAGGACGTGCAGAGCTTCCTGGGGTTCGCAAACTTTTACAGACGGTTTATCAGCGATTTCTCCTTGAAAGCGGTACCCATCACAAGGCTGCTGAAGAAAGGAGCCATGTTTGCTTGGGACACAGAGGCTGAAAGGGCATTCAAGGTTTTAAAGAATGCCTTCACTACGGCTCCAGTACCTAGACACCATCACTTGGAGGCGCCATTCATAGTGGAGGCGGATGCATCCGACGTGGCCATAGGCGCAGTTCTTTCCCAAAGGGATAAGGAGACGGGTCGGCTGCACCCAGTGGCATACCTGTCCAAGAAACTAGATTCTGCAGAATGAAACTACACTATAGTGGAGAAGGAACCCCTATCCATAAAAAAGGCATTTCAGGGATGGAGGCCGTATCTGTTGGGAGCCCGTCATCCGGTCATGGTATATACCAATCACCGGAATCTGCAATATATGCAGTCGGCACGTCCTCTCACCCAGCAACAGATGAGGTGGACTCTCTTCTTTGCGGAATATGATTTCCGCATTACATTGCGACCCGGAGAGGTCAATCGCAAGGCAGACCCCTTGTCAGAACAGGAAAGCACAGAGGACCAGGAACTGCATGCACATATGGCTATTATTCCAAAGGAAACAGTGATATGTCTGGTGACCGTTGAAGAGTTCCTGAAAGAGATCTGCAAGAGCCGTTCACAAGAACGATGGCCGATCTGGGCTGGGAGTTTGGAGGGACGAACAGTAAGGGACGGACTTCCCTTCTTTAAGGACAAGCTATATTTGCCTACCCAGGTGCTACAAAAGAAGGAGTTTCGTTGGTGTCACCATTCCCCTGTTGTAGATGATTCTAGGACTCTAGTTAATATTCCCGATTTCATACCCTTATGTGGTTATATCAAATCATACCCTTATACAGGCATAAGAATCATACCCATATTAAGACATAGCCAATGCAGTCCAAATACGGCAAGGCAACTCCCATAGACTCCTAGAAAGCACAACGTGTTCTTAAACAAACCATGCCTCCAGCAGCTCGGGAATTACCCCTGCTTCTTTATAGATTTGTCCTCGAACTCCTGGAGTCCTGAAAGAACTGCGAGTTCTTAGTGACGTCTTATGTCCAAACTTACATCAAACTCTGCACTTTCCAGGTATAAATATACCAGCATCTGCCTTAAGCAACACACAGTGGTTTGGAGCAGATCGGCTATCTACTTGCCCGACGCCCAGCTGATGCGAGTGTCAAAGGAAGCCGACCCTCCCTGCTGATGCACTGAGAGAGACACTGCCTTTTCTCCTGCCGAGAAATCCAGCTCCAGTGTTTTCCGGTCACCCTTGCGGGTTGCTGGGAGATCGAGTCCTGAGAAAGAGATACAAGACCTCCTTCATTCTATAACCAAGGTACGGGGCGGATTAGACCCACAGTGAATTTTTGATTCAGATTCCTGTCAAAAACTGTAACTCATCTACTCCTTCCCAGTACTAGGCTTAGGTTAGGTACACTGGGGTAGGCGTATCTTAGAAACACCAGTTGAGTAAGTTTAGTCATTATTTTATCTTTGTATGTATTTTATCCATTTTAAGTATCATATGGCTTAGAAACCATGTAAATGCTTTTACAGTATTATTTCATAATACTCATTTTATTGTACGCACTTTACTTTATGACAAGTATTGCAATTGTGGCAATTCACTTCTCTTGCATGAGAAAGTAGACTGCTCAATAAATAACCCTTTTATTGACAACGCCCGTCTCTCTATTTCTCTGCACTCCTGGTGAAACTAAGCATGCACGATTGACTGAGTGAAATAGCTATCTATTGTTTCCTTGACTCTGGAGATATACTCCTTGTTCTGGGGGAACAAAGTTGTCATGTTTATGCGGTTGTCAGAAACGAATCCCTTCTTGTCTATTTAGGAAAGTTAACACCTTGTTTACTCAAGAAAGTTTCTAGTGACCTCTGAGCTAGCTGGCACACATAATTAAGTCTAACATATTCAATAGAGACCTAGTCGACCTCAGTCCTACGTCTACACTATTGTTTATGTTATTCCAATGCGCAGAGCCTATTGGGAATATAGGAACTACACTACACCCCCTTAGCTGGTCATCCGGGGTTAAAGAAAACCACAGAGCTGTTACAGCGACACTTCTGGTGGAGGTCCATGACAGTCCAAGCCAAGAAATGGGTGTTGGAGTGTGAGACATGCGCTAGAGGGAAATCAGATCACACTAAAGGCAGAGGGAAACTTATGCCTATGCCCACGTCGCCTTATCCGTGGCACACCATCAGTCTTGACTTCATCACAGGACTGCCCACAGAAATGGGCAAATCGGCAGTGCTAGTAGTGGTCGACAGCCTGACCAAGATGGGACACTTTGTGCCTTGTAGGAACCTACCCACTGCTGGGCAGACAGCCCAGTTGTTGAGTGAGATTGTTCGTCTTCATGGACTACCAACAGTGATAGTATCTGACAGAGACCCCACTTTGTGGCTATTTTCTGGAAAACATGGTGCAAGGCTCTACAGATCGAGGCAGCGGTATCTACTTCGTTTCACCCACAAACGGATGGGCAAACAGAGAAGCTCAACCAGATGTTAAAGAAGCACTTAAAATGTTACTCAGAGGAAGCCCAAGAATCCTGGGTCTCATTGCTGTGGTTGGCCGAGCTCTCATACAATAACGCAGTACATAGTTCCATCGGAGTCTCGCCGTTTATGGCCAATTTTGGGTATGCCGCCAAGATCCTCCCGGTGGGCGTCCCGGCAGTGGTTGGGGATCAACCAACGGTCCAAGCCCGCATTAAAGCTCTGGTACAAGTGCATACAAATCTGACCGGACACTTGCAGAAGGCTAAGCAGGAATACAAAAACTGGGTGGATCGACGGAGGGTGGAAGGGCCCGACTACAAGGTGGGGGAGTGAGTATGGCTGTACACGAAGAACATCCGGTTCAAGCTCCGGAGTGTCTTTCATCATCGGTTTATCGGTCAATATGAAGTGGTGAGGAAAGTCAACCCGGTGACTTACAAGCTCCGCCTGCCGAGGAGCCTGAGAATACTCCCGTGTTCCACTGCAGCCTGTTGAAGCCGGCAGGGCCTGCAAAGAGGAGGGCACTTCCTACGATTCTCACGACTGATGGGGTGGAGTTCGAGGTGAGGAGGATTCTGGACTTGCAATATCGCCGGGGGCGTTTGTGGTTCCTGGTGTCGTGGAAGGGATATTCTGAGGAGGAAGATTCCTGGGAGCCCAGCAGCGAGGTGCATGCCCCAATTGCGGTTCGCTCCTTCTACAAGAGGTTTCCAGGGAAGCTGGGATCTAGGAGGCGCAGGGAAGGGGGGCCTACTGTCAAGATCTAGCTGATTGTGCCTGCCGAGAGTAAGGAGTACGAGTCCCAGAAGGCTCAGCAGGTAGAAGCGGTTAAAAAGAACTAACGCGCACTTCCGCGCGTGCGTAATACTGTGTTTCAGGGGTGCTCGCTTAGAAGCGAGAAGCGAGTCGAAGACGCCGTGAGCTGGCGTTTGTTCGTTGGTCTGGGTTTGGGGCAAGGATTCACCCGTAGCGGAATCAGCGTTTCAGAAGCTCGACTTCAGACAGGTAGGGAGAGGGGAGTTTGGCTTGCGGCTCCGTCTCTCAACTCTACCGCATCATTTTGGAATTAAGTACTGAACTTTACAAGGGGACTTCCGTGAAGTAACGGACAGACCCAACTACTCCGCTTCCTGGTTAAGGAGTGCTGGCGGCTGAAGTGACTTTCACCTGACATCGGAAAGCCGCGCTGGCTTACAGTATCAGGTGTGACTTGACTTTGTTCTTTAAGAACAGCATGTTGATCCCCCGTGAGGAGGAGCGCTGCAGGTCATTAAGTACTCTAAGTTATCTACTAGGACAGCATGTTGATCGCCCCCGAGAGGAGGAGAGCGGAAAAGGCAGGAAAAAGGGCGGCGGTTATTATTTCCGTGGAAGCCAAAACGTTTTACATATAGGCTTTTGAAGATGGCTTTATAAAAGTAGTGGTTTAACTACGAGACTTCCTTCCAGGGTATTCCGGATAAAAGGGTCTTCTGATGAAGAAATCAGGGGGTTATTGTGCAGAACCTGGTTTTCTGGCCCAAGGAGGTTTGGGTTTCTTTCCTCAATTTGGCGAGGAAGATATGAGTTCCATGATTTGTTTGATTGGCAAGAGGATCTGAAAGTGAAGGCACTTAAAGTTTAGTGAGACCTAATGAGAGTAGACATTTGAGGGAATGTGGTATGTTAATATTGTCTGCTTATGTATTACAGATCCTTTGTCCCTTTGTCCCTTCCCGTCCTATATCCCCTGCCTGATCTGACCAGAACTCAGTGTCTTTCATTCTGAGTTCGGAACGATCTGGAAGCGGAACCCTTATAGCATTATCCTGACCCGGAGGAGCTGGAGCATCCTGACAATACCTGTACCTTTCAAGACCTACAGAGTATCTACTCCCTCCACCATACACAATTTTATAAGTCCTTGCAGCTTCAACATGTCCTTACTCTTCTCATCCCTGCAGGCACCACATTACCAGAATTCACCACCCTAGAGGCCAATCTTCTCATGGGAGCCCTGGGGAAGAGAGTCTCTCAGATTTACAGATCCGTAATAAATAATTTGCCTGCAAATCTCGACCAATTGTGGTCCTGGTGGGAAGGATGTCTGTGTTCCCTGGAGGATGAAGACTGGCGGAACGCTCTTCTGGCCCTCGAACAATTACCATCTTGGTGAGACAGCAGCAATTAATCCAGTTCAGGGTCAGAAGCCTGCAGGTACTCCGGTCCTGCCTATTTTCGGTGGTCTTGCGGGGCTCCTGCAGTCCCTACATACTTTTTAAACTTTGACTGTGGTTTGCTGTTAGTTGCATTTTTAAAACTTGCTACGATACTTTTTAATGGTGCTGTTTCTGCTCACCTAATCTCCAGGAAGCCTTTGCTTGTCGCGCACTCCGGTCCACCGCGGTTTTTACCGTTTGTGTGGAGGGTGCTTAGGTGGCGTCATTTGCTCCTCGGCCGGCTGATCGAGGGGCGGAGACTGGGGGGTTAGCGCTCTAGTGGGCACAAATTCTATACTTAGATCGTCCTCAGGGCCGCGCTGAGGTCAGAAGCCTGCAGGTACTCTGGTCCTGCCTATTTTCGCTGGTCTTGCGGGGCTCCTCTGGTCCCTACATACTTTAAAAATGTTTACTGTGGTGTGCTGTTAGTTGCATTTTTAAAACTTGCTACGATACATTTTAATGGTGCTGTTTCTGCTCACCTAATCTCCAGGAAGCCTTTGCTTGTCGCGCACCTCGGTCCACGTGGTTTTTACCGTTTGTGTGGAGGGTGCTTAGGCGGCGCCATTTGCTCCTCAGCCGGCTGGTCGAGGGGCGGAGACTGGGGGGTTAGTGCTCTAGTGCACCGCCATTTCCCTTCTATTTAAGCAGCATGCCCTGGGCTCCCCTCAGCGGGCGTGCCGTCGGCACGCCAAAGGCAAGCCCTTCTGCGCCTGCCGCACCAAGTCAGCGCCGGGGGCCGAGGATGCTGCCTCTCTGCTACCAGAGCGTGGGCCCAAATTAAGGTACTCAAGAGGGGGGATCTGCTTGACATTGGGAAGAGAAATCCGCCACTTTGTGTTCACATCTTGAAAGAAGAAACGCTGATCAAGATAGGACCCCTCTTGTGTAATTGGTGTGGCCTTCGCCTTAAGAGGGGAGAAGAGATTAGCTCCTCGTCGTTGTCTATCAAAGCCCCATGTATGCAAAGGCAGAAGTTGCTGCAGGGCTTCCTCCTCAATACCAGGTCCCTGATTAAGAACAATATCGCCTTTAAAGACTTTGTTCTCCAACACGCCCCTGACTGGGTTTTCCTGACAGAAACCTGAGCTAATGACTCTTCTGGCCCTGAGCTAGTAGAGGCTATTCAGTCAGGCTATTGCCTTACTAGACTGGACAGGGAGGGTCGACGCGGGGGTGGCTTAGGTATCCTGTTTAAAGATACTTTTTCCTGTCGGTCAGAACCGCTGACCTCAGCTCTGGACCCCTATCAGGCACTATACTTCTCTATAAATTCCACCTCCACTGAAAGTTTCTCTGGGATTTTATGCTACAGGCAACCTGGCCCAAGGGCTTCGTTTAGCTATGAGCTCGGCAACCTTTTAGAACCTTACCTTGAGGGTATGAATTTCACACAGCTCGTGATTTTAATTTTCACCTAGAAAATAACACGAATCATGACACCCATACTTTGCTAGACTGTAGGAGTGCTTGTGACCTTCCACAATTAGTGAATTTCCCTACTCATATTGCGGGCCACACCCTTGATGGAATCTTTTTGAATGACGACCAAATCCTGGTGGGCGCACCTCTTCCTTTTTCATGGTCAGACCATTTTGCAGTTCCGTTTGAACTGAGGACCACTATTTGGGTACCCTTC
Organism: Lissotriton vulgaris; assembly: GCF_964263255.1. Classification (NCBI taxonomy): domain Eukaryota; kingdom Metazoa; phylum Chordata; class Amphibia; order Caudata; family Salamandridae; genus Lissotriton; species Lissotriton vulgaris. Next base: position 1,357,339,033 of record NC_141695.1, read on the forward strand.
ATAGCACGGTGCTGAAAACGGCCGAAAAACGAAACCTCACTTTGATTACAAACAAAGCAGTCGCCACTGCTCTTGCTGATTTTCAGCAATCGGACCTGCATAATGTAGATACGGCTGCGGGAAACATTTCTAAAAAAATGACTGCTATGATGGACTCTCCTGCCCCCCAAAAATTGTGTTATTCAGCCAGGAAAACGCCCTTCGCTCCTTGGTTCTCTGATCGTCTTCGAAATATGAGACAAGAGTGCAGAAGGAAGGAAAGATTTTGGCGGAAGGACCTGGCTCCCTCTGGCAGGAAGTCACATAAGCAATGTCTGATGGCATATAAAGCAGCCATAATTGAGGGAATAAAAAGATATTACTCTAAGATCATGGGGGACATCATTACTCCCAAGGAGCTCTTTAACATCTTTAATTCTCTTGCGGCTCCTATAGTCTCTGACATAGTAGAGCCGTCACAGGAGGTCTGTGATCGCTTATCTTCCTTCTTCTGCTCCAAAATCTCCGACATTTATGATCAATTGGAGACCCTTAATGCCAGTCAGACACTTGACACCTCCATCGAAACTTGTCTTAACAAATCGCTCAGTAAAATGACTTCGGCTAGTTTTTGTGCTTTTCCAATGTTATCACATGAAACTGTTGACCTCATGCTTGAAGGCATTAAATCTGGGTCGCCCTTGGATCCTTGTCCCCTCAAAGTCGTGAAAACTGCCAAGGAGGCTTTGACCCCGCATCTCACGACTGTCCTGAACTTAGCCATATCATTGGGCCAATACCCCTTGATCTGGAAGGCTGTGGTGGTTAGGCCCATCCTCAAAAAGCCTTCCTTAGATCCTTTAAATTAAAAAAAACTTCCATCCTATCTCCCTCCTGCCACTCCCTGCTAAAATCCTTTAATCCCATCTGAACTCACACCAACTTCTGGATGGTTCCCAACATGGGTTCAGACGGGCACATAGCACGGAGACCGCGCTCACCTTGGTGTTGGATAATATTCGAGTTTAAGTGGATGCAGGGCATACCACTCTCCTTGTTTTACTTGATCTCACCGCCGCATTTGACACCCTGTCTCCTTTGATACTGGTGGAGTGTCTCAAAGAGATAGGGGTTGGCGGCCGGGCCCTGGACCTTCTCGCCTCATTTCTTAGTAAGCGGTCTCCATCCGTTAGAATGGCCAACTTTTACTCTGATTCATCCCCCCTTGTCTGCGGAGTGCCCCAGGGCTTCTCCCTGAGCCCCACCCTCTTTAATATCTACGTGGCCCCACTGGCAAGGGTGGTGCAATCTTTCATATTGGAGGTGTGGTCTTATGCGGACGACACGCAGATTATGGTCTCTATTACCCAAAAGATTAGGGGCTCTGCGCAAAATTTTAAAAACTGTATGACAGCGGTCTCATCATGGATGATTCAAAATTACCTTAAATTGAATGGTGAGAAGACGGAGGTATTGATTTTCGGGGACAATTCTGACATCTGGTCGAGAAAGTGGTGGCCCAATTCACTGGGTACATGTCCCACTCCTGTCTCCCATGCGAAAAACCTTGGAGTGGTGGTTGATGACTGCCTCTCCATGTCCCGTCAGGTCTCCATAACTGTGACCACTTGTTTTGGATTCATTCGAGTCATAAGAAAAATTTCCCAGTTTCTGTCACTGGAAGCTTCAAAAAAGGTGGTTGTGGCCCTCATATTGGCCAGGTTAGATTATTGCAATGCCCTTTTATCTGGGAATCAACAAGGGTCAGCTGCGCCGCCTTCAGCTGGTACAAAATGCCGCGGCTAGGCTGGTACTGAACCTTCCCAAGCGGCACTCGGCCTCCTCTGCTCTAAATTCTCTGCACTGGCTCCCGGTGGACCGTAGAGTCCTGTTTAAGACCTTATGCCTTACCCATAATGCGTACTATGGACACGGCCCAGTGGGCATAAAGAATATCTTCAATAAGTATGCTCCTTTGAGGAATCTCAGGTCAGCTTACAAATATCTGCTTGTGGTTTCCAGATTCAAAAAGGTGAGATGGGGTGGCAGAGCCTTTTCGCAGGCCGCGGCCAGGGCATGGAACTCCCTTCCTGTTTCCATCTCGGGCCAACATGCTCACCCCATCTTCCGTAAGACCCTTAAGACCTGGCTGTTCCCTGCGTGACAAGTCTGAGTATGTTTGCCGGTTGTGTCTGTAGGCTTGTCTGTTCAGAGCGCCTTGATGCCCTTGGGCTTAGTTCGCACTTTATAAAGTCCCATTCATTCATTCATTCATTCATACAGTTCTACTTCATTCACTGTGCACATCTCAATCCTACTAGGTTTCACTGGGCAGGATACCTACAGAGCCCCAGCTACCCATGATGCACGGACACGCCCGCAGACTTCTATCATATGACATGGTCTTGCACGGTCATAGCGAAGCACTCAAAGCGAGTGGTTGAGGAGCTGACTGAGGTACTGGGTTGGTAGGTTTCCCTTACACCTGGACGTTGATCCTGGGTGTGATCAAGAGCACAGGAAGCACGAGAGCGGACAAGGCCTTCTTGGGGATGGCTACTATGGTTGCTGAAAGAGACATTGCAGCTAAATAGAAAAACTCCCTTCCGCCAACCATATCTCAGTGGCGCAAAGGACTAGATTGGTGTGCTGCTGAAGAGCAGCCAGTGTATGAAGCCCGGGGATGCCAGACTAAACACAAGCAAATATGGGGCAAATGCTTGGGCCTGTTGGGATAAGAGGCAAAGGAGATAGGCTTTGATTTGATATAGGGACTGCTTTGAATATGTGTACTGTAAGGGATGAGTTACATGGAAATGATAACATCTAGTGGAAAACCACTGGTATACCAAGCGCACAGCTGTGCGCTTGGTATACCAGTGGTTTTCCACTAGGTGTTGGTCTTTCAATTGGGCTGGCTGCCCTTCAACCAATCAGCATGCATGCTAGTTTGTTAATTCTAAAGCATTGTTTATTTGTACTAAACAGGGTGTGCACAGGTAAACATCTTCTTAGTTACATGGAAATGATGTCATGATTTCATGTGTCGGATGATTTGCATCTTGCTAAAACCCAATAAAATTAAATATAAGCAAACAAAATTCAAGATCATTCAGGGATCTGCGGCTTTAACATTTCAACTTCTACTTACTTGCCTTGAGGAAAAAATGTCACTATATGCAGACGATGTCTTGCAATATGTGACTAACCCTACTCGTTCCCTCCCTGAGATATTTTGTACACTGTAGGAATAGGGAGGAAACTCGGGATACTGTGCTAATTGGGACAAGTCTATAATCTATCTCCCTCAAGAGAACACCTCTCTTCCCCCACTACATCATAGCTTGACACACACGACCCTGGGATTCAAATACGTGGGTATCTTTTTGATGTTCCACCTGGAGGAATGTGCTAAGCGTAATCTAAACAGGGTCATAAGCGCCTGTCGCGCAGAGATGAAATGATTGCAAGACCTCCCCCTTACATTACTTGGGAGGGTTGCCATGTTTGACAAACTGCCCTATGTCCTCCAACACCTTCTCCATAATAGAGGGCGACTTAAGAGTATTACTGTGGAAGGGTAAACATCCCAGAATAGCCCTGTCGCCTCAACAGCGCAATCAATATATTAATGGGGGACGAAGTCTAGTCTTTGCTACATATATGAGGGTTGTGGGACAGTTTGGCTCCTTCCTGTCACTCAGGTAGCCATTGAAGCATGGGTGAAGGCAACACAAGCTATTGGATGGTATCAGTAACCCACCAGAATGACGTCAGTGTGGGAGGGGAGATGGTTGCCTGAATTGAGTAAACGGAAAAGCTTTCGGGATTGGGACCTTGTAGGGATCTCCAAGGTGGGCAAGCTCATGGAAACATTGCCCATTTTTTTCCCAATGAGAGCATGGTATGTATAAGGACCAGTTTCTTAAAATGCACAGGTGCGACATGCATGGAAGGCCCAAGGCCTCCCAGGGAATGGTCTCCCGGACTTTGCTCCTGTGGCTGGGAGGTTGTTGTTGGAGAAGCAGAGATGTAGCAAAATCCCCCACAAGTATAGATCTCTCAAATAATAAACCCAATTTCCTAAAGGGTCTACAAGAGAAATGGATGACAGCTGTGGTTACCATGGAGGATATCATCTGGGATGCATCACTGATGCATCCCCGGGAAGTCACAATTAAGACAAAAATCCAGCTAATCTAATATACAATTCTCCATCGTGATTACTATACTACGATAGGCTTCGTTTACATGCCATGGAGAGGGCTCCTGACCCATACTGTTTGTCATGCAATGATACAGAGGGTGTCTTTTTTCGCACTATTTGGTCCAGTCCTTGCATACAATCATATTGGTGCCTTATAGTTGGAGAACTTAGAATTATACTCTCATTATCTCTCTCAGACTCCATATTTCTTCTTCTGGGTATTCCCATTTACGTTGATGTGACCCAGGCTCAATTACTGTTCTGTGGCCTTGTGCTGGTGGTGTCTAAGATGGCCGTGGCAAAATACTGGGGTTCAGTGAAGGGCCCTACACTACAGGAGCGGAGGAGAGGTGTGGATATGTATATGGCAGTGGAAAAAGCAACATATGTGAGTAGGGGGTGTTCCCAAAAATTCAGGAAAATCAGGAAAATCTGGGGTAAATGGATATCATATTACTCACTGGACATTCCGCTGGAGGACGAAACAGGATCAGGAGAAGGGGATAGAGGAAAGGTACTAGAATGATGTTCAATGGTATGAGACTCAGTTGTGCGATGTGCTCCAACATTCACATATTAATAGTGGGGCTCTGTCAGATGTTGTCTTCTTGTCATCTTTTCGGTCTTTCTTCACCTGCGTCTGTAGAGCACAGAGAGGCTGATGCTACAAAATTGAAGTGTCTGTCTTGGGGTGCCCTGCACACACCTTAAGGGATACTGCAAGTGGGGATTAGGCTCTGGGTTGCTTGGGAGTGAGAAGACCAATCAGGAAAGGACCAGGCTGATGGCAAGGGACAGTGAGCTGCTCCTGAGGAACTGAATCTCCTTGGATACAGACAGATTCAATCCAAACTTTGCAGGTTCTGCTTTACTCTGCAGGTAGCCCCAAATCTAAGCTAATAAAATACTGCTCTTTGAGCACTTCAACTAAACCATTTTTCTAGCTAAAAACAAGGGTTACCCACACTTTCCAAATACAGTTTTAAAACTTAAAGCAGATTCCGCTGTCTCATACATACACTCTGCTTAATCTCTGGATGTATAGTTTGCCTTATTAATTTTCGAAGACTCAAAAAGGGAGGCTGGAGGGTTGCTTCTGCACGTCTACGCACATTACAATGAAAACCAGGACAGGTTCTTAAACACTCATGAGTAGAAAAACTAGAAGTTTTAAACAGCACCAAAATCACAAAAACCAAGAGTACAATGCAAACAGTCACGAGCAAAAAAAGCTGTTTTTAACAGTAGCAATTGCATACACTACAAGCGATTTTAAAAAAATATATATATATTTATTTATTTTAGCATAATACAATAATACATAGACAAGCATATTTACATTTTACGTTTTACACAACTCGCCCCCCTCCCTCTCCTTGATCAGGCAAAATACAAAGAATTGTTTTCTTTTTTTTAAAAAAAAAAAGAAAGAGAAAGAAAAGGAATTCAGATTATACCATGACTTAATTCATCCATTATTTCGAAAGTATACTCATTTCTTGTGTGCAAAACGACAAATGTCACATAATATTCAGTTTACATTTCATGGATTATTACTTTGAGATTGGCACCATTCGTACATCGGGGCCCATATTTTCAACCCTTGGTTACGTTTCCTTCTACCATTCCTTTTATAAATTAATATTTCAAGTCTATAGGTGGTCAATAACCTTGTAAGCCATTGTTGAAATGATGGTGCTAGCTCGTCTAGCCATGCGGATGCGATGCATATCCTTAGGACTGCCATCGTAATAAACAAAAACTCAGCCCCTTGCTCTCTCAAATTAGGTTCTGTGGCCCCTAAAAGAATCATGTCCTCTGTCAACTTGATAGGTTTTTTCAACACACTTGAGACAAATCTCTCAATCTCTTGTTTCAGTTGACTTAGACCCTCACAAGTGGCAAATATATGTACGCAATCCGCATTAAAAATCTTGCACCTAGGGCAGCATGTTCCTTTACCCGATCCCCTTTTTGCAATTTTGTCGAGGGTGTAGTATAGCATAAAGCAAGTTTTGTAGAATTACGCCTGCAATTTAGTGGACATAAGACATACTTGAGACATGTCTTAGGTTTTAGTAAAGTCTTCGGAGGATATGCCTATTTTATCCTGACATTTTAGGGCTATTTTCCCTAGATCATTAGGACAGGTGATGTTTAAAAAAGTATAGATATCACTAATAGAAGTTTTAGTTACGGAGGTCAGTTTCTTAAATAGATCAAATTTTTGGGCAATAATTCCTCCCAAGTGTCTTCTATTGATATAGTCTCAAATTTGTAGGCATTTAAAAAAATCCCGATTGTCGATTTGGAATTTCCCCCTAAGTTCTTCGAAAGAAAGAAGCCCAGAGTGAGATCCCAAGTTGCCAAAATGTGTTATTCCAGCTTCTTCCCATTTATTCATACTGCAAGTGATTAAAGTCAATCATTCACAGCAGTTTCCTCATGCGGTAGGATATGTACCATTGCCATAGGGAGGTCCAGTGAATAAGTGACCGAGCTATGTGGTTTTTTTTGGAGACATCTTCTCCACTAGCACTGCACCACTTGAAGCTCACAGGAACCCTCAGTCATGATCCTACTCATTTTCAGTAGTACTCGCAAAAGTATGTCCAGGTCTGGCAGAAAGGGCCAGGTCGGACCACAAGCCCCCCCCCCCCCCCCCCATCACATGTCGGCAACTTCAGCATCGCCAAGGACACTCGCTTGGGGCTACTTCCCTAAATAAAGGACACAATGAGAGAGTCCAGTCAGTAAACTGTGGCCTCAGTATACATATAGGAAGCATTGTGTAAAAATACCACAGACTAAGGAGTTCCACCATCTTTAGAAGCAAGATAGCCTGGCTGATGAGGATTATGAATCCGAAACCGGTCCCAGGATGCTTGTTTCTGGTCCAGGGAAGACATGGCTCTGCAGTTAGGGCTGGACTGTTCCCATGAGGTCCAGGGTCAGACTGAGTTGCATACGGCCATGTCTGAACTGGGGTGGTGGAGTGAGCTAAAGAATGGTGATGGATTAAACCCAGATCAGTTGACTGGGGATGAATGTTTGATTTGCTCAAATGCCCCATCCATCATCCCCTTTGGTATCTCTTTGTTCGCCATAAGTTGGCAGGGTATGCCCAGACGTGGGTCCCTTGCTCACCCTACCACTGGATTCAAGATAGCCTGGCTGATGAGGATTATGAATCCGAAACCGGTCCCAGGATGCTTGTTTCTGGTCCAGGGAAGACATGGCTCTGCAGTTAGGGCTGGACTGTTCCCATGAGGTACAGGGTCGGACCGATTTGCATATGACCATGTCTGAACTGGGGTGGTGGAGTGAGCTAAAGAATGGTGATGGATTAAACCCATATCAGTTGACTGGGGGTGAGTGTTTAATTTGCTCAAACGCTCCGTCCATCATCCCCTTTGGTATCGCTTTGTTCGCCATAAGTTGGCTGGGTATGCCCAGACGTGGGTCCCTTGCTCATTCTACCACTGGATTCAAGATAGCCTGGCTGATGAGGATTATGAATCTGAAACCGGTCCCAGGATGCTTGTTTCCGGTCCAGGGAAGACATGGCTTGGCAGTTTTGGTTGGCCTGTTCCCATGAGGCACAGGGTCAGACTGATTTGCATATGACCATGTCTGAACTGGGGTGGTGGAGTGAGCTAAAGAATGGTGATGGATTAAACCCATATCAGTTGACTGGGGGTGAGTGTTTAATTTGCTCAAACGCTCCGTCCATCATTCCCTTTGGTATCACTTTGTTCGCCCTAAGTTGGCAGGGTATGCCCAAGCGTGGGTCCCTTGCTCATTCTACCACTGGATTCAAGATAGCCTGGCTGATGAGGATTATGAATCTGAAACCGGTCCCAGGATGCTTGTTTCCGGTCCAGGGAAGACATGGCTTGGCAGTTTTGGCTGGCCTGTTCCCATGAGGCACAGGGTCAGACTGATTTGCATATGACCATGTCTGAACTGGGGTGGTGGAGTGAGCTAAAGAATCGTGATGGATTAAACCCAGATCAGTTGACTGGGGGTGAGTGTTTGATTTGCTCAAACTCTCCGTCTATCATCCCCTTTGGTATCGCACCATCTTTAGAAGCGCCACCCTACCAGCCACTTACATTGTCAGGGTCCTTCAGAAGTCCACACTAGCTTTTAGGTATCTGATGGCAGCCCCCAAGTTCCCCTCTTCTAAGTCACGTTGGGAGTGATGTATATTTACTCCTAAGTATCCCAGACATCGAGGCTACCATTGGAGAGGGCCCAATCCTTCAGGTAGGTCTCTACCCTCTGTCAGTAGAAAGAGCTGGGACCTTTACCAATTGACTTGGAGCCCTGACAGCACCCCAAATTCGGCCATCTGCCGCCTGGCTCCCTCCAGGCCCCCCCTCCCTACATTATCCAGGAACAAAAATAAGTCTCAGCGTATAGCACTATGTGGTGGTTATGCCTTCCTATTTGAATGGCCTGATGTCCATTGCCAGTCCGAGCAAGACTGGCCAGTGGCTCCACGGCCAAGACAAATAGCAATGGGTAGAGGAGGCATCCATGTCATGTCCCCCTCTCTACACTATACCTCTCAGAGATTGTTCGGCACATCCGGATTCTCATCAGGGCGTCTGTGCAGCGTAACTTGACCCAATTAAAGAAACCCATTCACAGTTGCATATGCTCTATGACTGTGTTACAAAAAAGCCATCATGTGGCTGATTTTCCTAATTTCCTCCCAAAAGAGTTCAGTTAGAAGCATGTCATCAGATAAAGTGACTAATGTTTGATATTGTACTAAATCAAAAGGTTTCTCTACTAAGTGAACATTTGTTGTGACCAGTGCTTGTTTTATTAATATTCTGCAACGTCTTGCATCTAGCTCGTGCTCCCCTCACGTTTTCTCAAAGGTTCCCAACTGTCTTGGCACACATGGTTGAACGCGTGCGCTTCCAATTAAAAACGTGAGCGGAGCCTATTTAAACCCCACCCGTCTTTCCCTCAGTGTTTCAGTTCGTCAGATGCGATCCTTACCTGTTCCGTGAATTCCCGATCGGCTCGAAGAAGGCATCCGGCAGACTTCTTTCTCGCCCGGTGCTCTCCTGCAGTTTCCGGCTTCCCCTCTTCGGCGCAGGACTTCCGATAAAGATCTCCGCCTTCCACTTCCTGTAAAACAAAAGAAAAGAAACATCAACACTCAGTTGCTGCACAACAACCACTGTGAGCTTGCGATATCAAACTGAGCTATCTCTCCTTATAATCCGTAAGCTAAACGTTCAGTATTTGTTCTTAAAAAACAATTTGGATTTCTTGAAAGGACAAAACCTTGCACTCAACCATTAACGCCTGGGTGCCTTCATCAAGAACTTTTGTTACAGCGCTCGAGAGTTTTCTACAGAGACAATATTTCAAGCTTGAGTTCCTTTTTCAGAGACGTTTAATTTAAACGCTCAAGGGCATTCATCAATATATTTACTTTTCACGCTAGAGTGCATTTCTAAAGACTTCTTTCGTCAAAGATTTTTAAGGATGCTCATTGTAATCAGAGCTCAGTTAAGACAGTTTGATCAACAAATGAGTGTTTAGGATCTTCGAGCACGAACTATACCGTAGCTTTGCACAAATGAAAGAATGCTAGGTAACAGGAAAACTGTATGTTATTATAAGGTCAAAAAAACTCATACAAATTGAGATGTTGCTGCTCTTTTTTAAATGCTTTTTAACAAATGTATTTTTTAACGGTTTTTAACTTTTGTAAATCTTGTAATTTGCACATTGTGAACTTTTATGGTGTTTTTCTCAAAACTACTGAATAAAGTTATTATTGAATTGAATTGAATTGAGTGTTTGGGAAATAACTTGGAAGGCCGAGTCAAGCCATTGTTTGAACTTTTTCAGAAAGACGTTAATCATTGATCGTGTTTATGTCTTGTTGTTGTTTCTCCTGTACTCTCTATTTTATAATTACAGACTCTTTTGGAAACCTGGGACAGGTGTACTAAAGGTACAGAATTGTATCTTGTATGTTAATTATATAAACCACCAAATATTGTGCATTGGTGTGCAGTGACAGATTTGTTTACCTGTTTATCTAGATAAAGTCAGGTCAAAGAACAAAGTGGGATAATTTGTAATGAACACAATGACAAGAATGCTTGAGTCACTGCCAGTGTTAATGGTAGGTAATCAATCAAGATACTTGGAGTCAATTGCTGTTTGTACAAATCAAAAAGACGTTTCAGTCTAAATATTCTTGCTTACTTTCTAGGATATTACCCACAACCTTGACCAAGTCTAACATCGGCAAGTCCCAGATTTAACCTCCAGTCCCCAGAGAGAGACCTCTAGAAGAATTGCTGACGCCAACAGGCAATGTTTTGTCTCTTTCTCTCTCTCTCCCATTCTCCCCTTTCCTTGGGAAGCTTTTGGAAACAGTGAGTTTAACAATATCGCTGGTCCGATAGCTTTCATGGGAGTAGGGAAAAAGCATCACCAAGGAAGGAACACTACGGAATTCAGGTGAGAGTTTTCGTGACAGAAACGAAAGCAACATGGAGTTTGGAGAAGAGAACTTAGATTCTTATCAACTGACAGAATTGGTTAGAAAACTACCAGTAGAAATGAATAGCTTAAGAGAAGAAAAACAGACATTGAAGCATGAGTTAGAAAAAACTAGAGCAGGTTTTACTACTTGGCGAGAATGTGATCCTCCTGGGTCTTTAAAAACAATTATTTCACCTGCTAAATGTAATCCCCAATTTACTACCTCTTCAGTGAGTACAGGGAATAGTGCTGAGCAGAATCTCCAGGTTACTGTAGTGTCTCCTAGTCCAGTTCCCTTAGATAACCCTAAACGTTTCCTAGGGGACTCCAACCGGTTCTCCACTTTTATGAGTCAAAGTCAATTACACTTCATGTGCAAACCGCAGATCTTTACTAATGACACTTCAAAGGTGGCCTTAATCATATCCTACCGAGGTGGTGTGGCAGCTAGTTGGGCCATGCCTTTAGTAGATACAAATGATCCGTTATTACACAATCTCACCGCCTTTAAGGCAGCCATGTCGGGACTGTTTGCTAAACATGTCTTTATTCATGCTTCTGACAATGAGCTTCTAAATCTCCGTCAGGGATCAAAAGACTTGATAACCTATTTTACGAATTTTAATAGATTACTATCTGAAACTCATTGGCCAGAAGATAAAAGGATCTCTTTATCCTAGTGTGGGCTTCGGGATGATCTGAAGGATTCATTAGCCTACATAGTTAATCTGCCTGAAGATTATACAGAGTTTCTAGACTTAGTAGTAAAACTGGACCACCGGTTAGGTGAGAGAAAGCATGAAAAACCCAAAGGAGATTTGGGAGCTTTACATTTCAGAACAGAAAGAAAAGAAGTTGAAGATAAAAATAATCACCAAGAGCCTATGCAGATAGGTGTGTTAAAAGGGCCACTGTCCTCTGAAGAAAAAGAAAGAAGGAGAAAAGGTAACCTCTGTCTTTACTGTGGTAAACCAGTGTATTTTGCCAGAGATTGTCAGGCAAAACCAAATAAAAAGAAATCTGTTGCTGCGACCAATACTATTTTGACTGAGTTGGAAAACTAGTATCCTCGAGGGAAGCGGAGATCGTTTCTTCGGGTTCGCAAGACTTTAAAATCTCCCACTACGCTACTAATGTAATAACTAACACCCGAAACATTTGACATTAAAAATAAAGTTTATTTTCTCTACTCAGCACAGACATAGCTTAGCCGTGATGATAGATTCTGGGGCCACGGGCAATTTCTTTGACATTGAACTAGCGCCTAAATTAGGCCTCAGGAAAATCCCTAAACCTGAACCGGAAGTTCTGAGAGCTGTCGATGGGTCAGACCTATCTTCTGGGTTAAAAAAATTCCATACTAAACCATTGACAATTGTCGGTGATAATGGACATACTGAGGATACCATATTTGATTTAATTGACACCCCAACTTTTGGTGTGATCCTAGGAGTTCCCTGTCTCGAACGTCATAACCCCAAGATTGATTGGGTTAAAAGAACAGTGACCTTAGACTCAATCTACTGCAGAAACCATTGTTACCAAGACACACAAGATCCCATACATCCTTTGTTTTGTTCTGCAGTTGAAACCTCTTGTCCACAATTGCCAAAAGAATACCAAGACTTTTCTGAAGTTTTTGACCCAGTCGAGGCAACTCAACTACCCCCTCACAGGGTATATGACTGTCAGATTGATTTAATTCCTGGCGCAGTTTCGTCCTGTAGTAGGATTTACGCTTTGACCGAACCTGAGAATCAATATCTAAAGAGATATTCTTGAGGAACTTCTAGAAAAGGGGTTCATAAGACATTCAACATCACCTGTTTCTTTGCCGCTCTTCTTCGTAGCTAAAAAATCTGGCGATTTGAGAGCGTGCATAGATTACCGCACGGTTAATAAGGCCACAATTAAAAAACTCTACCTTTAATTCCATTCTTACTGGATCAGGTCAAAGGATTTAATATTTATACTAAACTTGACTTACACGGTGCATACCATCTTGTGTGTGTAAAAGAGGGCGATGAGTGGAAAGCGGCATTCCGCACAAAATTTGGACTCTATGAATATACTATGATGCCTTTAGGCCTCTGTAAAGCGCCAGCCACATTTCAGTATTTCATTAATGAAGTGTTGCATGATTTGCTAGATGTATGTGTTATTGTCTATATAGAGGATATTTAATTTTTTTCAAAAAATGTGGAAGAACACACCATTCATGTCCGTTCAGTTTTGGAAAGGTTTAAAGAAAATTCTTTATATGTAAAATTAGAAAAATGCGTGTTTCACACTTGAGAGTTAGAATTCTTAGGCTATTGGCTCTCCCCAGAAGGCATTACCATGGACCCAAAGAAAATAGAAGCAATCTTAAATTGTCCTACCCCAACCACTGTTAATGACATCTAGCGGGTTTTAGGGTTCACCAATTTCTATCGGCGATTCATATCTAACTTTTCTGAAATTGTAACACCAATCACCCAGTTGCTAAAAAAGGGACTTAAGTTTCATTGGAACTCAGACTCAGAATCAGCTTTCATGAAATTGAAAAAGGCCTTAACTTCAGCACCCATTCTAATACACCCAGACCCAGATAATCCGTTTTTGTGGAGGCTGATGCTTCCCAAACAGCCTTAGGAGGGGTGCTATTACAGAAAGACTCCACTACTGGACGTCTCCACCCAATTGCCTTTTACTCACGCAAACTGCTGGCTGCTGAGCAAAATTATACAATTGCAGAGCGAGAATTATTAGCCATAAAGGCAGTTTTTCTCGAATGGAGACATCATCTACGAGGAGCCAAGCACAAGTCACTATTTTCTCAGACCACAAGAATTTACAGTTCTTTGCCACGATGAAGGCTTTACCTCCCAGACAAATGCGATGGTTGCTTTTTTTTAGTGAGTTTGACTTCATTATTACATATCGTCCTGGTGAAAAGCAACTCCTATCAGATACCTTATCGAGATTAGTCTGCGACAAAAAGTCAGAGAAAAAGAATGACTCACCCAATATCATTCCTCCAGAAAAAATAGTAGCAATCACTTCCACTAAGACATTCCTAGATCAAGTTAAATCATCCTCTCAAAAAATAAACCAACAAGAATGGCTTAGACATAAAGAAAATTACATTCAGGAAGTTTACCTCTTTCATAAAAAAAGAATGTTTCTCCCTCAAAAAGAATTACAAAAACAAGTTCTAAAAAGGAATCATGACTCCAGTACTGCAGGTCACCCAGGAATCCAAAAAATGCTGGAACTTTGTCAAAGACACTTTTGGTGGCAAAATATTAGTCATGATGTCCAACAATACGTAAAGCTGTGTCCAACTTGTGCCAGACAAAAAGCATCCCATCAATCTCCCACTGGACTTTTACAGCCGCTACCCATTCCGCCATTGCCTTGGCATACGATTAGTTTAGACTGCATCACAGATTTACCCAAATCTCATACGTTTACCACAATTCTAGTAGTTGTTGATCAGCTTTCAAAAATGGGACATTTTATTCCCCTATTGAAGTTACCATTTGCAATGGAATTTAGTAATATATTCATACAACACATAGTTAGGCTACATGGATTACCAAGTAAAAATGTTTCAGACAGAGGCCCCCAATTTGTGTCCACATTTTGGAATCAACTCTGTAAACATCTGAAAATTGAGGTAGCTCTGTCATCTGCCTTTCATCCACAAACTGACGGCGAGATGGAAAAACTCATCCAGTATTTAGAGCAGAGTTTACGGTGCCTAACCTCAACAGTTTCCACCAGATGGGATGAGGTCCTGTCTCCAGCTGAATTTAACTTGCAATAATACTCACAATTCAGCCTTAGGTTTTTCCCCTTTCTTCTTTCTTACCGGCATGCATCCAAGGTCTCTTCCTACCATACTGACAGAAACTTATCACACAATGCCAGCAGTAACTGAAAGAATCCAACTTTTGAAAGAGTTACAAGAAAAAGCTAAGAGTAGTTTAGCTAAGAATAAAGAAAAAATTAAGATCACAGCTGATAAACATAGGAATGCAACCTCAGCAAACAAAATAGATGATTTAGTTTGGCTATCTACTAGAAACATTCAAATCGAGGGTCATAAGAACCTGAAAACAAGGATTATTGGTCCCTATCAAATAGAAAAAAATCCTAAACCCAGTGTCCATCAAACGAACACTACCACACGATTTCAACATTCACTCAGTTTTCCACGTACCTCTCCTGAAACCACAGGATCCAAATACAAGGCAGGATTATCCGCCCCCACCAATCATTGTGGGAGACCATGTAGAGTTTGAAGTCAATCGCATATTGGAAGCAAAAAGAATCCATGGTCGTTTACATTACTTGATAGATTGGAAAGGGTATGATGCCTCCGAACGTTCCTGGGAACCAGACACGCATGTGCATGCTTCACGAATTGTCAGATCTTTCCATGCCCAACACCCAGACAAACCTCGCTCAGTACGTAGACCTTGGGGGGGGGGGGGAACTGTTACGAAAAAGCCATCATGTGGCTGATTTTCCTAACTTCCTCCCAAAAGAGTTCAGTTAGACGCATGTCATCAGATGAAGTGACTAATGTTTAATATTGTACTAAATCAAAAGGTTTCTCTACTAAGTAAACATTTGTTGTGAACAATGCTTGTTTTATTAATATTCTGTAATGTCTTGCATCTAGCTCGTGCTCCCCTCACGTTTTCTCAAAGGTTTCCAACTGTCTTGGCACGCATGGTTGAACGCGTGCGCTTCCAACTGAAAACGTGAGCGGAGCTTATTTAAACCCCACCTGTCTTTCCCTCAGTGCTTCGCTTCGTCAGATGCGATCCTTACCTGTTCCGTGAATTCGCGATCAGCTCGCAGAAGGCATCCGGGCGGCAGACTTCTTTCTCGCTCAGTGCTCTCCTGCAGTTTCCGGCTTCCCCTCTTCAGCGCAGGACTTCCGTTAAAGATCTCTACCTTCCGCTTCCTGTAAAACAAAAGAAAAGAAACATCAACACTCCGTTGCTGAGCAACAACCACGTGAGCTTACGATATCAAACTGAGCTATCTCTCCTTATAATCGGTAAGCTAAATGTTTAGTATTTGTTCTTAAAAATAACGTGGATTTCTTGAAAGGACAAAACCCTGCACCCGACCCTTAACGCTTGGGTGCCTTCATCAAGAACTTTTGTTACAGCGCTCAAGAGTTTTCCACAGAGACAATATTTCACGCTTGAGTGCTTCTTTCAGAGATGTTTAGTTTAAACGCTGAAGGGCATTCATCAGGATATTTACTTTTCACTCTAGAGGGCATTTCTTAAGACTTCTTTCGTCAAAGATTTTTAATGAAGCTCATTGTAATCAGAGCTCAGTTAAGACAGTTTGATCAACAAATGAGTGTTTAGGAAATAACTTGGAAGGCCGAGTCAAGCCATTGTTTGAACTTATTCAGAAAGACATTAATCATTGATAGTGTTGATGTCTTGTTGTTTCTCCTGTACTCTCTATTTTATAATTACAGACCCCCTTTTGGAAACCTGGGACAGGTGTACTAAAGGTACAGAATTTTACCTTGTAAGTTAATTATATGAACCACCAAATATTGTGCATTGGTGTCCAGTGACATATGTTTACCTGTTTATCTAGATAAAGCCAGGTAAAAGAACAAAGTAGGATAATTTGTAATGGACACAATGACAAGAATGCTTGAGTCACTGCCATTGTTAATGGTATGTAATTAATCAAGATATTTGGAGTCAATTGCTGTTTGTGAAAAATCAATAAGACGTTTCAGTCTAAATATTCTTGCTTACTTTCTAAGATATTACCCACAACCTTGACCAAGTCTAACACCGGCAAGTCCCAGATTTAACCTCCAGTCCCCCGAGAGAGACCTCTAGAAGAATCGCTGATGCCAACAGTCAGTGTTTTGTCTTTTTCTCTCTCTCCCATTCCCCCCTTCCCTTTGGAAGCTTTTGGAAACAGTGAGTTTAACAATCTCACTGGGTCTGATAGCTTTTCAGGGGAGTAGGGAAAAAGCATCACCAAGGAAGAAACACTACGGAATTCAGGTGAGAGTTTTCGTGACAGACTGCCTACAAGAACACCCACTCGAGGCTATCAAATGCTTTTTCTATATCAATCACAAATATGGCCCTCTGGCCCTTACCGTGCTCATGGGCCTCCATTATGGACAGGAGGCGTACTTTATTGTGCGTTGTGTTGTGGCACGGAATGAAACCCTTCTTGGTCAGGGTGTATGAGGGTGGTCATAAATGGTAAGAGTCTAGCTGCTAATATTCCACTCTGTATTTTAAAGTCCAGGTTTAGCATAGATAAGGGCCTGTGGGCTTTATAGTATGATGATATTTTACCTGGTTTGTGAAGGGGTACCACTAGGGCTTCCCACATAGTAAGGGGGAAGAGAGCCCTACACAGCCGGTTCAAACATGTCCACCAGCCTAGGGGCTAGCTGTTCCATGTAAGTGGCATAGAACGCAACAGGGAGCCAGTCTGTGCTTGAGGTTTTACCACTGGCCAGTCCCTTGATGTGTGCTCTAACCTCTTCTATGTTAATGGCAGCCCCCAGTGTCTCTTCAAGCGTGGGGAGGGGCAGCGGCGCAAGGAAATCTCCAATTGCTCCTCCCATTTGTCCTGTTACTTTCTTGTATAGAGTGGCATAAAAACCAAGGAACCTTGATCTCGTCCTGCCTATACTGTCGTCATCCTGTATTGTCTTCAATTTCAACTATTGGTGATCCCTACAGGCCGAGTTTGCCAGCCAGACCAGCAGGGAGCCTACCGATCCCTCTCTGCATGGGTCCATTCCATGTATTTTCTGTGATCACAACAGCTCAACCTCTCAATCGAGCTGCCACTCTCTCTTTGAAGTCCAGTAACGTTTGTCGTAGCTCAGGGTTCCCCGGTCTCTGTATTTCTAAGGTTCTCAGTTTCTGGTCTGCTTCCTCCACCCCTGCCACCAGAGTGTGCCACATCCCTACAGAGGTCGCCATGCACCGGCCCCCTATTACCACCTTAAAAGCGTCCCACTCTACCAGTCTAGATGAAGCTGTGTCAGAATGATTTTCACTGTTTTGTATTATCTGTTCCCTGATTTCTTCCAGGAATACCTGGTCTTCCAATGCTTCAGGTTTGAGCCACCATGCAGGTATTACCTGACGGGGGTCCCTCACTGCAGGTGTAGATGGACCAGGTTATGGTCTGACACCGATGTGTTGATGATTCCTTGGGTCAGAGCATGGACGTCCGAAGAACATAAAATAATGTCTAGTCTGACATGCAGGTCATGCATACGTGAAAAATAGGAGTAGTCGCGCATCATTGCATACAGTCGTGTCCATGTATCTATTAGCCCCCATTTGCTCAGACAGTTTGTGAAGGCTCTCGCTGTATGGTGCACAAGTGAGCCTCTAAGCAGGGGATGCGATCTGTCCATCAGTGGGTCAGCTATGCAATGAAAGTCCCCACCCATGATCGTGGAATTAATTAGGTTAGACGCTAAAGTGCCCGATAGATTGGACAGGAAAGCACACGTCTATATTGGGCCCATAAACATTAATTAACCGCCACATCCCATCCATCTAGTCTACCTGTGACTACCACATAACTACTTTCTGGGTCAAGCAGATCCCCCGTGTGTTAGTAGGAAATCCCAGCCCTGAACCAGAGAATCACCCCTCTGGCAAATGCTGAGTAAGAGATGTAGTATGCATTGCCCCACCATCTGTGTTTTAGGCAGCTCCCTCCGGAGCAAATAGGTGTGTTTCTTGTAGGAGGGCAATATGAACACCCCACCTGTTCAAGTAGGAGAATATTTTATAGCGTTAGTGTGCATCCCACTAATATTCCATGCTAGAAACTTAAATGTTGTGAAGTTAGCCATTGGTCGAGTCTTTGGTGTCATCTCCAGTCAAGGACGTCGTGCCAGATACAGAGATGCTTAACAAAGCGGCAGCTGCTACCATTCTGTCTCTTTCATGTTGTGTTTTAGCCCTAGAAGGGGCCGCTGAGGACCAGGCTCCCCCTCCACATTTCCTTCCATTCTTCTTCACACATCTCTCTTGCAGGGTCTGATAACGTTTAGAGGATGGTTGGTGATCAATCCAATCTCACACCTCCTGCGATGTGGTGAAGAATTGTGTGTCACATGGAGTCACCGCTCTTGAGTCATGCGAGGAAAATCATCGCATATTGAATCTCTATTTGGCATAGCTTCTTCTTTGCCAACAAATAAGTGGAACGCTGCCACTGGACGCCCATTGAGAAGACTGGAAATATTCTGACTGTGCTGTTGTCGACCACTAGCTGGCCTCTCTGTGGAGTTCAGTGGAGCACGTGGTTCAAATCTTTGTAGAACAACAGTCTTGCCACCACGGGTGCAGCGGTCCCCCCAGTGGGGGGGGGGTCTTGAGGTCAATCTGTGGGCATGCTCTAGTGCATTGTAATAGGAGAGGCCCTCCTCAGTCACATCCTCAAGTATCCATTTCTCCAGATATTTCACCATGCCATTGTCTTCAATTTTCTCCGGTAGACCAACTATTCTCAAGTTGTTGAGAGCGACCTATTTTTTGCATCTTCGGCCCTTAGTTCGAGTGTGCGGAACTGCACCTCCAGAACGGCCAGTCTGACATTTGCAGAAGTCAAGGACAGTTCCAGTTCCACTATGTCCTTCTCAGTTGTGGTGACTCGTTCCGTCAAGTGGAGGTGGTCCACTCTCAGAATCCCCATATTCTCTCCTAGGGTGTCTATTTTAGTCTGCATTGCAATCCTGGAACCATTATTACCTGGAAAATATCTTGAAGCGTTGGTCTGTCAGGAGGATCTGATTACGATGACTGACTAAGCTCTGCCATTATAGTCACCCAGTGCCCTCCTGTGTCACGCCTGCGGTTTTAGGTCCCATTTATGGGTAGTTTTCCCCATTATGCCACAAGCCATAGTTGAGGTCTCCCCTCCACAGCCAACTGGGCTGCACTCCAGGTCCTCGGCGCTTCGCAGCTTTTTATGCCCCTGTCAACCCTTAAGAGTGTAGGATCCGCTGTGGGGGCAACCTCAGATGGCACCCACAGTCTTTTACTCATCTCTCTAATCTGCAGCCAGGCCCTCAGGGGTGCCCCAGGTGTAGCAGGTCTGTCTCAGGGCCTCAGTTTGAGCAGCTAGGCCAGTCGATCGCGCCCCAACACATTCCTGGTATGGTGCGGCACCTCAGCAGGTAAAGGTAATTCCCTGTTCACAATATTCATGTACTAGGGCATGGGATCACCCCTCATGCCACGTACGCTGGCATCAGCATCTATTGGGCCATCACGGTGTCTCCTGTGCTTTCTCGCAGGGCCTGTCTCTGCCACTAGCTCTGTCCCGCTGCGCTGGCCTCTCCGTCCAGGTGTGTCCACTCCAGGCTATTTTGTCATGGCCATGTCTTATCAAGGTGCTATGCAGGCCCTGTGGGGGCGCTCTGATAAAAGGTAAAGGTGGGCGGAGCTTGCAGAGTTGCACTATGATGAATTCCAAGAAATTGAATAAAAACTCAGTGGAATTCCGCAGATCTCTGCGAGCATGCCGAATTGCTCCACTCGCCCACCCCTGCCTATGAATACAATTCAGTAGTTGGCAGTCGGTGTGGCTTATATTACCAACCATAATGATCCCAACGCCAGATCATGTATCACAAGTGCTTACCGCATGTGGTACCAGACTTGAGAAAAAAAGGAAACCATGGGCATTAAAGCACATCTGGTTTAATCTCATCCATTAAAATAAAAAAGTCAATGAGCTCCCTGCACCCCCATCAATGATAGTCTTAAGCCTACCCCAAGATTACTGTAAATTATATCTGCATCAATAAGACAGAGGGCTACGAAGTAGCTAGAGAGGCAAAAGACAAAACCCTTCAGTACTAATAACCCCAGATTCAGCTTGCAACAGTCAGGCCACAAGGCAGTTACATTGATAAGAGTACAGAGAGATACAGTAACTCCTGGGTACTAAAAACTACAAGCTAAGATTGTGCAAGCTGCGAGTACAAGGGGGGTACCTCAATAAAGTAAAATTGCAGGATAATTTATAAAGTGGGCTTGTACTAGGGTGTCTTGGCGCTGGAAACTATCCATTACTCAATTTCTGTGCTGATCCTCATTAACGCTTCTTGGGGCACAGTAAGCTAACTAAATAAAAAACTGTTCTACACTGTAGAATGCAGGAACATACACAGAAGTGACAAAGATTAAGCAAGACCCACTGATCCAATGCAAAGCCAACCTCTGCTCTCTGGGTAGTGCAGCTCTTCGGCTATTTAAGACCGCTCTTCTCTCTCACTATCATGATACATACCACGAGCTCAGCTGAGTTTTAACAGCAGGCAGCTGTGAAGCGACATTTCTAGGTATGACGCATCAGAGTGAAAGGCTTATTTATTGAGTCACAGGTGAGATACCCCAGTTACCCCAGGCTGACACCATACCTCCCATCCTCTCCCGCGATGTGTCCGAGCTGCAGTGGTGCCTCAGTCCAGTATCTGCTGCCCCGGCTGCTTGCTTGTCTGCTGCCACTACAGCCCTGGGTATGGACGGAATGAGCCACACCCAGGCAGCGGCAGACAGGCCGGCTAGGGGAGGGAGCTACACACTGCACCTTCTCTTTGTGAAAGACTACACTCTGGGTTCCCCTGAATTGTCCCGCCATCATTGAACCAGAATCGCCAAAGCGCGTTAAGGCAGACACAACCCGATTTCTAATGATAAATCCAACAACCGCCTCCCAGGTCCAGCTACTTCCTCCGGCGAAGAGACACAGGCGCAGATGTAATAGTGACGTAGGGTGGATTAGAAGTACAAAGTGCTGCAAATGCACAGCTGTATTCGATGGAAAGCACATCAGCAGCATAGAGAATATAATGTCTTTCAATTGGCAAGAAAAACACTATACTAGTGGTGGATGGTGCTGGTAAACTCTGCTATGCAGCGTAGGTGTTTTACCAAACTCCGCCCTCCATGTGGAGTGACAAAAACTCTGCAGGCGAAGCGACGTTTACTGCCCACCCCTAATAAAAGGGAGAGGCCGCTTGCCTGGAAAATGCATGGCCCTTCCGCTCTCGCCATTTTTGATCTTGCCAGTCTACTGAGAACTTGAACTTGCTACTTCATCATGCCTGAATCAAGAGCATCATCTGTTGCATCCTTGGAAGTAGCCTTTGAGGAGGATTGGTTGGAATCCTACAACATGAAAGAGCTGAAGGCTGCTTGCAAAAACTTAAAAGTCAGAGTCCTCACCAGGATAGAGGAGCTACAAAAGGCGTAGAGGGCCAGGGTAGCAGCCAGACATGCCAGTGGGCAATCAGTAGATCTCAGAGGGGAGGCATAAGAGCCCCTTCCTAGGGTAAATGTGCTTTTGTGAGGGGGGAAACCCTCCAGGCCAGTCAGAGGTGGCCTGCACCCAGAGGAGCTTGAAGACAGACAGGAAGCAAGGACGTTTGAGTTGGAAAAACTAAGGATGGAGAATGAAAGGGAAGACAAAAGGATAGCTATGGAGGAAAGGAAGATGATCTTAGATCATCAACATAGTATTAAGGAGATGGAGCGAAGGAGTAGGCCCAGCTCAGATGGCAGCAGCAATTCATCAGTTTAGGCAGGTCAGATTGTGCACATCCCCAAGAATATAGGCAAATAATTCAAGAAGGAGGATGACATACAAAGGTGGGTTCAGAGTTATGAGCTATCTATCCACATGAATGGGGTACCAGAGAAGAATTGGGGGCAGGACCATAGCCTCTTTTCCCAGAGGAAGCAAGGGATACTTTAGTGGCTTTGAGTAAGGGGTGTAACCTCACCTATGCTGACATGGATGCCCTCCTCACCAGGTATGAGCTCACTCCTGAAAAGTACAGGAATCAGTTTAGGTCCAGTAAGAAAACTGATGCCAACACTTGGTTGGAATGATTATATATATATATATATATATATATATATATATATATATATATATATATATATATATACGCAAATCCTCTGCACATGTTAGGTTAAGATTTATTAAGCGCTGAAATCACCCTGGGGCATCTCGGCGCTGGCTAGCAAATTCACCAACAGCTGACGGGAATCGGGCAAACCTTGTCGTTGAAAAGAAAGGCTTTCAGCTGTTTCCTGAAGGTACCATAATTCAAGATAGCTCGCAAGGCCTGTGGGAGTTAGTTCCAGTACCTAGGAGCTAAATAGGTAAATGCTCGACCACCAGTCCGAGTCAGACGGATTCTGGGGACTTGTAATAGGCCGTGAGTGGTGGATCTAAGCCACCTACTGGGGCTGTATTTAATCACTTTACTTTGTAAGTAACGAGGTCCTTTCTCACTAAGGGCGTTGTGAGTGAGACAGCAGATTTTGAAGAAGGATCTCTTTTTTACATTCAGCCAGTGCAATTCTCTGAGGAGTGGAGCAGATGGAGAGCCCACCGGATGATTCAAAATCATTGGTGCGGCCGTATTCTGGACAACTTGTAACTTGGACAAGAGAGTTGATCCTACCTCTGCCAGTAGGGCGTTACCATAGTCTAAACGGCTTGTCACCATCGCATGAACCAAGGTTCTGCGGTGAACGGTGGGAATAAATAGAAATATTTTCCAAAGAAGCCGCATGCTGTAAAAGCATGTGCCAGTAGTAGTTACGATATGATCTTTCATGGACAAGGAGCGTTCAATTTTTATTCCCAAATTCCTCACAGATAATTTAGGTGTAGGGGCGACACCCAGTTGGTCGAACCACCAGTCTTCTGACCAGATAGCTAGGGCTTACCCCCTTAACATGATCTCGGTCTGACCTGGATTTAGTTGGAGATAGTTCATCGTCATCCAGTCTGAGATCAACTTCACACCATTAGCAAAGCGTGTTTTTCTAGTTCTGAACATTTCTCGATTGTGAACATGAGCTGCGTATCATCTGCATATGAGATGATATCAAAGCCCAGCTGTTCCACAATCTGAGCTAACAGAGCCATATATATGTTATAAAGGGTAGAGCTCAAACAGGAGCCCTGCGGAACCCCCTTGTCTAAAGGCAATTTGGCAGAGGAAAAGGGACCTAAGGTGACCATTTGTGTTCTCTCTGACAGAAAATGTTGTAACCATTTTAATGCTGTTCCCTTGATACCACAACCTGATACCATCTCTCATTCTAAGTTAGCGGAGAGACTATCAAAAGCTGCGGAGAGATCTAAGAGGATCAGTATCGCGGAGCCGCCTGAATCAATGGTCTGTCTCAGAGAGTCAGTGACTGCTAGAACCGCGGTTTCAGTACTGAAACCTGGGCGAAAGCCCGACTGTGAGGGGTCCAGAATTTCATTCTGTTCCAGATAGAGGCTCAGTTGTTTGTTTATGATGTTCTCCAGCACTTTCCCCAGGAGGGGTAAAAGAGAGATGGGGCAGTAATTACTAAGAATTGCGGGGTCCGATGTAGGTTTTTTAAGAATGGGTCAAAAGTAAATATATAAAGTTACATAAAATCACAATGATGCTTGTCTTTATATTTTATGAGGTCTTTAATTCAAGATCTTTAAGCCTTCTTAGATGTCCTTGTGGAAGGATGTTAAACTCAAGTTTCACTTTGAGATGCTTCGGTTACCAGAATGGGCATGTGAACCCACTTGGTCAAACAGCGGCCCAGGTTCCTGCCAAGATAAAGGGCAGGAGGCACGGGAAACCCACCCCTGAGGTTCCCAAGGTCCGGGAGGAGGCTGACCTTGAGGGGGGATGCCCTGGTACCTACAGGGGAGCAGGTGGCTGAACTGGGAAAACCATTTTGATCTGACCCATTGGCAGCAAGAAGGTGGTCCCACCATGGAGGAATTCTGCAGAGAGCAGAAAGAATGCCCTTCTCTGGAGGCTTTATGGCAGCAGGCTGCAAACCAGGCAGCTGGTGATTAAGCATGGGCGAATTTTGCGAATCTGCCGTTCGCGAATTTGCGTATTCACGAATTGGCAATCCGCGAACTCGCGCATTTTGGGTTTTTTTTGTGTTCGCAAGGGTTTCTGCCAGTTCGCGAGGGTTTTGTACCAGTTCGCAATTGCGAACTTACTTGTCGGCTCACAACGGTCGCGGCTATGTTGTTTCTATGTCTGGTTCATCATCACAGGTTCACAGCACCCTCTGTTTCACCACTGCCACCCTCTGGTTCACCCATGCCACCCTCTGGTACATCACTGCCACCCTCTGGTTCATCACTGTAGATTATGGGGGAAAAGCAAGCACACCTGCCCTGCTTCAACTGACATGAATTAATTTGGGGTTGATTAATATGTCACTGAATTTAAACTTCCAGTCTGGCACCTGCTACCTTATCTGTAATTTGCTTTCTGTTGCAGTGCAATTTTTTTTCACAGGACCTTTGTGGCCTACTTGTAGCTATTCTATGAGCCTGCTGTGAGGGTCAGAGCAGGGTCATAGAATAGTTGCAAGTAGGCAACTGAACTCTGGAGGGGCCCCTCAGGAAGCACTACAGGGAATGGTTACTAATGATGAGTTTGAACTTTTGCACCTGCTGAGTGCTTTCAGTTTTGCAAAACTCGTTTTTCTGCAATTTCGTGGGATTTGCGGGGCGCGAATTTGCACGAGATCGAATTCGGAAGCCGCAAATTCGTGCGAATATGCGATTTGTTTTTTTGCGGCGTGTTAGTTCGCAAGGTTTTGTGCGTTTTAGCGAACCGCTTGTAGCGCAATGGCGCGAAGTTACCCTCACGGTCGTTCACGGGCAGAGCCATCTTGTTTGCATGACGTATTTCCGTTTCCGGGCGCGATGTGTAATCTCGCAAAGTGTGCGGCTCACTAGTACAAGTTTGCGTGTGATCGCGAGTGAAATCTTGCGCGAACTTACCCACGCGGTCGTGAACAGGCGCTGCCATCTTGTTTCTCATTCATTGCTATGGTTCTGGGCATGCTTTCTGTATCCTCTCTGAATCTCTGCCATCCTTTGCTTGTTTGAAGTTTTTTTGATCTATTTTACTTATTATCTATCCCTCTATTTGTCTAGCTCTATATTTGTGTTTTCTGCTACTTTTGGTTAATTTTAAACTACTTTTTAAACTCTTTTCTTTTCTTCTTCCCTATTCTATTTCTTCTTTATTATTTAGCTTCCTTTCTGCCCAGACCATGGTAAAGGGAGCCGGGAAGCATCCTGAGAAGGGGAAGGGTCCCGCACCCCGTGCCCGGCTCCCGTACAGGCGTTTGAGGGGGGAGCAGGTCACAGCCCGGGAGATCTTCAGCGCGGAGGAGGTGGCCGCACTAGTTTTTTATGTTCAGCGCCGCCTCCCCAGGACCATCATGGCAGGCGGCAAGATCGCTAGCGGGTATGGGATCTGGGACGCCGGAAGCGGTGGGAGAAGGTGTGCCGGCCCATGTACCAACACTCTCGGGTCCGGCACACCTACAACCAGGCCACCCACCGTTGGACGGATCTCCTGGACCGGGAACACGACTTGATCGACCTGCTCGACCTTGAGATCCCTGGGCTTGGTGAGTAGTAGTAGCTATTTCTTCACTACTCTGTTTTCTCCTGCTCTGTGTGTTATTATATTGCAAATTTTAGTTTATTACCAAGAGCAATAATGCTGCTGATTACATTGTAGGTAAATTATATTTCAAAATCTTCTGTGCATTTCAGGTGCACTGCTCTCCTCAGTAGCATTGCTACTATGCTTATTTGTTTTCGATTTTGTGTTCATTTCATTCGCCTGAGAAATTATGTATGAGTGTAGTTTAAAGAACTGCGTAATGCTAGACACTAAGGGTCAGATTTTTAATTACCGGTGCATCCCTGCAAAGTAGCAGGGATGCGCCAGTAAATGTGCGCCACGCCACCACCACCCATGGTGCGCCGTATTTCCAATAGGGTGCACCATGGGCCCAAAACGTCACTGAAGCGTTACACATCTGTGCCGTAAAGGCGGCGCATTGCTGGAGTTGCGTCGCAACGATGGCGCAGCTCCAGCAATGCTCTGGGGTGCCCTATCTCCCCAATGCTGCGTCAAGCCGTACGTCTGCTTCAAGCAGGCGCAGGGTTTGTTAATATACGCCGCACCATGGCGCCTCTTTTGTTCTGCCGCTGCGTCACAAAAGTCACGCAACAATGGAGGAAAAGAGCCGCAAGGGGCTTCTAAATCTGCCCCTATAGACTCAAGTCCAGTCCTTCCTGTGTACACCTGGCAATAAGAAGAAATAGTGGTGGTGGATTGATAGTTTGAGTATTTTAATGACTGGTTAATGTAGTAGGAAACTTTTTAGTGTTGTCGCTGATCTGCAATGACGATGGACTTTGTCTGTCACTTCGCCTGCTGCGGACTGCTGCCTGCCAGTCCTAGGCGAACCTTTTTAGTAGTTTGTTTAGTGAGTTATAGAACTTTCCAAGTCGACGGTCCGCAAATCAAGCAATACTAATATCGTAGTAGACCACATGAGATAGACAACTATTCCACGGGATATATTGACCTATTTGCTATTTCGCCAAAATATTTTGTTATTGAGACTGCGTGGAGAGGCGAGGACACGCCCACGAGTAACATGGCGGCGGGCTGAGAGCCGGTCGCGGCAGCACCGAGGAGTTTCCCGATGACTTAAGCTTAAGGTCGGTTTTTCAGCGAGAGGTTTCAAGTTCCAAGTTCCCTACGTCAAGGTAAGAGGCAGATGTTTTTTACCCGGGAAATTATTACTGGGTAGGCTAAGCCGGCTCCCCTTTCTTTCTTTCGTGAGGTTAACGGCCGGTTACGTGAGGACCATAGCAGCCGGTGCTAGGACCGGCGCTCGTCCAGACCTGCATGACGTGGGAGGCATCATCGACTCCGGGAGAGCACCGGCGGTGTCTATGGAGCAGATCACGTTCTGCTATATCCCAGCTCCAGCTTAGAGGGCCAGCGTGTAAAGAACCCCAGAATGTTTCACCTGGCGAGTTATACAATTATCTTGCGGTAAGGTGGGGAGAAAAGGTTTTTTTTTAATAAATCCCCCGTTTTTGTTTAGGTGGCAGGGTTTTATGGAGCAGATATCAATAAAGGTCCCAGCCAAGAATAATTCCCGGAAAGAGACTCTTAAAATTGTGGAAGACTCTCTAGGCTTAGACGTGGTATCGGAGCAGGTGCAGGAAGTAGCAGAGCCTGTAGTCTCAGTAAAAGAAGCAGCAGTAGTAACTGCAATTGTAACCAAGCCTGGTGCTGCAGACATAAGACTGAATACAGTGAGAAAAAGAACTACTCCCCCCCCCCCAAGAAGGAATAGATACCAGCTGAAATCAAGGCAAGAACTGAAGGAGGGAGGAGTCCTGGAATTTGAAGAGAGAGAGAGACCTATGCTATTAATACCCTGCAAAAGGAAAAACAAAGGGGCAACTTCAGTAAAAAAAATCTAAAGGAGTTAATATAAACAGGTGGCGAAGAATACTCCCTCGCTTAAATCCTACTTTAAAGTCCGAGATCTAGCCATGAGCTTAACTACACAAATAGAGGGAAGTGTTAATACAGTGCCTTTAAAAAACCAATATGAACCTTTGGAAAATCTGTGCAATATGGAAGACGCTGGGCTGTTGGGTCCTTTGAATGAATGGGCAATAAGAGAAGAGGTTGGGGGCACAGACACTTTGGTAATATATGATCTAGGGCATCAACAGGTCCAGACGAATCCTCCTGTGCCTAAAACTTCCGACACATCTCCCACACCTTCAACTCCCCCTTCCCCACTTCCCCCACCCCCTCCCCTTGTAAACTTAAATAAGACTTTAACTAGCGATAAAGCACCAGGTATGCAAGACACCAGACCCAAGAGACTCCCAGTAACAGCTAAACCTTTACAAAATGGCTCAACTGGGACCCGAGAAGGCAATACGAACCAGGATCCCAATAAAGACAAAACCTCAGAATCAGCCCCTTCCAGATCAAGTAGAGAATCAGAAGAATTATGTGAGCAAGATAGCGATCGTTTGGGCTATCTCTTTCGGTCCTTAAGGGGTGATATGATGTCAAAATTTGAGATATCTGAGAACAATCAAAAGACAATTCACGACAGATTTGATCTTTTGGAATCCAAGTTAGATGATGTTATTCTCCGTACGGGGAAATTGGAAACGGAAGTAATAACATTGAGTAAAACTGTACAAGGAAACTCAAAAGATATAGACACCCTGAAAGCGCAAAACAGGTCACTGGCCTCGGATGTCGAGAGATTGGAAACCCAGGCCCGCAGAAATAACCTGAGAATCCTGAAGATACCAGAGGGTGAAGAGCTGGAAGACATAAAGGGATTTGTTTGTAGGCTTCTTAGGGAAGGAGTCTTAAAAGACCGTCCAGATATTGACTTGGAAGCGGAAATCCAAAGAGTCCACAGAGACCCCTTTAAGAGACGCACAGATGGGAAAGCTCCTAGAAAGATACTGGTTAATTTTCAAACCTTCAGTGTTAAGGAGCTTATCTTAGGGAGATGTCTGTCAAAAATTGATCTTCGCCACCGGTCCAGTCCATACCTTATCAGGTCTGATTTAGGAGCCAGGACTGCACAGAGACAATGGGAGCTCGGCACCAGAATGCCAGAATTGAGATCATTGGGTGCCCATGTGCAGATGAGGTTTCCTACTCTACTTAGAATCATGTGGAAAAATAAGACTTACAGCTTTTCACAGCCTGAAGAGGTAGATAATCTTTTAGCTGGTATGAGAAATGATCAAGAAAATTAGTGATGATTTAGACAACTGTCAGAGACAGGTCTCTATAAAAAAAAAAAAGAGAAAGGGGGGGTAAGGGGCAAAGGAATGGGGGGAAGGGAATGAGGGAATAAATTGAGAATAAATGCAATGCACTGAAACACTAAATCACGGAAGAGGGAACATGATTCACTAGCACTACACCTTTCACTCGCTATAATATATTTGATTCAGTCAGTGGATACTCCTAGGTGCTCCAAAGGCGATGCCATCGTCTGGTATGCTGGGGGGTTCCTCTGGGGGGAGGGTGCACACTGGGTGGTGGGAGCAGTGGGAGAAAAGATAAAAAATAAAAAATCCTCATACATAGGAAAAAATCACTTGTATATAGCTCTGGATGGATACGAGATTATAGCAAGGTCATGAGTAATACATATAAGCTTAAAGCCCTTTCATGGAACATTAATGGATGGGGGAAAAAAGGAAACAGACCTGGATCTGTGATTTCTTAAAAAACTCAGATGCGCATCTTATAATGCTCCAAGAGACACATCTAGAGGCAGATATCTGTAGTTTACTTTTTAAGAAATTAAGATGGGTACAGGAAATAATCTGCTCTAGACAGACTGGAACAACAAGGGGGTCTCTATTATAATTCGTGCAAATTGCGGGATAAGCCTGAAAAAATATGAGACAGACCAAACAGGAAGATGGTTAGTAGCAGCAATACATATTCAAAATATCCCATATACACTTGCTGCATACTATGGTCCAAATGACGACAACCCTGGTCCGCTTCTCAAGTTAGCAACAGCTCTAATAGGGTCAACTGGCCCAGTTATTTTAGGAGGTGATTTTAACTTGGTTTTTGATCAGAAATTAGATAGAACCTCCAAAGCTAAGTACCACGCTCCCACTAAATCACTCGCTACCTTAGGAGGTATAATGAAAGATTTCAGCCTTTTGGATGTATGGAGGAAGAAATATAGATCTTCACGGGGATTTACTTTTTACAATAAGAAATATAAAAATTATTCAAGGATTGATCACTTTTTAGTCGATCAGCATCTCCTTACAGACATTCACTATCTTTCTTTCACACCCGTTGGGATGTCAGATCACGCAGTTTTGGAAATGGAAATTATACTTAACTTGATCCCTTTAAAAACAAGATGGACCTTGGAAAGGTCACTCCTATTAGACGACCAGGTAAAAAGAGCAGTTAAAGAAGAAAAAACAGAATTTTTCACAATAAATTCAGGCACCTCTACCCCCCAGGTAGTTTGGGAAGCTTATAAGTCATTTATGAGAGGGGTTTTGAGTTCCTTAATGGCTCATAAAAGAAAGGTTATAAAAAGTAAGAGAAGGGAAGATCTGGCGGCAATAACTAGAAAAGATCTTGAGCTACAAAACGCAATATTATCAAACTCCGAGAGGGTTCACCTCTTAGAGAAGGAGCTTATAGAGTTACAACTTCAGCTTAAAGTTTGTGATGAGAAAATCATTAAAGAAAAATGGGAGACCAGCAGATTAAAGAACTTTAAATATGGCAAAAAATGTGGAGCCCTCCTAGCTTGGAAATCTAGAGAGGAAAGAAGTAGGAACAGCGTCAAAGTCTTAATACAAAGAGAGACAGGTGACCTGATTGAGGCAGACGCAGATATCAGAGACGAAGCCAGGAGCTTCATGAGAGGCCTTTATACGGAAGATAAAGACCCAAAGTTAGATGAGATAGAAACCTGGTTGCTCCTGAAAAATTTACCTCAAATCTCTGAATTGGATAAAAGACATCTAGAAAGCGAGATAACAGAAGGAGAAATATTAAACCAACTAAAGAAAATGAAGCGGGGGAAAGCGGCAGGCTCAGATGGGCTTCAGGTCGAGATTTATCTGGATTATATAGATCAGCTATTACCCTCACTTATCACACTCTTTAATCTTTTACTAACTCATGGTTACTGTATTCCCCCTTCCTGGGCCGAAGATACAATAACGCTCATAGCAAAACCTAACGAAGACCCCAAGAAGATAGAGTCGTACAGGCCAATTTCTCTTTTAAATTCGGATATGAAACTATATTCCGGGATATTAGCAACAAGACTCGCGAAGATAATAAAAACTATAATCCACACTGATCAAAGAGGTTTTATCCCAGTGAGACAACTAAACGAACTAACTTTTCAAGCGATAGGGGCCATAGACTACGCTAAAGATAAAGATCTCCCGTTAGCCTTGGTCGCGATAGACACGGCCAAGGCCTTCAATCAGGTCAATTGGAAGTATCTATGGGCTACAATGACAGCATTTGGGTTCCCCCTAACATTCATTAAGGGTATTAAATCATTGTATCATAACCCAATGGCAAACGTTTTGGTAAATGGGGTATTATATGATTGGTTCGATATATCTCGAGGT
The DNA here is from genome assembly GCF_964263255.1 of Lissotriton vulgaris. Lineage (NCBI taxonomy): Eukaryota > Metazoa > Chordata > Amphibia > Caudata > Salamandridae > Lissotriton > Lissotriton vulgaris. Next base: position 1,357,370,816 of record NC_141695.1, read on the forward strand.
ACCAGACAGGGTTGTCCCTTATCCCCTCTTTTGTTTTATGTTTATATGGAGCCTTTTGTTTATGGCATTAGAGGTGACAATACAATTCAACCTTTTAAGATGGGTAACATGATGTTAAAAACTGCTTTGTATGCGGATGATCTCCGCCTGTATACCTCCAATCATTCTGTAGCTATACCCAGGCTATTTTACTTATCAGAAGAATTTGGAAAACTGTCAGGCTACCAAATTAATAAGGAGAAAACAGAGATAATGGGGTGGAATAACAATATCCCTATACAGGGTGTGAAACAAAAAATGCGATACCTGGGAATTTACTTAACTCAAGATTTAAAGAACATACCAATAATTAGTTGGCAGACTGTGGTTAAAGACATCACTAAAAGATTAATAAGATGGGGTAATCTGCCACTAAACATTTTTGGCCGAGTTAATCTTATTAAAATGACTATCCTTCCCAAATTGACTTTCCTTTTCAACTCCATCCCTTTATCATTTTCTCTGAAAGACATCACTAATCTCCAGGGTAAGATAGGATCATTTATTTGGGCCTGTAAATCTCCTAGGATAGCCTGGAAAAAATTGAGGAGGGGTTTAAAAATCGGAGGTCTAGCCCTTCCGGATTTATTATCATATTGTCATGCTTTCCACTTTAAAAACTTAAGGCTACTTGCAAACACATAAGATGCATCTTCACAGGGCCGTTAGTTCCAGGCTTTACTTCACGACCTACCCAATGGCCATGACTTTTTTTTATTCAAGTTCGGGGACCAGAAATTTTTCAAAAAAATCCGTCTCAAGATCCTGCAGACCGCACTTAAAAACTGGGGGTTTATTCGAAAGGTATTGAGTATTCCTTACTATCACACGCACACCCCAATATGGGATTCTCCGGGAACACTATGTCTTCAAGATCAGCTTTCACAACCTCTGAGAACAGCTGAAATACTGAAATGGGGAGACTTATGGGTAGATTCGGGCCTTATGGACTGGAACTCCCTAACATTACTTACAAACGGGCATCTGACTAGATTTAAATTCTACCAATTATCTGCTTGGTGGTCAAGTCAGAACCTACAGCGGGAAAAAGATACTGGACTTTTTGATGCAATTCGTAGGGGGGGGATGGAATAGAGAAGTCTCATTTTGGTATAGGCTGTTAATTACTGATGAAAAGAACAATCTACACCTTGAATTGACAAACCTATGGGAAAATAGAATAGCGGAACTCCCTGAAGAACGCAGTAAAATATGGTCAGACTCTTTTACTTTATCCCAGAGACTAATTAAACCAGCCAATTTAAGGCGTAATCATTTATTTACAGCCTACAGAGTATATTGGACCCCGGCCAAATTACACAAGATAACACAAAACAACTATTACTGTCCCCGCTGTAAATACATCGCAGCCGATGATATCCACATGTTTTTGGAGTGCCCGGCAATTCAGGATTATTGGAGAGCGATAGTTGGCTTTCTGGGCGAGGTATTAACAACAACTACTTTATGTTCACCCAGATTTGTATTTTTTGGTTTACCTAACGATTATAACATTAATAATTTAGATACACAGTTTATCTTTTACGTAGTAGTTATCGCTAGGAGAGAAATTTGTAAGGAATGGAAGTCAGCTGCCCCTCCTAGATTTGCGGAATGTTTAAAACACATAATGGAAGTATGTAAGATGGACTTGGTTGGTCGCAATGGAAATATCGAGAATGTGTGGTCTAAACTGGAGGTCTGGCCTAACAAATAAACGGTCCGATGATTATGCCAGAGGTTGTGTCCGTCCTGTCCTCCCCTGGCCTGAAGTATCCCATCATAGGTTCAGGGGGGTTGGATAAGGAAAACAACCCACCTCTGGGACATCCCTGTCTGCTATGATACTGTCCCCAGGGCGGATTCAGATATGTCAGTATAAGAGGCGACAGCGAGACCCATCTAGAGCATATAAAATCTGGTGGCATATATGACGACAAAAAAAAAAAGTTTTAAAAAAAGAAAAGAAAAAATATATATATATATTTTGTTATTGTTCTTTTGAAATGTTTGATTTGGTTGACAAATATCATCCATGTTTTCTGGTCTTTCTTTATTTCATGTTGTACATCAGCTCCCCCAGGGGCAGGAGGGCATTGGAGGAGGCTGCTGCTGCTGCTGCTGCTGAACAAGGCCAGGATCGGTCAGGCGAGCGCTCCTTTGCTGGCCCCGGTAAGTTTTAATTTTAATATAGAGTACCTATTTTTTCCTAGCGTTCCTCATTCGATTTTTTCTAAATCGTCTTTGATCTTCTTGTAGACTGTATGTAAATTCTTATCCTGCCTAGACTATGACTCCCTGTGGTATTACTAGACTATTCTTATTAGTCTGTGTAGCTAACTAAGATTGCACATTTGGCAAAAGGTGTAAAACGAAACTCCCTTTCTAGTTAGCAATAGCTCTATGCACTGAGTGCAGTCCTCTGGGATTGTCCATAATGTCTTTTCAAGTCTTCTAAATGTTTATGCTTTGACAATCACCAACAATAAAAAGGTGAATGACCACCAAGAAAGAATAAGATACTACTTTACTTTTGGTTTGGATAGGAGGACAATCCATACTACTACTGTTGCAGGGACAAATCTGCACAAACAGAACTATGGACACTAAATAGTGCATTGTTTATCAATTATAATAGGTGCAGGTAGACTTTCCACATACCTCAGTGATATCAGACTTTGAAGAACCCCCAATCTCCTTACTGACTAGATAGTGTGGCAGAGTCATTTAGCTTCCGAATTCATTGATGATTGATCCCCAATGATGATTATCCAACGCAGGACAACAGTACGGAGTCAGAGTCCAGAAGTGTCAGAGGCACGGACTCATGCTTGCAAATTGCAAAACCTTTTGCTCATTCACTCATGACCAAAAACCACAGAGTCTATTTAAGTTTTAAAGCTTTATTAAAAGTAAAAATATTTATTAAAATCAAGCTGGTCATAAAACAAACGGTTGATTAAAAATGGAAAAGTGCTTTTAGTGATTTATTTCACACATTTATTGTGGGCGAGCCGAGCCCTCACCTGGTTTGAACTTTCATTTTTCCTTTTGGTGCTGAATCATTGGTCCCTTCGTCCTAGTTATGATGATTTGTTCTTAGAAGTGAAGCTTCTGTCTGTTATGAGAAACATGGTGTGTGTTAAAAAGCAAGCATTCATCAGTTGTGCCAAAAAGTGCAGCAAGACAACACCCTTCCCTGGAAAAAGGGACATTTTTACTTTAGAGTAGACAGTCACAAATTATTAGATTGGTTTCTGTATTCACATTTCTTCATTCCTAGACAAAATACTAGTGAGTGGTGTATGTCTATGACAGCTAACATTCTTAAATGCACTTTGTAGGTGGAACATCTGGTGCTGGGCCCAGCGCGGAGGTGGAGGAAAGCTCTGGGGAGGAGGCAGTGCAAGTGCCGGACCAAACTGCTGTGCGGGTTGCCACGGTAGTGGAGGGCAGTGGTAAGCTCGTATATTCCTTACTTATTGAGATTGCAGACTGCATAGTGTGCTCCCCGTGAGAAAACGTAAGGTTTGTCCAGATGAGAGACATGAAGAAGAATGATTGACATATAGTTTGAATGGATGGATGCCTAGATCATGGTACTATCTGACTCTTAGATAGCATATGTGTATCTAGAGAGAGTAGACGGTCACTGGATGAACTAAGTGTTACTTTGAAGAGCATGTAACACCGCACCCGCACATCCGTCCCAGTGTAGGAAAGGCAAGGAAAAGAAGTTGTAATTTTGTCCGAATACTACCATGAATAGTAGCAGTAGTTTGTATTGGAAGCACAGCATATATCGTGCTATTACGATGGCCACTCACTACCTCTGTTAATAAGTTTAGTAGAACTCGGTCATTCATGTGTGGAAGTATCACTGTTCACTCAATAAAAAGCAAAGCACCTAAAGTCATCCCATATGTAAGCAAATACATACCATGTGTAGTGATAGATAATCAGATTATTTATCTTCTTCATTTTCCTTTTCTAGTATTCATTGGCACTGTAGGGTGAAAGTTAAATTAATTAAGCAGTAGCCCTTGTAACAGAGTATTCTCAGTGCCACCCATAATAGAAAAGTAAGAGCATCACCACCTGCATGTACTGGTACAGTAATGCAAGTCTGTCTGACTCATCATGGCGGGCGTCTGTTTTTCTCGGGTGCAAGTTGACTGCGCTGGCATTATGCCAGCTTGCAGAAGTTAACGTACCAATTTTGCTAAACAAGAGAGAAGAAGAAGAATAAGACTGGTGTACTGTCATAGTCGACTCTAATGGAGTGAGTCCATAGTGCTCGTAGAATTGATTCCTTAAACTCCCACTAATGTTACAGCAAGGATGAAGAAGTGGGAGGTTAGATAGATACTGGCCACAATAGTTATGTACTGCACTTGCAAGTAGCTAGTTCTACTGTGACACAACTTTCTGCTGAATCATTTTGTGTTAATCTTAAAGAGCATTGGTTACAGACTAGGTCTTTTTCTTTCTTCATATAGATGCTCCTTCCAAACCAACAAGGAAGGAGCTGGCTAGACGGGCCCGGCAACGAAGGCTGGAGGCCACTGTTGCCGAATATCGGCGGCTGGTGGCCCAGGAGGAGGAGGACACGCAGAGTACGTCTACAACATCTACGGCGACACCTGCATCCTCCTCCACGCTCCCTGGGTCAGCCAGTCAGCGCAGCAGGTCTCCAGCGGTACGGAGCCGGGGTACCGCAGCCACCCGCCACCGCCGAGCAGCAAAGAAATCAGTTAGGGAGTGGGGGGTGGGTTGGGTCTTGCAGGAGATTATTTTTGTTAGGGATATAAATATACTTTAAACTTTATCTTAGCATACGTGTTTTTTTTACTGCTTTTGAGGCTGGTGGGTGGGGGTTTAACAGTAAGTTTGTTTTCCTGAAACTTAAGTGGCATCTTGATTCAAGTTGTGCAATTAATTGCCCAAATGTTTTCAAAACTAAGTGCCCCTCACAGAGTAAGTGAATTCAATCAATAGTCCTAGGACTTTACTAGTACTAGCGTCAGTCTCTCGTCTCTCCTAATACTCCATTATACTTCCTACCCCCAAAGGCTTATCTTACCTGTAATTTGTGTTTGGAAATAGGGCTAGGCACAGGGCTGGCTGCACGGCAAATGGCGATTAAGGTTGGCAATCCTGGGCGGATGAAATTTCATCATTGCGGTGGTACTAGTGGTGTTACACAGTTGCAGTTGCAGCATCTGGAAAAAAAGAAAATGAAACCTTGTTTGTCCTTACCGTAGCATTAGAACGGTACAATCGAGAATATAGCAGGTGACAGTACACTAGAACAGTGCCACAATGTAGCCTAACAAATGGTAAAGTATTGAAAGTATAACTAGTACTTGCGTTGAATTTCTTTGACATTGGCTACTACTACAAGAAATAGTACCGAAGGTGAAGGACACAGCAGCGTAATAATTTGCCACGTCTAGGAGGAGGATGTTCTTGATGACCAATCAAGTTGATGGCACACATGAAAATCTGCTTTCATTTGCCAATAGTGACCGAGTGTCAAGCTGAGTAAGAATAGAATATATCCTCGGATTCCTTCACCAGCCTGTTGCTATGACCTTAACCTCCCCAGCAAGTGTGTGGAATTATTGCTGTCATTTAGTCACACATCAATCAAAACCACACAGCCCGGGGAAGAGGGTTAGGGTTTGGAAAATGGATGGGGAATGGGGGATTTTGGGAAAGTTTTGTTGAGAGAAGAAAAAAAAAGCACAGCATGGACAAACAATAATTGAAGATAAAGAAATCTTTGGGTACAAAGCTAACCATAAATCTTTCAAGTGACATAAAGGAAGTGCATGCACTACTGCATGCATGGTTACTGAAAAGTAAGTAGTACTTTCGACAACCGTGAATGAAAGAATGAGACAGTACTGGGCTGCAGTACTAATTATGCGTTTTCACTTGCCTATCTCTGCACTCAGAGAAACACTTCTTGCATTAAATTAGGTTTAAAAAATAGCACAAGTAAAACCTATAGAATGGCTGTAGGGATGAATTTAGAAGCAGAGATCAAAGAAATGCAGAGTCACACTCATAGAAGTTCACAGCAATAACATTACTTAAAAGATAATTAGAAAAGAACGGATACTGTATCTGTATGTTGTTGTAGTTGTCCTGTTGAATTTGGTAAGTTGCATGCATCAAACCATTCCTCTTATTAGCGGGACTCCTCCATTCCAGCTGACGCTCCGTCCATCAATGTCAGTAACCAGAAGACACCCTGTCCACTGCCTGCCTGGCGGATGCTGAATTGCGGCTCGCTAATGTGAAGCCTGACTTCATCCTTTTTTTCCCATTGCACAGACTGAAACCCGGCCTGTAATTATTGATGGAAAAACAGAAAGTGATATTAGAACACCACTGACAAATAAATATAAGGTATGTATGCTGTGTAGTGCAAAAAGTCACACTATGAGTTTCCTAATAGACAGTACAATATTTTTGAAAGTGCGTACTCTGTCTGAGTCTCCTTTTGAAGGATAAATAAGTATGGGCAAATTAATTTAGCGGATCTTTCCCCTCAAGCTAGGTGTACTGTAAACTGTGTTTTAGAACAAAATTAGACCTTCCCAGCAGTGCTCCCAGACCCTTACTAAACCCAGTCGCAAAAATGTAGAAGACCCCCAATCAGATCTCAAAAAACGAGGCCTAGTAGAAAAATGGTGACAAAACGTACTTTGAAAGTAAAGTAGGCCCAAATCCCCCCTTACCCACCGTGGATTGTATTCAAACCACTTGCAAGCAAGCAAAAGTATCCATACCCAGCATCGCTCCAAGACTCGCAAACCCCCCCACAAACAGCCCCCCGCCCAAACACATGCAATACAATACTGCTAACCCTAACAAGCCCTAAGTTAAGAATAGTGGCAAACACTTTCTTTAACTAGGCCAAATCCCCCCTTTCCCACCATGGATTTTCTTCAAATCACTTGCAACCAAAAATACATATTCCCACGACTGCTCTAAAACCCCAGAACCCAGTTGCAAAAATCTAGAACACCCCCAAACACATGGAATACTGCTGCTAGTGCTAACCCTAACGAACCCTAAGTAACAAAAAGTGCCAAAAGGCTTTAAAGCATGGATTTTCTCCAAACCACTTTTATCCGGTATTAGACCTTCCCAGCAATGCCCCAAGACCCGCCAACCCACCCGCAAAAAAGCACAACACCCCCAAACAGGCAAAAAGCAAAAATGGAAAATCTCATACTTACAATATTTTTCGGCCTTCTTTCAATTCTGTCCAAACGCGCTGTGCAGCTAGGCCCTAACTCCCCTTTCCCACCATGGATTTCCTGAAAAACAAATGCAATCAAAATTAGACTGTGCCAGCAGTGCTCCCAGACCCCAAAACCAACCCACAAACACCCGGAACCCCCCAAACAGCACCTCAAAGACAAGCAAGTCAGCAAAACAGCAAAAAAAATTTGCCTCCGATTATGTCCAAACCACTTTTATCCGGTATTAGACCTTCCCAGCAATGGCCCCAGAGCTGTCAACCCAGGCGGAAAGTAGTAGTAGACCCCCAAACAGCCAAAAAGCAAAACTTCAAAAATGGTCACTTCGAATTTTCAGGCAAATTTCCAGAATCACTCCGCGGGCGCTCTGCAGCTAGGCCCCAACTCCACTTTGCCACCATGGATTTGCTTCAAACCACTTTCAATCAAAAGTATCCATACCCAGCAGTGCTCCCAGAGCCCGAAACCCACCCACAAACACCAGGAAGCCCCCCAGACAGGCCCCCGAAAACGCTAAATTGAGGGAAATGCCAGAAAATGCAAAAACTTGTTCCTCATCGATTTTGTCCAAACCACTTTTATCCCGTATTAGACCTTCCCAGCAATGGCCCCAGAGCCGTCAACCCAGGCAAAAAGTAGTAGAAGACCCCCAAACAGCCAAAAAGCAAAAGTACAAAAATAGGGACTTAGTAATTTTCAGGCCAATTTCCAAAATCACTCCGCGTGCGCTCTGCAGCTAGGCCATACCTCCCCTTTGCCACCATGGATTTTCTTCAAACCACTTGCAATCAAAAGTATCCATACCCAGCAGTGCTCCCAGACCCCAAAACCCACCCACAAACACCAGGAAACCCCCCAAACAGGCCCCCGAAAACATGATAGTGAGCAAAAAGGCAACAACTTTTTCAAGTCTGATTTTCGCCAAACCACTTTTATCCGGTATTAGACCTTCCCAGCAATGCCGCAAGACCCACCAACCCACCCGCAAACAAGCACAACACCCCCAAACAGGCAAAAAGCAAAAATGGAAAATCTCATACTTACAATATTTTTCAGCCTTCTGTCCAAACGCGCTGTGCAGCTAGGTCATAACTCCACTTTTCCACCATGGATGTCCTGGAAAACAAATGCAATCAACATTAGACTGTGCCAGCAGTGCTCCCAGACCCCAAAACCCACCCACAACAACCTAAAACCCACCAAACAGCACCCCAAAGACAGCCAAGTGATCAAAACCGCAAAATCTTTTTCTGCTCCGATTTTCTCCAAACCACTTTTATCCGGTATTAGACCTTCCCAGCAATGGCCCCAGAGCCGTCAACCCAAGTGAAAACTAGTAGAAGACCCCCAAACAGCCAAAAAGCAAAACTACAAAAATGGGGACGTAGTAATTTTCAGGCAAATTTCCAAAATCACTCCGCGCGCGCTCTGCAGCTAGGCCCTAACTCCCCTTTGCCACCATGGATTTTCTTCAAACCACTTGCAATCAAAAGTATCCATACCCAGCAGTGCTCCCAGATGCCGTAACCCACCCACAAACACCAGGACGCCCCCCAAACAGGCCCCCGAAAACATGATCATGAGCAAAAAGGCAAAAACTTTTTCAAGTCTGATTTTCGCAAAACCACTTTTATCCGGTATTAGACCTTCCCAGCAATGCCCCAAGACACGCCAACCCACCTGCAAAAAAGCACAACACCCCCAAACAGGCAAAAGGCAAAAATGGAAAATCTCATACTTAAAATATTTTTCGGCCTTCTGTCCAAACACGCTGTGCAGCTAGGTCATAACTCCACTTTTCCACCATGGATGTCCTGGAAAACAAATGCAATCAACATTAGAGCAGTGCTCCCAGACCACAAAACCCACCCACAACAACCTAAAAGCCCGCCAAACAGCACTCCAAAGACAGCCAAGTGATCAAAACCGCAAAATCTTTTTCTGCTCCGATTTTCTCCAAACCACTTTTAAATGGTATTAGACCTTCCCAGCAATGGCCCCAGAGCCGTCAACTTACCCGCAAAGAAGTAGAAGACCCCCACAAGTGCAGAGTCTTTCTTCATTGGGCATAATCCAGCCATCTGCTTTGAGGGAAATAGGAGTCTGGAGGAGGAGGATAGAGGAGCATGTTCTTGTGAACTTGTGAACCTGAGGAATGCAGACTGCGGCACCTTCAAATCAATAAGCAAATAAGTGAAGACAGTTCTGCTGATGGGCTTGTTTTTGTGATTAGGTGATTAAAGTTTTTATTTATATTGACTTTGCAAAACAAAGAAAGACATACACACAGGAATAAAAGTGAATAAGGACGAAAAAGAAAGTTATTGATTCATTGGCTCATTTTCAGGGCTCGGTGTCAGGGAAGAAGAGTTCGTCCTCATACTCTGCTAATTCAGGTGGGAGTAGGTCACCTAACAGAGAAGAAATTCCCTCATCTAAGTTGGTGTCCTCCTCGTCTTCTTCCGGCGTGTATTCTTGTACTTTGTAATCTGGTGGTATGAGGTGCTGATTCATCTTGATCATTGTTAACCTCTCCACATTTTTGGGCGAGAGGCGGGTCCTTTTGCAAGATACAATGCCACCAGCAGCACTGAAAACACGTTCAGAAGACACGCTTGCGAGTGGGCAAGACAAGTAGTTTATAGCCTGGTTGGAGATCTCTGGCCACAATTCTTTTTTCCCATGCCAATACGCCAATGGGTCATCATGAACATAGACCTCTGTTAAGTCATTCAGATAGTCTTGCACCATCAACTCAAGGTTCTCCACGGTTCCTCCACTTTGCTTACTTTTTGCTGGGACCTTTTGAGAAGCAAACCCAAGCCGAGTTAGCCAATCTTCTTCTTCACACAATGTTACTGTTGTGTCTGGTGCAGATGATCCGGTTGCTGGTGTCTTTAATGGCTGAGAGGGAAAAGCACTCACTTCTGCCACAGCCACAGGTGCAGAAGTTGATTCTTTTGACTCGGATGGCCTGCTGATGCTGATGTACTGCCTTTTCCTTCAATTTCCTGCCGTTCTCTTTCAAACCTCATGGCTGACACAGCTAGCCAACGTTGGTACTTTGTAACTTCTGCGTCATCAAAAGGAAAGAATACTCTGCCTGCCAGTGCCTTTTTGTACCGTGGATCCAGAATAGTAGCACAAATGTAATGCTGTTCTGTGTGGATCTTTTGAAGACGTTCATCGCAAAGTAGGTGCTCTAATAATTTCTCCGCCAAATCAAAAGCTTCTTGCTTTTTTTCATCTTTTTGAAACGTAGAAGACACCGCCTTCAGTTGGTGCTCTAGCATGCGCAACAATGGGATAGCTTTTCCCAAATTACAGTCCTCCCTGCTGACTGCACGTGTGAAGACCTCAAAAGGACGAAGCATGTCTGTCAGGCTTTTAACTAGCTACCATTTCTCCGGGGACAGCCATTGAAAGACCTTTGTGTCAAACTCCTGCAAAATGTTTTCTCCTGTATGACTTGTCTCCATGCCAAACATGGCTAGTGTTGCATGTTGCAAGTGTTGCAGCTTTAAAAACGTTGTCCGGGTCAACACCTGCCCTTAGCTTTGCTGTAACTCCTGAAAAAGAGACCCAGTGAGCAGTGATGCACATGTAATCAGTGCCTGCGCCACTGGTCCACATGTCTGTTGTCAGATGTATAGTGTGAACAGCACTCTTCTGCAAAGCTGCCCCAATCACCTCCAGCACATCTGCATGTAGTGCTGGAACCGCAACTCTGGCAAAATAGAACCGGCTAGGAACCTTCCATTTAGGGCAGAGCATTGCCACTAATTCAAGAAAACCAACCCCTTCCACAAAAGAAAAAGGGAGAAGGTCCAGAGCTAGCATTTTAGCCAGCTTAGTGTTATACAGACGCGTCATTGGGTGGTTGCGTTCAAATGGCGCTTCTGAAAACAACATGCTTCTAATGGTGGGCTGGACCATGATTTTACGGGATGATGATGATGACGACTTCTTCGACCCAGTTACGCTTGGTGATGATGAACTTTTTCGCATTGGTGTCTCACTCTCTCCCACACTCTTAGTGTGGCTCACAGGGGGGGTGTGCTGCTGACAGAGGTACTGGGTGTAAGTGAAGAAATGTTTGGCGCTTCTTCCTCCTCGTCATCATCAGATGAAACATCAATGGATACAGTTTGTTGACTTCCAATTCGGGCTTCCTTTATCTCCTTTAGGTGCGCATGCCATTGGACAGTGTGCTGTCTCTCAAGATGACCTCTCTGGCCTCCGGTACCATAGTTGGTACCAAGCTTACCACGACTAACTGCAAGCTTACAAATGCTACAAATGGCCATGTTTTCCCTTGTTGTGCAAACACTAAAGAAGTCCCAAACTGCGGACTTCAAATGTCTGTGGGGGGCGGAGGAGGCGATACTGGTCATGCTGCTAATGCCAGATGAAGTGGAGGATTTGTGTTGCCGAACTTTACTACGTTGTGCACTTGCACCACCACTAATTGAGGTCGAGGTGGATGGAGGTCCCTTCTGGTGAGAAAAAAATATGGAAGCGGTAGGTGGTGGTGTACTAGTTAACTCCAATGATGGTGGTTCCATTGCCTCCTCGTCGACAACATCACGCTCAGCAGCTTTTCGGGCTAGGGTACAAATGTCTGTTTGCTGCATGCCCGCTGAGGCTGGAGTGGCGTGTATGATGACTGCGTCGTCGTCGTCGTCAGAGTCTTCATCAGCAGGAGTAGTATACTCCACTTCTTCTTGAGCACCACACTCCATAAGTACGAGATTTTCTGGGACCTTCCTTTTACGCTTAGCTACCTTTGTCAGATCATGGTGTGCCTCACTCTCAGACGGCAGTGGTGGTTCCCAAGTTTGATCCATATCATCAGAAGGAAGGGGGCTTGAAGATGTAGACGCCATCCTTGATCATTTCCTTGCTAGGGATGTGGAAGACAATGAATGATCATGAGGAGTGGCTTCCTCAAATGATACCTCGGCTTGAATGTCGATTTCCTGATGTGCCCCTACTTTGGGAGGAACAACTATTGTGGGCACTTGTGCCCCTCCATGCACCTCTGCTTGCGCATCTCCTTGCGCTGCCTCTCCTTCCACATGTACTTGGGCTTGTACTTGCACATGTGGTTGTTGTTGCGGCTGTGGTAGTTGAACACTCGTCAGATGAGTTACAACAACCTGTGTTGATTGAGGGACATTGCTGGTACTTTCTTGCGATGAGCCAACATCACTGGTCGATGGTGATTGAACAACTAGACTGGCTGCCTCTAAAGCACTCAAGGGCTTGGACTTAAGTTGGCGTGGTGGTGGTGGCACTGAGCTCAATGGAGCGGGGGTGCTGCTCCCAGCTTGGTCCCCAGCAGACCCCGCTGCTGCTGCAGGCGTACTTTTTTTTTCCCAAACAATGCGGCGGTCGGCACACCAGTCTCCTTGGTAAGTGGCGCCACTTGCTTCTTCTGCTCCTTACTGGCAACTTTCTTGCTAGAGGAGCTACGGGAACTTTTTTTGGGGCCATCTTCTTCAGATGTCAGAACAGCAGGCCGCAGTTGCACGAGTTGCAGAGTTGTCTTGTCTGTGGCCACACTCGACGTCGTGTGACGTTATGCTGCACACACCACTGCAGGACTTCTTCCTGGTACTGGTGGTTCTCTTGTGCACCTAAAAGCAATGGAAGACAGAGGAACATCAGTTATACACCCCAAAAAGTTGAAAAACACATAAAAATCAGCACAATCCCATGCCATCCATGCCCTTATTGATGTTTAAATTCAAGACACCCCACAGAAAGACTAGGCCCATGCACCACTCACTACCCCTAGGCATAAAGGATGAAAGCTAGGCAAAATGGGTGCAGGCCTGAGAACACTGCCTGCCTTCAAAATGGCCCCTTGCCCCCCAGCACATGGCCAGGGCCTGCCTGTACCAGCACTCAAAATGGCCCCCACCCACATGGCCAGTCCCCAACAGCAGCCCAAAAAAATATTTGAAAAACACACAAAAATCAGCACAATCCCATGCCATTCATGCCCTCAATGATGTTTACATTAAAGAGACCCCACAGAAAGACTCAGGCCATGCACCACCCACTACCCCTGGGCAAAAAGCCCCAACAGCATCCCAAAAAATCGAAAAACACACAAAAATCAGCACAATCCCATGCCATCCATGCTCTCAATGATGTTTAAATTCAAGACACCCCACAGAAAGACTAGGCCCATGCACCACTCACTACCCCTGGGCATAAAGGATGAAAGCTAGGCAAAATGGGTGCAGGCCTGAGAACACTGCTTGCCTTCAAAAAGGCCCCTTGCCCCCCAGCACATGGCCAGGGCCTGCCTGTACCAGCACTCAAAATGGCCCCCACCCATATGGCCAGTCCCCAACAGCAGCCCAAAAAAATATTTGAAAAACACACAAAAATCAGCACAATCCCATGCCATCCATGCCCTCAATGATGTTTAAATTCAAGACACCCCACAGAAAGACTAGGCCCATGCACCACTCACTACCCCTGGGCAAAAGGGCCCAACAGCAGCCCAAATAAATCGAAAAACACACAAAAATCAGCACAATCCCATGCCATCCAAGCCCTCAATGATGTTTAAATTCAAGACGCCTCACAGAAAGACTAGGCCCATGCACCACTCACTACCCCTGGGCATAAAGGATGAAAGCTAGGCAAAATGGGTGCAGGGCTGAGAACACTGCATGCCTTCAAAATGGCCCCTTGCCCCCCAGCACATGGCCAGGGCCTGCCTGTACCAGCACTCAAAATGGCCCCCACCCACATGGCCAGTCCCCAACAGCAGCCAAAAAAGAAATTCGAAAAACACACAAAAATCAGCACAATCCCATGCCATCCTTGCCCTCAATGATGTTTAAATTCAAGACACCGCACAGAAAGACTAGGCCTATGCACCACTCACTACCCCTGGGCAAAAGGCCCCAACAGCAGCCAAAAAAATAAAAAAACACACAAAAATCAGCACAATCCCATGCCATCCATGCCCTCCATGATGTTTACATTAAAGAGACCCCACAGAAAGACTCAGTCCATGCACCACTCACTACCCCTGGGCAAAAGGCCCCAACAACAGCCCAAAAATCGAAAATTCCAAAATTGTAGTTGCTGCAACTGTAATGCCCCAAACAAACTTACTTGTGAAATTTCTAATCCAAAAGTGATCCAAAGAAAGTTAAAAAGGCCTCAAATCCAAATATCCAGCCGCATCCACAAAAAGTAATCCTTCCAGGTCAAGATCCAAATCAAAGTGACTAGCACATGAAGAAAGCACTAGGAGGAGCCTGCTGGACAGGAACAGGAAGTTGGAGACTGTGGGGCACTTCCTTCCTCCCTACCCCCCCCCCCCCCCCCAAAAATGGACTCCTTGCAAAAAAAAGTGCAGGCAAATGTCAACCTGAGGAGTTATTCTGATAAAAATCATAATTTTCAGAAGGTTTATGCTGCTTGCTGGTGGATTTCTTGTGCAGAATAGCAAATTTTGCAATTTCACGAGTGCGAGATTGTTGCTGCCCGCCGCATCTAAGTGTTTGCAATTGCAAACTCTCGCGATTCGTGATCACGGCGTACTTGCGTTGACAAACTCCCGCTGTGCAAGGTGGCAAGCTGCGATGACGTATTTTCGGTTGCCAAACTCCCGTGGGATCCTGCAGCAAGATCCAAAATGGCGCAGCACACCCAAAATATCGAGTAAACAAACGCTGAATGACGGTAAGTGAACGCCGCACGCCACAATATTGTATCACCAAGCAAAAAAATCCACTGCGTGCGAATTTTCGGTGAATTCGCGAGAGTTCGCGGATTGCGAATTTACCAAAAATCCGCAAATTCCGCGAGCGGAACGGATTTTACGCCCATGCTTACTGGTGATCACTCTGGATCACACTGGATGAATGGTCTCCTGTCAGCGAGCCTAAGGTCACTGAGCCTGAGTTAGCTTGTGTGCTGGTGGTACCCAGCACTTCAGGACCTTCCCACCGGGTCTGGCTCATGACCTGCTTCTGGTAGGACATTTGGGGCGCGACAATACATTTGACAGGCTAGTCATCCACTTCTTCTGGCCCAAAATGCGCAGGCAGTCAGATGGACATTGTAGGTCTTGCCAAACTTTCCAGGCAAGTGGTAAGAGTGGGAGGAAGTGTAAGGCTCCTCTCCAACCTTTTCCAGTTGTTGGAACCCCTTTTGAAAAGGTTTGGATGGACATTGAGGGGTCACTGGATCCCAAGAGTGCCATGGGCAAAAGGTACATCCTGGTCTTGGTGGACCATGCCACCTGGTACCCAGAGGCAATCCCTCGCAGGACAACGACAGCGCCAGTGGTGGGCTGCATTTAGAGTAGTGGGAGAAGATTTCCTTGCACCTGAATGGGCCTGGCCTGCCTTAAATAATGCTGTCTCCACTTCCTGCCAGGAAGCTGGGCCAGAGAGGACAGAACTGGTTTAGACTATGCACAGATACTCTCTGCCTGAGAGAACAAAGGAATTTTGAGTATAAATATTGGGGCCCAGACCCCAACACTTTAGAATATGCTGTAATCAAGGACCCTGCCAAGACGAAGAGCTGGAAGAACTACCAGGAGTGCTGCCCCTTTGCTGTGTAGTTGCTTTGTTAGGTTGGCCTGCAGTTGCTGCTTCTGCCTTGGGCAGTGAAACGACTGGACTGAAATTTCTTCACTTGTGCTGAGTATCTCCAAGGACTTGAAGTAGAGCTTGACTCCTGTTCTGAAGTCTCAGGGATTGCAAGTCTTCACCAACCAAAGGTACTGATTCTGGAACCCCTGTTTCAGTTGCCACAGAGAAGGGAATTGCAACCAACTCCATCGCTGGCTCTGTGTCCTGACTGCACCGCATCTCGCACCACAACCCTGGTCTCACTGATGGTGACTGACCGCTGCTACCACCAAGTCCCTGCTTGCACCATGACCTGTAGGCACCACACTCCGCACTGCCTCACTTCACTTTGCCCACTTGGTCTCACCAATGCTGTTGCTGATTCCGACACTGATGACCGCATCATGGCTGGGGGCACTGCTCCTAAGTTTCACAGCACATCGCATCGTCCCACACAGCAATCTGGGATGACTGACGCCAGCTCCTGTTAACTGGCTCTGTCGCTTGCACCGCAGCCTATCAGCACTCAATTGAGCACCGCCTTGCCCTGCACCGTAAGCCTTGGTCTCACCAATTCGACGATCGTCACCAAGCTGCTGCCTGCACTGCTTAAAGAGGGCACCGCACACCACCTGATGTTTGGACCCAGAAATTCCATAAACGATTCCCCAGTTTTTGTACCCTGGTTCTCTATGGCAACCACTTAGCTCCGGATCCCAATGCTGACAAGATGTCTATCTACCGAACTCATTTATGGATAGCCCTATACCACGATATGGGATACGAAACATGCAATCCAACTGAATGTATCCTATTGCTATTTGTCATTGTAAATTATAAATGCCAATAAAAACATGTTTTGAAACCCCCCCCAAAAAAGAAGGCACCACACCCTGCACCGCTTCTATTTTGCAACGCAACCGCAACGGTTGCCATGACCGGCTCACACCAACGTGCCAGCCGAAATGAGAAAGAAATGCGTTACTTACCTGTAACTGCAGTTATCCAGTATTAGTGTCTTTCATAGATTCACATGCCTGAATCATTCCCCGTCGTCGAGACGGGAGCCTCCGGTACATAAAAAAGTAATGTCCTAAGACATACATAAAGAGAATAGGTCTAAGGGTCTAACCTTAGTAACCTATCTAGGTCCTTATGCAGGAAGGACCAAATAGAGTAGGCTCCAGGGTCCCACCTTGGTAGCCTATCTGTGTCCTTTTGTAAAAAAGGACCAAAATAAAAGGAACAACCAATCAGCTACTACCTCCCTCTAGAACCTTCCTGTGAGGAGCCTCAGTCTCTCAGATTTTCGTACGCACCAAGTTGGATAGGTGTAAACCTGTAGAGAGAGGTGAGTTCTTCCAGGGGAGGCGGGAGGGTGCATGTGAATCTATGAAAGACACTAATACTGGATAACTGCAGTTACAGGTAAGTAACGCATTTCTTATCCAGTATTTGGGTGTCTTTCATAGATTCACATGCCTGAATCAGAGTAGCAAGCAATACAATATGCACATTCTGTGATGATACAGAAAGTATATTACTGCAAGTAATGAACATTTGTGACTGTAGGAAAAAACAACAGCATACAATGTCATGCAGAATCTAGTAACAAAGAAATGTGCATACCAGTCAAGGATGGTGGGAAGTAGGAGGGCTCACCTCACTGGAATAGATGGCGAAGCACTGCTCTGCCCACTGCTGCGTCTTTCGTCAGCTCAGCATCCAAGCAGTAGTGCCTGGTGAAGGTATGCGGGGACTTCCAGGTCGCCGCTCTACAGATGTCCAGGAGTGGCACTCCAGCAAACAGTGCCGCAGACGTAGACATGGCTCTGGTGGAGTGGGCTTTGGCCCGTGAGTCCAGAGGTCGCCCTGCCTTCTCGTGGCAGAGAGCCATAGCTGAAGAGATCCATCTAGATATACTTTGTTTAGTTAAGGGCATGCCCTTCCTAGGTCTGCTGAATGCGACAAAGAGTTGGGATGACTTCCTGAATTGTCTTGTCCTATCAAGATAGAATTTTAGGCATCTCTGAAGGTCTAAAGAGTGCAGTGATCTCTCAGCCGGAGTAGATGGGTTCGGAAAGAATGATTTAAGAACCACGGGCTCATTAAGATGGAAGTCCGAAGGGACTTTGGGTATGAATCGTGGGTTGGTACGCAGGATGACTCTGTCCTCTTTGAATTGTAGGAATGGGTCCTGGATGGATAGGGCCTGCAATTCGCCTACTCTTCTGGCCGAAGTCAGTGCAAGCAGGAGGGCTGTCTTCCACGGCAGGAATTTGATGTCCGACTTGTGGATAGGCTCGAAGGGATGCCTCATCAACTGGTGAAGAACTATGTTGAGTTGCCACGTTGGAGGGACAGGTTTTGGTCTAGGGAAGGACCTAAAGAGGCCTTTTAGAAATTGTTTAATGAGTCTGTCCGCCCACAGAGAGGGGCCCCTAGAAGTTCGAGTGAACCTAGAAATTGCTGCCAAGTGGACCTTGATGGACGCATGGGCAAGGCCTGAGTGCGCCAGGTGTAGAAGGTATGGCAGGAGTTGTTGGGGAGTGACCTGGAAGGGATGTAGACCTTCCTTTTCACACCAGACGCAGAAGCGTTTCCACTTGAGAGTATAAGTCTTTTTTGTGCTGTCAGCTCTGGCGTTGGACAGGACATCTTTGCACTCTTGTGGTATGTTTAAATGGCTGAACTCACGGTAGTCAGGAGCCAGGCTGACAATTTCAGAGGGCCCAGGTTCAGGTGGAGAACCTGCCCGTGAGACATCGTGAGTAGGGTTGGGTGGCTGTGAAGGCGAAGAGGCGGATGGACTGATAGACGATGGAGCTCCGTGTACCAGTGCTGCCTCGGCCAGGATGGGGCGATGAGGATCAGGGTGCAGGGCTCCGATTTCATTTTCCTGATCACCCTGGGTATCAGTGGGAATGGCGGAAAGGCGTAAGCAAACACGTTCTGCCAAGCTATGGAAAATGCATTCCCTAGAGTTCCTGGTTGGGGAAGCCTGCTTGCGAAGCTTGGGCATCTGGCGTTCTCCCTGGTGGCGAAGAGGTCTATCTGTGGTGTCCCCCACTTCGTGAAGATGTAGTCCAATGCACTCTCGTCTAACTCCCATTCGTGGGATAGGGACTGTTCTCTGCTGAGGGCGTCCGCCAGGACGTTGTCCTTGCCTGGAACGTATTCGGCTTTGAGGGTGATGCCATGTTGTAGAAGCCAGTTCCAGACCCTCTGAGATTCTCGAGAGAGAGAGAGCGAGCGCGTCCCTCCCTGTTTGTTCAGGTAGTGCATAGTCGTGGTGTTGTCCGTCCTGACTAGCACTGGGGAGTTTCTGATGCGCGGGAGGAACGACTGGAGCGCCAGGAAGACTGCCCGTAGCTCTAGAATGTTGATGTGGAGCTTGGATTCCTGTGGCGTCCATTTTCCGTTGGTCTGCAGTTCTTGCAGGACTGCACCCCAGCCCTCCAAGGATGCGTCCGTGGTGATGATATGCGGTTGCGCCGGAAGCAGGAACGGCAGTCCTTGCGACAGGTGTTTGTCTGATGTCCACCATTGTAGACTGTTGATTATAGGTTGGGTGACTCGTAAGCGGTCCTCGAAGGATCCCGCCGCTTGTGTCCACTGTTTTGACAGTTCTTCCTGTAGGGGGCGCATTTTTAGGCGGCAGTGTGGGACGAGTAGGATACATGACGACATCATGCCGAGGAGCGATTTGAAGAGACGGACGGTCAGAGTCTTTTTGGATGCCATGGACCTGGCCAAGGAGATGAGTTTCGACTTTCTCTCCTGTGATGGAAAGGCCTTCGTGCATTCCGTGTCCAGGGTCGCTCCTAGAAAGGTGATGACTCGGGTTGGTGTCAGGGATGACTTTTCCTTGTTGAGGGTCAGGCCGAGGCGGCGGAAAAGATGCAGACAGGCGCTGGAAGATGCGGCTGCGGCTGCTCTCGACGGAGCCTTTACCAGCCAGTCGTCCAGGTAAGGGAAGACCTGGTGGCCCTGCTGGCGGAGATAGGCTGCGACAGGAGAAAGGCATTTCGTAAAGATCCTTGGAGCAGATTTGAGGCCGAAGGGGAGGACGCGGAATTGGTAGTGTACCCCTGCGACTGCAAACCTTAGGAACTTTCTGTGTCCCTTGAGGATAGGGATGTGGTAATAGGCGTCCTGTAGGTCGAGTGATGTCATGAAGTCGCCTTTTTCCAGGATTCCCAGGATCTCTTGTAGCGTGACCATCCGGAACGACTGCTTCTTTAGAAACACATTGAGAGCTCTCAAGTCGAGAATTGGTCGCCATTTCTTCCCCTTCTTGTGGATGAGGAAGAAGTGGGAATAGAAGCCCTCCCCCATCTGGGCGTGTGGAACTTTTTCTATTGCGCCCTTCTGGAGCATGGAAGCTAGTTCTTGTAGAAGCAGCCGTAGGTGTCTGTGAGGACGCTTGACAGGTGGAGTCCGAGGAGGGTTTGAGAGGAATTCCAGAGAGTGGCCGAATTGAAGTTGTAGAACCCACCGGTCCGTCGTTATTTGCCGCCAATTTTGAAGGTAAAAAGAAAGTTTTCCTCCGAGTCGCAAGGGAAGCGATGGTGGAGGGGCTGGCCAATTGGTAGAGTCATTGGCGATTGCCTGCTGGTCTCTTCTGTCCTTTTCCTCTGTAGGACGATTTGTTGAAGGAGGACTGACGTCCCGACTGGTGTTGGCGCTGTTGGAATTGCGTCTTACCCTGTGAGTAAGAGTAAGAGGACTTGTTTTGATAAGAGCCTCTATAGGAGGATTGTCCCCTCCCCCTGTTGGCACGAAAGGACTGAGTGGGAGATTGCAGCGTGCCTAGGGCTCTGGCTGTGTCGGTGTCTTTTTTAATTGTAGTGAGGGCTTCGTCAATTTTCTCGCCGAACAGATGATCACCATCATAGGGCATATCTAAGATTTTGGTCTGGACCTCCTGTCTGAAAGAGGTGGCCTTAAGCCAGCCTTGGCGTCTTAGGACAGCGGCGCCTGCCAGCTGTCTGAATCCAGTCATGGCCACGTCAATGGCGCAGTCTATCAGTTCTGAAGCCGATGTTTGGCCCTCGAGGAGGAGCGAGTGTGCCTCCGCTTTAATATCTTCTGGTAGGTCGGCAATGTAGGGCGCGATATCCGCCCAGAGTTGGCGGTTGTAACGCCCAAGAAGGGCGATGGAATTGGCAATCTTCACCGTTGTCGCAGAGGTAGTGGAAAAACGTTTCCCAACTGCATCCAACTTCCTGCCTTCTTTATCTGGTGGTGTCGATAAAGGTGATGCAGGGTTACGCGAGTTCTTCTGCGCCGCCTGGGTGACCACAGAGTCCGCCTTGGGGTGACCCGTAAGGCATGCTGGAGCTGACGACGTAGCTCTGTATTTTTTGTCCAGTCTGGGTACGACTACCTGCAGGGAGGCTGGAGATTGCATGAGCTGCTTGCCCTGTTTAAGTAGATAATCAATGATCGGGATCGATCTAGTAGTTTTCTTAGTTGGTTCTTTAAAGTCATAGAGGAAACATTCAGTTTCCTGAGACTCCATTGACATATGGAACCTTTTGGCAGCCCTTTCCATGAGGTTATGGAAACCTCCAATATCTGCAGGTGGAGACTCAGAGGATTGCGGCTCCGGAGAGGCTGGAGAGTGAGTGACATAGTCCTGGTCTGCATCCACGTCCGTATCATCATCTCGGACTTCCCCTTCTTCATGTTCCCTTTCCTCTTCCTCGGACGAGACAGGGTCTTGAGCAGGGTCCTGTGTCCTAGGAAGAACCAGTGGAGGGGGCTTAGGTCTTGTCCCCTGCGCAGGAACGGTCACAGCTGGCTGCGGGGTTGGTGGAACAGCAGGGGTGGCTTTCTGTGGAAACCGCTGTTTGTAGTCCTGAACGAGAAAGCTCAAGTCTGCAACTAAGGAGGCTGGCAAGCACACCATTGGGGTCACCTGGGTGTGGACTTGGGTAGACACTACTGGAGGAGTCGATTCCTCAACCTCCTGCTCTTCGTCCGTACTCTGGCACTTGACAATCAAGTCTGAGGGGCTAGTGGCCTGGGTAAACATCTCCTCCTCCGGTTCCTGGTCCTGTAAGAAGCAGGATGGCGTCAGCTGTTGGACCTTACTAGGCGAGGTCATCTCCGGAGTGATCTGCCTTTTGGTGATTCTAATGGAGACATGGGATGTCTGAGCGTCCATTGCATGTGACAGGAGCTCGGATTCTTTCCAGGTACCAGCAGTCGTCGATATGGTCTTCGTCGACGGCGCATCCGTCGACGACGCTCTCGTCGACGGTGCCTTAGGTAGCATTTCCGTTGTCGACTGCTTCGTCGTCTGCGCCGTCGTCGACGGAGTGCCCCTCGTCGACGGCTTCGTCGACGGTGTGACTTTCGTCGATGGTGTCGTCGTCGACGTCTTCGTCGACGGTGCCGTCGTCGACGTCCTCGTCGACGGTGCCGTCGTCGACGTCCTCGTCGACGGTGCCGTCGTCGACGTCCTCGTCGACGGTCTTGTCGTCGACGGTGCGGAGGATGAAAGCGGTCGCCCTGCTGACGCCGAGTAAGTTAGAGTCGTCGACGAGGAGGACGCGACGATGCCATCGTCGTCGATACCGTCGTCGTCGATGTAGAGACGGTCTTAAGCGATGAGGTGGTCGCCGATTGCGCCGTCGTCACCGTAGGCAGTGGTTGCTTCCTGGGGACAGGAAGGTCCTTGCTAGATACGGCAGGCTTGCCCTCTGAAGACCTTTTGGACTTCTTAGGAGGGGTTGCTGAGTGGCCAGGCGAGGAAGCCCTAGGCCTCTTCAGGGAAAACTGTGAGGCGCCAGACATGCTCCCACCTTCGGAAATGAGGTCGCCTTCCGGTTTGTCCTTAAGCCTGTTCAGCCAGATTAGAAGTCTCCCTTCCCGGTCTTTCTGGGTCTTGACGGAGAACTTACGGCAAATCCTGCAGTCTATGGTCTTGTGGTGAGGATAGAGGCAATACAGGCATTCCTCATGTTCGTCGTCCACGTGGAGCCTTAGTTTACCACAGGAGGCACAGGGACGGAAAAGTGCTCTCTTCTTGACATCAGCCATAGTAAGAAAGTCGAAAAAACTGTGAAGTTTGAAGAAAATTCGATATTCCTGAGGAGAACTCAGGTGGAGACTCCCTAGCACAACGTGCGGTAGAAAATCTGAGAGACTGAGGCTCCTCACAGGAAGGTTCTAGAGGGAGGTAGTAGCTGATTGGTTGTTCCTTTTATTTTGGTCCTTTTTTACAAAAGGACACAGATAGGCTACCAAGGTGGGACCCTGGAGCCTACTCTATTTGGTACTTCCTGCATAAGGACCTAGATAGGTTACTAAGGTTAGACCCTTAGACCTATTCTCTTTATGTATGTCTTAGGACATTACTTTTTTATGTACCGGAGGCTCCCGTCTCGACGACGGGGAATGATTCAGGCATGTGAATCTATGAAAGACACCCAAATACTGGATAAGGTACTGTTACCGAGTATGTCCACGCTTTCGCTGGCCCGCACCGACACAGTCAGCTGGAACGGTTTGACTGTTGTTTTCAGCATCGAGGTAGCCCCAGGCAGAGCTACAGACTCATACTGTTTTTTTAATTATTTCTCTAATTTTAAGGATATCTTGCAAAGTATATAGTTTGAAGTACTGCATGTTGGATTTTTATCGTTTTGGTCATGTTTTGGCTATATACAAATATTGATATTTTTCTAAACTGGGGTGGTGTCCCTTTGTAGTGGCTTAACTACATTACTGTTGATTAAGTGCAACTGCTTTACACACTGCGTCTGAAATAAGCCGTATTGCTTGTGCCAAGCTGCCAAAGGGGTGAGCAGGGGTTATTTTAGGAGTGTAACTCCCGGACTATGAAGCAGGGTCCCTACTTGGACAAAGGTACCTACCTCTGCCAACTACAGACCCTCATTTCTAACAGTGCCTTTAAACCAATTTAAATGTTCATGGTAGTTTAACAGAATTTCTATATCCACATATGGAAAGTATTCCTCTTCAATTTAAGTGTGAAGTAATTTGTGAGCGCATCCGAAGGAGGGAATGTATTCGAAGAGTGGAATACCTCTGTTCTGAATGTTTTGTGTGCCTCAACCACGAAGGTAACGTCACCACCCGTTTGTTGGGAGGCCGTATTGTAGTAATGAACAAGTTATTTTCCTTCGGTAATGCTTTTTCTGGTGGTTACAGTATCTGCCTGAGTAGGTAAGCGGTCCCATGGGGCCAACCAGTGCACCAGCAGAGTTAGCCGCTCTGGCAAACATGCCAAACATCGCATTTAGGAAATGCGACGGATCCGTACCTGGAGCCGAAAAGGCTGGATATCCTGAACCTGATACCGCTGGTTCTGAGACTGCTCGAGGAGGCAGTCTAATTGGCTCTGGTTGCCGCGCCGGAGAGGCCGGAGTCGAAAGCATCATTTCTCTAGGCGCTCGTGCTCCTGGAGACAGAGTCACCTGAGATGAAGGGGAAAGACTTCATCCTTGCGTTGACGTCGGAGTACCGGAGACCCCGACTTCGCGTTTCATCCTTCAATGGCTGATGTCTAGATCTCTGGCACCACTTCTTTTTATGCTTCCTGGACGACTTCAAGGTATGCAGAGTCGGCGACTTGGACTTTGATCTCAACCTCCTTCCGCCCCTTTACTGCTTTTTTGCCTTGGCCATAAACCGTTTGGCCTCCCTCTCCTTTGAGGCCTTCCGGTTCATGCACCTGCAAAATGAACACCCCTCGACATCGTGGTCAGATGACCGGCACCATAAACAATCCTCATGGGGGTCAGTAATTGACATAGGACCTCACATTCCCTGCATGGTTTAAAACCAGACTTCTTCTGGGTAGCCTTGATCACTGCTACAATTATACGTAGAGTCTGCAACAAAGAAACTCCTAGAAATGGAGAGCCCTTGAAAAAAATGCTAAGCGTCTACGGCGTGGAAAAAGGGAACTGACAGCACGCCGAAGAGGTGGTCTTATGGCTCTGATGATCTCAGATCCGTTCCACTCTGACATCCTCGTCAACGTAGAAGAGCTATGGAGAAAAGTTTCAGTGGAATACTGCGCATGGGGTCATTGAAAGGGTGAGGAATCCACAGGCAGATGTATCATTAAGAATTCATGGTAACTACAGGTCTGCAATTTTCTGTGATATTTTGTCTAAATGCTAGTTCTTCAATGTCCTCACTTTGTTCAGTCACTTAAAAAAAATAGAAAAGGAGTTGAATAAATGGATTTATGGAGATTGGGTTTATACAACTTTGGGAACATTTTATCCCACAAGCGTGAATAACCTACAGCCAATCTATAAGGTATACCTACTCAGCTGAGGCGTATTTTCGCTTTCCACTCCGGTTTGGAGTGGAGAAGGCGTCTCTGAGAAAAGCATAACTGAGGTACTCCGATACATCGTTAAATAAGAACCCAACCTACTAATACGTAGGACCTACATGTTTGTTGGAATAACAAACTTTGGGCGAGGTGCCTAGACTAACTCCAGGCCCACCGCAGGATATCATGGCCTAGAGACCAGCTAGCTCACATTGCCCCCATAAGCCCCCTTAACCTTACCAGGGAGTCACTGAACATGACAAACCTGACCCCTCCGGGATCGTGGAAACAGATCAGAACCTTTCGCTCAGTCACTCGTGCTCACGTATTCACAGAGAAATATACAAAATACACAGTGGGACGTTTTCAGTATATTTATTGAATAACGTTATTCTGGTCTAGAACACATGTGCTGCGATAATCAATAAACCGAAGCAGATGAAAGTGTTTGCAAGCACCAAAAGAGTACATTCTAGCTACAGTTCTACCATGGTACTAAAACAGTGTATATATGCTGGCATATAAACACGGCAGTAATCAGGTGTACTCCTACTATGCAGACCCTACTGTGAGTGTACCTAGAGTGTGTGTTGGTGTGTAGCCAAGAATCTCCCAAAGGGACAATCCAATCCCATTACCTGGTGGGACAGAATGAAGGACCCCATCTTGATGACAAACTGGACACCCCTCACAAGATGTCGGACCGCTGAGTAGTAAAGTCTCAGCATGCAGGGACCCTCTGTGTCAGCTCATCCATTAGGATACTCTTTATTTATAATAGAAAGCAGCCTTGCGATCTCCGTATAGATCAGTAATGTTATGGATATGTAGATAGCCATGTCGCCCTGTGGATGAAGATAGAACAACATCTGTGCGTAGAAGGGCCTTGTACATGATGTTCGGGGCATCGTGATAATGTGTGAAGCTAGATGTGTAAACAAAGTAGTTTCAGAAAAACTAGTCTTACATTGTTGTGCACACAAATATGTGCAAAAGGTCACAGCAGATATGTTATTGTGAAAAATAGGACACAGTAAGAAATTAGAGGCTTCACTACATGGGCCTAATCCGGGCACATAATAATTGCGACTAAAAAGGTTGTTTTGATGGGGGGCGTGGCTACGAAGCCACCGATGGCGTACGCGTGAGCCGAGAGGTCCGCGCCAGCCTGGTAATTCATCCTGGTAAAGCGGTGCTTCGGCTCGGACCCGGGGACGCTCTCCAGGGGCCTCATCAGATGAAGCACCTGGAGTGTCTAAGACAACCCTGTGGAGCCTACACACCAGGAACTGCAGCAGAGGAGAGATGGGATGGGCGAGGCTGAAGGAAAATGGCGGCCTGAAGAGGTGAGGAGAGCTGCGTCACGGCGAGGCGCGACTGTTCTGCCAGGCTGAGACTGATGGTGGGTGCTCCCAGCGGCCCTGCCAACGATTGCA
This sequence comes from Lissotriton vulgaris, assembly GCF_964263255.1. Lineage (NCBI taxonomy): Eukaryota > Metazoa > Chordata > Amphibia > Caudata > Salamandridae > Lissotriton > Lissotriton vulgaris. Next base: position 1,357,397,502 of record NC_141695.1, read on the forward strand.
GACCAGAGAACTCCCCTCGGGACAACGGGGGCTGGGTTCTGTGCTTGGTTGACACCCTGAAAAGCACGGACACCTGCCCGCAAGTGTGAAGCGGGGGTCTTTTGAGGAGGACTGAGAGGCAGACTTGGCCGACCCTGTTTGGCAAACTGGTATATTGAGGGGCTGTTGATGACTGGGCTGCCGCAGGCCCTGTGGAGGTGTTCACCGGATGATACCTCGGTGGAAGAGAGGCCGTAAGGATTGTGGACCCTGCGGGAGGCGATTGCCGTCCTCACCGGCTGGTATTACCGCGAAGGGTAATTACGGCGGTCTGCGTGCTTGGTTGCCTGCAGGTGGCGTGGGGCACTTTGTGCTGGATATTTGATCCCACGGACCCCCATGCTAGTTGGGAGGTGGTGGTGGTAACGGAGAGGGCCAGCGGTGCGGTTATGCAGCCGGGACCCGCTGGAGCGGGATAGCTTGCTCGACTGTGCGGACTCGTATTGACACAGCCGCGATGGAAGCAGTGCATCGGCTGGGTTCTTCATCCTTCTCCCGAGCGGAGGCGACATCAACGGAATGAGTCCTGCCCTGAGAAAAGGAAGAAACGGAGTGGTAGTAGCTGGAAGTGAATTGGGGCACACATGTCTAAAGGGGTGCGCACTCTATGAGGCGGTCTGATGCCGCGAATGAACCAGAAGTGACTTTTCTTGGCACAAAACTTTGGCTGCTTGTTTGCGGTGGCCCCCACCTGGGTGTGTGGTGCTGCACGGCTTCGACCATTGCGGTGCTCCTGTGAAACAGATGGAGTGGGTCAAGCAAGAGCTAAAGGACAGAGCGTTGTGAGGCAGAGCTGTGCAAGATCGGACGAGACATGGCGGCCCTTGCGGTGGCCTTGAGGTGAGAGGGTTTGTAGTAGGTGCCCGCCTGAAAATGGACTGAGTTGACAGTCGATCCTGGGGAGGTCCTGGGACACTGGTGTACCACCCGTACTGCATGAACAGGAGGTGCAGGCTTAGGTTATCAAGGACTGGTGCAGGCAGATCCCCCCCTTGGATACTGGAAGTTGTTACCGGAGAGGCAGAGAGGGGCCCGGGGGCGGAGCCCGAGTGAACCTCCCAGCAGAGTCTACAGGTGGGCTGTTCCCGTCGTCTTTAGCTTTGGGGTTGGTGTGGAACGGTCTTTCTTGGGCTCTGGCCTCGGCAGCGGACGGTGTGCGACCGTGGAGTGGTGGGTACCAGCCTGGCAGGAAACAGTTGCTCGCACACCTAAGACCAACTGCACCAGGGCAGGGGCACAGGAAGGAGTGACTTCAGCTATGGGGAAGCAGCGGGGGAAGTAGATCGGTCCCCCCAGACCTAGAGGATGGCAAGGTTGATTCTGCTGCACAAGACACTGGGGAGTAACAGGCGGAGGCGCAGGTTCATCAACAACTGGCCAAAATCCTCGAGTCCATAGCGGACACAAAGGCGACCCTCCACCAGGGCATTAGCACAGTGTTGGTTGGCCTTGGATTGTTGCGCTCAGAACATACTAAGCTGTTCGAGAGGGTAAAACGGACAGAATCATCCCTGGAGGCTCTGGAACCAGCCCAGTGGACTATCGGCCCTGCTGGGCGAGCTGGCCTCTAAGGTCAGTCAATTGGAGAAGCGGGTGGAGGGGCGCAATAGGCGAAACAACGTCTGGGTGATGGGCCTTCCGGAGGGAGTGGAGGGGCAGGACTTGGTTGGTTACTTGCAAACATGGCTGAGGGACATTGTGGTGCCTCAGGGCCTTTCTCCATTCTACACTTTGGAAAGGGCTCACTGTGTGCCTGCCCGACCCTCGGCGCCGGGCCAGCCGCCCGTGCTGTGGTGGCCAGGCTGCTCCATTTCCGGGACAGATTTGCTACTCAGGAAGGCTCAGGTGGCTGGTCCCTTTCTCGTAAAAAACAGTAGAGTCACATTGTTCCCGGATTATACTTTGTAGGTTCACAGACGTCATCCTCCTTCCTAGAAGTTAAAAAAGCTCTGCAGACCGAAGGGATACAATACTCACTGATGTTCCCGGCCCAGCTCAAGATCATGCTTATGCTGTCCGGTTTTAGGTTCAAACCTATAATAACGGATAAAACCCCACCGAAATGAAAATAGCCCACACCAGTGTAAACATACAAACACTGAAAAAACACCTTTGCAACCAAAAACTAAATATTATTCAAAGAAAGTAAAAGGTGAGTGAAAGAGTCATTTCTATTTCTTCCTGAAGGGGTCAATACTATGTAACTTTGTTACATAAGGCAGCAGCAAGAAAGACTGGGCTAACATTCTGCTTGAGTTTTGTTGTTTCGGGAAGTCACTAAAATATTGTTTCTTCTTCCTTTTGTTTTTTTCCTTTTTGTGGTCTTTGGTCTAATGATGCAGGGTTTAGGAGCATGTTTAAGGTCATATTTAAATATTTCATAAACTGTAGAGAATCAGGAAATACATTTGATATTTTCACTGATAAGTAAAATGGCTGGTTTCGTACAAAGCTTCCTCAATATGTACCATCACATTTACCCACAAAGAATGGGTTAAACCCTTTAATACATCAGCCAATACATCAGCCCCTTTTCTAGCGAGTCATTATTGATAGCAGGTGAATTGCCAAACATCCCAGGCTTTAAACATCAATTCAAGGTGTAGTGACAGATATATGTGAAATGAGTGCCGTCAGCAAGCATCTGGGATAGTTGGGAAAACATGACACCAGATGTTTGGAAAACATGGAACACAGTGTCACTTGGAATGCTGCTGCTAAAAGTTTTTACCAAGTTCAACAAAGATTTGAGGATATTGTTTGTAGTAATTCAGATCCGTATATGAAAAAGTTGTGTGATGACCTGTCAAAATCAATACCTGAGCTTAAGTGCTTCCCTGTAAGAGATCCTTGCCATTTGTAAGATGGTATGCTGAAATCATATTTACAATCTTCAGAGTTAATGAAAAATTCTATTGACTTTGTAGTCCATTCTGGTGCACTGTTTCATTATGCTCAGGAACAAAAACGTAAATATTTCTCATTTTGTGCTTTGTGTGGCATCAATGAAAGAGTAATCCCAACTGTGTCATTTAGCCGGTGATTCTCAGTCCTTGAGGCCGTGAATGCTATATTATCCATGTGGCGACCGTTTACAGAATTTGTGCTTAGTGATGATGCCAAAAGTCAAGAAATGTGAGGATCTTTGGTTGCATATTTATACGTTGTGAAAAGAAGTATGCTCTACTGCATTCTTAGATTTTTACAGCAAAACATGATTGCTGTAGTGAACTTAATAAAAAAAGAACTAGAGTCTGACAATACCCTTGTATACTAAATGTTCAGCATAATTAGTGTAGATGTGAAACATCTCCTTGTGAGTTGGATAGGCGACACTTTCAGTGACTTTGGCACTGCAACATGTACCATGTTAGAATTCTTGCCACTTGGTAAGAAAAGAAATGTTGAGGAGAAATTCAGGAAATTTCAGTTTACAGTGCATGAGAAATGGCTGTCAATGATAGACATGTCCCTTCACCAACCATGGCATTTGAAGTCAATGAAGCCTCACTGAGGTACTATGTACAAGTTCTAGATCTTTTACGTAAATGGGAACTTTCTCCGGACTTTCTAAAGAACTGCTTAATTTTTGCCCGCTTCAATAACTGAGGGCATATGCGCCCAGTTCAAAGCATATTTTGCAAAACCTGTCCCAGAGAATCGCAATCTTTAGGTGCACCAGTATTGGCATGGCAAGCTATGTCAATGGACAGAGTTACAAAATTGTTTACTGGCTGATTTGGCGTTGCCTGTCTCAAGTACCAATGTTGAAAGGGTCTTTTCACAGATAAAGGTTTACATGAGAAGGAAAGAGCGAGTGTGCATGCCCAAAGACTCACTAATGAAGTATTGTGTGGTGCACCACAATAAGTTTGATTTTTAAAAATGTATTTGAAGCTTGCATACCCTGTATGCACACTGTCTATACATATGCACTATCAGTGCAGAGAGCAAGCATTAATAAAAGCAAAACGTTCCATAAACACCTGAAAACCACTACATTTTTTTGTTCTTGTGAGAAAATTTGTAACCACTGATACACTTTTTTTAAGGTATTGAAAACACTGAAAAAACCCCACCAGAGTTTACAAAAAATAGAAACTGAAAACCGGAAAGCCTAATCATGCTCAATGGGACAACCCACTTCTGCAAAGACCCCTCAAACAACCTGGGACTGGATTGAGTCCTACTACGCGTGGGACGTCCTTCACAGCATCGACCGTAAAGGCAGCCGCCTGGGGTGGAACGCCTGGGGAGACGGCTGCGGAAACGCCAGAAGAAAACAGAATTCAAGAAGCCGAGCCTTTCCAGGACGGCGATGGAGAGAGCTGCATCATTTGAGGCTGTCTCCCTCATGGTGAGATCTGGGGCATCCTCAGCAGAGATGGATTCCGAAGCAAAGTATGGCGAGGAAGGAACTGAATCGGATGCCTCACAGACCACAGGAGATAACATGCCCGTTGTGACCCCGCAGCTTTCCAAGGACATGTAGAACTGGGTGTCTAGGAGAATAACGGAAGGTTTTCCCCTTTCATCCTCTCTCCTGCCGGTTTGTGCGGTGGTATTATATCCTTTATTAATCACTTGGGCATGACCTTTTCTTGGGTACACGTTATTGCTGAATGTTGAGGGTGATGTGTGGGGGGGGGGGCTCTCTGGGCCGGCGCTCCCGGGTGCGGGCTGGAACAGCCAAGACAGTGATTCAGACGATTTGTTGGTTTTCAGTCATGCTACGCCCCCCACAGGTCCTAGTGCAGTTGTCCTTGGATCTTTCCGAACCGGTGTGAGTTTTTACTATGGGATTTGCTTGTGTGTTTGGCAGCCGACCATTGTCTGTTTGCTCTTGAGATGGGGAGTTGTTTTGAGGGGTTTTGTTGTTCTCTGCCAGTAGGGCGGTTTGTGTGCGGGATGTGTTTCCTGGCAGATACAATGGCTGCATATATGGGTAGCCCTGAAGGGATTATGAATGAATGAAATTAATGAATGAATGAAATTGAATTTCTATAGCGTGTAGCTACCCTGATGCCTCCTAGCACTTGTGGAGAAAGCAGACAGATAGGTATATCGTACTAATGTGAAGTGGTGAAAATATGGGTTTTAAGAAGTTTACGGAAGGAGAGTATGGGTGGGGAAAGGGAATTCCAAAGATTGGAGGCATTCAGAGAGAAAGAGCGTCCATCCCATCTGGATTGTCGTACTTTCCTTGGGGTGACAAGAAAAGCAGAGCTAGAACGAAGACTCCTGGGTGGTTGCTAGGGGGTAACCAAGGACTGAATGATGGCTGGGCCTGATTTCCACATAGCTCTATGGGCCAGGCACATGGATTGAAATGTATGCTGGACCAAATTGGAAGCCACTGAAGATTCCTCAGGGCAGGTTTTGCTGATTGTCTCCACGGAATCTGGACCAGTTGACGAGCCGCACAATTCTGGATTACTTGTAGTCTCTGGATTGTGGACTGAGGGGCGCCCAGATACAATGCGTTCCCGTAGTCCAAGCGGGATAGTATGAGAGCTTGCACTATAATCCTCCCCGCCTGGAAAGGGAGCATGGGCAGGATCTTTCTTAACATTCTCATTAGGCCAAAACAAGTGGCAGAGAGCTTAGTGGATTGGTGATTAAAGCAAAGAGAACTGTGAAGCTACATGCCTAGACTCTTAATCTGCTGCTTTGGGGTGGGAGTGGGGCCCAGACAGGTCGTCCATATAAGTGCCGAGGAGGGTGAGGGAGATTTGCCCAGAAACATCATTCAGTCTTGTCCCCATTTAACTTGAGGTGGGAGTTGTCCATTCATTTGGCTACCGCCTCTAGTCAGGTACCTAGGGTGTAGGATGATCCCTCAGGGTGGTTTAGTGCCACCACTAATTGGGTATCATCTGCGTAGATGATGATCTTTATGCGGAATGGACGGACTATCTCTGCCAATGGGGCCATATAGGTGTTAAAAAGTGTGGGGCTAAGGGAAGAACCCTGAGGAACTCCACATCTGAGAGGCCACCTGTTTGATGTAGCAGTTCCTTCAAAAACTTGGAAGAACCGGTCTTTTAGAAAAGACTTGAACCAGGTATGTGCCAGATTTGTCACTCCAAGAATTTTGTTAGCGCTCTAGCAAGATGTTATGATCAACAGTGTCAAATGCAGCACTGAGATCTAAGAGGATGAATGCTACGGAGCCTCCCTGGTCCATGAGTCTGCATGTCTCCTCCGTTACCGCTAGAAGGGCCGTCTCCGTCCCAAGCTGAGGAAAGAATCCTGTTTGAGAGACATGAAGCAGGTTATTGGATTCCAGATAATGTACCAGCGTGGAATTTATGTGTCTCTCGATCAACTTACTCAGCCATGGAAGGAGAGAAATGGGGCGGTATCAAAGTAAAAGGTCAGCACAGCACAACCCAATTATAACTGTTGGGGGGGGGGGGTCTTACGAGTCTTAAGATTATTTAACCAATCAGCCTGTATAGTACAAATAATGCAGCTACAAATTTTCAATTCTATCTAAACAAGATGACCAAGTCGAAATATTCATCAGTTTTCTTTATTCTTGTGTTCAGATTCAAGCGTGAGATGCAGCCCACACGTGTTTCATCTGTACAGAGTTGGAACTTCACACTTTTCAAGGCTGTAAACACAGATAATATAAATATACATCAGACCAATGAATAAAATAAATGCTGGTAAAACAGAGCATTATAGCTAAGCATAATGCAACACCAAGTACTCAGGAAAAGGATGGGGGAAGGATCATCGAGAAATTATTTTGTTGTGCATACGATAGAAAGACCCATCACAAACAAATGATAACTGGAGTGCTAGAAAAGTTGAATGGATGGTGTCCAGAAGAGAGCATCAGTAGAGGTCAAATCCAAATATCAACCCAAAAGCCACCATGGGACCGGAGTTGTTTGATTGTTACAGTCTAAAATACTAGAAAGAAGGGTAGGTATAGCAACGTCATTGTGTGCCCATTCGGCTTAAACGGGAGGAGAGTGAGAGCTAGGACATGAGAAGAAACGTCATGTCGCAGAATCAGCGACATGCAGTGAAGAGAGCTAAGCTGTAAGAAAAAAAACACCTATACAGGCGGTCAGCGATATCCTAGCTAGATCAGGTCGCTTCAGGATGTGGGGTCGGTAGCCACAACGTAATATCAGGTAGAAAATCAAGGGAGGAGAGGCCCTATATATGAACCAGTAAAATACGAGAGAAGGAAATCAATGGAGGTTATAGAAATATCTATAGCAAAAGGCATATGGGAGAGTCAAATCTGAACATCAATAATACGTGAAATTGGAGTGATCACGTGATACTAGAAAACTGAAATACGAAACTACAAAGCTGACAGGTTCACAGTGCATCATAAGTGTTCATGCACTTGTGTAGAATATTCAACATTTGTGAGAGGATTCTTATATGATATAAAAACCACAAAGGGTAAGAAGAGCAAACAATAAAATGAACCTTCTGGCATGAAATCAACTAATAATCATAGCACAGAAATGGGTCCCCAGTGGCTCAGTAAGTATAGCAATATGGGGTGCAAAAGAGAACAGAATGAAATAATTGGCATGCCCAAATGTGTTGCATCATCGCAAGCTTAACATGGAGGACAAAACGAAGAGGAATCTCTCCGTTACACAAGCAAAAATATAAAAAATAATAATAACCCGATGGTTGACGATCATCCAGCAAGAGATGCAGGATGGGGAGAGTAATCCAGAGTCCTGTGAATAGTTATCTAATGGCGTATCCCCACTTGCGTCAACACCTAAAAGTACCCAGTGTATCTAAAAGAATACACGAAACAAGATTTTATCCCTGTAATGGGCTTCTTAGAAGTCTCATATGGGATGGCGGCAGTAATAAAGTGTTCTTACAGACCCTACGCCTCCCGCTTACAGATGGCGGTTTAGGGGCCCAAGATTTCGAGGCATACTATTTGGCGGCCCAACTCCAATGGTTGGCAAGAGGGATCGATGGCAGGGATCTGCCTACGTTCTCACTTCCCGCTGGGGCATTATATACAAGGTTACTTCCCAGGATTTTCAACCGTCGTCAGAGGATACTCTATATGGGAACGCTACTCTTAGTGGCGGTGCAGTGTTGGGACAGATGTGTGGCCAGATCCCGAATGAGACAGCTATACGCCCAAAGTCTTCCACTACGCACTGTGGGCGACTGTTACAAGGATAAAGAATGTCTCCCACTGGCTGATTTTCTTACTTGAACTTCCCCCGGCCAATTCTTAAACTACCATAAGCTCCGTGGGGCAGAGTCGGAGCTTTGGGGTGCCACCACTGGCGAACCAGACACACACCCGGCCCTGGAGGCGATGGTGACTCTGGGCTCCGCGGGACACCCGATACGTTGGCTTTATCTGGCCATATGAGAGCTGGCGCCTAGGACGCTACTGGGTATACGGGAAAGATGGGAGAGACTTAACGCGACCATTGTCGGATAAGGAATGGCAAAGTCCTAAAGAGCCCAAAAAAGATCTCAAGGAATACGGCCTCTAAGGCCCTTCAATTCAACATTCTGCATAGAACCTACCTCACTCTGCATCGGTTGAATGTGGTTTATAATCAGTCCTGTGCTAGGTACTCATTGGGGTACACAGACTTAGACCATATGATCTGGTCCTGTCCGATGCTTTCTAATTATTGGAACAAGATTGTGGACCTGGTTAATAAAGTATTGGCTCGCACTTTGCAGTGCTGCCCTGAGGTTTGTCTTGTTGGGCCTCTTCCAGAGACCCAAAACCCGTAAGCTGGGGAACAGATTTGTAGATCTGGCCTTTCTCCTGGCCAAGAGGAGGATCGCACTTCATTGGAAAGCAAAGAATCGGCCACTGGTTACCACATGGGAAGGGGATGTTACCTGTTGGGTCCGAGCAGAGGAACAAGTACTAATCTCTGAAGATAAGATCACTAAGCAGCGTAAACCATACGCAGAGCCTTAGAGTGACATAGCCAGATCGTGGGACACTCGTCATGGAGTGGAACAGGACACACAGGGTGGTGGGACTGAGGATACAGAGTATTTGCACGCATGGAGGCTGCCCCGTGTGCTTGCCCTGCTGCTCTGGGCTGAGTTGAGGACTGGCCCCCTTCCCAGAACCCCCACCCCCCCACCCATCCGCCCATACCATTGACAGTTGGCTCCTTTTTCGCGTTTGAACCGCACAGACTCCTGACAGTTTTTGATTTTTAGTTGCTTTGGTTAAGTTTTCTTTTTTGTTCATGTGCGGAAGGAATCTTTGCGTTTGGAGAATGTCTGCTGCTGCTTGGGTTTGTTTCTTTAATAATTGTAATATATGGCCTCTTCAAGCTGGGAGAACCAGTGAGGTCGCCTGTATCCTGCCATCTGGATGGTCAACGAATAGCCCCATTAAGCTGATTATTGTTGATTTGTGCATGGACCTGGGCTCGCACCTCACCTACGGTACAGGAACTGAGTGCGCAGTTACGAAATGAAGAGTAGGAGTGATGTAATAAATGACTACGTATAATGTCGAAAGGTATGGACAAAGATTGCACGAACATTGAAGGTTGTGTACTGTGATATTTGGCAGGGTGACACCCTGTTCCTTGAATGGCGATAATATCTTTGCATTGTATTCAGTTATTATATTCAAAGGCAACTCTCTTATGATGGTAATACGTTTCGGCAAATGAAGTCCGTTAACATGCTTTCAAAATGTAATAAAAAGAGATTCCAAAAAATAAAGGCTGTTTTGATAGGGAGCAGCCGGTGGGGGCAATTGTGCAGCAGTTTAAATAGTGCACACATCAAAAGGGTAAGGACCAAATTAAATTCCCATTGGGGCGGGGGGAAACAGATAGGTAAGCCCCTTCAAAATTCTCTGTACAAGAGGAGACTTCAAAAGTGATGGCTGATCTGGCGGACGCAAAGGAAAGCAGACAGAGCCAAAAGGTAGCCCTTCAGGGTGGCCAGAGCAGAGCCCTGCTGGGCTAAGGATAGAATAAAAAAGAAAAACATCTGACAGTGAGGCAAACAAAGGGTCAACAGACCGTTCTGTACAGTATTTACAAATATTTTGCCATCGGCAGGCGTATACCGACTTTGTGGCGGGACTCCTGGCTGCCAGAATAACTTCACAGTCTTTGGCAGGAAGGTCAAAAGTTTTCCACTGTCGCCGCTCAATCTCAAAGCAAGGAGGTGGAGAGTGGACAAGTTCGGTGGAGAACTCTCCCCTGCTGTTGCGACAGAAAATCCTCCTGAAGGGGCAGCCCGACCTGAGGATCGATGCTCATTTTCAGTAGCTCGGGAAACTCTCCGTGCCAGGTCCAGAGCCACAAGGATGACTTGAGCCCGGTAGCTCCTGATGTTCTAGAGCACTCTGGGCAGGAGTAGTATGGGCAGAAAGGCGTACAGGAGGCCTGCGCTCCACTTGCGACGAAAAGCAAGAGCTGCCTTGGAAACTCCAACATGCAAAACTGCTGACATTGCACGTTCTCTTTGAAGGTGAACAGGGTTATACCCACTGCTGAAAGAGACCTTGCGCCACTCGTGATCAGCAAGGCACCGGTGACTGAGTTCATACACTCTGGGGTTCAGAGAACCGGCCAGATGTTGAAACACCATTTAAATGCCCTGTTATTCCAGCCAAGTCCAGAGATGAAGGGCTTCTTGACAAAGGGTCCACAACCCCACTCCGCCCTGCTTGTTGAAGTACCACATGGCGGTAGTATTGTCTGTGAACACCTGAACTAGCCTTCCTTTGAGGGATAGTAAAAAGGCTTTCAGTGACAACCTTACTCCAGAAGCCCCAATAGGTTTTATGGCGCTTGGCATCTGCCGGAGACCAGAGACCTCTGATCTCCACCTCTCCCAAATGGCCACCCCCATCCCAGGAGGGACCCATACGTCACTACTGTGAGATCTGGGTGGGGAAGGAGGAGGGGTTTGCCTTAAACCCAATCGCGATTGGTCAGCCACCACCTCAGGCCATTTACAGTTCCCTCCAATATCTGAACTAGGTCGGCGAGATTTCCCCGATGCTGTGCCCATTGGAACTTCAGGTCCCACTGCAGAGCCTACATTTGCCATCTGGCATGGTCTACTAGTAGTTTGCAGGAGGCCATGAGGCCCAACAGCCTCAGAGTCATTCTTACCGAAATCCAGGAGAGAGGCTAAAACATTAGTATCATAGCCTCAATATCATGGACTAGCCGCTTGGGAGGATGAGCCCGAAACTACACCATGTCCAGAACTGTTCTGAGGAGAGAGAGCGTCTGAGAGGGAGTCGGGTATGACTTCGGCATGTTGATAGTGAACCCAAGTAAAAGCAGGTTCGCCATAGTCTGGAGATGGGAGACGACTGCTTGGGACGAGCACGCCTTCAACAACCAGTCATTGAGATATGGGAAGACTGGAACCTCTGATCTCTGGAGATGGGCTGCGACCACTGCCATCACCTAGATGAACACAAGAGGGGCACTAGTGAGGTCAAAGCGGAGCACGGTAAACTGAAAGTGCTCATGGCCCACTATAAATGACAGATAGAGACGATGGGCTGGCAGAATGGGAATGTGGAAATAGGTGTTCTGCAAGTCCAACACTGCCATCCAGTCTCCAGGGTCCAGGAGCATCTTGAACTTCTCCTGTTTGAGGAAGTACCTGAGGGCTCGGAGGTCGAGGATAGGACATTGGCCTCCATCCTTCTTTGGAACTAGAAAATAGCAGGCATAGCAACCACAGACTATTTCTGGCTGGGAACCCTCTCCATAGCATCCTTGGCCAAGATAGTCTTGACTTCCTCTCGGAGTAAGGAAAGGTGATCCTCCACCAGCTGATTGTAAGTTGGAGGCATGCAGGGAGGAATGGTCTCAAAGGGAAGTGATATATTCCCAAGTTAGGCCCATGTATCGAAACAGCTTATTTCTTATATTGTCCTCACAAATAACATTTTCAGCTGTGACCTTTTGCACATATTTCCGTGCACGACAATGTCGGAATAGTTTCCTCTAAACTAAACGTGTTTATGCATCTAGCTTCGCACAATGCCATCACAATGCCCTGAACATCATGTACGAGGTCTTGTTTCACACTATGTACAGATATCATCTCTAACTTCATCCATGGAGTGACAGGGCTATCTTCATATCCATAACATCACTAATCTATATATGCATCGAAAGGCTGCTTCCTATTATAAAAGATGAGAATCCCTATAGATTAGTAGAGGAGGCACTTCTGCTGACAACGAAGGTCCTTGAATGCTGAGAAAACCCCAGGCAGCGGTCTGACATCTCGTGAGGGGTGTCAAGTTTGTAATCAAGACGGTGTCCTTCACTCTATCCCATCATGTAATAGGGTTGGATCCTCCCATGGGGGAGTCTTGGCTTTTCACCTACTACTAGGTACACTTAGAGTAGGGTTTGCATCGTAGGAGTTTGCTCGATTACTGCATTGTGTTAAATGCATTATACATATATACATTATATTAGCAGCATGGTATAACTAAATCTACTATTTACACTTTTGGTGCTTGTAATCATCTTTATCTTCTTCTGTCTACTAATCATTGAAGCAAACCTATTTTATGCAAGAATAACATTGGTTCAATAAATACTATTTAAAACGCCCCACTATGTATATTTCTCTGAGAATGTACGAGTGACTGAGCGAAAGGTTCTGTCCTGTTTCCACAATCTGAGGGGTAAAAGTTGTCATGTTCAGTGGTTGCAAGAAATCATTCGCTCCCTGATAGGTTAGGAGGGCTTACGGTGAACTGTGAGCTAGATGGTCTATAGGCCAACATATCCTGCGGGGGTGTCCAGAATCAGTCTTGACACCTAGCCACTAGTTTATGTTGTCCAAACAATGCGCAGATCCTACAGATTAGTAGGAAGTACACAACAGGAGGGAGTAGCCCCTTTGGACTATTTGCAGTACCCACCTGTCCGAGGTGATATCTCACCAGTTGTGGAGGTGATGGCGCATCCTGCCACCAACCAGACGTCCATGATCGGAGGGACCAGACTAGGAAGGTTTTGCAGTTGTGGTGAAGTTTGTGGCGTCAAAGGCCCGCAGAGGTTTTTTGACTTGTGGGGTCCTTTGGCTGGAATAGGGTTGGCACGGTTGGAAGTCCCTTCCGTAGCCACAAAAGGGGCGAAAAATATACACATGCCGGGATGAAGTGGAGAGGCCCAGGGACTTGGCCGTAGCCAGCGAGAACTTGAAGCGATCAAGCGCTGCATCTGCCTGGTTTCCAAAGAGACTGAAATAGTCAAAGCCCAGGTTTATGAGGTTAGCTTCGACATCACCTGAAAAGTCAGATGTCCTCAGCCAGGCGTGGCTCCTCACAGCCACCATGGAGAAAATCTCTCTGCCTAGAGAGTCTCTTGTATCTGAGCCAGAACATATGTCAAACTTCGCTGCATCTCTACCTTCTGTAACAGCTAGGCAGACAAGAGCCCGTTCCTCCTCCGAGACTCTGGGCAGCACTTGCGCAACCATATCCCATAGCGAATGGGAGTAACGGCCCAAGAGGCATGGAGTTTACTGATTGCAATGCTAGGCTGGTGGAAGAAAAAATATTCTCACCGTAGCTGTCCAGCCTTTTGGATTACCTGTCTGGAGGTACAAAAAGGAACACGCCATGGGATGTGGAGGCTTGGACAACCAAGGTCGATGGGATGGGTGGAGAGGAAAGCTGGGTCGCCCTGTGCAGGGCGGTGGGATTGATTCTATTCACAGGAGCCCCTGTGCTGGGCTTGGACCATGTGCCCAGTAGAACATCCGTCAAGGCCTCGTTGAAAGGCAGCAAGGGTTCATATGAGGAGAGACATCTGCAGGACCTCTGTCAGGTTGCACATCCAAGACCTCTACAGCCCTATGAACCATCATTACAAATGAGGCTCCCTACTCCGTAGTCAGGGTAGGGGGAGACAGCATGGCAGAATCTGGAGAAGTGTCCAGGCTGCTGGCATCACTCAGGTCCTCATATCAGTCCTGGTCTTGATTTTGTTGCCAGATTTATAAGGGATCCTGCTGCCAATCCCAATCCTCATCATCCATGCCTAACCCTTCAGAGTAGGGTAGGTTGAACGGCATGGAGCTGTACAGCTTCATTGATGTTGGTGGTCGTCCAACCGGCGCCTGGCTTCTTGAATGACAGATGGGGGCGGCGCCACCGGTGTGCGCCTGAGAGGGCCTTGATGTCGGAAGCGGCGCCGGGAAGGTCGCAGAAGTACGACAGGCGCTGGCCCGGATCCAGGTAAAATTCCAAGAGGAGGCGCTGGTGCCAGAGGCCGTTGAACCCACGGGATCTCCTTCAGCTGAGCCTACGGGCCCCATAACATAACACACAAGGTGATGGACGGAATGTTGCACATTGGCAAAACATTCACCCCCAGTCGCAGATCTAGTTTAATCCATCATTATTTTGCTCACCACGCCACCCCAGTTCAGACATGGCCATACACAAATCAGTCTTGACCCTGTGCCTCATGGGAAAAGTCCAGCCCGAATTGCCAAGCCATGTCTTCCCTGGACCGGAAACAAGCATCCTAGGACCAGTTTCTGGCTATCAGCCGTCATCAGCCAGGATAGCTTGACTCTAGTGGCGTAGTGAGCACGGGACCCACGTCTGGGCATACCCTTCCCACATAGGACGGACCGCAAAACACTCAAGGTGATGGACGGAAAGTTGCACATTGAGAAAACATTCACCCCTAGTCACAGATCTGGGTTTAATCCATCGTTATTTTGCTCATAACGCCACCCCAGTTCAGACATGGCCATATGCAAATCAGTCTTGACCCTTTGCCTCATGGGAATAGTCCAACCCGAACTGCCAAGCCATGTCTTCCCTGGACCGGAAACAAGCATCCTGGAACCGTTTTCGGATTCATAATCCTTATCAGCCAGGCTATCTTGAATCCAGTGGTAGAGTGAGCAAGGGACCCACGTCTGGGCATACCCTGCCAACTTATGGCGAACAAAGCGATGCCGAAGGGGATGATGGACGGAGCTTTTGAGCAAATCAAACACTAACCCCCAGTCAACTGATCTGGGCTTAATCCATCATTATTTTGCTCACCACGTCACCCCAGTTCAGACATGGCCATATGCAAATCAGTCTTGACCCTGTGCCTCATGGGGACAGTCCAGCCCGAACTGCCAAGCCATGTCTTCCCTGGACCAGTCCAAGGATGCTTGATTCTGGTCCAGGGAAGACATGTCTTGACAGTTCGGGCTGGACTGTTCCCATGAGGCACAGGGTCACGACTGATTTGTATATGGCCATGTCTGAACTGGGGGCGGCGTGGTGAGCAAAATAACGATGGATTATACCCAGATCTGTGACTGGGGTGAATGTTTTGCCAATGCGCAACATTCCGTCCATCACCATGTGTGTTTGGCCCCATAACAAAACCCAGTTACGATACACAGTGATCGAAAGAATCATGGATGCTTTGCAACACAAATATGCAGAGGACTTCAGCTCAGAGAGAAACATACTGGATTAAATATCTTGACAGTCTTACACCTAAAGGGTTAAATGAAAAGGTAGAAATGCTTTGCTTCTTATGAAGAGTTCAGATTCTGTCCAGAAACATAGCATTTGTAATTTTTTGTGATGTATTATTTCATCCGCTATGCATGGTTCAGCTAAAATAGTGAACTTTGAGAAAGTGATCCTGATGGGGTATTCCAGGTTAGATGCATTTGTATAATTCTAATTCTAATTTAAAACACTTATAAAGCGCAGCATACACCTTGCGGTTTCTTGGCGCTGAAGGTTCAGTGGCTGAGGGGAAGGAAGACCGGGGAGGAAATTTAGGCGGGGAAAGCCTGGCTAAAAAGGAAGGTTTTCAGGTCTCCCCGGAAGGAGAGGTACTGAGTTGCGTAGCGGAGGTTATCAGGGAGAGAGTTCCAGAAGGAAGGGGCCAGAGTGGAGAAATTGGATCCACCCCACTTTTTGCGCGAGAAACGGGGGGTCAGGAGAAGGGACTTGGAGGAGGACCGGAGATTTCTTGCGGGGACGTAGGGTTTGATAAGTGAAGTGATGAAAGCAGGGGCGGTGCCCTGACGGGCCTGGAAAACCATGCACCCAATTTTGAAGAGGGAACGTTGTTTCACAGGGAGCCAGTGGAGTTTCTTTAGGAGGGGGGTGGAGTGGTGATAACGTGGGAGGCCATATATCAGTCTGGCCGCCTGGTTCTGGATGGTTTGGAGTCTACGCAAACTGTAGGCAGGGATGCCATGAAAAAGAGCGTTGGCGTAGTCCAAACGCGAGATTACCAGAGCGGCCATAATGGTCTTGAGAGCCTGAGGGGTGAAGAAGCGGGAGACAGAGCGGATAGTTCGAAGAGTGAGGAAACAGGAAGAGACCACGGAGCTGATGTGTGAGTGAAGAGTGAGCTGATTGTTCATTTTGACACCCAGTGTTTTGACAGTAGTGGAGGGGGAGGGTGCAGGGCCAAGGGAGGGGGGCCAGAAAGAAGAGTTCCAGGGGCTGGACGAACCACCAGTGAGAACCAACTCAGTTTTATCGGGGTTCAGTTTAAGATGGTTGTGATTCATCCAGTCCCTGATGAATGTCATAGTAGACTGGAAATTGGAGACCGAGAGAGAAGAGGGGGACAGATCAAAGATGAGCTGGAGGTCATCCGCGTAGTTGAAGACGGTGACCTCCAGCTGCTGGAGAGCAAAGATGAGAGGAAAGATATAGAGGTTGAAAAGAAGGGGGGAGAGAGAGGAACCCTGGGGAACACCGCAGGTGACAGGGAGGGGGGTGGAGGTGAAGTCGCCTAGACGGACCGCCTGGGTGCGGTCCCTCAGAAAGGAGGAGAGCCAGACAAGGGCTGATCCCCCGATGCCAGCCGCCTTGACACGGGTGAGTAGGATGGTATGGTCCACCGTGTCAAAGGCGGCGGAGAGATCGAGGAGGACCAGTGCCTGGTGGTTGTTGTCATCCATGCCCTTTCTGAGGTTGTCTAGGACGGCGACTACGACCGATTCTGTTGAGTGCCTGGGGCGGAATCCTGCCTGACGAGAAGCCAGCCCCCCGTTAGCCTCGATGTGAGTGCTCAGAGCCGCGGTAACATGGCGTTCCATCACCTTGCCCAGAAAGGGCAGCAGGGAGATGGGGCGAAAGTTGGACGAGATAGAAGGGTCCGAGCCGGGTTTCTTCAGCAGGGGTACTATGGTAGCTGCTTTTAGTGCCGGGGTCACCACACCCTGTGCCAAGGCGCTGTTGAGAAAGGCAATCGGGGGATCAGGGCAGCTAGAATAGATTTGCTGTAGGATGCGTGCAGGGCAGACATCCGCCGGGGACCCTGATTTAACTTTGGGGAGAATAGACAGAAAGGATTCCTGAGTGAGGGGAGGGATGACAGTGAAATGATTTTGTACTAATTCCAGATGTGCTTTCAGCGCTATAATTTCTTATGTTTAGGCATGTAAATAAACTTTCCATACAGATCGGTAATACTGTATGTGAGCCACATGTGGCCCACTTTGTATATTCATGTGTATGTGTTCTCCTTACATTGATATTTTAGACATGACATGGATTTCAAGTGTCAAAGTGAGGTCTGTCTCGATATGTGCAGGTGGCGAATAAAAACTAACTGTTATCGGGCACAGGAATCAGTTCCACATTTTTTTGCTTTGCTACGGGTTGACTACATCTAGGTTTGTGTATTCAGGAGCAACACCTTTTTGTTTTGCACTTTTTTCAGTTTTTTCACTTTTTGCCGGGTGTTTGTGGCATGGATGCACATTATCAGTTTAAGATGACTCCTTCGATGAGAACTATTGCGGTGTTTCTCTGGATGGAGCACAGCCGACATTAGGGTCTGTCTCTTAGCTAGATGATCACATGAGGTGTAACCTTCTAAGCAAGCGGTTTGGAGGTATTCGAGTACTTGAATGCTGGACCGCTAACGCACATCTGTTCAGGGGGAGGGCTACCGGGAGGTAACCTCAAGGTAAAACCTCCATCAATGGTTAGGGATATAGACAGCACGTTTTGTTTTGGCGTGATTAACAATGGGTTCTCTCATAGGAACACAGGCTTGAGGGATATTAACCGCATGGCGACGCGGTAACTGCAGAACGTTTGGCTAATTGAGTCTCAGGTTACTTAGTAAGCATTGGCACACCGGTGGTTGGGATTTGGAATGCGTTCTGTAGAACGTTTGGCTAATTGAGTCTCAGGTTACTTAGTAAGCATTAGCACACGGGTGGTTGGGATTTGGAATGCGTTGCATGGTTGCTACTTTCCTATTTGCAGTGGAGTATTTTTTCACTGTATTTTTACAGCACATATCGACCGTCATTTCCTGCTTAGAGCTTATGGTGTTAATCGCCACTGGATGATCGGCTTGTTTTCTCAGTAAGAGCACAATCCATGTTGGGATAATGAGTGTAAATTTCACTGGGTAGTTTTCATACTTTGTTTTCAAGCAGTGGTGGCTGTAGTATGAGTTTATTCAGTCTTCTTATTTTCTTGCTTGGAGCATTGCTTTTAGATTTGGCACATATGTACCTCTAACATTACAAACTCGTTGGTCTGCCTTGATTCTAAATGGGGCTGCAGTCTCTACTTTTTCGAGTAGTGTCTGATTCTCTTAGTTCATGATCACGGTTTTCTACATATCAGTAACAGAGTACTATTGTAGCCACAGTTACCCCTATGAAGGGTGGCTTCACACGAAATTAATGCATTGGGGATCATTCAACAAGATGCCACTCCAAAATGTTTTTTACTGTTCAAGAAAATATTGCTTCAATTCGTGTGATTAACATTGTAAGACAACACATTTTAAACTAATGCATGTTTATGCTATATATAAACGTTGACTTTTTGATTTCTTATGCAAAAGATTAGATTGTAATTTCTATAAATAGGGTAACAATGTTTAGCCTATGGGCTCTTTTAGTTGTGAGCTTTGACTCTAGGACACCTACGGGTTCTCCAGGCTGGTACGAATTTGTTTATGGAGATTAGCAGGCTCTGGCTCAAAGCAGCACCCTTACTCAGATTACTAGGGTAGAAAGTATAATTTTGAGTGCAGGTGACTATCTGGATTTCTCAGAGGAGGATTATTTTGACAGGTCAAAAGGGCAGTTTAAAATGGTGCAATAGGCTCCAGTGGCAGGCCCAAGACATTTTTTTAAAAAGGCTACTTAGTGGGTGGTACGAGGGCCGCAGACCCCGAGTACCTGCAGTACCATTTACTAAGGATGTACAAGTACATTATTTGGGCCAATTTGGTGTAGGCCAATTTGACCAAGTTTGAAGGAATGAGATAAAGAAATATTTTAAAAAACAAAAAAAAGGCAGCAGGCCTTTTCCATCTATGCACCAAGGGATCAGGAATAACATCTTCATATCAATGAAGAATGCCCTAAAACAGCTATAGTTTAGGAAAGAGTTGAACGTTTAAAACACAAAGAACACAACATCACAATTATTTAAATGTCCACAACCCAGAAATGGCTCTGATCACTCATTGGTTTTATGCTTGGCTTTGACCCTGTCAAGCACCCTGCTGCCTTTGAGCAGGTCCAGACTACAAAAATATAATATACAAACATACTACATGCATTTTGCATACCAAAGCTAAGGCCATCATCTGAATTGCAAAGAGGGAGCGGGATGTCAGCAGCCAAATTGTTTTCCCAAGTGTGTTTATTTTCCCCTCCTTAGCAAGTCCAATGAGGATGAATCTGATCCAAAAGCTCTTCCACCTAGGAGACTCTCTGGCACCTAAGGAGGTGCTGGCAGTTTATTTGTTGAAATATTAAGAAACCTTTTTATTTGCCACTTGGAAATGCTCTGCCAACTTGGAGGGTGCATGAGGTGTCGAAATGGGCTCCAAGAAGAGCACCAGGGATGGAGATATCGGAAGGGTCAAAGGTATAAGCAGCAGCACTTTAACAAGCAAGAGCTTCTTCTGAGGCACCACATAGGCCACAGACTGAGGAGGACCAACGTCTGGTCAGCAAACCCAAATGATCAGGACCAACTTTGTGGCATCCAGAGAATGAGGTCGGCATCAGGGAATAGCGTAGCTTGGTCCCCGAACAGTACACAGAGTTGGAACGTTTGTTGAAGCAAGAACAAGATTTTCCCTTCCATTGGTGTTTTTCGTGGGAGGATCCCTGAGGTTAATCAAGCCTTGTCAGAAGACTTACCCGAAGGAGGGGAGAGGGACTACTGGATAGTCTTTGCCAAAAATAGCTTTGCTTACACTCCCCAACGGCTCTTGGATCGGTTGAAGAGCAACAGTCATAGTTAAAGGGCTGGTAGTCTGATCCTAGGCACCATATTCAAATGTTGAACGGGCCTGAAAAAGCCAGTTTTTTGCAACATTGTCAACAGGGTTTAAAACAAGAGACCTGTTGAGGTCCAGTGATGTAGTCAAATTCACTTAGCAATTTTGTTGGTAACAACTGTGAAGAGCTCCAGGTTTGGTGAGGTGCACAAAAATGGAAACCGATGCCAGTGCACCAGTCAGGAACATATATAAACCGATGACATCACATGCAGGATGGTTGAATCCCAACAGGAGTCGTGGACCACCACTGGAGAGCTATTACTAAGGAAAAGTCACCACATTCAGCCTAAACCCTGACTAATATTCATATGGTGAAGAGTCTGTTGGAAGATCTATCCATAAGAAGTGGGTATTATGAAATTAGGAAGGCCATTCAAATGAAGCCATTCTCAGCTGTCAAGAGCTAATCATGACTACAATCTGTGCAGCACCTAGAGAGAGGGAATCAATAATTTGGGAAGTATCTTAGCAAGTTATAAAAGCAATATTATGAATTACATCTTTTTCAACGTGTAAATCAAAAAGATACTCTATCCCCTTCCACGCTGATGACGAGCTCAGCTCGTCATGAGGTACACCTCTCGTACGCTCATGACGAGCTGAGCTCGTCATGATCCGCGGTATTTACAAAACTTCAGCGCACAACGGGAAAAGCCGCCGCGCGCATGAGGCTATAATGGCACCACCAAATAAAAGGCAAACCTAGGTAAAATATGTGCTTTGAGGGATCCTTGGTGGCCAGTTACCACTTTGAGTTAATGTCTTTGATTTGGAGCAATGTTTGCTTTGATATTGCTGCACTTTGATTTCTAGAGTTCAAGTCAACATTACTTCTAATGAACTACACACAGATATTCAGAGCTTATGTGGCACACACAGGCTTACTTCTTTGTATAATTTGAGGTTTAGGCAATACATATTTTGCTGAGAAAGAGATGAGACTACAGTACTTACTTACTACAGTGCAACAACAACTCGCAGTCATGTTTTGTTTAAAACCATTTTATATACAATAGGTTAATAAAATGAAATTCAACCAAACAAAAGTTTTTAGAGTACATGGTCTGTGGAGGATTGAAAGGGCAGTGTGTAAAACCAGAACTGCACCTGATCCCGGAGGATCAAATGTGCACCTAGGAGGATCTACATAGACACAATGATACTATCTGCAATCCACAATTCAAAGTTGCTCCACACTGGTTGCTGTAAATGATGAACGGCAGTAGATAAGCCTCTCAAGCCTACACAAGTAGTGCAGGAATATAAAAGCAGAGGGCATAAATCAAGCATCCTGGGGTCCATGGCAGCCCTGCTCTCTCAATACAAACGGCAAAATGTAAGGCAGCGCAGCAAGCCCAATCTTTCAAGTGTACATAAATAGGAAGATGGGCGGGGAGTGACTGATGGGATGCCCTCATTTGCAAACCTGTTCGAATGAAGCCTGGCAGGGGAGTATTGCCCACATTGTGACAACATGGAAAGGGGTAACTGGCTATACACCACCTTCATTCTCAAGCATTATAATATACACAGCATTATCATAACACACTTTACAAAATGTTGTGGTTAGGCAAAGCTGACACAGGATGTGTATTCTCAAGTCAGGTACTGAGAGAGGAGCCACATAGCATTAGAGGCTGCCTTTATGGCAGGCCAGCACCCTCATCTACCACTCATCTCACAAACACACTCGCAAGGTGGACGATGTCAAGTAAGAAGTGTTTTGTGGCTCTGTAAGCTGCCATAATCACCTGCAGCACAACAGTAAACAGGCACAGTAATGACAAAAGTTCGGCAAGTGTGTGTTTGTGGACAAAAACATAATAAAGACTGGCAGGTTAATGCACCTTTCATGCTTATTGCTGACACCCTCTGCATCCCTTTATACTTGAGCACCCATGGCTCTCTCAGTTCACCACAAAGAATGAGAGTGCAATATGATCCCTGGGGAAGCCTAGGGCAGTGCGCCAAACATGAATTCACAGGTAGCATTTCCCAGCATACAGTGAAAGGATGACAAAGAAAGTAGAAAAACAAAATACAAGAGAACAGAGGAGGCAGGCAACACAACAAGGCAATGGCATACTCGAAGACCACAGAACAAGTGACACACTTAACATTCATTCCTTTCACACTCTCAAAGGGACACAGTAATGCCAGTTACACTGTAATTAGGAAACCATCCATTGAATAATATTCCAATCAATGACTCGTATGGTGCTCTGCTTGCTCCTTTCCCGCCCTGGGTTTTATGACCACTCCAGGACAGGGTATTACACCCATGTAAGCAAACCTGGCAGTTGGGGAGCTTAGAGAGACATTGGGTTACATTACTGAAACTGTGATGAGCAGAGTACAGAAGTGTTTTCCAGTGTATCTTGCTCCAACATATAACACTGAAACTGATCTGTCCCCAAGATTAGTCTACTGGTGTTTGAGCAGGAAGGTACATCACAGAGCACCAAGTTAGGGCCATCTGTTTCAACCCTAGTTTCTGCAAGACAAGGCAACAAAAATGTAGTGTAAGGCACGACTGATACAATACCATGATTGGAAGGCACAGATTAATGCATGGTAGAGGGTTTTGTGAAACATACGTACATGAGAATTCATCCCTCTTCCTCAAAATTAAACTTCTTGCTAAAGCTGGTTATAGAAAACACATTCGGGTGCCGGAAAAAAGAATCAAAATCCATAAGAATAAAACCTGCAATTTACACTGTTGCCATCTTTCCTTAACCTTAAAAAAGTCTGTTTATTAAAAAAAGTTAACAAGCAATGTTTAGAGATGCTCAACTGTGGGAGGTAGTTTGTGGGAATATGAAACATTACTCAGCTGCACATTAATATGGGTGTAACTTTTAATATTTTCTTAACCTTTAAAATAATTCCTGAAGGACGATCAGATCCCAAATTGTTTTCAATCAAAATCTATTTTTTCTATGAGTTTTTGTTTACAATCCGAGGCTTTACAAATAAAGCAGGGTCTCGGCACTCACATGGCTGAAGCTCAGACATCTACACATTACCCTGGCTAATGCAGTCATCTGTTTTCTAAATTGCAGCAAAGGTTTGGGAGACCAAAATCTCAGCTAGATGCTGTGGCAGCAGAGAGGATCTGCTATGAATACGATGAATAGATCTATCCACTGGAGGGAAATATTAGAAAGTTTTTTCCCTCCGATTATGGGCTCTATAATTCATACCTTAAAGCAGTACCAAGCTGTACTCCATATCTTGATACTGGAAGAGGAACTAAAAGACAAATGATTAGAAAGCAATACTATTGCACAATCTCTCCACGGAGATCTTAAGTAGACTTGTTGCACAAAAGCCTGTTCTGGATTCTGAAGGAAGGCAATAACTGACAAAAGAAGGAAACTGATTTCCCGGTCAAAGAGCCAATGCTTCTCAAACTGACATATTGCCCAACAGGATTACTTCTTCAAAGCAAAATATTAATTTGTTCAGATCAATCCATCAATCCATCAATAAATGGGCCAATTGGCTGTAGCCACACCCACTGCTGAAGATCATTACTGGTCGCAAGAAATGTTCTTGAAACCAAATAATAACTGTAATTTTCAACTTATGTGCATCCAAATAGTAGGACCACCAACTGTTTCTAGGGAAAGTACAAGATATGTCCGCCAGTAGGCAAGAAGAGCAGGTCCATAGGAACACATTTTCCCTGTGACAGAAGGATTATACCGGATAAACAGTAAGCGCTTGATTATGACTTAATTTCTAATTGAAGAACAGGGATCACAGGTTCTAAATACAGTAATTACAGCTATCTTAAATGTGGGGAAAGAACCAGACTGGCACTTCATTGAGCCCCCCCAAGGCAACATTCTTCATAGTAGGGAATGCCACATGTAGACATTTGATGTCTTTATTCATCAAAATAATAAAGTTTATCCTTCAGACAGCAATTAAATTGCTCCATTTTAGCAAGATGAACATGATACATTAAACCAGCCTATTTCTGGCAAGAGTGTGTGTTGTGACATTTTTGTAAGGAAGAGATAAATTATTTTCCATGTAAATTCATAGGCTATTGTGTGTATACTGGTAGAAATAATTTCAGTGAGAAAAGAACACCTAACTGAAAACGGCCATTTCAACTCTTCAATTAAGAGACCACCGACCTATAAAAATATGCATTCTTTATAATCAATAACAGATAACCAAATTCTCATGGCGAACCAGCATCCTCAGCTTTTCCTGTAGGTACTTTTTGTAAATCACCAATTCATAAAGAGGCCCTTCCTTTATGATGGCTTGATCTTTGGTTCCGTGAGGTGCCTGGACCACCTTTTTTTAAAAAAAGATCTTGGCCCTACGAACTTTTTGTAGGGATGGTTTAATAAGTGAGGAGTAAACTGCTGTTCACGTTTTTCTAGACAGGGATATAGTTAAACATTGGGTGCATAGTTGTGGGAAGTAAGGAAATAGCTCACCCAGGCTTCTCCCCTTTATCACAGAGGGTAGAGAAGCACATCAAACCAAGCAAGGAAACTTATGGCCTTTCTTGTTGGTAAGGATAGTGCATGTTCTATGCTGTCTGAAGTACATAACTGTTTTCCTTAATAGTCTGGGGCTGACAGGTAATCTAAAAGCCCCTTGTTTCTGCCAGAATTATGACACCAGCATATTCACTGGTCTACATAATTCATAGCCAGAGCAGGGCAATAGTGTACCGGCAAAGATTTGTTCGGATACAAACTGCTCCTCAAGCACGAGATCCTTAACGTCCATGTTCTTGCTACATAAGGATCGGGTATTGCCCAGGATCCTTAATCCTACCTGAAAGGGATTAGCCATGATGACCAAGAAAGGCCTTAAAGACCAGTGTTCTTAACAATAGTGTGCTGATGGTGTACATCTTCCTCCAAGCCGGAATCATTTTCTTACTGCCTATATCAAAAGGGACTCAAAAGGACAATGAAACCTGGTTGTTGTTGCAAGCAATAAACCATGACATTGTGACTCTGCATGATATCTTACAAAGAGGGCAATTATCTGGGCATTTTTAAATTGCTTTTTCTTCATCAAAGGTAAGGGTGTTAAGCAGATGCTGGAGAGAAAGGGTAGTAGTAGTGGGCGTTTCTAGTGCAGCCGTGACTGGGGTTATAAAAATACTGGTGTTTAGTCAGGAGATGCCAGAGAAATTTAAACTGCCTTAGCAAAGGGTCTCCAAATGATGCAAGGTAGTCAGACTGTACTTGCCTAGATGTTCAAAAGCCCTTTTCTAAGAGGAAAAAAGTAGGTCTTTTCACTCTAGTCCTGGAAAGTCCATACAATTATACTGAAGAAACAGTCCACGAACGTATAGGCAACTCAACAGAACGCCTAACTCGGGTATTACTCAATTTTTCTGATAGTGTCAATTTCTAGGTATGTCGACAAGCATTAATAGCCAAGAGATGAAGAAATAGGTGCTGGGCAGGTTATTTCCTCTGGGCCTTACTACTTAAGATGTTGATCATTGTTATCTCATTAACAAGTAAAACATTCAAATGAGCGCAATCTCATAAGAAGGTGTTTGTTTTCACAATGCTGTAACCGCACTAGCAAAATTAGTGATAGCCTCATCCAAGGAGCACCTGTTTATGAGCTGAGTTCTAACCCATACAGGAGGTTAGGTAAATGTCCACAGCCATAGGCTGAGTACGCTGAACCTTGCCCAAACATTGACTTGAAGCCGTTTCAGTAAAGTGGCATAAAGCAAGCGCTCATGAGAAGTTGAAAATTACAAGGAAAAGGTCTACTGGCGAGCAAGACTACCGTTGCCGCGTTTCTGAGTCTCAGCCTTAAATGAGCTCTCGGTTTAATATGGTATGGTGGTGCAATACATGGAAAAGAAGACCGATTTTTTGTGGGGGGGGGGGGGGGGGGGTTATACATTTCGTTTGAAAAAGAAATTCTGGTTCAACTCGACCTCTGGCCATCATTATAAAGGTTACAAATTCTGAAGATCCAATCTGTGATGGATCAAATGTAGAGAATTGATGTCAAAAGTAAGGAATTAAAAATTGACTCGTAGGAGGCATAAAAGGAGCTCTATGTGAATTAGGACAATAATAAAGGGGATAGAGGTAGCCAATGAATCAGTCCTAACTAAGAGGTCTAAAAGGAGCATCATTCAAAAGTATTCTTCTCTATTTGTTTTGGGAATAGTGGTTGCTTAAAACCTAACTGCCAGAATTAAAGTGAGGAGGAGTTGACAAGGACAAAGACTGAGAAATATGAAAAAAGAGTGAAAGACTAAAGTAGAAAAAGCTGTAAAAAAAACACTAAGAGTAACATCTCAAATCACACAAAAAAAGAAATTCCCCTTCCCTTAACCCCCATCACTCACTGCCCTCAATTTCAGGCACAGAGATACCTTTTATTGCCATCATGTTGATCAGGAATGGTCGTGGTGAGGTTTTAAGAAAACTGCCCGTCAGACTCCAAAGGGCAGTTGCCTTCTCGGTGGGCTAATTCCATGGTCAGCTATAGGGATATAGAACAGCTCAATTCAGCACAGGCTTCTATAGACACCTGCATGAGCAGTATGCGTTTCGCTGGGCCATGTAGAGAATACAGGAAGACATACTAAAGACGCATGGTTGGGAGGAACGCAAACTGGAGGAACAATAAAGAATCTTTACTTCCTTGAGTCGCTTATCTTAGCAACAATAGTATAAACTGGGGTGCAGCATTACAGACTTCTAAGGATCTCGACTTCCAAAATATGTTACAATCAGTGCTCGGCACACCGCCTTTACACCTGCAGTATCCAGATCGGTTTAAAAGTGAGTTTGGCATTGGCATTCGGGCGGCCAAGGAGGGGTAATATGCTTTCATTCTAAAACATGCTGAACAGGGATTTGTATTGTCAATGGGCCCAGTGCCTCTAAAGCATGAGAAGTCTGTTGAGAATGGTGAATGAATGCTTTATAAGAACATTTCAAGAAATATAGTGTCCTTTTGGAGGAGAGGGCTTGGGTTAGGTTTACACACGTGCACACAGAAACAATCCCCCATTGTGAGGTCTGATTCAGTAAGCAGCAACAACTAAAAAGAAAAAAAAAACAATAGTGCCACAAATTGTCCAAAGCACCTAACGCTGGTAGCTGCACTGTCCAACTGTTTGAGATGTGAGAAATTTGGGATTCCATCAGTGAGGCAAGTGTTGGGCAGCTTACTGAAAGAAGAAAGTGGTGTTAGAGGGGGGCCATCACACGATCGACCCTCTGCCCCACAACACCAGTCTTTTGCAGCTTTGAATGAGTCCTCTCCCGACTGTTCACTCAAATGTTGTGGTTTGTGGTCTTTGGCAGTCTCACTTGCCACAGATTAATAAGAGATCCCTGTAACGCATGGAAGCCCGGTTGACGCCATCATAGCTGAAAGAGAAAAGATATCCTAAATACCAGGTTCAACAAGCACAGGAAAAACCAATAACATTTGTCCACAGTATCTGCTTACTTCTATTAAGCATAATAAACACTTTACTTTACCTTTTAATCAACAGTAAACTTACATTCCTTCACTACATCCTCTCATACAGGAGACAAGAGAAAAGCACTACCACCTTCTACAGGCAACAAAGCCATAACACATCATCTACTATAGACCCCAAAACATTAGGAAGATGTTATTTTATAGCATGTAGAATGGGTGGGGCGTATAACCCGTCAGTCATACCAAAGCGTTAACAGTAACCAATGCAACTTCACTCATTAATGTATGTGGTCTTGTAAAGCGCACTGCTGCCCTGAGGCGTCGTGGCGCTGTAGACCGCTGGGGAACCCGTCCTGGTTATCCCTGTGAGATGGTCCCTACTGGGTATCTCCAAGGTGAAACCAGGCATCCCCGGCAAATGTGGGGGGCCGATGTAGAGATGAGGCAAGCTAATGCCCAGAGTTGCCGAGTGTGATCCCTGGTTAGAGTAGGCACCGAGGCGACAATTATCGAGTCCGCTGACCCTGGTCCACGACCCTGCTGCGTCAGGAATTGAACCCTGGTCCCGGGCCGTTCTCTGCTTCCGGGTCTGCCGCCTCTAACCAGTGAGCTACACCACTCCACAGTCCACTTAACAGTCTCAGAAAAGAAAAGCTGAGCAAAATTTGCCTGCCAGGTAGAGCTCGAAAACTGAAATCAGATGCTTCTGTTCTCAGTCAGAGGGGAGAATAGCCTGGCAGATCTGGCTGGATGGTTCCTACTGGAGCAGCAACAAAGGACATCTGCATCTTCTCTGGGGCAGGACAGTGGGCAAAAATATGTTTCAGTAATTACTAGTGGCTGAGGTCAATGGAAGTATTTTGCCAATCATTTTTTTTTCTTTTAAGTTGGGAACAAGGACCGGAAAGTTACACAAATATAGCTACAGTAGGCCCACTAACCAAATTAGACAAACTTACCTGCTTATATCTAAAAGCAACTAACTAGAGAAATGTAATGAAATCTGCTCTGTTAGAATGGATTATATGGAAATGCAATATGTAGTTCTTTTTAGGGTCCCCGGTGTTCTGCTCCTCAAAAGCCAGTCACCTTTTTTCTTCAAATTAATAGTAATGAGTAGGGGGGATGCGCTATAACAGCCAAACTGACCACTGTGAATCCTGCGGACTTACAACTTCTCCAAGATAAAGGCCATCTGCTTAAAGCTGTTAGAAGGCAGGATACAAGGTGGCAATATAACATGTGCACTGACAGGATGGAAAATGCAGATAGTAGTAAAAAAGACACTAGGCTCTTAGGAAGGAGTCATGATGCCCAAGCTTTCATTGTACCTAAACACTGCTGCTAACAAACCTGAAGTGACACTAACACTAATGAAACCATGGCTTTTCTTTTTGCTAGCTTGGCTAAACTCAAAGAACAAGTTACTTGCCTTTAGTGTTGCTCTTTCAGATAGAAACTCGATTTAAATATCTAAGCACAGATTCCCCATATTTAGAATATCCCCTGAAACCAGACAGAATCTAGAGAACTTTACTACAATGTCCAGTACGCACATACGTAGCCCTGTGTGACTCCTTACCGCCCAGGAAGTGATGAAGTGGAGCTGCATTTAAGCACCACCCCTGCCCAGCCATCAGTTCCTTAATTTTTCTCCTTCCACGCCCTCAGAAAAAAAGCATTACAAACAAACTGCAGGCGACAGTTTGCCAAA
Organism: Lissotriton vulgaris; assembly: GCF_964263255.1. Classification (NCBI taxonomy): domain Eukaryota; kingdom Metazoa; phylum Chordata; class Amphibia; order Caudata; family Salamandridae; genus Lissotriton; species Lissotriton vulgaris. Next base: position 1,357,427,025 of record NC_141695.1, read on the forward strand.
ATAAAATTTGAAATTATGATGATGTTCAGGAGTCCATTTCGCAGAGCTGGGAGGGGAGAGGGAAGTGGGTAATCTGCAGTAGGATACAGTCTCCACCAGAATGAGAGATACCAAAGGTAAGTAACTTGTTCTCCTGATGGGTACTTGTTTATTTTTTGTTTTGATGCTGAAAACCTTTATTGCTCGGAAACATGCCGACAAGCACAGCAGCCACTGCTAGAAGCCTGGATACATATACAAGAACAACACTTCACACACACCTTTTGATTGAGTCACAGCAGTGTAAATGATGTAACAGAGAGGCTTCGTTTCGGTGTGTGTAGCGGCAGGCATTGCCTGAAGCTTAGCTGCTCTCCCCCAGGGTATGCTTGTCAAACAGGTACTCGCCCATGCCGTTCTGGGGTACGCCCAGGCGCTTCAGGTTGGTGATGTAATCTTCAAGTTCTTTGATGGACTTCACCTGTTCTTCCAGGTACTCAGACTCCAGTAAGTCACAGAGGTGGGGTCCACGTTGTCAGATGTCAGCTTGTGTAGTTCCAGCAGGTCCTGGTTGACTGTCTTCTCTAGCTGCAGGGCAGCCTGCATGGTTACCAGGGTGTTGCTCCACTCATCACACTATGGTTTCTTGACATCCTGCAGCACCACGCGCCCACCGCACTTGTTCTGGTACTTCATGAACTGCTCTACGTGCTCGAGCTCCGCGTGGCTGTGCTCCTTGAAGTACTTGGCCACGTGGGTCAAGGTCACGTCGTCCCGGTCAAAGTAGCAGGACATGGATAGGTAGACTGTGGGCGGGTGGGGGGAGCAGACCGGAATAACAAGCGTGGAGGCCGTATGTAGTGGGCTATCTCGTAGCCGGTGTTTATTATTGTACAGTGTTTCAAGGGTAGGGTACAAGGGAAAAGAGAGTTCCAAAGGATTGCAGGTTCCGGGTCCGAGGTGAGGAGTCTTCCTGTGTTGAACTTCCAGGGACAGCTGTTGGTCTTGACTGTAGTCGGGGCTGATCCTTGAGGTAGCAATAGGCTCAGCTCCCGGACGGTGGTTCCTCGGAGGGGGGAAAAGGAGAGAGAAAATAGGGCCGTTAGCTCTGTCGGTGGAACCGAAGGTAAGATCCTGTTCCTTCACCGGAGTGTTGGGGCTAGAACGAATGTGAGGAAAGGGAGGGGAAGGGAAGAGAGGAGAAGAGATAGCGCGGACGGGGAGTAGGGTGACTTGTGTCAGGACGTGTGGGAGGTTTTTATCTACAGTCGTGATTGTGCCACTCTCACACGTATATACACTCTATTCACAGTGCACGGTGAAACGTGAAGAGGGGACTCTATTGTACAAGGGGGTATTTACAGCCTACTTATTGACAGACACTCGTACCGCCTACTATCTACACACACACGGAACTGGTACTCACTTGGCCCGCCGCAACTCCGTCCTTGAGTTGCGGCCGCTCTCCAGCGTCCTCCTCTGGACTCCACCAGTCCTCCGTCCAGACCTCGTCTCCTGGTTCGGGATCGTCTCTCTTCTCCGGGGGTTCTTCGCATGCCGTCTCCTGCCACGAGTCTTCCTGCTTGAACGCTATGTTGTTGGTTCTTCTGGCTTTTCTGTGGTCCGCCTCCGGAAAGGGGGAGGGACTTCCGGGGTCGCGGGGATGCACTTCCGCTGTGTCCCGCGTTGGTACTGGTTCCTGCAGGGAAAGAGAAAGGGGTGGAGTCCTGTTTGTTTTGGTAGTCCGGGCAACAGGGAATGGTGGTGGTGATCGGGAGGGGCGACGTGATATCCGCGCTGACGGTGCTGTGGTCCCATCACATCGACGTAGGAGGTGTACAGCTCGGTGATCATGCGGTTGATGGCCGCCTTGCGGTTGTAGTTCTGGTGCACCTGTGACTCCATGGCGTTGCTGGTGGTGTAGTTGTTGGCAGTAGTTGTAGATGGATAAAGTTTTCAGGAGAACGCTGGACTCGGAGCAGAGTTCCGTTTAAAAACCGTTGAAGCAACAACACAACTTAGAACTGATGGATAATTCTAACCAGATTCTTCACCTTAAGAACAGAAACCACAACAGAATCTTCCAAAAGTGGAGAGTCAGAGGAGTGGACCCGGAACAGGAAATCTTACAGAAGTGAGCAGGCAAAAGGACACACTAATCAAACCGGGCTGTCAAGGCAAAAGCAATGTATGTACAGACAATGATGTTTCATTTTAGCCTGCCAGATGTCAGGAATCAGTACCCCTGTACACCCCTCCCCCTCTTTGCCAATGCAGGCGTAGCGGCATCGCCCATGGTGGAATGATCCTACAGGCCTTTAGGGGGTTGCTTCCTTAACAGCAAATAGAGATTTTGATGTAGTGGCTTGTCCATTTTCATAGGGCCCTTTACAGCAACGCCTTCCATTTCTTTGCACCAGAATATCACACAAAGATTTGGTCATCTAATCAATGTTATTTTATTGAATTGATGTAGAAACACAAAGGCGTTTTAGGGTCGAGCTGAAGGAGCCAATCTTCCAAGCTCAAAGGGAAAGGTGGCACACAAAAAATTGGCAGACTATATCCGATGTGAAAAGGTGTCACAAGTTGAGTATGATGCTGCGGTGGTAGAAAGGCCTTGAACGCCACTGCGTCTAGAACAGTACCATTGACAGAAATCCTTTGCATAAGGACCCGGTGGGACTTTGGCTCATTGATGGAAAGCCCCAGAGATATCAACAGTTTGTGTGTTATTCAGAGGTGGTCTACAACGTCTGCTGCAAGGGGAATGCAGAAAATATGAAGTGTTTCAACTACACTGTGAATCGCAGATAGCACCTGTGGGACTCAGGATGGGTATATGAAAATACAGGTCCTGCAAGTTCAGAGGTGCCATCCAGCTTCCTAGATCCAAAGAAGAAGAATCTGAGACAACGTAGGAATTTGAATTTTTCCTTTCACAGAAAGGCTTTCAGCGGGATGAGATTCCATCCATGCTTCAGTACGAATAAGTAGCACAAATAGCACTCTTGGTCAGCAGAAGGTTGATGTCTTTGCAGCAAGATGGTGGAATGGAGTAGTGACAGTCCCTCCGACATGGGTGGAAAATGGGGTGTGGAGGAAATGAAAGGCAGGGAGTAGGCCCGTTAAATAATTTGCAAGTCGTCTTTCAGACATGACAGACCTCCAGCTAGGTAGTAAGTCTATGCTGCATTCAACCAGCTGAGTATGGGCCTTTGAAGGCAAGTTAAAATGGCTTGGCTACCGGCACAGGAAGGGAGGAAAAGTTAGAGGACAGCTGTTGCTACGTGGCAATCTCACTAGTCCGCCTCCATGACGTCTGCCCAAAAAAGACTGGGCCTGTCATTACTGCACAGGTTGGTAAGGCTAGTGTAGTCTATAAGCTAGACCCCTGAAATACCAATAACCGCCCAGTAAAGTTGGTACAAATGCTTGGCATTCCGGTCAAAGATCAAAGCCAATCAAAGATCATTCGACTGGCTGTGACGTGTTTGGGTAATATCTGCTCAGGGCTGCTTCCTCTCTGTACCCCTCCCCCTGTCACTCTCCCAGCTGCTTTTCATTTCATGAGAACCCAGTCTCAGTCGCCTGCGCCAAGGGTTCACTTGGCCGTCAGCTATGCAACCTGATGCACAAGTTACTTACCTTGGGTAACAATATATCTGTAAGAAACAGTAGTTAGTATTAGATTCCTTACCTTAGAATATCCCCAGGCGTCAGACTGGATCCGGAAAATTTTGCATAGCAGTACCCCTGTGCGTCGGTAGGCGTCTGCAGCTCCACGTCCGTCGTCGGGATGACGTCGTCAGAGTACTTAGATGCTGCCCTCGCGCGCGGACGTCAGTTCTTATACATAGCTTTTCCGCGCCAGAAACGCAGAGCCATGATAAAAACAATCACTGGTGCCATGAAACTAGGGCCCTGAAAGGGGATGACCTTAACCCTAGATATCGTATCGCAGAATGGGGAGGATGGGTGGGGCGGTAAGGAATCTAATACCAACTACTGTTTCTTACAGATATATCGTTACCGAAGGTAAGTAACTTGTGCATCTGAAAGAAACAGGTTAGTATTAGATTCCTTACCTTAGAAGAGATACCCCAGCAATACCAACACCGGTGGTGGGTCTGCGAACCAATGATCACACCAGAAAGTCCAGGAGAACGGATCGGCCGAAAAAGCCTTCTCTCCAGACTTGGCTGTCCAGGCAGTAGTGTCTTGCAAACGTGTGCAGCGAGGCCCACGTAGCTGCCTGACAGATGTCCTGCAAGGGGACTCCCCACAAAGAGTTGGTCATCCACCCGGAACTGGCGTGTGCGATCCAAATAGAATGAGAGCGCACGTTTTGGGTCCAGACCGTGGAGCCTCTCTTACTCTTTCGAGGGATGCGGAGGCGGAAAGAAGGTGGGCAAGGTGATGGACTGCCCGATGTGGAAGGCTGTAACTACCTTGGGCAGGAAAGAGGGTCGCGTCCGCAACACAACTTTGTCCGGATGGACAGAAAGGAAAGGAGGTTTAGAGGAAAGAGCTTGGAGCTCACTCACCCTCCTGGCAGAGGTGATGGCAACTAGGAATGCAGTCTTGAGAGTAAGGAGACGAAGAGGACAGTTATGAAGTGGCTTGAAAGGAGCGTACATCAGATAAGTCGGAACAAGGTTCAAGTCCCACTGAGGCATCACGAAAGGAACAGGAGGAAACATATGAGTGATGCCCTTCAAAAAACTATTTACAACTGGGGACTTGAACAAAGAGGGCTGATCAGGGAGCCTTAAGAATGCGGAAATAGCAGAGAGGTAGCCCTTGATAGTGCCGAGAGCAGAGCCCTGCTGGGCAAGAGAAAGAAGAAAGAGGAGAACCTCCGAAAGAGGGGCAGAAAGGGGATCCACAGCCTTTGCTGTGCACCATGCCACAAATTTGTTCCATCTGCAGGCGTATACCGATTTTGTGGAGGGACGCCTGACTGCCAGAATCACATTACAGACTTCAGGAGGCAAGTCAAATGGCCTCAACTGCCGCTGCTCAATATCCACGCATTTAAGTGGAGACTGGACAGGTTCGGGTGGAGGACCGTCCCCTGCTGCTGCGACAGAAGGTCCTCCTGAAGAGGCAGACGAATCGTGGGATCGACAGACATGCTGAGTAGCTCGGGATACCAGTATCGTCGTGCCCAGTCCGGAGCCACAAGGATAACTTGGGCCCGGTCGCGTCTGATCTTCTTCAGCACTCTAGGCAGAAGTGGTATAGGCGGAAAGGCGTACAACAGACCGCAGCTCCACTCGCGACAAAAAAAGCGTCTCCGAGCGAGTGCCGCCTTGGAAATTCCAACGCGCAGAACTGATGACATTGCGTTCTCTTCTGTGGCGAATAGATCCAACCAAGGCTCTCCCCACTGCTGAAAGAGGCCTTGCGCCACGTCAGAGTTCAGACGCCATTCGTGATCCATCATGCACAGACGGGTGAGTTCGTCGGCCCTGGCGTTCAAGAAACCTGCCAGGTGTTGAACCACCAGGGTCACGCCCTGATGTTCCAGCCACTGCCAGAGGCGCAGAGCCTCCTGGCATAGGGTCCACGACCCCACCCCGCTTTGTTTGTTGCAGTACCACATGACGGTGGTATTGTACATAAACACCTGCACTACACTCCCCCGGACAGAAGGGAGGAATTCCTTCAGCGCAAGCCGGATCGCCCACAGCTCCAGAAGGTTGATGTGGAGCCGGGACTCCACCGGAGACCAGAGTCCTCTGATCTCCGCCTCTCCCATGTGGTCCCCCCAGCCCTGGAAGGACGCTTCACAACTATGTGCTCCAGTTGGGGTAGGGAGAGGGATCTGCCGCTGACCCAATCGCGGTCCGTGAGCCACCACTGCAACGGTCTTGCAGTGCCCTCCGAGATCAAGACATGGTCAGACAAGTTGCCCTGATGCTGGGCCCACTGAAACTTCAGGTCCCACTGCAGAGCCCCCATCCGCCACCTGGCGTGATGCACCAGAAGGATGCAGGGGGCCATCAGCCCGAGAAGCCGCAACGTCAACCTGACCGAGACCCTGGATAACGACTGAAAGATCGGAATCAGAGCCTGAATATCCCGAACCCGCTGTTCGGGAGGATAAACCCGAAACTGCACCGAGTCTAGAACCGCTCCGATAAAGAGGAGCTTCTGAGAGGGACACAGGTGTGACTTCGGCTTATTGATGGAGAACCCCAGTAGTGGCAGGAGGTCGGCCATAGTCTGGAGGTGGCTGACTACTGTCTGGGGCGAGCCCGCCTTCAACAACCAGTCGTCGAGGTAGGGGAAGACTGAAACCCCTAACCTGCGCAGATGGGCTGCGACCACCGCCATCACCTATGTGAACACCCGTGGGGCGCTGGTAAGGCCGAAGGGGAGCACGATTAACTGAAAGTGCTCGTCGCCTACCGTGAACCGCAGGTAACGCCGGTGGGCCGGCAGGACGGGGATGTGAAAATATGCATCCTGCAAGTCCAACGTTACCATCCAGTCTTGCGGGTCGAGAGCAGCCAAGACCTGAGCCAAAGTCAACATCTTGAATTTCTCCTTCCGGAGGAAGCCGTTGACGCACCCGAGATCCAAGATAGGACGTAGGCCACCTTTGTCCTTCTTGGGCACCAGAAAGTAGTGGGAATAGCAACCACGTCCTACTTCTGGCCCAGGAACGCGCTCGATGGCCCCCTTGGCCAAGAGGGCCGTAACTTCCTCCTGCAGAAGTGTCAAGTGGTCCCCCGACACACGGTGGTTCTGCGGTGGCATGGCTGGGGGAGTGGTCTCGAAGGGGAGGGAGTAGCCTTATCGGACGAGCTGCAGCACCCACCTGTCCGATGTTATCGTGCGCCAGTGGGAGAGGTGATGGCGAACCCTGCCACCCACCGGCGTCACATGGGCCTGAAAGCACGGACTAGGAGGATTTAGTGGCGGATGCTGCGGGGGGAGGTGTGGTCTGACCTCGCCGCTGTCCCCGACCGCCACCCCGGCGGTTTCCACGGCCGCCACCGCGTTGATAAGTCTGTTGCGGCACGTGGCTGGCAGCACGTGTGGGACAGCCCCTTCCTTGGCCACGAAAGGAGCGAAACGAACCCGTTTGCTGGCGCTGGGTCGAGAGACCCAAGGACTTGGCCGTGACTCTGGAGTCCTTGAAGCGCTCCAGCGCGTGGTCCGCTTTGTCGCCGAACAGGCGACTGCCATCAAACGGCATGTCCATCAATGCATTCTGGACATCTGCTGAGAAGTTGGCGGATCCCAGCCAGGCGTGGCGACGAATCGCCACCATCGTGGACATCGCTCTGCCCAGTGAGTCGGTCGTATCAAGACCACACCTGATGGAGTATCTTGCTGCGTCTCGGCCTTCAATCATAGCCTTGCCGAGCTTAGCCCGTACCTCCGGCGGGCATTCAGGCAGCAGGTCCGCGACCGTATCCCACAGAGAGTGGGTGTAGCGGCCCAAGAGGCACGTGGTGTTGCAAGACCGCAGTCCCAGACTTAAGGACGAAAAGACCTTTTTGCCATATTGGTCGTACCTCTTAGATTCCCTGTCGGGCGGGGCCGACGGGAATGCGGTTTGGGAAGTGGAGGCCTGGATCACCAGACTCTCAGGGGTGGGATGGGTGGACAGAAACTTGGGGTCGTCCGAACACGGACGGTGGCGTCTGGCCACGTTCCTGTCAACAGGCGAACCTGAAGCGGGCCTGGACCACGTGCCCAAAAGAACATCAGTTAAGGCCTCGTTGAACGGCAGCAGTGGCTCCTGTGGGCATGACTGCGGTTTGAGGACCTCAGGGAGGATGTTAGTCCTCACGGCCGCGACGGGGAGCACAAGGTTTAGGGCCTTGGCAGCCCTCATCAACACCACTGAATAAGCTGCCCCCTCCTCCGAAGCCACGGTAGGAGGCGAGACAAAGCCAGGTTTGGGGGAGTCGTCCAGACCACTGGCGTCACCCAAGTCACCCGTCCAGTCCACGTCGTACTGACACTCGCGTGTCAGAGGGTCCTCAGACCCCTCCCACTCCTCTCCGTAATCTACATCTTCCCCATATTCGGAGTCAACAATGTAGACCGGCTCCTCGGAGTTCACAGGCCCCATCGGCGTCGAGTCCGGCGTTGGACGATGTTGGTCCGACTCCGCGTCCGGCGTCGGAGAGGGAATGGGGGCGGCGCCACCCGGAGCTGGCGCCGGGGCGGCGGCAGGGGTTGTCCCGATGGAATCGGCGCCGGAGAGGCCGGTTGACCAGCCGGCGTCGACCCCGAGGGCCCCTGCGGCGCCGGGGTCGGAGCCGTCGGCGGCGCCGGGGCCGGAGCACCCGACGGGGTCGAGGCAGGAGCACCCGAACCGCTAGGGCCCCCGGACGGGATCACAGGGCCCGAAGGCGCCGCGGAACCCGCCGGAGGAGACAGAGGCATTCCTCGTGGCCATGAGGGCTCTATCTCCTCTGGCGACGCGCCTTGCCCAGGGACCGCAGGGTATGGAGCAGGCCGCGTCGGTGACTCACGCGGAGCCGCGGGGGTGGGGCCACCCGACCCCCCCCCCGGCCGCATCGCGCGAGCGTCGGGGGGAGTCGGAGGTACGATGACGACGCCCCGACTTCTTGTGCTTCCTACCTGAGGAACCAGATGAATGGTGACGACTCCCGGAGCGCTCGTGACGGCTCCGCGACCGCTCCCTCGATCGCTCCCTTGACCTCCGGCCAGACCGGGACCGCTCTCGACGCGGGGCCGACACCCGGAGCTCTAGCAGCTTGCGGGACCGCTCCCGCCTAGCCTTATTCGTCAAGGCCCGGCAATCGACGCAGGCGTCCACGTCGTGGTCGGGGCCCAGGCACCGGAGGCAGAGTCGGTGATGGTCTGTGACCGACGTCGTACGGTCACAGTCGTCACAGTTCTTAAAACCGGGCATCCTACCCGCACCGTAGAAGAGTTAAAAAATGATCAAAGATCAAAAACTTGGTCAAAAGACCGGAGTACTGCACTTCTCGGATCTGCGCTAACTGGCGCGGAAAAAAGAAGAACTGACGTCAGCGCGCGGAGGCGGCGCCGAGACGCCCAAGGGTAATTGTTCGCGCTCTACAAATGGCATTAATAAATAAATAAATACTCCAGCGACATCAGCACGGCGCATGACGCCGACGACGGACGCGGAGCCGCAGGGGACGCCTGCAGACGACGCCTACCGACGCGCAGGTGTACTGCTACGCAAAAGTTTCCGGATCCAGACTGACGCCTGGGGATATTCTAAGGTAAGGAATCTAATACTAACCTGTTTCTTTCAGATCTCTATACCACTGTCCCCTCTCCAACTGAACTCTATACTGAGCCAGACTTACTCCCCACTGGTCCTCCTAAACCAGCAAAAATGCTACACCACAAACCGAAGAACCTCCTCTATACCTGTCCCCCTGCCCCACAATATGGACACGTGTTGCCATGCTTCTCTGGAACTGGGCCTGAACTAGATCTCACAGAGTCTTCGACTACTCAAAGTTGAATTCCAAAGCCTCACCTCAGAGCTGTTGATCAATCAGTGGCCCAACAGGTCTCTGATGAATTATAGTCATAACCACTCCCAATCCACTAACCTCTGCTCTTGGCCGCCTTCTCACCTCTCCTCCCCAGATATGGAGAACCATTCTCTCCCCTAACTCACTCACCCAGCCCAATAGACTGACCGTTCAACCAACTGACACTGACCTCCAAATCCTCCTCCTTACTTATAACTACTCTATCACCGCCAACTCTGAGCCTACTGGCCAAATACACACTATTCCTGCTAATCCACACAGAGAACCCAATCACAATGCTAGATCCGTAAATAAAGATAATCTCAGACATATTACCATTACCCGGACACCCCCAGCTGACTCCAACACTCACCTTATACGGATGCTTCTCAACTGCAGATCGGTTGTTAGACGCGACAGATATCTCTGACCTCATCCTTTCACATGAGCTTGACCTCGCCATCCTTACATAAACTTTGCAAAATGATTCCTCCACCAAACTTACTAGCCCCCCTTCTTACGACATTAGACTAGATAGAGCTAACAGACCTGGTGGTGGGATCACTAGCATCTACCGCAAAAATCTGCTAGCAAAACAATCACAAACCGTTGCCCTATCCTGTGAATAGTTGTACATTGACATTGCAAGTAATAACAGACACATATGCAAACTTTATGCGATCTATCATAGACCAGGAGACAATCTACCAATCATTGAGCAAATCATGGAAGCCATCACCCAACGTTGGTCATAAAGTTACCCAGATCTTCCTTGGAGACTTTAACCTACACTGGAATGACCTGAATGACTCCGCAGTGAACACCTTCAAAACATTTCTTGCCAACATTGACCTGTTCCAATTCTGTGACAGGCCTACACACATGGGTGCAATCTTAGACTTTATCATTGCGAAGGTGGATAACATCCAACAATAATCTATCGTCTCTTGTGACTGGACAGATCACCATCATCTGCATCACTAATGCAGTGAGCACAAGAAAGGCTCAACTAAAGAAACCCAAATCATGGAAAACAAGCATTTGGAACATACACCTGAAAGATCCGACTACCTCACATCACCCTGCCTCTCCACTCCCCCAGGCAGATATGACAGATGCCCAAGCCCTTACAGATCACAACAATACCTCCATCCTGAACATCCTCGACTATTGCACCCTTTCAACTAAAATGAATATCCACCAAAGTCTCGAAACCAAGGTTCAATGATAGTCTAAACAGAGAAAGCCACATGCTAAGACTATCAAAAACGAGCCTGGAGACTCTCTAAATCCATGGAATATCTACAATACTTAAGAGCGGTGAGGAATACTGTAAGAAAGTGCCCCTTTTTGCATGGTTGCCCCCACTGATTGCCAAACTGTTTATGTATTTTGATTGAGTGTGCCCCTGGGTTCCTGCCAACCAGGTACCCAGGGCCTATGCTCTTTCCCTAAACATTACTGTTGCAAAACCCAATTGGCAACTCTCTGGTCACATGGAAAGTCCCTTGTAAAAGGTACCAGATACCAAGGGCACTGTTACCAGGGAAGACCTCTAAGTGCTTCAGCACCTATTGTGCCACCCTTAGAGGCCCTGTACCTTTCACTCACACACACACACACACACACACCCACACACGCGCACACACACGCACTGCTATTGCAGGCTGTTTGTTTAGGACAAAGTGAAGCTTAGACATGGCACACATCCCTGTGTGCCGTGCCTACAATCCACTGCGCTGGCATAGGTAAGCCACCCCTCTAGCTGGGTGCACTATACCAGTGGTGAGGATACAAGTGCGTGAGCCCTGTACCTCTAGTGTGTCTAAGTCAATTCTTAGACATTGTAGGTGCAGTAATGTCATAAAGAGTATATGGTGCTGGGAGTTTGTCTTTACAAACTCCACAGCACCATAATGGCCTTACTGAAAACTGGGAAGTTTGCTATCAAACTTCTGAGCACATTAAACCCACACTGATGTCAGTGTGGGATTTAATGAAAAATGCATTCAGAGGGCTTCTTAGAGATGCCTTCTGAAAAACGAACTAAGTCTAGTGTCCTGGCTGGGTGGCTGCTCACCAGCTGCCACTACCAGACATCTTTCTGGACCCCTGAGTCGAGAGCCTGCAGCTCTCAAGGTCCTGAAACAATGCACATCCTGGGACGAGGTTCCAAGCCTCCTCCCCCAGGATGGGAAGGGTCAACAAAGGGGAAGCTTCAAAGGCTTGCCGCCTTTGTGAGGTGCCCCAACCATTTGCTGCTCCCTGCAACTGGCTCCCACCGGTTCTGACCCCAACTTTGGGCGGGAGAATCGGCGGGAAAACCAAGTTAGGAGGAGAGGTATGCCCACCTTTGCCAACTCCACCCCTCAGGTGGGGAAGGTGTAGTGAAGAACAAATCTCAGTCCCCGCCCTCTTGAAGATGGGGGGGGACCCAGCTAACCAGAGTGAGGCTTATGTCCCCTTCCCGCTGGAGTGTGGCATAATAGGGGGGTGTACCCACCCCAAGGAAGGGACCCATTGGTCCCGACCTGTGCCTATCTGTAACACCCCTAAATATATTATTTAGGGGCAATCCCAAACCTTGCCGCCTCAGACAAGGAGAGAAGGACTGAGGAAGATGTGCTGAAGTAAAAAGAGGAGGACACCTACTGACTTGGCCCCAGCCCTACCGGCCTGTCCCCACTGTGAACCTGCTCCAGCAAAATGCTGGCGTGTTCTGCAGCCAGCAGCCCCCAAGAACCCAGAGGATCGACCCTTCTTTCACAGAAAAGTCTTTGTCTCCAGTGAGCACTGAATTTGCTCACCAACAGACTCTGGCCGAATCGGCGAGTCTGCACCAGACGCCCACGGCCCAACGCCACAACGCCACAAGGAGGTCTCCCCGGCGATCTTGACCCGAGAACCAGTGACCCCTCAGCGGCCTCAAGCCGACACCAGCAGCCTCAATCCAGAGCGTCCATCCAACTGCGACCAGGAGCTGGTAAGAAGATCCGACACATAAGAATATCCCTGCACCCGACGCCCCACGGCCTTGGGTGGCCCAATCGACTGCGACCAGCCAACCCCCAGCATCCAAATTTACCTCTCCAAGTGGTGGTCGCCTCCAGAAGGCCTTCATCCCCGAGCCTACAGAGTGTTTGCAAACCAGAGAATCCCCATTGAAAGTAACATTCCACCCGACCCCCAAACAGCACCCTGCACCCGGCCACCCTAGTGCTGCTGTGGGTGTACCTTGGGTGCTAACTTGAACCCCCATTTGCCCTGAGTTTAAGTTCAGGAACTTTGCTCCCACAACCTTGAGGCCTGCCTGTGAGCAGTCACCAACTGGAGGCCCCATATCTCCCTTTGGATAACATTAGGCCTCAGCACTCTGCACCTGGCCGCCTTAGTTCAGCTAAGGGTGTTCTGGGAGTGTATCCTTGACCTTGAGGAACCCCCGAGTCTAACCACAGAAAATCAACTCCCACAACAAAGTACTTGCCTGTTAACCGATAACTCCATTTCCTCCCATAGGATAACATTGAATGTTCTCGCGAAAAAGTTACTAAGTTTAGAGTTGGAAATTCAATGAAAATCTATACAACTGTGTTCTAATAACAAAACTGCATTTACTTGCCTCTATTTAGGAAATGTCCCAGTGTAGTATCCAGGTATACTACACTGAATAAGAAAAGTAATCTGCAAAGCAATATATTCAACCCTACTAAAGTGCTTATAAAGTATATATACAGTAGTTCCCATTGTTGCATAACAAGTGATGTTACTGTAACCAAAACCAAGTATATACAACTGCATTCAACTGTACTGTTTATTGCAAAGTATAAATCCACTTAACCGTACCAGGCTTGGCTTGGTTCTAGGAAATAAATACAACTTAATATTTTTATACAAAACAAATTAGTCTGAGTTCAGTCTTTGAGTGGGTGACATCATTTCTTGCCTGAGTGTGTACAATAAATGCTCAGCACTGCCCTCTAAGGCCTTACTGCTCTCCCACACTACCACAAATTGAGAGTAAGGTACTATCTACTTTAACCTCTGCTTACCTTTGGGGATCTACTGGACTCTGTACACACTATACGATTCTCAGAAAAATAGCCCACTATCCCTCCCCCCAAGCCCATAAACAGACCGCGGTTGCCCTGGTGACACCACGGCTTGATTACTGTAACGCACTGTATGCGGAAATAAATAGGAGCCTCATCCTACGCCTTCAGTCCGTTCAGAACGCGGCTGCTAAGTTCGTCCTGGGTGTTTCCTACACCTCCTCTGCCACCTCCGCCAGGAAGAGTCTGCACTGGATCCCGATCCACCTTAAGATCACCTTAAAAATTCTATGCCTGGTTTTCAGTGCTTTATCAGGTGGAGGCTCTGAAGCCATTGGCTCCCTTCTTGCCCCTTACACCCCTAGCAGAAGCCTTCGCTCTGCCTCTAAGAATCTTCTATCTGTCCCTCGAATAAACAAAGTCAGATGGGGTGGAAGGGCTTTCTCTTTTATTGCCCCCAAACAATGGAATGACCTCCCTTCCGAGTTGAAAACACAACCCTCTATGGCCCACTTTAAAAAAGCACTAAAACGCGGCTCTTCATCGAGGCATATCAGTAGCATGCTCCCTGACTCTGAACTATGTTTGGTTAGGCGCCTTGACGCCCGTTGGGCAAAGTTTGCACGTTATAAGTTGTGTTTCATTCATGCATTATACCTCACTTTGGTATAGTATATACAGAGCCAGCTTCCAACAAACACCTACAATAAAATCAGGAGTTTGAAAAAAATTTGTTTGAGAACCCATTTAGATCTTGCCAAAAACTGACCTAAAAAGCTCTTCGAACTGGTGAAACAGCAATCGAATAATCAACCCAGCCTGGCTACAGTTGAATCCAATATGCTGTAAAACTGTGAGGAATATGCCTCCTTCCAGGGAAAAACGGAAACAATCGAAAACGACTTGCGATCAGCAAAGGAACTCCTTCCGGATATACCGCCTATCAGCCTCCCTCCTTCATGAATTTCTGAGTCACCCGGTCTCTCAGGGCACACTCCCAAAAAGCAATGTTTCTGAGAATACATTTAAAACCTTCAGCGAAAACGACATTCATATCATCCTTACATCGCTTAAACCCTCACACCACTTCAACGACCCGCTACCATAAAAAATCTTCATCTAGATCAAATACTTTTTACTTCCACCTTGGACCAAGACAGCAAATGCCTCACTTCAGCAAGGAGGTATCCCAGACTGTCTAAAAGTAGGATAGGTAAGCCCTCCTCTTAAAAAACCAGCTGCAGATCGCTCTGATCCAAACAACTTCCGCTCTATTTCCAACATTCCAACTTTAGCTAAGCACATTAAAAAAATGCGACCAGGTCCCACTTTCTAAACACATTGACCATTTCCAACTTCTTGACCAATTTCAATCCAACTTCCGTCAAGGTCACAGCACCAAATCAGCATTCAAACACAGAGTATGACTTGCTAAAAATGTTTGATAAAAATGAATCCTGCCTTCTAAACCTCCTAAACTCATCATCGTTTGATAAGGTTAAACATGACAGTCTCATGGACTTGAACAGAGAATGGGCCTTTCAGGGGCCATACTAAATTGGTTCACCTCCTTTCTCCACAACAGATCTCAAAGATTCAAGGTTAACCAGTCCCTGTCCAATACCACACTGGCCACGTTAGGGGTTCCACAATGGTCCGCTCGTTCACCAACGCTCTTCAACTGTTTTATGGAGCCCCTAGCTGAAATCTTGAATTCCTCCAACACACATTTTCACATGTATGCGGATGACACCCAATTGTACTTAAAAATCTCTTTCCCAGTGGATATTAGGTCCCTCAAAACAACTCTACTCAAACCCAAAACTGGCTAACCTACAACCACCTCAAACTTGATGCCATAAAAATGTCACCCCTCCTAATCTCCCAGAAAATCACTAGCCCAAGATTGATCTATGTATAACTCATCTAAACACTCTTAACTGACTCCCAACCATTATTGACTCCACGAGATCTCAGGGAATAACTCTTGACAAGAACCTAAACATGCAGGAGCACATCAGTACCACCGTCAAAGGACTGAACTTCCAAATGAACATTTTAGGGAAACTAACACCCTTCTTGCCTCATGAATACTTCTAATCAGTGGTCCATGGCCTAGCTATTCCCAAGTTGGGCTATGGAAGTGCTACCTTGTGTGGCCTTTCTTGATTCAAGCTGGCACCTCCAAGGGCCTCTCTCAATGCTGCTGCCAGGCTCGTCACAGGATCAAAAAAGAACAATCATCTCCCGGACCTGAAAGCCCTTAACTGGCTCCCATAAATCTCACCCCAAGGCACTTGGCACAAAAACTAGAATTATCCGGTGGATGCAGATGCTCTAGAAGCACCAGCACCTTGGTACTGGAACAGAACTTCCATATATAAGGAACATTTGCAGCAGACACTTCTCAGGTATTTCCCCGTGAATTTGGAACTCCTTACCACCTGAAATCAGATTGATTCTCTTCACTCTGGGAGAAAACTTACCCTACCTGCTGGTTTATACTACACAACGGACCCTCTGACCTGCGCGTTTTTTTCTCCCGCCGCCGCACTTTGCCTCATCGCGGCCGCCGAGCGGTGAACTACGCTTCCCAGGGGCAACAGCGGCAGGAGCCGCCCACGACACTTCCCGCGCCAGGAGGCGCTGTAAAACCGCTCCCTGCTCCAGGGGAGCGGGCGCTGCTCTTCACTTGGGGAGAAAACTTACCCTACCTGCTGGTTTATACTCCACAGCAGACCCTCTGACCTGTGCGTTTGTTCTCCCGCTGCCGCACTTGGCCTCATCGCGGCCGCTGAGCGGAGAACTACGCTTCCCAGGGGCAACAGCGGCAGGAGCCGCCCATGACACTTCCCGCGCCCTGAGGCGCTGTAAAACCGCGCCCTGCTCCCGCGTCGCTAAGCCCAGGACAAGGGCGGGACCGTCTGTGGCCGTCCGGGGCAAAACGAGGCCGGGTTGGACCACCCCCCCAAGAACCTGTACAACGTAGTGTCTCTGCCCACAGATGAACTGGTCGCTTCAATAATTATAAAGGGCTAACCTGATTTACGTTTATTATTTCGCACCTCCCCAACTTTTCCACCAGGGATCTGATCCTAAAAACATGCCTACACAGTTGGACAAAGGGGGAAATCCAGGATTTAAATCCATCCGTGTAAGTCTTATGGGAACACTAGACAATTATATCACACGGGTCTCAGCCGCCCTGGACCAAGAGATAGTGGATGTCGAAAAAAGACTCATCTGAAATATTCTCTAAACGGTCCTCCCTGGGATTAATTCAGCTCTGTACAACCCCTGGGAATCGTTTAAGTCAACGCCTAAGTGATTTAGGATTGCCAGAGATTAGCATAGTGTCAGATTCACTTCGCAACATCTCCCTGGGGAATAGCACACAGATAGGTAGCGCTATTCAAGAGGAAAATGTGCCTTGCAAGATACCCCCCTCGATTAAACCCGCTTGTCATATAGTTGATCCGACATCCTCAAGTAATATACCCACAGGAAAAAGAAAGCGAGGGGGTGGGGGGGGGGGGGGGGGGGGGTTGCGGGAGGTCAGAAAGGTAAACGAGCAAAGATCCCCATACTAGTGAACAAAGGGGCCAAACCTCTGGGTGTACAGAACCATATACAGGCTGATACTCCCGCACAGAATAATAAGAGTATACCCCACCTGTTAAAAAATGGCCAATCACACCCAATGAAAAGACCTACAACGGCTGCACAAGGAGGTGGTGCACTGATAGGGCAGGTAGAACAGATAATTAAATCCCTAATACTCCCTCCTATTGAGAGACTGAAAATAATTAATGATAACTTAGGTAAGCTCCAACAGGCCACCATTGACAACACTAAATTGTTACATTCTCTAACAGATAACAAGAAGGCGGGAGTACATACTACACACGCAAGTGAACGGTTAGATATTAACGAACCCCCTGCATCAATTTCATGTGAACCTGCATTCCCAACAGCCAAAGGGACCCTGACTAATAGTGATAATAGATTAACAGATACAAGGGATAGAGCCCTGGGCATTGAGGGAAGCCAGTGCCGCATGGGGGTTCAGCAGATACATCAGAAGGATGGCATACAATCAGCCATACTGGCAACTGGACCTATTCATCCCAATAAGACGGTCCAGGGTATAGGTAACCGATCCACCCTAGATTTACCCCCACAACGTACTCCTCTAGTGATAATCTTGGGCAATGTCCCCCCCTCTCTGACAAGGAAAAAGAGAGGACTTTTCCCAACTGAAAAATAAGGTCACGTACTGGCTTTCCCGAAACACTGCAGGTGACCATATGGAAGCACATAACATAATTATGGCCCGCCGAGTTGCATGGCTGGGTCACTCTAGGAAGACTAGAGAAGGTGACTGTATAGTCAAACTTTAACAGCCCGACACCAGTAGCTAGGATCCTCCGGGATGTAGAGCGAAGTACCTTGACGGGGGCAGGGCATTGAAATATTGCCCCTCGGGTTCTTCTACAGACCAGGACATCAGGGCACTCCCAGGAACCTGAACCACATGAACAGGACGCCTGTTAATAATCCATATTATCCCAGGACCAGGAGGGTGGAACATAATACCTATGAAATCCAACGGAGCCCGGATGAGAGGTGGTCCAGGAGACATCTCAAATGTTGAGGTCACAAACAGATTAAATGCTCTTTCAGGCCTCCACGACTGCGATTGACTGGGTGGTAATTCACCTAGCTATCCCCTCCAGGACGGCATCAACATCTTGCCTGTTTATCCTTTACCTCGTGTTAACTAGGTGAATGGTAATAATAACTCTGTTGCAGCTATCTCTAACATCATTGTTCTTACTACTCCCACTGCAGCCACTCCCTCAAGAACAATTGACAGCATTAGGGATGGTGTGGGAAAGCTAGTCTCATGGAATATTGCTGGGATGCGTTTCAAGCAGGAATCCCAGGATTGGCTACATTTTGTAAATAGCTTTGATGTGTGTATTTTCCAGGAGACGTGGCTGTGTGAACCTTGTTTTGCTCAGGGATATTTGAATTACTCTGTTCCAGCAACAAAGGGTCCCAAGGGGCGACCTATGGGTGGCTTGACCATTTGGGTCCGGCAGAGCTTGTCACTCATTGTCAAGGTGGTAGATATTGGAAGTAAAGACATCCAACTTATTAGAGTGGACCTGGGCCCTCTGGGATGGCTTGACATCTACAATGTCTATGCCAGGGGTAACAAGGGTGGGAGGTCAGAAGTTTTGGCGGCTTTGGGTTCCCTCCTTGAAACCCACTCTCTGGACAACAATATTGTTATAGCTGGTGATTTGAACCTAACCTTCGACCCTCAGGCCATTTATGATGATTTTGCTGGGGATGAAGAGGACAGGCAATGGGGAGTCCCCAAATTAGATTTGAATCCTGGTACTCGTTGGTCTGAGGATGTTATCTGTTTAAATGCTATATGCTACGAAAGGGGTCTAAGGGCAATAAATGGGAGGACCATGAGCGACAAGACAAGGGCATGCACTTACGATAATGGGCGTCATAGGAGCAGAATTGACTATGTTTTGTGTAGCATGAAACTCTGGAACCTAGTTTGTGACATGGAAGTCAAATGGAGGATTGAAAGTGACCACAATCCGCTGTGCGTAGAGCACAAATGGTGGACATCTGACAATGTGACCCGAATCTTGAGGTGGATAGCGCCCTTTTGTAGGTTAAAATGGGCATACGTTGTGACCAACCAACAGGCCATGGATAATATTAACGCTGAGGCGGATAAAGCCATAATGGCTATCGAGCAAGCTAACACAACCGAACCAGGAATGAACAATGTAACCAAAATCCATAATAACCTCTTCTCTGTCATCAGGAATCATTTTTTGAAACCGGCAAAGAGGAGTAGAAGGGCAATCCTCATGCCGGCAAAGTGGTATAATACTCAGTGCAGGAATGCCCGATTAGCTTTACGCACTGCAAACAAGGAGAGAGAATTGACGACCACTCATATCCCCAGAAAAGAGTATAAGGAAAGTATATCTAACGCTAAGAAACTGTGGGACAAGCTCCACTGGTAAGAGTTAAAGGATGCTAGTGAAAGAAAAGACTCTAGGCACTTTTGGAATGTCATAAAGTGGGGTGGGAGGGGGAGTATCCGACCCTCCTAATAACAACGTACCTGAGGAGGACTGGGTCAACTATTTTAAGCCCCAGTATGCTGAAACACAGCCTGCCAACCTGATGGTCGGCTTTAGGCCTGCTTATTATAAAGGAGAACTCTTTCAGCATCAATAAAGTAATGACGGCCCTTAGTACAGTGACTAGTGGTAGAGCCTAAGGCTTAGACTGGGTCCCGGCGGACGTCTTTATTAATGATAAAGAGCGCTGGAGTAAGTACATCTTTCTTCTTGCCAATGCAGTTGCACAGGGCGCACCTGTACCGACATCTTGGCAAGGTGCAGTCATAATACCTGTATTTAGGAAAGGAGATCGATCCCAACCAGGGAACTATAGGCCCATAAGCCTAATTGACACCATCCAAAAGGTGGTTGGGAGGATGGTTGTCAATAGGCTCCTGGACTGGGCAGAGGAGAATAACGCTTTGTCTCTATTCCAAGCGTGGTTTCGAAAATCTACCAGTACGGTGGACCAGGTCTTCCGTTTTACTTTGTTGCAGTGGAGGACTGTGTTGCTGGGCAAGGGCAGCCTGTATGCGGCTTTTGTCGATTTGCTGGCTGCCTTTGACCTAGTCCCTAGGTCCAAGCTGTGGTTGGTATTGAAGAACTTGGGCCTACCAGAACAATTATTGTCAATGTTAATGAGGCTACACGAAGCAAATTATGCTAAGATCCAGGGGGGGGGGGGGGGGGGGGGGGGGAATGGTCACCGCAGACTTACCGGTGGAGCGGGGAGTTCGGCAAGGGTGTTCGATGGCTCCCACGCTCTTCACTTTGTATATTAATAGTGTTGTGGCTATTAAGTTGTCTACAAATGTGGATGCTCCTTCATTAGCTAGTACTAAGATACCGATTTTAATGTTTGCAGACGACACTCTGATTTTATCAAAGACTCTGAGTGGTCTACAGCGTGCACTATCTATATTTGACCAATTCTGTGGGGAGCATGGCTTAGAAGTTAATGTGACTAAAACTAAGCTCATGGTTTTTAATCCCCACCAAAGTTTTAAATCTAAACTATTCATGAATGATCGCCCTCAAGAGGTAGTTAATGCCTTTATGTATCTGGGTATCCATGTATCAAATGATCTTAGACGGTCCCAGCATATAGATATCGCAGTATTAAGGCACAGACAATTGGCTGGTTCTTTAGGTTCAGAGCATAGAAAATCTATGACCAAACCTATAAAACCAGCACTGCAGGTGTACAAGGCCAAAGCCCTCGGCTCTGCACTTTACGGTGCTGAGCTGTGGGGCTTTGAGAAGCTCCAGTCACTCCAATCATCGGAAAATAAGTTCTTCCGGACTATTACTGGCCTCCCTAAAAGTACTCCATTGCTGCCACTTAGGTACGATCTGGGCAGGAAGGCTGTTGTAGATTTGGCCAGGCTTCGTCCAATTTTATATTGGCGGAGGCTCTGGACTACACCTGAGCTTTTACACTATGCTGAGGGGTTTCTAGATATCTTAGAGCAACGCTGGGAGATCTCGGTCTTCGAATGCTTTGGGAAAACCCAGTGGGAGACTCATTCCCAACTAAAATAGTCCTAAAAGAAATCTACTGGGAGAAGGTGGCCGCTCGGCACTGGAGTGGTACTAGTGCAGCGTCTATGGCTGGAGGATTCCTAGAAGCAAAGCTGAATCCCAGCCTAGAACTTTACTGGGACGCTATAACCACACCAAGGGACAGGAAGCTCCTTTTCCAAATTAGAGCAGGTGCCCTTCCCCTTAGATCTCGGACAGGCAGGTGGGGAGGTTCATCTATCAGCAACTGTCCAGCTTGTGGAGCTCACAAGGAAACAATTGGACACTTTTTATTTGCTTGCATGACCTATGCAGAACCCAGGCGCATTTGGCTAACACCAATGTGCAATAACTTAGGTACCACTAGCAGTGTTGTAGCTTTAAGAATCATACGCACTAGCACTTTTCTGCCTTTAGTAATAGCTACCGCCAAATTTCTTGGATGGGCATGTTCTATCAGACAGAGGTCTCTAGGCAGCTGATTGTCTTTTTTATTGTATTATAAGTCTGTCTGCTTTTTTACCTGTAAAATTTTTATCTGTACATTTTTATTCTGTAACGATATTTACGTTTTTAAACTGTTTGTTAATCAAGTCTTACTTTTAACTGAAATGTTTTTTAAAAAATTATATTCGAGATTGTAAGTGCTTTTATGAGTGAACCTCGAATAAAGCAACTTTGACAGATTCCCTCAACCACTTCATTAAAATAAGTTAAATTACTACTTAAGAACACATTTCTGCCCTGGATCAAAAATTCATTAAAGATCAGCACCCATGATTATTGCTAGACTGTCTGTCCATCTTTACTATTTTACCGACTTGCCCTGGAGATACTGCCTCCCTCCATTTGTGAACCTATTTCTTTTTATTTACACACTTTGTATCTTTATGTTTTTGTTTGCTTCCCTGTTTTCTAATTTCCGATCATTTATAAAGCGCTCTGATACCCTCATAGGTCATGTTCACGCTATATAAAACTTTATAAGTCAATAAAAAAGGGGCGTGGCCAAGATGGCGATCGGGTGAGATTCATCTTACCATGTCTCCGGCCGGGCCCATACGCCCAATCCTTGAGTAACTGGATCCGGGGGCCAGTTTAGCAATACGGCTGGCCTGGTGTCTCAGTGGGCACATCTGGACGACGAGTTGGGTTGTGCTTGCCCCGGGAATAAGTGGTGGACTCACCTT
Organism: Lissotriton vulgaris; assembly: GCF_964263255.1. NCBI lineage: Eukaryota > Metazoa > Chordata > Amphibia > Caudata > Salamandridae > Lissotriton > Lissotriton vulgaris. The sequence goes on from NC_141695.1 coordinate 1,357,449,434, forward strand.
GCCGGGTTCATGCCGGACACTGACTGGTACGGCCTTGATCCTCAACCTCAAGCGATCCCTTCCCCTCCGCAGCAGTTGGAGTTTTACTGGGCAGAGCCGTTTGGGGCGCCCCTAACCCTGACTAGGACTCTGCCCGGGTGGGGGGCGTGTGGAGGTAACCCTGCTGTCTCGGGGTAAACTGTGGCGGCCTAGCTGGTGTTGAGGAGCGGAGGTGTGACCTTCCCGGCACTCCTGGAGCTGGACTATGGACAAGGGGGAGACTACTGATGATTTGACAGCTGCTGGGTGCTCTCTCTGAGGGAAGGCATGTGGGAGAGGTGGCCGACTGCTCTGGGTGATGCCAAGGTACCCTTTCCTTGACGGTGGTGCCGGGCCCGTCGGGGATGCTGAAGACTTCTGGCCCGTCTGCCACCGCCTCCTGCCTTGTTCACTTCACAGTGCGGGGTGGAGGTGTGGTGCCCCTGGAGATTGCGTCCCCTTGCTGGGCTTCTGGACTGCCGTGCAGGCTTACCTGACCCTCCCCCTGCCCTTGAGGCCCAGCGGAGGACACGACGCTGAGGCTGCTGATGTGACTTGCAGCCAGCGTCTTAGCTGGCCTGCTACACCTGGTGTGTCTGCTGGGGATTCTGGTGGCCCTTTCCCTATTGCACTGGGCCGACCTAGGGCCGCAGACCTTTTTGGAGGCTGAGGGGGCCCTGCGGGATGGAGGCTGCGACGCCACTCCATGCACAGCCTGATACCCGCCCCCAGCTGGTTGTGGAGCCTTGCCTGCGGCCTTCTGCCCTTGCACCTTGCTGGGATTAGGGCACTGGCCTGGCAGTGAGGGCCGCGTGGACTTATCTGGGTGGTCTGGCCCTGGTGTCTCCGTCTGGCTGGGTCGGTACCCCTACTGCCCCGCAGTAGATGTTTCTGGAGAGAGTGTAGATTCTTTGACCTGATCTCCTGGGCTGGTGCTGCTTCAGGTGGTCGCTCTGATGCTGGGCGGCAAGCGGATGGCACGTGCCGGCAGTAGTACGGACGTAGCTGTATCAGTGTCCTGGAGACTCCATCTGTGGCTCACTGACCCCCCCCCCCCCCAATCTTGCCTGTGCCAGGGCCAGAACATTCATCTATTTGTTAGCAGAAGTAATGCTTCACCCGGCACCATCGCTATGCATCTTTATCACTGTAGTACTCTCACTCCTTCAACACAATTGCTGCGAGTAAGGGGAAGAAGGATTGCTCAGTGAGAGACCTGCTCCTCAATACCCCTAGCTCCCATACTGAGGACTCCACGTTAGCCTCTCAAGGGCCTATGTTTCTGCATCCTGGCAGCAATAAATCCCCTCTCACTCATTCATATTCACAAGCCATCTTTGCTTCTCTCCGGAACGGCCTTAAGACTATAAAAAATGAGCTCTCTCAGGAACTCAGGGAGGTGCAAAGGGATGTGGATGCTCTGGGCGACAGAGTGGACACACTTGAAGTGCACAACTAAAGCTGAGACGGAGACTGAACAGCTGCAACAGTAGATCCTGCATCGTCGCGACCAACATCTAGATCTACAGGCCCACACCAAGGACCTGGAAAACAGCTGTCGCCGCAACAACATCCGCATCCGAAATATATTTGGGAATCAGCAGTTACGGTAGCGGTACGTAAAGCGCCTTATGCCCATGAAGCCCCACTGTGGGCAGGAGTCCTGTCTGGGCAAATAAGTCAAACTATGTCAATTGCAAAGTGGGTGGAGGGCAGTTGTCGGCTGATGGGCTGTAGGCAGTCGACTGGTTTCCCATATTTATAGGGCACTAAGAGAGGACCTCTAGGTACGCCCATTTTGAGTTCAAGCCAAGTGGGATACAGTCCCTTAACTGACTCTGAATGAAAAAGGGTATATGAAGGAGTTAAATAGATTAGCTCCAATACCAGATTCAGGCTTACACAATTTAATATTGTTCATCAAACCTATCTGACCTAGCAAGTGCTTCACCAAATATATCCGGATCGTTCTGCTTGCTGCCCCAAGTGCGGATATAATGAAGCCCCATTCTTACACATGTTATGGGAATGCCCGAAGCTCCGACCCTTTTGGGGCACAGCACTGGAGTGCTTAAGACAAGTAACGGGATGGACGCTATCCCAATCCATTAGGGAAATACTTTTAGGCCTTCTTCCCAGCCGTACGAGGAAGAAACGTAACCGTAGATTTCTCCAACTGGGACTGGTGCTGGCCAAGAGAAGGGTGGCGATTAGTTGGATCGGCTCCCGATCCCCCAAGGTGGACAGCTGGGCTAAGGATCTACGGAATAGGCAACAGTGGAATTTATTAGAATTAGGAGAGTCAGGAGGGATCGAAAGTTAGAAGAATGTGATAGAGCCTGGTATATGTTGATCTCAGAGATCCTAGTGGGGGAAGCCTCCGACACGCAGGGGTCAGGGGGGACCCACACTGACCAAGTTTACCTGAAGTGGAGGTGCAGCAATGAGACGCTCTCGAGCTGGGAACCGGATAATCACCCTGAGATTAGAAGTAGTTGGATGAAGTTCATTTACGAGTGAGTGACCAGGAAGGGGGGGGGGGGGGGCACATTTGTAGAGTTTTATCTGTTAAAGTTTATTTATTGAGAATCTTAAATTCAAACCAAAGTAATGCAACAAGCATTAGTGTAGATATCCGCTATACATATACTCGTTCTAGACAGGAAGGTATTGTTTCTTTCACAATTATTTCTCTTCTTTTTCTTGAATACGATTTTATTACATATGTGGAAACTGCTGAGACTATACTGTATTGTTACTCTGCAAGACTGCACTGTACTGGGAATTCAGACATAATTGTATTGTTGTAATGCGTTTGGATGATTTAAACTTTCAATAAAAAATTATAAAAAATAAATTTAAAAAAACAATTGCATCACAAGGATTCCAGAAGGGGCAGACGGATCCGGACATCAACTCCTTTGTAAAGGATCGCTTCAGAACGATTCTAGAAGCTTCTCCCTACTTCGAGTTTAAGCTGGACTGTACTCACCGCGTGGGCCCTAAGAGTCCCGCGCTTGGACCTCACATGTGTCCATGACTTTCCACTGAAGGAACACATTCTTCAGCGGGCCCGAGAAAGCAACCCGATACAATACCAAGGACTCAAGGCAACTTTATATCAAGACTTGGCCGTATCCACTCTTCAAAAACGCAGGGTGTTCTGACCGTTCACCTCACACATCTGATCCTTTGGAATCCCTTACTTCACTTGATCTTCAGCCTAGAGGGGATAGTCCACCGAATTCAATGGCTCAAGGATGCATGTCAGCTATTGGACATAGCAACGGAGTCCCCAGAGTGGTCTCCCTCAGCTGGAAGAGCGAGCACAGATCGCAGAGCTTGCAGATGGAAGTCTGCCAGGTGCTCTCCTGCTCGGCCCCGCCAGGACTCAGAGACAATGGCCACGGAATGACGGGCGGTGTTGGCATCAGTCACCGAGGACCCCCCTGACCCTGCACAGACCTGGTCTTTGCCATGTTCTTCTGTTATCGCTCTTGATTTATGCTCATCTCCTTTTCTTTTTCCATCTTCGTCTTCCTAAATGGGCAGTGGGCCCGGACAGGGCCGGGTGGGATGACCACTGTCCTCTTCCATAGGGCTTTTTGCGCAGGACATTGACAATACTCACTATGTTTTGTTGTTTGCTCGTTTGTTTTCCATTGGGGTTTTCAACTTCCTACCACTCCAGATGAATCCCTTAGCAAATATACCTGTAACTGGTAACCCCCTTATGGCCGCTGTCATTCCTCCCAGTGGCCGGGATCCACTGCCTCCAAGTAGCACCATCATAGGGCCTACCCTACAGTTCCCCCCGAAGAACCCAGACCTTAAGATTATCACTCACTGTGAAGGGTCTCAACAACCCTGTAAAGAGATGCGCTATTGTCTCATACCTGGAACACTAGGGCCTGAATGTGTCTCCTTCAGGAAACTCATCTCCTAGCTGGTGACACTCATAGGCCCAGATCTAGAGTGTTTCCCAAAAAGTTCTTACCATTCCTTGCTACAAAATACGCTGGGGCAGCTATTCTTGTTTCTTCAACCTTCCCTGGGAAGATGGGTCCCAAGCATGCTAAAGTTAGGGGTAGATTATTGGCTCATTCACTCTCGATAGTTTCACATAGCTTCATATTAGGCTCTGTGTATGCCCCTACTGATGGACAGGAAACTTTCCTCCGCTGGGCTGTGGCAGAGACAACAGGATCGGCAGACCGATCGTTGTTGATGATGATGGGGAGACTTCAACCTGTCTTTTGATTTCAAGATGGAACGCTAAGCCCAGCGTCAGGGGCAGTCTGGGGCCCTCTCTTGCAAGGGGGTGCAATGGCTGCAGTAGGTTGTCCTGGTGGTTATCTGAGGAACAATCCATCCTCGCATGAAAGACTATGGTTTTTTTTAGATAATTTTATTAAACAAGATCAGAATAACACACAGAGTCATCACATCCAAGGTTTCTGTACAGTGCATATCATTATTGAAAGCACACCCACATTCACAGCCCTCTCTTTGAGTCCCTAGTGAACTCTTGGAGTGTTCTAATCTAATCTGGAGAAGTCCCCCTCCCATCCCCCCTGCTCTACCTAATATCCATGGTATTTCTGGAGAGACTATGCTTTTTATTCCCATGAGCACAAGACATACGCTAGGATAGATTATTTACTGTACACCTCCGGAATCGTATCTCAAACTCAATCCGCTGAAATAGTGCTGAGCTCACTGTCAGATTACGCAGCAGTGACTTACCTTATCCATCCTCAGACTTGTCCACCTTGCATTACCCTGTGGTACTGCAGCAGATTACGAAATCGCTACAGGTCTTCCTTGCCACCAATGATAATCCTAAAACCTCCGTCACCACTCTTTAGAAAACTCTGAAAGCAGTTATCATTGGTGAATTCAATGCGATTTCCTCAGCGGATAACAAAATCTGCAGAGATACGCGTGACCAGGTCTCTAGACAGGTCCAGGACTGGGGCATATTCATAAACAGTCTGGAGCTCCTCGGATTTGGTGACAGAAGCCACACGTACCCAATTTGGAGGCCTTGATCTAGACAGGGCAGAGCATGCTGTACTTTGTCTGTGCCACACCTTCGATGTTGGGGCGTGATAGATACGGGCGCCTGTTAGCCAACAGGTTACGAGCCCAGCGACTAACAATGGGAGTCTCGACCGTGATTGACTTGGCTGGGGTAGAGCAGGAGGAAGAGCTACAAATTGCGGAGTCGTCCAGCCATTTCTACTCAGACCTCGATGCAGCTCAGGTGCTTCTTTTAGATGCTCCAGCCCGCTATCTCCATGGAGCTGCGGCCCCCAGACTAACGCAGGAACAGGCTGCTGATCTAGATTGCCCGATCTGTATTAAGGAGGCGGTATCGGCCATCTCTTGTCAAAACCACTGAAATCCCCAGGCCCAGACTGCTTCTCTGTGCTTTTCTATAAGACGTTTTGCCCCATTTTAGCCCCCATACTTACCAGGGTATTCATTGCTACAGGAGACCCTTTGGCACTCCCTCCATCAGTGCTAAGAGCCTCACTAGTGGTCATCCCCAAGCCAGGCAAGGATAGACCATATTGCGCTTCCTACAGGCAGATATCCTTAATAACGTTGACCTTAAACTGTTTACAGGGGATCTTGGCTGCGCGTCTGACCCCTCTGTTGCCAGGACTGATAGACCCGGAAAAGCAGGGTTTGTCCCCAACAGCCAATGTAGGGACAACACAAAAAGGGTGCTCTACCTTATTGATAAGGGGCAGCGTTTTGACACGGAGTGCATGCAATCATCATTTGACGCAGAAAAAGCATTCAACAGTGTTCATAGGCCATACAGGAGGGAGACCTTCCAACACTTTTGCTTTGAAGACCGGTTCCTTCAATGGGTCCTTAGCAACTACACACAGCAGTATGCAATGGTGCGCTTGAATGGATACTCCTCTGCTCCCCTCCCAATCTGTAGGGGCACGAGGCAGGGCTGCCTGCTTTCTCTCCTACTGTTTGCATTCATTAAGGAGACCATGGCCCAAAACATCTGAGATAATCCTCTCATATCGGGAGTTAACTTTGGGGGGAGAAACGCATGATCAGTCTCTTCGCGGATGACGTCATAGACACTGTGGAGGATCCCTTAAGCTCCCTCCAGGCATTTTCGCCCTTTTTGAGCGGCGGGATTCAAAGTGAATATACGTAAGTCCAAGCTCTCGATCTCTCGCTTCAGGCCCATGCGCTCCTTGAGTTACAACGTTCTACCCTATTCAATGGGCCACCACATCAGTCCCCTATCTCAGGCTACAGCTCACGGCAAACACTCAGAGAATGGTATCCCTTAATTATACAAAGTTACTTCAGCATACAATCATATCTGCGCTGGTGGTGACCATATAGCCATATAGCCTTTATTGCCTAGGTCGTATAATGGCTTTGGAGATGACCATACTGCCAAAGATACTCTTTCATTTTCAGGTCCTCCCGGTAGAGTCCCATCCATGTCGTTACGTAATCGCCAACAGGAAATCAAATGCTTTGTATGGGTGGACAAGAAGTCTGAATACATAGGGACCTCTGATACAGACCCCTAGTTTTGGGAGGCCTGGGCATACCAAATCCGCTGTGGTATTACCAAGCCGTGCAACTTAGAGCTTTCTTGGAGTGGTCGCGCTCTAACTCCAAAAAGCACTGGCTTTTCATGGATAGGGCGGTGGCGAGGCCGTCCCTGTGGAAGATTCCCTTCCTTCAAAAATCGGCACGTCCTAAAAGCTTGTATCCATCTCTTGTCACCCAGACCCCCCTTGCTGCATGGAAAAGAGTGGCTGTTAGGGGGGTACTTACATCCTTTCCCTCATCACTGACACTTATAATGGACAACCCTGATTTCACTCCAGGCCTCGACTCGGTGGCCTTTGGACAATAGAGAAGGGAGGGATGTAGATCTATTGACCATTTCTTTGACGAGGAGGGACCTTTGTCATTTGAGGCTAAGAGCAGGGCATACCTGAATGAGAACGTTACAGATACCATCAGATTAGGCACCGGGTGATGCACCCTTCTATTCGCCCCCATGCTCAACAACCCCTTACACCCAGTCAAAAATGGTTGCTTTCTAAAACATCAGAAGCTCGTCTTATAACAGAACTGTACAGCTTTCTTCTTCCTACCTTACATAACCATAGGTCTCTGGGTTAGAAACGTTGGGAGCTTGAATTAGGTACCACAAAATTAGAGACGTGGGAATCAGGAACTTCAATTAAGATGACCAGAAGCGATTTGGATGTTGCATCTCAAGGTGGTCGATATGGGTTTGAATATTGACAGAGAACTACACTACTACCTGGGTGATGAACAGATTGTGGAGACTCTCTGGCTATGTGATAGGATTGAATAACTGAAACAAAAAGCCCAACTATGACACAATAACTGTGGCAATGGATATGTGCTTTCTGACAAACTGCTGAGTAACACTGATTAATACGATCGGCCATTAGGTCTTGCCCATGATTGGTATATTGCCAAACAGGTGTGGCAAGTATGTGTATGCTCTTATGATTATCAACAAATACGATGTATAGTAACTATATAGACTAATTGTGTAGGAAATGTTGACACTCTTGGGTCTTTTTTATCACTTAGAATGTGTGATCAATACACAGATTCCTTTACACACCCTGGGTTAAAATCTTCCTCCTAACACTGTTCTAGGTGACACTCCCCTCCTTGTTACTGCTGTTTCTTTACTTATACTGGATGGCTGGGAATAATTGATTGTGCACAATCACTCATGAACATTAGCCCCGCCACTAATATTAGGTTGCCCTCCGTGGCATAACTCTTTTGGGTATGATAAGCTATATCACAACCATATTAGGAACCCTGGCTAGATAATCGCAACTAATAGAGAGGACTGCTCTGGACATAACCCTTTAATATTTATGTACTTCACGATTACTCGTATGATATTTAGTATGTAAACACATGGCATATGATAGGCCATATCACATCGATCTTCTAGCTTTCAATTAGATCACAACCACATTAGGAACCCTGGATTGATATTAGCTCTTAATAATAGAGGACTGCTTTGGACATAACCCTTTAATATTTACGTACTTCACAAAGACTTGTATGATATTTAATACGTAAACACATGGCATAATGTGGATATTTGACTGTTACAAGATGGGCACCTCCTTTTTATGTGGTTTGAGATCCTACTCTGAATTACGTCCTCCGCTGCTGAACATATGACTTTACATGAGGCATACGCGCCTTGTCAACACACCCGATTTCGCGAGTACTCTCGGCAGTCTTGAGAATATGGAAGGCAACACACTGAAGTAACAGAGTGAGCATTGGATTGTAAAAAAAAAACGTTTTCTAGGTGTTCACAGCACAGATGGATTACTCCTAATCTTCCATCCACTAGTTTTACTAACAGATTCAAGCACCCTCCGAACTCTTGGTTAGTCGACTTGGTAATTTCAATACCGGGAACGCCTGTGACTAATTTACTACAACTTGCATGCAGCCGTTGTTTGAATGCTGATAAATTAGTATTAAATCCCCCTCCTAGTACACCCAGAACGTATGAATAGATAACCTCTCACTCAATAGATTTCGGGCAGTTCCGTGATCATCGTTTCATTTTACCTTGTTACTCTACTACATAGCCATTGATCTGCGTTTAACTGATTGTTTCCAGAGTGTGTGGATAACTTTCACTACCCCATACTTGGGGAAGACCCATGTCAATCATGCTACGGTACTTATGTACCCAACGACTGACCTACTTGTGCTTGGTCCCATCGTTCAGGACGATAGGTTTCATATATCACCCTTTCTAATCACTGCCAGACTCAAATACACACTCATTGTCAATACAATGGTAATGAGTCTGACATTATGTAATTCTGATTTTATAGATATACCACCCACAGTTTCAGAATAAGCCCATGTACAGAACTGGGATGATTTAAGGTAAGAGATTACCTGTTCCTATGCTAGAACGTTTTCATTTTTTTTAATAACATTTTATTTTTCAGAACCAGATAAAACAGGTACATACAAAAGAAAAAGTAGTCGAAATACAATAATATTGCACAATAAACAATAGCTTTCATGTTTGATTTGTTTTCATTCTCATATTGAGAGGGAAAGTGAAATAAAAATGAAGAAAACAAAAAATAAAAAAAATAAAGAAAAGAAATAAAAAAAAGAAAAAAGGGCAGTGAATAGACATATAAAACAAGATATTGGAGTAAGTCATTATCATACTATCATACTGTGCTAAGCCTCCTTTTCCAATTAGTGATGGGTTGCCAGATCGCCATACCACGCATAGCGCATCTTAGCCCTCTAGTGGCATAGATAGCACTTTCCTGATTGAAGACCCAGAGAAGGAGTGCTAACCACATTTGAAAACTCGGTGGATCCGAGTCTTTCCACCGTGCTGCTAGTATTACCCTGAGGACTGCCGAGCTTATAAAAAGCATGTCTTCTTCTTCCCTGCTCAGTTTTAGTGTATTATCAGTACCTAGCAGATATAGAGTAGGGGAGTCGGGTATTTTATGGCCAAACACTTCCTCCCAGAATTCACATATCATTTTTTTTAATAAGTGTTAATTGGTCGCATTCACAGAACATGTGAATAAGCGTTGCAGGGCCTTTAAGACATCTGGGGCAGTGATCGTTCTCTCTTTTGCCCCAGGCATATAATTTGGCCGGAGTATAGTATAGATTATAAATAGTCTTATAGGTCTGGGCTATTAAACTAGCTGACATAAGTAGTCGTGATGATAGGCAGAGACTCATATCAATATCTACATTCGGATTGTCAAGTCTGTCTGCCTACGCAATTTCTGTATGTTCTAGATCATCTTGTATCTTATCCAGTAGCTGACCATAGGTTGTACCTATTCTTGCTGTTCTTTTAGCGCTAGTATCGATAATTTCAGTTTTCTCCGAGTTAATATTAGGGTTCTTATGTTTGAGCATAGTATGAATCTGCAAATATTTAAAATAGTGCCCATTTGGAAGATTACATTTTTGTTGTAGATCAGTAAAAGTATAAACCTCATTCGCACCAAAAAGGTCACCAACTGAGGTAATTCCTACAGAGTGCCATTTCTTTGCGATAGCATCGCTCCCTAGCTCGGGAAGAAGGTTAGAATGCCATAGGGGAGAATACCTGTTAAGCTTTGGGATGTGCATATATTTCGTAATCCTTAACCAGATTGTCCAGGCACTCGTGATAACTTTTGAATTTATTTTTCTTGTAGTAGCTTCTCTCTACTTGTCTTAGAAAAAGACCTTTAGCTTTTCCCCCTAGGGATAGCTCGTATATAGATGGAATAGGTGCATCCTCCATAGTATCTGAGCTAGGATTCTCAAAGTAGAGGAGCCATCTGTTGGAGAAATGAAGCCCAGAGATATAGCAGAATGTTTGGAACAGCTAGTCCACCTTTGTTCTGTGGTAGTGACAAAAGCTTCAAGGATCTTCTGGTTTTGATCTGTTGCCACATAAATTTGGACATAAGAGTCTAGAATTTTGAGGACCTTTTCTTCAGGTATCAATGGAATAGCCCGGAAAAGATAAAGCACCCTTGGCAAGATATTCATTTTTAAAAAGTTTCCTCTACCAATTATTGACAACTGTAGACTATTAACCCGATCTAGATCTTTCTTTACAGTGTTTAGTAATGTCTCATAATTGAGTCGAGAGATTCGTGTAACATCGGGGCTTATGCTAACACCTAGGTATGTAGCATTATCAGTGTTCCTGTGATCATTACAAATAATGTTATCCGTACATAGGATGATTGTTTTTTCTTTATTCAGAGAATATCCAGAGTAGCGTCCATAGACTTGCATTACTGCCTCTATTTCTGATATTGCCACAGAAGGATTAGGCGTTAGTACCGCAATATCATCTGCATAGGCCAATACTTTGGTTTCAAATTTGTTAACAACTATAGGTGTGATTAGTGGGTTCTCTAAAAGTTTAAAAATTAAAGGGTTTATATACAGGGCAAATAATATCGGAGAACATGGACAGCCTTGGCGTGTGCCTCTGGATACTCTAATTATACTTGATTCAGAGCCCATTATTTGTAATTTTCCTATTGGTTTAGAATACATAGCCATTATAGACTTGATAAATTTGGGGCTGAAATTATACTGCGTCAGGGCTGCCCATAAAAAGTTCCAGGACACCCGGTCAAAGGCCTTCTCGGCATCCAGAAGGATCATCGACATCTGGCCTCCTGTCGCAGACATTACATCAAACAGGGAGATTACTCTTCGAGTATGGTCGGTCGTACCTTTGCCGGGAATAAACCCGTGCTGCCACGAGGAGACCAGATGTTCGACGACCCGTCCGAGCCGGATGGCCATTATTTTAGCGTATAATTTGGAATCCGAATTGATTAGGGAAATTGGACGATATGATAATTGATCCTGAGGTTTGCCCTTTTTTGGAAAGATAATTATATTTGTTTCTCTCCATGAGGTGGGTGGGATACCACTCCATTGGATCCCTAAAAATAGATCATATATTAGTGGGCCCAGGGTATGACTGAGAATTTTATATAGTTCCAGAGGTATTTTGTCGGGGCCTGCTGCCTTCCCAGAAGCCAGTGAAGACAAAGCAAGCTGGACTTCTATAAGGGTAATTTCTTTCTCAAGCTCTTCTCTGGTATTATCATCTAAAGTCTTGTTTACCCCTGGTTGATCAAGAAGATCTTTCAAGAATAAGTCTGCGTCTGCCCTGCTGGTTTTGTTATCATCCTGGTAGAGGGTCTGATAGTATTGTTGAAATGCCCCAATTATTTCTGGTGTTTGTGTGAACGTCTGCCCTTGTGATTGTATCTTTGTGATGGCATTATGGGACATTTGCTGGCGTGTATGTAGTGCGAGATGTTTGCCAACTTTCTCCCCGTTCTCGTACACTTCTTTCCGGTGTGTTTTATATGTCTCAGCAGCTTTCTGAGTCAGGCCAGAGTGAAGCTCGGTTTTTAACACTAGCAGACGGTGCATAGCTAGTTTCCCATTTTCGCCTTGAGCTATTTGTGCCATGTGCTCTTCCTCGGCTCTGGTCAAATCAGCCAATTGTTGATGATATCCCATATTGTTTTGCTTCCGTATTCTAGCTTGATAGCACGTAGTTTCGCCTCTTGGAGCCGCTTTAAAGCTATCCCATACAACAACCCTAGAGGCACTATATCTGTTTATATCAAAAAACTCTTGGGCCCAGCTAGTAATGTGAGTAATATAATCTTTGTTGGCTAGCAGCTTCCTATCAAAAGTCCAGATTCTACGTTCTAGAACGTTTTCAAATGGTGTAATTGATGGAGATATCTATAGATACAATGTTATTGAACTTGTGCGTCTTTCCAGATGTACAATCAAATCCATTTGTAATACTTCACCTATATAACACAGGATTAAGCCAAAGAGACTGATTTAGTTACCTTTCTGACTTGAGCTCCCTCATACCACTTCGTAAACATGTCACTTGGCACTAAGGGAGTTCCGTGATAACTCACACACTGGTTGATAACCTCTTAGCATGGCAACCATCATTCTTTTGCTCACCACTGACAGGAGACTTAGCAGCTAGGGAAATCTACAGTTCACCTCCCTGCTCTCCTGAAATATTCTCAGTTTATGGAGCAGCTCCAAGCAGCAATTTTTTCTGACCAGATTTAGGCTAAATTTGAACCACTGCCTATTGGTGGTGCTGTGTGGCTGGCACAAGGTCAGCAGTTAACCCCCAAGTGAATGAGATTCTATTTCCAGACAAGTCACACTGCATTTTATATTCTTTTGTAGATTTTATGCACACTTTAAGAATATATTAATAGCACTACTTTTAAAGGGCCTAAAATGTAATCTGCACTAGTTTTTCTACAGTTTTGGCTGCAGACCATATCTGCTTTTCTGTGGACAGTTTCTTGAGAAGAGCGGTCAAATTCAGGCTTTCAGTGAACTGTTGATTGAAAGTTGTTTAATTCTGTGTAGTGCCTTCTTTTCGGCATTCAAAATTATATATTTGATTTTAACATGTTATTGTTACTGTGTTTTTATTATGTTTGTTTTTATTTTTATTGTGTTTTTAATTATGCCTGTATGGTTTATTTTCTTATAAACCAAATAAAAGTATTTCGACTGACTTACAGATGCGGAGCAGCGATACCTCTTAAGTGGCACAACAGACTGGTGGGACATCGTCTTTCCTAAAGATATAGGCCCCCAACGTGGATGATCAACTATTGTTTTGTAAACTGCACAGCCTCCTCAATGACTGTGTGGACACTCCACTCATATGGGCAGGGGACTTTCACAGCATACTTAACGGCACAGAGAACAGGTTCTCCCCATGCTCCACCCCCTCCTCCCCCAGACCAGACACAAAACCGTGTATGACAAGAACACTACATGCAGCCATTTTCAAAATAGCGTGTTCATGTATGGAGAGAGAAACAGCCCCCCCCCCCCGCCAAAGAGTACACCTGTCACTCCTTGACCCACCACACTCTTAGGTGGCTGGACCGGACCTTGGTTATGGTCCACATGGCCCCAGAAGTACAACTTACTCAATATCTAAACAGATTCCGGTCAGATCTTGCTCCTTTGCTGGTGGAATATGCTTTAGGAGATGCTCCCTGGGGACCGGTCTTGAGTTGGCTCCCGAGAGACTTCATCTCTGATCCAAATATGGTGGTCACAGCACTGACGGGTTATTTTAACGGAAATGGGGGAACTACTGCCTCCTGTGGTAACTTGTGGGATGCAATTAAGGCAGTGATCCGAAAGAATTGTACTGGTTTGGTTTGAAGGGTTAGGGGGTAATTGCAAAAAGAGGTTCAGGAGACAGAAACGGATGGCAGAGTTCCAGCGGGCCTACCAACATATAAGCAGGTGCTGCTTGACATGGAGAGGACACTGACAAACATGGGACAGACTAGACAAATATACTTTTAGGGAGTACCTGCAAAGACGTCCCAGAGAGGGAGGCAAACTAAGTAGGCTACCGGCCTGGATAACAGACAGAGAGAAACAATATGCCCAAATACTGGCACTACGCAATCTAGAAAATACAACAACCACCATACACTTTGCTGTTAACAAGGCACTTGCCCGGCACCTAGAACAAATAAACACCAAGGCACCGGCGGTAGCACCTGACCTCAATGCTTAATACCTAGATGCACTCCCCTTTCCTGTTCTGGAGATCCCTCTCACTCTAGAAGTTCTGCGAGGCCGTCCAAGAGCTGCCGAATAATCAGGACACCATGGCGGGGGGATGGGGGGGAGGCTTCCCTGCTAAACTATATAAAACTTTTTACAGCCAGGTAACATAAAACTTCCTGGAGACTCTCCAGGAATGCGCTCAAGGCTGGAGTTCTGCCACCCACAATGAGGGAAGGAATCACTTGTATGCTTCTAAAACCAGGGAGTAAGGATTTGAATCCTTCCTTGTACTGACTAATCACCAAGATTAACTCTGATACAAAAATACTATGTAAAACTTTAGCGACAAGGTTGAACCGAGTGGTGGGAGGACTGGTGCAGGGAGACCAATGTGGTTTCATACCACGACGGAACACGTCCATGAACATACAGCATCTGACATGTCTTGCACTCAGTACAGGACAGAGACAAATAAATGGCCCTTGTAGAAATCGATTTAGAAAGGCCTTTGATACACTCAACTGGGACTATCTATCTACAGGAGATGACTCAACACATGGGAAAAGGCCGGGGTTAAGTAAATGGGTTAAACTACTCTTAGCAACCCACAGACAGGATAAGACCGGGCAGAATAGTCTCAAATGCATGGAGCATACAGATGGGGACACAACAGGTGTGCCCATTGTCCACACTTTTGTTTGTGCTAATCATGGAGCCACTGGCCCTGCAAATTCATTTAGAACTGGTGAAGTGGGGACTTAGTGTACAGGAGGTCCCCCCCCCACACTTGATGTCTCTGTATGTCGATAATGCATTGTTTTATTAGCGGCTCAAATGGTTGTCGGTGTCTCTGTTGCAGCGTTGCTTGGAACGATTTGGAGAGGTCTCAGGCCTCCGCACAAATACTAGGAAAAGTCTCCTCTTCCCCTGGGAAGTCTGACACCCCGACCTCTTACACAGCTCCCAGACTCAGGGCTGCAATGAAAAATTGAAACATTTCAAGATTTGGAGACAATAATAGCCCACGCCCAGAAAAAAATTATGAATACACCATAGAGAGAGTGATCCGGAGACACCAGGCATCGACTGACTTCTGGTCATCGCTGCCTTTCTCAGTCATGGGACCGGTGGCAAAGATGGTTGTTCCGCTGTGATGCCTTTATACCCTACAGAACTCCATCTTCCCTCTGCACTTGTCCATGTTCAAAACATTAGATAGTCTCCTGATCAAATTTATCTTGGCAGGAAGGTAAAGAAAGGTTTTCTTGGTCTTACTCAAACAGGATTTGGAGGAGGGGGGACAGGGACTCCCAGACTTAGAATCATACTACTACGCATCCTGCACTCAGAATGCAAACAGGTGGGCAACAGATGAGGACACCTGGGAATGGATATCATTAATGAGGGGTTACAGCATCCCGCAAAATACCCTTACATTGTTAGGCAGACTGGAGTTATTTGGAAGCAGATCATAAAACAGGCACTCCGGAGACCACCATTTGCCAGGGACTTATCTCTATGGGTACTGCAACCCGTTTAATCAGATAACAGAGACAAAAACGATGACAGTGTGGAGGGAGGAGGGCTTTGAGACCCTAGGGGTGTTTATCCAGGAGGTTCTTTTCTCCCATTTCAGGTGGCTTGACATATTTGGAGAGGGCCCTGGCTAGTTTCTAATACACACAAAACTAGCAGGAATGGTCAGAGATATTTGGACAACTTTTCCGCTTCCTCGTTTCCATCATGGACGTTGGAGGCCATCCTGCAATTGGGCACTTCGCAGCACACCATAACATCATGTTCCCATAGTACATTATCAATGCATTTTTGATTTCGTAGAGAAAGGACATGCCAAAAGTACATTTCAACTCAGTACCTTGCCCTACTGTATGTCGATGATGCAGTTTTAATTTCTCTGACTCCCTATAGTGTCAAAGGTCTGATAGACCACCATAAAATAAAACAATCCAGAGCACTCCACAAACATTAACTTCTGGGTTTATAGAAAAGCCTTCTTTGTATTTTGATCATAAAGAGTCCAACATCCTGAAACTGATTTCATTGGCATTTATTTCCTAACATTAATCAAAATTCCTTTCCTAGTTTTACAAGTTTTTTATATCACTAGCAAACGTGTTTCGTCACTGGACAATTCTTTTCCGACATTCTTCCTTAGTGCTAAAAGAAAGGGACACTTTAAAAAAAAATTTAAAGTGAAAACTGAGAGGGGGAAACGAGGCAGAAAATCCATAAGGAGAAATACAAGGGGTACAAACCAGATTGTGAACCAGGAAGAAGTAAATGAAGATAATTTAGGAAATTAAGATGTGATTATGGCAATTTTTTCAACAGAAGGCGTGTTAAACTCATTATACTCTACTATAGTTGTGAAAATGATTCAATTCATTCTGGAGAATAATGTATTCATGTATGATGGAAGATCATACCGACAACTTTGTGGGATGTCATGTATTGATGGGTTGGTTCCACAAAAAAAGCATGTCTGAGGTTCTGGTGGTGCCAAATGGACTGAACAAACAAAGCTGTGGAAGATTTACAGACAATTTTCTAATCATTTGGACTAGTTTTGAGCCTAAACTTGCAGAAAGTGTGGCATATTTGAATTCAAATTCATATAACGAGTTTCATTTTAGAATATAGTTTTGAAAGCATTACCTTTTTAGATGTATAATTGTACGTTGGTAATATCACATCACAGAGTCTAATGTACCGTAAAAAGACATCATGGAATTCATTATTGCATGCATCTAGTACTTATCCAACAAGTCAACTTAGATCAATTACATTTGGAGAACTGGGTCTAGCCAGGAGAAACTTCAGTAAGGATTATGAGTTTCTTGGTAATATCTATGATATTAGAAAGAGATTTTTGAGGAGAATATATGAAAAAAGGATACTACAGGCTGCTACTATAAAATCTAGAAATTGACAGAAGTGTTACACTAAATGACAAAAATAAAAAACACTATGGTGATAAAGACGTAATCAGACTAATTACATCATTTGGCCCTTAAGTCAGTAGACTGAGCAGAATTCGTATTAGACATTGTCATCTTCTAACAGCAGCCAAAGATGATCATGTCTTGGTGGTCATCAATAACACAAGGTTTTTTGAAATGCATAAGTTACTCCACTTGCAGAATAACCGTGGATAAGGTGAAAACTTTTTCCCATAATAACAGTCACATTTATGAGATTAAAAGTAATACTAACTGTATTAATTGCAGTACCAATTTTGTGGTATATGTTTTGATCTGTAAATGCCACAAAAAATAAGTAGTTGGTACAAACATACATTTAAGGGACATAATTTCTGAATACTACAGAACAGTGAAGCAGGAAGACTTTAAATATCCTTTGTCAATACATATTTTGGACTGTAAAGCACAAGTACACTACTAAATTTTCAATTTCATGGACTAGAGCCGGTATTGATTGAACCTAGAGGGGCAAATCCTGAGCTCAAACTGAGAGGCCAGGATGCATTAAGGATTATGAAAATGAAAGCAGTGGAACTAGGATTTAACACCGACTATGAACTGCACCATTTCATGTGTGATGCATGAAGATTATTATAAGCGACACAAAGGAGCACTGTCACAACAACCTACTATTCATTTTCCCAAATATTTTATTTGACCTGATATTACATGCTTTCCCCCTGTTGCTTTATTTGTGGCAATTGCCATTACCTGTGATAATTTATTTTAAGTTATTTTATGAGAACACCTAATTTCTGTCTGATTCCCTATGGAGGATTTTGAAGTCTGAGTGGGTTTGTTTTTATCCCCGTTTTTAACCACGGATAAGCTTCTCTAATATACAAACACATTTTTGATAATGTTGATGCTATGGCAACGATAACGATCGATATTAAGATTAGTTCTATATATGCTGGTTTGTTTTCATAGAGGAGCTCTCTTTAGTACTCATTTTTTAATCCTTAATCAGAATTTTTTTTGTAGTAAGTAGTCAAGCCACACAATACAATACGGAATATGCATGGATGATACTTACTTCATTTCAGATATTGCCTTTGATAGTACCATTTGAATTTTAACATTATCATTATATGATCACCTTCACTTTTAGATGATATCTCTATAAAAGGTATTACTTTTCAGTTCATAATTGGACATTTCCTTTACTGAGGAAGTTGTTGGAGCGGATGTTTTCTCTACCTAATCCACTTAACATTACAAGAAACATGTAAAATGGCGGACACACTTTTTTTTGCTATTGAGAGTCCTATATTGATTTCGCCTATATACACTAGTCCAATATGGTGGCCATTCACCACACTGCACACAGGCACTCGATCAGGACAACATGGAATACTCTCCTATTAGGTGAGTTTGTCTAGCATCTCAAGTGTTTCCCCATTGGAGTTTAATTTGGCCTTCCCTATGACTTTGTGATAATCTGTAATCTGGAGATGGATTAATTTTCAGAGATTGCCCTCTTAAGCATTTTTTGGGTGGACTGGGTGACAATTTATAATGTTCTGTGTAATATAACTGATGCTGTTGACTGATATTATCTGGTTTTAGATGGCAATTTCAATATTTATAAGGTGAATTCGGGCTTAACAATGGCATACATATAGAGGGTGCATTTTTCTAACCCATATACTTATTCACCTAGAACTCAGTTGCTAAATAGTCCAATAATAATATTCATTTTAGATATGCAAGGTAGAAACAACATTAGAAGATTGCCCTTATAACACTGATCTGGTGAGTCCTTTTCAACTCTACATCACAGGGTGACTTTAGGATTTGGAACTTTCGTTTGGTGATGTGCAGGATATTGGCCTGGATTAGAGGAGTAATGCACAAGTTACTACTTGTGTAACGATATATCTGTAAGAGACATTAGTTAGTGATAGATTCCTTACCTTTGAATATCCCCAGACGTCAGACTGGATCCGGAAACCCTTGCGTAGCAGTACCCTTGCGCGTCGGTAGACGTCGTCTGCGGCTCCGCGTCCGTCGTCGGAGTCGTGATGACGCCAGTTCTTAGACACAGCTTTTCCGCGCCAGAAACGCAGAGCTATGCTAAAAACCAACACAGGTGCCTTGAAACTAAGGCCCTGAAAGGGGATGACCTTAACCCTAGATATCGGTTCGCAGAACGGGGAGGATGGGTGGGTCGGTAAGGAATCCATCACTAACTAATGTCTTACAGATATATCGTTACACAAGTAGTAACTTGTGCATCTGAAAGAGACACGTTAGTGATAGATACCTTACCTTAGAATAGATACCCCAGCAATACTAACCCCGGTGGTGGGTCTGCGAACCAATAATCACACCAGAAAATCCTGGAGGACGGAACGGCCGAAGAAGCCATCCCTCCGGACTTGACTGTCCAGGCAATAGTGTCTTGCAAACGTGTGCAGCGAGGCCCACGTAGCCGCCTGGCAAATGTCCTGCAAGGGCACACCTCGGCCCAAGGCAGTTGTAGTCGCTGTGGCTCGAGTGGAATGAGCCCTCAGCCCAACAGGGGGTTCCTTCTTTGCCAAGGAGTAACACGCCTGGATACACAAGATGATCCACCGCGAGATGGTCCACTTGTGCACCGCTTTCCCCTTCTTAGCGCCCACGTAACCAACAAAGAGTTGGTCATCCACCTGGAACTGGCTTGTGCGGTCCAGATAGAACGAGAGCGCACATTTTGGGTCCAGACGGTGGAGCCTCTCCTTCTCTCCAGGGATGCGGAGGCGGAAAGAAGGTGGGCAAGGTGATGGATTGCCCAATGTGGAAGGCCGTGACTGCCTTGGGTAGGAAAGAGGGCCTTGTCCGCAACACAACCTTGTCCGGATGGACTGAAAGGAAAGGAGGTTTACAGGATAGAGCCTGGAGCTCACTCACTCTCCTGGCAGAGGTGATGGCTACCAGGAAGGCAGTCTTCAAAGTAAGAAGGCGAAGAGGACAGTTGTCAAGCGGATCGAAGGGAGCGCACATCAGAAATGTAAGAACCAAGTTCAAGTCCCACTGAGGCATTACAAAGGGCACAGGAGGGTACTTATGCGTGATGCCTTTCAGGAATCGATTAACAATAGGGGACTTGAACAAAGAAGGTTGATCAGGCAGCCTCAAAAAGGCCGAAAGAGCAGAAAGGTAGCTCTTGATAGTGCCCAGAGCAGAGCCCTGAGACCTGAGACCAGAGACCAGAGGCCTCTGATCTCCGCCTCTCCCATGTGGCCTCCCCAGCCCTGGAGGGACGCGTCCGTCACAACTAAGTGCTCCGGTTGGGGAAGGGAGAGGGATCTGCCGCTGACCCCAATCGCGGTCCGTGAGCCACCACTGCAGCTGTCTCACAGTGCCCTCCGAGATCAGGGCAAGGTCAGACAGGTTGCCCTGATGCTGGGCCCACTGAAACTTCAGGTCCCACTGCAGAGCCCGCATCCGCCACTGGGCATGATGCACCAGAAGGATACAGGAAGCCATCAGCCCCAGAAGCCGCAGCGTCAACCTGACCGAAACTCGGGATAAAGGCTGGAAGATTGGAATCGGAGCCTGTATATATCCCGAACCCGCTGTTCGGGTGGGTAAACCCGAAACTGCGCAGAGTCGAGAACCGCTGCGATGAAAAGGAGCTTCTGAGAGGGACACAGGTGTGACTTCAGCACATTGATGGAGAACCCCAGCTGGTGCAAGAGGTCTGCCGTCGTCTGGAGGTGGTTGACGACTGTCTGGGGCGAGCCCGCCTTCAACAACCAGTCGTCGAGGTAGGGGAAGACTGAAACCCCTAACCTGCGCAGATGAGCTGCGACCACCGCCATCACCTTCGTGAACACCCGTGGGGCGCTGGTAAGGCCGAAGGGGAGCACAGTAAACTGAAAGTGCTCGTGGCCTACCAAGAACCGCAGGTAACGCCGGTGGGCCGGCAGGACGGGGGTGTGGAAATAAGCGTCCTGCAAGTCCAACGCTACCATCCAGTCTCCTGGGTCCAGGGCAGCTAAGACCTGAGCCAGAGTCAGCATCTTGAACTTCTCCTTCCGGAGAATGCCGTTGAAGTTCCGTAGGTCCAAGATTAGGCGTACCAGAAAGTAGTGGGAGTAGCAACCACGTCCTACTTCTGGCCCAGGAACGCGCTCGATGGCCCCCTTGGCCAAGAGGGCCGAAACTTCCTCCTGCAGAAGCCACAAGTGATCCCCCGATACGCGGTGGTGTTGCGGTGGCATGGCTTGAGGGGTCGTCTCAAAGGGGAGGGAGTAGCCCCTCCGGACGATCTGCAGCACCCACCTGTCCAAAGTGACAGTGCGCCAGTGAGAGTGGTGATGGCGAACCCTGCCCTCCACTGGCGTCACATGGGCCGAGAAGCACGGACTAGGAGGGTTTAGAGGTGGATGCTGCAGGAGAAGGTGTGGACTGGCCTCGCCGTTGTCCCCGACCGCCTCCACTGCGATTTCCACGGCTGCCACCGCGCTGGATGTTAGTCTGCAGCGTGTGGCTGGCAGCACGTGTGGGGACGCCCCTTCCTTGGCCAAACAAGGAGCGAAAGGCACCCGATTGCTGGCCCGGGGCAGAGAGGCCAATGGACTTGGCTGTAGCCCTGGAGTCCTTAAAGCGCTCAAGCGCATGGTCTGCCTTGTCGCCAAAAAGGCGACGTCCATCGAACGGCATGTCCATCAGAGTGTTCTGGACATCTGCCGAAAAGTTGGAGGACCTCAACCAGGTGTGGCGTCTAACCGCCACCGACGTTGCCATCGCTCTACCTAGTGAGTCGGTGGTATCCAGCCCACACTGGATGGAATGTTTGGCTGCATCCCGACCCTCCACAAGGGCTTGGCCGAGTTTGGCCCGTACCTCCAACGGACACTCTGGCAGCACTTCCGCAACCGTCTCCCACAGAGAGTGGGTGTAGCGGCCCAAGAGGCATGCGGTGTTGGAAGACCGCAGTCCCAGACTAAGGGAGGAGAAGATCTTTTTTCCGTACTGCTCGTACCTCTTGGATTCCCTGTCCGGCGGAGCCGATGGGAATGCGGTCTGGGAATTGGAGGCCTGGATGACCAGACTCTCGGGGTGGGGTGGGTGGACAGGAAACAAGAGTCGCCCGGGGCCGGGTGGTGGCGTCTGGCCACATTCCTATCTACGGGCGAACCCGTAGGCCTGGACCAAGTGCCCAAAAGAACGTCTGTCAAGGCCTCATTAAAGGGCAGCAGAGGCTCGGCCGAGCTTGACTGCGGTTTAAGGACCTCAGTGAGGAGGTATTCCTCACAGCCGCGATGGGGAGCTCAAGGCCCAAGGCCTTGGCAGCCCTCATCAACACCACACTATAGGTTGCCCCCTCCTCCGAAGCCACGGTAGGAGGGGAGACAAAACCAGTGTCTGGAGAGGTGTTCAGGCCACTGGCCTCCCCAAGTTCCCCTGTCCAGTCCTCTTGAGACTGACTCTTTGGTCAGAGGGTCCCCTCCCAATCCTCCTCATCACCCATCTCCTGATACTCAGGGTTTTCAATCATTGGGGCCGATTCATAGAAGTGAAAATCTCCAAACGCCGTCGAAAGCGGCGCCGTTCCGATGTCGGAACCGGAGCGAAGGAGGCATTGGGGGCGGCGCCACCCGAGGACGGCGCCAGAGGCGACACCTGACGGACCGACGCCGGGGGGTCGTAAGGTCCACCGGCGATGATCCAGATCCCGAAGAAGGTCCAGTGGGATCCCGCGGCACCGGGCCCGAAGGCGCCGGCGGCGTCGGGACCGATTGACCCTGCGGCGCCGGGCTCGAAGGCGCCGGAGGTGTCGGGACTGTGGGGCCCCGCGGCGCCGGGCCCGAAGGCGCCGGGGCCGAAGCACCCGACAGCGTCGGGCCGAAGCCCCCACCCCGCTAGGGGCCCCAGACGGGTCCGCTGGGCCCGAAGGCGCCACGGAGCCCGTCGGAGGAGAGGGACCTCATGGCCATGAGGAAGCGCTGGATCTCCTCCGGCATCGCGTCTCGCCCAGGGACCGGAGGGTGTGGAGCGGGACGCGACGCCCGCGACTCCGAAGGAGACGCGTGGGCGGGGTCACCCGAACCAAGAAGAACTGACGTCAGCACGCGGAGGCGGCGTCTAAGTACTCCGACGACGTCATCACGGCGCCCACGGCGCCCACGACGCCGCAGACGGACGCGGAGCCGCAGACGACGCCTACCGACGCGCAAGGGTACTGCTGCGCAAGGGTTTCCAGATCCAGTCTGACGCCTGGGGATATTCTAAGGTAAGGAATCTATCACTAACGTGTCTCTTTCAGATTGTTCATTTACTTGTCTATGATAACAAAATGAATTGGTTATACTGATTTTCCAAGAGTAATAACTTGGATTTTACGGTTTGGAATAGATGTGACACTTGGGGCTTGATTATGATTTTGGCAGACAGGGTAATAACTCTGTCACAGCGTGACGGATGTTATGTCTACCCCCTTATTACAAGTCCATTATAGCCTATGGAGCTTGTAATGTGGCAGACAGGATATTTGTCACGTTTGTAAAGGAGTATCCCCATCCACCAAGACCATAATCGGGCACTCAGTGTACTTTATTCTCTATCTGGATTACATATTCTGGCCCATATTATGATTCACAGGTGAAATTATCTCCGGACTGTCACATAGGAGCATAGTTAATTGGCACTGTTATTAAACACATGGATACTTTACTACATTAAAATATAATGTTTTACGTTCCTCGTTCAAATACACTTATATCGTCTAGCTGTGGTACCTTGGGTGATGGCAATGGTTTTAACTTTAATGTTATTTTCTAAAACAGGTTACTCTTTCTAGCCCTGGGGAAGTCTGCTGGAAAATAATTGTCCAGCGACGAAACATGTGTTGGCTATTGATGTGAAAAATCGTGTACATCAAGGAGTGGAATTTGAATTCATATGAAGAAATAACCAATTAAATCAATTTCAAGATGGACTATTTGTGATAATACCAAGAAGACTTTTCTACAAAGATGGAAATTAATTTGTGTGGAGTACTCAGGATTGGTTTATTTTATGTACAGGTCTTCTTTGAGGAACTTTAGGTGGCACTTTCTTCCAAGTGCACCTGTGTATTATCATTAAATTCTCCTAAGTGATTGTATTGAGTGGAAAGTAGGTTGTAGTGAGATACTAATGGAACTTGGGTTTTTGTATGACAGTAATATCCAACCACTGATCATTGTACATTGTCTAATACATCAATGTCATTTTTGCACACAATATACACCTTGCGACTAATATCTCTAAAACCTAATGTATGGCATGTGGCCCTAAGAATTGCAAGGCCATTTTCATTAAGGGAAAGGGAATCACCTATGATTAACTCAGTTCATAGTCGCATAGTCTGTCAACCAGATCCTTAGGATTTAATCAATCTGTTCATGCTCTCGATCTGTCCATCAATTCTAACTTATGGGGCAGCCATCTGGGAATACAGTAAAATGCTCATACAGCAGACTGATTCACCCATCTCTTGGTGCAGTCCCCAATATTTCTCACAAGAAGCATTAGGCTTAAGCTAGGTAAAAGATGATATCTAACCAACTCCTATGCTTTGGTGAATATCAGTCTGGACAAAAATCCAGGCCTCCCTAAATCAATCCATTACCGAGAATTACTTAAACTGTGACATGGAAAATAAAATCCCTTGGCTTAATTAAGTATATTAGGCGTACAGCTGATACCCTTGGTAGACCCGACCTATTCAAGAGTGCTCAACAGATTACCATGGGTGAGGAAGTCTTGGTGAAAGTTACATTTGACACATGCAAGTCATCCTTACAGGAGGTAGCAGAGTGAAAAAGCTGACAAGGCGGGTTTAGGTTATACTCCTAATATACAGCCGTATTTAGTCTGGGTGACATTTATAGGAAAGTGCCTTATTACCCAGATTTCGTCTTGGCACCATACACAGCTATCCGAGCTTTCCCCTCGGCCAACATGAGTCTGCTACAACCCTTCTCTGTCCATGGGATGAATTCTTCACACACACTTTATTGAACTTTGTCTTCTTTTGCAAATTTTATAAACCTTTTACATGTCGTTTTTGAATTCCTCCTGTTCTTATAAATCGTGCTTTTTTTTTTTAAACAAACATTACCCGGCACTTTATTTTTTAAGAATGTTGAGTACCCCTGAAATAGTTTATCACATCAAATGTTTTCTAAAGTCTGCAGTGCGTTACTGGAAGTCACTGCTTTTTCAATTGTCATTTTTATCTGTTAATCAGCAGTTCTTATTAGTACACTTTTATGTTTATACCGGTTAATTTACTTTTAAAATAGTACATTAATGATCGAATAAAGGAATTGATTGAGTGAGGGATTGGTGGATTGAGTATTGTATTGTGTCAAATGGGAACACTGAGGAATCTTGTAAAGCTACATGATACGTAACTTTGTATGCACTTGTGTATCCTGCGCTTATTTGCCCCAAAAAGATTTTAGAAAAACACGACGACAGACAACAAATGTCTCAAATTGCAAAATGTTTGGGTGGTAGCTCAAAATAATGCACTGTTGACATGGCCGTTGACGAATATCATGGAACGCCATTGCCATCCAGTGGATACTGGGAGTAACTAATGAAAAGCAAATGTTTCAGGATAATTCACACTGAAAAAGTCTTAAGTAAAGACAGTCTAATTTTGCAGCCAATAGGAGAGTGTTATTCAATGTACAAGCATGCAATGGAGCGATGGAGGTAGATAATTGTAAAGATTCCTGGACATCATGACAGAAACGCCATTGAGAGATGAATGGAGGAAGGGGGAGGGCAGAGAAACGTGTAAGGGAGACCTTAACAACAGAACTAACAAAGGGTAGCAATCAATTTACACGAACGGGGCAGGGACCGCACACGTTTAAGTTAGCTTGCTATCTAAACATTCAGGAATGTTAAAAATATATAGTAAGTGCAGTTCGATGTACTTAGTACATATGATATTAATACGAAAAACGGTAATATGTTTTTCTCACTGCCGATTCCATAGCTGCCAAGGTTTCAGATTGCTATGTGTGACGATTTCATAATTTCAGTGCAATTATGAGTGACATTTAAACGACTATGAGTGACACTGTCTCGCAAGCGCAATGAAGACGAGGGAATCATGTAAATATCGGAAAGTACACCCATTTGAGTATAGCTGCTAATGTTTCAGATTGATTATGTGTGACACTTTCATAGATTCAGTGGATTTAAGAGAGCCAGGCAATGACTAAATATGTAACACACAGAGTGGCACTTTCTTGCGACCAAAATCATGGAATGGAGTCAATGGAAATAGACAAATACCAGAAATTAACCTCATTTGAGCAACAAGGATGTCTAACTCTGCAGCAGCCAGTGCTTTTAAAGCTATTATTTAATTTCTAAACAATCAGCACCCTCCACCCCAGGCTCTGCAGTACCACAATGTTCCCCTGAGTCATGGAATGATCCCCTAATGCCTGCCTTCACCCCTCTTAAGCAGCAAGAGCACAGTGCAAAGACGGACCCTCTCAAGCATAGTGCGCCGGGCCCAGTGGCGGTTTTACCATTTGGGCGGTGGGGCGTTGCCCCACTAATAATTATCGGGCAATTTATTCGAGCGGCGCGTTAATAAAAGTTTTATAAATTAACGCGCCGCTCGAATAAATTACCCGATAATTATTGCCCTGCGCCTGCGGCCGTGCGTGGTGTCAAGCTGAAGCTTCACTCGTCGTCATCATGTACTTTTTGAGTCTGACAGTGGGTGGCGCTGGACTGGAGAACACCGGCACAGTGCGCACTGCGCATGTGGTGTCTGCCCGACTTCCTTTGAGCAGCTAGTAAAGTAAATGGTTTGGGAAAAGCAAGCACTGCAGAGTACGGGGTTCGCGTTTGCAACGCTCCCCAGTGCTTAAAAAATGAGCGGCGTTTTTTTCGTGCTCAGTCGAATCCTGATGCTGCTCTCTTTAGAGAGCAGTTCTCCTCTAAAGAGAGCAGCATCAGGATTGGCTACTGTGTGTACTGTACTCTAGTGTCCCAGTACAGTACAGACTTACTCGTCTTCACGGTCTAGTGTCTCACCGCGGGGGTGGGACATCTAACACATGGTGGGGCAAGCAATGCCCAATCACTGTAGTGGCTTAGTGTTAAGCCATTCAGTGATTGGGCATTTCTAGGTGCTGGGCAAATCGGGCCGGCCCAAGGACAGTTGTGTCACTCAGACCCTCCTTCCCTTCTTCCTCCTTGTGGTGTCCTGAGTCCTCGTGGTCGACTCGTGCGTCTGGTGACTGTCTGAGGCCTCTCACTTCACCTAGTGTAGTCGCCGTCGTCGAGTCTGTGGAGCGTTCAGAGACAGATCACAGATTCTAATCCTGGACCTGTGTGCACTGTGCAGGTATGGACCTGAAAAATAAAATAATGTTAAACTTAAGTTGACGGTGTTTGGCCGCCTTGGCATGATACGGTGGGTTGGAGCCCCAGAGGTGGCCGCAGTACTAGGTTTTGTTGGAAGAACTGTCATTGGCCATTAAAATGAGCTAGGAAATAAATGACCGCCGGCTCCTCTGGGAAGAGTGAGTTTTGCTTCTTTCTCGAGGGAGAGTTATCCCAACTTTCCTCCTTCTGTTCTCCTTTACCACCTTGCTTTTTTTCTGACTCTCCATATCGCTCCATTCCTTCGGACCGTACCATTTCCTGTTCTTCTCTTTCAAGACACTCCTCTTCCAACCTTTCCTCACCCCCCTCTTTGACACGCCGTCTCGTGGAAGCACGCTCCGCCCTCTCACACCTGACGCTTCTAGGCTCGGAAACTTCGGCGCCCGAACTTACTCGGAACACTACCCTTTAGTCACTTAATGCCGTGGAATTTTTTGAGCCCAAGACCCGCCGAGGCGGGGAATTGAACCCTGGTCCCGGGCCAGACCTCTGCATCAGGGTCTGCCGCTCTAACCAACTTATGGCGAACAAAGCGGTACAAAAGGGGGTGGTGTTGGACGGAGCATCTGAACAAATCAAACACTCACACCCAGTCATCGTATTTGGGTTTAATCCATCATCGTTCTTTAGCCCACTCTGCCACCCCAGTTCAGACATGGCCATATGCAAATCAGTCTGACCCTGTGCCTAATGGAAACAGTCCAGCCCGAACTGCCAAGCCATGTCTTTCCTGGACCGGAATCAAGCCATGCCTTCCGTCCATCATCACCCCCTTTTGTACCGTATCTTGTGGATAGTCACTGGCAATGTAGACTTAAAAGTTAGACGATAATAATTTTAATGATCGCATTCAAAAAGAGTAATACCATCGAACGGCATGTCCATCAGAGTGTTCTGGACATCTGCCGAAAAGTTGGAGGACCTCAACCAGGTGTGGCGTCTAACCGCCACCGACGTTGCCATCGCTCTACCTAGTGAGTCGGTGGTATCCAGCCCACACTGAATGGAATGTTTGGCTGCATCCCGACCCTCCACAAGGGCTTGGCCGAGTTTGGCCCGTACCTCCAACGGACACTCTGGCAGCACTTCCGCAACCGTCTCCCACAGAGAGTGGGTGTAGCGGCCCAAGAGGCATGCGGTGTTGGAAGACCGCAGTCCCAGACTAAGGGAGGAGAAGATCTTTTTTCCGTACTGCTCGTACCTCTTGGATTCCCTGTCCGGCGGAGCCGATGGGAATGCGGTCTGGGAATTGGAGGCCTGGATGACCAGACTCTCGGGGTGGGGTGGGTGGACAGGAAACAAGAGTCGCCCGGGGCCGGGTGGTGGCGTCTGGCCACATTCCTATCTACGGGCGAACCCGTAGGCCTGGACCAAGTGCCCAAAAGAACGTCTGTCAAGGCCTCATTAAAGGGCAGCAGAGGCTCGGCCGAGCTTGACTGCGGTTTAAGGACCTCAGTGAGGAGGTATTCCTCACAGCCGCGATGGGGAGCTCAAGGCCCAAGGCCTTGGCAGCCCTCATCAACACCACACTATAGGTTGCCCCCTCCTCCGAAGCCACGGTAGGAGGGGAGACAAAACCAGTGTCTGGAGAGGTGTTCAGGCCACTGGCCTCCCCAAGTTCCCCTGTCCAGTCCTCTTGAGACTGACTCTTTGGTCAGAGGGTCCCCTCCCAATCCTCCTCATCACCCATCTCCTGATACTCAGGGTTTTCAATCATTGGGGCCGATTCATAGAAGTGAAAATCTCCAAACGCCGTCGAAAGCGGCGCCGT
Source organism: Lissotriton vulgaris (assembly GCF_964263255.1). Taxonomy (NCBI): domain Eukaryota; kingdom Metazoa; phylum Chordata; class Amphibia; order Caudata; family Salamandridae; genus Lissotriton; species Lissotriton vulgaris. Next base: position 1,357,478,807 of record NC_141695.1, read on the forward strand.
TCCGATGTCGGAACCGGAGCGAAGGAGGCATTGGGGGCGGCGCCACCCGAGGACGGCGCCAGAGGCGACACCTGACGGACCGACGCCGGGGGGTCGTAAGGTCCACCGGCGATGATCCAGATCCCGAAGAAGGTCCAGTGGGATCCCGCGGCACCGGGCCCGAAGGCGCCGGCGGCGTCGGGACCGATTGACCCTGCGGCGCCGGGCTCGAAGGCGCCGGAGGTGTCGGGACTGTGGGGCCCCGCGGCGCCGGGCCCGAAGGCGCCGGGGCCGAAGCACCCGACAGCGTCGGGCCGAAGCCCCCACCCCGCTAGGGGCCCCAGACGGGTCCGCTGGGCCCGAAGGCGCCACGGAGCCCGTCGGAGGAGAGGGACCTCATGGCCATGAGGAAGCGCTGGATCTCCTCCGGCATCGCGTCTCGCCCAGGGACCGGAGGGTGTGGAGCGGGACGCGACGCCCGCGACTCCGAAGGAGACGCGTGGGCGGGGTCACCCGAACCAAGAAGAACTGACGTCAGCACGCGGAGGCGGCGTCTAAGTACTCCGACGACGTCATCACGGCGCCCACGGCGCCCACGACGCCGCAGACGGACGCGGAGCCGCAGACGACGCCTACCGACGCGCAAGGGTACTGCTGCGCAAGGGTTTCCAGATCCAGTCTGACGCCTGGGGATATTCTAAGGTAAGGAATCTATCACTAACGTGTCTCTTTCAGATTGTTCATTTACTTGTCTATGATAACAAAATGAATTGGTTATACTGATTTTCCAAGAGTAATAACTTGGATTTTACGGTTTGGAATAGATGTGACACTTGGGGCTTGATTATGATTTTGGCAGACAGGGTAATAACTCTGTCACAGCGTGACGGATGTTATGTCTACCCCCTTATTACAAGTCCATTATAGCCTATGGAGCTTGTAATGTGGCAGACAGGATATTTGTCACGTTTGTAAAGGAGTATCCCCATCCACCAAGACCATAATCGGGCACTCAGTGTACTTTATTCTCTATCTGGATTACATATTCTGGCCCATATTATGATTCACAGGTGAAATTATCTCCGGACTGTCACATAGGAGCATAGTTAATTGGCACTGTTATTAAACACATGGATACTTTACTACATTAAAATATAATGTTTTACGTTCCTCGTTCAAATACACTTATATCGTCTAGCTGTGGTACCTTGGGTGATGGCAATGGTTTTAACTTTAATGTTATTTTCTAAAACAGGTTACTCTTTCTAGCCCTGGGGAAGTCTGCTGGAAAATAATTGTCCAGCGACGAAACATGTGTTGGCTATTGATGTGAAAAATCGTGTACATCAAGGAGTGGAATTTGAATTCATATGAAGAAATAACCAATTAAATCAATTTCAAGATGGACTATTTGTGATAATACCAAGAAGACTTTTCTACAAAGATGGAAATTAATTTGTGTGGAGTACTCAGGATTGGTTTATTTTATGTACAGGTCTTCTTTGAGGAACTTTAGGTGGCACTTTCTTCCAAGTGCACCTGTGTATTATCATTAAATTCTCCTAAGTGATTGTATTGAGTGGAAAGTAGGTTGTAGTGAGATACTAATGGAACTTGGGTTTTTGTATGACAGTAATATCCAACCACTGATCATTGTACATTGTCTAATACATCAATGTCATTTTTGCACACAATATACACCTTGCGACTAATATCTCTAAAACCTAATGTATGGCATGTGGCCCTAAGAATTGCAAGGCCATTTTCATTAAGGGAAAGGGAATCACCTATGATTAACTCAGTTCATAGTCGCATAGTCTGTCAACCAGATCCTTAGGATTTAATCAATCTGTTCATGCTCTCGATCTGTCCATCAATTCTAACTTATGGGGCAGCCATCTGGGAATACAGTAAAATGCTCATACAGCAGACTGATTCACCCATCTCTTGGTGCAGTCCCCAATATTTCTCACAAGAAGCATTAGGCTTAAGCTAGGTAAAAGATGATATCTAACCAACTCCTATGCTTTGGTGAATATCAGTCTGGACAAAAATCCAGGCCTCCCTAAATCAATCCATTACCGAGAATTACTTAAACTGTGACATGGAAAATAAAATCCCTTGGCTTAATTAAGTATATTAGGCGTACAGCTGATACCCTTGGTAGACCCGACCTATTCAAGAGTGCTCAACAGATTACCATGGGTGAGGAAGTCTTGGTGAAAGTTACATTTGACACATGCAAGTCATCCTTACAGGAGGTAGCAGAGTGAAAAAGCTAACAAGGCGGGTTTAGGTTATACTCCTAATATACAGCCGTATTTAGTCTGGGTGACATTTATAGGAAAGTGCCTTATTACCCAGATTTCGTCTTGGCACCATACACAGCTATCCGAGCTTTCCCCTCGGCCAACATGAGTCTGCTACAACCCTTCTCTGTCCATGGGATGAATTCTTCACACACACTTTATTGAACTTTGTCTTCTTTTGCAAATTTTATAAACCTTTTACATGTCGTTTTTGAATTCCTCCTGTTCTTATAAATCGTGCTTTTTTTTTTTAAACAAACATTACCCGGCACTTTATTTTTTAAGAATGTTGAGTACCCCTGAAATAGTTTATCACATCAAATGTTTTCTAAAGTCTGCAGTGCGTTACTGGAAGTCACTGCTTTTTCAATTGTCATTTTTATCTGTTAATCAGCAGTTCTTATTAGTACACTTTTATGTTTATACCGGTTAATTTACTTTTAAAATAGTACATTAATGATCGAATAAAGGAATTGATTGAGTGAGGGATTGGTGGATTGAGTATTGTATTGTGTCAAATGGGAACACTGAGGAATCTTGTAAAGCTACATGATACGTAACTTTGTATGCACTTGTGTATCCTGCGCTTATTTGCCCCAAAAAGATTTTAGAAAAACACGACGACAGACAACAAATGTCTCAAATTGCAAAATGTTTGGGTGGTAGCTCAAAATAATGCACTGTTGACATGGCCGTTGACGAATATCATGGAACGCCATTGCCATCCAGTGGATACTGGGAGTAACTAATGAAAAGCAAATGTTTCAGGATAATTCACACTGAAAAAGTCTTAAGTAAAGACAGTCTAATTTTGCAGCCAATAGGAGAGTGTTATTCAATGTACAAGCATGCAATGGAGCGATGGCGGTAGATAATTGTAAAGATTCCTGGACATCATGACAGAAACGCCATTGAGAGATGAATGGAGGAAGGGGGAGGGCAGAGAAACGTGTAAGGGAGACCTTAACAACAGAACTAACAAAGGGTAGCAATCAATTTACACGAACGGGGCAGGGACCGCACACGTTTAAGTTAGCTTGCTATCTAAACATTCAGGAATGTTAAAAATATATAGTAAGTGCAGTTCGATGTACTTAGTACATATGATATTAATACGAAAAACGGTAATATGTTTTTCTCACTGCCGATTCCATAGCTGCCAAGGTTTCAGATTGCTATGTGTGACGATTTCATAATTTCAGTGCAATTATGAGTGACATTTAAACGACTATGAGTGACACTGTCTCGCAAGCGCAATGAAGACGAGGGAATCATGTAAATATCGGAAAGTACACCCATTTGAGTATAGCTGCTAATGTTTCAGATTGATTATGTGTGACACTTTCATAGATTCAGTGGATTTAAGAGAGCCAGGCAATGACTAAATATGTAACACACAGAGTGGCACTTTCTTGCGACCAAAATCATGGAATGGAGTCAATGGAAATAGACAAATACCAGAAATTAACCTCATTTGAGCAACAAGGATGTCTAACTCTGCAGCAGCCAGTGCTTTTAAAGCTATTATTTAATTTCTAAACAATCAGCACCCTCCACCCCAGGCTCTGCAGTACCACAATGTTCCCCTGAGTCATGGAATGATCCCCTAATGCCTGCCTTCACCCCTCTTAAGCAGCAAGAGCACAGTGCAAAGACGGACCCTCTCAAGCATAGTGCGCCGGGCCCAGTGGCGGTTTTACCATTTGGGCGGTGGGGCGTTGCCCCACTAATAATTATCGGGCAATTTATTCGAGCGGCGCGTTAATAAAAGTTTTATAAATTAACGCGCCGCTCGAATAAATTACCCGATAATTATTGCCCTGCGCCTGCGGCCGTGCGTGGTGTCAAGCTGAAGCTTCACTCGTCGTCATCATGTACTTTTTGAGTCTGACAGTGGGTGGCGCTGGACTGGAGAACACCGGCACAGTGCGCACTGCGCATGTGGTGTCTGCCCGACTTCCTTTGAGCAGCTAGTAAAGTAAATGGTTTGGGAAAAGCAAGCACTGCAGAGTACGGGGTTCGCGTTTGCAACGCTCCCCAGTGCTTAAAAAATGAGCGGCGTTTTTTTCGTGCTCAGTCGAATCCTGATGCTGCTCTCTTTAGAGAGCAGTTCTCCTCTAAAGAGAGCAGCATCAGGATTGGCTACTGTGTGTACTGTACTCTAGTGTCCCAGTACAGTACAGACTTACTCGTCTTCACGGTCTAGTGTCTCACCGCGGGGGTGGGACATCTAACACATGGTGGGGCAAGCAATGCCCAATCACTGTAGTGGCTTAGTGTTAAGCCATTCAGTGATTGGGCATTTCTAGGTGCTGGGCAAATCGGGCCGGCCCAAGGACAGTTGTGTCACTCAGACCCTCCTTCCCTTCTTCCTCCTTGTGGTGTCCTGAGTCCTCGTGGTCGACTCGTGCGTCTGGTGACTGTCTGAGGCCTCTCACTTCACCTAGTGTAGTCGCCGTCGTCGAGTCTGTGGAGCGTTCAGAGACAGATCACAGATTCTAATCCTGGACCTGTGTGCACTGTGCAGGTATGGACCTGAAAAATAAAATAATGTTAAACTTAAGTTGACGGTGTTTGGCCGCCTTGGCATGATACGGTGGGTTGGAGCCCCAGAGGTGGCCGCAGTACTAGGTTTTGTTGGAAGAACTGTCATTGGCCATTAAAATGAGCTAGGAAATAAATGACCGCCGGCTCCTCTGGGAAGAGTGAGTTTTGCTTCTTTCTAGGGTCTGATTCTTAACCAGAGGATGGCGCTGTGTGTATCGCTCCTGACAAGACATTCAGACATTTACTGAACGTCTCTCCTGGTAAATTTCATCAGTTTGGCCACAAACTCCGTTCTAGTACGTGACGTTACAGAAGTTACTGCACATATCTGAATCAACAAGGGTAATCGTAATCGAGGCCCGGGTCAAGTTGAGGTCGGACGTAAAAACCTCCTGGGGAAATAGTTTTCAGGCCCATTTTAGATCCTGATTCGAAGTTTTGCGCTGTGCACTGGGCAATGATCTTACAAATACCGTGTTTACCCCTCGTATGCGATTTCTTTCAGGTGGTAACTGCATGTGAAAGTCGGGGCTGGGAGGGGTTTGCTTGAAACCCGGGGCTGTAAATAGATGCACAAGCAGAGTGTGTGCTGTTAGGCTTACCACGACCCTCGCGTGAGGCTGAAGAAGACTGTGGTATTAAGCCTTTCTGGGGGTCGCTTAAAATGCAAGCCTGCACCATGCCTGCCCCCACCAAGCTACCCCCGCAAGGCGTGGGGATTCAGAGGAGGCAGGGGGGTGCTTAGAAGGGGGGGCTTGTTCAACGTATTTTGGCTGTTTTTTTCATGACACGAAATATACAGCAAGGCCACCATCTGCTAAAATGACTGATCTGTAGAGATGGGCGTGGCTGGTTTTTACTGCGGTAAAGTGAACCGGATTTAATTGTCACCATTGGGTTGCGGTGCAATGGAGAGGCCGGTTTGAAAGCGTTTCATGATTTGGTTTACCAGCCTTGAGTTTTGGGGAAAGGGGCGGGGCTATGTTCCCACCATTTTATTGTGGTAGAGTGGGTGGGGCTGGTTTGGCGCTATTGTATTTTGAAGCCGCCCGGTCCCGGGTCAGAACAGGCACAGTATTGTCCACCGGGGCTCCCCACCGCCGCTCACCTGACACCAGCCGAGTTCAAAGGGCACCGATCCCCGCAAGCAATGTCCTCTTTTTACACCAAACAAGACTTACCCAAGGGTTTTTAGTTCAACAGTGGACACACAATGGGTGAAAAGCAATTGTTTTTTTATTCATTCAGCCGCGTTCGCGGTGACAGGTGAAGTATGGCCTTCCGGATGCGGAGATGGAAGGGATGTCATTGTGTGATCTTGCACAAGTGAAAGGGAATACCTAGCCTCAGGGACCTTTGTTAAATTCTGTTCTGGTCATTTTTAAAATTCATGTTAAAGATTTTTTAGTGGGGATTAGCCATTGCATTCTGGCTCTATCAGTAGCACGCACTTAGAGTTACCCTCAACCCTAACTCTGGTCTCCCCTCGCCACCCGGGCAGATGCATTAAGCTCTCGAGGGAGAGTTATCCCAACTTTCCTCCTTCTGTTCTCCTTTACCACCTTGCTTTTTTTCGGACTCTCCATATCGCTCCATTCCTTCGGACCGTACCATTTCCTGTTCTTCTCTTTCAAGACACTCCTCTTCCAACCTTTCCTCACCCCCCTCTTTGACACGCCGTCTCGTGGAAGCACGCTCCGCCCTCTCACACCTGACGCTTCTAGGCTCGGAAACTTCGGCGCCCGAACTTACTCGGAACACTACCCTTTAGTCACTTAATGCCGTGGAATTTTTTGAGCCCAAGACCCGCCGAGGCGGGGAATTGAACCCTGGTCCCGGGCCAGACCTCTGCATCAGGGTCTGCCGCTCTAACCAACTTATGGCGAACAAAGCGGTACAAAAGGGGGTGGTGTTGGACGGAGCATCTGAACAAATCAAACACTCACACCCAGTCATCGTATTTGGGTTTAATCCATCATCGTTCTTTAGCCCACTCTGCCACCCCAGTTCAGACATGGCCATATGCAAATCAGTCTGACCCTGTGCCTAATGGAAACAGTCCAGCCCGAACTGCCAAGCCATGTCTTTCCTGGACCGGAATCAAGCCATGCCTTCCGTCCATCATCACCCCCTTTTGTACCGTATCTTGTGGATAGTCACTGGCAATGTAGACTTAAAAGTTAGACGATAATAATTTTAATGATCGCATTCAAAAAGAGTAATATCATAAGAGTAAGTATGATGTTACTTGTTGTATCCTATATCTGGATGCAATGACAAAAACAACAACATACCAGTTTTGAGTCTTCCTTTGAATTTGTATTTGTTGCATATTTTCCATAGTGCATGTATTGTTTCAAAGGAAGATTAATTTTCACTGGAGAAGATTATACCTCTATAATTTATAGATCAACCGCTAACTACGTGCTACAGGGGGGGCTCATTTTGCGTTACACCACTGTACATGCCTGCCCATATTTTACAGTTTGAATGCTTTTGTTAAAAGTCTGTGTGTTTGGTTGACACAACTACATTTTGTTGTATTTGCTTTTCAGCATTTGGTAAAGCCTCAGGCTGCCGAACTAATTTTTGGGCAAATCAAGCAAAGAAGAAGAGACGCCAACCTCCTTTTCCGCTACAACACAGCCAACAACCCCAGTGTTTAAGGTAAGGAAACTGCTGCTATATTTTACATTCTAGTAGTCAAGGGCTATGTAAGTTGTGTACATGGTGGGTGGCGTCAAATACCAGTGTTCAGTCTTCTTTTGAATTTGTATTTCTTGCATATTTTCCATAGTGCATGTATTGTTTCAAAGGTAGATTAATTTTCACTGGAGAAGATTTTACCTCTATAGTTTATAGATCAACCGCTAACTACGTGCTACAGGGGGGGCTCATTTTGCGTTTGTCCTCCTGGTTCCAGTGTCCGTTTTCCTAATGGCATGTCTATGACTGTGACATGTTCATCTCCAGACTACAGAGCTTATGCCAGCTTGCCCACGTGAACCTTCTAAAAGTCCACATGGCCTATAAAAACAATGCTAAGGCAGGCTTAACCACTTTCCAGGAGTGTGATCTGAGTCCCTTAATAATTCAGATGATCGTCGTCTGCATATAGACTACACATAGGAACCAAAAGTGTGCCCCCTAGACTGTACTGGTCAATGGAAGGAATTGCATTAGCCCACTTAGTAAAATTCAAGTGTATTGTTCTAAGAAGGTGAAACCTGATGTATAACCCAAATGTAATGTGCAGTGTACAGGGTCAAGTCTTTGTGGATCACTTAAGCCAAGGGTCTCCAACTTTTTCTGTAATAAGAGGCACTTATGATCAAAGAAATGCATCGTGATGTGATCACTAAGGGGTGCTTCAGCACATTCTGCAAGGGAGGGGGCTCATTTTGCGTTACACCACTGTACATGCCTGCCCATATTTTACAGTTTGAATGCTTTTGTTAAAAGTCTGTGTGTTTGGTTGACACAACTACATTTTGTTGTATTTGCTTTTCAGCATTTGGTAAAGCCTCAGGCTGCCGAACTAATTTTTGGGCAAATCAAGCAAAGAAGAAGAGACGCCAACCTCCTTTTCTGCTACAACACAGCCAACAACCCCAGTGTTTAAGGTAAGGAAACTGCTGCTATATTTTACATTCTAGTAGTCAAGGGCTATGTAAGTTGTGTACATGGTGGGTGGCGTCTAAATACATGCACCAAACCTCATACGTTGTACTTTGATTATTGACAGGTAACACTAACATTGGTAACACCATGAATACAGTAGAGCATCTATTTGCAAAGCCGTTCCTTGGACTGAAACGTGAAGACAAACTAATTGTAAAACAATTAGGACCTCACCGGCCAGACCTAAACCTACAACAACGTTCCCTAGACAGAGGGAAGCCTTACACACGTTCTTTCACAAACACCTGGTACAAAAAAGTTGATTGGCTTACAGGATGTCCTTCAACAAATACTCTGTTCTGCTTCCCCTGCCTGCTGTTTGGTGGTGAAACTCCTTGGACCAAAAAAGGAGTGAAAGACTTAAAACATTTGTCAGATAAAGTAAAGAGGCATGCACACACGAAAACACATATGGAAAATCTGACAAGACTGGGAATGTTGGGAGATAAACCGATTGAAGCCCACTTAAGCGAGGCCTACCAAACAAATATACGGAAGCACAATGAAGCAGTTGATAGGAATAGACACGTGCTGTCAAAAATCATTGACTGCATTCGTTTCTGTGGTGATTTTGAACTGGCTTTACGAGGGCATGATGAATCGGAAGGCTCTGCAAATCCTGGTATATTCTTAGGGCTTGTGGACTTAATAGCAAGCATAGACCATGTATTCGAAGCACATCTATCAACTGCTACAGTCTTCAAGGGCACCTCGAAAATCATACAAAATGAACTGCTTGAGTGCATGCTAGAGATTGTAAAAAGCACTATCGTACAACAGCTGAAAAACACAGACTTTGTGGCTATTCAGGCTGATGACACCACTGATGTGGCCACAAATACACAGTCAGTATTGGTCTTTCGGTACCTAGACAGTGACAACAAAGTTGTGGAACGCTTCTATGGATTCACCCATTTAAAAGACGCTTGTGCAGAAAGCATTTCTTCAGTTATTCTACAGGAACTAAACTTCATTTTTCCAGAGCAGCATCAAAAACAAAAACTGATTGCACAAAGCTACGATGGTGCTGCAGTAATGAGTGGAACCTCCGGTGGAGTACAAAAAAAAATTAAAGATGTCTACCCTAATGCCCATTACGTGCACTGTTATGCCCACCAACTAAATCTGATTATGCAACAATCAGTAGGAAAGATCTCTGAGGCAAAGATATTCTTCCTGGATGTAGGAGGAATGGCAGCATTTTTCTCACGCTCCCCCAAAAGAACGGAGTTACTTCATACCATTGTTAACAGAAGGATTCCAAAGGGAGGCCCAACTCGTTGGAATTTTCACATCCGTACAATCCGCCTAATATACCAATATAGGGTTGATCTTGAGAAATGTTTTGACACCATAGAAGCAAATCAAGACTTTGACTACAAAAGCCGGAATGAGGCCCGTGGCTTTGCTAGAACACTGCAAGACAGGGAGTTTCAGTTTTTGCTGTTTTTGTTTTTTCAAATAATGCTAAAAGTTGAAGCACTGTATGAAACGTTGCAAAAACGTGAAATAGATACTATCCATGTGGAAACATCTATCAACAGCTTTGTCACAAGCATAACGGAAATCAGAGAAGACGTTGACAATTTAGACAGCACACTGCCAAATGATTCTACTTTCTCTAACCGCAGAAAAGACATCAGCAGTCTAGTCCGAATTTCCAAAGAGATATGTGACACTATAATTATGCAGGCAAAGGAACGCTTTTCTTTTAAAAAGCATTTGGTGAGTGCCACATTACTAAAAAGTGATCTGTTTGCTAAACATGATATTTCCTTCCCTGAGCAAGCACTGAATACCGCTGTTGATGCTTACCCTATGCTCAACAAAGAGGATCTGAGAACAGAACTAACTGTACTGTATGGAATGCATGTATACCGGCAGGCCACTAATGCAATTAATTTGCTTGCTTTAATTCTGAACCTTAACATGCAAAACACACTAACAGAAACAGTGACTTTATTAAAAATACTCATCACCACACCGATGACAACAGCAGAGTCGGAACGTTCATTTTCCGCTTTGAACAGAATTAAAACATTCCTAAGAAACACCATGATACAGGACAGGCTGAATGCCTTAGCAATGCTTTCCATCGAGAGTGAGTTAGTTAAAAGAATACCAGACTTCAATGGTCAAGTCATTGAGAAGTTTGCTTCCATGAAAAACAGACGTGCGGATTTTCATTACAAAAAGTGAACACTATTTAAATGCTGCTAGTTGGCGTCCTGTTTATTTGTTTGTTATTAAAATACATCTGTGAGGTACTCAGCAATGCATTGTGTTTCAAAGTCTGTTATGAAGCTCTGTGGTTATGATGAAGAAGAATAAGCAGCTACCTATGTTATATGACACCACTTTATTAATGTAATAACTGCACTTTCACAATTGCTTTATTAACCTTCCTGCTTTCACAAATTTGCATGAAAATGCACCATTTGTCCACTCTTTTTTCAAAATTTTCTCGGGGGGGAATTCCCCCCGAACCCTCCTTAAGGGGTTCGGGCTCGCTCGCTAGCTACGGTGCAGTACCACTTTCATTTTACGCCCCACCACTTTCAAATGTCACCAGCCACTGGCCGGGCCACAGAATGAGCCCCAGGGCAGAGTGAGACAGAGCCCCCAACCAAAGAGCCATTGCAGGCGAAAGGTGACACAAGGGGTCAACCTTGTGGTGTCATCGGGTGTGATTGGCGTTCTCATGGCATTCTGGTGAATATACATCCATGACAGTATAGTGTTTCAGTCAGAGATACTGCATCACAATACTCAAATTTGTATTTATATCCGTATTTACCTTTATTTCCTCAAAAGTCACCTGAAGCTCGATAAATTGAAAATAAACCCAAGGAAGGACAGAGACTGCCCTTCATGAAACTGGAGAAATTAGAAACGCTCACAGCCGTGAGAGAGGAGATAAGAGTTCACGCACTGATTCATATACCTGCACGAGCCACGCCTCCGTGCCTACAGACAGGTGATGCCATGCAGCTGAGTGATGCGGCCCGCGTCCAACACCGGTACAATATGCGCAGCACCGCACAGTGAGTTAGTTAATTCATGCCCCGGGACGCGGACAGGACAGTAACTAAGTCTGCCCCCAGCACGCGGCAATCCAATCTGCAGTGGAGACCCCACGCTTATGTCCTACCAATCCAACACTTCCCTTCACAACCAGGACGTGAGGTTACATCCCTTCCCCTCCCCGGCGGCGCCAGTAGCCAACCACTGCTGAAAGGGCAGGCCCCACCCACCACAGGTTACGGTGTCTGAATGGGCACAGGACTGCCACTCGGCCGGGTGACGTCAGGGCTGTAGTGAGGGACTCAGCCTCGCCCGCGTCGCGGGCATGAATTTGAGCATAACATTTCACCATACATTGTAGCAGCAGCAGTGAATGCATAAGATCATTATTAACTGTACTGGGTGTCTTAGGTCAGCGCATCGTGCGCTAGCAGTTTGGCGTAGCCAGTTACTTACTTCAGAGCGCCTGGTACAGCAGAGAGACAGTGCCATTAAAATGCGTGACATAGCATTTCAGTGCGGTGATGCAGATCACCACACTGAAATGCGTTAAAGTCACGTCCGTTGCATGATACTTGGCAGGCCTGCGATTCCACAGATTACCCGTCCTTTGCCCACAAAAACCTACACATTTTCCCGCAGATTTGGACAGCCTCCGGTCATAGGTAGGGACAGAGCGAAAACACACACTCTTTTATTCACAAGAGAATAATGTCCACCATTTGTTTGATCAAAGTGATTACCAGAGTCTAGGAATCCCTGTGGATGAAAGTTTTGGCATCCTGTGGACGAAAGGAGGTGCTGCGCACATGCCCAGAAGTGCAGTTCGGCTACCAGTCACTAACTGAGACAAAATGTGTGACTGCACACTCTTGAGTGAGAATGTCAAACTGCCACAGGAAATCATTGTGAACTGTATCAGGATGAACTTACCTGTGATCAAAAGACTGGTCCACCAGAATTGTTTGACACTCCAAGACCGATTCGTAGTAATAGGTATAAAATGAGTGTAAATACAACCTTCCTTGAATTCAGAGCTAAGAATCGAGAAGAGAAGGGCATACAGAAAAAAGTCTGTGAGCATAATGGCTACTATCAACTTTTTGGGTCTGGAGCCGCATCTTGAACTGGTTACATGCAAGAATGAACGTAACCTATTGGTAAGCTTCAGATCTGGTATCAAGCAGTTTTCAACGATTAAGTCTTCACGTTTTAACTGCTTCACAAGACCATGCTGCTCTTTACGTTTTTTGTGGACTTTTTAAACAGCCGCATGAACGCTATTCTTAAGCCCTTGCAATGAACCAGGCCCGGCTCCAGGAATTTTTATTTGGGTGGGACAAGGGTGCATTTGGTTGGGCCACTGCGGGCCACATTTGCTGCTTCTTGTGGTAGCCTACAAGTCCAATACTACATCATATCTACTTGCAAACATTAGCCAGGATACAACATATCAATTCTGTATTTATACAGAGCATGTGGAGAGTTATTTGAAAGTAAGAGCAATGTCTGGACCTAAGTGCAAACCCTCAAATTCCAACAGGCCAGGCTTCAATACAAATATTTCCAGGTCCGATTACCCGCTTTTCTACCACCCCTCTCCTCTGTACCTTATCTTACAGCTGACCTTGGGCCCCAGCCCTGTATCAGCCACCATCCAGCTTCACCTTAATTATTCCCGTAAAAAACATTCTTAATATCAACTTCAAACTTAAAACATTGAATATAGCAGTAAATATAATTAACATGCACTTTAAAATATGTTCCACAGTTGCCCTAATTACCTGACTGCTAAATAAATAAAAACAGAAAGGCCTTGACAGGGCCGGCTTTAGCGCTAGTGCGAAAGTCTTTTTTGGCGGCCCACATTTTACCTCTTTCTCTGCAGATAACATTGCTACCACCCTCCAACAGTTCCCTTCATCTCTCCGTAGCCCTTCTCTCATATGCATTTGATTTGAGGTGTATAGCGCAACTCATATCAGTGTAGGGCAGAGGTCTTCAATCTGTGGGGCGCGACCCCCAGGGGGGTCGTGGAGTCCTTGGAAGGGGGTCGCAGGTTCTGTCAGAGTGCAGTTCCTGGCTTGGGCTGATCGAGGGTGCTCACAGTGGAGGCCTAATTCACACCGAGGTGTGAAAAACATCAAAGCCTCATTAACAAGTAAAAGGTCTTTTAAAGACCTGTCAAGTACTCGGTGTGGCTGTGTGTGTGTGTGTCCCTGAAGCGTTTCGAGCTGGGGGAGGAGGGAAAGTGGGGGGGGGGCGGAGGGGGGCTGGGGGAGCAGGCTGTAGTGTAGCCCTTTGAGGTCAATGGATGTTGCGCGCCTGGAGCAGTGGGTCCCGTGACACGTCCTCCACCCCCAGCAGGGAGGCACAGAGAGTCCCTCCCATGATCGGGAAATAAGGAAGAAGACGCAGAGAGATAAACCCCCCCCCCCCCCCCATGAGAGAGGCACAGAAAAGGTGGGTGGATGAATGATGGGTGGATGGATGAAAGGGTGGATGGATGAAAGGGTGGATGGATGGATGGATGAAAGGGTGGATGGATGGATGAAAGGATGGATGTATGTATGAAAGGGTGGATGGAAGGAAGGATGAAAGGGTAGATGGATGAAGGATTAATGGATGGATAAAACGTTGCATGGATGAATGATGGATGGATGTGTGAAAAGATGGGTGGATGAATGATGGGTGAATGGATGGATGAAAGGGTGGATGGATGAAGGATGGATGTATGGATGGAAAAATGAAAGGGTGGATGGGAGGATAGATGTATGGATGTAAGGATGGACGGATGAATGGATGGATGAAAGGGTGGATGACTGGATGAACGGGTGGATGGATGGAAGGATGAAAGGGTGGACTGATGAAGGATGGATGGAAGGATGGATGGAAGGGTGGATGGATGGATAAAAGGTTGCATGGACAAATGATGGATGGATGATGTGTGAAAAGGTGGGGGGATGAATGATGGGTGGATGGATGAAAGGGTGGGTGGATGGATGTATGGATGAAAGGGTGGATGGATGTAAGGATGAAAGGGTGGATGGATGTATGGATGGCTAAAACGTTGCGTGGATGAATGATGGATGGATGGATGTGTGAAAATATGGGTGGATGAATGATGGGTGAATTGATGGATGAAAGGGTGGATGGATGGAGGATGGATGTATGGATGGAAAAATGAAAGGGTCGATGGGAGGATAGATGTATGGATGTAAGGCTGAAAGGGTGGACAGATGAAGGATGAATGGATGGATGAAAGGGTGGATGGATGGAAGGATGAAAGGGTGGAATGATGAAGGATGGATGGATGGCAGGGTGGATGTATGGATGGATAAAAGGTTGCATGGATGAATGATGGATGTGTAAAAAGGTGGGGGGATGAATGATGGGTGGATGGATGGATGAAAGGGTGGACAGATAAAGGATGGATGGATGGAAGGATGAAAGAAAGGAAGGATGGATGAAGGATGGATGTATGGATAGATAAAAGGTTGCATGGATGGATGTGTGAAAAGGTGGGGGAGGAATGATGGGTGGATGGATGGATGAAAGGGTGGGTGGATGGATGTATGGATGAAAGGGTGGATGGATGAAGGATGGATGCATGGATGGGAGGATGAAAGTGTGGATGGATGTATGGATGGCTAAAAGGTTGCATGGATGAATGATGCATGGATGGATGTGTGAAAAGGTGGGTGGATGAATGATGGATGGAAGGGTGGATGGGTAAAGGATGGATGTATGGATGGAAAGATGAAAGGGTGGATGGATGAAGGATGGATGGATGGATGGATGTAAGGATGGATGGATTAGTGAAAGTGTGGGTGGATGAATGATGGATGGATGTGATGAGGTCTAACAGGCGCATTTATGGTTGTCAAAAGATGATGAGGAGTACCAGTTTCTAGAAACTTCTGTCGGAAGGGGGTCCTTACCCCTAAAAAGGTTTTACAAGGGGGTCTCGGCATCAAAAGTTTGAAGACCTCTGGTGTAGGGTGTCACAGTACTTTACATCACGCACACATTATACAGAGACAATGAATCGTACAAGTATGTAAATCAGTCTATAGGGAATGTCACATAAGCCAATGAGGATTAAAAGGCGTAGGAATCACATGTCATCCATACTGGTGGGCAGTATATTTTAAGAGGGTTTGGGCAGGGGAAGCACAAACTCAGAATTTAAAGCATACCCCAGTGGTTGTGGGTTGGCTTTACTAATAAAAATGTAGATCTACCAAACTCTTTTTAGCAAAATTAAAATAATGAAAGATTGGGGAAGTTCTAACTAAATAGCAACACAAAACAAAGTGAAGTTATAACTATACCATTCCTGTTTGTTTGCAGCTCTTTGATGACAGTTTATAGGTCACTGTCCTATGTTAGGAGTATAGCTTCTGAACTGCAAGTAACACAAGAATCTCTGTAACAAAGACAGTAACACACTGAGCTATCCACATAAAATATAGTTTATCTGCATTTTAAAGCTACCAACAGACAAATGATTGCTCTCCAGCAGGATCATTAATCACCAGTTATCTGGTCATTTTTATTGTTGTCTTGCATCCATGGCAATGATCATAATTAAAAACTGTTTTAATGAAGCATACACAAAGTATGTGCTTTGCTGGGCCTGTGCAGATTTAAAAAAGAAAAACAAATAGTAACACATTCTCTTACCTACTCTGTTAGTCAAACTTTGTGTCACAGCCTGATCTGATAAGCAGCTGCAGGGGGTCAGGAAAGGTGAATGAGAATAAATAAGTTTCTTTTCTCCAGGCTGAACAGCAAAGGAAATATCCACACAGCAGGACGGTAGGTATAAGTCACTCGGTACCAAATAAAGAATGTGTCCCCTTCGACATGCCCCTGTTGTACCTGAATTACACAGCCCACCTCTCTATAAGGAGTTGGGTGATTGGGGATAGATGTGATAAAGAGCCGAGGCCCAATCAGGCATCTCTCAGAAAGGAAGAAAAACAACGTTCGGAGGAATGCTTATAATTATACCGCCCATTTTCTATTGGCCTTCATGTCCTCACTGCAAGGGCCAAGACTCATGTTTGGGTGCGCCTGGCCCACCCAGCCCACCCGCTAGAACCGGGCCTGCTATGAACACTGCAATTTCGTAATTTTAAAGCTATTTTCTTAAATCTACAGGTGCGGTCTTCAGATACAATTTTCTTTGCTGTGGGAAAGTTTTCAAATCTGCAGTTTTTATGGTCTAAACAGGAACAGTCGCTGTTCTTTTAAAGTATTTAGTTTTTTTATGACTATGAATAACTATGAACTGTACATTGTAACAATTTTATTTGTTGTTTTATTGCTTTTAAACCTGAATAAAACTATCTTGACTAATGGCCTGCACACTCCCTTTCTGCGGTCTCTTTAAAAGAACAGCAACTAGGGGATAAAATATGCGACAGGAACCCCCCCACCTATCGCCACAAGTGTCGTCTTAACCCGTTCGCCGTCCGATGTCACAGTGGGAGTGTGCGGAGGACGGCCGGGGGCCGTCCGAACCCTGCCCACTGATTAAGTCTCCCGCACCGCAGCGGAATTCGCGCCGCGGTCAACGGGTTAAAGAAGGATGCGAGTTCAGAACTAGACAACACTATTGCCTAACCCAGCTGAAGAAACATTGCTTACCGTAAGGGAAGAGGCAGTGCCCTTGGCGAGGGAGGACCTGTCCCCTACCCCGTGCCAACAGCTACTCCGATGATGATGATGAGGATCAGCAGCAGGACAGCAACGCAGATGCCAATCATTATTTTTTTCTAAGAGAAGAAGAAAGGAGAGACAAGGTTAGCATGTCAGAGAAAGAAAGATTGATGCAGAAGGGGCACAGAATGAACACGACAGCAGAGGGTGAGAGGACCAACATGTGGAGGGCGAAAGCCTTTCAATGAAAACAAGCATTGGCAAAGCAATTGGTCTCGCTTATACAGGAGCTATTGGCTTGGCAATGTGTTTTTGCAATGTTGTACATCGGTTTGGCTGCTGTTCAGCATTGCTAAACGCTAGTGGTGTGGAGTGTCCTAGAGTGGAATGGGGGATGGGTAGGGGAGTAGAGTTTCTTAGACTGGATTTCTTGGAGAAAAGTGCTTTAGAGGGGAGCAGAATACAGTGGTTCAGTGGCCGTGTCGTAGAGTGCAGTGGGGTGGAATAGGTTGGAGTGGATTGAGGTAGTGGGGTGGACTGGATAGGAGTAGATTGGGGTTGATTGCATTGGGGTAGAGTGGGTTGGATTGGGTGGGGTGATGTGGATTGGAGTGGGTGGACTGAATTGGAGTGGAATTGAGAAGGGTGGATTGGATTAGAGTAGGGTGATTTGGAGTGGGCTGAATTAGAGTGGAGTGGTAAATTTGACTGTATTGGGTGGGGTGGGATGGATTGGATTGAGTGGGGCGCATTGGATTGGGGAAGTGTGTGGTGGACTAAATTGATGTGGGACAGATTGTAGTAGGCAGATTGTTTTGGAGTAGGGCGTAGAATGTTCGGGAGTAGAGCAGATTGGAGTGTGGAAGATTGGGTTGAGGCAGATTGCTTTGGATTGGAGTGGGGCAGGTTTTTGTATTACAGTGGGACAAACTGGGGTGGGGGAGATTGGAAGGATTGGTGCGTAGTGGATTAAAGTGGATTGGATTGGGGTGTATTGGATTGAGTGGGGCAGACTTGGGTGGGGGTGTGTACTGCACGATTATGTGTTAAAGCATAATTTCAGAAATTACACATAAGAAATAAACAATGTCGCTTTGCAATAAGATAATCCTCATCTTTTGAGAACAGCACCATGAGCAAAAATAAAAGAAAATATGAGTGCAAAGTGAGAAAAGAAGACTTGTCAAAATAAAAAATCTAACTAGAAAATAAAATCTTTGCAATTTAGTTTGTCCTGTTGGGCACGTCTTTGCATGTCACATGCCTTCTGTTTGCAGGACACTGAAAGTTAAACAAACAATATAGTAACTCAATCACATCAGGAGAAAGGGAAAGGCGCTAATTAAGTTGAATCAACCAGTGCTTGGTCCCTGCTCCACAGAGAGGAACAGAAATTATGTTAGGCCTGCCTTGACAAATTAGGAGGCTGTAAAGAAGAGTGCCACGCAAGCCAACAAATGGTAAGCAAAGGGCAGGAACAAAGCCCTTTTTGCTAACTACAGTGACTAGCAAGCGAGATGCATTCTCGTATGTCCGACCCTAGACAGTACTGTTTATCTTGTGCTACTTCTCACCAATAACAAATCAATACATTCATCCATATATTAGTCTGTTTGCAGGTCCATACCACAAAGTGTGTATACACCCACAGGCAAGGACAAACACATGAAGGGAAGCGCAATTGAAAGTCCGCATGCATGAGTACACCAAGGGCATATGCAAAAACACATAGGCGGCTTATGCACACACCACCCACAGGGCAATTGCACAGACAACGGCATGCGCACACATGCACAATGAAAGACACGCACAAACAAAAACACACAAAGCCATGCATATACCAAAAAAATGCGTGCGCTCAAACACACACAGTAATGCACTCCCTTCTACAAAGGAGAGAATACACATACACTGGAGCGCACACCCTGGAGAGAGTACACACACTCACAGAAATGGAAACAGAGGAGCGTGTATCCACACAAGCATACATGCAGGCAGAGGAGCGCACACAATAGTGAGTACACACACAAAGGAGCGTAGACACACAGAGGAACAGGCGCACACTAAAGAGTGGATACAGAGCATACACACAAATGCACACAAAGAAACACAGAGGAGCATGCACAAACACAAGCATACAAAGGAGCACACATACACGAGGAGCACACAGATACATAAACTGTGCAGACACACATAGAACACGTTGGTCAACGGTCTGGAGAGTTTCTGAGCTGAGAAATCGTCTAATGGATGAAGTTTACGTTGCAGTTTGATTCGCAACAATTATCTCGGTTTGAAAGGTATTCATAGGCTGTAGTGCAGTTGGGGCTGAAGTGAAAGGTGTTCCAGATTTTGGATGTACAGTAGAGTCAAGTCTGAATGGCAGAAGAGAGTGGGAAGGTGTAGAGGTAGAAAGCACTGAAAGTAATAAAATAAATATTTATCTTCGGACCAGGGGAAAATAAAATGAAAAATGCAGTATGTTTCTGGTCTACATAATCAGCTGTCTGCATACACAGAGGCAAGGACACATGTTTGAACAAAATTTGGGGCATGCACCTGCCACATACACAGAGGCAAGCACACAGTGATCGCGCACTTACACACAGGTGAACACACATACACACATACACACATGAACTCGCACACATACAGGTGTGCACATACACATATACAAGCACACTTGCCCAACCATGCAGACACTGCATGCAGATGCACACAGTTTGTGTTAGTCCCTGTTCTCAGGAGTTCTTGAGCGGATACATTTTCTGATGGATGAGGTCTACGTTCCGGTTATGATCTCAAATGTAATTTTTGTTCCAAGGGCCACTTTGGGAGTGCAGCATAGGTAAAATGTATTCCCGTATGCAGGGGGAGTTCGTTTGGTCAAACAGCTTCTGGGAGGAGGTCCAGCGCACCTTTCTAGATTTGGACTTGTTCACGATGGCTGACTCCAACTCCATTTTTGCCTTCTCCACGTAGTTGGTTGAGGTTGAGATGTTATTTTCAATCCGGTCAATAGTTTCACCCTTGAAAGAAGAAAATACATATTGAAGTCACCTAAGATTAGTTAAGAGGATAGTGGGTATGGGGTCTACAGTCACGTACATTTTGTGGACAAGGGACACACACGAATCACACAAAGGGTTCTATTATCCAACTTTGTATGCAGTGACATATTTAATCATAATACTACGTGTCCCCCACATGGAGTTAAGAAGCATACGTTACTTACCTGTAATCCTAGTTCTCTTCCAGGGGTATTCTCATCAAAGTCATAAGCAAATGTATATTCCCGCCTATGTGCAGTACCCGGGAAACACATCACATATATGTGAAAAACATATACATATATACATATATACATATATACATATATATATATATACAAATGTCCCAATAGTGAGAGGAGCTCTGTAGCTGGTGCCGGCGGCGAGGTTCAGGACGCCCTCGCAGGATACCTCTCAGCAAAATTGTTTCAATAAAGAAAGAAACACGCCGCACACTACTCCGTAGGTTAGATTCTTTGGTTTATTTTCTGTAGGATCCCCACCTACGCGTTTCGGACAACAATCTGTCCCTAAAAGGACAGATTGTTGTCCGAAACGCGTAGGTGGGGATCCTACAGAAAATAAACCAAAGAATCTAACCTACGGAGTAGTGTGCGGCGTGTTTCTTTCTTTATTGAAACAATTTTGCTGAGAGAGAGATATATATATATATATATATATATATATATATATCTCGAGTATACACACACACATATAATTACATCATTAATACACAATGGCCAATAGTTCTCACTGATGCTGTTCTACAGGGAAGATCACCTAGCAGACCCAATTTTACTTATCGCAAGGCACACTCTATGCAGAGTGACCTTGTTAAAACTAGCCCAGAACTTCACAACAAAAGCAATTGGCTATCATCCAAAAAAGGCTTTTTTAAATGCAGCACATGCAGGGCATGCAAGTTTGGCATTAATACCAACTGTTATTCAAATGCTTTCTCTGAGGTTCCAATTAAAATAAGTGGACATTTCACTTGCAGAACCGACTATGCCGTTTATGTTTTAAAATGCATTTGCGGACTCAGATATGTAGGAAGCACCAAGCTTCAAGTTAATGCTCGAATTTTGCAGCATTTGAGGGCTACAGTCAATTCAGATCCCACATAACCTGTTGCAAGACACGTAAAAACAGAACACAATAACAATCTTAATGTTCTGCAGTATTTCGTGATAGACAGTGTACCACAGACCAAAAGGTGAGGCAACAGGGAAAAGACCCTCAGACAATTGTAAACAAGGTATATCATTGAACTAGATACCAAGAGTCCGAGAGGTCTTAACATCTGTGAAGATTTGCATCACTACCTATAGGGCATGTTTTTAATTTGGATATGCTTACCTGTATACTGTTTAAATGTGTGTATATATGTGTATATATATATGAATTATTTGATTTTATGAGGGTACTTTATTATAGTGAATATTTATTGCGTTTTTATGGTCTTTTTAGCTATGATGGTTTTTATGTCGGTTTTGTGGCCGGTTTATGTGCGTTGAGCCATGAATTTATGGAACCTTGTTTTGTGAATTGTTGGTTTTATGCTATTTATTGACTTGCATTTCCGGTTTCATTAACTGTCTCTGGAATTACCTGGGATTCAATATACCCTGATAAAGCTTGTGCTTTGCACTTTATGCAAATTTCCTTTTGCCATTTATATTTGCACATATTTATACGTTTGTCATCTTTGCCCACACACTTTTGTATTATGAAAAATATTTTTCAATCAGATATTTATTCCATATATTTTTTTGATACGCAGATGAATTATCATTCATTTACTGCCGTTACTGAGATTTTCTCTCCTCCATACAGTCTCTCTCTCCTCCCAACTTTTCTAACCCCATACCACCAAATCAGGCTGGATTTGGTGGACATTTTATAATTTGTCTAACACATACATTCTTTTATGATTTTTGTAGGGGTTAGTACATAGGCAATTTTTCAATCAATACCAAAATTGCCCAAAAAAGTTTTTATATATGCACTTTAGCACTAGCACTTTTTGCAGATCATGGTGTAGATCAGGTATGGGCCATATTTTGAGATCTAATAAATAATGAATGAAAGGGATAGTTTTCGGGTGTAGTCCATCAGTGCAATAATAACTTACTAACAATATATGGAAAATGGCAATTTCAGGTATACAATTTAAAATGACTTATTATGCAGTTATCATTGTCCTGACGTTATTGCCACCATTTACTTAATGTATTTTGCATTTTATGTATTCAATTTTCCTTTTGCAACCAATATACTGATTTGATTTGTTTTATTGTTACACTCGCTTCAATTACAACTTGCCCCAATGTATTTGTACAGTTATGATTTACGTCAATTTGAGTAATGTTAACATTATTTCACCCAGTTTTGTATAATTTGGGGAAATTTTGTTGTCTCTGCACTTTGGTCCATACCAGTGTCTTTGTCAGATGGAACGTTAATTACAAAGTCAACATGGATGGGAGTTCAAGTCAGTGAGTGGGGGGGCAGCCCAACAGTGCCAAGAATTCATGAACCACTTCCAGGTGGAGGAGATCTTCGTGGTCAGTAAAGTGATGCCTGAGCCCCAGCCAAGGCCTAGAGGTACAGGGCTTCTTGAAAAAAATCAGACACCACACCCCCTGCTTGTCAATGTGCCACATTGCGTCATTTGTCAAGATCTGGACAGATTAGGGGCAAAGGGAGGGCAGGAACGCTTTCAGGATCAGACAAACTGCCTAAAGCTCCCCAGAATGAAGTGCAACATCAACTCTCAAAGACACCAGGGAACCTACTTCCCAGTTCTTCCAAATGCACACCACACCCCAAAGGGTGGATGAGCCCTCAACTACCGTGGCCACTACTGAAGAAGGGCAAACTGAGATCCCTTGCATCAGGCTCTTCTCTACTGACCATCCATGGAAACAAGCAATGTTACGGGAGATTCTGAAGATGTCCAACAGATAGACTAGAACTGCAGATGGAGGCACCAACGAAAGTCCTCATGCGCCAGCGTGGGTACATGACCAGTAGAATGCAGGAGGCCAGTACTTAGGCAAAGAACCATTAGGACTGGAGCACAAGGTCCCTCCCAAAACATCAGAATCAAATCACAAACATCTGGGATCCTCTAAGAACGTAGGAAGGGTCGCAAAGATGCAGTATTCCATACTGCCCCTATGAACAGGAGGCACAAAGAGGGCTCTTGGTGAGACTTGTGCAAGTTGATGGACAAGCCCATGTCGAACAATCGGAATGCTGTGGCCTTTAAGTGGCCTGAAACCAGCTGCAGTGAGCTCACCTCATGCAGCCAATCGTTGAGGTATGGAAACAATGACATCCTCAAACTGCACAGATGTGAAAGACAGCCATCAACTTGGTGAACATCTGGGGTGCCAATATTAGTCCACACAGAATACAGTGATTGTTAGCAGGTGGCTCCTACCATGAATTGCAGGAATATTCTGTGAAGCCACAAGATCGGTATATAAAAGTATATGCCCTGCAAGTCAAGGAACACCATCCCGTTTTCATCTTCAAGGGCCAAAACCACCGAGTCAGGGACAGCAGCTTCAACTTTTCCTTGACAATGTAAAAGTTAAAAACCCTGAGGTTTAGAGTTAGACACAGACCCTATTCATATGTAGTATCCTAGCCCAGTTTTCTGCTCTGAGACCAAATCCACTGCTCCTTTCTGCAGGTGGGCTCCCAATATTTGCTGCAGGACCTGAAAGTGATCATCAGACTTAAATAACTGGGGAGGTGGGGGCGCTAGAGAGCCCAGAGCAAAATGGCTGCACCTTAGTGCTGCTCTGCTGGTCAAGGGAACAATCCGCACATTATCCTGTCAAATCTACGCCATCCACAGGAAACACTTACAGATTCTAAAGCCTCTTCCTACCACAAGCACTTTGATCGCCTTGGTGACAATGCCCTGTGCTCCATATTGCAGCTAGCGGCAGAAGATTACACTGGACAAAATGGCGGCCATGGGGTGATCTGGATGTTAACCGCCGCTTCTACGGCCACTGACGCACTGCCGCCCCCATCCTTTGAAGTGCCGGGACTCGGCGATTGCAGCCCAAATTATCCTGACACGGCTGGTGGTGAGATTTGAATGCGTTGCTCTAACCCCTGCATTCCCCATACACCAGCCAGAGGCGCGTGGAGCCCCGGTCCGACAGAAGCCCGTTGTGCGGTGAAGTGACTCGGGACTGCGTCCGTTCCCGCCTATGACGCTGCCAAAACTGCCTGGCGGAGCTTTGGAGTGTTGCTGAACGCAGGGGGAGGCCTGGAGCAATCTGAGCACTGCAAAGGCGACCAACAGGTATGGAGCGCAGCTGTGCGGCTCACGGCACCCTGTCTGTGCTGACACCCATCTCACGCTGCCGCGGCACAGTGTTCACCCGGCGACCTGCTGCTTACTGTTACCGGGCACTGGACTTCTGCTCAAGACGGCCCACTAATGTCCCTCCTTTCGTGACTGTTGCAGGGAAGGCCCGTCACCAGTAGTATGCGATGGTGCTGGGAGGGTGCTTTAACCGCAGTTGCGGAAGGAGCTCCATCCCTTAACTCACTGGGAGGATGCACCGGACATTGCGTGAGCGCCTTGGAGTAAAGAAAAGCCTCAGTTGTATATCCCGCCCCCAGAACACTGCTCGAAGGCCAGCAATTATTTCAAAATATTGAAGCTTGGGGCCCATCTTGCTTTGGGTGAATGGCGTGGTGGTGCGATCGCCGTGTCCGCCTGAGGGGCTGATGTCTGAATGCAGCCTGTCTCCATACATCACTCGCAGTATGTACAACGCCTGGACAGTCTAAGACTCCACATCGCGTGTACCTATATATATATATATAGCCTGGTGGTGCGAGGTGGCGTGAACTACTATACTACTGCAGCTGAGACCCACGTTGAGCCCTTATAGAGCTGCTCGCCTGTGGGGTAAGGAGCTATATCTGCGAGGGTTTGCACACAGCGCAGGGCCACGATACCATTTGACACGTGTGCACCATATCAGCAAGATATACTGCTTGGAGACCGGAACCTTAGTATTGAACACGCGGTGACGCCCCGTAAGCAGCCCCACAGGGGTGGTCGCATCTTGGGCCGGCCGGACAAACAACAGGTGAAATTGAACTTTGAAACTCGGAGGCTGACGAAATCCCAAGCTACGGCTGCATCCCACATTGAACCAGAGTTGGAGGTGGGCGCCGGCAACAAACTGGAGCGCATGTTCTTAACAATGCAGCAGAGCCTTACGTCCATTGATGCTAAGATAGACCAACTCAACCTGCGAATGGACGGAATGGCGACGATGCTTGATAAACATGGATGGCGAATAGCGTAGGCGGAGCAGCGTGTTGCGACGATGGAAGATCAAGTGGAGGTAGTTCGTGCCTCATGCTCCAGCAACCTGCGCATTACTGGAATCCCGGAATCAGCCATCACGGGCCCCATGGAGTCATACATTGAGACCCTGTTTAAAGATATGCTAGGAGCGGAACATTTTTCAAGTGTGCTAATTGTGGAGAGAGCCCACCGCTTGCTAGTGCCTAAACCAGTGCCAGGAGCCCCTCCACACCCCATCATAGCTCAACTCTTGAATTATCGCGATCGCGATACAGCCCTGAGCCTAGCCAGGGTAAAAGGGATTACTGCCTTACAGGGGATGAAAGTGGAGCTATTCCCCGACTTCACGGTGGCTGTGCAGCAGGCGTGTTGTGAATTCCATGCTGTGAAGAAGAAAATGCAAACACTCATGATTCCATAAATTATGTTAAATCCTGTGCAGCTGTGCATCCAACATGCAGGAAAAGCCCGAATTTTTACATCGCCCACAAAAGCCCTACAATATGTGCACCAGATTGAACGGCAGGAATCGACGAGAACAGCGGGAGCAGATGCCGAGGACTGAGCACGTGAGATTGTTAAGGTGTGGCACATAAGGGGTAAAATGCAGGATGCGCTGCACACAGACTCATCACTATTGTAACGTTATCTGTGTTATAAGTTTCCAGTTACTATGCTATAACATCCGCATTGTAATGTACACTGTAATGTATTCTATATATAGACAATGTGCTCTGAGAAACTGCTAGTTCTTGTCAGTATTTGTGTACACGCTGTCAGGTGTAGCACATGTTTATCTATGAACTTTCATGAGGTGTTTTTAGACCTGTGGGTGCAATGTTTATTAATATTGCCCTCAACCCTGTCCCCCCCCCCCGATACCACACGGGGGGCAAAAGGCTACCGGTGACCCCCCCAGACAGGAAGTACCCCACCATGATTTACTCTTTCATTAGGACTCCTGCGAAGTGGAACGTCCTGTATTACGATATGCGGTTACATGGATATTGTTTGGTTACTTGGGGAGGGATTCTTGCCACAGTTCTGTTGCTGGAGAGGGAGGGGTGGGACGTTGGGGATTTATATGTTTTTAACATTGCATGGGACACACAACATCGACAGATATGGGCATGTACTGCAATGCAGTCCATGAGACATCATTTTGTTATATTGTACTCCACAGGGAATGGCGGATGCTAAATCCAAAGGGATTTCGTGGTTGACCTGGAATGTCCGAGGTCTTAATAACCCCAAACAAATTAGACAGGTGCTATCCTACCTAGACCGTCACAATGTCCAAATTGCTCTATTGCAGGAAACCCATCTCACCAAACATACTATCTCGACAGTGGCATCTAGATGGGCGGAGGTAAGACTGGCTGTTTCCTTCTCCTCTTAATCGAGAGTAGTCATGATATTGATTTAAAAAAGGCTTCTCCTTTGATTCCATACATGTAGAAGAGGATATTTTGGGGTGTTATGTATTGGTACAGGGCATGCTTTGTGGTACAAAAGTGCTTATAGTCGACGTTTACAGACAAACACTGATGACCCTGCCCTTTACAGGGCATTGAAGGGTAAAATATACAAACTGCCTCCATCGACCATTATATGTGGGGGGAACGTCAATGTGTTACAACCTGAACTCGACCGTTGGTCAACAGCAGACCACACGTTGAAAAAAGCAGCCTCATCAGTACTGAATGGTATACATAATCTAGGCCTAACAGATATTTGGCACCTTCGATATCCCAATTCATAAGAGGGCACATGTCATTCCTATGTTCACCAGCCATGGTCTCGCATGGACTACTGGCTGGTCACTGATGATGTGGCTTTCTGGACTGTCAGTATCGGACACCTGCCTAAGACCTTATCCGATCATTCCCCGGTCCTCCTGCCGACGCGTAACCCTCCACAGTCCCAGGGGGTGCTCCACTCCTCCCCTTACTCAACCAAGTTTTTTGCGAAGGCATTCGTGAAGCTATCACAGATTATTTATCACATAATACTGGGTCAGTTTCTTGGGTGGGGACACTCTGGGAGACGTTCAAAGTGACCATACGGAGAGCATGTATAGGACTACAGGCTGGAGTTTTGAAGTCCTTGCATGGCACCATGAGCAGATTGGAGCGGGAGCTGGAACGCAAATATAGTACCACTGCAGATCCTGCTATACTAGCGAGCATTAAAACAAAGATCACTGAATATAATGAGGTGGCTGATCAAGAAATAGGCCATATGTCGCGTAGACACATAGATAGATACTATGGCGAAGGGGGCAGGCCTGGTAAAGCGCTAGCTAGCAGGACAACAGACTCGTGAGGACGGAATTATATAGTCAAGGCTATCACAGACGGTGACACTACGCACTAGGATACACCCAGTACACTCCACACATTTGCGAAATATTATCACTCCATGTACAAAAAACGGCAGACAGTGACAGATGAAGACATAGCACAATACCTAGATGACTTAGCACTGGTGTGGCTTTTGCGATATCAACAAGAGTTTTTAATGCACCTGCTAACCCTAGAGGAAGTTCAAGAGGCTATACTTGCACTACCAAATGGAAAGGTGGCGGGCACTGACGGCCTACCAGCTGAATTTAACAAAAAAAAACATTGATATCTTGGCCCCCATTCTTCTTGAAATGTTCATGGAAGCATATGACACCAAGAGTCTCCCCCCACCCTGCGGGAAGCATTAGTGGTCGCCCTACTGAAGCCTGTCAAGGCACCAGACAGGTGTGATTCATACAGGCCCCTGTCATTGATAAACACTGATGTTAAGATACTGGCGAAGGTGTGAGCAAATAGGCTACGACTGCTTCTCCCGGTTATGGTCCTTCCTGATCAATCAGGATTCGTCCCTACCAGATCTACTTCGCATAATTTGTGTACGTTGTTTGCCTTGTTGCATGTGCTGGAGCCCTCTAAGCCAGAGGTGGCAGTACTGTTGGCTGCCGCCAAGGCATTTGATTCTATCTCCTGGAAGTATATGTTGGCGATTTTACATCGCATTGAGGTACCTTTTATTTTTACAAATTGGATTAAATTATTATATACTGACCCTGTGGCACGAGTGAGAGTTATTGGCCATATGTTGGATCCCTTCCAGATACAACGGGGCACGTGGCAGGGGTGCCCACTGTCACCCTTGCTATTTGCACTAGTATTGGAACCATTGGCCTGTATTCTCCGACAGGGCTATTCTCAGGCTGCGCTGCGTTTTTACCAGCGGCCTCTATCAGTTTCCATGTACACTGATGACATGGTGTTATATGTGCATGAGCCGGCAACATACTTAGCACAGCTCATTCGGGAATATATACGATTCGAATGGCACTCTGGCCTTGTGATAAACTGGGCAAAGCACTCATATTGCCCCTCACAGATTGCACACCGCCGATGGAGCTAGATTATCCACTGGAATGGTATAACGAACCAGTGAAGTATTTGGGGATTTTGGTCCACAGGCACCCGCAGGTGGTTGTTCAAAACAATTTTGGTAGAGCAGTCACACGCCTTGAAGGACAAGTAACTTGCTGGATAGCACTACCGCTGTCCTTCGCTGGCAGAATAGCATTGATGAAGATGGTGTTTCCGCGCTTTCTATATTTATTTTTGAACGTACCTGTGCATTTGACATGCATTTCTTCGATACACTTCACTCCTTATTAATCTCGCTTGCATGGGGTTGAAAAAAGCCAAGGGTTAAATGGGAAATCTTAACTCTCCCCTATGAGATGGGCGGTTTCACTGCGCCAGACTTTCATTTGTATTATCTCTGAGCACAGGCGCTCTATGACTACTGCTGGCACCAGACTCCTTCATATTGTGAGAAAGTGGCTCTATATACACTGCACCAGAATAAGGTACAGTGTGTATAGGGTCCACAAACCCCAGAAGTATAACAGAGGTTAAAGTCAGGACTGACCTTGCTCTCAAAAGTGGTAGCTTGGTCGAGCAGTAAGGCAGCACCAGAGGACAGTGTAAAGCATTTGTTGTAAACACTCAGTCAGCAAAAGGTTTCACACACTCATGGACTGAACTCCAGGCCAATTGTTTTTATATCAACAGATATAGTTTTTTTATTTTTACAACAAACAGGTATAAAAATAAACTTTTCTCGATATGAGTACTCTCATGTAATTACTTTGCAAAGAGGCAATCAACTTTGTGAACACAATAGATACAGGGGTTGCAGTAGGCAACACAATTCTAGACACACTATAGCATTGAGCTCAATGGGTTTTCATCACATATGTACAGTTGATTACTTTGTAGATTACTTTGGTAGTTCCAGGACTGGATCCTAGGTTCAGTCCTGGGGTCTCTAAGCTGAAACCAATTTAGTAAAATCGTTTTAGTTATGGTAGTGATTTTTCAGGAATATAAAGCTGTTTTAAGAGTTCACACTTAGAAACTTGTCAATGAAAAACTGGCAATGTTATTCAATGGGAGAACATTCAGGTTGCAGGTAAAGTATGATTTTGTTACTTTTGTAATCCAGTACTGGGCTCCTGGGCCAGCACTGGGGTCTCAACTTAAAACAGGTGAGTATTTGCGTTTCAGTATTTCGTATGATTTTTACAGAATATTTCAAGTTTTCAAAAGTAGACAGAAGAAATTTCATAGAAAAGCAGACAATGGATTCCTATGGAGAAAATACAGATTACTAGTAAACCCGGTAAGGATTACTTTTGCGGTTCAGTACTGGGCTACAAGGTACAGTACTGGCTTCTCCCCTGATCACAGGTGAGTACTTCGGATTTTATATGAATATTTTTAGTTTCCAAAACTTCACACTTAGAAGATTTTTCGAGTCAAGCCAGTCAATGTTATCCAATGGCAGGTAAGTGAGTTATCGGTTTCCAGGTGAGTACTTGGCTGGTGAAGTTAGGGTTCTGGGCATAGACTCAGGGGTCCCCCAGGGTCAGGTAAGTACAGTTGGTTCACCTCCAGCAGCACAGGGGCGGCCGGGTGCAGAGGTAGTTAGGCCCAATGTTATCCAATGAGGGAAAGGGGGCCTCAGGTTGGTGGCTGCTGGCTAGCCGGCCACGCGGCTGGGGGAGCTGGGCTCCTGCTTACTTGCACAGGGCAAATGGGGAAGTAGGATAGGGTACAGATTGCACTAGCTAGGGCACTTGGGCAGCTGGGTGCAAGGTGCTTTTGAGCCGTCGGCGCTCAATGTTATTCAATAAGGAACTTGAAAAGGGAACAAAGGCTGCAGGCTCGGGGACGAAAGATCCTCTGGAGCGACCAACACTTCGAGGGGTAAGTTGGGATCTTGGAGGCTAGGTAGGCACCCAGGAGTTGGGCACAGGGGGCCGTGGGTCGCCGGGTGCAGCGGTGTCTTGAGGTTGGGAAATCTTACCCCCTGCTGGTCGCGGTCGGAGGGGTCCTCTGTCCTGAGGCTGCAGGGGTCGTCTAAGAGGGTCTTTGGGCACTGGACTTCGGGTCCCAGTCACCGGGGAATGTCCTCGTGGTCCTGGATCACTCGGGCACAGGCCGGGCTCGGCGGGTGCTGAGTGGGTTGGTCTGGAGCTTCCTAGCTGGCAACAGGGTGTTGTTGCAGCAGAGCCTCTGCTGATGGGAGTCCCAGGCTTTGAGAGGGTCAAGGCAGGCAGGTCCTCTGGGTGTCCCAAGGTTGCTGTCTGCAGGAGTCGCCGGGATTAGGCAGGAACAGGTTACAGGATCGCAGGCTGGTAGGGCTGGGGCCAAGTCAGTTGTTGTCGTCCCGTTAGCAGCTGCATGGCGGGTCGTCTTCTTCTTGATCTTCCTTTTCTTATCGGGATCTGAGGAAGGAAGTTTCAGGGAGCCCCTAAATACTGAATTTTTGGGGCTTTACATGTAGGGCAAGGACAGGGACCAATAGGTCCCTGTCCTGGGGTGGGTACACCCTCTAGCCTACTCCTCTCCTGTAGGAGGGGGGGCAGGAGCCTAGCTGTGAATGGGCAGGGCTCCCCATCTTCAAGATGGCCGGAGCCCGGGGTCGTGCTTCACCTCTTTTCCCCCAGTTGAGGGGTGGGGTTGGCACAGCTCCCTTCCTGACAGTTTTCCCCCGCCAGTCTTCCCGCCAGAGTGGGGGTCAGGACTGGTGGGGGCCAGCTGCTGGGTACAGCAAATGGTCTGGAGAAGCTCACAGAGACGGTATGCCTTTGAAGTTTCCCCCTGCCCATCCTGGGGGAGGAGACGTAGCACCTCGCCCAGGATGTGCATGGTTGCAGGCCCAGGAGAGCGGGGGAAGGCTCTCCACCCAGGGGTCCAGCAACATGTCTGCTGTGTGGCAGCCTCTGCAGCCACTCAGCCCAGACGTGGATTGTAGGTTAGGTTCTCAGGGGGCATTTCTAAGATGCCCTCTGGTGCATTTTACATTAAATCCCACACTGGCATCAGTGCGGGTTTAATGTGCTGAGAAGTTTGATACCAAACTTGTCAGTCTTCAGTGTAGCCATTATGGTGCTGTGGAGTTCGTAAAGACAACCTCCCAGCACCATGTACTCTTAATGTCATCACTGAACTTACAGTGCCCAGGAATGGTCCTGGGTACTGTAGGGACACAGGGCTCATGCACCTGTGCCCACACCTCTGGCATACGGCACCCAGCTAGAGGCGTGACTGAAGTATGCCAGGGAAGTGGGTTCTGTGGGCATGGCACACAGGGATGTGTGCCATGTCGACTCTGTTTGGTTCTGTACTTAGATACTCAGCCTGCAAAGGCAGTGTGTGCGTGTCCGGGTACAGGGCCCATGAGGGTGGCACAATAAGTGCTGCAGCCCTCAGGGGTCTTCTCTGCTAACCAGGCCCTGGGTACCTAGGGTACCATTTACTAGGGGCTAACAGGTGGCCAGAGATGTCAATTGGGTTTTAGTTGTAACGCAGTTTTAGGGAAGGAACACCGGCCCTGGGGTACCTAGTTGGCAGGAGCCCAGGGCACACTTATTCAAAGTACATCAGCAGTTAGAAAAAAATGGGGGCATACCAATGCAAGAAAGATGGCACTTTCTCACACAACGACAACGATAAGCTGCACTAAACGACTCCAATCCAGTCAGGACTTTGTTCACCAACCTCTGGAAGGTGGCAGGGGCATTCTTTAACCCAAAAGGCATTACAGTAAACTGATAGTGCCCATCAGGGGTGGAGAATGCTGTTTTCTCTTTGGCTCCTGGGGCCATGCCAATCTGCCAGTACCCTGCAGTTAAGTCAAATGTACTGATGAATTTGGCTGCCCCTAGCTTGTCTATCACCTCATCTGCTCTTGGAATGGGGTGAGCATATGTCTTGGTGACAGAGTTGAGTCCTCTATAGTCCACACAGAACCTCATCTCTCTCTTTCCACCCTGTTGGTTGGTGGTTTGGGGACTAGAACCACTGGGCTAGTCCAGGGGCTCTCAGAGGGTTCAATCATCCCTAGCTCCAGCATCTTGCTGACTTCAGCTTTATGCTTTCCTTGACTTGGTCTGATTGTCGATAGATTTTGTTTTTGACAGGGTTACTGTCACCAGTGTCCACATCATGGGTACACCAGCTGGTCAGACCAGGGGTCAAGGAAAATATGCTAGCAAACTGTTATCTTGAAAAGCGCCTGAATCACCCCACATGGGGTATCTCCGCGCTGTAGACTGCTGGGGAACCCGTCCTGGCCCTGTGAGATGGTCCCTACTGGGTATCTCCAAGGTGAAACCAGGCATCCCCGGCGTATGTGGGGGGCCGTTGTAGAGATGAGGCAAGCTAATGCCCAGAGTTGCCGAGTGTGATCCCTGGTTAGAGTAGGCACCGAGGCGAGAATTATCGAGTCCGCTGACCCTGGTCCACGACCCTGCCGCGTCGGGAATTGAACCCTGGCCCCGGGCTGTCCTCTGCTTCTGGGTCTGCCGCCTCTAACCAGGGAGCCACACCACTCCCCTGAGCCACACCACTGTTTTAAGACTTGCTTGCAGTTAGTCTGCTGTTGGGGAGAGAGGGTGTCTGAAATGACCACTCCATCTACTGGCCCATCTTTGGGGCTAGAAGAGAGGAGATCAGGGAGAGGTTCACTCTCTGCTCCCTGTTCCTCATCAGTCACTATCAGCATGGTGAGGTCAGCCCAGACATTGTAGAGTTTAAGGCGGTTCACATGGATAACCCTTTTGGGTGTCCTGCTGGTGCCTAGGTCCACTAAGTAAGTGACCTCACTCTTTTTCTCCAGGATAGGGTAAGGGCCACTCCATCGGTCTTGGAGAGCCCTTGGTGCCACTGGCTCCAAAATCCACACCTGTTGTCCAGGTTGAAATTAAGCCATGGCAGCTTTTTGGTCCTACCAGTGCTTCTGCAGCTCCTGGCTTGCCTCAAGATTCTTGGATGCCTTATCCATGTACTCAGACATTCTGGACCTTAGGCCAAGCACATCGTCCACAATGTATTGCTTGGGTTCCAGGAGAGGCCTCTCCCAACCCTCTTTCACCAGACAAAGTAGTCCCCTTACAGGATGACCAAACAGAAGTTCAAAGGGTGAAACCCCCACTCCTTTCTGTGGCACTTCCCTATAAGCGAAAAGCAGGCATGGCAACAGGACATCCCATCTCCTTTTGAGTTTTTCAGGGAGTCCCATGATCATACCTTTCAATGTCTTGTTGAATCTCTCAACAAGGCCGTTGGTTTGTGGGTGGTATGGGGTAGTAATCTTGTACTGCACCCCACACTCTTTCCACATGTGTTTCAGGTAAGCAGACATGTAGTTGGAACCTGTCTGAAACCACCTCCTTAGGGAACCCTACCTTGGTGAAGACACACAGGAGGGCCTTGGCGACTGCAGGAGCTGTAGTAACCCTAAGGGGAATTGCTTCAGGGTACCTAGTAGCATGATCCACTACTACCAGAATGAATGTATTCCCTGAGGCTGTGGGAGGTTCAAGTGGACCCACAATGTCCACAACTACCCTTTCAAAGGGTACCCCCACCACTGGTAGTGGTATCAGGGGGGCCTTTGGTTTGCCACCTGTCTTGCCACTGGCCTGACCGGTAACACAGGAGCTCACAAACTCCTTCACCTTTTGGTTCATCTGGGGCCAGTAGAAATGGCTAACTAGCCTTTCTGAAGTTTTGGTCTGCCCCAGAGGTCCAGCTAGGGGAATGTCATGAGCTAAAGTTAGGAGGAACTCCCTGTATTTCTGTGGCACTAGCACCCTCCTGGTAGCTCCAGGATTGGGGTTTCTTGCCTAAGCATAGAGTAATCCCTCCTCCCAATAAGCTCTGTGGGTACCACGGACATCTCCCTTTGCTTCTACAGCTGCTTGCTGCCTCAGGCTTTCAAGAGTGGGGCAGTCTTGCTGACCCTGGCTCAGCTCTTCCCTAGTGGGTCTCTCTGGGCCCAAGAGTCCAACCTGGAAAGGCTCAAGCTCCATGGGCTCAGTTCCCTCTAGGGTTTCCAAGTCCTCTCCCTGAGGAGAGGGGTCCTGAGATGCTTGCTGTGTAGAAGCTGGTCCCACAGTCTTCTGTTTTTTTCTCTTGGCTGGTTGGGCCATACTTTCAGGGTCCAAACCTACTTGTTCACCCGTCTTTTTGCTCTGTGCTCTGGTTTGCACACACACAAGTCTAGGGATACCCAGCATGGCTGCATGGGTTACTTGCTCAACCTCAGCCCAGGCTAAGGTTTCCAGGTCATTTCCAAGTAGACAGTCAGCTGGCAATTGTGGAGAGACCACTGCCAGTGTCAGGCCAGTAACCTCCCCCCAACCTAATGTCACCATAGCCGTTGGGTGGTAATGCGGTCAGCATTGGTGACTGGGTAAGTTTTCCCAATGAAGTATTGCTCTGGGGAAACCAGCATTTCCTTCACCATAGTGATACTGGCACCTGTACCCCTCCGGGCTTCTACTCTAGTTCCATTAATGGAGGGGTATTGCAAATACTTTTTACAGTTGGGTGGCCAACCAGCTACAGTGGCAAACTCCATTTCCCCCGGGGAGTAGACTAGCTTGAGGGTATTACCAGATTTGTACTGGGCACTCCTCTGTTCCCATTTGTAGACTGGTTGTCCCTGGAGTAGCTGTATTGGGTGCCTTAGTGGCTTTATTGTAGGGGCAGTTCTTGTCTACAGTTAAATGTCCCAACTTTTAACAGTTGTTACAGTAGGCCTTGTTAGGATCAAAGTTCTTCCCCCTATAGGGCTGAGACACATAGGGAGTAGCTTGGGGCCCACTCACCTGTACAGGTCTTTGGGGCCCTTTGGAAGACTCAGACTTTTTATCTTGGGGATCCTCACCACCTTTCCCCTGGGGAGGTTTTGAAACCACCTTATTTTGGTCACCCCTAGTGGCTGTCCTTGTCACCCTAGTCTTGACCCAATGGTCTGCCTTCTTTCCCAATTCTTGGGGAGAAATTAGACCTACGTCTACCAAAAGCTGATGTAACTTTTCAATTGTGCAATTACTCAAAATGTGTTGCTTCATAAACAAATTATAAAGTCCAGTAAAATCATGTTCATTGTGTCCGGTTAACCAACCATCCAGTGTCTTTACTGAGTAGTCTACAAAATCTATCCAGGATTGGGTCTGGGTTTTGTGAGCCTCCCTGAACCTAATTCTATACTCCTCAGTAGTGAGTTCAAATCCCTCAATCAGAAGTTTCTTCATGAGGCCATAGGACCCTGCATCTGGCACAGAGATGGTCGGAAGCTTGTCTCTGCAATTACCAGAGAACAGTTCCCACAGGAGTGTCCCCCATAGAGGTTTCTTCACTCTTCTCATATCACACGCCTTTTCAAAGGCTGTGAACCACTTGGTGATATCATCACCTTCCTCAAATTAAGGGACAATCTCTTTGGGGATTTTAGGATCATAAGATTCCTCTCTATCCTTGTTATTGGTATTGCTGCCACCAGAGATAGGGGCTAAGCCCATCTCTTTCCTTTTTTTTCCAGAGCCAGGAGTCTGGACTCTAGATCTAATCTCTTGGCCAACTTGGCTAACAAGTTATCCTCTTCACTGGGACTAGTCACAATGTTTTCTCTGGGCCCTGGCCCACCTGTGTAGGTCCTAGGGTCCCAGTGTGTGATTCTTGGAGTTACGGGTACAGGGCCCCTCCTCTCCCTAGAGATGAGGGGGGGGGGGAAGAGTCTCCTCCTCCTCTAGCACCTCTTCTTCCTCTGACCAGTCATCACCCTGTTAAGAGGGGTGGCCTTTAGCATACTCAGCCAAGAGCTCCAGGAGCACTACTTTGGTTGGATACAGGCCCACTGGTATATTTTTCAATTTGCATAAGGACCTTACTTCTCTGAATTTTAAGTGTAAGTAAGGTTTGAGGTCGAGCTCCTCCACCAGGTCCTGGGCAATATTATCCTCACTAATAGTTGGGGGTGGTTGAGACATTCTAACCTGATAGCTCTAACCCTCTACCCTGACTATAGGGACTTATTTTTCTAAAATCCTAATGGGACTTAAACAAGGCCCTACCAGTCTTAGTATTTTGGAAAAACCAATTTCAGAATTCTAAAGGCAATTTATGAGTTCTGTCGTGTGATCAGATGGAACGGTCAGAGGCCGACAGATTGCCGAACCGTAAACTACTGAAAGCAGCGGTGGAAGACATTGCTTACGGACCCCCACCCCCTACTGAGAAGCCAGAGGAAGCGGGTCAACGAGGTAGGAGGCTGCTGGAAACTGTAAGCGGGGGAATAGCGGAGTGCGAGCCGCACTTACCTGCTGTTTCCCGGCTTGACTGTCAGCCCGCCCGCACGTTGATCAGCTGTTTCCTTCCCTGCCTGTTGCTGCCACTGGTGAGATCGGGATCGTTGGCATCCCAGGGCTGGGTGCGGGGTGCGGATGTAGGTGTGGGAGCTGGTTCAATCCCTTGGTCTGCGCCACGCCCCCGCTGCAGCACACAGCGGTTTGACTCAATCGACAGCGCCCTAGTCCACCAGGGAAACGCTGGGAGGCAGCGAACTGCTGGGAATCTTGCCAGGAACTGCAGTGGTGCAAGCATCGACTACTTGACAAATCGAATAACTGGATAACTGAATAACTGGATAACTGAATAACTGGATAACTGAATAACTGGATACCTGAATAACTGGATACCTGAATAACTGGATACCTGAATAACTGGATACCTGAATAACTGGATACCTGAATAACTGGATACCTGAATAACTGGATACCTGAATAACTGGATACCTGAATAACTGGATACCTGAATAACTGGATACCTGAATAACTGGATACCTGAACAATTACTGGAACAGCAGCAGCAACCCATTACTGCCATCAAATTTGTAGCCGTGATAGAGGCACAGTGGGACAGTGATAGCAGGCAGTGTGAGCGCTGGAAGAAAAAGGCATAGCGCTGTGATAACAACACTCCCCGAACACCCTAAGTGTACTTCTTATCACCATAAAAATTGCCACAAAATTTGCAGCAAGCTCAAATTGCCACAAAGATAACTACTGTGGAAAAGGGACAAACGCGAACAACAGTAAGGTTGTGGCACACACTGCATCCCGCCTGGGATAGGGTGTGTAAGCCTGGGGGTGACTTGTGTGCCCTCTTAAAGACCTCAGTGCCAAATAAGGTGTGAGGCTGCGGTTGAATCCTGTAAGAATCCAAGCCAGTAGCAGGAAATCACGAAAAATAACTATTAACTCAAAATTCAATAAAGTAAACCACCTGGGAAATAATAAAGGGGGAAGATGAGATCTGGGAAGCTGAGAACAAATCCACCAAGAACCACTAGGAAGAAAGCCAAGACCAAATCGCCTGCTCACCTTCAACAAGCTGGCCCACTCCCCACTTTAATACCCCCTACCTACTCAATTTTCGGTACAGTGAAACTTTCCGGGAAGTTTACGTTCATGAAGGATCCAATGTCGGTGATTTATTCAATGCCGGCAACCCCAAATGGTCTACAAAAACCAATAACGCCGAACACTTGTAAAACAAAGACAGAGCAAATGGACATGTCAGTTCCCAAATCAGTCTTAAGCATAACGCCGAACGCAACTGAACTGAATCACAACTGCGTGGAACTACCTCATGACACAAATACACGCATGATGCAATATCAAGCTCAAGTCCATAGGGATAATACTACACCTGATCTGGCAGAAGGACTCGACGAAGAGAACCCATCAACAATAATGCCAGTATTAAACAGATCCCTGGACACCTCCCTTGAAGGTCACTTAAGTAAAGTAATACCAAACAACAGTGGAATAAAATTACCCATGATCGAAAGTAAGCGATCAGTAAGCATAAGGGATAGCCCCCACAAAAGCAATAGCCCTCACAAAATCAATTTGAGTGATTCCTTGGATAAGGCTTACCCTAATAACCATTCAACCCCAAGACCGGTTTCACGCTCAAACAAAGATCTAAAATCAAACACTGCAAAAACAATAGACCTAAATCTAGTATGTAAATTGCATACAACAATAAATAACAATGAAAACACCCCAAGGCACAGGGAATGTCTGTCCACTAATACAACCAAAAGTGACACGGTCCAAACCAACACAAGCGACAAATTACTGCTTGCCGCACTGGAGGACCAAGTAATAACGATTCATGACTCGCAGTCAGAAATCTCACTAAACATAGATCTAACGAACAAGAACAAAATAAAGACCCTCAGTGGATCGAAATTGGAATCAGATAATGAAATACTTACATATGCAAGACCCTGCGATAAGGATGGTCTAAAGAAAGCATCCATTTTAGAAATTTCAAGTTTGTCGCCACCACATACTGCACCAATAGTAAGAAATTCAAAACTCAACTAAAAACTAACCCAGGAAACGAAACAAGCAATATTGTTCAATGGACAGGCACACTCGGAACCCTTTATTAGTCAAAATAAAGACCATAGCAGTCAACCAGTAGTTAAACAGGACGTAAAAACCAATCTAGAATCCATATTGACTCTCCACAGCGCGCTGGGGCACATATTGGAAACGTCCATGAAAACCCTTAACATGCAGTCAGATAAACTTGACATACAAATATCCTTAATGGGCTCAATAGCTGAACATATAGCTGGCATAAACAAAAAACTTGACATTATGGCTGGCATATTTAACATCTTCATGGA
This sequence comes from Lissotriton vulgaris, assembly GCF_964263255.1. Taxonomy (NCBI): domain Eukaryota; kingdom Metazoa; phylum Chordata; class Amphibia; order Caudata; family Salamandridae; genus Lissotriton; species Lissotriton vulgaris. The sequence goes on from NC_141695.1 coordinate 1,357,518,490, forward strand.
GCAAGTCTGCCCAAGTATGCCAACCCAGCCGTGCACCTGTCACCCAATATTGGACAAACTACAGGACTTGCCACTCCACTCATACTAAAGGATATCCTGCAGGAATGCAAGCAGGCAAACCAGCCTATTAACTGTATCCAACCAAGTGATGACTTGATCTCTTTTGACCATCAAGTGATACAACCAAGCGATATAAGCAAGTCAAGGAACATAGAGGCAGCCAACATAGCTGTCCCTCTACAACAGTTGGCAGAAAGAAATGATAACCAAAACAATTCAGGCATAACAATAGATGAAAGAATGGACAAGTCAAATGTAAAATCCGCCATTTTTTTGATTGATCAACTTCGCAGCACCAAACCTCTTACAACTGATCAATTTCCCAAAGCTGACAGTGGGATAAGACTTACCAAACGTAAAAAAAAAGGGCAAGGAAAAACAGAAATCAACATCCCAGACGCGAATCTGAAAACAAACAGACAATAGCAAACTTCCCCATCTTTGATCAAGCAAAAACAAAAGTAAAAAGTAGGAGTGTCATCAAAAATTATTCACCTCAATCGATGATGGCGAGAGAGAAAAAACACAAGGGCCAGAAGAGCCATGCAAGAACTGAAGAACTGGATTGCAGGACAGAAATTATCAACAAACAAGCACAGAAAAACTCGTCCAACAGACCCCCACATGTAGCAGTAGCCAATCCCCCAAAGGTCTTGGGTATAGGGAACCCTCTAATTACTGACCAATGTCATTCTACAGGCTCAAACCTTACCTTTGATCAAGGAGCAAGTTTTGAAGGCCAGTCAAGTATGCCACCAACGACTTACCAACCCAAATTGGTAAAACCTGAACATTCCTCGATACAAAGCCCTAGTCTGCAGAGCACGAACAAGCGGCTCACAATAACTGAGAAAGACCCAAACAATGACAAGTCTGGTAAAGACAGGCTTTTAGTCAGGTCATCAAAAAAACAACTAATAACGATATAGCATTCCCAATTTTAACCATCACCTCAAGTGCGGACATAGAAACTGATAGGCAACTGGTAACAAATGTTAATAGAAAAAATCTTGAACACATCAAAGTAACCTTCCCAGCCGACATAAAGATAGTTAACTGTGAAACAAAAAAGTAGGGGGAAGACAATGCCCTGAGAATTCGGTTGACGCAAATGAGTGCTTAGCAGCAACGAGGCAAACAACAATCATAGAACAAGAAGCAAAAACATTAACTACGCCACAATAACGACTCCAGAACGGTGAACATTATCCACTGGAAAACTATCACACAATTAATATAAAAGACATTGGAACTCGCAAGCAAATGAATCAACGTCAAACTGTTAAAACTTGTGATAATTCTCAAATTGCAAGGGAGGAAACTACCAACACAGGGAAACTTCTCTTTATCCCCGAATATGAGCTACAAGGCTCGCAAGATCACCTAAATCGAGGGAATATACTTCGTCTAACATTTGCAATCCCAAGCCTTGGCCATCTTACTTCAGCAGATCTTCTGTCGGTTGAGTTTATAACAACGCACGACGAGGCTAAAAAAGAATGCACAGTTACAACATGGTGGGAGGTAGGAACAGTGACCCACATTCTCTCTGAGACGGCTACATTTAAGAAATGAGGTATTCTTTTGAACCAGTGGCTAAGGCAGCGTACCCGTCCCCAGTCCTAAGAAGGAACAATGAGAGTGCAAATCAAGTACGGACGAATCGACCAACGCGCTCAGTCCTTCAAGATGCTAGGGGTGCCGAAGCAGCTGAATATGAACACATATGGCCGCAATCGTCATCCCCTAACTGAACCTCCCGCAAGTCAACCAACACTGAAAGACATGTCATAAAAGTACTCTCTTGGAACATAGCGGGATCAAAAGACATTGTAAATAAAAACGGCAAAGCTGCCACCTGGGCCCCAAACGCAATAATAGCACTACAGGAAACGTGGCTAACCGAACCAATTGACATACCAGGCCGTTTATGCTATCATGTAGGTGCGACTCGCCCACAGCGCTTCGGGCGAGCCAGAGGGGGCCTCTATGTCTATATTTCAACAGACTTAAAAATTAAAGTATTACAACTGGATGCAACAACGGCAGACATGCAAATTTTAAAACTGGAAAGCACGACAAAGGCCATAACCAGTACTTTAATTTTAATAAATACATATGCCAATCCAAAAAACCCTCAAAAAAGCACTCTTTAAACGTATAATCACAGCGGTCTCAAATATCCACTTGGAACATCCTAACTGGGCAATAATCCTCACTGGTGATTTTAATTCTAATCTGCTGCATGACCCAGAAGACAAAGCTAACATCAACGCTGCAAACGAAATTTGGAATGTGACAAGGAGGGTAAACAATTCATGTGGGATCTAGAAAATCTTGGCCTAAGGGCACTAAATGGAAGATCTAACCAAGACAACCCTCCCTCCATGACCTACACAGGCCACAACGCAAGCTCCATTCTGGACTATACGTTAGTCACATTACCCCTGCTAAATCAAGTACAAGACTTCCATATAATTTGTTCCTTGGACAGCGACCACTCAATGCAACACCTTGAGATTAGGATGGACATAACTAAACATGCACCAGCGCCCATGTTACCAGGCAAAACCACAACCATTAACCTGAAGCGGCTTAAGTGGGCAAGCAAATCCCTCCCTCAAATAGCCAATGATGCTAAGAATGTATTACAAGCACTCCTCACAAAGAATGCTCTGAGCCCAGAAATTTGGAGTGATTATCTGAAACTACCGAGGACCAGTTCAAGTAACAAAACCAGAACCCCTTTCAAATTTATCAGATTCGACAGATCAGCACGATCATTAAGGAGGCACTTGAAAAAATTAACGCATCGAGAACATGGTCAAACCCAAAATTCCAGCATCTGGGTAGCAGTACGTAAGGCCAGGAAACAATATAAGAAATTAATATGGACTGAAAAGCAAAATCTTTTAAATGAATTCTGGTCTAAACTACTGCATAATATAAAGAGAGCAGACTCAAGGGCCTTCTGATTACAAGTTAACTCCGTAAACCGGACAGCTCAACCAATAAGTATGACCTGCATAACCGAATCGGAATGGACCCAACACACAACGGACACATTCTCATTAAATAATTTGAAGATAGCAACAACTTTGCCAAGCAAAGTAACAGACAAATCAGAGCTGGAAGACATCGCCCAAGCCCATCAAGGGAACCGATCAAAAGTCCGCGAAAGCATGGTATCAAACTCCAGGCAAAACGACGAACAAAGCATACTAAAAATAATTAAGAAAAGTAGACAAGATAGCGCCCCTGGTCCAAACGGCGTTCCGCAAGCTATCTACAAGGAGGACCCACAGTACTGGGCTAGCAAATTCAATTCATTTTTTCGAACAGTAAACACAGGTGGTATCCCAGAGATATGGAGGGGGGCGATCATAACTCCAATCTACAAAGGCGGAGACCGTAAAGATCCAAATAACTACCGTCTGATCGCCCTCATTGACGCCGAAGCCAAATACTATGCGTCAATGGTATTAGCAGACCTGGCTCAATGGTCAGAAACGAACAACAAAATACCACTGAATCAGTCTGGGTTTCGCCGTGGCATGGGACCAACGACGAACGCTATGGCCCTATGCCTGATAGCAGAGAAAAGCCTACATAACCGCCAGGAGCTCTACACCTGTTTTGTGGACTTTAAGGCAGCATTTGACCGCGTCAACAGGCAAATGCTATGGGCAAAACAAACATCAGGGCCTACCGGACTCAATTCTCTTGCCCATCATTGACCTGTACACCAACACCTGGATGCAGGTAAAAATCGACAATGGGCATCGCCTGACCCGGAAGATCAACACTGCCGACGGTCTAAAACAAGGCTGTGTGTTGGCCCCACATTTATTTAATTTATTCATGGGTGATCTGGCAGAAAGCTTGGATAAGGTCAATGCACATCCTCCCCGGTTAGGTAGCCTCCGTGTAACGCACTTATCGTACGCGGACGATGTAGTATTACTGAGCCAGACAAAAATTGGCCTTCAACGCCTGCTGCATGACATGTCCAATTATACAAAAAAGAATTTGCTAACAAACATCAGGAAAACAAAGACAATGCTCATAACGCGACAACACAAAACTCCACCAACCTTCCGAATAAACAATGACCAGCTGGAAGTAGTAAACAGCTATAAATACCTGGGGGTACATTTAGACAAGCAACTTAACTTCCAAGTGCATTTTAAGGACATGGAAAAAAAGGGTCTACTTTATTGCATGCCTTCACTAGTTTGGCAACTGAGCTGAAAGGTCCTCTTGTCTCTCCCCTGCTAACCGCAATGAAAGCAAAACTATTACCCACAATAACATACGGGAGTGTATTACACCATGGGAAAGCGCTACTCTTACAGACAAAATACAAACTAAAGTCTATAACGGGCCATTTCTTTACCGAACAGTTCCTCGCCAGCGCAAGTAAGATTTGAATTCGGATTACAATCTCAAGTACTACTGAAAAAATATGAGGCCATCAAATTCTGGTACAACGTTTGGAGGAACAAGGAGAAAAAAAATAAATGGGGCATTGTGGGAAGCAATCCACACAAGCCCGAACTCCGAGCACGCAAAGTACCTAAAACTCTCTCTAGATACAACGGAGCTGGGAGCATTGTGGGAAACAAAATTGCCGGTTTCTTCGTTCAAACAAGTGGTTATGAGGATCGCTAAGAAACACTTGTTCCTCAACGACAAAATAACCCTCAGCGCCCGGACTCACGCCTGGATGACTATCAAATCATACACAAAACCCACACCAGCAGCTTATCTAGATATTGCATTTTCATTGTTCATCAAACATACATTTCTCCAACTAAGGCTGGGCAATCTTCCGACAAGATTTGACCAACCAAAATGGAAACCACAAGAAACAGACTGCGACCTTTTTGGTGCAGGCAAACAAGATATTATTCACATAGTTTGCATCTGTCCAGCTATGTACCAAGGTCAGCGGCATTGGCTAAAGGACAAGCTCAATGAGCAAGGAGTACGCACCTGCCGGACTGCGACAGTCCAAATCCTATGTACAGCGGATCCACAACTGATTTGTAGATCAGTTAAATTCCTGCCCGACCTTCATCTCTACTTAGAACCTTGTTATTAAAGACAATCTGTGTTTTGAATAAGTTTACTGAAACTCACGACAGACTCTCGGTCACACAGATTTTACACTTTTTTTCTCTTATGCAGCATTAAAAGCTGGTTTTAAATACAGTGGAATATTATGCATTGTAATGGTTTTAATTAACCAACAATAAAGAATTACTTACTGATCAGATGGTAACCAAGTAGTCCAACAAATGCAAGTTTGTATCCCGCCGCTGCCACCAATGTGAGAAAGTGGCTCTATATACACTGGACCAGAATAAGGTACAGTGTGTATCGGGTCCACAAACCCCAGAGGTATAACAGAGGTTAAAGTCAGGACTGACCTTACTCTCAAAAGTGGTAGCTTGGTCGAGCAGTAAGGCAGTACCAGAGGACAGTGTAAAACATTTGTTGTACACACTCAGTCAGCAAAAGGCTTCACACACATGGACTGAACTCCAGGCCAATTGTTTTTATATCAACAGATATAGTTGTTTTATTTTTACAACAAACAGGTATAAAAATAAACTTTTCTCGATATGAGTACTCTCATGTAATTACTTTGCAAAGAAGCAATAAACTTTGTGAACACAATAAATACAGGGGTTGCAGTAGGCAACACAATTCTAGAGACTATAGCATTGAGCTCAATGGGTTTTCATCATATATGTACAGTTGATTACTTTGTAGATTACTTTGGTAGTTCCAGGACTGGATCCTAGGTTCAGTCCTGGGGTCTCTAAGCTGAAACCAATTTAGTAAAATCGTTTTAGTTATGGTAGTGATTTTTCAGGAATATAAAGCGGTTTTAAGAGTTCGCACTTAGAAACTTATCAATGAAAAACTGGCAATGTTATCCAATGGGAGAAAATTCAGGTTGCTGGTAAAATATGATTTTGTTACTTTTGTAATCCAGTACTGGGCTCCTGGATCCAGCACTGGGGTCTCAACTTAAAACAGGTGAGTATTTGAGTTTCAGTATTTCGTATGATTTTTACAGAATATTTCAAGTTTTCAAAAGTAGACACTTAAAAGAAATTTCATAGAAAAGCAGACAATGGATTCCTATGAAGAAAATACAGATTACTAGTAAACCCGGTAAGGATTACTTTTGCGGGTCAGTACTGAGCTACAAGGTACAGTACTGGCTTCTCCCCTGAACACAGGTGAGTACTTCGGAATTCGGATGATTTTATATGAATATTTTTAGTTTCCAAAACTTCATACTTAGAAGATTGTTTGAGTCAAGCCAGTCAATGTTATCCAATGGCAGGTAAGTGAGTTATCGGTTTCCAGGTGAGTACTTGGCTGGTGAAGTTAGGGTTCTGGGCATAGACTCGTGGCACAGGGGCGGCCGGGTGCAGAGGTAGTTAGGCCCAATGTCATCCAATGAGGGAAAGGGGGCCTCTGGTTGGTGGCTGCTGGCTAGCAGGCCACGCCGCTGTGGGAGCTGGGCTCCTGGTCACTTGCTCAGTGCAAATGGGCACGTAGAATAGGGTACAGGTTACACTGCCAGGGGCACTGGGGCGGCTGGGTGCAGGGTGCTTTTGAGCCGTCGGGCGCTCAATGTTATTCAATGAGGAACTTGAAAAGGGAACAAAGGCTGCAGGCTCGGGGACGAAGGATCTTCTGGAGCGACCAACACTTTGATCTTCTGCTTGGCTCTTGTAGTCTGTCAGTTTGCTACAGTTTCTTCGTAGACGCAGGTATTGACCGTAAGGCAGATTTTCACTCAGGGGTCGCGGATGGAAGCTTTCGTTCCTTAACAAATTGTTTTTGGCAGTTGGTTTAAAGTAGGTTTTAGTTGTTAGAGTCATTTTCCCTTTGGATTTGTATGTCCAAGAAAACCATTTTTTCTCTGTCAGCACTATGGGTAAAGTGCAAATGTAGGTCGCGGTTGTTGAGCCAGGATATAAACGTCGCTAGTGTTTCTAGTTTCTAGTGTTTCTTGTGGACCTTGCCAAATTGTTAGAACATCGTCAATATATCTTCGCCAGAAGATGGGCCTGAATGATAATATTCCATGGGCTTCTGTGCTGAAATGAAGAACAATGACCAAAGTCTTCCCTTGAGAATCATACCTACTCCCGATGTCCGTTCCTTCTTATAAAATTCCCCTGGGCCTCAATGCCTGAATTAACAATGCCCATTCTTGACACTCACCCTCCAATTGAGACTCATTTCAGTCTCTGTTCTACCAATAGCAGCGCGTAGAAACTTCACCTGCCAATTCTGGGGCTAATAACACAGCTGCCCCCCGACCCCCCCCACCCCCCTGTGAATTAACACAACATCGTCCCTTGTAAAACAACCGGATGCTCTAAAGCACCTCGCTCTATTTCGTTAGACGCTGTCTTTCAGATCTGTGATACATTGTCCTGATAAAACTAATCACTTCACTACGCATGCGCGTAAGCCTCAGCATTCAATCTCCTTGACAACCAACGGCCCCTCCGGCTTCCCGTAGCTCAACCTGCCCAGCCGGTGACGCGACTCCCAAGTGATCGCACCCGGAAGCAGCTTTTCGTTATCACTGGCACCGGACCGCACGCATTCATAGCCGAGCAGCGGAAGGTAGACGTAGGTTATGGGCCTCTCGCCACGCCAGTAAACTGTAAGTAACTACCTCTTTCCCCACAGCATCCGGATACGAACAAATGCAAGGCCACGCACCTGTTCCGATGCGGCCAAACTTTACCGCCCCTCGGCACTGATCGCCATTCATTACCTAATCACGGGTACAATATTTCTTCATACAGAATACGTTGTACCGCGTGATGCACCTACCCCCTGCCCGCCGAAGCAAAATAGGAAACTACCACTAGTAAGCCTGCCCTTTGCCATGCAACATCTGTGACCATCTCTATGTTACATGTTTGTTAGTCCTGTATGTCTCATGCCGGCACAATAATCACTGAGGGCCACCATGATGTGGCCTTTGCCTAATAATAATGCGCATCTGAATATAGCTGCGACATAATGCAATTCCGCCTACCACTGGAATATGGCGATAAGCATAAAATTATTGCATGCAAAGTTGCACACACCTATAGACATTGATACATAACCTTCCTGGCTATAATAATAAGCGTTCACGTACACGATCTGATCACGCTCATCGTCTCTTGAAGTTTTTCCAATCACCACTATGGCATGCAGTATGTATGCACTGAGAATCTGCACGACGTAACAGGCTAGTAAGGATGATTTGCGCCTGACGCCCGTTTATTTTCTCTCCCCACAGGTTTTTGTCTATGCTCCTTCTACCGCATTCTACCTTTGGTATATTTTACCGTTGGTTCTTAAAGGATTTAGGATAGGGTGAGTCTTTTAGGGGACTCATACCGTCCATCTCCTTGGTCCTGATAAATACCGGGAACCTTCCCTAACGGTTGAAACATGTTGACCATCGCACTATAAACACATATCGAGATACGTAGGTCGTAACTTCCCTTCCAGTATCTCGCACTTTATTATTTTATTATTGTCCAGTTGCTTTTCATTAAAATTCACTCTTACAAAGTTAAACCAGGACAATTTTTAACACTTATTTTTTTGCACTTACATTGCACAACCTGCTCCACTGTATTACAGGTGTCGAAGCACACGCTGGTGACGCTAGGCCACCAGGGTGGACCCCGATGATGAAGCATGTCACCACTAGGTGGTGAGTGAGGGTTTTTTTAGAAAAGGAATAATTATTCCACTTTTGGAAAACCTTCAGCCTATACATCGGGTGATACTCCTTCATTTGTTTTTCAATATCCGTGACCAGGGGAACAGGAGTATTCCTCGTCCACCACAAGTGGACACAATCCCTTACTCTCCCCCTTGTTTTCCTAGTATGCTTTCATGAGCTTCATCAAGATAAAGGCTGGAACATGCGAAAATCTAGAGGGGACGTGGGAACTCCTTCCTTCCATGGAATGCTTGCTTGTAAGCGGGCCAGTCCTAGTAAGATTCCTTTGGCGCAGAGGGAAAATACCCGAACCTTCTAGTGTTAGTTTTGAGACTATAAAGCGGAGGTTTGTTGACAGCGGAGTTGGCAGTTCACTTACAGAGTAGACATACTGCTTAAGACAAACAAAACTTCAGTCCCGGTCAAGAGTCGAAGCCAGATATGAACGTGCCCCCCAGGGAGAATTGGCAAAGATGATGAGAGAACAATCGGGTGAGGTGATTTGTTTCTGACTAGTGCCATTGAGATGCGTGGTTCCAGTGGCTGTGGTCATTTGAGGTGTTTGAGCTTTGATTATTGCCATTGTGATGTGTGGCCAGTGGCTTTGATCTTTTGAGGTGTTTTCTTTGTGATTCAGTGCAGATCTCTTTCTGTTCTCTTGAAGGACGTCCCATATTATATTTGCTTGAATCTTAGCTCATATTATTTGCTGCTTGTTTATTCATTAGTATTATCATGCATTTAACTGTTGCATTTATCAAGAGTGTTATTATTGTATATATATATATATATATATATATATATATATATGTATAGGAGCGCACTCGTGTGGTTAAGGCGTTGTGGGGACTCGGGAGGAGTACTTTGTTCCAATTGCCCCGTCTGCTACAGTTCCATACAGCGTTCCTCACTAGCCTGATTTACATGGATTACACCATTGTTGGCAGCATCACCTACCTTGCATGCAGTGGCAGTGCATGCTGGGATCTGTGGTTCTCCACAAGAACTGCGGGTCTGTACGCGATACGAACTGACCAATCAGGACAACTATTAAAGGCGGAGTGACTGGGAACATTTTGATGGACTAACGGCAGCATGGGGGTGAGAGTTGGCATTTGAAAAAGGCATTTTGCTTTAACGCGTCATGCCTTGGCTCATGAAATAAAGCCTCTTCCTTCAGTACTCCCCTGTGTCTCTTCGGCAGTGAAAGGAACCTTGGCCAGTCCGGAGCACGCATTGAAGAGACCCACCTCAGCTAAGAGGATAGAGCATTCTGGACAGCTTCGGCAAACCCTTCTTCACGTTAGTGATTAGCTCTATAACCACCACACCCGCCCTTGAAACTTGGCGGATGCATACAGTTCGTGACTTCGCGAAGGAGGTTCTATTACCGGATTAGAGCTTCCCAGGCCACCATCAGGAGCGGACTCGTGTGGTTAAGGCGTTTTGGGGACTAGGCAGGAGTACTTTGTTCCAATTGCCCGTCTGCTACAGTTCCATACAGCGCTCCTCACTAGCTTGATTTACATGGATTACACCATCATTGGCAGTATCACCTACCTTGCATGCAGTGTCAGTGCATGCTGGGATCTGTGGTTCTCCACAAGAACTGCGGGTCTGTACGCGATACGAACTGATCAATCAGGACAAGTATTAAAGGCGGAGTGACTGGGAACATTTTGATGGACTAACGGCAGCATGGGGGTGAGAGTTGGCATTTGAAAAAGGCATTTTGCTTTAACGCGTCATGCCTTGGCTCATGAAATAAAGCCTCTTCCTTCAGTACCCCCGTGTGTATATATATATATATATATATATATATATATATATATATATATATATATATATATATATATATATATATATATATATATATATATATATATATATATGCTAAAACATCCTGTTATTCTGGGCAAATCACTTAATGTGTCCTCATGTAACGTAACTGGTGCTATGTAAAGCGCTCTGATACCCGATTCAGATCAAGTTTGCGCTATATAAAACTCAGCAAAAAAATAAATAACAAATAAAACCGTTTTCTAGGTGTTGTTTGTGTTGATGTCTCCTGCCTCGCCGTGTGTGTTTTGAGCCACCGTTTGGGAGATTCTGTATTATCTGAAAGGCGAAGCAAGACACCAACCAGGGCAGAAGGTATGGGGTTTGGAGCCTTTGGCACCTAGGGCACTCCAGGAAAAGAGGAGTTGTCCCTATCCAATCCTTGAAAGTAAAGGTGAGACCAGCTATCTGGTAGATCTAGGTACGTGCATGAGCCCTCACAGGGTCATTCATGTTAACCGCCTGAAGCCTTTCTATGACAGGGCTGATGTGCTATGCTCATGGTTTCTGATGAGGACTGAGAAGCAGAGTGAACCTCTCCCTGACCTCCTTTCCTATAGCCCAAAAGATGGGCAAGTGGATGGACTTGTCTTCTCAGACACCCTCTCTACCCAACAGCAAGCTGATTGCAGGCAAGTCCTGGAGAAACATGCTGAGCTCTTCTCCATAGCCCCTGTTCAGACTACCTGGTGCACCCATGATGTGGACGCTGGACACAATAAACGTATCAAAAATAAAATAAAAAGACGGTTGGATCAAGTTAAGGAGAGCATCAGAGCTGAAGTCAGCAAGATGCTACAATTGGGAGGCATTGAATCCTCATAGAGCATATCAGTATATCAAGGTAGGAGGCTTCAAAAGCCTCTGCTGCATTGGATATGTGACCATAGCTTCCCAAGACAGGGGAAATGCGAACCCCATGGCCTGGGCCCATTTGGCACCAGAACAGAAGGGTAATTAGATATGCAGGGAGGCGTGGTGCACTCCAAGGTCAGTCACACCCCTAAGGTGAGCTACCGGAGGTTCCACCCTTAGGAAAAGTCTGCCACATAGGTGCTGGCAGAATTAGAACCTCTGGGACACGGTTATGTCCACTACTCACAGGAAGTGGTCAATTTGGGGGTGTAGCATGGGCGGCTCCTCCACATGGGTTTCAGAGTGTCACCCCACTGCTTTCTCGCAGCGCGAGAACAGAAAACGTAAAATTGTATAAATACCATTTCTGCTTCTCGCACTGCGAGAAAGCAGAAGGGTGTGCCTGGTTGGGGCAGGTAGGTGGGCGGTTCGGGGAGTAGTGCTAGCCCAATGTTATGGGCGCTGACTGTTTGTTGAGCCAAGGGCTAACCAAACCAGTAATAGCACTCTCCGTTTTCTTCATGTAGGCTGCTGCGCAGACTGCATGAAGAAAACGGCCTCCCCATAGACAATTAAGAGCACATTAGAAGCCAACTGAGTGCTTCACAAATTTTATTTCCGATATAGAATTGTTTGAGGGATTTATGACTATCTTGTGTTCTGATTATAATTACAGAACACTGTTGGATTTGGATGCCACAACCAAGTCCTGTATGAGTCTATGAAGGGATATGGTCGGTTATCACTACAACTATTGTAATGAGAGTATATCTTATTGGGCGTCACATTAGTTTAATGACTAGTGTTCTGCGTGCACTGTTAATGTGGAAGTTCTGGGTCTGTACTGTTCACGATGTTTCGCCTTTAAATAAGAAAACTTCCCTCTTTTAGTTAAAGAAAATGTCATCAGTCACATTAATGGGAGAAAGACACAATCTTTCCAATTCACTTGCGAGTTACTTTCTTGGGACCTTCTTTTTCTTTACCTTTTTCTTTTTCTTTCTTTTTTCTTTTCTCTGCTTATCTGACATCAAGGTAAACCCATTTGTAGGATATAGGTTTGACATGGTTTGTAAGAATTTGGACATGTAAGATTCCAACATTAATAGCACATACGAATTTCTGTTATTGTCTTTATAGCCTTGAGGAAGTCCCTGGATGTGACTAAACACGTGTCGGCTGTTTTTCGTGCATACTGATCAGGACTGTGTAGTGCAACGATATCGGTCAATATCTTTGTATTTATAATTGTTTTGAAATAGGGGTACACACAGTCCTAATGGAAATTGTCATATGTATAATAAGAATACTTGCATAAATTAAAAGAAAATAAACTTTTGTACAAACTCATCTCTGTTGTATGCCTCTAAAAAATGTAATCTCGAGTTGTATGACACTAACTTATCAAGGTTATACACTGTTTAACAAGTTACTTACCTTCGGTAACAATATATTTATAAGAAACATTAGTTAATGATAGATTCCTTACCTTAGAATAACCCCCAGGTGTCAGACTGGATCTGAAAACCTTTAGTCGGGAGTACCCCTGCGTGTTGGTAGGCGTCGTCGTACGGCTCTGCGTACGTCGTTGGGAGTTGTCGTCGCCGAGATGATCTCGCTGGAGCTACTTAGACGCGCCCACGCGCTGACATCAGTTCTGTACACGACTTTCTGCTCCAGGAACGCGGAGCCATGCAAGATACCGGCCACTGGTGCATTGAAACTAGGGCCCTGAAAGGGATGACCTAAACCCTAGAAATGAGTTTGCAGCACGGGGAGGATGGGTGGGGCGGTAAGGAATCTATCACTAACTGATGTTTCTTACAGATTTATCGTCACCAACGGTAAGTAACTTGTCCATCTGAAAGAAACAAGTTAGTGATAGATTCCTTACCTTAGAATAGTCACCCCAGCAATACCCACCCCAGTGGTGAGTCTGCAAACAAAGATCACACCAGAAAAGTCACGGAAAGTCACGGAGAACAGAACGGTCAAAGAAGCTGTCTCTCCGGACTGGACTCTCAAGACAATAATTCTTAGTAAAAGTGTGCAGCGAGGCCCCCGTGGCTGCCTGACCGATGTCTTGCAGGGGGGGACACCACATCCCAATGCAGTAGTAGCTGCTGTCACCCTGGTAGAATGGGCGCGTAATCCCACCGGCGGTTCCTTTTTAGCCAGAGAATAACAGGCCTTGATACACCAGACGACCCAGCAGGAGATAGTCCTCTTGTGTACAGCCCAGCCTTTCTTGGCGCCCACGTAGCCAACTAAGAACAGGTCATCCACACAGAACTGTTGTGTGCCATTGAGGTAAAATTAGTGCACAAGTTTTGGGTCCAGACGGTAGAGCCTCTCTTCCTCTCTGGAAGGGTGCGGAGGCGGAAAGAAAGTGGGCAAGGTGATAGTTTGCCCGATGTGAAAGGCAGTGACCACCTTTGGCAAGAAGGAAGGATGAGTGCGGAGCACAACCTTGTCCGGATGGACAGACAGAAAAGAAGGCTTACAGGAAAGAGCCAGGAGCTCACTCACATGCCTAGCGGAGGTGTTGACAACCAGGAAAGCAGTTTTCAAAGTTGATAAACGAAGAGGACAGTTGTGAAGCGGCTCAAAGGGAGCACATATCAAATAGGTAAGAACTAGATTCAAGTCCCACTGTGGCATAATAAACAGAATAGGAGGGAAAAGGTGAGTATTGCCTTTGAGAAATCTATTTACAACAGGAGACTTGGAAAGAAAGGGCTGATCAGGGAGTATGAGAAAGGCCTTAATAGTGCCCCGAGCAGATCCCTGCTGGGCCAGAGAAAGAAGGAACAGTAGAACCCTTGAAAGAGGGGCAGAAAGGGGATTCACAGCCTTAGCTGGGCACAATGCCACAAATCTGTTACACCTGCAGGCGTATACCGATTTTGTGGAGGGACGCCTGGCTGCCAAGATGATATCACAGACTTAAGGAGGCAAGTCAAAAGGAATCAACTGTCGCCGCTCAAACTCCACGCATGGAGGTGGAGGCTGGACAGGTTCGGGAGGAGGACTGTGCCTTTCTGCTGCGACAGAAGATCCTCCCAAAGAGGCAGTCAGATCGGGGATCCATGTTCATACTGCGTAGCTCGGGATACCAAACTCTTCGAGCCCAGTCCGGAGCCATAAGAATGACTTGGGCCCGATCGCGCCTGATCATCTTCAGCACTCTGGGTAGAAGTGGTATAGGCAAAAAAGTGTACAATAGTCTGCAGCTCCACTCGTAACGAAAGTGTTGACGAGCTAGTGCTGCCTTGGAAATTCCAACGCGCAGAAGTGATGACATTACGCGTTCGTCGTTGGCCGGAGTCGTTGACAACGTCTGGGCTGGAGTCGACAACGTAGAAGAGAGAGGACCCCCAGTCGGACCTGCGGGGCCCGAAGGTGTGCCGACATGCCAGACGGGCCAAAGACACGGGCCATGGCTGACCGTAACTCCTGCAGCTGTGTCCGAGTCGCCGATGGACCCAGAAAGGGCGGGTAGACCATCTGCAACTACGTAGGCTCCATCGGAGCCACGGGGGCGGTGCCACCCAAACCCTCAGCCGTTTCACGCCACAAGCTAGGGGAAGGTGAAGAGCGACGTAGCATCTTTGACTTTTTGTGCTTCGCCTTACCTGACTCCGAGTGCGAAGACTTCGTTGAACGATGATGATGGCGGTTCCGCGACCGGTCCCTCGACCTCCCACGGGACCGAGACCTTGAACGGCATGGAGCCGACTCCCGGGCCTCCAGCAACTTTCGGGACCACTCCCGCAAAGTTTTCGGAGCCAGTGACCAGCATTTGGGGCACGACTCACAGTCGTGCCCCAGTCAGTAGAGACACTCGCAGTGCGGGTCCATCACCGACATCGTGCTGGGACAAGCCGTGCAAGATTTAAATCCGGGCTTCTCTACACACCAGGAGTCAAAGACTCAAAAAACAGACAAAAGTCCCCAAAAAGTCAGTCAAAAATTGACTGGGGGTACCGCTCTCTCCAGATCTGGCTTGCTGACG
This sequence comes from Lissotriton vulgaris, assembly GCF_964263255.1. NCBI lineage: Eukaryota > Metazoa > Chordata > Amphibia > Caudata > Salamandridae > Lissotriton > Lissotriton vulgaris. Next base: position 1,357,534,026 of record NC_141695.1, read on the forward strand.
CAGATAAAGAAAGAACTGACGTCAGCGCACGTGGGCATATCTAAGAAGCTCCAGTGTCGTCATTTCGGCGACTACAAGGCCAACGACGTACGCGGAGCCGTACGATGACGCCTACCGATGCGCAGGGGTCCTGCTGACGCTTGCTTTCCGGATCCAGTCTGACACCTGGGGGTTATTCGAAGGTAAGGAATCTATCACTAACGTGTTTCTTTCATATATATTTAACGCTTAGAGTGCCGGGGTATAATAATGCTGTTAAAGGCCTCCCAACAGACGCCTGTAAGGACAGCGTCCTAGCCAATCACAACGCTGCCATTGCAGTGTTGTGATTGGCTCAGGGGAAGATAGGGGGGCTGCCTGCTTCTGCTTCCTGTGAGCAGAGAGCAGGAGATGCGACACGGGAGTCCGGGACCCGAGGCTAAGGTAAGTATTTATTTATTTATTTTTTTAATTAAATTAACCCCCACCCCCTTCCAGTGCACCCCCCGCCCACAATTCATGCCGGCCACGACTGGAGTGTAGTGGCCCTAAGGGTAAGTAGCCCATAGAATACCACCCTTCACTACCCTTAACGCACCTAAATCTAGTATTTTGGGGAGCCCATGGCACAAGGAAAGCACAATCTGTCAACCTAAGGCGAAGAATGACACAGAAGAGCCGCAAAGAGCAAGACCTGAGGAACAGGAACGGACTTGGCGCCAACCCTGCCGGCCTGCCTGTTGTCATCGACAATTGCACCAAAGACAACCCGTCCTGCAACTGCTCTGCCTCCAAAAGCCTGGAAGGACTGCCAAAACTTCAATGAGCAACCAGCATCTTCCGTGAAGTAGCGGAGCTACTTCCCTGAAGGCACCCAAGAAGAACCATGAGGACTCCGCAACACAAAAAAACAGACAACAAAGCACCACAGCACCGTGCCCGCCAACCCAGCCTAAGTAGGTCAACAATGCCAATAAAGACCTGAGGCCCTCCAGAGTCTAACCCCTCCTTGTGTTTGCCAAGACTGAGCTTCCAGTTGCCGCATGCAATCTCTTTGTGCAGACCCCCTCAACTGCGAGCATCTCCACAGCACAGACCTGCTGCCTAAATGCAACACTGCACCCTCGCACCATAGCCCGAGGCGAAGTAGACCGACTATCTACGTGCCCGAGCATCTCAAGGACTGAGGCCCCCCCTGTGGGTACAACCAGACTGTCCGCCAGTCCCAGCTTGCAGTCTCTTTTTCCCAGGACCGCTTCCCATTGAAACAAACGGGGTACTGAACGCCGAAAAGCACCTCTACACCCAGACGCCCCAAAGGCTACCAAGGTGACCTGTTGATGCTTCCTTGAACCTTGTCCCATGCGTACCTTAACTCCATAGGATTGGTCCTGTAAGTCACTGCTAAGTACCCGTATCTAGTATATGTGTTTACCTCCATAGGATAACATTACAACATTGTATTAAGTGCAAATGTCTAACACTCCATGTTAAGCCAGAGGCTGCTCGACCACACTACCCCTTAAGAGAGCACCTTGGTATTGTTAAAGCAAGGCCTATCCACTCATAATACCTGGACTTTACACACTATACCTCTTTTGGTATAATCTATAAAGAGCCTGCTGCCTACACCCACTCTCCATAGGAAGAGATCAAATAGGAGGGGAAGTGACGCTAAAGGTAAATAGACCGATGACTGCTACCTTACATTCCCCTTAACACTCCTAAATTCAGTATTCAGGTGACTATCTGACACAAGGAACTCAGATTAGTCTATTGAGAGCTGAAGGACCAAGAAGCATGGGTATTAAACAGGGTTCCTAAGGGCTGCAGCATGTATTATGACACCCTAAGGGACCCACACACAAATTGCATGCAGCCTGCCATTGCAGGATGCGTGAAGGAGTGAAAATACTTGTGAAAATACAACATGGCACACTTCCTGTGTGCCATGCCTAAGTATACTGCATGTATTATATTTAAGTGACCCTCACAGCAGTCCTTTACAGCCCTAAGGCAGGGTGCATCATGATACACGTGAGGGCACTTCTGCATGAGCAGATATTACCCTGTGATTTCTAGCACCATTACTATGGCATTATAAGTGATCAGGCAGCCATCTTAGAGATATGTACTGGGCATTGGTCATTATGAGTTACCCAGCGACAAAATGGCTGTACTGAAAATAAAGGTGTTTAGTATCAAACACCTCATCTTAATAAATCCTTGCCAATGCTAGTTGTGGATGACATGCACCCAGAGGGCACCTCAGAGGTGCTCCCTGAAAACCTACTAATCTCTGTGCTGGCCGACTGGTATCTACCAGCCTGCCACCACAGACAACCTGCAGGTGAGAGCCAGCGCTCTGAGGCCAGAGACCATGCCTGCTGTGGCAGGGTGTGTTCTAAGCTCCTCCAGCAGGATGGCTAGCTAAGTAACATATTAAGGCCAGGGGCCTCAAAGCCCTTGCTGCATTTGATATGCAACCCTGACCTTGAGAATGCTACCCACTGCCCTGAGGCATATTTGTTACCAGACAGGTGGGAAATTAGCTATGCAAGTAGGCAATTTGCACTCCCAGGCTAGTCACACCCCTAAGGTGGACTACCTGATGTGCTCCACGATTCCAACATCCTGTTTTTGGTGGAATTAGGAACTCTAGGACAGGGGTATGCCCACTCTCCACAGGAAGGGGTAATTTGGGGGTTGTAGTGACCCCAAAGGTAAGTAGCCTATTGGCTACAACCTTACACTCCCATTATGGCTACTAAATTCAAGACCAGCACCGGAAAGGGCACCAAGCCTGCCTGCTGCTGTCCAGACTATTGCAAAGACCCAACTAGCCCAGCAGTTGGGCATCCTCTTAAAGCCTTAGAGGGCTGCCAGCAATTCGACACCCAGCAAGCATGGCCCTTGAAATGAAGGAGCCACTTCCCTGCAGCCAGCAAATGCATTGACTCAGTACACGGTCTAGCTGACCCCGGGTCCATTGAAGAATCAGCACCCCCAGAAGAAAGTTTTCCAGGTAGCGGAGGTCTGCCCAATCTCTTCAACAGGTTTCGAGACGCCAGACCCTTCAGGAGCCCAGAAGCACCAATATCATGGGTACCGAAGCCCTTGTAGCAGCCAAGGCTTGTTATCCCAATCCAGACTCCAACACCGCAAAGACCGACCAGCCGACGAGGGACTACAGCATCACCAAGGCCAGCATTGAAAGTGGCCCAGCTGCCCTGTTTTGGCCCAACCTCCAGGTTGACTCCAAAGGCGAGAACCTTCAACGCAAGTGACCTGCGTGGAAAAACACTGCTACACCAGAGCCCCACAGCCACAGTCCGAGCCTACCAACACTGATCCCTTGAGAAAGGAGCATGGCTTTGGGTTTCGAATGACTTGTCCCCAAGTCCCCACTTGCAGCATTTTGCTGGTCATAGGTTCCTCCATATGCTTTAACGGTAGTGCTCAAGGCTATCCTTGTGACCATCACCTGTGCACACGGACACACCAGGGCAGGTAAACCGAAACTGCTGGTGGTTCTAAAGACCTTGGCCCCTACTTATCCTTTGTCAAGAAAAGCAGTCCTGTAACTAGACTGCAAGTTAACCTGTGCAGTGTATGTTTCTCCCATAAGATAACATTACCACATTTGAGGCTCAGGCCTCAAATAAGACGGCTGCATTTTGTGTGTGTTCTAAATTCTTTAACTCGAAAAGAAGTTATCTGATCCTGAAGATCTTGGTGTCTGAATTAATATAAAAATATTTTCCAGTTTTCAACGCTTGGAGGGGTTGAATAACTCAGAGAAAATGGGTTGCATGACTCTCACATTAGGCCTGATCTTATCGCTGGATGTTGCTTGGAAGAACCACAACAGGAGGGAGAGGGGTTATTATCCAATTTATTATCGAAAGTTGATGTTTAAGCCAACTACGATGACCATTCACTTGATCCTCACACTTAGGTTGAACGATACGTCGGGTGTGAAAGTGAGCTAGCAGGTGGTCTTCTTAACTTATAGAGGAGACAAGATCATCAATTAGCTCAGTTGGTAGCTGTATTAGGCAACATGTGCAATCAGGCGATCTTACACTCTAAGACCAAGGAGCAAGACTTCTAACCTCCTGGTCAGGGTAACTGCTCTCCCTGACGCGCGCTCCATCCTTAAGCCATTTTCCCCAGCGCCTTCTGGTCACCTAGCTAAGTGTTTGAGGCCCTCCTTCACCCCCAGACTCCTGCATGAGCCTCATCCCTGGTGGTCCAGTGGAAGAACCTGCTCTTCTGCTAGTCCGCTCCGTCAGCCTTTTCTGTCTTTTTCTGTTTACTGTTATTCTGTCTTTTTTCTGTTCCTTTTTTTTGTCTTTGCCTTTATGCCTATTTTTCTGTTACTTGCCTATTTTTCCGTTTGCCTCCGTTTCTGCCTATTTCCAGCTGCTGCTGCCTTGTGGCCCTTCTCCCCACAGCGTGTTCCCGCTCTTGCCTCCCTCCTCCAACTCCTACTTAATGGCGGCCTTGCAGCTGGCATGCTTAAGGCAAGTCGTCCGTCTGCGCCTGTCCGAGACCAGTGCTAGGGACCCTGATACTCCAACCCCCCCGCCGCTACAACCCCTGCGCTCTCCACACACTCAACCCTGAATGCAACAACAACTGCTAGCTCTCGATGCCGAGCAACTCCCAAGGCCCGTTCTGCTGGCTCCGCCGCCACACCTACACCCACCTCCAGACCCGGACAGCCACCACAATCCTACCGGATGCCAGCTCACACAAACCTCTGAGCTGCATCCTCCTCAACGTGCGCTCCCTGTACAAACACTCAGTAGAAGTTTGGAACTTCCTGAACACCCACTCGCCCGTCGCCTTCCTCATAGAGACCTGATAAACGTCAGCGCTGCTCCAGACATCGCAACCACCATCCCGACGCATACAAGATCCTGAGAAAAGACCACCCCAACCGTCCCGGTGGAGGCCTGTCCTCGTTCACAAATGCTCCCTCTGACTGACAACCACCAACTCAGACGACGCCTCGCCCCATATGGAACACATCCACTTCCAGATCAAGCCCAACCCCAGAATGGCACACTGCGGAACACTCGCCTACAGATCACCAGGACCCAGCTCAACGTACACCAACACCATCACAGACTATATCGTTCCCCAAGCCCTTGCCTCCACAGACTACGAGACATGAACTTCCACCTAGACAACCTCAGCGACCCAAACACCACCGCCCCATAGAATCTCGCCAACATCTGAATGAAGCAATTAGTCTCCATCCCCACCCACACGGCAGGACACTCTTTTGACCCCATCTTCGCCAGAGGAAACATTTGCTTCAGTCACACCATGGAACCTCTCTGGGTGGACCACCGCTGCTTCCATTTCTCCTTCTCGAATCCCATCGCACACAAGCCCACGCCATGCCTTCCATACAGAAACTGGAGAAAGGTCTCAAAAGAGCACCTGCCTCCGCCCCACTTCTCCCCCTAACACAACAGATGCCAAAATCTGCAGCCAACGACCTTCACCAATAGATCGCCAACTGCACCAATACTCTCGCCCCCCTCCAGAACTCCGACAGATGACAACACGAAAGCCACTTGGTTCACCACGGAACTCCGAGAATCCAAGCGCTCGTGACAATGAATGGAGAAACAGCAACACCCCGGAAGCACGCACCGCCTACAGGGCCGCCACTATGACACACCACAAACTCAGAGCAACTAAGAGAAACTTCATTCGGGACAGAATCCTCTCCAACTCCCACAAATCCAAGGAACTCTTGACCCTCTTACAAGAATTTAGCAGACCCTCCCTAAGCGAAACTATTGACGTCCCTCCTTCCCAGGACCTCTGCAACAAACTCAGCTCCTTCTTCCACCACTAGTTCATGATGCTCTACGACAACTTCGACAACCAGGACCACGGCACCGACCCTCCACCCTCCACCAGCGACACCACACAGCCGACCCTCCTCACCTGATACCCTGCCACCACAGAAGACATCGCAAAGACTACGAAAAACATCCACTCTGGAGCACCCACTGACCCCTGCCCGCCGCACATCTTCCACAGGGCCGACTGACCTCAAGAACTACAGGCCCATCGCCACCAAAGTCATTGAGAAAGTCGTCAATACCCAGCTAACGCACTTCATGGAAACCAACAACATCCTAGACTCATCTCAATCCGGATTTCGCAGCAACCACAACACAGACCGCCCGCATCGCAGCCCGGACGACATCCACACCCTTCTCGATCAAGGCCATACTGCAGCAGTCTACTACTAGACATTTCAGCAGCCTTCAACACTGTCTTCCACCGCACACTTGCTGCCAGACTCCACGATGCTGGTATTCAGGGACTAGCCTTAGACTGGATTAGTTATTTTCTCTCTGGCAGAACACAAAGAATAAAACTCCTGCCCTTCCTCTCCGAATCCACAGAGATTAGATGCGGAGTACCCCAAGGATCCTCCCACAGCCCCACGCTCTTCAACATCTACATGGACCCCCTCACAACCATTGTCAGAAAACACGGACTAAACATAGTATCAAAGGCTGACGACACCCATCTCATCCTGTCCTTCAACAAGGAATTCGACATCATCAGGCACAGTTTCCAGGAGTGAATGAAGAACGTCAAATTCAGGATGAGCAGCAGCTGCCAGAAGCTCAACTTGGAGAAAACTGAAGTCCTCATCCTTGGACGACCACCCCCTCAGCATGGGACAACCCCTGGTGGCCCCCACACCCTCGGAAATACACCCACCCCCCCACGAACTATGCCCGCAAGCTTAGCATCATACTCTATTCCTCACTGATCATGAACCGCCAGATCAACGCTGTGTCCTCCACATGCTTCAACACCCTCAGCAAAGGCTTTCAAATGGATCCCACCGAATCCAGGAAGACCGTTATGCACGCACTCATCACCAGCAGGTTGGACTATGCAAACAAGCTCTACACTGGAATCAACAACTCTTTCGCAAACTCCAGACCGTACAATACGCTGCAGCCAGACTCTCCCTCAGCATCCCATGACATGACCACATCTTCCAGCAACTTCGCAATCTCCACTGGCTCCCCGTCGTAAAGAGAATAACCTTCAAACTGCTCACGCACGCCTACAAAGTCCTCCATAACACCGGACCCCAATACCTCAACTAAAGAATCTCATTCAACGCCCCCAAGAGAAGCCTCCGCTCTGCCGACCTAGCCAAGGTCCCCTGCATTCACAAAGCCAAAACGGGGGGCAGATCCTTCTTCTAAATCGCGGCCAAGACATGGAACAAACTCCCCCTCAGCATCAGACAAAGCCCTACAATGCAAATATTCAGAAAGGACCTCAAGACCTGGCTCTTCGGATGACCTCGGAGCTGCCTGAACACCGCCCCCCGCATTGCACCTTGAGACCCTCACGGGTGAGTAGTGCGCTCTATAAATCCCTAATGATTGATTAATTATTGAATCCCCTCAACTGAACCTCATCTCCTGGAATACAGCGCGTTAGAATCCAAAATCAGTCCAGACTGGGGTGACTTTGTACATCAAGATGATCTTTGCCACTTTCAAGAGATCTGGTCTTTGCAACCAATACATCGTGTAGGATATGTAAACATATGTAAGGTAGCAGTATCCTTAAGGGCAGGCAGGCCCTCAGGATGCCTAACGTTTTGGGTTAAAAATACAATGCCAGGCTCGAATAGCGAATTTCATGGTGAATATACCGGACATTCTATGCCGTAGTCCAGATATTTCCTCTGACATCACCTACTACATATATAATATACACAGCAGATCCATTCGCAATAAGATGGAATTTATTTTCATAGAAGGTCTGAGTGAAAATCTTCCTACACTCCCAGCCAAAGCAAGAAAAATATTGGGGGTTGATTTCACTGTCAATTTGAGCCTCTGGTTTTAGACAGCCAGGCAATTATGGCAGAAGAGGATGCTGCCTGGGTAATTCTAGCGCTAGAGCTCTTCCCGATCAAGAAACAGACCCTGTAGTAAATCAATGCTTTCACATTGAACATGCCTATAATGGGAGATCCGGTCACATAAATTAGGCAAGCACACATACAATAGGCCAAACCATACCAGTGTCATGTAGTTCCTACAAATCAATATAGGATCTGCTCATTTTAGATATCTAAAACAAGGAGCTCCCTTGGTTTATGTTAACATAAACCAAGAGAGCCAACCCCATTACCTGATGTGAGTGAATGACGGACCCCATCTTGGTCTCGAGTTGGGCACCCTGCAATGGATGTCAGACCACTGCGTGCTGGAGTATTTGCGTGCTTGGACCTCAGCGTCTCGTGTCAGCATGGAAGCTTTCTCCTCTCCCTTGTCCAGCAAAAAGGCGGTACCAGCTAACTATTCCTCTCTGGGTAAAAAGATCAAAGAGGAACTCGGCCGATGGAACAAGGGCCTGCTCTCGTGGCTGGGCCGTATCGCGGCGGTGAAGATGACGATACTGCCTCAGATCCTGTATCTTTTTCGCGCTCTACCTCTCCAGCCCCCTGTGGGTTGGATACGGCAGGCGCAGGCAGACATCTCCCGCTTTGTGTGGCAGGGCCGTAAGCCTCGGATGAAGCGGGTCCTCTCCATGCTTGCCCCGGAGGCGGGGGGGTCTCGGAGTCCCGGACCTCCGGAAGTACTTTCAGGCGGCGCAGCTCCAGTATTTGGTGGAGTGGAGCCGGTGGGAATCGGACAAACACTGGCTCTTTCAAGACCAGGCAGTTGCGGGCCGCACCCTCCAGGAGGTCCCGTTCCTGCGGCGCACTCACCGCCCGCCTAATCTCTACGCCTCTTTTATCACCCGGGTCCTGCTAAGAGTGTGGGACGCGGTGTGTGAGCTTCGTGAGCTCACCACTTTTCCGTCACCGTTCACTCCCATTGCTGGCAATCCAGACTTCACTCCGGGTCTGGAGCCGGGAGCCTTTTCCCACTGGGTGAGCGCGGGTTGCAGGGCGCTTTTCCAGATCTACGGGCCAGAGGGCGTGCTCCCCTTCCAGCAGCTCCGACAGGAGTATGGCCTGACGGAAGGGGACAGACTGCGTTACATGCAAGTCCGCCACTGGGCTCTTCAACCCCCAGTGCGTGACGTCGCTGCCCGTTCGATTACGCCCTATGAGCGATGGTTGGTAACCCGGACCTCGGACGCCAAGCTGATCACTGATTTGTATAAGTTTCTCCAACCCCCGCCGTTTCATTACCATAACCCAGGGAGGGAGCGTTGGCACAGGGAATTGGGCAGGACCCTGAGCCACAAGGAGTGGGACAGGATTGCGTATCGGGCGAGGCACTCTGCGTACCACACTGGGCTGACCGAAACCTTCACTAAAGTGTCCACCTACTGGTACTACACCCCGGAGCGGCTCTATGAGATGCGCAAAATCGGCGACAAAGGTTGCTGGCGCGGTTGCGGACAGGATGGCACCCTCACGCACATTCTCTGGGAGTGCCCGGTGCTGTCGGCCTATTGGAAGGAGGTCTTAGATGAGGTGGATAGGCATTTTGAGATCGAGCTTCCGCGCTTCCCCGCGTATGTCTTGCTAGGCCTCCCCAATGACTTGATGTACCCGCTGAAATCCCGCAGGGGCAGGCAGATTGCGATTGCGCTAGGCTCCGCCGTTCAGAACATACTTGTACTCTGGCGCACCCCCACTGCCCCCTCTATCACTGGTTGGCTGCATAGGCTCTGGCAGGTACTGGGCATGGAGAAGATGTCGCTAACGGTGGCTGGGAATATTGACCAGTTTGAGGAGCTCTGGTACCCCTTTTTGGCACTGCTGTCCACGGAATTTCACGAGCTCACGTGTCCACGGTACTTGCGCCTCCTTAGGCTGACGCCGCCGGCGGCTGCGGCGGAGTGAAAGTGCGGATTGGGGGGCCGGGGGTTGGGGACGGGAAGAGGGGTTATATGCTTCTAATGCTGACTTTCGGACGGGGATGTTGGGGTATTGTTTTCTTTCTTTTCCTCCTTTGCTTTTCTTTCTTCTTCTTTTCTGGGGTCGGGGGGTTGGTGGAACGGTATGCTTCTCTTTTACTGTGTAGCGGGGTGCTATTCTGCTCGGCCTTGCCTAGGGAGTGGGGGTCTACAGGGGGGTCGTTCACAATGCTTTATTGCCTTATGTCTTTGCCTTGTTACCCTCTGGGGCTTCCTGTCTCCCTACTTCTCTTCTGACTCGCTGCAACGTTCCGCTTCTTGTACTGTATGTTTGCTTGACCTCCTGCTCCCCTCCCCGTGTTTTTGTGCCTTAATAAAATACTTTAAACATAAAAAGGCGGTACCCGAAAGGTACCCTCAGGGGTTCTACCTAGATTTGTCATGGTACTTAAAGCATACTGGCCAAGGATGAGGATAGTGGTGACCCCTATACAGAGTTTTTGTGTAGAAAATGGTAATCCTGCTGTGATACTAAGCATCATCATGCACAACATTCATGCAGTACTTAACTAGGTAAAAGGTCAGCACCAGACCAGTTATGTAGAACAATGGTAGGACAAATGTAGGTAAAAGGTTGTGCAACTGCCTAGGCCTATATTGGGGTTCCTAACACCAGCTTAATAGATTATGTTAGATATCAAACTGTGGCCATTCTTAACGGATATGATGACATTCATCATGTGTGGGAAAGTGAGTTTGTTGCAGTACCCCCCCCACTTTTTGCCTGATACCTGATGCACTTTTCCTTGGTGTGCCCTGGGTCCCTGCCAAACAGGTACCCAGGGCCTGTGTCCCTTCCCTAAAAACTGAACAAAGCCTAAACCCAATTGGCATTTGACCACATGTCAGCCCCTAGTAAATGGTACCCTAGGTACCCAGGGCATTGTGACCAGAGAAGACCCCTAAGGGCTGCAGCACTTATTGTGCCACCCTTAGGGGCCCTGTACCCTGACACACACACACTGCCTTTGCAGGCTGAGTGTCCTGGTGCAGAACGAAACAAAGTCAACATGACACACATCCCTATGTGCAATGCCCACAAACCCACTGCCCTGGCATACTTCAGCCACCCCTCTAGCTGGGTGCCCTATGCCAGTGGTGTGGGCACAGGTGCATGAGCCCTGTGCCCCTACAGTACCCAGGGCCATTCCTGGGCACTTTAAGTGCAGTGATGCCATTAGGAGTATATGGTGCTGGGAGGTTGTCATTACGAACTTCACAGCACCATAATGGCTACACTGAAGGCTGACAAGTTTGATAGCAAACTTCTAATCACATTAAACGCACACTGATGCCAGTATGAGATTTAATGTAAAATGCACTACAGAGGGCATCTTAGAGATGCCCATTGAAACCTAACCTACAATCCACGTCTTGTCTGAGAGGCTACCTAGGCTGCCACACAGCAGACATGTTGCTGGACCCCTGGGTGGAGAGCTCCCGCTCTCCTTGGCCTGCAACAATGCACATCCTGGGACAAGGTGCCAAGCCTCCTCCCCAGGATGGGCAGGGGAAGCTTCAAAGGCATTCCGCTTTTGTGAGCTTCTCCAGACCACTTGCTGTACTCAGCAACTGGCACCAGTTCTGACCCCCACAGTGGCGGGAAACCCTACGTCAGATGGGCTCTGGCCATCTTGAAGATGGGGAGCCCTGCCCAATCACAGCTAGGCTCCTGCCCCCCCCTCCCACAGTAGAGGAGCAGGCTAGGGGGTGTACCCACCCCAGGACAGGGACCCTTTGGTCCCTGCCCTTGCCCTACCTGTAACGCCCCTAAATTTAGTATTTAGGGGCACCCTGAACCTTTTTCCACAGATCCAGATTCCGAAAAAAGAAAGAATAACAAGGAACACGAAGACCTGCCGTGCAGCTGCCAAAAAGAGGAAGACACCAACTGACTTTGCCCCAGCCCTACCGGCCTTTCAACCCTCAAACCTGCTCCTGCTAAACCCCGGCGTCTCCAGTGGTCAGCAACCTCAAAAACCCTGGAGGACCTAACGGCCTTGTGACTCTGACTACCTGGGTCTCCCACAAGCAGTGGTACTGTTCAAAGCAAGTAACAAGCCCTGGCATCAGCCCGGAACCGCGAATCCTGCACACTCTGCACCCGCCAAGCCTGGCCTGTGCCGGAGTGAATCAAGACCCTGAGGAAATCCCCCCCGGTGATTCTGACCTGGAATCCAGTGCCCAAGGACCCTCCTCGACCACTCAGACGACACCTGCAGCCTCAGGACAAAGGACCCCTCCTTCCGACTGCGACCAGCAGGGGGTAAGATTTCCCAAACTCAAAAGACACCCCTGCATCCGGCGCCCCACGGCTCCCTGTGCCCAACCCCTGGGTACCTATCCTCCAAGATCCCAACTTACCCCTCGAAGTGTTGGTCGTTCCAGAAGATCCACGTCCACGTCCCCGACCCTGCAGCCTTTGTTCCCTTTGCAAGATCCTCATTGAATAACATTGAGCGCCCGACGGCTCAAAAGCACTCTGCACCTAGCCGCCCGAGTGTCCCTGGGAGTGCAACCTTTGCCCTATCTACTTCCCCATTTGCTCTGAGCAAGTGACCAGGAGCCCAGCTCCCACAGCTGCGTGGCCTGCTAGCCAGCAGCCACCAACCAAAGGCCCCCTGCCTCTCATTGGATAACATTGGGCCTAACTACCTCTGCATCCGGCCGCCCCTGTGCCGCTGAGGGTGTACCAACTGTACCTACCTGACCCTGGGGGACCCCCGAGTCTATGCCTGGAACCTTAACTTCACCAGTCGAGTACTCACCTGAATAACGATGACTCACTTTCCTGCCATAGGATAACTTTGACTGGTTTGACTCGAAATTTCTTCTAAGTGTGAAGTTTTTAAACTTTAAAATATTCATCTAAAATCAGCCGAGTCACGAGTTTCGAATTACTCACCTGTGATCAGGAGAGAAGCCAGTACTGTACCTTGTAGCCCAGTACTGAACCGCAAAAGTAATCGCAACCGTGTTTGCTAGTAATCTAAATTTCTGCCATAGGTAAAATTGACTGTTTTTATGTGAAAATTCTTCTGAGTGTGAAGTTTTGAAATGTTAAAATATTCATTTAAAATCAGCCAAATATCGATATCCGAAGTACTCACCTGTGATCTAGTCATCGACTGATATATTTGTTTCCCGATTACAATTGACATAATGGTGTGTTATACTTGCACAACTGTTTTACATTTTTAGCCATAAGTCATATGAATGCAGTCCTTCTGTCCTGATCTTAGAAATGTTTATGTTCGTGGACTGTACCTTATTTATTGTCCATTGTTACAAACATGTGAATGGTCACGTCCATTTTTATTGATTGTAAGTTCTATAGAGTGATGAGTTTTATAATATATATTGTTTTTATACGTTCCTAACGTTTTTATTGCTCTATGTGTTTTTATTTGCTTTTGTGGCCCAAGTGCAGAAATAAAGTTCTTTTGATTGATTGAATATAAAAATATATGTTATTTTTCTAAATTGGTCTTGAATTTCTTCACTGTGTGTGTCTTATTTATTGACTATGTGTACAACAAATGCTAAACACTCACCTCTGATGAGCCTACAGCTGCTCGACCACACTGTCTAAAAATAGAGCACCTAGGGATTGTTAAAGCAAGCCCCTGTAAACCAATAAGGGTCGCCTGGACTCTCTGCTCAGCGCATCTCCTTGTGGTCATGTATATAGAGAGCCAGCTTCCTACACCTGTTGGAAGAGAAGGGCATATCCCTTTTCTATGATCTACAAGACTCGCATATGTCCCTCCAACTAACTAAAGCACCTTTCTAGATGTCTTGCGGAAAGACTAGGAGGAAAAAAAGGAAGAAGAGGGTTTCTGGGCCCAGCTGCCTTTTCCTTTGCCTCTCTCCTGTACTGCTTCAGACAATAGTTCGACTACTGGATGTACAGAGAGGGCAGACACTGGCAAAAGGCAAAATCTTTCAAGAAGCCTCCACATTTGTGACGCTACCAAAGGATCAGGCTGCTGTATGTATTTTCAATGATCTGGCACCAACCCCTCCTGCCTTGAAAACCTCCAAGCCTACGTCAATCTTATTTCCAAACAAATGAAAACCATCAAGTAGCATGTGCATTAGACTCACCCGCATGTCCTTGAAGAATCGGGTGGACCTTAACTATGCATGTCTCAAAGCTACAGAGGAGCCTAAAGCCCTAGGGGGATATACCCTTGTGTGGCTATGGTTGTCGTTAGAGAAATGAATACCTAGAGAACTTTGTGGTCGAATGGTACTAGGGCGAACCCACTAGCAGTACTCCAAACGGGTCCCCAAGCAGTCTCATGGGGTTCCGAGGCACACAAGAGGAGATTACTGCATTCATAAATAACTCCATTATGGTGTTCAGGAACTGCACCATGTCAGCGCTCTGTGCTGGAAATGCCGGGTAGGCCAGAATTGGTCCCAGGAAGGACAATAGTGTTGCTGCCAGCACGGAAGTAGTTTTAAGGACGTTCAAAGGGCCCAGAACAGGCACTGGAGACACTGATGCTGCCACCAAAGGCTCTTCAGGTAAGCGTGAAGTCAAAGAGCTCAGGCTGCAGCAAGGACTGCACAGATGGAGGGGACCATCCAGGTAATCATCAGCAAAGACAGCAAGTGACGTCTCGGTGAAAGTCATCTCTTCTAATGATTACTCCTCTATTTAAAGGATAATGTAAACTAAGAAGAGCGAACTTCGAGACAGACCAAGACTGGCGTTGGGCTGGTCAAGCACATTACACAAAGACTTTGGCCTCTCGCTCATTAACGACCTTAGTGTACATGAGGCAGCACCTTTGTGCGAAGTTTGAAGTCTACTTCGGCAACAAGAACCAAAGGCAGACCTCGAGGGGGTCAGATATGGACATCTGTCTATGGCAGGAGCAGCAACACAAACCCTGACTTTTTAGGGTGATACATCCCTAAACACTGGCCAGTTCGAATTTAAATGAAAAAAACTTGAACAAAGTGAAAAATTATGAAGAGCAGCTCCGGATGTACATTGATAGATGCAGAAAGCAAAGGAACTGACATCAGTGCACAAGGGTGAAGATGTATGGCTCCAGAGACATCACACCCCTGTGGAGATAGAGCAAGCTCCACCTACCAGGAAACCCAGAAGCTGTCCTGTACAGACAGCCAATACATGGGTTTACGACTAGGGCAGAAATCAAAGACAGCTATAGTAACAAAAAAAATATATACGGATCCATTCTTGGGTTTGGGTCTATTAAAAAAAGTTAAAGCAACTGCTGGTAGAGGTATCCATCAGAACCATCAGAAAATCATGTTCTACATTTAATGAAAATAAGCACTCTTCCAATTTGAAAAATGTCAACCAGACACTACTGCAGAGAAAGTGCATGAGGGCACAAAGGAGCAGTTTATTTTTAAGGAAACTAGTCACTGCAAGAGTCAGACACATGCTTCATAAAACATTAAAATGAGCAAAAGTAAATAACTTCTCTAACCCCCAAACTCATCCTAACCAGTCATAGCAGAATTACCCCTTTAATGAAGCGGCACGGTTTGAAAACATTTCACCCTACTGTAATGCAGCAAGACAGACATTGCCATTTGTTACAGATAAAATATGTTGCTTCACCTGAGCCTCGACCTCCATGGCCAAGTACATAAACATCTCATGCAGCTCCTGGATGCTCTTTTCCAGCTTCAGAATCTCCCCATGGCGAGTTTCAATTTCATTCAGTGCTTCCTTTGTTAATTCAATGTCTTTCAGAATCTGGAGGAGAAGCGAAGAGAAGAAAATAGTGAATCACTCACCAGGGTTAAAGAAACCACCAGAGCCAGTTAATGGAGTGCTTTTTTGGAAGCCAACAAGACTGAGAGGAAGCCAATTTAGATTTTTTTTTACATAAGATTAATATGGAGTGAATTTATTCCATCAAGTACTCCCTAAGAAAATGCTTAAATAGTAAGACTCTAGGGCATTGACATCTATCTAATTAGCCCACCTAAGATGATGTTACAACAGAAGGGATATGTACTTCATAATTCCACAATTTAGACAACTATGCAGTCCTTAACCTTCAAACACCCGACACACATAACAAAAGTGTCCACTGACCACAAGCGACAGTTCAGTACTTCTTTTCGAGTGGATGATGCAACAATGACACATGGAGAAAATTGAGTGAAACTTGTGTGACGAAAACCACTCCATTGTGAGTCCTCTTCCTTCAATTTTCTGATTTATTCTTTTCACTTCAAAGAAAGGCAAGCAGCTCTAGTAATTATTGACGAGAAGCTACACCCAAACATCTATGAACAATGTTTGCTAGATGGTTCTTCACTTGAAACGTATAAGTGTCTTGCATGGTCTGTTGCAGCTGTGAGCAGAAATATGTGCAACTTTGGTGCAGCAATACATATGCCCTAAGGGAAGAAGGATGTTGGTCATAAATGTTTTGTCAGCATCCTGAAAGCAGTTGATGAGAATATTTTTCTATTGCGGTCTATTAGCTTTGAGGAATTGATCGCACAATATCTTCTTCACGTTGGTTTGCGATATAGAAGCATTATTATGTGGTCAAGTTTCACTGAACAACGCAAAGATGAATGCCAGAAGTGGTTGTAAGTGTCTAAACTATTGTACTCCAGACTTTCATATCTTCTTGTGCCTAAGAAAGTCAGAGCAAAAAGTCAACTTTGACTAGGAGCCCAATTGGGACTTCTGTCTTGACACTGAAGTCAACCTTTTTCCCACAGAGAGGAATGCGCTGGAGAGGAGTGGGTCAATTGCCTAGGAGTCTATGCCCCTTCTAGGCAAAACTTAACAGGAGGTGGGAAGCCCAGTTTCTTCTTCTTTTTTTAGATTTCTTTTTATTGAAACAAACATCAGCAGGAAGCGTACATTACAGAGTATCAAATACCGCAGACGAGTATACATCTTGGGGTCACAGTGTCGTAATTTGGCAATGGCCGAGTTAGCGCTTAGCTGTGCTACACGTTTTCCCCTTAACTTGACAATACTTAGAAACACCATTTTGTAAACTGTGGCGGCCATTTTAGAGAATGAGCGGCCTCGTGGTCAGCATGCCCTTTAGTCCGTTGTCCGTGCAACTAACCACTCGATTCTGCCCAGCAACAGGCTATTTTTAGCTACGGTCAAGCCCGCTCATGCGCAGTTCCAACTGACCAGTCACCCCTCAGGAATGTGCCGCCAAACTGACCAGTGAGGTTGTAACCCCTCCCATGAGTTGGCTGTGCTCCAAAAATGACCATATATGTACATAATCCCTGCAACCTTTTGCCGCCTATTTTGTTTTATTGCCTGTAAACTGTATAAAAGAGGGATTCACACCAACGTTCGGTGTGATACTTCTTGCATTACCGAAGGGTGCTGTAGGAATGTACCACCACCCCATGGGGTCTTAATAAACTTGTTCTTTGTACTTTTCAGTTTCCGTGCCAACAGTTCTTTCAATGTAAGTGGGTTATCTTCAGCACATGTAGGCCTTGGGAACCCGATACTACAAATTGGCGACCACGAAGGGACTCATCGGCGACTCGGATGCCCGAAGGAGAGGTCGTGACGAAGGCTTGGAAACTCGCCATGGACGCGCGCGCTGCCACTGAGTGACCCGAGTCTTGGCACCCACGGTGTTTCTTCCCTTCCTTCCGATCTGACCTTCCAGGTGGCGCCAGTCTCCGACTGAGTTCTCGATCGTCTGCGTTGCTGGATAAGTGCCGTTTGGCTGATTCGATTAAAGACCTTGGCAGTTGGAATCTGGACCTTTGAGATTTGGGTAAGATTTGTGATCGGTAAGGTAGTCCTCGGACGCTTGCCGAAGTTCTATGAATTGTGTCTATGATTTGCGTTAGCTAACATTTGTGACTTTGTGACCTTTGTGATCTTTGAATTATATGTGTAGTGCACTTCACATAGGCAGGCATGTAGAGATGTTTCTCTGATTTTGTTTTTTTCCCTCTGAGCGGCACATTTGTGTGAAGTACTGTAAGTGCCAGTTTATACGGTATCACGCTTTCGTGATACTTTTTGAACATGCCTGTTTTAAGCACATTCCGAGGGATGTGCTGTTTCGGAAATGGTACCACAATTAGGTTAGCGGAATCACAGCCGGCTCCCCCAGAAGGAACTCCGAATCGTGAAATGTATATCAAATTTGGCCTTCCCCCTATAATGTATAGCAAATTATGGCATAAATACACAAAAACTGATCCTGAATTGCAATGGCCACTACATGGGTCGTTCGATTTGCGAAAAGTTCAATTTGTGGAGCAGTGTCTGTTTCAGCGTAGGTCTAGACAGAATATGTTTGATTGTGTACGAATGTGGGAGAAAGCGGTGCGTGAACGTATGAAACGTGAAATTGCCTTGGCGGACAAAGAGCAGCGCAAGGCTGCTCGAAATAAGGCTTTACAGCTTGCGGAAAAGGAAGCGCAGGAGAAGAAAGAGAGGGAGGAACGGGAACGTAACTTGCAAACTGCCGGTCAATTTCCTATTCGTTGTCCGCTTTATCCTGTCCTTAATAATGAAATTGATGATTTTTCGTTATTAGATCGTTCTCCGCCTCCG
Organism: Lissotriton vulgaris; assembly: GCF_964263255.1. NCBI lineage: Eukaryota > Metazoa > Chordata > Amphibia > Caudata > Salamandridae > Lissotriton > Lissotriton vulgaris. Next base: position 1,357,552,516 of record NC_141695.1, read on the forward strand.
TATGTCCATCCCACGGCTCCGTCTGAGGATTCCTTTGACGAAGGTCGGGATAAGTCGAGTGGAAAGGACAGATCGAGTGGCAGGTTATCTGCGGACAGAGCCGCGGAGTTGCGTGGTCTTGCTAGAAAATTAAATTTGAATCATGTAACTGTAGCAACAATTTTAGCTGAAAAGAATTTGTGGTCCGAACGAGAATTAATGTGTTTCATGACTACTTTAGCGGAAGAGGTTGTTGCTCGCTTCCGTAAATATTCAGACACTTTAGAACCAAAAGCTGTGTCAGTTTATTGTGAGAATTTGGATAAAGGTTTATTTGCTCTTTCAGATACTGACGACCTTTTCAAACGACTACTTCATCTGCGGGATGAGGCGACCAGACTGCGGGATGAAAAGAAAGATGCTACGGGGTCCGCGTCGGGGTCAACAGAGGAATCCAAAGAGTGTTCTCTTCGGGGTTCAGATAAGACTACCAAAATGCATGTTATGCCTATGCGTGAAGCTGCGCCTTTGTATGTTCCTCCGAAGGGAGAGGGTACAGATGACGATAAAACGTCGAAGGATGCGAAGGGGTACTTTATATATAATTGGGTATACGCCGTGGAATAGATCAGATGTTATGGCGTTAAAGAACTCCCTGCCCGATCTTCGTAAAAATCCAGCTGCGTTCTATGAAGGGGTTGAGGGGGCCCTTTCTTCTTGTGTAATGACGCTTGTGGATATAGATCTCTTCTTTGGGTTAATTCTCCCCCCTGATATGTGGAGGTTGATTCGTAAAACTAATGATCAAACGACTTTCGGGGCTAATTGGAAGGACTTAGAACAGGCTGACTTACAAAGGGAACCTGCATGTAAACCGTGTGCTTTGATTCTAGATCTCCCGGCGGCTTTTTTGACTAAATTGAAAACTTTGGTACCCCCTAAAAAGATCGATTGGACCATGTTGGCTTCATGCAAACAGAAGCCAGATGAATCGGTATCTGATTTCTTTACACGCTTTGAAGAAGCTTTTCATGATTACAGTGGGCAATCATTAACAGACGATACGGGTAGGCATTTGTTTGTCGATAAGTATGTGGCTAATCTCCTACCGGAGATTGCGAAACGATTGAAAATGAGTGAAAGCTCCTGGACCACGGCGACCCCTGCGTCTTTGTTAACTATGGCTCAGTATTATGAGCGGCAGGAATTGGAGGCTAAAGAAAGTGTTGATAAGAAGGCGAAAGAATTGAAAACGAAGGTGATGTTGGCACAGGTTCGTGGAACGCAATCTAGAGGGAATGATAGAGGTAGACGAGGAGGGGGTAATGCGTTGTACGGGCGTACGGATATAGCGGAGGATCAATGTGCTTATTGTAAGGAGTTTGGGCATTGGGCTAATGATTGTCCGGTACTTCGTGAGCAACGTAGTCAGCGTGGTCGAGGAGGTGGAAGGTCAAGGAATAGTTATTCGGGGGCGAGAGGCGGCGGAGGTGATCGTGGTAGGTTTGAAGAGAGGGGCCGTGGCCAGGATGAGCGTAATACCTTTGATAGACGGCACCAGTATCAGATATCGGAGGGTGAAACTGTGGAGCATCAGGATTATGTGCATGCATAGGACTGCGTAGGATGGGGTACGGAATCAGTTGAAGTGCCAGTAGATCAGAGTGGTCCATATGTATCAGCCGGTATCTTGGGTTCTACTGATCAGTTTCTAGTTGACACAGGGGCTACTCGTAGCGCTTTGTCTAAAAACTTGGTTCCGAGGGCTCCCCTGTCTGGCGACAGGATTACATGTATTGGGTTTGATGGCACACCCACTCCTAGCCCATTATCGAAGCCCCTTGCACTTTGTCTCGATAAATTTCAGTTTTGGTCAATTTTTGTTGTCACCTTATACCCCAGATAATATTCTGGGCATTGATTTGCTTAAATATTTTCGAGCAACAATACGTTGCGCTCCGGAGGGAGTGCGAGTTATTTTGAATGATAACTATCCAGATTCAGACAGATTTTTTACTATACAAGAATGTGAAGCATTAGCCTCTCTCCCTCATACGTTGTGGGCGACCTCGGATACGGATGTGGGACAGATGCTCATTCCACCCATTCGCATTACTGTCAAGGAGGGAGTACTTTTGCCACGTGTCCCACAGTATAAGATCTCCAGAGAAGGAGAAATTGCCCTGACACACATTGTTCAAGATTTGATCATTGCAGGGGTAGTGGAGGAAGTCCCCTATAATGTTTGCAATAGTCCTATTCTCCCGATCCTTAAGAAAGATACTGACGACAAAGTCTATCGATTTATTATTGATTTGAGAGAAATTAACAAAATTGTCATTCCCCAATATCCGGTGGTGTCTGATATCATGACATTACTTACATTGGTCCCCCCCAACGGCGACGACCTTTAGTGTCATTGACCTGAAAAACGCGTTCTTTTCCATTCCAATCCATCCTGACAGCAGATACTTATTCGGCTTTACGTTAAATAATAAATCGTATAGATTTTGTCGTGTTCCTCAAGGTTACACTGAGAGTCCGAGTATCTACAGCCAGGCTTTAAAAAGACAGCTTGATTCCTTTCAATTGCAATCTGGAGTTGCCCTTATTCAGTATGTCGACGATCTTTTGTTGGCTGCTGATACCTATGCTCAATGCGAGGAGAGTACGCTTGCTTTGCTTTCCTTTTTGGCTCAAAATAATCAAAGTTTCGAAGAAAAAGCTCCAATACTGTAGACCCAAGGTGACCTACCTCGGTCATCTTTTGTCTAAGGAGGGGCGTGCATTAACATCAGATCGAATCCAGGCAATTTTAGATACACCAGTCCCCCGCACACAGAGAGATGTACGTGCCTTCATAGGATTAACGTCCTTTTGTAGACAGTGGATCATGGGGTTTTCGCACATTATAAAACCTTTGTTAGCATTGCTGTCCAAAACTACACCAATGCCCCTTGAAAGGACAGATGAATGTCAAAATGCTTTTGATCAACTGAGACAAGCCCTTTGCTCTGCACCCGTGTTAGGTACACCAGATTATACAAAGATTTTCACATTGTACGTACACGAGAAAGATGGGTGCGCGTTATCAGTGTTAGTGCAAGCACACGGGGACAAACAAAGGCCATGTGCATACTTCTCGGCGGTCCTTGACCCTGTAGCACGTGGGTTACCTGGGCGTTTTCGAGCAGTTGCAGCAACAGCGGTAGCTATACGACAGAGTGAGGGAATAGTTTTATCGCACAAATTGTTGGTGTTAGTTCCCCATGCAGTTGATGCCCTGTTGAATCAGACGAAAACCCAGTATCTCACGAGTGCACGTTTGACAGGATATGAACTTACACTTCTGGCGCCACATATCACACTGAAAAGATGTGCTACTCTGAACCCTGCCACTTTATTGCCCTATCCGGTTGAGGAGGGTCAGGAAGAAAAACATCATGACTGTGTTTTCCTGACTGAGGAACAGACAAAGGGTCGTGTCGACTTACAGGTTATGCCACTTCCAGATGTGGATGGGGAACTGTGGGTTGATGGATCGTGTTTGAGGCTGCCAGATGGTACGACTTCCGCAGCATATGCGATCACGACTCTTAAGACAGTGGTAGAAACAGCACGAATACCACAAAAATCGGCTCAGGCAGCAGAGCTGATAGCTTTGACGAGAGCCTGCGAATTGAGTGCTGGCCTATGTGTGAACATCTACACAGATAGCCGGTACGCCTTCGGAGTAGCGCACGACTTCGGGCTACTCTGGAGAGAAAGTGGGTTTTTGACTTCTCATGGAGTACACATTATGCATGGAGAACTGGTGCGTGATCTCCTAAACGCGTTGCTTTGTCCAAAGAAAGTAGCGATTATTAAATGCAGTGCCCATAAAAAGATCACTGATAAAGTGGGTCAAGGAAATGCCTTTGCCGACAGCATAGCGAGGCAAACAGCTATGTCCCGAACCGACTCCCCCATGTATGTAACAAAATCACAAGCTGAGCGATGGTACGATGCTAGAGCAGAGATACTAGATATCCAGAAATCAGCAACTGAAGCAGAACTTGCGGCATGGGCAGTAGATGGGGCGCTAGATGATGAGGGCTGTTGGAGAAGCAAAGACATGGAGAGATGGAAATTGCCTGCAGCTTACTTGCAAGCGATGGTTCAGATGACACACGGATTAGCACATGTGGGAGCTCTTGCGATCACTCGATTGTTAGCACGAGTTTGGGAGCATCCCGAGATTGCCAATACAGCCAAGAGAGTAGTGCAGACCTGTCTGATATGCTTGCAGCACAATCCTGCGAAAGGGACCCATACTCCGAAAGGAGGGTTCGTTCCACCGTCTGCACCATTCGAGGTACTCCAAATGGATTACATCCAGCTTGAACGTTGCAATAACCTTAAGTATGTCCTAGTGGTGGTGTGAGCTTTTAGTAAATGGGTTGAGGCCTTCCCCACAAAAGATAATACAGATTTGACAACAGCTAAGGTTTTGCTCAAGGAGTACTTCCCTCGATTTGGAGTTTGCAAATTTTTGTGGAGCGATAATGGGCCTCATTTTGTTGGGAAAATTGTGGAGTATGTGCTGAAGGGGTTGGGGATCCAGCAGAAGTTTCATGCTGTGTTCCACCCTCAGTCAGCAGGTCTTGTCGAACGGTACAATGCCACGTTGAAACTAAAACTGGCTAAGATTGTAGCATCTACGTCATTGAAGTGGCCGGATGCTTTACCGTTAGCATTGCTCTCTCTCAGATCAGTGCCCCACTCTCGAACCGGCCTCACACCATATGAAGTGGTGTTTGGAAGGCCTATGAATATTTGGGGGGTGCCCAAGCCGCGATTGATACATGATGTGCCTTGTATAATGATGAATGACTATTTGGCACGATTAACAAATGATTTGCTTTCTATTCATCAACAGGTTCGAGAAGCGCTCCCTGACAATTCCACTGGAGAGGCTCATAATCTCCGTCCTGGGGATTATGTTATGATTAAGTCGTTTGAGAGGACGAACAGCTTGGAACCGAGGTGGCGAGGCCCAGAGCAGGTCCTATTGGCGACTCTAACAGCTGTACGAGTGACCAACAGAAAGCGGTGGATACACTCAACTCACTGCCGGCGTGTCTCTCCGGACCTGGTGAATCCTGCTGTGCTGACTGATTATAAGGAGATTCTGGAAAAAGAAAAGAGCCCAGCTGTGATGTCGGCTGAAGTCGAGGGAGCCTTCCCGGACCACACTGCTTCTGGATGACAGTGGTACGATCTGCGGCCACGATAAGGAGAAGAATTTTTTTGGTTTTCGAGATTGGTTGGTTACCGCTCTGGGGTTTGTGAAACGGAAACCGGGAATCTCAAGGGGGGGGGGGATCAGTTCTGCCAAGAGTAGCGACACCCGTCTTGACCCCGGAGAAGAAAACAACGGCTACCTCGGAGCTCAGCACCGTATTTTTCCTTTTTAGGTGTAAATATACACATATGTACATTTGAGACTTTGTGAACTTTTCGAACTATTTAAGACTTTGAGAACTCATTGAACTATGGCGTCTTCTGCATCACGAGACAAAAGAATACTTGGTGCCATCCTTTTTGTCTTGACCATTGTGGTGATAGCCGTGATAGCTTGGGTAGTTGAACTCGTGGTGCCTGCACGTGAACATTTGCTGCCGACTACCCCGGCTCCATCTGAACATTTTCACTTCACCCTGCCCTACCATGAAGAACGGCATCGTCAGACCTACTTGAACAATAGTTTTATTCAGATCCTGCACCATACGCATAACATGACAAATACTTCTAATTGTTGGGTGTGTGGGATGTTGCCTGGTCATCAGAAGAAAGGGGGCACTCCACTCATTCCGCTCCCGTTTTCACATAATGGGTCCTGCAATGCCTGGTACACTCTTCTATTCACTTTGCGATGGCCAACAAAAGGGGGGTGCTTTTCCGTTTGAATAAAATTTGCTACCATGACCGGGATGGGTATCCACGAGCTGAGGGTACTCGATTTGAATGGGAAGAATACCGCCCCGATAATGCCTCTGCCCCACGTGTCTACAGCAACCAAAGGAACGTTAATGTATCTGGTTCACATATTATTAATGTTATTGCCACTAAAGCTGATTTGTGCATACGGAATAAAGGTACAATCCCGGTTGGGAAAAGTGAATGCAACACTACACTTACGTTCGACAGCCCGAATGGCATATCGTTTGTGGCATCTCGTAATACTTATTTTATTTGTGGATCTAAGGGCTATCATCAGCTTCCGTTAGGATGGTTAGGCACTTGCTATGTATCTTTTGTATTGCCCCCTGTATTCATTGCCCCACCAATGTATCATAATGACTATGTGCTTTACCACGATTTTGTGTTAAATCGTGTTAAACGTACTGTTGTTCTGGATGATATTGACCAGACGGATACCGCACTGCAGCAATATGTGGACTTTAATTTTGGACTGTTCTCCTTTGTAGGGGCCGCCTTGAATAGTAGAAAAATAAGACGATTGACCCGTGTTGTTGAGGCTGTAGCTAATGATACTGCTATCGCATTAGGAAATATTACTGAAGAACTTCAGATTTCTAGGATCGTTACACTTCAGAACAGAATGGTTCTAGATGTGGTTCTAGCTGATCGGGGGGGGGGGGCATGTAGAATTATCGGAAGTAGCTGCTGTGTTTATGTACCAGATAATTCGCCATCCGTTTATGATGCCATTTCTAAGTTGCACAAAATAGCAGCTGAAATACACCCGGACAATGGAACTTGGACTTTTTCAGGATGGTTCTGGTCAATGCTTACCACTTGGGGTTGGAAACTGCTAACGATTTTATGTAGCATTGTCGGGATATTGTTCCTCGTATGTTTATGTATACAATGTGGCCCAGCTTTATGTTCTATGTGTCTATCGGCTTGTATACCATCAAGACGAGCTCTTGCTCACAACAAAATGATGCTTCATAAAGAAGTAGCTCAAATAATGCTAATTGATATTGAAGATGAACATCCCGATTATGTCCACTATGAGGTAGCTTCAGCTAAACGCTAAAAGGGTCGTCTGTCGTAATTTGACAATGGCCGAGTTAGCGCTTAGCTGTGCTACACGTTTTCCCCTTAACTTGACTATACTTAGAAACGCCATTTTGTAAACTGTGGCGGCCATTTTAGAGAATGAGCGGCCTCGTGGTCAGCATGCCCTTTAGTCCGTTGTCCGTGCAACTGACCACTCGATTCTGCCCAGCAACAGGCTATTTTTAGCTACGGTCAAGCCCGCTCATGCGCAGTTCCAACTGACCAGTCACCCCTCAGGAATGTGCCGCCAAACTGACCAGTGAGGTTGTAACCCCTCCCATGAGTTGGCTGTGCTCCAAAAATGACCATATATGTACATAATCCCTGCAACCTTTTGCCGCCTATTTTGTTTTATTGCCTGTAAACTGTATAAAAGAGGGATTCACACCAACGTTCGGTGTGATACTTCTTGCATTACCGAAGGGTGCTGTAGGAATGTACCACCACCCCATGGGGTCTTAATAAACTTGTTCTTTGTACTTTTCAGTTTCCGTGCCAACAGTTCTTTCAATGTAAGTGGGTTATCTTCAGCACATGTAGGCCTTGGGAACCCGATACTACAAATGGATAAATAAAACTGAAAAACATATCAGAACTTCACGAAGAGGGGGAATCATCCGGGACAGCATTCATGTCTGGTGTGCATATTTCTCCTCTGTAACTGTTACAAGGTCCCCAGATCAAAGATCATTTCTGAGGGCATCCCCTCGCAAAGTAGGTAGTTTTCTCCTTGAACATACACCAATTTAAATTGTTTTCCCATCCTTCCGAGGAGGGGGCCTGCTCCACTCCCCACAGCTGGGTGATATTCCGCTTGGCGATCATATAACCTAGAGTGACCCATTGTGTCTGTGAAGTGTTTAAGTCACTCGGTTCCCATATGTTAAGTAGGCATCTCCTTGCCTCTGGAGACAGGGAAACTCCGAGAACTCCATGTATGGTTTTATGTATGCTGTGCCAGGAGCGGTGACGTATTCACACTCCCATATAATATGCATAAAGGTACCAACTAGACCACATTGCCTCTTGCACCGCCCCGAGTCTGAAAGCCCCATATGTACCAATCTTGGTCCTGTAAGGAATACCCCCTATGTAGAATCTTGAGTTGAACCAGTCGAAAGCGTGCTGAGATCGCAACCTCCCTAGGAGAGGAAACTGCAGTCTGCCAGTCTTCCTCATCCAGCTCTATACCGTCTTGCGTCCACTTGACTCTCAGCGCCTCAAGGGAGTAAGCCCTATGATAAAACAATTTCTCTTATATATAAAAAAACTGATTAATCAGGAAGGTGACCGTCTAATACTCCATCTTCCAACGGGGAAGCTTCTGAAGGTTCCGTCTCGCAGGGAAGTAATGAAAGGAGGGAATGGCGAACTGGCCCATATCTAAAAAACTCGGAGTGTGCAAGTTTATATTCCATCTGCATTTCTTCAAATGATTTAATCTTCCTCTTCCCCCAAACATCTATGACCCTGGAAAGGCCTATGAGTTCCCACTTATCGAAGCCTTTCGTCTTCCATAACTTGCCCAGCTGTTCGGAGTCCCACAGCGGGGTAGCCATAGTCAATCTGTTTCTCCAAACCAATGAGTCCGTGGCCACATGCCAAACATGCACGGAGTGTTTAGTGGGACCTGTTAATGTCACCTTGTTAGGTCGAGAGTATAGGGCTCCGTTATAATTATTGCCAGGAAGAAGCCATTTATCCATGGCATAGCCAGGGTCATCAACCCTCCATAAGTGCAGTGGTTAATTGCCCCCAGATGGGCCTCCCAATAATATCTTTTGATATCCGGGAGGGAGATACCTCCGTGGTAGGAGAGTAGGGTCTGCAATCCTATGGTCACCCCAGTTTTTTGCTTGTTTTGCTTCACTGGTTTAAGACTTTCCATGGCTGTGGGCCTGCTAATCAGACCCACAGCCTAGCTGTTCTCTCTCTAAATTGACATCCATGTACTTTAGGTGCATTTACCAATTGGTATTGGGTCACTCTTGTAAGTCCTTGTACAGTGTACCATAGGTACCCAGGGCATAAGTGTACCCAAGGCCTACCAGGGGCTGCAGCATGTATTGTGCCACCCCTGGCTGGCCATCTAAACAGACACAACTGGCTGACGACACTCAGTTGGCGGTTACGATCAGCGGGGATGCCAAGCAGGATGCCCTCAGGTTCCGAAGTGGACTGAGAGAGGTGGCCAGCTGGATGAACAACAACTGTCTCCAGCTGAACGCGTCAAAAACAGAGGTGATGATCGTTGGAAGGGAAGCGGACCACTGGGGGGACGAATGGTGGCCTCCAGAGCTGGGATCAGCGCCGGCCCCTGTCCTGGAACTCAGGAATCTCGGAGTATGGCTTGACCACACGCTAAGCTTTGTGACTCATACAAAGAGAGTGGCGGCCTGCTGTTTTGGAGTACTACGCGGGCTAAGACCCCTGCTGCGATTCTTCGATGCTCCTACTCGACAGCTGGTCGTTCAAGCAATGATCATCTCGCGGTTGGATTACGCCAGTTCTCTCCTTTTAGGAGCGAACCAAGCCGAGATTCTCCGCTTACAACGAGTCCAGAACGCGGCGGCTAGGGCGGTGGTTGGTCTGCCTCGTACCTGCCCTACCTCTAACACCCTGCGGTCCTTGCACTGGCTCCCGATATGCAAGCGTATCCAATTTAAGGCTCTCTGCATGGTTTTTAAAATTTTGAGAGAGTTGGCACCCGGAATACTGAATACACTGATCTCTCCCTATGTTCCTACCCGCTCACTACGTTCCCTTGGACAGTCCTTGGTGGTCGTCCCCCGCTTCAGACTTAGTCGGATGGGGGGTCGCTCCTTCCGCGTGAAAGCCGCAACCCTCTGGAATGCGCTCCCCCTGGAAATCCGCCTTTCGAATGACCTAATGTCTTTTCGTAGGGCCTTGAAAACCTTCTTGTTTTAATTGTTTTCTAGTTTTTATTGTTTCCTTTTGTTTCGGACCTAGTGTTGTGTTGTGTTTGCCTTTCCCTGCGCCAGGACGCTCCTTCGCTGGAGCAGCTGTGCGCATTAAAATGTAACTAACATAACATAACATAACACAGCTGGGGCCAGGTGGTGTAATCACCCTTTGCTATAGATATAGTATACCTATATCTAACCCTAAAATGGACACATATCCTCCTATAAGCCACTCCTATGGCAGGCCTTAACAATCCTGGAGGCAGAGTGCTTGGAATTATGTGAGATGGTGCTCTAGCATGAGTTGAGCCTGTCTGCAGCTTTCGGAACCAAGTCCTTTAGCTGTTTCCATGATAACGCTATACCATATACTCTTAAGTGCTTTATAATCCTCGCGGTTATTGCTAACTTTGGCATAGCATTATCAAAACATGTCGAGTAAGGTGTCATACGAATTGGAATACTACCCCCTCGCCAGTTCTGGCGACGGGGGTAGCATTCCACCCTTTTAGAGGGACAGGACACGTATGTAACTGTGAACCCCGGTTAAAGTTAACTCGAGCCTCAGCATCACAAAATGGATGCTGCCACCACAGACACGAGTCTGACCTCCTGCTGCTGGGAGTCCTTCCAGCGAGGGAGGCCTGGACAAAGGGTTTCCTGCCTTGGGAGGTGCTAGCACCACCCCAGACAGGATTTTGTGTATTGAGGTAGGACAGGCTGAAAGGAATGAGACATGCCTGGGGCACACAAGGTGTCCCTGTGCATACCCAGGTTCAAACCAGTTGCTGGGGCACTCCAGCCCCAGCGCGAAACCTGACAAAGGATAGGGGGTGTAACCACCCCCCTTCCTGGTCCCACCCATAGGAGGGACCTAGTCACAGTACAGCCCCCTTTAGGAGAATAAAGGTAGGAGCTGGTCCCATTCCAATTTAGATTATCCTGATTTGAAACTACAAAGAAGAAACGCTGGACTTCGACGTTCTGCTCCACAGAAGACTGAAGAAATCTCCCTTGTGGTCAAGGAGTGACCACCCTGCACAAGCAGGCACCATCAAGCGTCCTAGCGGTTCACTTTGTTGTCCTTCCTGCCGGAACCAGACTCAAGAGCCCAACGTGATCCAGACTTCCAGAACTCTCCGACCTCTATCTACATCTGCAGCACAGCTGAGATCCGTGGGTGCGACGAGACATGTAGGACCGGCCATCTTGGAGAAACTGCACTTCGCTTCCAGCACAACTTCAGAGGTATCCTCGAGTAAGTGCTTTGGGGATTGAGAAGCCACAGCCCCGAGCTACTCCTGCACAGAAGATCAGCCCTCCAGCATCTACGAGATCAGCATGGGGCCCTTTTGCTGGATTGCTGCTCGACGCGTTGTCTGGTCACTTGCCGGCTGGCTAGTGGCCTCCTTGACGACGATCCACAAAATCTACACCCCTGGTCTGGTTGCTCCAGAACGGCCCTCGCCTCCCTGCAAAGGAGAAGCACCCAGGACCCTCCTGGTCCACACCAGACGCCTTTTCCACTCACTGCGTGGGTTGCCTTTGCCAAGGCCTGTTGACGCCGAATCCGGAACAGACACCACCGACAGCAAGAGCCTGCGTGGGACAGCTCGTGCCTCCATCCTGGTCATCGAAGACACCTCCTCCACGTGGCTGCAGAGTCAAGCGTCCACTCTTCACCTGATCGCGACGACAGCATCTGGTTCCTTCCTGGTTCCACTCCGGTCACTGGCTAGTGGCTGTGAACATTGTCCCCTCTGCTTTCAGGTCTTCATCTTCCTCGATCCACCCTTGGATCGCTCCGGACATCTTCCTCCTGGTCGCCTGCAGCATCTTTTCTTCAAGGCTCCATTGACTTCAACGCAGAAACCCGACACTTTCACACCTATGCACCCGCAGCCCGTGGGTGAGGTAACGAGAGCATTTCGGTGCTCAAGGGTAGATTGACTCTCCTAGTGTCCAGGTATCCTGTTGTTTTAGTCTTAACCAGTCGGAACGGTCTATTACTTACCTTTTCGTAATTTGTAGTGTCCATTGACTTTGTTACGCATCTCGCGTGTGAGTTCACACTCTGCACACGCGTCCCGTGGGCCTCCTGCCCGTTACCTAAGGTTAGGGTAGTGTAGTCTCAGCGAACCTACAGCCTCTGGACAGCTCCATTCCTTCCATCGATTTCCTTATACCATTTACTTAGTATATGGTTTGTCGTGCCCCTAGGGCACCATTGTAATATGTGCAACTTATCGTATTTTTCTTAAGAGTCTTGTCATGTGCTTAGCCCTCTGATCTCATAAAGCGTTCAGAGGTGTTTTGTTAGTAATAAATATCTTGTTTATTTTCATAACAACCTGTGTGGTGTCCTTTTATTTGGTATTCTTGGGGTTATATGTGGTAAAACAGCTGGCTTCACATGCCAAAAGAGTTTAGCCTAAGACTGCTTTGTCCATGCTACTATTAAGATAGCTGGTCTATAAGGTTGACTTACAACCAATCACCATAAGGGTTGTTTGGACTGATACAAGGCGATCACTAGAACTAGTGAACATCATAGATCAGGCCAACTTCTCACATTGGTGTGCAGCGGTTGGGATTTGAGCTTGCTGTTGTTTTTTACCAAATATAATCTTGAGATATAATTTGAAAGATCACATAAGGTACCATAGGTACATATAATAAAGCTTAGAAATACTCTGAGTTCTACTGAACCAGCTGTTGTAGTAGAAAGGGAGTAGCACACCCTGACTACAACTCTTAGCAAGGGATCAGTAGGAAAACCCATAGTGTAGGTAAGTGCACCACTTACACCTCACTAGAAAGCATGTCCATCACAGGAGAGAACGCAGTGGCTCCCCTTGTGATTAGTGACCCTCCACAGGCCGTTTCCAGATATGCAGCCCTCAGCTTCCAGGAGATGACAATTGTGTAACTCCAGGAAACTGAAACAGGGTTCTAACCCTACTCTTCCTTTTCTGTTAGGTCTCTTAGAGACATATAATGCTAGAAGGGCTTCTAACCCAGGCCCCTCTGATCCTACAGATGGAAGCATGCCCCCCTTAGAAGGTGACCCTGAGTCTAACCTCCCTGAAACAGAAGATATAGATGGTAGGGAAGATGGGAACTCATCTGAGGAGGAGGTAGACAATGGCCAACCTTTAGTCAGCAGGCTTACAAGGGCCACCTTAAGCCTACATGGGGATGGAACTGGGGGAGCCCTAGACCTATCCACAAGCAGGCCTAACCTTGGGAATAGAAGAGCTAGGTCTCACTCCAGAAGCTCTAACAGATCTATTCACACCCATGTCTCTCACACCTTCTCAGAGAGGAATGACTTCCCTTCAGAGAAGAGAACATGAGGCAATGATGAAGGAAGTTAATCTGAGGATCCAAGGGGAAGAACTTGCCCTTGCCAAGGAGAAACGTGCCTTTGCCGGAGAGCAGAAATTGAGTGGGTTAGAACCCACTGGTGGCAGCTTTATCCCTAGAGATAAAGACAGGAGTTTTGATACTAGACACCTGAGTAAAATAGTGCCCTCCTATAAGGTAGGAGATGACTGCTCTGGAGAGGGCCTGCACAGTACAAGCAGGTACCCCAGAGTCAGTGGGCAGCTATCTTGTGGCTCTCCTCTGAAGGTAAAGGTAGAGATAAGCTCCTCACTGTTAGAGCTGAGGATGCTTATGATTGCCAAGTCCTGAAAAATGCACTGATTGATGGGGTTGGCTTAACAACTGAACAGTACAGGTTGATGTTCAGAGACACCCAGAAAACTCAATCTCAGGATTGGACTGACTTTGTTGATTGTGCCACTAAGGCTTTGGAAAGATTTTGAATTTGTAACGCGTCGGAATGGAAATGAAACGCGTTCGATAACAATACCGTCGAATTGGAAAGGGAATACGCGCCGATAAATCACTTTTCTCTGAAGTTGATCTGGAGCGTCTCGATCCTCATCCGAACCCGATGGCGGAAAAAAACAATCTAAGGATGGAGCCGATGCCCATGCGCACTACCAACCAAGGGAGGAGTCACCAAGATACAAAAGACTCTCCAAGAGAAAAACAAAGTGCAATCATCCGAGCCCAACACCAGATGGCGATCTATTCATAATGTACCATCTGCAGCCCATATGCCTCGAACAGCTGGTTACTGGGAAGTAAAGTTACTGATTACACAGGATTGTATAATCTAATTATGAGAGAGCAAATCTTAAATAATTGTCAGAACCAGTTGTTGCATCAGCACCTGATTGACTCAGATCGGACCTCTCCCAAAGAATTGGGAAAGAAGGCAGACAGATGGGTCAGGACAAGGGTCAAGCAGCAGAACCAGGGTGGTGGCCAGAAGAAAGCAGACCAAAGGAGTAATCAGAATCAACAAAATGACCAGAAGTCTTCAACAGGGCCCCAACAATATAAGGAGGGTGGGTCCCAGAATTCCCAAAAGAAGAAGACTGATGTTCCAAGAAAACCATGGTGCCAGTACTGTAAAAGTAAGACTCACTGGTTTAGTGAGTGCACCAAGAAAGGCTCAGCTCCTACCACTACTGCCCCTAAGGCACCTGCACCCCTAGTACAGTTAGTAGTGGTAGTGCACCCCCCAAGGCTATAGTTGGGATAACCCTGGGAACTGAGGTGGGTTATGACTTAGTCAGAATATCTACTCAGGCTGTTCTTGTTTGTAGTGGGGACATGGATATGTCCCCTACTGTAAGTCCCAGTACTCTGGGCAAATACAGGCAAACGCCTTTAATCAATGGAAAAATGGCTCAGGCCTACAGGGACACATGTGCCAGTGTCACTATGGTGACACCAAACTTTGTGGACCCTGAACAGATCATACTAGGTTCAGACTACCTAGTGACCAATGCTAGCAACGTCGCTACCAATCACAGTATGGCAGTTGTTAATTTCTCCTGGGGAGGGGTAACTGGCCTCAAAAGGGTTGTAGTTAGTTCAGACCTCCCAGTGGACTGTCTTTTGGGCAATGATTTGGAATCCTCCTTATGGTCAGAAGTAGAGTATAGGACTCATGTGGAAATGTTAGGTTTGTCAACACATGTCCTTGCTGTGACCAGGTCACAGGCCAGAAAATGCCCAGCTGAACAAGTGCTGGATCCTGGAACAATGGAACAGACACTATCCAAGAGGAAGAGCAGTAGGGTTAAGGCAGTGCCTTCCCCCCTGCCTCGGGTTGAGGATCAGCCCTCTAAGGAGGCTGACCAAAAGACCCCAGAAGGAACTGTCCTAGAAGAACTGGAGCCTGAACAGGTTGAGTTTCTTGGGACAGGGGGGCCTTCCAGGGCAGACTTGAGGCAGGCACAGTTCGACTGTTCCTCCCTTGAACCCCTCAGACAGCAAGCTGCTGCTGAGGCTGCAGGGAATGCTACAGGTACCCACAAGGTGTACTGGGATGATGGACTCCTATACTCTGAGGCAAGAGACCCCAAGCCTGGTGCTACCAGGAAGCTGGCCATCCCCTTGTCTCTTAGAGGTTTCCTTCTTACCTTAGCCCATGAAATTCTCCAGGCAGGTCACTTAGGCCAGAATAAGACTTGGGACAGGCTTGTCCCTCACTTTCACTGGCCTCATATGTCTGAAGACACCAAAGAGTTTTGTCGCTTATGTGTCACCTGCCAAGCCAGTGGGCGCACCGAGTGTCCGCCCCGCCGGGCAGATCGGGACTCCTACCAGATATTCTAAAGCGGGTCCATTTCTTCACAGAGAAAGAGGCAATCTGGAATGCAGCACGAGATAAACCGGACCTACAATACAGAGGCCACAAAATTCAGATCTTTCAAGACCTGGCGCCTAACACCCTGAAGAGGAGGCGAGCGTTCCGACCAGTGACTGAGAAGTTGCGCAGTATGGGCATTGCGTACCAATGGCGTCACCCGTTCGCACTGATATTCCAGTGGGAATCCAAGCGGAGAGTCATACGGTCCTACACAGAAGCGGCGCAACTCATACGACTACAGGCGACTCCGCCTGCGAGCCCGTCACCATCTCGTAGGCGGGAGGGGAAGGCCGCGGCGCCCTCATGGACTACTGTGTGCCGACTGCATCGCCGTCCGTCCGAGGGGGAGCAATCGCCCTCACAGGCCAAGCAGGATATCATTGCTCATATTCGGTCCCTCGAAGGGGACAAAGAGGGGCATGGTGGGCGATCCCGACACCTTGACTGGCGACATGCTAGCGCTCCACTTTTTTTTAGTACTGGGGCGCCACTCCTGGGCCTCGTGCTGTCTCGCATTCCACCCTGGCTCCTGAGATGAGGGGCGGGGGGCATGTGGGAGCTCCCCGAATTCAGGATTTCTGAGACTGTCACGACCCCCCTTCTTCGACTGTCCCTCAGGGAGTTACATCCCAGATAGCGCCAAACCTGTGGGTGTAGGATGCTCTGTACCGTGGACAGCGCAGTGAGGCCCTGTTGGCCGCCATTGTTGTTTCTAACTGAGTGGCCTGTCTGGCTGCTCTTTGCTCTCTCTCCTTTCCTCTATTTTTCCTATTTCCTACTATCCTATGCTCTCTCTTCTTTCCCTTTCTTGGTGGGTGCGGGGTGGAAACGTCAGTTGTTGGACTGGGGTGGGGTGCTGCGGATGCCTAGCTATTGGGCGTGTGCGATGCGTGGGATGTGTGCTGTGCGATTGTGGCCGGGTGCCGCTCAGAATCAGATATGGCGGTGAATGCTCCTAGTCCTTTGAAGGTCCTGACGCTTAACGTAAAGGGCCTTAACTCGCCTAATAAGCGTAAGCAGCTTTGGCATTATCTATTAAGGCAACACCCTGACATCATTTTTCTTCAAGAAACGCATCTCATGCAGGCTGATACTGCGCGCATGGCCCACCCTAAATATCCCCTTCAGTTTTGGGCTGCAGCTGACACCAAGACAGCGGGAGTGGCAATCTTGTGCAGGCAGGGGGGCGGCAGGCCTTTCCGTGGTGGTGATGGACGATTCCTTCGGGTGGAGGTGGAACTTGGTCGCCGTCACATCACGCTGTGCAATATCTATGCCCCTAATCAGGCGCAGGACTGTTACCTCCGAGACCTCCTAGGGGGCAGATACCGCAGACCGGCTCATCCCTTATTGTGGGCGGGGACCTCAATTTGGTATGGAATCCTAAGGTAGAC
This sequence comes from Lissotriton vulgaris, assembly GCF_964263255.1. NCBI lineage: Eukaryota > Metazoa > Chordata > Amphibia > Caudata > Salamandridae > Lissotriton > Lissotriton vulgaris. The sequence goes on from NC_141695.1 coordinate 1,357,569,615, forward strand.
AGGAGTGAGAACTCCTCCAGTGGCGCAGGAGCAATGTCTGCGACTCTGCACAAGCAGCTGACGGACCTTGGGCTGTTCGACGCCTGGCGATACTTTTCCCCGGACAAGCGTGGGTACTCATACTATTCGCATGTCCATCGATCCTACTCTCGCATCGACTACCTGTTTGTCACTAGGGACCTCCTCGGCGACACGGTGGAGGTCGACATGTCCGATATCTCCCTCTCTGATCACTCCCATGTTGAGTTACTGTTACAGGATCCGGCGGCGCGCCCTGCCCGGGAACGGAGGTGGTACCTTCCGCCGAGCATTCTGAGGGACTCGGAAGCTGTGGAGGACATTATGGGAGCCATTGTCTCCTACTTTGAGAACAACGACCTTCCTGAAACACCCTTCCTGGTGCTTTGGGACGCCTTCAAAGCTACCATACGGGGCCATATCACCTCCCTCGCGATTGCGAGGGCGCGTGACGCCCGTGCACTGGAAGATAAACTTGTGGGAGACTTGAAGACGGCGGAAACACAGGATCAGGGCCACTCCACCAGGTACACGAGACGGATTTGGCTAACCTTAGGGGCCAGCTCAGGTTGATGCGCACAAATAGGGCTGAGACCTCCCTCCTGGCACTGAAACAGAGGTATTTTGAGGGAGGGGACAAAGTGGGGAAGCTCCTGGCACGAAGGCTGAGGGCCCGAGCCGCGAAGGAACATATAGCAAATGTCCAACTGCCAGATGGGACCAGGGTGGTGGCGGCGGGGGATAAGTGTTGAGCTTTCCGGGCTACTACACAGCATTGTACACAGAAGAGCAACCACCTTTGGAGCTGGTGGAGGAAGTACTGGGGCACTACGGGGGTGCGACACTACATCCGCAGCATGCTAAGGAACTAGAGGGGCAGATCCTGCCGGTGGAGATAGCTGCGGCAATCCGCGAGCTCCCCTTGGGAAAATCACCGGGGCCTGACGGGCTTTCCATATCCTTCTATTGCATGTATCAGGCACAGCTAGGCCCCTACCTCCTGCGCCTGTTTAACTCATTCACCGACGAGCTGGGTCCGTCCCTTGACATGGGACTGGCAGAAATTGTCCTGATCCCGAAACCTGGGAAAGACCCCTCCCTGTGTGCGTCGTACCGGACGATTGCTCTTCTTAACTCGGATTTTAAAATTTACACCAAGCTGTTAGTGAAGCGCATGAGCCCACACATGCCTAGCTTGATCGATCCTGATCAGGTGGGCTTCATTCACGGGCGTCAGGGAGCAGGGTCGCTCACCTGGTAGGGAAGGCTCATCACTGAAGATCCCTGCCTGCCTTCTCTCGGACGCAGAAAAGGCGTTTGATCACATAGACTGGTCCTCCCTCAGAGCAGTGCTGCGCCGGGAGGGGCTTGGTCCGAAGATGATTGCCAGGATCATGGCCCCATATATTGCGCCGCGGGCTAGGATAAGGGTCAACGGGTAGCTCTCGGAGCTGATCCATATTGGGAGGGGTACCAGGCAAGGCTGTCCGCTCTCGCCCCTTTTATTCGCCCTCGCAGTTGAGCCACTGGCGGATATGATACGGAGGTACCCTGATATTCACGGTGTTCCTCTAGGCGGTCAGGACAATAAGGTAGTGCTCTTTGCAGACGACCTTATCCTTGCGCTGACACGGCCCCGAGAATCACTACCGGCGGTGCATGCTGCGCTGTGCCTCTTTGAGAGAGCTTCTGGCTTGAAAATCAATCATAGTAAGTCCTGGGTGCTCAGCCTCACTATCCCGAAATCGGACATCCCCTCTTTAGAGCAATTAGCCCCCTATAGATGGTCGACCCAGCACATCAGGTATCTGGGCTTGACGCTGACCCCCTCGTTGGAAGACTGGACGTCAGCCAACTGGAAAGATCTTCGACGCGCGATCCTGGAGGATCTGAGGCGATGGAGACCGCTTGTACCATCCTGGCTGGGTAGAATTATTGCCATCAAGATGTCCATACTGCCCAAAATCCTGTATCTATTTCAATGTCTGTCTACTCCTATCCCGCTACATAGCACTTCATCTGGGGGGGTAGGAGAAACCTCGCTTCTCGCAAGCTCTCCTGCTGGCGCCCAGGGGCCGGGGAGGGTTGGCCTGCCCAAACCTGGTGGAATATTACTGGGCCGCTCACCTTCGGTATGTAGTGGAGTGGGGTGTAACAAAGCGAAAAAGGGTGGCTCCATATGGATAGGACCGTTACTGGGCGCACCATATGGGACCTGGCATGGAAACCAAGGGTAGGACGATCTCCGAGGGCATATCTAGCGGTACCCACGAAAACAGTGCTGGAGATTTGGGACAGGATAGCAGTCCGTAAGGGCCTTACAACCTTCCCCTCGCCACATACCCCTATCGAAGGGAACCCAAGTTTTCCCCCAGCGCATCGGACGGGGGCTTTCCGTAAGTGGACACAAGGCAACTGTAGAGTGCTCACAGATCTGTTTGATGGGGGCTCCCTTAGGACTTTTGCGGACTGCAGGGAGGAATTTGGGGTGCCGCTCGCAGCCTGACTGCAATATGCTCAACTGAAACACTGGGTGCTAACAGACAATACCTACCATGCGGCCACACGTGACTTTACTCCGTTTGAGCAATTGGCGCGCTCCTTTACAGAGACGAAGGGGCTGATCTCCAAAATCTATCGGATCCTGCAGCATCCGTGCACTCCGCCTTCCCTGCCATATCAACAACGCTGGCACTCCCTCTCGGGCGTAGACGTCACCCCAGCGCAGTGGTCCAGATTGTGGCGTGACATACCCCCGATTTATCGTAGCATTTCACAACAGGAGAATGCCTACAAAATGATGACCCAGTGGTATTACACGCCGCAGCGGCTAAATAGAATGTTTCCAAACTCTTCCCCTGTGTGTTGGAGGTGCGGGTCTGCGACTGGGGATTTCCTGCACATATGGAGGACCTGTCCCTTGCTGACCCTCTTTTGGAAGGAGGTCTTGAGTCACATTAGGAGGGTGCTGGGGTTTCCTCTGCCTGAAGCCACTTGTACGATACTACTGGGAATTAAACCTGCAGGATTGAAGGCCCTCACTCGGAGCGACTGGGCGCTGGCGCTTCAAATGCTGGGTGCGGCTCGGCAGCTCATTGCTCTGTACTGGAAGAAGGTAGAAGCCCCGCCCATTGCTGCATGGTTTGTACGTCTCTGGCATGTCATGACGATGGAGCTTCTCACAGCCCGGCTGCAGGCCCGAGATGTACGCTACAAAGCAGTGTGACAACCCCTGGTGAAATATCTAAGCACCACGGAGCAGGCGCGTCACATGCCTCCCAAGCTGCGGGCGCTGCGATTAGTGGAGGATGCTGTAGTTCCTCCTGACCCCAGTAGACTGCTGGCATGAGGTTTGGATATGTGAGGCTTTGAGCATTAGTAGCGACATTGATTGCCCTGGAGACTGACGCAGTACTCCTTCGTCCCCATTCTCGGCCCTCACCCCGGGCACCCAGTGGCTGTTTTCTCCCTTCGTCTACATCTTACCTCTACTCCTACTGTCTTCTCTATCTTGCTGTCCCCTTTTCTGTTGCTCTACTGAAGTTTTGACCATCTTGGTTTTAGAGTTCTACCTCTTGGGTTTAATGGTTACAGATGTTCTGAAGTTTGAACTATCTTGGGCAGGGATTTCACAGGCTCTGTTGTCTGAATGAGACGCGACCGGCCCTTGTGGGTTGTAGGTAAACCGCTGTGTATATCTGAGCTTGAGTACTGGCAACGGTTTTCCATTTTTCATGAAGTAACGGGCCGGCCCTGTTGGGTTGTAGGCTTAACGCTGTGTACCACTCACTTCACTGCAACCCCCGGTTATGGGGACGAAATAAAAAGATTTGACAACAAATATAACATCCACCACATCAGGAGGGAGAGAAAAAGAATTCAGGTTACCCCGTTAAATCTCCAGGCGTGAAGGTGTAAGCTCTGAAGGTGGGGGTGTAGAACCTGCGACTGCGAGAGCAGGTCTGCCCTGAGAGGGAGACGGAGCAGCGGGCACGAGGAGAGGTGGAGAAGATCTGTTAACCACACCCTTCTTGGCCAATCCGGGGCGATCAATAGGACTTGGGCCCGGTCTTGGCGAATCTTCCTCAGAACCTGAGGAATCAAGGGTATGGGAGGAAAAGCGTAAAGGAGTTGTGAGCCCCAACTCAACTGAAACGCGTCCACCAAAGCTCCCTGCATCAGATACTGGAGACTGCAAAATGAAAGGCAGTGAGCGTTCTCGTGAGTGGCAAATAGGTCCACCTGAGGAGTTCCCCACATCCGAAAGACGTGACGAACTACCTCTGGATGAAGCTTCCACTCTGGGTCGGGTGAGAACTGCCGACAGACTGTCTGCACGTATGTTCAGAACTCCTGCCAGATGATTTGCCATCAGACAAATCTGATGGTCCTGAACCCAGGACCAGAGACGCAGAGCCTCTCTGCAAAGGCAATGCGACCCCACTCCTCCCTGTCTGTTGACATACCACATCGCGGTAGTGTTGTCCGTTAGGACTTGAACCGACGGACCGCGAAGGGAAGGGAGGAAGGCCTTGAGCGCTAAACGTATCGCCCGCAACTCTAGAAGGTTGATGTGAAGCAACCTTTCCTCTGGAGACCAAAGACCCTCGATCTCCAGGTCCCCCAGATGAGCACCCCACCCTAGGGTGGATGCATCCGTTATCACTATGGCCACCGATGGAGGCAGATGAAAGGGCTTTCCTTGAGACAGATTGTCTTCCACGCTCCACCGGGATAGAACCGCCGCAGCTTCTCTGGAGATCCTCACTGACTCCCTGAGATCCCCGTTGTGCTGATACCACTGCCTGCGGAGGCACCACTGGAGTACCCTCATGTGCCAGCGTGCATGGTTGACCAACAGAATACAGGAAGCCATCAGACCGAGCAGATGAAGGACCTTCAGGACTGGAACAACCGCTCCATTGTAAAATAAAGGAATCATTTCCTGTATATCGAGAATCCTTTGTGGAAGAGGGAATGCCCGACACACAGTGGTATCCAGTACCGCACCTATGAACAGGTTGCGCTGAGAGGGCACCATGGGGAGACTTGGGCACGTTTATCGAGAAACCCAACCTGTGCAACAACTTGTAATCTGCAGATGATGGAGCACCTTCTCTGGCAACTCTGCTTTGATCAGCCAGTCGTCCAGATAAGGGAATACTGGTATCCCCGACCTTCTGAGATGGGCTGCCACCACCACCATCACCTTGGTGAAGACTCGAGGTGCAGTAGTAAGAGCAAATGGAAGAATCGCAAACTGGTAATGTTGCGATCCTACCGTAGAACAGAGATACTTCCTGTGCCACTTCAGGATTGGGATGTGGAAATACGCATCCTGCAAGTCAATCGACACCATCCAGTCCTCTTGCTGCAGCGCTTGAAGAACCTGTGCAAGGGTGAGCATCTTGAACTTCTCCTGTTTCAAAAAGAGGTTCAAGATTCTGAAGTCCAGGATTGGACGAAGCCTGCCATCCTTCTTGGGTATCAAGAAATACCGGGAGTAGCATCCCTGACCCCCTTCCCGCTCAGGGACCACCTCTATCGCACCTTTTCTCAGTAACGTCAGGACTTCCTCCTGCAGGAGAAGTAGGTGGTCTTTCGTGCAGAATCCTTGACAAGGAGGGTAATTTGGGGGAAATTCCCGAAAGGGAAGAGCATACCCATTTTCTACAAGATTGAGAACCCAAAGGTCTGATGTGACCGATTCCCAATCCTGTAGAAAATGAGTAAGCCGACCCCTTACAGGACCAACATGATCCGGAATGGGGGATCTAGGGCTGCTTTGCTGTGGCAGGAGGGGGGTGGGAAGAGAAAGAGGAGGGGGTGGGAAGAGGAAGAGGGAGGAGAAGGAGGAGGAAAAGGAGGCCTGACTACTTTGACCACGGGTCCTGTTTCTGCCCCTGTAAGATTTATACAGGGAATTCTGTTGCTGCTGCTGTGGCTGCTTGTATGAACGAAAGGAAGATCTTCCAAAACCTCTGAATCTTTTATTCTAGGAACCTCTGGATTGCAGGCCTAGAGACCTAGCAGTCGCCTTACTCTCCTTGAACCTTTCCAAGACTGCATCCGCCTTATTTCCAAACAGGCCATAACCATCAAAAGGAAGATCTAGCACATCAGGTGAAAATTCAAATGTTTTCAGCCAGGCAGCCCTCCTAGTGGCAACAGATGACCCCATGACCCTTGCCACAGAGTCAGCCATATCCAAACCGCTCTGGATCACCTGGTGAGCAGCATCCTGGGTATGCGCAAAACCCTCACTGAAGTTCTGCCTATCCTCCTTAGATATTTTTGGCACTAACTGCTTCGCAGAGTCCATCAGAGCGTGAATATAACGCCCTAAAAGGCATGTGGCATTTGTGGATTTGAGGGCCATTCTAGCTGAAGAGAAAACCCTCTTCACTGACTGGTCCAGTCTTTTAGACTCCTTGTCACTAGGCACCTGAGGAAAGGCACCAGTTGATTTCTTGGAGCAGGCTGCCTGAACTACCAAACTCTCAGGAGACCGATGTGTTGACAAATCCGGATCCCCAGGAGCCACCCTATACCTCCTTGCAACAGCCCTTGAAACTGCAGGAGACGAAAAAGGCTTATGCCACACTTCCATAACTGGCTCTGTAATTGACTCATTAAAAAGTAGCATTGGCTCCACCACTGAAGAGGGAGAATGGAGTACCTCTGTTAAAATGTTAGATTTGGAACTGCCAACTGCAGAGTTTAAATCTAAGAGTTCAGCAGCCTTTCTAATGACCATGTGATATGGTGCTACATCCTTTGATGGAACATCAGGAGCAGAGGAAAGCTGCTACTCCGGAGATACTTCCAAACCACTTGCTTCTTTAGGTTCATCAAACAAATCATCAGTATCTTGTAACTCTCCTTCCTCCATTTCCTCTGCTCGATACCTTTGCTCCTCCAGCATCCTTTGAGCCACCCGCCTAGATCTCATTCTCGGGATCGGCGTCAATGGAGCCACAATCAACTCCGACTGAGCCGTGTTCGGATCTGAAGAACAGCCTGGAACGTACGGGGTCGAGTCGAGACCGGAGCCGGTGAAGATGGAATCGGCGACCTCGGCGGCGATAAATGCCAAGACGGCGTCGCCGGCATAAAAGGCATAAACAGCGCCAGTGCATATGACTGAGGGACGCCCAGATTGAAGGCCATTGGACCAGATGGTGCTCCAGAGGGTTACATGGCTCTTGAAAAGACCCCATACATTTCATTCAGATAATGTGTCAGGTCTTGACCCTGGCCTGGAAAGGGTGGATAAGGTCCCAGATTCTGTTCCTGTCGAGAAACAGCCTGAATCGGGTCAATCGGATCCGATGGATGACGCGCTGGAGTCTAAGACCCTTCAGGCAATGGAGCTTCTTCCTCCTCTCGAGTTGGAGAGGTCGTCGGCGTCGGGGATGGATTTGACGCCGGAGACTCCACAGGAGAAGGCTCACCTTCTGGATTCGGTGCAATAGGCAAAGGAGACACATAGTCCTTCCGATGTCGACGTTTTGGAGACTTTCTCCCGGAATGACGTCAAGGCCCGTGCTTCTTCTTCTTATGCTTCTTCTTGGTTTGAGAAGCATGCCCCGAAGACTACCTCGAAGCCGACCTCGACCGGCACCTCGAACGTCTCCTACCTTTCTTCCCCTTCAACTTCGCAAGAAGCAGCTTCGCCTCTCTCTCTCGAAGTGCCTTTGGGTACATCTTCTTACAACAGGGGCATCCTTGGACTTCGTGGTCCGACGACAAACACCACACGCAGTCTTCGTGTGGATCTGTAATGGACATCAACTTTCCGCACTCCCCACAAGGCTTGAACCCAGATTTCCTTGAAGACATTTCGACAGGAAACAAGAAATAACTCGAAAAAGACAACAGTAGCTAAGTAACAAACGAGCTACTGAGAATCCCAAGAAAAAACGTTAGCGTCAACGACGCGGAAAAAAGGGAACTGATGTCATCACGCCGACGGAGTCCTATTATGGAGTCAGTGACGTCAGCGGAGCCACGCGCGATGCAGTGTTTCTGTGACGTCGTCCATGTCGGCGTGAAGAGCTACAAAAGAATTTTTCGAATGTTGCCGACGCAGAGGATATCCACAAGGGGAGGAATCCACTGGCAGATGTATCCATCCGAAGAGCGATGACACCTCTTAGATTTCTTCTTTGAATGCCTCGACTTACTGGACTTAGGACTTGGAGCCTGACGAGTGAGGACTATGGCTCGTTGAGCGACGACTGCGGGTTCGCGACCGGTCCCTCGACTTCCTCCTCGACAGGGACCTCGAGTGGCGCTGAGCCGATTGCCGGATGTCGAGTAGCTTGAGGGACCGCTCCCGCCTAGCTTTCGAGGTCAAGGCTCGGCAGTCGGGGCACGACTTGTCATGGTCGGCCTCAAGGCAGTAGAGACACCGATGGTGAGGGTCGGTCACCGACATCAGGCAATGACAGGCGTCGCACGGCTTGAAGTCGAAGTCGACTCAAAAAAAAATCCAAAATAGACCAAAAGTTAGTCAAAAAATGACTAGAGTATTACTATTCCCGGATCTGCGCTAGTTGGCGCGGAAAAAAAAATAACTGACATCAGCGCGCGAGGGCGGCGTCCAAGTACTCAGATGACGTCATCCCGGCGATCATCACGGACGCAGAGCCGCAGACGACGCCTACCGACGTGCAAGGATACTGCTGACAAAAACTTTACGGATCCAGCCGGACGCCTGGGGATATATCTAAGGTAAGGAATCTAACACTAACCTGTTTCTTTCAGATCTCTCAGACATACCTTGAACACAAACACTCCATCTGCTAATGTTACTAAACATGTGCAGGAATGAGCAAAAGGTTAAGACCGTTCTCCTGGAGCAGTCCCATGAAAAGTCTTTCCTTTACCTTGTTCGGTCTCATGTGATATTCTGAAAAGAGCTCACCACGTCATTTCCCTCTTAAGGAAGCACCTAAATCACACTGCAATCAGCCCCAACACTGAGCACTGAATCACGGTGGTATAACCAGCTATTCTCTAAGCAAATGTTTCATGTGCCCTTACATTAGAAATAAATCCTTCCAGAATACATATATTAATTGCCTAACAAGTGTTTATCCAGGCTTTGCCTTGCCATAAACTGAAGCAACTTATGCTCAAGTGTACTATGATTTAAAATGTATATTGTAAAAGGATCAATAACGTAATTTTGTTTGCCTTGAATTTGTGACAAAGAGCACTGGAGAATGTACGATTTCTGAAAACACATGGCAGGCCATTAGAAAAAAAGTGCCACTCTTATTCACAACTGTGTTGAAAATTGGAATAGGTCTTGATTTTATTTTTAAATTTTATTTTCTTCTCACTTGCTTACTCCAAACTGGAACATTCTTCACATTTTAATTCTGTGTATATTTCCTTAATACTACTGTATTAAGATGAGTATTGGTCTATGAGGAGAATCAAGAGCCCTTTTTTTATACATTAAAACATGAGTATTCATTGTTTTTCTAGTGTTACATGCCATTACGGTTCTGATCCTAGTCAAGAAATACCATGCGATTAAAGGGGGACTGGGATATGTATCAGGCACAGCAAACAAACACATTGTTTGAGACAGGACTGAAATCATGTACAAACAGAGGTATGGAAAGAAATCATAATAAAGACCCAACACTTGCCCCTTACGTTTGCAGTGAAGACAGATGACTGGCCGGTCTCCAACATCTCGTCCAGCTTTTCATCAGTCACGTCTACGCCCGCTGAAGAAAAGACAGTAAAGCACATGACTGAAGATAACAAAGCACTCTTCCAGGTTTTGCATGCAATGCAAATGACCAGGTTGGTAGACCTTAAGAGAGTGTTGCAAATCTACTGTTGCGTGCCAGCATCAATGTGAAGTGTTAGGTGCTACATTATGTACAATTCAGCACTAGATAATCCATGTCCGAGCCAAACTACAGACAGATCTGTCATGGAAAGACACAGTCAGAGATCGGGAAAGCTGGTCTTGTTAGGGGAATGCACTAGTAGGGTGCTGTAGACATACAGGAAAAACAGTAATTGCCCCTCCTGCCTCAAACATCAGCTGTTGATGCACAATGATAAAGAGAGGTGAAGGTGGTGTTAAGTATGGAGAGAATAATTTGTCTCACCTGCAATATTAAATAAGAAAATAGAGCTACACAGAGAACATTGCATGAAAGTGGCCCTGTAGTCAACGCAACAGCACAACGGCTTCAAGAGAGGCAAGAGGCCAAATAAATATAGGGAAAGAGGTAAATTAATTAAGTACTGCCCCCAGTGGCATGCTGAGCATTACAAAGTCGGATGACCTTTGTTCCAGAATGCAAATAGAAAAAAAAGCTTATTTGGGTTAGCACAGAAACATTAGCACCTTCATGGATTAATGTAATGCAATTATACAGTTAGAAATATGATATACATTGCATTTCTAGGGATATATTCTGAACACACTACATAACTCAAGGGACATCACCTGTTAAATCTATTCTTAAGTGGGTTAATTCCAATTTGGCTAAATGGTGTATAATGTCCTTTTTGGAACTGTAGAGAATTCTTTTTTTCAGCTGATAAACAAAAAACAAGGGGTAAATGCAAAAAAATAAAAGTTATGAACATACATTTCAAAGGCTATCCTCTACAGTTTAACTCCAAATATGCATACCTTTTAAACGTGCTGTTCGCAAGAAGCCTGTAATAGATTATCTGTTACAGAAAGATCTTGTGGCAGGCTTGCTTTTAAGTTTCTACTTTTCAGGTAGAAAAACTTGTCACCGTTTGGGTGCTTTCATGGGGTGGAGGGTCCTGCAGTTCTATTCTTGTGAGAAGAGTTAGCGTTGGCTTCACTTGAAGTGTTTAGCGCAAGTTCATCCAATATCACCATTACCAGTGACATGTACGCAGTGTGAGGTTAGGATAGATGTTGCAGCCATTTAAGAAGTCAATTTATCAGTAAGATCTGTACTTGAGGAGATAAAAGTCCACTGTTTGGATTCAATGCAGAAAAGTGCCAATTGGAGCAAGTGGAAGTAGAATAAATTATTTGAAATAACAACAGAAATTGCTTCCTAGGAAAAAGAAAACTAGGCACTAATAAATTGGGGGGAAAATAAAAAACTGGGTAAATTATATTAAAACGAATGCATTGAGGATTATCGGTGGGAACTATGCCTTAAATACTTTTTGAAGAAGCATCTTTTGGCTGCCTTGAAAAACCTTCCACGTGCTCCGATCTGAAGTCTTTGTGGTATTTGAAGGTGACTAAGAAAGATTAGCTATTACAGATAAATTGTTTATTTTTGTTTATTAAATTATAATGCTGTTTTAATTTACCATCTAAGCTTAAGTTCTTAGCTTTATGTGTTGTGAACTGAAAGTATGGCTGCTGTCTAAGTCACAGCCACCACTATTTAAAAAATGAAAAAATACCACTTGACTCATACCTTACCACCATTTGGGGTGTTAAGCTCTCACCTGCAAGAAAGCAAGGCGTTCTTACATAATCTGGGCATTGTAGTAAGAAAAATCTAAGACAGTATAGCAGAATGAACAGTAGGTAATTTGAAAGGTCTTGCATAATGCTGTAAATTGATTTTGGGTCACAAATACATGAGGTTTTAGAAATAGATATATGTTTTGTTCGACAACAATAAAAAAAACAAGCAAGTGGAAAATTATCTTGCTTCACCTAAAAAATGGGCAAAAAAATCTAATATGGAGATTTGGTAGTGCCCCAGATAAAAAGTCAAAAACTCTCAAAAATGCACCAATAATCCCTGTGGATAGCAAAGAAAGCTGATTTATAAGCGGCACAGGAGGTAACGAATAAGAGTAGTGTAGTGGGAAAAGTAGATAGGCATAAGTGTAGAAGAAAATACTAGGTAGCAAAAAATAGGATTGCAAGTTTGGATGTGCCAACCCTGCTCAATTTAAAATAAAACCTTTTGCTTTATGAAACATTACATGAGCAGAAAGTGTGGGAGACCAGGCAAGCATGTGTAAAAGTGGAAAGAATAAACAAGTGACAGTACAATAAAAAAAAGAAAAAAAAAGAATAAAAAAAAGAAGGCGTACATTTGTTCTACAGCTCTCTGTTGCACAAAAGAAGGCTGAATGTTGTGATCAAGGTGAACTAGTCAACAAAAAGTGAGATTGTGGTTGGTTACAAAGTTTTAACAGTACTTGCTGATTTGGTATATCCTTACATTCTCATAGGGGATCAAAAGAAAATGGAAATTAAAATAATGAGCTACCTCAGCCGGACATCAATCATGATAGGCATGTCTAAACTAAAATAAGTTTAACCGATTTTACTTGTATTAGCTTTAAAGAAAGGGAAACAGTTGGAAAAGTGTACATGTCCAAGAGAGGTGACAAACTCTTGGGCTGGAAACATCAGCATGAACTGGATGTCACACTGAACCACAATGCACCTCAACAAGCACTGTTGGTCTCGCTTTTGGGGAAAGAAAGGTATTGATGGAGGTAATGGAGAGAATTTAGAAATGTAGGTTAACTGTCAAAAGCAAAGAATGCCAGTTCTGGGTGGGTATGGAAACTAATCTCAGCCACAAGTGACATTACTGGATTTACCATCATTCATCTGCACAGGAAGTGACATCACTCCTGCTGGACCAAGGTAATGGTGGCTGCAGCATAGAAGCGTAGTGGAGGCTTGCAGCAGGCTTGCCAAAGACCAGTGCTAGGAACCTTCATCCGCTCGCCGCTGCTCCACTGCGACCACACATTGCTGCCTTGTTGCATCACACAACATTGAGGGACCGGTCTCTTGTACTTCCTGCAAATTTTCATGCACTTACTGCACAAACAGCACCCAACTCCCTCACACAGTCCTGCAACTACCCACACAACAGTCTGCACCTGCATCCACGCTCCTCGACACCTGCTCACTCATCAAACATGCCACAGAGATCTGGGACCTGCTGTAAGACAACGCATCAGACCTACTTTTCCCAACAAAAACCTGGCAGAACCATGTATCAGTACCAGACACCCTCCCTCCTCACTCACCCCACCTGGCTCAAAGATTGCCTGGCAAGACAGGTGACACAAGCCCAGATGCGGAATCTCCATCATCCACAAGATGGCATTAGCTGAACCAACTCCATGGACACTTCATCCTCCACCTTGGAACACCTGTCATTCATGCTCCAAGTCACAGTCCACTTCTCCCTAAGCAGCACTCCTCTAAAGACCACTAGGATCATGCCCCTACTTCAACGATCCCATCCCGGACTTCCTCAGACCATTTTCCCTTGACCTTAGCAATTACATTCTACTCTTAGACCTTAACTTTTACCTGGAAGACCTCGATGAACCCAACTCAAAAACAATAATTGAAGACAATGGAAGCCTGGGCCTCACTGAGTAAAGGGACCTACGCATGTCACCAGATACCCTCTGGATCTATTTTCACACCTTTCACAACATCCAAGTCGACTAGCCCACACCATATCCTGGACAGATAACTCCTTTGTCCAGTCCAGAACACCAAACACGCTGCTCTTGCAGACCGCCTTGTTGCCAGCACCAACAGAAGCAAAGACATCTTCGCCAATGTGAAGAATATCTCCTCATCAGCAGCTGACTCAACTCGAACATTCCCTTGCAGGCCTTCAGCAACAAGCTCTCAATTCTTCCCAAACAAAATCACAGCCATGTACAGTAACTTACACCTGTAAATGGGTCCGCCAGACCTCGACAAAATCCTCCTGATAGTTTCACCCCAGAAGCAAAAGAAGCCACCATAAAGTCCATCCACTTAGGGGCCCCCATAGGACCCAGGCCCCCTCCACACCTACTCCAGAGGACGGCAAACCATCTATGCTCGGATCTATGCTTAAAACGAAACTCCAGAAAAAGTGAGGTTATCGTGTTTGTAATCTACTCTTCCCTATGGACCCAGTCCTGTTGGCCAAAAGAATTGGGCTCCCTTCCAACACGAGTGTGCAAAGCCAGAAACCTTAGAGTGATTATGGATAATTAGTTGGCATTTGGATTGCAGGTCAAGGATGCTTAAAAAGGTTTTTACTCTTATTCAAGACAACGCCCAAAAAACTGTTCCCACAGCTCTCATACTTTTCAAAATTGACTACTGCAATGCTCTATATCTTAACATGCAGCAGCAACACCTCAATAAGCTTCCGGTTATGCAAAATACAACAGAAGACTGCTTATCGGAATTCCTAAACATCAATCGGTCACACAAGCTATTAAACATCTCCATTAGCTGCCTGTCAGACCGCACATAAAACTTAAAGCTCTCTACCTCACCCACAAAGCTCTCCATGGAGCTGGCCCGAGTTCCTCAGACAAGCTTTTAAATGGGACACTCCAGGAAGAAGCTTATGGTCCATGGGCACTGGTAAAGCAGTTGTCCATAGGTTCACACGATCAAATTGGGGAGGAAGAGGCTTTATAGACTCTACTGCTAAAGAATGGAACACACTCCCTTCAATATCAGGTCAATTCCAAACCTATTTCTGTTCAGAAAGAAACTAAAAACTTGGCTTTTCCCTACATAGATAATAAAAAATATCAAGTCACTTCCAAACCTATTAAGTAAATTTTAAACCTTCCCTTTGCTCAGAAAGAATTTAAAAAACATTAATTCCCCAGTCATAGTTCTTGTTGTCTTGCTCCCACTGTGCAACGCCTAGACACCTTCTGGTAATTGTTTGCGCTCAATAAAATTTAATAATACATAACATCCATTCTGAACCCCTCCACTTCTTTATTTTCACAATATTAGGAGAGCAACCTAATTTCCTAGTTCACATTGAACTTTCCAATTTGCATTGCATGTATCTGTAATCACTCTCGTTTTCAATTACTTTGCATATTTCATTTTTCAATTAATTTCCAGACTTTGATGTCTTTTTCCATAAAGTTCTTTTTATTAAGTATCCTATTCCATCACACTTAAAACAGACCCAGCCAACGCGTTTCATCACTTAGAGGGACTTCATTAGGGGCTTTCGGTGTTTGTCCTGGTCCTGTCTGATCGATCAGGATTGTGAAAACATTGACCAAGGATTGAGTTTTGTGAGCAGTCAGAACTCCAGGACTGGGCATAAGAAAACTAGAAGATTGGGATATTTGAAAAGTGCCGTCCAGCGCCACTGCTGGCTGTCTTTTGAAAACCAGTCACATCTTCCATAATCTTCCTAGATGCTTAGAAACATGTAATTGTCGTCCCACTGCTGAAGAAACCCTAAGCCCTTCATAGCTAGTCAACAACCAACTCACCTGCCTGCTACAAATTCCGGCTAAAGTCTTGGCGGAAATCATCAACAGGCGCCTCACTGAATACTTCAACAACTAACTCATCAATACCACTCAGTCTGGTTTAAGACCTAAACACTGCATGGAATCTTCCCTCATATTTGCCACAGATTACATCCCTATGACTCTGGACGGAGGAGACATGGCGGCCCTCATTCTTCTGGATCTCTCCGCAGAATTTGGCATAGTCTCCAACCCCTTCCAATGTCTACACACATTGAAATCCAAGAATACGCACTCCAATGGATCTTCTCCTTCCTGACTGGAGTCAATCAGCCAGGTACGATTCACCTTCGACGCCCATTACCTCATGTTCAGGGTTCTTCAAGGATCCTCCCTGAGCCCGACCCTCTAAAGCATACATGATCCCTCTAGCCAAAATCAACCACTCACAACATCAATATCCTCATCTAGGCTGACAGACACAACTCAGTCTCTTCCTCACAGAAAAGATAGCCAGTATCGGAATCAAGTTCAAAGCCTGCATGACTGAAATCGCCCACTGGATGAAGACCATCTCTCTGAAGCACACCTAAGATAAGCAACAAACTGTGATCTTCTGCAAGAGCATTTCACTCTCTTCCATCAGGTAATGGGGTTGGCTCTTTACTAGGGAATTCTTGGCTTTACACCCACATATATGCCGGGTACACTTAGGGACATTTAGATAGTAGGAGTACGCTTGATTACTGTCATGATTATATGCCTGAATATATTCACTGTTTTAGCACCTTGGTAGAATTCTACCTTATATTTACTCTGTTGGTGCTTGTAATCTTTTAATTGCTTCTGTCTAATGATTGTCGCAGCAAACATGTTTTATACTAGAATGACACTGGTTCAATAAAGGCTTATTGAAAACGTCCCCACCCAGGGGTGTGGAATTTTTGTGAAACTGTACTTGTCCAAGGGACAAAGGGGTACAATAATCTTCTAGCCCTGTAAAGAAATCCACTTGTCCAACGTACTCTATAAAACTAAAAGATATAAGGACTAGCAAGAACTGATTACTAGTCCACTATAAAAGCCAAAGTAAACTTGATCACCTCTGCCTCTTTGCCCTTGCAAACTCTTATTATAAAGTATTATCTTCCACACTGTTTTCTTGATATCAGCAGTAAAACATTTGCCTTTCCAATAACTTGCCATACTGCCCATACCAATTCCACATCTTCATCATAGGGTTCATCACCCATCTGTTCTCTTTGCTCACAAGGCAATCACACACTTACTGTTAAAGTACACCACTCCCTTACTACACATATACCTTCACACTAAATTTATTGGAATGAATATTCGTCTCACTATCCATCCCATGACCACCTCTCCACTCCCTCATCACAGGCTGTGTATCCCTTGTACATTTTACAGCAGGTTCTCCTCCATTCTCAGAAGAGGTTTTTTTCCCCCTCCAGTTTCACCATAGGCTTCATCACTTCCAAACCCCTCTCTCGTCTACTGCTGCTACTTTGCCTATGTTCATCACATTCTGCCGCCCAATGGGGGTGTACTCATCTAAGGGCTCTGAGCAACCCATTTACCTAAGCAGCCCACTTTGCTTCCTGCCTTCCAGCAGCCATGCCAACTGCCCCCATAGTAACACTAGTAGTAAAGACATGTAAAGAGCAGCACAGGTCGAGGCATTTACAAGTAGACACTTTTTGTGCCCAGTGTATTGATAGCAACACAGTAATGGCAAAGCAAATGTATCTGTTTCAGAAGGGCAATAGAAGGGAGTGGCGAGGAGCACAATGACTGGCCATGGAGGAAGGAGTCAAAATTGAGAAGCCTGGACAGTACAGTTCTGAGAGTGGATATTTCAATAGCATAATACCCAAATCAATGAAGGGAATGTCATGAGACTTACAGATAGCACTGAGGCAGACCTCAAGGGGCGAGGCTGGATTGAGGTGGAGAGAACAGACGCCTGAGCTGGGAATTATTGAAAGAATTACCAGGCAATATTCAAGAGAGGGGGCTGGCCAGGTATTAAGATAGGGATACCTGGAGAGGCCTGCAGCAAGATCCAAGGACTACATTGAGGAAGAATAGAGACCGAAGGGACCTAGTACTAGGAAAAGGCACACAGGTTCTGAAGGGAACCTTGGTGAATTCAAGGGCAAAAACAACAAAGGATGCTGTAGGGAAACGAGGCTGTCAAGAGAAATATAAAGGCAGCCATACCATGGTGTCTAGTAAATAGAAGGTCAGATAATCTTAGGACAGAGGGAGAGCAGGTGACTTGACAGCACAAAGAAAGCAACCAGAGTTGTTTAGGCATAATCAGCAAATTGGCCATATGGCTTAGTGGGTTAAGATTTACTCCAGACAACTGCTGTTGTCTGCTCACTACTAGTTCAGATTCTGGCAATACTTTTTGCTTTCCCTCCATTTAAGGATATCAAATTGAGTACTATTACGTAAACAATCTCTACAATTTATAATGCTAAAAACAGAAGATTATTAAGCACTATCAATAAAACCAAATTTTAGGGAGGAATGGACTGCAGAAACAGAGGAATCGGTATAGGAAAGGTCAACAGTGATACAAAATAAAGTGGAAACTTTGCTGAAAGAGGAAAAGCTGGGTCAAGATCAGAGGGAGAAGTAATAGAGGACATAGTTCAGATAAGCACTGGGAAATCCCCTCTGATGATTATCAGCGCTGTACAAACTAACCCTAAATAAAATAATGTTAGCCAGATGAAGAGCAGATAAGTAGCCTGGAGGACACAGGGGGCGATGAGAGCTTTTGCTTGTGATCCAGTGAGGAAAGGTAGTCTATAGAAGAGGCAAAGTCAGAAAAGCAAATGTCTTTGTGGCCAAAACTCCCTGCTCTTAACTTGTATGGTCATGAGCAGTTCTGAAATTGGAAAAACTTTACTTGGGAACCTTTAAATTACGTGTTCAAAGTGGGCAACAAAAAGAGGATGAAATCACACGGGGCTGAGCCCTGAAAACCGTTCAACTTTTAATTTTTTTTTAAACTGGCACAAAAAAAATGCCACTAAGGGGAAACATGACAGAAAATCTGTTTTGGCTTCATTGGTTGCAAAGTCTCTATTTTGAATATTGCATGGGGTCAAAGCACGTGCTGCAGCGAGCTGTGTGCCTGGTAAATCTCAGGGAACAATAATAATAACGGTAAGGAAACTCTGGTGGTTAAAGCAACTGCTGGAGAGATCTGTGTTTTGTTAAGTCACAGTTTTGACGCATAAAGTGGTACAGAGGAGTAATGTGTCTCCTGCAAAGCACATCAGGTCACATGCAGATGACAAATTATTATATTGTGTAGACAGGGAAGTGGGCCACTGTTTTATTACTTGCAGTTCATAATTTGCATTCTTTCTAATATAGCACAGTGAGCTATGAACCGGCATCAAACACCTGCATGTAAACTGCAAGATATAGATTGAGAACAAACATGGTTCTAAACCCGTTATTATAAGGCTGCTAAAGTTTTAGGTAGCATTAATAATGGACCATCCCAGTCAAGGTTATATTTTAAACCCCAACTTTGCATTTCTACCAGCTATACAATCTAAGCATATAATCCCTACCAGTAAAAACTATTTATGACTCCTACACCTTGAAACCTTCTTTGTCTTATGCCTCATCATGTACATTGATTTACACTACACACTTATATGACTAATAGTCAGTGTATAATGTGTGTGTGATGTAAAGCGCTCTGACACCCTACAGTGGGATGAGTAGCGCTATGAAAGTATTACATTAAAAAACAAGGAATTGCTATTTAAATTGTTATTCATGTAAATACTCATACATACTTATACATCAGACATTTTTACAGTGCATGCGTATTTTACATATAGGAGTTGCAGAAAATCAAAAACTAGCCTCCAAATTGTAGATTCTTTTAAATAAGTAATAACAAGCTGTGTGCCTTTGTTTCCCCGTTACTTTGGCATTTGAGTAGGATCAAGATAGCATCCAGTCAGGATTATACTGTAACAGAAAGAGAGCTGATGGCCCTTTAAACGTTCTCTCAGTTTTGGGCTCAAGAAGGAAGAGAATATTAGAAACCCTGGCAGGGCAGCCTCCGCCATACATCCTTCTAAGGTCGCTGAATAGTATCCTATTAAGTAGTGGTAAAGTCTCTTTTTATAAGCTTGTGAAGAGCACAAGTGAAGGCTGAAGCACTATAATATCAACAAGTACTGGCTAATAGGGGAGAACTAGTGAACGGCTGGGATACAGCACTACAGAATGTGGTGCTAAAAGTTCAGTGAGCGGTGGGATGAAGAGACAGGCTGGGCACAAGCCACTGAAGGATTCCAAGCAGATATAGGGGCATTTGAGAACAGCCTGAGGTGGGAATTTGATTATGGTGTAGCATTAAGTAGAGGAGGTATTTAGAGAAAAGGATACAAATATCTGAGAAAAGGAGAGGGAGCGTAGGTTAGATTACTAGCGTTTGGCCATGGGAGCCTGATAATCCCCATGAGAGTCTGGGCTCCGGCTCAGGATATGTGAGCGACGCATGGTGAAACACAAATTGTAGCAGCTGATCAGTTAGGTTACTTGAACGGGAACAGAATACAGTGAAGATAGGAAACTGGGCAAGACAGGGTGAAGGAGGAATGGGCAGCTTGGTGGGCACAGTGGGTGCACTTACCACCACCATCGAGCTCCCAGTGAAGAAAGGAAGGAATGGTACTCTTTCAGTACCACCTCCACTTGGAAACAAATGCCTTTGAGACGAGGTGGTAAAAGAAGCCTTGAGCATTGCTGCCTGCTTCTTTGTTGGGACTTGGTTCCTACTAGTTGAGTTTTTTGCGCTTTTCGTAAGTGCCTCCTGGGAGCTTCTGCCGTGCACTGGGCATATATTTTTTTTAATCAACCTTGACACTGTTAATCTCTAGCTGCCTGAGGTGGAGGCCCCCATCCTTTCACACATCACTTTGTCTCTGCTGCTCCGTATGATTTAATCTGGATGCCGCTGAAAACTGCTGGAGCCATAAATGTCAACAGACCCAATTCAGACAGGAGACTCCTGGTTTAAACAGTTTTATTTTAGCAGTGTGCTGCCTGAAAATGCCTCTGCTTCAATGAAGGTCTATGGACAAAATATAGTCTCACGATCTTTTTTTATTTATTTTAAATCGCCCTCTTCATAATTCGCAAATGTTAGCATGTATGGTCGAAGCCATGTTGGGGAGTTCACATAATAACAGTTACTTGTGCATTGCTTACTATCGGTCGGCTCATCGGCTCATCGTTATGCCAGCAGGGCAGGTGAAGTGATGAGGGGCCCCTTGTGCTCCTTATTCTAATATCCTGTTTTTGGCCCAGACTGCGTGCGCCAGGAGTTCTCCTATAGTACTCCAACTATCCAACACAAATACGTGTAATTCTTACCTGCAGGGCTGTGACCTGACAGGTGCCCCGTATCTCTTATCGCTGCCATAAATGTTTCTACAAGCACGTTATTTTCGGTCTTCTGAGCCTCCTACAGAAATGAATAAATCTATTCCTCTGGACAGCATGCCATCTTTCTGCACAGTAAATAGAGGAATGTCGCAGTGGGTCCTTGAATCAGGAACTTTAGAACGCTGTACATTACTGGTTTTCAGGCTCTCTGGTGTTATTTCATGCGGAGCTGACTTCAGGGGCTTTTAAGCAGTGAGGCATCTGTGTGTGTTTTGTTAAACAAGTACATCGTATATCCTTAACCTTTTACGTAATTGATAGCATCCAGGGTCACCACATCCTTCTTGTTCAGCTACCCTCAATCTGAGCTCGCAGGCTCCTCGGACTACTTTTTCCGAGAATTTGCGTACGCAGCATGCCTGTCCACTCTTAAGGACTCATAACGCCGCAGGACATGCACCTTCTCCGACCCCACACACACAGGTCTTTACCACTGCAGTAGAAACCGCACGGCACCACAAGTGGCATGTTGTTATGGTTTCATCAAGAGCACACGTGCAGCAACTTAGAGCACCCGGAAGCATAACTAATATGGAAGCCGACATCGCTCACTGCTCTGGCAGTGTGAGGTCTCCGCTTCTCTGATTGACGGTGAGCACCAATTTTCTCACAGCTGCAGCCAGGCTTAGCTTGGTTACCGCAATTACCTACAAAAAGGCGCATGTACTAAGATTTAAGATTCCGATTAGAAATAACTAGTATGTAATTATATTAGACGCACAAGGGTTACAGAGAATGCCTACTTGCCCGGAGGACTAAGTAGACAATAAAACTTCTTGTCCGCAACAAGAATCCTCATGTCCAGGGCGTCGGGCGATACGAATTCCCCACCCCTGCCCACCGTTTATTCTGTGCACCACTCTGAGACTAAGTGAGCACGACTGACTGAGCAAAAAGTACTGTATCCACAATTCCTGAAGGATCAAGGGTTGTCATGTCCAATGGTTGCCAGAAAATATTTGCTCCTTGGTAAGGTTAGGGAGCTTATAGTGGCACTGTGAGCTAACTTGTCTAAAGGCCAACATATCCTTTGGGGGTGTCCGTAATCAGTCTATACACCAATCCCTTAGTTTATGTTGTCTAAATACGCCAATCCTATGTATTTTTAAGAACTACATGACATGGAGCCTAATGTTGGTTTGGTTCTTATTTAACAGTCAAATCTGAATGTTCTCAGACACCCCCTACTCACATTTAACCAGAGACGTCTGAAGTGGGAAGGAAAATCCAGCACAGCCGAGTTGGTATAGCCTATGTATTGGATGTTAGTTTGTTCAAGCTTGAAGGATTATAGTTCCCACATTGTGCAAAAACCTTATCTCTTTTCCTTACAACTTCCTTTCACAAGGTCTGTCCAAGATGGCACTGCGAATGCAAGGGAGGATGAGCTTAAAGGTGCTCTTAACAGTACAGAAAATTTCAGATATACAGTTACTTTGAAATTAGTGGAATACGGCCTTCCAGCAATGGGTGGTAGTGTTACTTTCATGATTAAGGCACAGGGGGCATTCAAAAGAGCGGTATTCTATTCTTGGGTCAAATTCCCACCTGCTGATGCACGTAAAAAACTGAAGATGAGATACCTGAAGAATACTCTCCATACGTAGACGTTTAAGTCCCATTCAGCTAAAGAGAGCATATTAATTGGTTTAACGGCGCCCTACTCCACACCACAGAAAATGTGAGACTCGTTCCGCTCAGCAGAGTAGGAACGACCTGGCCGGTCAAAGCTGCTTACACATCACATCCAGAGATTGATGCATTGCAAGCAGCAAACTTACGTACACTTTACAAAGAGATAGTAAAACTGTTCAGAAACCTTATACAGTTTGTAATACGAACACTTAAAATTCAACCTGTAAGGGACACTCAAGCAGGTCAACCGCAAGTGACTACAACAAAAAGCATCCCACAAACACTGAACGCGGTTATGGGAAGAATGCCCATTAAACATGAGCAAATGCCATTCTGGTTAGCACACAAAATAACACAGCTTGAAGCAGTGTTTCCCCATATGAGTCCACTGGAAAAACACAGAACACTAACAATGTGTGTGTCAATGGGGATAGCTGCCCCGATAAAGGATTGTACCACCTGGGGTACAGTTATCGCTGCCATTTATACCAGAACTCATGGTACCCCCTCAATAGCAGGTATACCAGCAGTATTGAAAAAAATACAAAAAGGAGTACGGGGCAGAACCTGGAGAAAAACCACCATTTAATACCAGTAAGAGACTTAAGAGTGAGCTCAGAAATTCCGACTTGTACCGAAGTCTCTGTGAAACTTTTGCATAATCTGCCCTCCTAATAACAGACATCTCTAACATAACTGCAGAAATGGATTTAGAAGCTGTAGAGGTGAAATCATGATTTTACAGAAATAAAACTATAAGCGGTCTCCCCATTGCACATTTAGCTTAAGAATTCTTGGAGAAATTTGGAACAAAAACTGCGAGCCAAGCTTATAAAGATTTACATGCAGACCTGATCAGGAAAATAGATTGATTGATGCTACAGGTCGTCTGGTATTAAATTCAGAAAAACCTGTGAAAGTGATTGGGAAAGTCTATTATTTGAATGGAGTTTTGAAACAGCACATTGCTCTGGATGACAAAAAGGGCTGGTTTCATTAAGATACACAAATTGTAGTTGCCACACTCATACTTCTCCTATTTGAGGGGGGGATTTTCCCACAAGCCTATTGTCCGAGACACACAGAAGGAAAAAAAAGTAAATTAACAACACAAGCAGGTCAACAGGGGTACTCTGTTTTAGCACTGGATGCTGCTAGGCACTCTTCAGCACACTCTACATGTTCTCAAGAGGACTCTGGGAATGTTGTGCAGAATCTTATTCTGATCTTCAACGCAAAAGCCAGGAAGTGGACAACCATCTTACCCATTCTTGTTTCAAAAGGAGATGATGATACTTCTTTTATTAGCAAATTTGGTAGCCTGGGCAAATTCACAATGTTGAAAATGTTGCGTAGTTTATGTCGGGCTACTTTGACATTCTTCATATAGTCATATTTCTGGCTTATCTAATGATATCAAGTTGCCATGTCAAAAGCTCATGGTATGCAGTGCTGTTAAAGATATTCTGCCAGGCATAACGAGAGATTTTCTAGTTGACACATTCACTTCTCATTTTTTCTTACAGGAAGACATCATCACACTAGTTAGGAGCTCAGAATAACTGAGTGGGAAAGTGAATGTTCCAGATGGGGCACTTACTGATCTCCAGCTGACGGTGGATGCGCTTTACGTTCCTGTCCCGGTAGTGCGACTGTGCAACATTGCACTTGTTGATTGTTTCTATGAACTGCTGTGAAAGAATGCCATGCTGCAAGGGGCAGAAAGAGTAGTCACAGGGAGAACAGGATTCCGGAAGGTTAAAGTTATAGCTTAATCAACATCAGATGAGCAGGGAGCACAGGAAAGCAAACAATAGCTTGAGCTAAACATCTAGCTCAGCTGCCTCTGAATGTTTCTTTCAATCAGTCAAAATTCTTTATTCGGTTAAAACCCATAGAAGATATTACATCACAGCTAAAAAATATCGATAATACTGAACAAAGGTAAAACTGTACAATATAAAATCAATAATACAATATTAATGACAAATACAAAGCACAATAACAAAATATCATGATTAGTTGAAAAAAAGACACCCATCCTTCGATCTTTTTCTGACTCTAAGAGCTTGAAATACAAAGCTAATGACAACAAGGCAACAATGCTAGTTAGCTAAAAGTTGGAGATAATGCAAACAATCTTTAGAAGTTCTAAAACCAAGGGCGGGTAAAAATGGTAATAAATACTGTTGTCTAAGGTAGTAATAGAATTTTTTGATACAAAGAGCAAAGCCTGGATTCCTTATAAACAGATGAGTCAAAGTGAAACCATATTTTAATTAATAACAAAATGAATGTTTCTGCATCCGTTATGTACAGCTTGGTTATCTGTATATCCATTGCGAACTCTTGGTTTCAGGTCTAAACTGTGAAAGCTTCTGCTCAAATCACAGGCTGAACTCTGTCTCAGACATTTCTTGCTTTCCAATATAAGCAACTCTATTCCTCGCACTTCAAGCCCCATAGATACCACATCTCAGACCAAAGTTTACTTTTCTGCTTAAGGTCCCATGGGTATTCATGCATCTCTCCTCTGAGAACTTAAGGAAACTCCCCCTCTCCTTAGTTATGTCTAGGTTTTCCACTGATCAATCTGAGCCCTACTACACCATGTCCCCATCCAATTCAAGACAATAAAATTAAACCAATAACCCAATGTACCTGTGTCCTGCGTATCCGTAGGTTGACGTCATACTGCCCACTTTGCACTTCCTCTTTACTTGGCTCCATACCTGAAGGAAACAAAACGTGAAAGTCACAGAGGATACCAAACACAAGTCTGTATAGAACACCTGTCTGTAACAATGCATGTCAAGCAGTAGGTTGTGCAGTTATAGGGCAGTGTCTGTCGACACCCACTTACTTTGTAAAGTGCCACGGATTCCTTTGGCTAAATTCTTGATCTCTTCCCGGAGGGTCTGCAAACTTTTTTTCAAGCCTAAGAAATAATAGAAAAGATCAGAACACTTGGAAAAGTGTAATGCTTCAAAACAACTTAACCAAAATGAACTAATTAATTTTGGTGATTCAAATGAACGTGTGAATCTGATAACAAAGTTTATTATTGAATACAGCCTCTAAGTGTCTCTCTTTCCTGTCACAAACTCTCCCCATTCATACTAAGCTTTTTCCGAGCAGCACAAATGGAACACTGCTGGGAAATGTGTTTCAAATGGTGCTATAATCATATTTGCATACGATTAGTCCACTTTTTTTTTAAACCAGTACTTTTGGGGGTGTGGCCCTGGCCACCGTGGGTTTGGATGTTGCAGAGCTCATCTCCACCTCAGCCAGATATTGCCCATCCCCTATCCAATACCAAAAGACAAAAAACGCAAACTGCAGCACTCTGAAGTCCGGACATAGAGCAGAATCTCACTGCTGTAAAGGAAATCAATATGGATGGGTTGGATTTGCTAGATGTGTATGTGTGGCGACTGGGCCACAGAGTGAGACAAGATGGCAGTACACTCTTAAAGATCTATTGCCACCAGTGAAGCAGAAAGTCAGGGGTAGCCACTGACCTTCAGGGTACAGCTGCAGTAAGCAGTATAACATGGTGCAGCCACTCAAAGTCTCCAACCGGCGAAATTACATGGAGTAGAGATCGTGGGAAAAGGTCCATCCAGCACAGATGCATCACAGAGGTAGGTCGCCCCTCGTTCGTAACAAAAATCTTCATGTTTAAGCTGCTTAGCCACCTTACAGAGTACTTTCAATGCTTTAGGACAGATCTCGAAGTAAGACTTACAAGATGTCAAGAAAGAGTTCCACCATTTAGAAAACAGTGTGTTCCAATTGCAGAAATCCACTATTAATGGCTGCATGCAGCAAGAATGTCCTCCATGAGATGTTTAAGAACCTGGAAAATAGGTCCGAACAAGTCAATTTTCACTTGAGGAGCCTTTAGGAGAGTAGAGGACAGATAACTGGAGGTGTTTGTTCAACACATGATCCAGCAGTTACTGGAACTACATTATTCAGACTGAATAGAGTTAGAAGGGATCCACAGAGTGCAGCTCTCACAATTAAAGGAATCATAAAGGCCACCGTGAACACACTAACAGGACTTTCAATTAAACACTCCAAAACGGCAGGTCATTCCACATGACCACTGACTTTTTTGAGAGGTAATAACACAACACATTAGTAGGGTCACCTGCTCCACCTAATATTTGAATAGAACTACATCAAGTTAAGCTTCTCTCGCTGGCCAAGGAAATCCAGAGCATTGCGGATGACTCACAGAACATAGGCATGCCAGCAGAAAGCCCAGCTGCAGATACAAGAAAAATTCCCTCAGAGGGTGAGGTGGCTGATAGTGGTGGTGAAGTAGAGAGGGTCCACACTTTCAACTGATACCATCTGTAGAAAGAAGTAGCTATCCTGCCTGGGTCAACTGGTTAAGATGGACAGGAAGACCTTACTGGGGAGGAAACTGGTGCAGCCTGAGGATTGGAAGCCTCATATCCAACAGCAAACAACAGATTTAACATCTACTTTTATTGAGCTGGGGACAACGGGCCAGAGGGCTGGGGATGGAGATGAAGATGAAGATGAAGGGGGGGGGGTCACTGGGAACGAGGGATAAATGGTGGTGTTAGAGTTCATTAAAATGAGGTTGACGAATACCACAGGAGGTAAGCTTGGGAGTTGTTTGCAGTTCATGGGTAAGGAAGATTCAACAACGTAGGGGGAAGGATGATGGTAGGGTGGGAATAGGGCACCGAGTTGATGCACACACCAAGGAAGATGAGGAGACTGACAAACATGAATTAGGTCGATGGTCAGGTGGGTTGGGTATGAGGGTGATACTCTGTATAATGGTGGCACACACAATGGCTAAAAATCATGACCTTATCTTGTACAAATTGGGAGGCCTAAGCACACCATCTAAACAGCCGTATACCTTAAGGCAAAAACAATTCATAACTAAATGTTCCAAGGAGTTAAGAAATTTGATGAGAGCAGAGTCAATAACGCTCCGGATTGCCTACCACTGTTGACATTTGGTGCATTTTTGCTAAGACCTTAAAAGCATCAATTTCTGGGAAATTCCTCAGCCAGGGTTTGAGAAACATTACAGCAAACAACATGCCAAATTGAGCATCTTTTTCTATTGGGCCCTAGGCTTCCAGGGGACCCATCCACTATAAATAAGCACTAAAGCCTTCCATTTTTATTTTCCTTTTGGACAAAAATACTTGGGACCTCATAATAAAGTTGATCAATGTCGTGGAGGTCAAGTGAAATATCAGGTGTATTTCTCAGGACAAAGCGCTGAACCCCTCAACCAGGACAGTGCTGCACTAAAGGACAGGAGGAGCAGTCGAAGAGGATCCAACACAGTACATTAAAAAACCAAGTCAGCTTGTGGCTGTTTGTAGAGGAGCAGGAGGGAAGGGGTACGGAGCCATGACTAGTTGAACACCTCCATTATTCTAAGGCACCCCAAGTGCTAACCCCCTCTACTGGGCCAAAGTTTCCCTAAAGTGTAAGCACAGCATCTAATGTGGATCTAACAGTAAATACAAAAAAGTACTGGCTAACTAGCAAATGCCGATTAGCAAACTTGGGCATGAGAGCTGGATCAGATTAGCGCAGAAAAGTGTTATGTGGACTCCAACTGATAAATGGCTCCCATTTCTACCATTATTTTAATACTGCCATGATTGCAGGTAAAGGTGTGTGCTGCTGCAGCTTTGAAATTCAGAGAATTTGCAAGCCAGGGTTCTACCTAGCAAAGGACTGTGGTACTACATCTTTGAAATCCAGCAATACTGCTAAATTCCACCTAGTCTTACATAGCACGCTTCTTACTTGCTTGCCCATGGAGGTTGTAAAACATCACCTAACAGTTTGTGGCAGTTCCACCTTGTTCAACAAGTGACTACTATGCAAATTATTAAGCTTGTGCTAGGCTGGAGACTGGCCTAACCTACTGTTGATTGTGGTGTAAATGAAGGAATGAGTAGTGTAACTATTGTGGTGAATTTCAAAGCGATAGAGGAAGGAAGGTAGGGGCAAAATATGATATGCAGAATAGCAGAGGAATTGTGTTAGGGAATTAAGAATCTGAGATTGATCTGTTCAGCTGCACAAGCATGCTCTGCAAACACTAACTAGTACCATTGATACTTTGACTCATTTCTGATTTACTTGCGTTTATTTTTAACACAATAATCTTTATTTGACCTCGATGTGAATGATGCAAAAGTTAGCTGAGACTATGTTTGAATCAAATGAATGTCATCTTTTGAATACTGACTTGTTTAGTGTCGTCATGTTGTCCCCATTTCAATCAGAATCACTTATAAGACAAACTACCTAGTAACCTATGGTACTAACATACTATAATACCGCAATGATTCTATGGCAGGACCGGAGGCTTCGGATTATGCCTACTTCCTTCACTTTTATTTTTACAGCAGAAAGAAAACACAGAAAAAACTACTTTTCCCATGAACACTTGGGAAACAGGAAACTTAAACATAAGTCCTTTGTCAGTCTCTGCACTCCAGCAGCTCCCATCATGCTCCTCTGCTGCTTCCTCTTCCTTCGCTGCTCAGCAGCAAGTTAAGTGGATTTTTGTCTCTCTCTCCTGGGTTTTGGGGGCTGTGGAGTTAGCGTTTTTGTATATAAGGCTAGCTCTAACATATTTATTGATTTCAGAGTCCCCTGTCAATTTGGTGCCCAGTTGTAGCGCGGTGGGGTCCTCCCACCACTAGGGGGCGAACTTTTCGCTCTGTGGCCAGAGCGAAGGAAGGGCGTTTTTCAAAGCGTTTTTTTTTCTTGTGTTTGCCTCAGGTGCTTGGTTTTTTACTCCCTGCCACCCGGATTGACACCCATTTGGGGTCGAAAATTAGGTTGTTAATCTCTGTCACGCCCTGTGTGGGTTGTACTGTGATCTTTGACACCCTGTGGGGTCGAAATTAGCACCAGCCAGTGTAAAAGAGGTGCAGTGGGACGCTTTTTCCGGGTGGTGCATTATAAATAGAAGGGTTGCAGCGTCCCCTGGGGCTGACCCCCCTTAAATTGTGTGCCTTTTGTGCCCCCACATTATCTGGGCCCCCTCCCAGTTGGAAAGTTGGTGCCCGTGAGGGCCCTTGGTTAATTGCTGTGCCATACCCCTGGTACCCTGCAGAGCCTAATTTACCTCATCATGCAAGGGGACCAAGGCTAGTACCCTGAGGAAGACCCTCTGAACTACGCCCCCTGGGATGACGGTTTTTGCCAGGCGGTAGATGATAGCATTTACAGGTCAGTTGATCAAGCGATGATTCCCCTAGAACAGCGACTTACAGCGCAAATGGATGAGGCATACGCAAAGCTTGCAGCCCTGATTCCCGTGCCGGCCCGGGCCCTGTCGCCCTCTCCCCCTCCTAATAAAAAACTGTACTGAAGGGGTTGACTCTGAAGCTTTTGCCAGGGTTAAACGCGCCTTTATGGCGCATGAAGGGTCCCTGCCCATCCCTGTGCCCCCAGTTGAATTGCCTCCCCCTACCCCACGCACAATGTCCCCGGAGCCACAGGAGGAGGGGGATTCTCCGGACACTGATGAAGAGGCCTGTTCCTCTAGGTCGTGGCTTCCGTCACAAGCGACTTCATCTGCAGGTCCTTCAGACATGTTGGACCCGAACGATATTGTCCACCCCCGGTCTTCGGACTGGGTCCCAGGGGAGAAAGTGGCCCTGTATGTGGCAAACCGTTTGCGTAAGCCAGTGGATAAGGACGCCGACAGTCGCCTTCGAGCGGAGTGTCCTCGCCCCACCTTAGAGGGTAAGGTGGCGATGGCTCGTTCGGTCGCGTTAACAGCTCCGATCGGGGGCAAGGCTCCGGCCGTTGTCAGTTTCAAACCAACGACCGCTTCAATAACTTCTATCCGACGAGGGGTCAACGATTCCGTGGCCGAGGAGGCCAAAGAGGCCAGCAGCAGGGTGCTGGAAAAGGTGAGTGTGCTGCACTCAGCGAGTTTGCGGGTAGGGGGCGCTTAGCGCAGTTTTTCCCGGCGTGGGTTGCCCTTACAAGCGATGCTTGGGTGCTGCAGATGGTCCAGAGCTTTCAGATGGAGTTCAATGGTCATCCCCGTCAGCTTCAGCATCCCCGCCCCATTACTTTCTCACAGCGAGATGCAGAATTAGTGCGTGAAGAGGTTTCCGCCCTCCTCCTCAAAGGGGCGATCTGTTGCGCGCGAGAACATCCTGGGGGTTTCCTCAGCAACCTCTTTTTGGTCGACAAGGTCGACGGGGGCCGCCGTCCGGTCATCAATTTGATGAACTTCAACGAGTGGCTTGTGTACCGCCATTTCAAAATGGAGGGGATTCACCTCTTGAGGGATGTTTTGCGTCCGTCCGATTGGATGGTCAGGCTCGACTTAAAAGACGGCTATTTGGCAGTCTCGATTTTTCTCTCCCCACCGTCGTATCCTTCAGTTCAAGTGGGACGGTCAGGTCTAAGACTTCAACACACTGCCCTTCGGGCTCTCCTCAGAGCAGTGGTGCTTCACAAAGGTGCTGCGTCCGGCGGTGGAGGCCTTGCGGGCGCGGGGTATTAGGATGATCGTGTACCTGGACGACATGCTGTTCATGGACCAGTGTCCGGAACGGTTGGTGTCCCAGCTGCAGGTCGCAGCTTCAGGGTCTGGGCTTTGTTATCGAGAACAAGTCTCTACTGGTTCCCGTCCAGTGTGCCACCTTTTTGGGGTTCAACATAGGCTCGGTGTTTGCCACTTTGAGTCTTCCCGCCAGGAAATGGCAAAGATCAGGCACGAGCTGCGACAGACCATGTCGAGGCCGCTCATATCCCTGCGCCACTTGACGCCTTTGGTGGGTCTCCTCCCATCCTCGATTCAGGCCACATTCCCGGGCCCCCTCCATTATCGAGCGATGCAGCGTCTGAAGACATATCACCTTTCGAAAGGACTGACGTACTCTCAGCTATCTGAGGAAGTGAGAGGCGAGATGCAGAGGTGGCTGTCTCACATGGAGGCCTGGAATGGCCGTGCGATTTTTGGATCAGCCCCGGATATAGTTATCGAGTCCGACGCCAGTCGGTCCGGTTGGGGGGCCCGGTGCGGAGATTTTTCCACAGGTGGCGCCTAGTCTGCCCACGAGCAGTCTTTACATATCAACTGTTTGGAGTTGCTAGCGGGGTCCTTGGCAGTCCAGTGTTGGACGAAGGACAGAGTGCAATCATGTGTCCTGCTACGGATGGACAACGTGTCGGCGGTCCGATATATCAATCATCTGGGGGGGACCAGATCCAAGATGCTGGCGGACCTTGAACGGGACTTTTGGCACTTCTGCCTGGACCATCAGGTGTCGGTCACAGCGGAGTACCTGCCGGGCCGGCAGAACGAGGTGGCAGATTGGCACTCCCGACACCTGTTGGATGCCAGCGTGTGGAAGCTGGAGCCTCAGGTCTTCGCTCTGTTGGCGGCAAAGTGGGGCCCCTTCACGGGGGACCGGTTTGCGTCTTGCCTGGATCCTCAACTCCCGAGGTACTTCAGTTGGCGCCCAGATCCGTTGGCGGAGGCAACGGACGCTTTCCTCCAGGATTGGTCGGGCGAGAAGGGGTACGCGATTCCCCCGTTCTCAATGATAACGCGAGTGTCGGCGCTGCTGCGTCGTCAGTTGGCGGAGGCGGTGCTGATCACGCCTTGGTGGAGATCTCAAGTTTGGTTTCCGGTTCTTCTGGAACTTTCTTGGGATTTTCCAATCCTACTCGCCCCCTCTCCTCACATTCTGCTCAGTCCGGACGGGACTGCCCACCGGTTGGTCCAGGAGGGATCGCGGAGGCTGATGGCTTGAAGGATCTCCTGCATCGCTGGACGCTCCCAGGCCTTTCGGGAAAAGCCGAGGATCTGCTCAAGTCATGGGCGGATAGCACGACCAAGAGATACCGATCAGCATGGCATAGGTGGCGTCGCTGGTGTGTGCGACGGAGTTTCGATCCTGTGGGGGCAGATGTAGTGCATGTCCTTAACTTCCTTGCCGGTCTGGCGGAAGTTGGTCTGGCGTACCGGTCAATCAATACATTCCGTTCTGCAATCTCGGCTGGACATGACTTGGTGCAGGGTTCCCCGATTGGGGAGCACCCTTTGGTGTGCAGGTTGTTGAGAGGGATCTGCCTCTCGCTGCCACCTGAACCGCGCTACTCCGTCCTGTGGGACGTAAACAGAGTTCTGAATTTATTCCTTTTGTGGCAGCCGAATAGGTTTCTTTCTCGTAAAGAGCTTACGGCTAAATTAGCGATGTTGTTGTGCCTGGTATCCTGCAGGCGGGTCTCAGACGTACGAGCTGTCGAAATCACGGCATAGTTTTTTCCTCAGAAGAAGTGTCTTTTACTGTGAGCAGGCGAACCAAGACCCTCACACAGGTTATTTCATACCCAGCTTTTACAGATTCCCCTAAACTGTGTGCAGTGCAGTGCCTCCGTGCTTACGTAGATATGACCGATGACACTCGCCCTCCGGGCAAAAGACAACTTCTCATTGCCCTACGAAAACCGTACAAGGCTGTTTCTTCCCCAACAATCGCCAGGTGTATGCGTTGGGTGATGCAGGAGGCGGAGATTGATAAACAATTTGGAGCTCATTCGGCAAGAGGAGCTGTGGCCTCCAAAGCTTTTGCCCTTGGGGCTCGACTAGAGGATCTGATGAGAGCGGCCGATTGGTCCTCAGATTCCACGTTCAAGAGGTTCTATTTTAAACCAGTGTTGGAAGTGGCTCGGCTAAGAAGGAGGGTTGATTCAGTCCTCATGGTGGGGGCTTCACTAGGACACAACTGAGAAGTGCACCTGTGAACAATTGGAACAGGGTGTGAGGGAAGGGACATGGTTTCAGGATGGTAATATGAATGCTACTCATAAAAGGTAACAGATACCTACTCTGGAAAACAGCAGGTATGCTCAGCTGTGCAGTCAGAAGACGTGGGCTCGTAGGAGCTCCTAGAGTCAGAGAGAACCATAGATAAGAATACGGGTGTCTTAATCTAGATCCGTAATAATAGGTGCATGCAAATCCAGAACTTACTCATTCAACAAGAATGAAAAATCATCTTCTGTTATACTAGCTGTGGGTCAATCAATCACTCGCAGTCAATAGATCGTATTTTCTTCAAAATGTGACCCTTCGGGTACTAATGGGTACTAATGGGAAACGAGTGTGAGGCCCTGGAGGCCGACTTGAATGAGAAGGAACTGCAGCGGGCACAGCGGGCATTGCGGGAGCTACAGTCGGGCAAGGCAAAGACACCCAACAGCCTACCAGTTAAATTGTACAAGGGGTTAGCGAGGTGGTGGTCAGGCTGATGCTGGCAATGTACCGAGAGTCGATCCCCACGGGCTGCCTCCCTGCTGACCAGAGGATGGGGACGAAAGTGGTCAGGCCTCAAAAAATCTACTTGCCCACTCGCAGTTGCAAGCAAGCAAGGTTGAGCTATGTTTGGCACCTACTAGTCCCATCTGGCGAATTAATTTAGGCTGGAAAGGAGCAGGTGTTCTGTTCATTCAGAAAGTGAATGAGCAATAAAGATGTCAATAAATCTTGTTTTTACTTGGACACATTTGCTGTCTGTTCCAAGAAAGAGGTCAAATGTCAGTTTGTCTTTTCACTAACTGCAGCTTGAAAAAGGAGTTTATTGTGCTCTCTCCTACTAGAGTTAGAGGTCTTTGTCAAGTGAGCAGTCCGAAGAGGTCAGTTATTTTTCTCTAACACAACATTTAAATAAATAGCCTGTTAATTAATATTACAAATAATAATAGATCAGGAATTATTTAGCACATTTTTTGTACTTAAGAAGTGTGATGCAAACAAAGAGCTAAATAGGAGCAAAACAAACCAGAAAACTTTACTTGGTGATATGCAAATGTCACTTATTTGCAGAAATTATTTCAAAAACTTGTTTGTATACTGTATACTATAAAATGTTATCAGTTGGGGCATGGCTTGGAACGTCAAGATGGCAGTCGCACTTTAGGAGTGCTCTGGACCCCTCCGTCATCCGTGCCATGATCCGCCGACATCGGGGACTTTCTTACCTACAGCGTCGCACCCAGCACTCCCCGGAAGCCTGTCTCAACGTTTCCAAGTCTTTCTCGGCAGCGATTGCCCTGTTTGGCCGTCCGGTGGCTGATCTCCTGCGGAGCCTTGCATAAAATGGCGGCCCGCCTCCTGTGTCCCTTGGCTCTGAGTGGCGGGCCACTGGTGCGGCAGATCATCTGTGCGGAGGACATCGGGGCTGTCGCCGGGGCCACCACCACAGGGAAAGACAGACCAGGGCATAGAGGGGTCGAGGCAGATCTCCGTGGGTGCGGCATGGCCTGTGGCCTCTTCGCAGCGTGGCCTCCCCACCTCCCTGGTTGGGACTTGGCCTTCGGGTGGAACCGGGCCTGCATGGCGGGGCCCCCGGGATCGGTTGTCGCCTCGGACAGCCCCACGGTGGCCGAGTCCGGTAGCGGCGGACAAGACCTTGGTGCACCGCATTTCCCCCTCTCAGGTGGGTGTGGCGTGGGGACCGCAGTGAAGAGCAGTGCGGCCCCGCCGGAGGGGGGGGGGGGGGGGGGAGAGAAGGGGGGGTTTCTTCGTTTCTTCGGCTGCAGCAGCGGGGTGGCGGGGCCTACCTCCCCCTCATTTGTGCAGGGACGTGCTTGTGGTGCGGTCGGCAGCATAGTCCCTGAGGCCCGCACTTCGGCCGCTGCTGAGGGTGGTGTTTCCCGCAGATGCTGATTGGGGCAGGCCCTACGCCCAGGGGGAGCGCCATCTTGAGCAGGAGCGCCCAACTCGCTGAGGACCCTGGACTGTTCTATTTAGGCGGCTGCTTGCAAAGAGGGAACTCTGCCGTCCATTCTTCTTTCCTTGTGACCCCACTGTTTTTCAAGGACCTGTACTTGAGGACCCTCGGACGGATCACCTCTGGCCCCTGTTCTTTTCAGGGGCCCTGTTGGCTCTGCTGTTCTCAGGGGGGGTGCCGCCTCTGCCGTTTGCCCCAGGCAGTTGCCGCGTGTGGAGCCATGTGAGCCCAGCCTGCTGAGGGAGCCAACGTCCTACTGCTCCGGGGTCCTGGCGTTAATGGGGACTCTGGGACTCCTCGTGTATTGTGGGCCCAACTGGCAGTGAGTCTAGCAGAGAGGCCGAGGCCTTTTTCAGGAAGTGCTCTCAACTGTACCTCTGGGAGGTCGGCTGGGGTTGTGGAGCCGGGGCCCGTGCCTTATCCTTGGACGTACTGAACCCGTGGTGGACAAGCCAAGAGGCCTCCTTGATCCCAGTCGGCCCTGTTGGACTTGGAGCGGGGGTGGTTGAGGTGGAGGGCTCGGCCGTGGGTCGGGCGGCAGGCCCCAATCATTGAGGCCTCCTTCGGTTAACCCGTCTCCTCCCCTCTCCCACACTCCTGGTGCTCAATCTACATTCTGTGGCTGAGGTTGTCTGACTGAACTGAACATCCTCGGACCTTCCACTCATCAGGCACACACCCGGCGGGGTCCGGAGTGGGCCCGGCCGGAGGATCACTGGGTGCCCGATCCTCCCATGGGCAGAACGGACAGGACCGCGAAAGTCCCCGCCACCCAGACCAAAATGGACCGCTTCACCACCCCAGAGGGGGGGCTGCTGGGGTGGTGGCAGGGCAGGAAGTGCCTCCGTCCGCCAAACTGGCTACAATCCTCCAAGCCATCCACACATCCCAGAACTTGGTGGAGGACAAAATTGCCGAAGTAAGAGTGGACATGACTCATTAGGCAGGACCTCCGTAATGCAAATGCCCGGATTAAAGAGACTGAATCTAGGATCTTCTTGGTGGAGGATGACGTGCAGCAACTTAAGGGGCAGGTGGCGCGTCTTCAGTTGCATACTCAGGAGTTGCACCGCTGGGCGAAGGACACGGAAAATAGGTCCAGTCGCAACAACCTCCGCCTGGTGGGCTTTCCAGAGGGAGCGGAGCAGGGTCGTGCAGTGGATTTCGTGGAGCGGTGGTTGAGATCCTGCGTCCCCGAGGGAGCCCTATCCTCGTGGTTCGCGATTGAGCGGGCCCATCGGTCCCTGGCCCCCAAGCCACTGCCGGGCACTCCATCTCGCCAGATTATAATGCGGGTCCTTAACTTCAAAGACCGTGACATCATCCAAGCTGATACCGCAAGCAACAACGGCTCTTACATGAGAACTGCACCATTATGATCTTCCCGGATTACACCCGCGAGGTTCAGGGCCAGAGACGCTCCTTTGGTGAGGCAAGCAAAAGTTGAGAGCACTTAACATTCAGTATCGGCTCTTCTTCCCGGCTCGCCTGAGGGTGATTGTTGAGAACAAGGCTCTGTTCTTCGACAATCCGACGGAGGCATGGACTTGGGCTACGGAGGAGCGTCCTCTGCGGGTCAAGGGCCGTATCACGGAGAGCGCAGGGGCGGGCCACACCGGTCCATTCCCTCCGCTTCTCAGCCTCCCCGCAACCGCTCCGGCAGGTGCCGTGAACGGAGGCGGGCACGCTCAGACTCCCCGCCAGGTCACACACAACAGGCCACCCAGGTTGAGGAGGGGGCATTGGCTGGGAGGCACTCAGGTTCTTCTGGCCGGCAGGACGACGGAGTAGAAGCGATCTGGCCCTCTGTGATTGACCTTCCGGACACAGACCTCTCCTGTAGCCCGACGCTGCTGAGGGACCCTGCTTGAGCCGCTCTCTGCCCGCCAGGCTTAGCTCCACGGCCGGAGACGGCATGTAGTTCCTGATGTGTTTCTAACCTCGCGTCAATTGTTGTCATTAAGCATCCGCTCATGAGGAGGGGTCCTTCACGCTTCCTTGTTCCCAGGCGTTTTAGTTTGGTTGTTCGCCTGGTATACTGGGTGTACTGTTGATTGGGGGGACGACAGATGCTTCTGTTCCTGTAGTGTAGGGTGGGGGTGAGGGGTGGTTTGAGACGGTTTGGTCCGTTATGTTGTTCTATTATGTATGGTTTTTTGTTTCACCCAGCATGGATTAACACACAGCACCGGTGAGTGGGGTGGGTGTGTTCCCGTGGTACTTACTCACATGCAATACCCTTGGTGTTTGGGCGCGACTGAACACTCAAAACCAGCAGTAGTACCTTCTGTGGAAGTAGGATTCACCTAAATCTGCCCCCAGCACTAGTACCTTTTGTGGCAGTTTTTATAGGGGTCCCCCCCGCTTAGAAAAGGAGAGGTTGAATCCACTGCTACCCTCATGAGAAAGGCAAAAAAATGGTGTGATGATTCTAGTAGTGGAGGATTTAGCACTTCCTCCAGCATTATTTTAGCAAGAAGGGTGGGTTGGGTGGGGAAGCGAGCCCA
This sequence comes from Lissotriton vulgaris, assembly GCF_964263255.1. Taxonomy (NCBI): domain Eukaryota; kingdom Metazoa; phylum Chordata; class Amphibia; order Caudata; family Salamandridae; genus Lissotriton; species Lissotriton vulgaris. Next base: position 1,357,607,332 of record NC_141695.1, read on the forward strand.
AACTGTGAAAGGAGATTGTGTGGTGATAAATTTTGATAATGCCTATTGCCCAAATAGCTTGTTTTGGGATGGGTCTGATATTCGAGAAAATGATACCCTTAGAGCGGTCCCCTTAGGGTTCTTTTATCCTCCGTTAAGGGGGTATATTCGACCTAACATACACATGAATACAATCCCCAATACAGGGATAGCGGGAAATGGGCGGCAAACAGTATCTAGTAAAGTAAGGCAAAATAAACCTACACCTGGATCTAGTAAATAGATTTGACCCATTAGCCGATTTAAATACAAATGACTGACAAGAAGTCTCAATATTGACCCCAACACCAGCACTCCCTGAGGTGGTTACTCCATCCCTATGTACATCCCTGACCTGGAATGTCGCAGGGACGAGAGCTTAAAGGTCAGATCCAACTTGGGTAAATTATATCTCCAGACACCAGGTGATAGCCATCCAAGAAACTTGAGACACCTCATCTACCTTCCTACTGGATGGTTTTTCAAGTTTCACAGTACCAGCAACTCCTAGTAATGCAGGGATAGCGAAAGGGGGGCTTACTTTACTCTTCTCTTTAGAGCTAGCGGGGTCTTTTAATCAGTTGGACTCAGGTTCACCCAATATCTTGATAATAGAATGGACTCTTTCCCCAGGGTGTATCCTACTTGTTATTAATTTTTATAATGCATGGGGAGGACAAAGAGAAACGGACCATGTGGACCACCTGGAGAACTTTTTGAATAAATATAGTCAAAATACACATATTCCCTTTGAGATTCTCTTGATGGGGGATCTTAACATTCACAAATGTAAATTGTTGTGTCATTTGGATGTTTCAGAGGCTCCTAACGGAGCAGACATCCCTCACTTTGAACACACCAAAACAGGGGAGGCGCTCAAATTACTGCTAGCTAGTTTTAACTTGTATGAACCATTTAATACAGGAAGTAATGAAATGGTACCCACTTATAAAGGCTCGACAAATGGGTCGGTTATTCACTACATATTCGTTTCCCGAGGCCTTATTTCAAAGGTGAAAGATTATAAGGCATTCGCCTCACCCCATAGCGACCATAACCCTCTGTCGGTGGAGTTACACTGGAGTGACTTATGGCGCAAGCAAGTGGGACAAACACGGGTTTGCGCCATGGCGGTGCCCAGTGACCAGGACAGACGGCTTAAATGGGGTAGGGTTGTGGAGGAAACGTTTATGGACACCTTACTGCCTAAAATTGAGGGACCACTGAAAATTTGTATGGATCATACTACTTCAAACCCCCAAATTATAGTAGCTTTTGATTTTATCTGTGCACAAACTGCCAGGGATCTCACAAAACCTTCACTACAATTCCCTCCAAAACCCCATAAATGGTTCGACACTAAATGCTCACGGTCCCATAGAGCTCTGAAACAGGCCTTAAAGGCCAAGGTAAGAGACAAGGTTGTAATTTCAAACCTGAGGCGGGATTATAAAGCAAATATCAAGGCAAGGAAAAATGAGATTAAAAATAATGCATGGAACGATCTCCTCACCATAGATGTCCTTAAAGACAGTAAACAATTTTGGGACATCATAAACCATTCTTTCTTTTCGGGGGATGATAATACAGTCACAGATTGTGTGATCCCTGATGAGAAGTGGGTGCAGCATTTTAGCAACATATATGGTGGTAACCGTAACGAAACCGCTAGAACAATGGAGGGGGACCACTTTTTATCTGCAGTACAGTTTACTGAGGATGAGGTCCATAAAGCCATACTGGAGTCCTCAAAAAATAAGGCGCCTGGTCCCGATGGTGTGCCGGCGGACTTTTAAAAATATTTTTTGAGACTTTGGTCCAAAGTACTAGCTAGAGTCTTTAGGGCAATAAATGAAGGAATCTTCCCCGAAACATGGGCAATGTCCATCATTGTACCCATTTTTTAAAAGGGAAACCGGGAGGACCCAGTGTGCTATCGCCCTATTTCCCTCATTGACTCTTCCTTTAAGATCCTGGGCAGAGTCTTACTGGCTAAATTGAGGCAAAATTTAGAACTGTGTGGGGGGCTCTCAAATACTCAATACGGGTTTCGAGAAAAACGGGGCACCCTGGAACAATGTTCCAACCTGCACCTTTTGGTCTCCAAATACACGGTGGCCGGGGAGGGGTCAGTATATCTGGCCTTCATGGACCTCTCCTCGGCCTCCGACCTGGTGAACAGGACTAAGCTATGGTCTCTCTTACTTGAGATAGGGATAGAAGAACACTTAGTAGCTCTTACTGCTAGTTTGCATCCGGACCTTTCTGCTAAAATAAGGGTCACTAGGGACGGAAGGTGCACAGAGAGTTTTAGGTCCGAGAAAGGGGTGCGCCAGGGTTGCATCCTGGCCCCCCTTCTCTTTACCATTTATATAAATGGGCTGGGAAATATCTAGAAGCAGGAAAGGCTAATGTGCCGCGTATAGGAGGAGAACAGGTACCAGCTCTCCTATACGCGGACGATGCCGTGTTAATCGCCCGTACCGGCATTGGTCTACAGGCCCTTTTAGACCGTTTTGGCTCCTTTATGGAGAACCTTGACTTAAAAATTAATGTAACAAAGTCACACACCATGATCATAGGCCATAAAGGAAAAAAGCTACATGCTAAAACTTTTACTTGCAAGGGTGAGGTTCTCTCAAGGGTTCCTGTTTTTTCGTATCTGGGGGTCCTTTTTGACCAGAAAGGCTCCTGGGCCCCCAGATTAAGGCAAAAAGTATAAGCCTAGCCCGATCAACTTCAGCCCTGTTGGCTTTCACAAAAAGATTAGGGGCCAAACCAATGGAGGCAGTGATAAAGGTATATAATAGCAAGTGCATCCCAATTGCCACGTATGGGTCTGCCTTGTGGGGTTATGCAAACCTGGATAAAATCCAGAGGGTGGAAAATGGGCTCATTAGAAAATTTGTATCCATCCCCAATTCCACGCCTACTTTTACGGTCCATGAGGAAATGGGTTTGCCTTATATTATTGACAAACTAAAATTAGCCCCACTTCTTTTCTGGACCAAAACATGGTTGAACTCCGAGCTAACACTAAATCATGCTATCCTTCAGGATGTAATCTCAAGGGATAATGCCATAAGAATACCCTGGCTGAAATACATTAGATGTGCTTTCGCTACGCTTGGGAGACCGGAGCTCTTTACCGATCCAAACAACACCAGGAGGGAAGACATTAGATGGATTAAGCAAGAGTTTCTGGAGAGGGCTCGTCTGGCGAGAGAGGAGCTGGAACTGAGGAAACCCTCGGTAAGGGCTCACATAGTTTTAATCACCACTCCCTCCCTGGAACCATATCTAAAAATCGTCACTAACCCACTCCACAGACTCCTGCTAACAAAATTTAGGTTGAATGTAATTCATTACTCACTTGGCAACTTCCCTGTGTGGTCAAAACCTGAAGATGGACCACCCTGCGATTGTGATCAGTTTTCAATCCAGGATACCCTCCATTTTATATTTTTTTGTGGTTTGTATACTACTGAGAGGGCAAAATATTTATTTCCTGTTCTAAAGGCTGCTGGATTCATCAAAGTAAGGCCAGCTTTAATTTTCCTCCAATCACTAGAAGACACTCATACCATCTTTAGCGTTGCATGTTATTTAACAGCTGCCTTCAGATCAAGGAAGAAAACAACATCTGGGAAAGCTTTATTTTAATCTAATTTTAAATCTGGTTTTATCTGCAATTTTAATCATTGTAATTATGAGGATAAATGAAATTAACAATTCATGTCATAAATTAGTAATCAAATCCTTTGCGGTTTTTAAAATTTGTATTGTATTGTATCTTGTCCTTTTATGATTTTAACAAAAATCGAATAAAGTGTATTTTGACTGACTGACACTCAAAACCACGCGCTCCGCCTAGACTAAGTGCACTCCACCATGACAGATAATACCTCCCCCACGGGATCATTCCACGTTTTGTCGTGGAACGTCAACGGTCTGCTGGACCGCCACAAGCGTACAGCGGTCTTAAGGTATATGCAGCGTTTCCACAGACATCCTCCTGCTCCAAGAAACGCACCTTTTGGGGAACTATTGTACCTTCCTGGCTCGGTATGGCTATGACCGGTTTTGGCATTCTGGCTTCTCCAGGGGCTCACGCAGGGTATGTATGTAGTTGAGCTTATATAGCGCACAGCTACCCGCAGTGGGTGTCCCGGCGCTTGCTTAGGGAACCCGTCCTGATATTCCCCTGTGTGATAGCCCCAGCGGGTATCCACAAGGTGAAAGTCAGGCATCCCGCTGCGAGGGGCCGTTGTGGAGATTAAGCAAGCTATTGCCCAGAGTCGCAGAGTGTGAACCCGTGAGTCGAGAAGGCACCGGAGAGAGAATTATCGAGTCAGTGGAATTTTTAGCCCAAGACCCGCCAAGGCGGGGAATTGAACCCTGGTCCAGGACCGATCTCAGCTTCCGGGTCTGCCGCCTCTAACCCCTGAGCCACACTTCTCCACTGGGTGGCAATCCTTCTAAGGCGTTCCCTGCCCTTTGTTCTTTCTCAGGTGGTGCATGACCCCCAAGCCTCGTTTGTGGCGGTTTGTGGGTCGTTGTCCGGTACATCCCTCTCATGTCGCTATATGCCCCTCCCTCCTTGCTTGCGACCACCTTGACACGCACAGCTTCCTTGCTACACAACATGCCTGCAGGCAATATGATCATCGCGGGCGACTTTAACGCAGTCTTAGCCCCAGCCCTTGATACATTGGGACCCCCCTCGGCAACTCGGGTGGCAAATGCGAAGCACTTGCGAAAATGGTCTGAGTCCCAGGGGCTTTGTGATGCATGGAGCACTTGGCACCCGCGTACTGTCCAATTCACGCACACATCCGCAGTCCACCACAACCAAGCCTGCATAGACGCGATCTTTGTCCCCGTGCTTGAATGTGCTCAGATAGTGGGGGTCTGTATCCTTCCTAGGAGCATTTCCGACCACTCTCCGATACTTCTTAGTTCAGGAGCTCCCCCCCCCGGCAGCCCGCCAAACAGAGGATGAATGCCTGGTACCTCCAGGATAAGAATTTGAAGAAAGAAGTTGGGAAGGAACTCAGCCGATATTTCGACACCAATGATGGGTCGGTGGCATCCCCGGGTTCCCTGTGGGAGGCGGGGAAGGCGACCGTTAGGGGCTTCGCAAAGCGGCAGCTTAAAATCCAGAGGCAAGCGCAGCTGCAGGAAATTAAGACCAAGGAAGCACAGGCGCTTCGATTGGAGCAGCTTCTCTCCATATCAGAAAACGCCTCTTAGGCTCGGCAACTGGCCCTTATTCAGGGCAACATCAGGCAATTATCCTTGGATGCGGCCAAGCTCCTCTGGCGGTCCTCGATGGCCAGAGTTTATGGCTGGAAGCACAAGAACGGGACGATACTGCACAGGCTGGCCACGTACCCCAGGGCAAACCGCATCATTCCGGAAGTGGTTGACACAGCTGGAGTGGTGCACCGTTCTCCTACGGCAATGGCAAATACTTTCGCTGCATACTATAGGCAATTGTACACGGCACGGACTCCCGAGCTAACCATCGCTGCTCTCCTTGATCGGGGCGGAGTGCGTCTTCCCACGTTGGATCAAGCGGTCCAGAAGGACCTAGAACGCACCATCTCCCTGAAAGAGATTGAGGAAGCGATCAATCTAGCCCCATCGGGTAGGACCCCGGGCCCGGACGGCTTGCCGCAGGAATATTATGCGGCCTATAGAGGCACCTTGGCCCCTCACATAGCAAACTTAAAGAAGCTGTAGACCAGGGATCATTTCCGCCGGAGACGGACATCACCACCATTGTGGTTATCCCGAAATCCCAGCCTCCCCCCCGCTCCTGTACTGAGTACTGCCCCATATCCCTAATTAATACCGAAATCAAACCCTATGCCACCATTCTGGCCCAGCGGCTGAAACCCTATTTGGCCTCATTGGTGCACCCGGATCAAAGCAGATTTATGCCGCAGCGGGGAACCCTGGAAAGTCTGCGCTAGTCCCCCTGCATCTCTCTGGGGAGTGCTGCAAGTGGCAGTCCACCATACCGCTCCGGAGACTGTCCTTTAAATATCTGAGGATCTGGATCGCCCTTATTCACGAACTGGGTTTGTCCCTCAATGTGGCCCCCCGGGTTAAGCGGGTTAAGGAGGACCTCCTTAAATGGAGGGCGCTGCCTCTGAACCCCCTGGGGAGGGTTGCCTTGTTAAAAATGATGATCCTCCCCAGGTTCCTCTACGTCCTCCAGAACACCCCCTTTTGTTATTCCAAGACCTGGTTCAAAGAGCGGGACAGTCTAATCACAAAGTTCCTCTGGAGTGGCGGAATGGCCTGGGTGGCTTTGTCTCGCTCTCAGATTCCCTCCTATGATGGGGGCATGGGAATAACGCACCTATATCTGTATGTTCTAGCGGTACGCCTACTCGTGATACACGATTAGTTTAACACCTTCAGCGCGGCGCAAATTTTCGCGCTGTGCTGAAGGTTCTAAGAAACGGGCGTGGCCGTGACGGAACGGTTCCGTCATAAGCACAGCCCAACCGGCGCTCGTGACGGAACCGTTCCGTCACAAGCATCGAAGGGGTTAATGGGGGCTTGTCGGACCCGGCCTACAGGCTTGAGCTGAGTGAATTGGGGACAACGGGCATCCAAGCCATGCTATATGGGGAAGCCATTCCGACCAGACTTCCAGCGGTGACGCGCTCGGTGCTCTTGGCATGGCGGGCCTCGCTCCAACGCACGGGGTGGTTGGGGAAGCTGACCCTGTGCATCCCCCTTTGGCAGGGGCCCTGGCTTCGGGAAGTCAGCGGGCTGCAGGGTTTTAAATCTTGGGACCTTCTTGGTATCTCCCAATTAGGGGATGTGTGGGAGAGAGGCCATATGTTGTCCTTCCAGGAGTTCCAAACCCGTTAATCGTTACATTCCTCTCAACACTATAAATATCTGCAGTTAGTCATGCACTCCTCACACACATTAAAGGTGACACGAGGCTCCCTGAATACAGCCTCTCTGAGGCTCAGACGCTGATGGGCGACTTGAGTAGGGGGGTCTCCAGAATTTACCGTACTCTAGTCAATAACACCCCCACATCACTAGACAAGTTGAGGGATCAATGGGTGGAATGGGTGGGCCCTCTTGACGATGTTGACTGGCGCGATGCCCTTATGGCCCCTAAAATAGTTACTGTCTCTGCCAAACTCAACTTGATTCAGTTATACTACCTACACGCAGCGTATCTCACCCCCCTGTGCCCAGATGCGTCCTGCACGCGATGCCAGCATGTCCCAGCTGACTTCCTCCACATGGTTTGGTCGTGCCCCCGCTTGGGGCAGTTCTGGGGTTCCATTGAGGGAGAATTAACGGAGGTGCTAGGCTGGGGGGGGGGGGTTCCCCATGACCCGCGTCACTCCTTGTTGAGAATCACCGATGGGCTGGATGGGTCCAGGTCTGACAAGTTGTTTTACAACACAGTTATGATGGTGGCCAAGCGGGACATTGCGGCGGCCTGGATAAGCCCTAATCCTCCCGCCCTGGAGAAGTGGGGAAGAGGGGCGACCCAAGAGAAAGCCATGTATACAGCGAAGGGGCGTGCCAAGAAATACCGTAGAGTGTTGGGGAAGTGGTTGGGGCTGTCAATGGCCCTGATTATCTGGATTCCAATTTTTTATTAAGGTTTTTAAAGGGATCTTGATTGGGGGGTATAACGATGAAGTGACTGTATTTATCTGTGATTTCCATGCTATGGCTGATTTGTTCTTTATTTTTAAAATCAATAAAATGTGCTTATCAAAAAAAATGTCATCAGTAAACCAATGTCAGTGGGAAAGTTAGGGGCAATTTCAATGTAAAATTTGCTCATTATAAATGACAGTGCTACAACTTCATTCTTTAATTATGTATTTATTAAAAATGATAGTTTTTAAACATGATTTGATAAACATCCCTGCCACCGCCCTGATGACAATGCTGTTAATGAACTGAGAGGCAAGTCAGGGGTCATGTGTATCCGGTAGCTAGATTTGTATAATATATGGGAAATTTTTTTTATCTATTAAATCAAACAAAAGAGTTTGTTGTACAGCAGACATGGTGAACTCGCACATTTGAAGGTGCTCTCATATGTAATAATGAAGAAAATAGCGGCTCACTGAATTAAAATAGTTGCCTACGTTCACATCATTTGAAACCAGTTTATGGGTCAAGAGCATTACAAATAGGTAGAGTAGATTATTTAAGACACTAGACCTACAGGCTAGTAACATTTTTATGATTTTTCAAGGCCATGTGGCCATATCTAAAGAAGGGAAGCCCCCAGCCGACTGTGGGTCATACATACCAATTTCTTTGCTTAATGTGGAAGCAAAAGTATCGGCCAAATCTTTAGCGACCACATTGCAGGAGGTTCTGCCCTTGATAGTTCATCCTGACCAATCAGGATGTATTCCAAGTAGGAGCACCCGGCTTAACTTGAGGTGTCTCTATGGGGTGCTCCATTTCACTGAATTGTGCCGGGAAATACAGACCATAGCGATGGCCTTGGATGCGAGGATGCCGTTTGACTCGGTGGAGTGTAACGACATGTTTGCAGTTAAGACAGGCTTGGCTTTGGTCCTAAACGAAGGATGTGGGTCAAATTACTTTACCAGGCTCCCATGGCCAGAGTGAAGGTGAACGGTATGACCTCGCATAGCTTTGAGCTCCGAAGAAGAATTCTGCAGGGATGCCTACTGTCCCCATGATGTTTGCCCTGGCACTTGAACCATTGGCGGCGTGGAAAAGAATCTCCCTTTACGCGGATGATGCATTGCTATACATTGTACGCTTTCAGAGTTCCATAGTTTCATGAAGGTGTACCATATTTTTAGGGAGCACTCTGGATACATTATTAACTAGACTAAGTCAGTAGTATATCCTGTAATCAGGTGAGAGCCCTCCTTCGCCCGCCCCCATCTGCCACGAGATTTTCTGGCTCTAGTGAGCTCAGAGGGGTTTCGATATCTAGGGATCTATGTCATGCAAGACCCACAAGAGTCCCTTAGACGGAATAGTGAGCTGCAGTTAGAAAGACTTAAAGGGGATGTGACGCACTGAGGATCCCTGCCACTGACATTGGTGGGTAGAGCGGCCCTCTACAAGATGACTCTCACTGAGGCTGGTTATATATTAAAAAATAAGCCCTACAATATTCCGCCAGTAGTATTCAGGGGAATTGACCAAGAAGTCTGTAGACTGTTGTGAAAAAGGGGATCACAGAGAAATAGCCTTCGCCAAATTACAGTGACGGGTATATGACGGGTGTATGGCGGTTCCAGATATTCTGAAATACTACTTGACTTCACAACTGCTTGTAGTTAATGACTGGGTGCTCGTAGATCACCAGGATCCAACATTTAGGGTGAACAGAGCGTACATGGGCCGGGAGGGTATGAAAGACTTCTGTACGGGACGGCTGGGAGAGGTTGTTGGTCAGAACACACATGTTGCAATAGATGTATAGCAAGAGGCCACAAGGTTTCTAGGCTGGAAAGGGAACCGAATTGCTCCGAATCCACTATGGTGCAGCGCACACCTGTCAGAGGTAGGGGTTTGTAAGGATTTTGAAAATGGGAGCTCACTGGTATAGAGCACTTGGGTGATGTCTGGAGGAACTAGGCTTACATAACGTTTGCTGAACTGCAGGGAGAGTACGACCTGGCTGAATCTGAATGTTTCGGGCATACACAGTTGAGGCACACACTTTGCGGCACCTACCGGAAGGTAAGCAATTGCCTGACTCTTTGCCATATGAAGACCAAGTGCTAACTTAGGCTCTGACGCACAAGGGAGTGCTATTGATATACACGAAACTAATCCATAAAACTCCTAATTTACTGGGTCCCTTAAGGAAAGCGTGGGAAAGGGACCTGAGGATTCTAGAAGATGACGACTGGACAGAGGCTCTACAGCCCCCTCGGGATATAGCTATCAGAGTGCGGTTCAGACTGGTCCAGTTTAAAGTATTCCACAGGTAATATTATGCGCAGACGCTCTTGCATAAAATAGGTAGGGCTGAGTCCCCATTAAGCAGGAGAGGCTGTGGGAGCGAGAGGCCTTTTTTCACACCCTTTGGGACTGAGGAAATATAAAATTTTATGGTCAGAAATGTTCCCTAACGTGTACCCCACCGTCTCCATGTACGAGCTTAAAGTGCATGTAACTTCCCTCCTGTGCCAGCTATGAAGACGCAAATACATTTGCGTCCAACGTTAACATGTCCTCTTTCAGATCCGCCATGAATGGATCGATAATTCAGTTCCTAAGTATGCCTTGCCAACGTCTTTTTATGGTGCACTCTCACGTTTTTCCCTAGCCAGGGCTAGGCCCTGATTTCTGTCATCACGCCTTTCTGTTCTCTGCCTCCTGAAAAGCTGCAACGTGGGATGCTCCCTGACCTCTGTCCTACTCCCTGCGCGGCGAGTGGTGCCCGGCTCGGCCTGCTTGCCTGCCAAAGACAGTATTTTGCCTTCAAGTTATCAGTATAGCCGAGCTCAGCTCCTCGAAAACACATTCCAGTCTAGCAGAGTAGATAAACAATTCCCCGGCTGCAGAGCAAAGGGCCCGGCCTCTCTGTCTCCATGCAAGTAATTCATTGCTTCTGTTACCATGGTAGGCCCATGACTCCTCGCATTACACGCAGACACGTAGGCACATATGCACTCAGTATAGAATAGCCTCTGCCCGAGAGACCTTTTCCTTCTAGATAATATAGTTCCTTAAACACAAGATATCAGATATGATTTAGGAACGAGTTGATCTGACATGCCAGACTTCTGTCTCTCCCCTCTAGGGCTAAATGTCAAGTCCCCTGCACCCTCCAGCCTCACGTCAGTCACACGTCATGCTGCTGCGCGCGCATCTTTGCCACAGATTTCTGCTGACACTGCAAGATTCCACTAAGTATCCACCCACTTGTGACACCTTCATGTGACGTTTCCTAGCACACGCCTCTGTGTACGCCCTAGTGCACGCCTTCTGATTACGTATAAGATAATCGATAAGAGATCAAGACAGGCCTGGCGTAGACCAAGATGAGATGAATGCATTTAACAAATGGGGTCAGAATATAGCAGATGGAAAACATGATAAACAGAATTGTATAAATAGCATGTACAAAAAGATCCGAAAAGCAGTAGTACAAATACACGAAAGAAGACAGCCTGAAATAGGAATAGATTCAGACAAGAATGAATCCTCGGGGGAAGAGGAGCAACCCGAGACAATGACACAAACATTGCAATTACCAGCTAAAGAAGTGATAGCTTATGTAGGTAAGGGAAGACACTTTAATAATAATATGCGTCCAGTACGTCCAGAAAGTAAGAGAGTTTTTCAAGCAGCCATGTCAAATCCAAGGACTCCTGAACATTTGTTTCAGGCTACCGATAAAATACTTCAAGATCGAATGGGGTACCATGTACTCAATTCTATGGATGAACAAGAACTAGCTCGGTCCGCCGTACAATGGGCTGACAATTCTAGTACGTATAATGATGATGTAGTAGCTCAGACATTCTTGAGCCTTTCCCCTGATGAACAGAAATTAGCTAGTGTATACATGATTCAGCATCTCATTAGTCTGTTTAAAAGCCAACATTCTGATCCAGGTCCCTTACCGGCCATACTGGTAGAACTGCTCTCTAATAGATGGAGAGGTCTAGGTACCGATCTAATTAAAGAAATTCTAGAACAGAGACTCAAGTATAATACGTTCCTGAAACCACAGTTTAAGTCAGCTCCACCACCCCAAGAAAGAAAAATGTATTACTTCGGCAGACAGAATCCCTTACGAGAAGTACATCCAGTGAGAAAAGAAGATGACACACTAGAACGTGTATATGTATATACACCCCTCACTAAAATAGAATTGCTAGAAATGAAGAAGCTAGTACCCTGTCACGATAAAGACCCTGCAGGTTTTCACCGAGAAATTAAAGATATGCTACTCATGGGTGACTATACATATTCAGATATTATGAAAATGTTAAAAGTACTGTTGCCAGCCGGCATTTACGAGAAACTCAAAGAGAAAGAATGGGAGGTGGGAGATAAAAAGATCAATTGGACCGAAATAGAGGACGAGGAAAATGGTCGTACTCCAGGGGTAGGCCTTGGGGAAAAAGCTAAAGCATTACCAGGATTAATTGTACAGGTTCTGCCAAGATTATTGACCACGAAAAAGGAAGACTGGGACGCAATCTCAGCCTGTAAACAGAAACACGATGAAGACACTAGTGATTATTATTCTAGATTCGAGAAATGTTTTATTATTAACAGTGGCCTGAAACCAAGTAGCGAGTCATACCCGCACCTTTTTGTAACCAAATTAGTCGAGAATTCCCTGCCCCAGGTTAAGAACCATGTATATAAAGTCGAGAGCACATGGCAAGCAAATTCACCATCCCAAATGTTACAAATGTTACAGTACCACCAGAACAGAATTAGAGAAGAACAAGATCACGAACAAAGACGTATGAAAGATACGAAAATGAAAATGTTAGTTGCTCAGTCAGTCCCAGCTGACGGTCAGAAAAGGGGTATGACACAGTCTAGTAATTCGGCGGCTCCCGTTAAAGGGACGTGCAACTATTGCAAACAGCCAGGTCACTATGTAAATGAATGTGCCGTCCTGAAACACAACATATCCACAGGTAAAACTAAAGAGAGACCCCGTCAGCCTAGACAGGACCAGATCCAACATCAGGTCCAGCAACATGTTCCACAGAACACACAGCCAATGCATGCTCCCCAACAGACAGTACAGACGGTAGCAGTACCACAGCCTCAGCCTATTGCCGCGGCACAGCAAGTTTCACAACAGATGTACCAGTATGCCCAATCTGATTATCCCGATTATCAGCGATATACATGAAACAGCCTAGCGAGGGAAGTTGGCTTGCCTCTTATTGAAGTACCTGTAGATCAAGAGGGTCCTTATGTACATAGTCAAGTTTTAGGAAAGGATAGAAAGTTTCTGATTGATACAGGGGCAAGTCGAACAACGATAAGTCACAATGAGGTTCCAGGGGCACCCCTCTCAGGCACACAGAATGTTTCCCTTGGTTTTTCAGGACAGCCTATTGTTAATGAGGTATCGAAACCCGTTCCCCTGGCAGTTGGTCCATTGTCACGTACTACAGACTTACTACTCACGAAGTCATGTCCAGAAAACTTGTTAGGTATCAAGACACTGAAGGCTCTAGGAGCGGTCATATGTTGTTCCCCGGAAGGAGTTAGACTATTTCTGCGTGACTTTAAGGGTCACTATGTGTTACGAGATTTTGATGACAGATTGAAAAATGTACCAAAGCATTTATGGGCAAAAGGCCCAACTGATGTAGGTTGTATGCACATTACACCATACCGTGTCACACTCAAGCCAGGTGTTGTTCTGCCCCGAATCCGACAATACAAGTTACCACCCGATGCTGTAGTGGCTTTACTGGAAATCATCGAAGAGCTCATTGCACAGGGAGTGGTTGTCGAAACCGACTCCAATCTATGTAATTCCCCTATCATTCCGATTCTTAAACGTACTGACCCAAATGCACCACCTGTTTATCGGTTGGTGATTGATCTGCGAGAACTAAATAAATGTATTGTGCCACAGTACCCTGTGGTCCCCGACATCTCATCCTTATTGACTGCTATTGATTCAGAGGCGACGTTCTTTACTGTAATTGACCTCAAGAACGCCTTCTTCAGTGTCCCCATTGATCCAGAAAGCCAATATCTTTTCGGATTCTGTTTAAATGGGCGAAGCTTCAAATTTGCACGCGCACCTCAAGGATTCACAGAAAGCCCCAGCATCTACAGCCAAGCACTAAAAAGACAACTTGACAGTATTCAAATGCCAGTTAACACTGCCCTGTTGCAGTAAGTCGATCTGCTGATCACCGCTCGTAGCGAACCTGAATGTGAACACGCATCACTGACAGTCTTACATTTTCTAGCTGACAAGGGACACAAGGTTTCCCCTTCAAAGTTACAATTCTGTGTTCAGCAAGTGGTGTACCTTGGGCACTTGCTGTCCAAAAGGGGGAGACAGCTAACACCTGACCGCATCGAGTTAATTGCACACTTACCGCAACCCACGACACAAAAGGAAGTGCGGGCCTTCATAGGCCTCACCTCTTACTGCCGACAATGGATTCCCCAGTACGCATTTCTTGCCAAGCCACTTATACAGTTGACAACACAGGAGGCAGCGACTTCGACTGCCCTCCCTTGGACTCAGGAACATACACAGGCTTTTGAAGAATTAAAGAAAGCATTATGTCAAGCACCAGTTTTAGCAACACCATGTTACAGCAAACCTTTTACACTCTTTGTTACAGAACGAGATGGTACAGCATTGTCTGTCCTCACACAAGATCAAGCAGGTTCACATAAGCCTTGTGCTTATTTTTTGAGTACACTAGACCCAGTAGCCCAGGCTCTGCCTGCGTGCTTAAAATCAGTTGCAGCAACAGCCTTAGCAATCCGACAAAGTGATTCCATAGTGTTAGGACATCCTCTGACAGTACAAGTTCCACACTCGGTGGAAGTTCTTTTAAACAGAACACAGACTCAACACTTGACTATAGCACGACTGACAGGTTATGAATTGACATTGTTCCAGCCACACATAGAAATCAGACGCTGTAACATACTCAATCCTGCCACACTGTTACCTTCAAACATTACAGATCCAGCTCCACATGACTGTATAGAGATCATTAATGCAGTAACAAAGCCCCGACGAGACTTGACAGATGTTGCACTGACTAACCCAGACCTGACACTTTACGTGGATGGTTCATGTATGAGAACAAGCACAGGAGAGTTAGTGGCCGCATATGCAGTGACCACTGAAACTGAAGTCAAAGAAACCCACCGTATTGATACATTGTCTGCTCAAGCTGCAGAGCTTATTGCCCTGACCCGAGCCTGTATAATAGCCAAAAACAGGAATGTTAACATATACACAGATTCACGTTATGCCTTTGGAGTCGTACACGACTTCGGTGTGCTCTGGCAGGAAAGAGGTTTCTTGACCTCTCACGGAGCAAAAATACAGCATGGTCCCCTCATTCAAGCACTTTTAGAAGCAATACATCTGCCTTCAGCCATAGCCATCATGAAATGTAAAGCACATACTAAAGTTACCGGTACCATTTCCCAGGGTAATGACCTGGCAGATCAAACCGCGAAACACACAGCTCTGACTCATACATCTGCAGCTGACATGACAAAGACAATAGTTCCGACATCTACACATTGCATGACAGTTAAGGATCCCGCACTAGATGTAATTGACATACAGACACATGCTACTCCAGACGAAATAAAGAAATTGACTGAACTAGAAGGGGTCCAGACAGATCAGGGGTGGATGACGAAGGGAAAAGCCACATGGTTTCTCCCCGACTCTATGGTTCAAGTTATGATCAATACTGTACATAGTCCAGCACATCTGGGAGAAAAAGCCATGTTAGACTGTTTACAGAATCTCTGGTACAACAAACATTTACGAGCAGCAGCAAAACAGAAAGTGCGTACTTGCATGATCTGTTGTCAGTTCAATCCAGGCAAAAGTATTCCTGTAGAGCAAGGTGGATTCAATCCTCCCGATTACCCTTTTGAAGTCCTCCAGATGGATTATATCCAGATGGAACGATGTCGAGGATTCAAATATGTCCTCGTAGTTGTTTGTGCACTTTCCCGTTGGACAGAAGCATATCCAGTCCCAGATTACACTGCTCCGACCAATGCCAAGCAGCTGGTTCGTGAATACTTCCCACGGTACGGTTTGCCTCGTGTCGTGTACTCAGATAACGGCCAGCCATTCTCATCCGAATTAATGAAGCAGGTTTCCCTCTTGCTAGGATATCAGTGGAAATTCCACTGCGTCCGACATCCCGAGGCAGCAGGTCTCGTGGAACGTCACAATCAGACACTGAAAACTCGTCCTGCAAAAATATGTGCCGAAAAAGGGGTAGACTGGATAGTCGCCTTGCCAGTTGCATTATTTTACATGAGAATGGTTGCGCACTCGAGAACAGGGCTATCCCCGTATGAGGTGGTCTTCGGTAGGCCACCGAATATGTGGGGGACGCCTATACCAAGAAAGTTAACTGATGTTGATAGTAATATGTTGACAGATTACCTTGCCTCCTTGATGTCTGCACTACAATCATGTCGTTCACAGGTAGCTGCAGCCTTTCCCGACAACACCGAGGTGAAGCCACATGAGATTACACCAGGAACATTCGTTTTTGTGCGCAATTTCGACAGGAAAAGCCCGCTGGAGCCCCGCTGGCAGGAGCCGAAGCTCGTCTTATTGACAACGAGGACGGCCGTGAAACTTGAGGGCCGTAAAGGATGGGTCCATATGAGTCATGTTAAGAAGCTTTACGGAACACCGCCAGAGACTGACTCATCCTCCCCCTCTAAGGACTGCCCAGATTCCAGTGACTCTAAACTCCCCCTGGTAGAGAAAACTCCTCAACAAGAATATCGTTTAAAGCTGAGGTCTAGCAAGTCAGACAGTTTAATTGTTTAAGTCCTCCCCTAGGTGAATCGGTTAGACAGTTTCTGACATGTATCCGTTAGACCCCAATAGAGAGAGAGATAGACAGAAACAGCTCAAGAAACGAGAATATTGTAAATCTCTTCGTAGTCACTGTATTGTGACATTACTGATTATGTTTTTTCTGAGTCTTACGATTATTGCTGCAAGTATTCTATTACATATGTATTTCCCTCTCTCCATACATGCACATTTCTTTTCAAACAGCACTGTCGAGCATACTTTCAGTGAACTACCCCCTCATGAGTTATCTTACCGACTTGCGCTGCGCAACAATACTTTCATCAGTATGTTACATCATTCTCATCAGACCAGCAATGCTACCAATTGTTGGATATGTAGCCGACTTCCTCCCTATCAGAAATACAAGGGAGTCTTGCCTCTTTTCCCGTATCCGTTCACACATAATGGTTCCTGTGGTGCATGGTTTAGTTTAATAAACTCCTTAGACTCTGAGTCCGTAGTATACAAAGGTAGTTGGATATGGGGAAATCTGAACACAGTTCTGCTTAAAGCATGTTACCCTAACAAGGAGGGTCTCCCACAAAGGACAGGGACCGATCTAGAAAATGAAGTATAAGGATTAGGTAATTATACACTCAACCTCATGATTCTAAATGTTCAGTCTGATACAGGACCAGACTTACCCTCTATGTCAGTACTACCCGTCAAAGGCGAATTATGTGTCAGAAAGAATGGTTCAGTACCTCTAGGTCATAGTAAATGTACTACTGTGATCAAATTCAGTGACAAAGTCAAGTCTACATTCAAAGCTACCCGCCATTCCTATTTCATTTGTGGTCATACAGCCTATATACGTTTGCCACTAGATTGGGATGGGACATGTTACATTGCATTCCTTCTGCCACCTGTTTTTCTAGCTCCACCTGATTATCATAGAAACTCCCGACTAGTACCTAACAGACCCAAGAGAGATCTCCCACTTGTCGACTATACTGAAACGGCATGGGAACGATACACAGATTTCAATAAAGGTTTTTTTCCCTACTTAGGTGCTATCTTTAATAGTAAGTCTATACGTCACTTGACCAGAACCCTTGAAGCAGTAGTGAATGAAACCACTTCCGCCCTAGGTAACTTGACCGAGGAACAGTCTGCTATGAGACTTGTCGTTCTTCAAAATCGTCTCGTCCTTGACGTCATCCTGGCCGATAGGGGCGGGGCCTGTAAAGTTCTCGGATCGAGCTGCTGTGTTTTCATTCCTAATAATGCACCATCAGTATATAAAGCCATTACACGCCTCCATAAGATTGCAAGTCAGATACACCAGAATCCAGGTACTTGGACTTGGTCCGGTTGGTTCTGGAGCGTGTTGTCAGCCTGGGGATGGAAGGTCCTATCCTTCCTCGGAATAGCTCTTCTCATAGTATTCAGTTGTTGCCTATGTATCCAATGTGGGCCGGCGATTTGCGGCCTGTGCGCCACATCCTGTTTTCCTCATCCAAGTCCGCGTTCTAAATCCCGTCTAAAAAAGGAAGAGCAAATGATGTTATATGAACAAATAGATGGACTAATGAGGATTGATGTATCATGAAGGGTCCGTAGGGAACAAGGAGGGAATGAGGAAATATAAAATTTTATGGTCAGAAATGTTCCCTAACGTGTACCCCACCGTCTCCATGTACGAGCTTAAAGTGCATGTAACTTCCCTCCTGTGCCAGCTATGAAGACGCAAATACATTTGCGTCCAACGTTAACATGTCCTCTTTCAGATCCGCCATGAATGGATCGATAATTCAGTTCCTAAGTATGCCTTGCCAACGTCTTTTTATGGTGCACTCTCACGTTTTTCCCTAGCCAGGGCTAGGCCCTGATTTCTGTCATCACGCCTTTCTGTTCTCTGCCTCCTGAAACGCTGCAACGTGGGACCTGACCTCTGTCCTACTCCCTGCGCGGCGAGTGGTGCCCGGCTCGGCCTGCTTGCCTGTCAAAGACAGTATTTTGCCTTCAAGTTATCAGTATAGCCGAGCTCAGCTCCTCGAAAACACATTCCAGTCTAGCAGAGTAGATAAACAATTCCCCGGCTGCAGAGCAAAGGGCCCGGCCTCTCTGTCTCCATGCAAGTAATTCATTGCTTCTGTTACCATGGTAGGCCCATGACTCCTCGCATTACACGCAGACACGTAGGCACATATGCACTCAGTATAGAATAGCCTCTGCCCGAGAGACCTTTTCCTTCTAGATAATATAGTTCCTTAAACACAAGATATCAGATATGATTTAGGAACGAGTTGATCTGACATGCCAGACTTCTGTCTCTCCCCTCTAGGGCTAAATGTCAAGTCCCCTGCACCCTCCAGCCTCACGTCAGTCACACGTCATGCTGCTGCGCGCGCATCCTTGCCACAGATTTCTGCTGACACTGCAAGATTCCACTAAGTATCCACCCACTTGTGACACCTTCATGTGACGTTTCCTAGCACACGCCTCTGTGTACGCCCTAGTGCACGCCTTCTGATTACGTATTGCTATGCACATGTGTCCTTATCTCGTTTCCTCTCAGCTGTTACGCCTTCTGTATTGGTCACCATTCTGTGCATTAACTATAAAAGTTATGTTCTGTCAATAAAGTAGGCTCTATACCTTCCTGATCCTTTATGGTGAAAGGAACATGATATCCAAGTTCGAACCATTCCATTTTATGGAATAAAACCCACTTTGAAACTCAGCTGCCACGGACTTTGTGTCTCTTTATTTCCGATTGAGTTATTATTATTGAACTTTACCGCATAGAAATTCTGACGGTAAATTACTATTTACCACAGGACTACCAGCTGGTTCGAGGTTATTGGGCTCAGGTGACATCAATAATGGCAAGGGTGGTAGAGGTGGAGGTCCCCCTTGAACCCAAATGGTTACTCCTGGGGTTAAAAGGGGAGCAGGATTGGCCCAGGTATCAAGAAGGCTGGTTCAGAGTGGAGTGACCTGGAGGGCATACAGGGGACAGGGCTGGCTGAACCCATGGGAAGGTTTCTGGGGAGTAATTGGGAGAGGGTAAAATGTTGGTATAGAAAGATGGTTTGTGAGACACCAAGGGAAAACTATTCAAGTGATTTAACCTCATTATGACATGGTATGTGAAGCCTAGGATTTCAATAAAAAAAAGACTTACAAAAATTAGATGGTACCCAAATCCACAAGTAAAACATTTCTGGGAGGCAGCAAGTGAAACAGAACAAATCAGAGGTAGCAATGAGATGAAGACTGAACAGTTCATGAAAAGCAGCAAGAAACGTAAGAAAATACTGAGATGACACACCCAGATGAGTTTTAAATGTCATTAACAAAAAAAAATGAAAATTAAAATGTCACAAAAGAAATTTATGTTATGTACCTAATTAAAAGAACAACAATTCTGAAATTGTACACTAACTGTGTGAAATTAGTGCCTTGAAAGACACTCATTTTAACAGAGAACTAGAATATACAGCTGAAAAAGTACCTTCGATTCAGATGAGCATTACGGAGTGCAACACAAACCAGGCAAGCAGGTTAGGGCTGAAGTCAGATGATAAAAGTGCTTCTAAAAAGAGCTGTGACATCAGACGACTGAAGGTGACGTAAAACATGCAACCGGAGTGTAAAGGTGAATAAAGTGTAATCTACCTGCAAATGTTTAATAGATTACTGTTCGACCACTACTGCATTTACAGTAAACAGGCACTTTAAGTGACAACAATGGTAGTGTAAGCACAGCAGGATACAGCCAATGGTCATGAAGGTCAACGTCTTTCCGGTTTTAAAGAAAGGAAGATACATACTCTCATCTGGCAGAGGAGTCCCCAGGATTGTATTCTGCATGACTTCCAGCTCCCGAACTTTCTCGTTGAGGCTTTGCAACCGCTGTCGGACGTCCTTTGCCTGACAAGCAGAAAGGTATCAGAAGTAACATACGGAGGCGAACTAAGAAATGAACTATTAAGCCACACTAGAGTTGAGACACCTCACACCAGAGACATGGCACAAATTCTAATTCGTATTAGATGTTCCCTCTCAGGAAAGTAGCACATTTGCATGCACTGCGTGCAAGGACTCTTACCAACATTCTGGCTTCAATCTAAAGCATTCTACCTCCATTTAAAAATCCTAGATAGACAGCACGGACACTAGTGAAGCCAAATGAATGATACCAGCAAGCAGAGTCCACTGGGGAAAACATGCCAGGATAATCCAGATCTTTCATGTCTCCAAAGTAAAATAACATTTTAAACACTTTAGTGACTGTTTAAATTGGGAGGAAAGAGATAGGAACCCGGTGGACATGCTATCTGGCTAAGCCACACTCAACATGTGGTGCGAGCAGATTAGCTGTGTAACCTCAACAGGCCTCGACAGAACCTTGGTGTAAGGATGACTTTGTCTGCATTTCATCTGTAAAGTGACAGGTAAGTGCTTGGACATTGACCATGCAGTTGTGTCTCCGAAAATGCTGAATTACCGTAACAAAGAAGAATCTTGAAACGTAACCATGTAATTAAAGTGACTTGTCCAAGTTGGGAATTTCTTAGATGGTCTGTCCCAAAGCAGTTTTCCTAATGCTCAGGATAGGCAAACACCTACTTTTGCTTTCTTTTTTAATCATATAGGTTCATATAAGCTTCTATAACACAGCATAGAAAAAAGCATGGAAAGTGGGAAGCAGCAGTTCAAACTTACATTAAATTCCCTCTTGTGGCTTTCTTACCAGTAAGTTAAAAAACATATCAGTGGTACCCACCTTGCCTCAAGGAAAATGGCAGCAATCTATGGGTTAATTTCTGGTCCAGTGTCATGTCATGTGTCATGTCAAAGGTTTTTATATAGCGCAACTTATCACCGTAAGGTCTCACAGTGGTTTAATGTTTTAATAGGGATATTTTCTATAACTTCTCCAGGCTAAAACAAAGTTACCTGAAGGAATTCAGTGTACAAACAACTCTAAAGTCTGCACTTGACAAACACAAGGAAACAGATACAATATTATTTGTTTCCAAGAAATCTGGGCATGTGACAAGATATACATAGATAGTTATATATCCATTGACACACCAGCTGTCCAATCACGTGGAGGTCATGATCGTGGCGGCTTGCTTACGTTAAAAACAACAATCTTGGACAACAACATTTGCTCATCCAACTTGGACTCCCCATACTTTCAATTGTTTAATGTCACATATGAATCAAATGTCACACTTATTATTGTAAATTTTTACCATAATAATTGTATTTCTGCTAACACTGAAATATCGGGCTGTCTTGAAACAGCTTTAAGCAAACATATTATGGAGCTGAATACTGATCATGTAATATTATGGAGTGGGGATTTTAATTGTAGACCCTGCACTTTGTCACAGGAATCTGTATGTACTTACATGGAAGAATCCCCTAAGGCTCAATGTAATTTTGAACATACCCCCTACGGTAATGTTTTTAACTCTATATTATCCAAATTCTCCCTTTTTTTAACGTTAGACCCGATTACTGGGCAGGTGTGGAGGAGATTTCACACACCAATAGTAGTAGGGGTAGTCTTATTGACTTCATTGTACTTTCTGACTATTATAAACCCAAGTCACTAGATTTCTCAACTTTAAAAATACTTTTTAGTGATCACTTTCCTTTATTAATTCAGTTTGAAACACATATCAGGAAAGTGACTTCAATAGTGCCTCACTTAACCCATGACAGAAACAAGGATTTCGCGTGCAAATGGGCGTCCATAAACGCCAAGATGTTTTTTGAAAAATTACTGGACACAAATAGCCCACAATTCCCGACATGCCTCAAACGTGATCTAAATCCAAAAAGCATGTTAGAATATTTCACTGATATCACCACAACAGTAAACAAAATTAAAAAAAAAAATTATAGAAGGCACAGTGCCAGCAAGCGGTTCAAATGGTTTAATAGTGACAGCTCAAGGACACACACTAAGCTTATGGAGGCCGTGATAACAAAGCCCAGGGACCTAGAAATGTTAAGAGCTTGTAGACACCAGTACAAATAGTCCTTAGCGGAACGGAGGAAGGCCATCAGGAAGGAGGCTTGGAAGAGGATGTATGAAGCCAGTGTTACTAAAAGCTGTAGTCTCTTCTTCAAGACCATCAATGCCCCATTCTTCCAGGATAGCCATAATAACACTACTGACGTTACCATATTCTTTAATTTATTTAAAGTTTTATATAGCGCGAACAAGATCTTTGCAGATATCAGAGCGCTTTACAGAAACAGTAGGTAGGATAAACAAAACTCTTAAATCAATATGAGATTCCGTAGACAGTGAGTTGCAAAAATAGGGTATCAATCATACAAGAGTATACAGAGTAATAACAATCAAGAAACAATAATATGGAAACAGTACAATGTCTAAACGGATAAGATTATAGCACCCCAGGGGGTGAATAAACACAATGTTGAAGGCAGAGCAGTAGTCAGTAGTGGGTGCATTGCAGGTTATTGAGGCACTCAAGTCCTAGTGTACAAAGGTAAGTATTCAGACAGCCGATAATGAGGGAGCCAAATTCTGTCATTGTTCCAGTATCAATAGTGTTCAGGTGTATTTAGCCATAAGGATGGCCTTCACCTCTTTCTTGAAGAGTATAGTGGACGGGATAAGCCTGGTTTCTGGCGGGAGTGCATTCCAGATCCTAGGTGCCATTCCAGAGAAGGAGCATTTGTATGTTTTTTCCTTCCGGAATCTCTGTGGTTTCAGGAGGAGACTGTTTGTGCTTCTGTTGGATCTTGAGCCTCCTGATATGGTCAGCTTATGAGAGAGGTAGTTGGGTGCCTTGTGGTGTACGGCCGAGTGTGTCATACAGGCAATTTTCAACTGAATTCTGGCTTCAATAGGCAGCCAGTTCAGGGCTTTTAAGTCAGGGGATATATGCGAGTGTTTTCTTGAGCCGGTGAGGAGTCTCGCGGCCGCGTTCAGGGAGGCTCTTAGGGGAGCCGTTGTTGTCAGGGGGAGCCCGCTGAGAGCCACAATTCCGTAGTCTATGCGAGGAATGACTAAGGCTTGTACCACAGTTTGGAAGTCCTTGGGTGGTAGGAAGGGTTTGAGTTTTCTCAGCGTGTTGATTTGGAAGTTGGCTCCTTTAGTTGCTATGTTAATATGCTGCTGCATGTCGAGATTGCAGTCCAGTGTGATGCCAAGGGATTTTGCTGAGTCCACGATGGTGGGTTGGACATTGAGTGCGGTTAGATGATTGAGCCAGGTTTGGGTGATGGCCTTTTTCGCAGGAGGAGAGATCAGAAGGAACTCAGTTTTCAGAGCATTTAGTTTGAGGTGATTGTCGGCCAGCCAAGCTTGGGTGTTTCTTAGTGTGGCATTCAACAGTTTGATGTCTTCAGGGGATTGAAGCTTGAGGTAGAGCCGAGTGTCATCGGCGTACATATGGAAATGTACCTTAGAGGATTGAAGCAAGGTGGCGAGTGGTTCCATGACGAGGTTGAACAATGTGGGGGATAGGGAGGAACCTTGCGGAACGCCCAGTGTTACTGGCACAGGCGAGGACAGTGCGTTGTTGATCTTGAACCTCTGAGAACGGTTGTGCAGAAAGGACGTGAACCATTTGAGAACCGTCCCGGATATGCCCATTCTGGTATTTAGGAGCTCCAGTAGATTCTCGTGTTTGACCGTATCAAATGCTGAAGAGAGGTCAAGAAGGATGAGGAGGCAAGACTCATTGTGATCAAGGATTTGGAGGGCATCATCTATTATGTGTGTCATGGCCGTTTCCGTGCTATGCTTTGCTCTGAATCCGGATTGGTGAGAGTTGAGGAGGTCAAACTTCTCAATGTGTTTAGTCAGTTGGAGTTGTACGCATTTTTCTAACAGTTTTGCTAGAGTGGTGATATTGGTGATAGGACGATAGTTGTTTAGGTCGGCCGGGTCAGCTGTGGGTTTCTTGAGTATAGGCGTGACTTGCCCAATCTCGAGGGAATCTGGGATGAGCCCTTGCTGCAGGGAACAGTTGATGATTTTAGTCCAGAGTGGGAGGAACAGGGGGGTGAGGACTTTAACAGCATTGGCAGGTAGGGGATCTGTGTGATGATTGGCGGGTTTCAAGGTGACCAGCAGCTTGTGGATTGATTCTTCGGAATAGGTGTCGAAGGACGTCCATGAAGCGTTGTTTTTCGCATGAGTGTTAGTTATGCATATGGAGCCGGCGAAACGACTTACATCCTTGATGAGATCGCTTCTTATAGTGTCGTTCTTTTGCTTGAAGAAAGCAGAGAAGTCTTCGCAACTTGGGATAGCCTTTGTTAAGTTGTTGGGTTGTGGAGGTTGCGTTTTGGTTTGGGTTTTGACTAACTCGAAAAGTTTTTTTGGTCGGTTTTTAGCTTGATCCAGCTGTTGGCTAAAGAATATTGATTTCGAGCATTTGATTTTTCTGAAGTAAGCGTTTCTCTTACTCTTAAGCGTTCTAAGGTTCAGTGCTGAGGGGTCCGATCTCCACGCGCGCTCAGCTAAGCGCATCACACGTCTGTCTTCATTGAGTCTGCCATCGTACCATGGGTTTGAGTTCTTGGTGGAGACTCTCTTCAATTGTAAGGGTGCGGCCTCATTGATTATTGTAGACCTGGAGTCTAGGTAGAGGTTGGTCAATGAATGCACATCAGAGACGTCCGTCGGGGGAAGAAGGAGACTGCCTGTGTGGGCAGGCAAGGACTTTGGGTTAAGGTTCTTCAGGTCCCTCTTCCAAATCTTGGTTTTGGCAGGTTGCGCCGGGTTAAGTTTGACTTTTTCGTTGATGAAGAAGGTGATGATGTGGTGGTCTGACCAGTCACATGGTTCGATTGCGACTAGTTGGGTAGAGTCTACTTTGGCGATGATAAGGTCAATGATAGAGCCTTTTTCATGTGTCGGACCGTTGCAGATTTGGGTGAGGTCAAGCGCGTCGAGGAAAGTCTTAAGGCTCTTCACCACAGTGTCTTTCTGGTCATTCCAGTGGAGGTTGAAGTCTCCCAGGTAAATTTGATTGAGCTGTCGACCGGCGTTGGTGGATATCGTGTCCATTAGTTGTTGGGAGAAGATAAAGTTGTCACCGGGTGGGTGGTAAATAACATGAAGGGAGCACACAGGTTTGCCCTCACTAGTAATCTCAAGGCAGATGAGTTCGCAGGCGGAGGGGGAGGGGCCTTCAGTGACAGCTAGGTTGCTCCTGTAGATGCATGCGATTCCCCCGCCCGTCTTGCCATTCCTGTCGAGTCTAATAATGCGATAGTTGGGGGGGACTAGTATGTCCATTATAGGTGTGGATGTTTCAGTTAACCACGTTTCAGTCAGAATGGCTAGATCAATGCCCCTTGATAAGATGAGCTCCGCGATGCCAGAGGAGTGTCTCCGGGCCGATCTGCAGTTGAGCAGGATACACTTTAGTCTAGGGGTGAGGAGGGTGGGAGAATGTTCTAAGGAGAGGGGGATATTTTTGAGATTACAAGGGACAGAACTTCTGTCGCTCAGTGTGGGTGGCCTGAGGGGATTTGTGAGAATCGTGGGTATGGGGAGGTGTGTTGTGGGTGAGCGTTTTGTGGGACCTGGGCCATAGGAGCAGAGTAGATTGTGTAAGTCTCGGCCCGAAAGGGTGTTTAGGGTGCGACGGGGACGGCCGGTGGCCTTGCGATCAGGGATAGAGGGCCAGCGCGGGGAGAGCAGGGTGGAACGGTTTGAGGGGCGAATGGAGTCCTTGTTGGGCGGGGAAGTGTAGGGTAGTGGGTGCCTGGGGTGTGTGAGAAGAAGTTCTTTGATGTTGTGGAGCTCTTCCTTGACTTGTAGGAGGGTGGAGATGATCATGTCCAGTATTGGATTGGGGATGGAATTGGAAGTGAGAGCAGTGGGTGAGTGTTTGAGTCGGGTAATGGGGTGGGAACTGGATCGCATGTGACGGGATGTGCGCGCGATGGAGCAGGGCTCTGCGGTCCGAGTAGGTGGGGTAGCGTTCGAAGGATGAGAGAGTTTGTGAACCGGGGTCGGGGATGAGGACAGGGGGCGGTTGATAGCGTGAGTGATGGCGCTTGTGGTAGGCGGTGTGGGTGAGTTGAGGGATGAATGTAGACTGGAGAGGGAAGGAGTGACAATAGGGGGGTGAGGGCTAAGAATGGGAGGGGATAAAGGATAAGGGGTTATGTTGAGGGAGGTGGAGTGTTCCGCGAGTCTGGCCGATGGGGTGGGGTAGTGGGGAGAGAGAGTGGGGGGGGGGGGGGGGGAGAGAGGGTGAGGGTTGGTCATGTCGCGGGACGCGGGAGGTATGCTCAAGGTGGTGGAGGTGGGTTCTGCGCGACTTGTGTGAGGAATGGGGTGGGGAATAAGGAGGGTGGGGGTAATGGTGATGTGTGAAAGGGGATGATAATCGCCAATGCATGAGGGGTGTGGGGAAGTGAGATCGGATGGGTGATCGATTACAGCAGCATCTGCGACGTTCGCGGAGGTTGTGTGGTGGGGGGTGAGGAGGGTGGGGATAACGGGAGTGCGCAAAGGGGGGTGATCTTCGCTAGTGCATGGGGGAATTTGGGGGATATGAACGGGTGGTATGCAATGGGAAGTATGATCAGGAGGGTGACTGATTACCGCGGATTGGGGAGGGGAGAGCTGTGAGATGTTCCTCAGCTGTGATGGGGTGCGGCTGGTGTATATGGGGGAGAGGTCTATGTCTGTGATTGAGAGGTGTGGGGAAGCTACAATAGGTCGGTGGGTGATTAAGGTGCAGGGGGTAGAGGGGGAGAGATCTATGTCTGTGATTAAGGAGTGTGGGGTAGCTACAGAAGGTGGGTGGGTTATTAAGGTGCTGGGGGTAGCGGAGAGGTGCGTGTCGTTTTGGGGCTGAGCTATGTTAGCTGGGTTGTGATTGGAGGGTGTGCGGTTAGGGATGAGAGGAATGGGGATGCTGTGAGTGGGGGTCCGTGGATTGGAGAGGTGCTGTTTGAAGGTGGGGAACATGTTGTCTAGTAGTTCCAGGTTCCTGTCTGTGGATTGAATTAGGACAATCCCGTTATTGTAGATAGTGATGGTGGTTCTGCCTGGGAAGAGTTGAGATGGTGTGATGGAGTGTTGAGCCATGAGCGGATTTCCTGGTAGAGGAGACGGTGAGTAAGGTGCAGAACACTTTTCTCCATTGGACGCTTCGTGTGGTGTGGAAGATGATGTCAATATTCATGGATCCATTCACCGATGAGAAATAGGTGTCGACAAAGGGGTTTCAGGGTGGGTCCTAAGGAAGTTATGTTTAAAGCGCTTAGCGGCTTTTTTGTTGGGTAGTGGTGGGTAGATGATTTTATATGTGTGTTTGCCGATGAGATCCATGTTGGGTAGAGGTAGGCGTAGGAGGGTGTACAATAATGATAACAGGAGCAAAAAAACAAGTGCAAACAACAAATTACATGTAACGATAGTGACAATGGTGAGCAGACTGAGTATATGAGGTAGCAGTCAGAATCAAAAGTGACATTAGTGACATTAGTGAGCAATCAAAATATATGAGGTTACAAAGTACAAAAGTGGCACTAGTGATCAACCAGCATAACCAAAATATAAGAGGTAGCTGTTGGTGTAATTCAGGAATAAAAAGTGAAATGGGTGCAGCTTACAGGAATAGAAAGAGATGGGCGCAGCTTACAAAAAGTGTATATAGATATGTGAGGTAGCGATCAGTGCAGTACAGAAAAAAAATTGAGATGGGTGTAGCTTATACTAATGTATATAAATATGTGAGGTAGCGATCAATGCAATACATGAATAAGAAAGTGCGATGGGTGCAGCTTATAATACTGTACAGTATACACATAAAAGTATAATATTAAAGATATAACGGACCAAAATACTGGTGCAAACAAAAGGCAGCATTAGTCAAAAAATGACAAAAGTGAGCAGCCAGAAATATATGAGGTAGCAATCGGTGCATTGAATACAAGTATAAGTATAATGACTGGGTTGCCCATTTTTACACAATTTATAGTGGTGAGGTCTCTACTGGCCTCATAGACTGACAATTATGCAACAGGGCCTGCGACAAAGCTAGGTCCACCAACAATCCAGGAAGTTACAAAAACACTCAGCTTGACCAAGAAATAAAAGGCAGCAGGTCCCAATGGCTTACTGGCCGATCTCTTCCTGGCAAACCTGATTTATGGCTTCCCATTTTAACTAATATTCTAAGCGGCGTCGCAGTTACAGGTCCTCCAGAATCCTGGTAAACAGTAATAATTGTCCCTCTTTTCAAAAGGGACATAGGTCGAACCCTAAATGTTATTGCCCTATATCCTTGATTGATATTACATGTAAGCTGATGGACAGGGTTCTTCTCGACCGCCTTGAAACATTGATAGCTGAAAAGGGGCACTTTTGGACATTCAATATGGTTTTAGAAGAGGTTTGGGCACTGTGGAGCAGTGCCTAAACCTCCACATGGAAATAAGCAAATATACCATGGCAACAAAAACAAGCATTTACAATGCAATGGTTTTGCCTTTGGAAAAGTTAGAGCTATTGCCATTAAAATGACAAAATTTGTATTTATGTGTTGGTTTTGAAAACAAATAAATAAATGGCATTGTCATTTTCATTGCCATCAGCTTAATCTCTCGCAAATGTGAGACCTATTGTACCCTACGGACTAGCTCAGCAGACAGCAATACCACACACACACACACCTAGAGCCACACACACACACACACACACCCAGAGCCACACACACACACACACACACCCAGAGCCACACACACACACACACACACCCAGAGCCACACACACACACACACACACACACTCAGGAGAGCAAGCACAGCGAGGGGGCAGGGAAGCAAGCACAGCGAGGGGGCAGGGAAGCAAGCACAGCGAGGGGGCAGGGAAGCAAGCACAGCGAGGGGGCAGGGAAGCAAGCACAGCGAGGGGGCAGGGAAGCAAGCACAGCGAGGGGGCAGGGTAGCAAGCACAGCGAGGGGGCAGGGTAGCAAGCACAGCGAGGGGGCAGGGAAGCAAGCACAGCGAGGGGGCAGGGAAGCAAGCACAGCGAGGGGGCAGGGAAGCACTTACAGCGAGGGGGCAGGGAAGCACTTACAGCGAGGGGGCAGGGAAGCACTTACAGCGAGGGGAAGGGGAACCAGAGGGCGGGGGAGCAAGCACAGCCAGGGGGCGGGGAAGCAAGCACAGCCAGGGGGCTGGGAAGCAAGCACAGCCAGGGGGCTGGGAAGCAAGCACAGCCAGGGGGCTGGGAAGCAAGCACGGGCAGGGAAGCAAGCACGGGCAGGGAAGCAAGCACAGCCAGGGGGCAGGGAAGCAAGCACAGCCAGGGGGCAGGGAAGCAAGCACAGCCAGGGGGCAGGAAAGCAAGCACAGCCAAGGGGCAGGAAAGCAAGCACAGCCAAGGGGCAGGAAAGCAAGCACAGCCAAGGGGCAGGAAAGCAAGCACAGCCAAGGGGCAGGAAAGCAAGCACAGCCAAGGGGCAGGAAAGCAAGCACAGCCAGGGGGCAGGAAAGCAAGCACAGCCAGGGGGCAGGAAAGCAAGCACAGCCAGGGGGCAGGAAAGCAAGCACAGCCAGGGGGCAGGGAAGAAAGCACAGCCAGGGGGCAGGGAAGAAAGCACAGCCAGGGGGCAGGGAAGAAAGCACAGCCAGGGGGCAGGGAAGAAAGCACAGCCAGGGGGCAGGGAAGAAAGCACAGCCAGGGGGCAGGGAAGAAAGCACAGCCAGGTTTCCAGTGCTTGGCTATTCTGAACAAACCACACGTGAGGGTGTTGCCATCATAAATTGATTACTGCAAATATTCCTCTCATAAATGTATAGCCGCTTGCTCCAGTAATGTGGATGCATATAAATGTTGATCTCTTTTAAAAGGAAAAATGTATACAATTAATTTTTAACTGTTTTGAATTATTCCTTGATCAATTCGTACTGTGATAACTACTTGTACTTTTATGCAATTACTAAATGCGAATAAAGTTATTTGACTGATTGATTGACTCAGTTCGTCATCCCACCTTTGTACCACCGTCAGAGAAACACTCGACATTACCTTTAATACGTAGCTCACACCTGTGACACACCTGGCACATTTCCTCCTTGCCTAGTTAAAATGCCCCTTAAACGCCCATAATGCGTCACATGATGTCATGACGTGAAACTCAGGGCAACATGTTGCACACCCAAGTCTGTTCCATGCCAAACACAATGATGTCAGCATCAGAACCATAACATCTGGTGACATTTTGTTCTAATGCCATTCTAGGTACCATGTACGCATTTTAATGCACACCGTTCCATGGAGCTGCCAACCACAATGACATGCTCAGCCCATTCCAACTCCTTAAGGATCCTCAGCAGAGGCCTGGCTTCCCTTATGCCAACTCCAAAAGTTCACTTCATCCTGTTTTGATGCCACGTCACGCTCAACAAATGCCACGGTGTCATGATGCCACCCCCAGAGTCACCTTCATCACATACCAGCCGGTCCTGTGGCTATTCCAAGTGACACAATCTTAACACCAACCGCAAAGACGCCATCAGCACATGCCCCTTATGGCAGCCACGCAGACACATTCAGCCCATGCCAGCCTACTCTCATGTCAAACACAGAAAACACTCTTCGTATGCCATTCCTCTTTAATGGCAACCTCAGAGTAACACGCAGCACGTGGCTTCCTACCTTATGTCAACTGGAAAGACACATTCAGCACGTAATGCCTACCTCAGAGGAATACCCAGCACATGCCATGGTGCCCTCATTCAAACCCATGCTTACTTTGGGCATGCCATTTCAACTTAATGACAAGTCATGAAAGCACTTGGTACATTCCATCCTCTCCTTTAAACACCTCTGAATTCTGCCAGGGGGCCATGATGCCAAACCCAGGGTTACATTCTGCACATGATGCGAGCCGGTCTTAATGACAACCTCTGAGGGCACTATCACGATATGCCACTCTGCCCCCCTTACATCTTGCTCAGAGTCACCAACAACACATTGTACAGCCCGGATGCCACTGGAGAGGCAGTTCAGAGTCGGCAAACTAGCACCTCCTAACAGCAGTGCTCCGGGCCACCACCCGCCATCAGCTGCCCCCTTACCGGTCTGGGCGCGCAGCACAGGATCCCAAAGGTGAGCCAGAGCAGGGCTCGCTGCGGGGGTGGATGCCAGGGTGCCATGGTGGCGCACCCTCCCGCGCTGGACAGGACGCCGCATGTCGGCCGGAACTATCCCTTGCTCTCCGGACTCCCCAGCCCATCTGTCTCTGAACAGAATATGAGCTACTGTGGCTCTCATCTGAATCTGGAAAACCAGCAGCTAAAATGGATCCGTGGATTGATGCAAACATTCCCCATGTCTGTGTGTGCAAACCGAAGGTCAAAGGTTCGAATCCTAGTTGGTGCATTGGGTAAAAGTAGCATGTGCTATTTAGTGCTACGAGCTTCCAGTCCGTGACAGAAAGAGCCCTAAAAATAAATGCTTGCTTGTAAAATGTTTTATACTTTTTTTAAGATAGTTAGTTTGAAAGATCTAGAAGCTGAGTTTATAAAACACGTGAGCCCGTCAGCAATCGCAACTCTCCCCCAAAAATACGATTTTGAATAAAGGACGACAAAGGCACCCCCATTCCACATGCAGTCAGAAGCTTTGAATGGTCCAGGGGCACTTACGTTGAGCAGCTCACGGTCCCTCTGCAGCTACCTTCTCTTTCACCAGCTCTCTTTTGCCGTCTGGAAATGTCCACTTTCCTGTCTTGTCCTGAGCTCGCGGACCGGCATGCTCTGAGGTGCTCCTGGTATGTACGACCCGTCTTGCAGAAATTCGGCCCGACTTTCTCCTGGCAGCTTTCACTAGCCTTTGAGGAAACGCCCCATCCCAGAGCACACCCCCTGCAGGCAGAGCCATTCCAGGCGGCGCTGGTGATATTACAGGCTTTTGTTGTAACCCGAGAGCCGGCATTCCTTTCCTCACACTGTCAACAGAGGCAGCGAAGGGGTCTGTCCGGGGGCTGCTGGAAAACATACTTTTGGGGAGAGAAGTTTAAGTGTTTCTAAGATTTATACAGTGCACTAGAGTCAGAAGATGCGCAAGTATATTTGTGACTGTAGTGTATTACTTATTTGGCGATCCCCGTTGCCGCAACATGAAGCTATAAAAGCAAGTTCCACTTCATGTATTAAACGAGCACCTACGGGCACGCGGATAGCGGGAGGGGGGGGCGGAACGGACAGCGGGAGGGGGGCGGGAACACGAACAGCGGGAGGGGGGGCAGGAACGGGCACACAGACAGCGGGAGGGGGGGCAGGAACGGGCACACGGATAGCGGGAGGGGGGGCGGGACGGACAGCGGGACATCGCGCAACCCACCCCTGCAAAGGACACTTCCGAAATGGTGGAAAACAAAGCTGTAAAAAAAATAAACACGCCCACCGCCGCAATGACGTGCTAAAAGGGGCTGGATAAGAACAAAAAAAAAAAAAAAAAAAAAAAAAAAAATAAAAATCGCCGGAACGCCCACGAGGTGCCTCGCAGAATGACGGACGCCTCTCTCTTCCAATGGCTAGCCTCCATTTATGGAGCTAGCCAATGGAAGACCGAGGCAGGACAAAGCCCACATACTGCAAACCAAAAGATTTCGCCTGCGCGAAACACTGCTTGCGCAGCTTTCGACAGGCGAAACCTAAAAACAAGTTTATATTTCGGCTTCATCGATACTACTTTGGCCTTTGACTGTGTCGTGAGAAGGAAATTATGGTAAAGGATGTTAGAAATGAGCATTGGTGTCCCCCCCCCCCTTTCGATTCACTTTTTAGCACAGATGCACTGCAATGTGACGGGCAGAGTGAGATAGGGGGCAAAAGGAGAATGGTCATCGCCGCTTAAAATTAACTGTGGCGTCCGACGAGGGTGTGTGCTAGCCCTTTTCCTCTTCTGTCTGTACATAAATGATCTGGAGAGTTTCCTGAATGAAGGGGTGATTGGCGTGCCAAGGGTGGGGCAAAGAAATCTCCCTGCATTACTATATGCAGATGATTGTGTATTAATTTGAAGAACAGGTGTGGGGCTGCAATCCCTTGTCAACAGATTTAATTAATTCATGAGTGAGCTGGGCCTAAAGAATAATACTGCCAAGTCACACGTCATGGTGGCGGGGAAGGAATATGCTACTTACCAGTATGCATCTGTTCTTGGCATAGAGGGCTGCAGAGTGGTACATTATGAATAGATCGCTATCTGGTGTTGGGCTCGGATGATTGCACTTGTTTTTCTCTTGGAGTCTTTTGTAGACTGGCGACTCCTCCTTTGGGTGCTAGTGCACATGGGCATCGGCTCCATCCTTAGATTGTTTTGCCATAGTAGGGTTAGATGGAGTAGTATGATAGAATACAGATAGAAATGCCCATGTAAGTATCTAAATAAGATAGTGTTGGAACAGACACGGGTTTCCGGGGAGGCTGGGAGGGCATGTACCACTCTGCAGCCCTCTATGCCAAGAACAGATGCATACTGGTAAGTAGCATATTCCGTTCGAGGCATATGGGCTGCAGATGGTACATTATGAATAGACCGGTGGTGTGGGTACCTGGATGCGAAGTTTTGGCATTCTGCGTTCTGATGGGTGGCAAAGAGATCTATCTCTGGTTGTCCCCATCTTTGGAAGAATGGCTGCAGTATTTGGTTGTGCAGTTCCCATTCGTGTACTTGTTCTGACTCTCTGCTTAGGATGTCTGCTATCTGATTTTGAACTCCTGGTAGGTGTTCGGCTAACAGATAGATCTTTTGAGGAATGGCCCATCTCCAAATGTCCTGTGCTAGTCTGGATAGTTGGAGAGAGTGTGTCCCCCCCTGTTTTTGAATATACTACATTGCAGTCATGTTGTCTGTTCTGATCAGGACTGCCTTGTTGAGTATTTGCATTTGGAAAGCTTTTAATGCTAGAAATACTGCTAGTAGTTCCAAATAATTGATGTGCAGTCTTTTTTGCTGTACACTCCATTTTCCCTGCACTGTATATTTGTCCATATGCGCTCCCCATCCGGTGAGTGATGCGTCCACTGTTAGTATCACTTGTGAATCGGTTCTAGGAACGACCGCCCTTTGGAAATGTTTGCTGTGTTCCACCACTTCAGAGAGCGAGGCCCATTTCATAGAAGTCAGGAGAAGGAGCTTTGAAAAAACGTTTGAAGCCCTATCCAGGTTCAGTAGGAGGCTTGGGTCTAAACCAATTAAGTACCGCCTTAACATTTATAATGCCTGGTGCTGTACGGGTTGCGGGTGTCTGTAACCAATCAACGTCACAAACTACTGAAAATGTCTTCCTCAGAAGATTAATGTCTGACCACCCAGCCTTCCCTCCGTTATTTGTTATAAGTAATTAGGGCAAATTCCTCTGCAAGATCGCATACAAACTACCCCAATCATGTTATGGCGCTCAATCTGGGTAAATGAAGAACCGGCCCTTTATCGAGCAATAATTCATGACTGCTTAAAGTGTGACCATGTACATAAAAAACTGTGGCTTGGCTATGTTAGGATACGGTTGGTCCTCATAGGGAGGCATTATTACCTCCGTTACGACACCCCAATTAAAGAGAATTTTTAAATATCTTAATGGAGCCTAGAGAATTTGTGGAGGCTGGTAAAAAGCATGTGGCCACTTATTCAGCTTTGGTCACAAATAAAGGATTTGAGCCATATCTTCTGTACCCTTTTAGCCAGTCTAAAACTTTTTATCTTTTAAGATTTAGACTTGGCATTGCTCACATTCTGGTGTTGTTCCCCAGTAAAACATATCACAATGCCCATGTGGATCCCTGTCCCTGTGACTGTAACTCATGTCAAAACAGGCTGCATTTTCCGTTTTTTTGTCAACTTTAGGACAAACCACGCAGGGTATTCATTATACCACTTTTGAAGGTCTTGAATATCAGAAATTGCAGGCTGGCTCTATTCCAGCTTCGGCTACTTCAAAGAGAATTTACTTGTGAAATGACATGGATTTATCCCTGCTGCAATTCGCTGAAGGAGCCTAGTTGGAAAATGATTGCTTTAATTTTTAAGATTTTATATCAAGTTATATTTTTTTAATCTGTCCAAACAGATCACTCTCAATCTTGGAGAACTTTAATTCTTTTCTGGCACTTTCAAAAGGCACTTTGCACTTTAACAAATGTCTGTTTCTAAGGCTATATGTCATGTCTGAAATTCTATTGGCGCTGGGTAAAGGTACTACACACTTTAAAAAAACTGTTTGCTTTCAGGGCTCTGTGTCACGCCTAAAACAATTAACAAAAATGGACATATTTAAATATAACCGAATGAGTATCGTCTTATTGTCTTTGATTGATGATAATTAATTTTAAATGATTTGATCTGGACGGCCTTGACGTGTCCTCATGAATTCTAAGTATGCTAAGTTGCTTTTTTCGAAACCCAGGTTTCAAATGTACGCATTGTAACTTGTTTTTATCTGTGACTTTTATGGTTTGCCAAAAACCAAATAAAGTTTTATTGATGAAACACAAGGAAATGCATCACTGTCCTGCGCACCCCAGGATACAGGAAGTAATCCCGCAACATATTCCAGTTCAGGAAAATTCAATTTATAGTGGGATCGCCAAATTGCATTAAAGAAAGTGTGCCATGAAGTTCGGGTCAGTCACAGTGCAATTAATTATATCACTTTTCTGCTTTCATACTTTGATTCTTGTACAATTTGCAAAAATGTGGCTACTGCTGACGAAAGAGGGTTCTTACAACAACAAAAAATACATCTGAAGACATTTCATTTCACATCGAAAATTATTTTCTGCGACTGCAACCACATTACTAGGGCCTTCAGTGCTGCTTTGAGGACATGTGCAGTAGGAAGACGTCAAAGTTACCCTCAGCATACCTTTAAGGACGTGCAGAGAAACTTTTGTTGGTTTCATCTGTGGCTTTTCCTGCCATGCTCTCTCCAGCACGGCTAACTCAGTTATGCTGTGGAGCATGCATGTTTGGCATACTAGACCCACAGTTGGGTCTCACCATTAAAAATAGGGGCATGAGTCATATCAGCAATTCAGCTCCAGGTGTTTCTGGATAGCTGGAAATCATGTGACTGGAGTTAAGTCACACTGTGGTAGCAGCATCTTGCTCCAACGCCACACACGATCACCAAGATCCTATGGTGACTTCAGTCTGATCTAGCTCAGTGGCCGAAATATGACATCACTCCAGTGCACAGACATGAGCCCACCCTAGACACCTGCACTGTCAAAATGCAAGTCATTATAAATATAGCATACGGTAACACTAAAAAGAAAATTAAACTTTAATCTCAAAATAAAACACAAGAGAAAATTATTAGAAGAAAATAAAGAAAAAAAAGACATGAAAAACACATTTTGTATTGAAAAGTACCCTAGGATTTTAAAGGTGGAGTTAGGAACAAAATAGAAGCTTTACATATGGAAAAAAACACTAATGTTCGACAAAGCTATTTTAAATGGAGGCCTGTTAAATTCAAGTAGTCATACCAGTGAACACATGGGTTTCTGAGCAAAGACCCTTGGAAACACCCGGTCTCTTCAACTAAGGCTATAGGCTTATTCTGGTCAAATATAATATTTTTCATTTAAATGGTCAAGACAAATAAATCTAGCCACTTTTTACTGGAATGAACCGTAAGCTATTATGTCTAGCAACGATTAGCAGAGCAAGCTTACCAATAACAAGTGGAGACATTTTTCGGCCACATTAAGTTCTCAAGTAGAGATCGGACATTTAAAAAGGCCCAACCTCCCTCGGGCTAAGCATTCTTAATGCAAGCATGTTGATGATAGAGAACATTTTTTGCTCTTCAGCTCAGTCAGTTTTAGTTTACCATAAGCTACCATTGCCATTATAACACATACCTTTTGGAAGAAAAGATCATCGTCAGGATTTGGGGTGCCTTTTTTATCGCCGGAGCCTTTCTGTTCCAAGAGAGTCCTTTTCTCCTTGTTATCATCATCAGAGTCATCATCCACCTGAAAGACCAAGACATGCAATCAGTCAGGATGCAGAGACAAGAATAAGTAGATCTGTGTCAGGGTTCTAAAACGGTATAAGTGGGCGTTCTGCCAGTCTGGACTGGTGTGCAATGGGTGAACGGTGAGATGGTCCCGGTCTTAAAATAGTATGGAACTGCAGGTCCAGAATGAGTTGCAGTGAGGCAGTGTGTTCTCAGTCCAGGAACAGCAAAGCGTGCTGCAATGTTGGCCTTAAGTGAAGTGGCATAGTTGTGTGAGGATCCAGAGTTGCAATAGAAAGGGTTCTTCCAAAGGAGTACAAAGTTAATTTGACAGCGGTATGCTGAGCCCAGAGTTGTATCAGATAAACAGTGGTTAGGATTGGGATGCATTGAGGAGTAAGCCCCGGTGCAAATTTAGTGAGGAGTTGAATGTCTAGGGTGTTTAAAATCAACAGAGCAGTTCATGCAGAATTACTACTTGTTAAGAGGGGATGAAATCTAGAATACATATAAACCATTCATCTGGAAAGTACATAAACCTAGATCCCATTGTGAATCCTTCAGATATTGCTGAATAGATGAAGTCCACAACAGATCACTCGACAAACCCACGAGTATACAGTTGCCAATCAGTAACTCAGTAGTTTGTGAATAGATTGGACAGTGGCTGAAACTTCAAGGCTGGTAGACCCAAGAACAGTTTACTGTTTCACCCATTATCTGGAACAGTATGCCCTTGAACCCAGAACCCCTCTGTGCCTTTTTGATCCCAGGAAGAAACTGAAACCTCCCCACCATCTCTTCAAGGAGCATTACTCCCAACACACCAAAATTTGCAGATGACCTGCGCAGCTGTAAACCACTGTTCATATTGTGGGATCTAGCTCTGGTTCAGAGCTCCAGCGATTTACGGATAGTAAATTGCACCACATATACACATACTCCTACATATTTTCAACTAGTCGGAAACCTAAAACTATTTCAAAAGGGGAAAAAAGCAAACAAGGTACGTGGAGGTCGAAGCAAGAGATGGCAGTTTGGTGTGAAAGGGAACGCAGGCATAAAGAAAAGATGATATGTTTGACGAACAAGAATGGAAAAAAGACAAAAACTGTGATTGAGAGGAAGGCCCAAAGAAAGCAGACTAAAGACAGAGGAAGGGAATAAAAGCCTAAAAGGCTGTAAAGGATTTAAACAGAGGACACGTAAAAGAGTACGGATCAAAGAGAATTTGTTTGCGTAGGGGGAAAGCGAAAGAGAAAAGGACTAAGACCTTTTTCTGTTAATGGGGTTACGAAACCAGTTCAATCAAGAACTGGAACTTACATTCACTTATTGTTACAGAATCAGAACAATCTCCTTCCCACAGCAATGCAACACACCTTGTCAAACACCAGCCTTCTAGAGTATACTATTTCCAATCCCCTCCAAGAGACAGAAATGTACCCTGCTTAGTAAATGGGCATGTATACCTGCCAGAGAGCCAGTCTGCATGAGTAACCTGACATTCTTTTTTTCGACCTGGCATCACACTAATATAGCTTGTATGGAGAGGCCTAGGTGTCCCTGGCAATGATTTGACCTGTTCCATAACCTGGATAGCGCATCAAACATGCCCTCAAAGCAGATATTGGAATGCTGCCCATGCATAGGGTGAATCACAGCAACAGTGCACCAAGCCATGTGAATATTAAATATGACCAGACCCCTTTTCACTGTGTCAGCAGACACCGCTGAAAACTAAATTGGAAGTTATGCTATTATGTGAACCCCATGTACTTGGGATTCCATGTGCAAGTTAAGTGTGTGTGTGTAAGTGTGTGTGTGTGTAAGTGTGTGTGTGTGTAAGTGTGTGTGTGTGTAAGTGTGTGTGTGTAAGTGTGTGTGTGTGTGTGTGTAAGTGTGTGTGTGTGTGCGCAAATGCAATAGGTGTCGCATTTGCGAGAGATTAAGTTATTGGCATTGTAAATGACAATGCCATTTATTTATCCGTTTTCAAAACCAACACATAAATAAAGTTTGTCATTTACAATGCCAATAGCTCTAACTTTAGCAAAGGCGAGACTGTTGCATTGTAAATTCTTGTTTTATAGAGTGTGACAATTATGACACATAAAACTGGGGCTACTGTAAGGATGGTCTTTTGACATAATTAAAATAATGTCTTATGTATTTATTCAAAGGGAGTAATAATGGATTGCAACAGCTCTTCGCCAACAAATTACATACTTTTAGCTAGATCAATCCAGCCCTCCATGTAACTGATTAAGATGAGACAATTTCCCGTTGAGACTTGTAAGCAAAACAGTGTTGCAATTTAGCACCTTACACTAATAATTCCCTACTTCACCAAAATGAATCAGTTTATGCTTTTCTTTCTAATTATTTCAGGGGGACCAGAGCTTTATCATCTTTTGTCAAATGCCTGTAAGTTATCTTTTTTAAACTTTACTGTATGTAAGAATGGCAGTCGGGAACCCCAGTCCCTAGACAATTCAAAATACACCTTAGGCACTAATAATTCTACACAACCTTTTTAAGTTTCAATCCTTAAATGAAGACTCGTGCCTGCATGTTACATGGGATATTGGATACACAGTCAGATAGGCCTCTTTGCTCTCAGTGTGGGTTGCACAAGTGTGCAAAATGCTGCAACTCCAACTGTTGAAAAGACACATTATCAACGGGCAGTTAAAGCTAAAATGTGTTTGCCACATTACACACAAGGGCCAAACTACAGCCAATGTTTTAGATTTGATAAAAAATATTTCATCTACAAGATGCTATTGCACTCTAATTCACTGCAGTTAATTCTCATGCCTGTATGCAGATAATCTTCTTGAAAAGGTTATTTACTTTCTTGATAGAAAGTGCAATAGACCACTGAGTACTACAAAACATTCAGTGCATCCTCCGATAGCTGAAAACCCTCTCTTCACCACTACTCTTCTCATTACATGAGTCTACTTTACATAATCAGAAAGTACTCAAGTTGCTGCAAAAGAAGGCCATACCCTTGCTCCTCCCTGAGGCGGCATGGCAGCTCAAAGACCTGACACAGCAATAGGTCTAAAGTCCCTGAACACTTTCGTCCATTATCTCCGAGACATACTAGTGTGCAGGCATCTGGGTGATAAGTCTGGACTTTAATGGCGTCTACTTCTCCATTTCAGTTCATTCCCTTAATTGCCAATTTTTCAAGTTCCATTGTAACAGACTAACTTGGCAGTTCCTCTGAATTCTTTTTGGTCTGCATTCTCCCACGGGTGCTTAGCCACGTTCATTTGGGCCTTGTGATCTACTCTAGGGCTTGTGATGCCCACATAGTTATCTATTTTGAAGACTTCTTTCTATTGGGCAGTGTGCCCAAACTCTGCATTTAGTGTGCTTAAAATCTTCACTGTTAGATTTCACTGTGCCTCCTGCCAAATCTAGCAACATCATCTCCTTGCAAGACCTTTGGCACAAGCTCACGGAATCCTTCTATAAAAAAAATAACCTCCACGTACTGCAACTTCGACACTCAATTGGACCCAGTCACTGCTGCAACTCAACCCTTCACAGCTGAAGAACGAAAAGTGACCTTGAGGCCAGCCATCGCCACTGTTGAAACCACCACTACCATGAAGACCATCCAATCAGGGGCCCCATCTGACCCTTGCCCCAACACAACATCTTCAAAAGGACTCCTACTGATCAGCGAAGCACCTACAACCATCCTTAATGCCTTCATTGATCTCAGTCACATTACCAGACACCATCACACCCTTGCTCAAAAAATCATCCACTGATCCAGCCACACTCTCTAACTGGCAACTACAGACCCATCTCCCTCCAATCAAACGCAGTCAAGATCTTAAAGAAACTCATCAACCGGCACGTCATTGACCATCTCCTCAACGCTACCTAGTCCTGGTTCAGATCCAACCAAGATATAAAAACAGCAATCGTCGCCACCAGAGACATCCTTATGACCCTTGAAAGAGGAGGCAAGGCAGTCCTCATCCTCCTGACCTCTATGCAGCATTATACATGGTCATCAGGCGCCTACACAAGATCGGCACTCAAGGATCCGCTCTCCACTGGATCTGCTCGGTTTTAACAGATAGAAAACATGCTTGGAGTCTGGCACCTTACTCATCAGAGGTCGACAAACTCATCTGCGAAGTGACTCAGGTGACATCCCACCGCCTCACCCTCTTCAAAGTATACATGATCCCACAGACCATGGTCATCCATGTATACAAGACAGACAATATACAACTTATATTCTCCTCTCGGACAAGAAACCCAACATAAGAAACAAGTTCCCGCCTGCATGACCAAAGTCTTTCACTGGATGAAAGACAACTCTTCTAAAGTTCCCAGACAAGACTGAAGTAGAGATCTTCTGTAAAAACACCTAGTCATTGGACTTCAACTGGTGGCCGGTTGAACTTGGACCCACACCCAGCTCCTATGCCAGGAAATTCAGAATCAGAGACAGCAAACTGGACCTGACAGCACAAGTCAACACTGTCACGGCTTCCTTCTTCCACACCTTAAAGATATGGAGGAAAATCTTCACATGGCTCCCAAGCAACTCCAGAAGTACAGTCAGGCATGCCCTAGTCTCTGGCAAGTTGGACTACAGGAACACACTCTACATCAGGATCAACAAGCAATTTACCAGACTACTGCAAACCATCCAGAACTCAGTAGCCAGACTCATTACAACCCTTCACAGAGACCATACACCACACCTCTGGTAGCTCATTTTACCCTCCCCACACACAAATTCAAGGCACTAAACAACTTAGACCTCACCTACCTGAACAGCGTTCTCTCCTTCCACCAACCACCCATACACCTCAGTTCCATAAGACTCTTACTTGCACCACTGCTCTGCAGGACTCCTAGTCGCACACATACACAGAAACAGATCAGGAGGACAGGCATTGCCTTACATCTCCTGCATGGAATGACATCCCACTCCACAGCAGAGCCTCCTCCTCTCTTCCCGAATTATGGAAAAAGCTGAAAATCTGGCCGTGCCATTGTACTGACATTTGCCTGGTCCGAGCTTTCACCGCCCTCTCCTTGATGGAGCAGGCCAATCTTGAGAGAGTCTTCTCCATTTAAGCGATATTACCAGTTCCCTTACTCTACTAGGTCCTGCAGACTAGCAAGCCATTCACCTCCTGAAAGCTTTCTTTTGCTGCTCAAATCACCACTTGGTAAGTGAACAGAATGTTTATGGATCTATGAAGCTTCTATTTTAAGGGAATTTTATGATCCATGCAGAGTACGTTCAATGAAATTTCAACTCTGTGAGGGATTGGTTCTCCCATCATTCATAATTTTCAAGATTCCAGTGATTAGAAGCTGAATTAAATCTTAAGACAGTGAAACTCAAAATACGGTCCGGGGCCGATTGCGTCCCTCTTGACCTTTACATGCGCCCCGTCAACAGCAGCCCGAGCTGCAGTTCAGTTGGTGGGCACCAATATTTAGTTTTTTTTTTTTATAAACGGGCAAGCATTCATCTGCAAATAAATGCTTGCCCGTTTAACATGTTTTTAGACCTCCTTAGACAAACCCTGACGCACCCAGACCCCCTACCGCCACCCTGATGGCATCACTTCG
Organism: Lissotriton vulgaris; assembly: GCF_964263255.1. Lineage (NCBI taxonomy): Eukaryota > Metazoa > Chordata > Amphibia > Caudata > Salamandridae > Lissotriton > Lissotriton vulgaris. The sequence goes on from NC_141695.1 coordinate 1,357,650,518, forward strand.
GCCCTCAGTCACACTACCGACCGTACTTTGTGGCCTCTGGGCCAATGCTTGTGAGTAACTATGTCTTAAGAGAATCTCAACTCTGTGGTGTGCATTAGAAGTGGATTGGTTCACTTCCTATCTCAATATATAGCTGCAGAAGAATATGAACTGGCAATCTGATTCAGAGGCTTTGGCTGTAGGTGTTTTCCTCCAAAAATAGATTCCCTGTGGGCTACATGTTGCCTCCATTCCACATATTGCCCCCATTCCACATATTCTCCTGCAGCAAAGATGCCTGGCTCACTTAACACTTGCAACTTGTTTCTGGCTCGCTCAGGCCTGGTTCTCCCCTTCTAGGGTATGCGGCAAACCTCCTAATTCTACCATCCTTTATAGCTATTCTGTGATACACATTTGAAACTCATTCCTTAGTCCTGGGTAGTGACAACCCCTCCTGGCAGATGTCAGGGTAGGAGAACACAGATTCTCATTCCATACGTTGGCTCACATCTTGTGGTGGACTCATCGGATCAAAAACCATGAAGGCCTTCCTGGACCTCAGGCCTTTTCAATTTTGGAAAAGGGGGTGGTGATGGACAGAGTTTCTGAATGATGCAGAATACTCTTACCCAGTCAAGAGATCAGGGCTTGATCCATCACCGTTTTTTAGCTCACTGCACCATCCCAGCTCAGAACCTGGCTACATGCAAATTAGTCTGTTCCTGTCCCAGTGCATGATGGGAACAGGGCAAAACAAACTACCAAGCCAATTCTTATACTGGGAAGGAAACAAGCTACCGGGGACCGGTTTCTGGCATTTCAGCCGTCGTCGGCCCGGCTTGCTTGAATCCTGATGGTGCAATGAGCAAGGGACTCACGCCTGAGTATACCCTCCCACACATAGTGTGGACAAAATCGATTTTGGAAAAGGGGGTGGTGATGGACAGTTTCTGAATGATGCAGAATACTCTTACCAGGGGTCGCAAAATGTACTCGCCCACTCGCAAATGCGAGTGAATTTCCTGAAGGGCGAGTCAGTTTCAAGGCCTACTTGACCGGCCTGGCGAGTGCTTATCTGGCACTGCAGTAGCAGGGGAAGGCTCTAGGGGGCAGCATTACAATGGCAGCAACAACGGCATTCTAGTATCAAGTGCACGCGATGCACGGTGAGGGCTCTAGGGGGCAGCATGCACGCACCACCTAACTTAGTGGTGGTGGTGTGGTGCACTGCCTATTGTTTGTGGGTCCCAGGGCCGTCAATCTTGTAGCGCGCGAAAACGCTACCAATGACGGCCCTGGCCTGCCCCAGAAACTGTGCTGCTTAAAGTGAAGCAGTGACGCAGCACTCCTCCACCCACGCTCTCTTCGGTGGAGCCGGGATTCGGGACAGCGTGCAGGGCGATTTGGAGGCGAGTCTGTTTTTATACATTGTTTTGCTGCAGGCCTTATGTGCAGAAACCTCTTGTGGGCCGTTTAATTTGAATATCCAATTGCACATTTTCCAGGTCAGGTCAAGAGAAGGGAGTCTCCTAGCCTTCTATGAAACATGCTTATTTTTCAACTTCAGGTGTATCAAAATGCAGTAGTCACTGACGAGTTTTAGGACCTCGACCCGAATTGAGGCATCGGACTTTTTCATTACAGTGCACAAGCTTAGATTTTGGGTGAAAGTGCAAAGAATCTGGAATCCTCAGTAGCTTACTTGACTAATTACACCACACGAGTTAAACAGTTTCTGTCCCCCAAAAAACGTAGGTTCAGTAACATTTTGACTTACAATATCCTTCGATCTTCAAAAATGCAAAGCTCTTTAATTAATTTTGTGGCGCCATAGCTTCTTGCCAGATCACTGCCTCGGACTTTGACTAAGAAAGTGTCTTTACGTATAGTTGGCTGTGGCGTTTGACGGTGCTGGGTTGGGGGACACACAGGCATGATATCCGTTCGCTCCAGGACTCGCTGTTACTGCTCTTATAATTTGTACCCATAATCAGTTTTTTTAATTCTCTTTTTGATGTGTTCAAACGCAGTGTAATGTATTAGGCTGTCCTTATTTGCATAGGATTTTACTGTGATTAGGCTTTGCATCAGCTTGTGCGTGGTCTTGCAGAGCTTATCATGCATAGTGTACCACGCACACACTTAATGTTGGCCTTATTTGCTCTTCTCGCATGCCTGTTTTAATATTTTTCAGCGTCTCCCTTCCCTGCGTTGCTTATTCCTCTATCAGACACAGAGCTGTACAATTCCATTTAGTTACTCTTCAGGCACCCCTTTAGGAGCAGAGTGACTGCCGCCCTATTGTAACAGTGGGGGCATGTGATGACTTAGTTAAGCACTTCTGTTGTGTGATTTGGAAGCATAGACCCAGAATAAGTACTGCAACCACCCTAATATTAAAATGTTATTTCTAAGAGTGATTTTACCACCGTGATTTGCAGATAAATCGTTCCAAGGCAGCTCCTCAGTTTCCTCTGTAGATCAGTTAGTATTTATTTTGGAGATTGTATAGAGAGGATTTTGTTCCTAGAAGCAACAATTCTCTTGTAGTAACGACAGACTGCATTGTGCTTTCCAGCCATTATGCTGTCACAACTGTAAAACTGATAATGTGGGAAGTACTTGTAAGTAGTGGGGAATAGGACAGGGGTAACCAAAGATGACAGGGAAAAAAGCAAGATTGCAGAGAAGACAGTCTCCAAAGGCAGTGTTCGAAATCTTATTAACATCGAGTCTCTAATTTGCAACATTTGTCTGACTTTGTTTTGTATATCTGTTTTACCCACAAACCATCTAAACAGATATATGCAAGTTGCATTAGAACATTGTGTGGTGAATTTACTATGCTGTAATTTGTGAATATTTATATGTTTCCCTCACCTTCATTGCTTGATTTTGCTTGCAAGTAAGTGTCACTCATCACCTCTAAGGTGTGGATTGTTCACTGATTGTGTGACCGCTAATTACCACAGCCCCAGTTTCCCCCCCAAAAAGTAAGTTTAGGCCCAGAGTTATTAGGTTGTGGGAGGGGGGAGTGAGCTTCAGCGACATGATCGTAGATGTTTCCGCACAAAGATGGCGCAATTAATTGCAGGGAACACAGCCTCAGCTGTGCTGCTAGAATCCACAGGGTAGACCCCCAATGTCACATTAAAACTAGAGTATATTGGTTTGTCAGTGCCTATTTCTGAATGCCAGGAGTACGTTTTGGTAATGATTACGGTTGTGTCCAGATCAGAGAGATCTGGTAGCTTTTATTTTTGCTGCATGCTGGTTATTAGGGAGCAGGATTTTCCATTATGTGACTGTGCCTGACCGGAGACTTTTAACTGTTATATGCGTGCCTGCCTGGATTAGCAGTGTTGCAGCTGGCCCGCTGGTGATCCCATGTGTCTGTGGTGGGTAAGTTGACCTTGGTCCTTGCCTCCTTTTCTTTTGTTAATCTTGTTGGTGCATTGCTGTGATGTAAGTCCACCTTGATCCTGTCTTGGGAATTCGGAACAACTGGTTTGTTCTTAGTCCAGTGCCAAAATGAAAGCTGTCCCATATGAGAGAGCAAACTGTTAAAATGGCACACGTGCACCGAGGAGCAAATGCAGTATTATTTGTGCAAGTCAATTCTGAGGGCAGTCTGAGTGAGTTGTGTTGTGAAAGTTGGGAAATTTCCATGACTTAACTGAGGAGTGAGCTTGCACAAAGCAACTTATGAGTAGCAGATGTTCAGAAATTAGTTCGTTTCGCTGACATAAAGGGCTGCAAATGCACAATTTTGCCCCATTATTTTACTGTTTTTCTTGCAGAGACCCCCGAATGGTTTGAGCTTGCTCACTGACTACCCACTGGCCAACAAACCGTGCCTACAAGCATAGTCTTCCCTTTGGAACCTTATAAGTATTTATTGCAGCACAAATAAATATCCTTGGTGCAACAACATCAACTGTTGCATTTTGTTAAACACTTATAAGGTCCCAAAGGCGAGACCTATTGCCTATGCCAATGCATAGACCATCTTAAAATTGTACTGAGAATTTTTGTGTTTGCTTAGGGTTTGCACCACCGCTTTGCATCCATTCAGAAGGGTAGTATTAGAAAAACTTTGATATCACTTTGATACACACATAGGGAGGTAACTGGGTGATAAATTAATAAAATTTGCTGTTAATTTGGTTGGCCAGCGTTTTCTTGGGTTGTTGGCGCTGCAAATGTTTTGAAAAAAAGTCATATGCAATCAGTTTGTGGGTCGAGTGCATTGCTGTTAGGTCGAGTAGAAAAAAGTCTACTCACTCGACCTGCAGGTCAAGTAAGATTTTTTAGATTTGTCGAGCCCTGCTTACCCAGTCAAGAGATCAGGGCTTGATTCATCACCGTTTTTTAGCTCACTGCACCATCCCAGCTCAGAACCTGGCTACATGCAAATTAGTCTGTTCCTGTCCCAGTGCATGATGGGAACAGGGCTAACCAAACTACCAAGCCAATTCTTATACTGGGAAGGAAACAAGCTACCGGGGACCGGTTTCTGGCATTACAGCCGTCGTCGGCCCGGCTTGCTTGAATCCTGATGGTGCAATGAGCAAGGGACTCATGTCTGAGTATACCCTCCCACACATAGTGTGGACAAAATCGATTTTGGAAAAGGGGGTGGTGATGGACAGGCCTTTTCATACAGGTCTCTCTTCCTTAGCTATTTTTTTTCTTTGAGAAGGGCCTCTTAACTTAGGACTACAAACAAGATTTTAATCGACAGTCTCAGCTCTGGATTATACCGCTTTTGGTAAGGTTTTGCCTGTACAGTTCTGTAAATTTAAGAAAAAAACCAAAAAACACAACCACCACCTAAAAACTAGCTTTGAACAGGCTATTACTTACGTTTACTTACCACTGGTTTGCGCCAATGTCACAATCTTTTCTTTGCTTCTCATTGGGCAGTGCCTCCTTCTTGCCCTTCGTCTGCAGTTCTTCCGGTCTTAATTGAGGCTTGGATGAAGGACAGTTATCTGCCTGCAGCCAGTGTCCTTCCACTGGCCGCCCACTTGCAGGGGTACTTTTATATTTAACTTTTAAACTAGCACTCCATAAGAATGTAGATGCTTTAAGGCCCGCTCTATCCCTCCTGTCCCTTCCATTCGACTCCTGAACTGGTTACATGCCCCACCCTCCCACTCCCTCCTGCTTCATTCCCTGCATGCCCTCTTACTCCCACATCTCCAGCTTCGCCCTTTCATGCCCCATTTCTCCCACGCCCTCCTGCTTCATCCTTGATGACGTCCTCCGACGAAAAGGGGAAGGGCACACTTTCCCAGAGCATGATTTTATTATATATAGCACATTTCTTTTTTTAAAGTCTAGGATGTTTGGTTGAAAGCGCGATCTGTGCACGGTCTTTAAAATAGCTCATATTAAACTAGCATTCTGCAGAAATATGTGCCACACATATCACGCATCTTGTAACAGGTATAACGCCCTTCCAGGCCTCATCCTTTGCATGCTTGTACTATTTTGTTTTCCACGTTCGACCAGAAGCACCGGGTGAACTCCTCACAGAGACATGTAACAAACTGAGCTTAGTGAGATTGTAGTCCTGTTCAAACGGCAACAGTGGAGCAGCAAGCGCTTCTCCAGGAGTTTAAAACCCAGTGCCTGACATAGTTCATAGCGATGCATACTTCTGCGCTGGCCAACTGTCACATGTAATGTGAGCGGGAACATGCTTCTGCTGGAAAGAAAAACTAGCATTGGTACAGCTAATAGGTTTCACTATTGGCTTTGTCAATGTTTTTTACACGTTACACAGCAGTTGAGCTGCAATGCAACAAGGTTTAAAATGTAAATTTTGGTGTTTTCAAAGCGCTATGATGCTGCCATCACTGACTGTATCATAGCATTGGGGGGGAAAGTTCTACTTTAAACCCTGTTGCACAGCAGATGAACTGATGTGCAACGTGTAAAAACCATTGACAACCCCAATAGATTTTGCATAGATGGCACCAGTTGGTTTTACCAATGCTTGCAGGCCTGTGGAATTCCTATAGCCTGATGCCCGAGACATTGTTTGGGGTCAAGGGCAACACATTTTCATATGTGTTTTGTCCTTGGGTGAAGGAGGCCCAACCCTTTGGCTGCCAGTTTACAGTATCACATTATGGATCAGGGAAAGGCATTGAATGCAGTTAAGGTAATGTGTGTCCAGTTATGCTGTTCAAGCTTGTATCTATGGTTCATTAATGCAAAGCCTTTATTATTAGGGTGAGCGCTCTTAGCAAATGTTGTAAGCTCAGACTGCACTACTGATGGTGGTTCCAGTATAAAAATGTGTACACACATTTTCAATGTTTAGCAATATGAGGCCATGTATAATGCTCCCAGAATGCTCTCTGGTTAGATGCAAATATTTGCAGAAGCTTGAAAGCAAGATTGACAATTCTTTGCTTTCAAAATAAAATGTTCACTTAAAAATGCAAATAATTTTGCTAAACTACTGTAAAATTTTAGGTGCCATTTTAAGTGTGGAGGATTGTGGCTCAATGGTTAGAGCGGCAGACCCTGATGCAGAGTTCTGGCCAGGGACCAGGCTTCGATTCCCGTCTCGGCGGGGTCTCGGGCTCAATTTCCTCGGACCTGTTAATTCTAGCTTCGGTGCCTAGTCTAATCACGGGATCTACGCTGCAACTCTAGGCAATAGCTTTCTTAGCCTCCACACAGGCCCCAACAGCGCTAAGGATGCCTGGCTTCACCTTGGGTTGCCCAGGAGTGGACACTTCACAGAGAAAGCCAGGAGGGGTTCCACAGCGGTATGAGTATCAGCGCCAGGAAGCCGAATAGGCGACACCGCAAGGTGACCGTCTGGTGACAGTGCGCTCTATAAGTACCATGACATTTACATTTACATTTGTAGCATCATTTAGTAAAGTGTGTTGCTGTATACTAGTATTTCAAAAAATATTCATAGTGGAAAATCAGTGTAACCAGTTTGAGGGAAACAAAAAAACACAAGCATTGGTAAAGCCAGTTGGTCTGAAATTGCTGGTCAGCCTTTTGGTTTTATCAACGCGTGACTTGTTTTGGCGTGGTTTTTGTAAACGCTTATCGTGTGGGAGCTGCCAACCCCTCACCATTATAACAAATATTGGCAAAAGCAAAAATTGTTTTTGGTCTCAAAAAGCACAAAGTGCCACAGCAGTTCCTGGCACGGACTGTGTGTCGATATGCTGATTGTGAAAGAACAGAATGTGCCGTCACTCACAGTGAAGCTAGCCGATAGAGAGGGAGACAGAATTTTAATTAACAAAAAAAGGTCATAGTTAACACCAGACCTTATTAGGGCACAATTATTAAATAAAGTCTCATAAGTGCACCCATGTCCTTGCATTAAGTGAAAATACACAGCTTTTATGAAATCACAAAACTTTACAGAAGTAGGCTAAGAAACAGTACTCCTAGAAAATATTTGTGAACTGCAATTTAGCATGAGCAAATTTGCAGGTGTAGATTTGCTCATGCGAAAATCTGAGAGTTTGCAAGTTCACTTTCCCTCCAACCATTTTTTGCCCAACCCTGGAAGAAGTTTTATGTCTGCCATTGTCAGGAGTGCATTTCCAACCTCTCTCTGTATGGGAAAAGATCAGAGAAGAGTTGGTGAAAATCCTTAAAAAACATGCAAGTTAGTAGGTGTGCACAGACTCGAAAGGGCTTTCCAACCCTGGAACTTTTGCTTACTATTACCATCAGCCCCAGTATGTAGATGTGCAGAAACGTGGCAACATAAGGGAATTGCTAGTATTCAAACCTTACTATAGAAGGAGTCTTGGCATAACCAGAGAGGCTATTTGAGAGCTCTTATATAATGAGATTGCTGCCATAATTTGTAGCCGCATTACATGACACAGGAGGAACAAGTAGATTTTGTTACAGGACATGCGGATTTATGAAGCAACCTGCCCCATGGACAAATAGATATTTTATTAAATTCCACACCTCTGTATTAAGTGTAATTTACAAGCCCCCTTTTTCCTTATGTGGGTCTTGGTGGTGGCTTACCCAGTATGATTATGTTTAGTTGATGGGCCGTATTATAAAATCGTCTCATTACCCTTCATAGCCGCATTAACTCAGGATAGAATGTTGTGGCTGTCACTTTACAGAGAGAATATTGTAACTCAAGTTAAAGGAGCAGAACATTGTGGAAATTAGCTGACAGTTGCAAGTACTTTGCATACGCACTGAACTGGCCCTGACAGTTGCAAGTACCTTGCATACGCACTGAACTGGCCCGGTCAGACTCATCCATCGCATTGCAGAACGGGCATACTGCACAAACCTACGGAGGTTGCTAAAGTCTTGCTGGAAGTACAACAGCTCCAGAGGAGAAATCTAAAATGCACCGGACCGCGGTCAGAGTGTGGTGGTGGACCGCAATGTAAATGTATTTGTACTTGTATAGCGCACAGCTACCCGCAGTGGGTTTCCCAGCGCTTGCTTAGGGAACCCGGCCTGGTATTCCCCTGCGAGATAACCCATTACTGGGCATCCCCAAGGTGAAAGCCAGGCATCCCGCTGCGAGGGGCCATTGTGGAGATTAAGCAAGCTATTGCCCAGAGTTACAGAGTGGGACTCCATGATTGGAATAGGCACCGAGGCGAGAATTGTCAGGTCCGTGGAAATTTGAGCCCAAGACCCGCCGAGGTGGGGAATTGAACCCTGGTCCGGGCCAGACCTCTGCATCAGGGTCTGCCGCTCCAACCACTTGAGCCACACTTCTCCACAATGGTTCAGGGGGTTGCCAAACAACTTCAAACTATGCCAGATCCGCCTATGGTGATTGGGAAAATGAAATTAAGATACAGAAGACTTGTGAAGTGAAGGCCGTGATACCATGGGCTGAGCCAGCCCCCAAGCATGCCACAAGCTGCCAGCTAAGAGCTTCGACAGTCAGTGGAGGTGCTAAATAGCAGCGCTACCACAGACAGCTGAGGCGCTGTAAATGCATGACAATGCATTTCAGTGTGGCGATAAGGACCACCACACTGAAATGTGTTAGTATAACACCGGATGCATGGTACTTGGCAGGACTGACAATTCCACACCGTGCAACATAATTACACTCCACATAAATACCACTCAACGCCACATAATTCATATCTACGTAATTACACTCTACTCAATATCACATAAATACACTATGCCGCATAGTAACAATCTGCATAAAACTACACACCATCCCACATAATGCCACTCAACATAATTTCACTCACCCTACACAGTTCCTCAGACAATTAAACTCCACATATTTCCATTCCACACCACATATTTTCAAAACAAAACCACATTATTCAAACCCACAACTCCACACCACATACTTTCAATCCACACCACAAAATGAACCATTACACAAATTTCCACTCCACACAATATGGTTCTACATAATTACACTCCAAGACACACAATCCCACTCCACATAAATCAATTACACTCTATACCACGTACTTTCTAGCTACATAATTCCACTAAACGCCTTGCTACATAATTCCACGACACAACTCACCACCACACAATTCCACAAAAAACAATTCAAATCAGGTAATTACACTCCAGACCACATACACCCACTCCATTCCTTAACACATGGCTAAAAGACATTATCATTGACAACGCTTGTATTGCCAAGACCAATTGGCTTTGACAATGCTGGTTTCTATTGTAGCCTAAGCGCTAGTCTGAGCTTGCCCGAAGCTGGACTTTGAGCTTACATTTCCTGCCTGCATCAGCTCTCTACCGGATGCCTAAGCACATCTGTGCATAAACCTTTGCCTCCTATCAGCTTTTCGCTTCTGTTGGCTTTTTGCCAATTGCATTAGCCATAGTTCTCCTTTTTCTGGTTCTTGCAGGATGTTAAAGTGTTCTTAAGGGTTAGTTTCCAGCTGTCACATTTGTGCAATCAAAAGAGGATGAAGATAGAGTCCAGGCTTGGAGGAGGATGTGGTGACATCATAATGTCTCTCAACTGAAGCAAACTGCTACTAGAAATATGCATTTCTATTTACTATGCAATTTCTGCCTCTATGGCATTAATACACGGCGGAGTTCCTTGGTGTAAGCTAGCGAAAATGTTTTATTAAACGGAAGTTACCAGTGTTCAACAGACATCACCGCAAAACTCAGGCATAAATGAAGAAAATAAAATTCCAACAAGTCAAATCCTCTTTCGTTAACAGACTTAATTTTATTAGATTTGTTGTCTTAGTGAGTAACATCCAAACATATGAAAATAATCTAGATTGCTCGAGACATTAGGCCCATTACTCAAATCGCCAAATCATCTTTTAAAGTCGGCTTGCACTTGACTTGAACATACACGTAGTACCTACCTGTAACATGGGTGTCAAATTAGAAGCAATCTATAGGTTAGTTGTTTACACGGAGTCAAGTTTGTTTTTCTGCTTGTGTTTTCCCGCCACTATGATTAGCAATTGGTCTAATCATTTTGCCTTGAATTTCGCTGAATTGGTTTTCACAACCTGTAATTTTACTCTTCTTCTCGACCCCAGATTGACAAAAGGCTCATACTAAGAGACTCATGTATCACCCATAATGGGTGGGAAGAAATAACCTTGTACCTATGGCAAAAGACGGCCTCCCTATTTTATTACATGCCGTGGGAAAAAGCAGTGTTAGTAGTCAATACCTCCGCATCCCAAGAACTTTGTGGCCAACTTTAATCTCTTTCATATAACTCCCAACCTTTTGAAACAATCTAAAAGGCGGGATTCCATTTTAAGGGACAGACTCCCGTTTTTGTACTTTTCTTTTTTACATTATTTTACCTCTCGGCTCTCTATTTCAATCTGTATACTGAGAACACAACCAAAGTGCATGTATTAATTGTGTTCATAAGCTCTGGGTGCTTCAGCTAAAAAAAAAAACGGAACATTCATTCATGGAAGAAAGAGTATTGGCAGGTCATGAGCTCCAAATCCGGCAAAGCCTTCTGAAGTACAGGAGGTCATAAATTAACCATTATATATTGAGAAATAGCAACATCTGTTATTTACCGCAGGCAAAGTGTGGTGTAACACGCAAGTTATAGGAGTTAGTTACTCCAAATTGTATGGCAGGTGAAGAGGAGACTTGCAAGTGAATCTTAAAAAACAGTATTTTCTTGCATCATAGCTTATGAAGTCACAAGAACTTCTTTATAACAATATTGGACTGTATTACACTGGTAACCGTAATGTACTGTTGTTATACCTGTTGCTCAGCCAGTGGACTGGGGTTGTGGAATGTTGGTGAGTGATGATGCAGTGGAATGTTAGATGAGTGTAGAGTCAGTTTGAGGATGGGCAGAGCAGCAGAAAGGCTGCTCCAGGTGGGGCGGTTATCTTACTTAATAAACCTACTTACCTATTCTACCCTGGAACCAGAAATCATCTTTGTACAACATATAGATACAAATTGCATAGGAGTCTGCCTTCCTTGTTTAAAAGCTAGCCTAATGTCCCTATTACAGGTGCCTTGTGGCGTCCCTAGTCACCTAGAATATTGAGATTGAGTAGCTACTCACAGGTGGGGTGTGGCTTGTCTGTGCAGCGAAATGACCACACATTAGAGCAGCTCCCCCGGCCGAGAGAAATTAATCCGGTATATAGCCGTACAAAAAGCACAATGCCACGGTCTATCCACAGAGGACAGCTGTAGGAACGGGCCAGCAATCCGGAGAAACCCTTTTCTGAGGATTAAGCATGGCCGCTGGAAGGCTGAGTTCACGAGAAGAAATGAGGCCTGGTAGCGGTGCAGCTGTGTGAAGCTGGGACCTAGATTTTGGCGCTGCCCGGAAACGGAGTGTGGGACTGCCGGAGAACGGTATCCAGCAGAAGCCTTGGCGGTGGGGAGGAGAGGGGAGGGGAGGACTGGAAGGGAGGCTCCGGCACAGAGTGACCCTGCGGTGAGGGAATAAGCTCCCGGGGCCCAAGCAGAATATTCAGTGTTATGGGATACTGCCGGTGCCCGTACGCACACAGATCGTGCTGCGGAGCTGGACCCAGGCTGACGATAAAAAGGACCAGGCGACCACATGGAGTGACGGGGGCCAACCCATACCCTACCCTGCAGGCTGCTGTGGAGGATAGCAGTTGCCGATCCCCCCGACTGACTGACTGACTGACTAGAGGCACACAGGGACAAAGGTGCACGTAGCCGCCATTTTGTGCAGCCTGGGGAATTTTCACGCAGGTGGACGGCTTCCAGAGCGGACGTATTCTGCTAACTGCGAGGAGGCGATTTAGGCGCAGGGATGACCCGCATGACAGGCTACAATCGGCTGGGACACGTGGCACATTAAGAGTGGATCGCCGCAGCAAACAGCATTGAAGTGAGTGTGAGCCGGGAGGGATTACATCGCGTCGGTGCAGGTGCCAAGTAGGAGAGGACATAACACAAGCTCGCCACACACTACTATTGCCATTATCGTGTAGACTGCTCATCACAACACAGTTAATACCGTGGTTTGCAGAGCGGGGATTGTGGACAGAAGAACACGACAAGTACTGGGTAAAAGGAGTGACATCTACTGTGAGGCATACTATTGGTTTTCCGGTGCGCCCACACATGTAACATAAGCAAGCGTAGCGTGGAGTGGGAAGTGCTCGTGTTGCATGGCAGGCGATAGAGCAGGGGTCTGGACATTCTGCGCAGGTTACCATCGTGACTAGACATCAGCAGTGATATCCGGCCATGAAGTGGCCTGTAAACGTGGTCTGGTGCTAGTGCAGGATCCTCTGTATTGGGACAACATCACTGAGCCTCACGCACGAGTGACAGTGGTGGGTCACCATGGGAAAGCCGGATATATGCCAACCAAGACTTAACTTCAACAAGAAAGCTGCCAAAGGGGCGGAAGGAGACGCGTGCTACCAAGAGCAGTCTGAAGAACATATAGCAGGTCAGCCACCAGCCGAAGATATCAGGGAAATGTTTAAATATTTAAAGATCTCAAATCTAGTCTCCAAGGCCTGGATATCAAGATGGATTCATTGGCGGACAGGATGGACAAAATAACGCAGCAAGTTGAAAAACAGGAGGGCCGCCTCAGCGTGCTGGAAACAAGAGTGATGGAAACAGAAGAGGGACAGACGGAAATTGACAAGAAACTGCGGGCATGGATGGCCTACTGTATGCCATATAACAGAAGAATGAGGACTTGGAAGCTAGGTCTCGAAGTACCAATATACGAATTACAGGAATTGAGGAAACAACAGATATACAAAACATGGTGAAATACGTGGAGATGATGATGACAGACCTCTTTGGACCGAACTTGTCCTCCATGTTTCTTATAGAGCGAGCACACAGCACTCTGGGTCCCCAACCAAGATCTGGCGCACTGGATCGGCCAATATTGGCTAGAGTATAAAACTACAGAGATCGCGACACAATATTGCGATTGGCCAGGGAGAAAGGTGATATACAGTACAAAGGAAATAACATTGCGCTATACCCTGACTTCATACCCCAGGTACAGGCAGCTCGGAGGGAATTCATTCCTGCTAAGAAAAAGTTTCAGCAACTAGGAACCAAATATGCTTTAATATATCCTGCCAAACCGAGAATCCAGGGGCCCGGAAAGACCACTTTTTTCACGGGCCCAAAGGCTGCGCTGACTTACGCGAAACAGTTGGCGAAGGAACACAAGCAGCAAGCGACGACCAGCGAGTCACAGACTGACAACAATCTGAGTGACAACAATCTGAGTGACAATGATTGATGGACCTGACCCAGTGAGCTGATTACGCAGATAAGTATCACGTGCTAACCACTGTGATACTATGCATTGTTGCTCCTGAACGTAGGCCGTCATGCCAGACAAATATGCTTACGAGAGATTAGACTACAAGTTGTTTTATAAGAATTAAATGTTAGACTGTTGGTCCATGAATGAGCTGGACCTGTGGTCCGTGGCCGTGGGTTGTACACTCGGCCAACCTGACTAGAGTGTCGCGTACCCCACTGGGATGATTCCCTTGTGTTCACTATTGTGGACCGTATGTTTGCAGATCTGGGGAAAGGGGGAAGGGGGAGGGTGACTCACAACCTGTTTGGGGGGTTGGTGTGGGAGGAGGGGGGGGAGCTGGGTAAGGTTTAGTTTAATTGGCATGCCTAGTCAAATGCCACAATTTCTTAGACGTAAACGTTCGAAATATATACGTCCATTCCTCTGGGTTGGCCAAGCACATGGCTCCGACTCGCAGAATGCTGCTTTCGAGCTACTCACCTTTGATCACATATACTTTAGTAGCTGACCACGTATATATACACATCACGTACACTCCTCGTGACGGCACTCAGTTGTCTTTCTTGGAATGTTAGAGGCCTGTATGATCGCAGGAAGGCCCGGCTGATCCACTCTTATCTCTTAAGACATGCGGTGGACATCTGCTTACTGCAGGAGACCCAACTAATGCCTGCAGCTGCTAACACGCTTAAACATAAAGGTGGGGGTCGGTGGTGGATGCTGGATACTCAAACTATGCCAGGGGAGTGGCAATCCTTATTCGGAGGGTACTGCAATGGAAAACACATCACAAGATAATAGATGGTGAGGGGAGATATATTATTCTACAGGGCACACCATGTAATACCCCGGTGGTGATTATAAACACTTACGATCCAAACACTGATAATCCCACCTTTTTCCAACATGTAAGGCAAAAAATCCAGACATTGGGAGATGTAGCGATTTTGTGGGGAGGGGATTTTAATGTTGTTCTATCACCTGTGTTAGACAGACAGGGAGCGGCTTGCGACCACCACCCGAAGGAAGCTGAAATGTTAGCGGGAGTTATAGAAGACCTGGAGAATACTCCACCCGATGGTCAGGGAAGGTACATGCATGACATCGTAACGCATGGTCCAGATTGGACTATTGTCTTGTCTTTAAAGACTTCCATCCCTGGGTGGCAGGGGCTACACACCACTCACCTTCTCTGATCACGTTCCTGCTCAGATTCAACTGCTAATTCCACCACCATATAGACAACATTTTGCCTGGCGTTTTCCAACGGGTGCATTACTGGATCAAGTTTTTCGGGAAGAATTGAGGGAAAAATTGTTGAATACTTTACATTGAACGAGGGGACAGTGGACTCGCCAGGGTCGTTATGGGAAGCATTTAAAGAAGTTACCAGGGGAAATTGCATAGCACTTGAAACGGGGGTACTCAGAGACATACGAACCACACTAGACAGATTGGAACGTGACATTGGAGAGTTAGAGCGTTTGATCCAGTCGTCTCCATCCTCTGCCGCTACAGCCCAGCTTAGATCCAAATTAACAGAGTTTCAGACAGAGGCGGAGAGGGAAACAGCATATCTGTCCAAATACCCACAAGTTAGGAGATATGTGGAAGGAGCTAGAGCAGGCAAAACATTGGCTGGACTTCTCTGGTCTCCAAGGGGGTCTAATTATATTACCGAAATACAGACAGACAATGGTGAGATGGCTAGGACAATGCGTGACATACTGCAAATAATGACCAATTTTTACTGACAGCTATACACCTCCCATACGAACCCAGCCCAGTCAGACATAACAGAATACCTAGATACTGTGGCCCTGGCGTGGTTTACAAGGGTGCCCAGGAATACATGGACCTGCCAATTACAGTAGACGATGTTCCTCGGGTGTGCATGCCGGCTGACAAATCCCAATGCGCGGATGGACTGACTGCGGCCTTCTACAAAGAATAGGTTGACATTCTTGTTCCTAGTCTACTAAAATTGTCAAATAAAATTGTAACAGGTATACCTGGAGGCGATGGACACAGGTATTCTGTCCCCTATCCTTAGGGAAGCCACAATAATCACTTTATTGAAACCCTACTAAACCGGATTCATATAGACCACGGTTGTCAATTAATCTAGATGCCAAGATTTACGCCAAACTAATCGCCAACAGATTACAGCTAATGCTACCACAGAATGCATTACCAGATCAATCTGGTTTCATCCGGGGCTGTTCAACGGCTCATAACCTACGAACAATAGTTGGAATACTGCGCTATTTAGATCCTCATGTCCAGGCAGTAGCCACACTCTTAGACGCTACAAAGCGTTTGACTCTTTGGAGTGGAAGTACCTTTTCTCCCTTTTGACCCGAATGGGATTGAGTTCTACGTTCATTAAACAAATTTAAATAATATATAATATTCCAATGGCAAGAGTGAAGGTGAACGGGCAGGTGTCAGAACTGTTCGCTATCACGAGAGGGACGAGACAAGGCTGCCCATTATCGCCGCTGTTATTCGCTATTGCTACCGTACCACTGGCAGCCAGGCACCGTTGACACCACACACAACAGAGTATAGGCTTTACATCTAGAGGCTTATTGATATCCATGTATACTGAGGATACGACGATTCATCTAGTGAATCCCAAAGATAATTTCGACGTAATGATGAGGGAAATGGTTGTATTGGGCGGGTTAACAGGATACAAATAAACTGGACGAAATCCACAAAGCTCCCACTTAGATGAAACAGCCCCATGCGATACAGAATTTCGGATACAATGAGCAGAAGACGAAATATGCTACCATGGTATTTGGATTAGTAGGTTCATTCAGGATATATGGTTGGCAAACTATGGGAAGGCGATCGATTGGATTGAAAGTAGGGTTCAACGTTGGAAACAACTTCCGTTATCCCTGACTGGACGTATAGCTATCACAACAAGCATTGGAAATGCAATAGGTCTCGCACCATTAGAGTTAGTGCTTTTAGAATTGTTTATGGGTTTTTTTTGTAAATGTTTAGCATTTTTGTTTCCTGTAGCCAATGCTAAAGTATTACAAATAAAAAAAAGCCATAAACATTTCTAAAAGCTCTAACTGAAATGGTCTGAGAACTATTGCACTGTGTGAGGGTGAGGGTGAGTGAGGGTGAGTGAGGGTGAGTGAGGGTGAGTGAGGGTGAGTGAGGGTGAGTGAGGGTGAGTGAGGGTGAGTGAGGGAGGGTGAGGGTGAGGGTGAGGTGTTGAGGGTGAGTGAAGGTGGGTGAGGGTGAGGGTGGGTGAGGGTGAGGGTGAGTGAGGTGTTGAGGGTGAGTGAGGGTGAGGGGTTTTGGGTGAGTGAGGGTGAGGGGGAGTAGTTGAGGCTGAGTGAGAGTGAGGGTGAGTGAGGGGTTGAGGGTGAGGGGTTGAGGGTGAGTGGTTGAGGGTGAGGGGTTGAGGGTGAGGGGTTGAGGGTGAGGGGTTGAGGGTGAGGGGTTGAGGGTGAGTGAGGGTGAGGGAGAGTGAGGGTGAGGGGTTGAGGGTGAGTGAGGGGTTGAGAGTGAGGGGTTGAGGGAAAGTGAGGGTTTGAGGGTGAGGGGTTGAGGGTGAGGGAGGGTGAGTGAGGGTGAGGGGTTGAGGGTGAGGGGTTGAGGGGGAGAGAGGGTGAGTGAGTGAGGGTGAGGGGTTGAGGGTGAGTGAGGGTGAGGGGTTGAGGGTGGGTGAGTGAGGGTGAGGGTTTGAGGGTGAGGGGTTGTGAGTGAGTGAGGGTGAGGGGTTGAGGGTGAGTGAGTGTGAGGGGTTGAGGGTGAGTGAGGTTGAGGGTGGTTGAGTGAGGATGAGTGAGAGTGAGGGTGAGTGAGGGGTTGAGGGTGAGGGGTTGAGGGTGAGTGAGTGAGGGTGAGGGGTTGAGGGTGAGGGTGAGTGAGGGTGAGTGAGGGTGAGGGGTTGAGGGTGAGTGAGGATGAGTGAGAGTGAGGAAGATCACCTGCCAATGTGAGCCCAGCATTCACTCGAAAACTGAACTCCAGTTGTCTTACAGGAAGTATGCAGCGGGCGTAGATAAATGGGTGAATAGTTGCGACAGTCAGAGAAAGTGTATCAGGCCCTGCGAAGATTATATTTCTATAAAGCGTACTGGAGCTTTACAAGGCCCCTTACTATGTCAAACTCAACCCTACTTGTTGGGCCCTCCGAAGGAGGTGAGGCTGGGTTGGAACAGAGGGAATCGAATCAGTAATTCGAAATAGTGCTCCCAGACATGTCACATTGGCGCTAGGCAGGAGTAAGTACGCCATCTCTGCAAAGAATGCTCATCAAACCAGAAGGCAAAATGAATATAGTTTCTACCCTGGGAGTCATCCATTAATTCTATTTTAAAGTGCCCCAGAAGTAAGGCAATGCAAGAACTCAGTTAAAGACGGTGCGAGATAACTGTATTCTAAACTTTTTTTTTCCAAACAAAAGGGGGCAAGAATTGTTCAGTTACAAAAGAGCTGAACGAACTGCACTGTGCGAGTTCTTTGCTACCCATATCTTTGCGAGATATAAGTCTACTTGGTAAAGTGCACTTCAAATTAATATTTTAAAATCGAACTTACGTTTAGGGTGCGTTTACAAGCGTGTGACAGATTCTAGCAGTTGCAGCCAATGAATATTGATACAAAAACAAATTCTTCACTTTTCTAGGGTAAAAACAAATATTTTTTTCTGTGGGGCTCGTAAAATAGAGCATGGAAAAATAAGGCTGCGCCTGAATTTAAATGAATAAAAGCCCTCACAGCGCTAAAAACAGACATCCGTAAGGAAGAGTCGCCCACAGCGTGAAACATAAAAGGGTATGCAGGGCTCTGGAAGTGTATGCTACCTCTCACATACGTACATTTTATTTAGTTCGTCCACGGACGTTATTGTATTGGGTATGTAAATAGGGGGTTGCCTTACACGTCATTGTAGAGGCTGCCATGGTTTTACAAAACACATCCTTGCCCTCTCCGTCCCCTTAAAGAGGGCCGATGGCCAGCCCGGACCAGCAGCAAGTGCTCTTGGACTCCAGTCCGGTGAGGAGGAGAAGCAGCTCAAACACTAGGCTTCGAATAAAAAAAAATGCGACACAGCGGGCAGGGGAGGGGGCGGAGCGGGTAAAATAAGCAAACGAGACGGAGGGAAGAGAGGGGAGAGGGGAGGAGAAATGCGACACGGCGGGAAGGGGAGGGGGCGGAGCGGGTTAAATTAAACAAACGAGACGGAGGGAAGAGAGGGGAGGGGGGAGGAGAAATGCGACACGGCGGGAAGGGGAGGGGGCGGAGCGGGTTAAATTAAACAAACAAGACGGACGGAGGAGAGGGGAGGGGGGAGAGGGGAGGGGGGAGGAGAAATGCGACACGGCGGGAAGGGGAGGGGGCGGAGCGGGTAAAACAAGACGGACGTGCACGCGCTTTTAAGCTCAATGCGCATGCGCATTGAGCTTAAAAGTCACGGGCACTGCAAGGAATCGCCACGATTCCTTGCAGTGGATAAAGAGTGGATAAGCCCCCATAGTCTCGCTTGCTCGATGCGCATGCGCATCGACAGGCGAGACCTAAAAATGGTGATACTACCCAAAGTCTTATATTTGTTTGTAAATATACCAATGCCACTGAACATTAATTTTTTTAAACGTGTCCGCACAATCATTGGGCTGGTCTGGGCAGGCAAACAACCACAGGTTTCATGGAATTTGTTGACATTACCTTTTGCGCAGGGTGGACTGGGAGCTCCAGAATTTGAACTCTATGCATATAGCGCAAAGGCGCAATATCTACACTACTGGCATCACCCAACACCATATCAACCTCACATAGCAATAGAAATAGACAGAGTTGCACCTCTCCCACTGAATGTGGCAGTATATAAACCTTACAAGAGACCCCACATGGAAATAGATACTGTGGCAACAACGAGATGGGCGCGGAAAAATATAGCTAAGAGAGCGGGTCAAGACTAACTGTATGCCCTGTCCATGCCACTGGGGGGAAATCCACTTCTAGCATCACCGATAGATGCAGCCACCACACTGAGGGCGAAGGCCCGTGATCTAGCAAAGGAAGTGATCTATATCCAGACAACACGTTCCTCTCCCTACAGCAGATGTATAACCAGCAAACGGGGGGCGTGGCTTCGGCACAAAGCGGAATGTCCGCCTGGTGAAGGAGCTCCGCCAGCCGATTCTTTCATCCTGTGATCCCATCCTATGACAGAGCCCCCACCCGCAGTTAAAATACAGCGCAACAACAGCTCCTTTGCTGGCGGTCGCGTTGGTGGTAATACGGCAGAAGTAGTGGCCAAACAGGGAAAATACTGCGATTGCGAGGCCGGAGCCAGCCTGAGGAAAATGGCGGCTATCAGATGGTAACGGCTGAACTCTGGAGCCGACCTCCCTGGGAGTGAGTGATCTGCTGGCTGTGTGCTGCTGCAAATGGCAGCAAACCGGGAGGCATAGGAGTGTCGCGCTGAATGCCCGGACGGGGAGGACGGCTGTGGTGACTGCGCCACCCTCGCCTTGCACAGCAGAGGTTCCCTGCGCGATAGCTGGCGGCGAGAAATCGAGAGGCGGGGCACGGCCCAGGAGGAGTGCGGCTCCATTGCAGAGGAGGTCCGAGGCAGTGCTGAGATGCAGCTGACCGAGGCGGAGACGGGGCTCTGCTGGAAGGTGAGGTCGGAGGAGCCTGGCAGGGGCGAGTGAGGCAATTGTGTGGGCCGGGGCTAGACTGCTGGGCAGCGACACTGACGCCGGGCGCCATTTTACTGGGGCGCGGTGCAGAACCGGCCGCTGAGTGGTGGGGGCCGTAGGTTCATGCTTGCGCTCACAGGGACCTGGTGAAGGCTGGGGGCTCTCCTCTGGGAACTAGGGGGCTCTGACTGCGGGTACCGGGATCAGCCCTAACTAGTTTTCGGGTTGGGGGGAGGGGGGGGGGGTCTTGCTGGCTGCCGGGGGCTGCCGGGTGAACGGGGGGGCTGCTGGCCCGACCTGGTGGTCCATGGAGTAGTGGACAGTGCTGCTCTGTCTGGGCTCCGAGGCAGGCTGACTGGGGGGCCCTGCGCTGCTTAAGCCATACGTTGCTGCGGGGAGAGGCTCTGAACTGGACACTGCAGGCCTGCATACAATCTGAGATTGACATTCTCCCGTGCACAGCGGAGACCTCATCTGCGCCACCTTGGAGACAAAGCAGGGGAGAAGACGTCCCCGCCTGCAACTGGTTACACCTGAGCTGGGGCCCCTACATAGACGCATTCTGGAAGGGGTGCCTACCATGGGGAAGACGGAACCACGGCAGGCTAAGTTACAATTTGAAAACAAACGCAGCACACGTGCAGCGGAAGGAGCGGGCGATGGTGGAGCGCAGGGTGGGAACCTGGGCTCAGAAGATGATGCGGCTGACAACACACGATCTATACTATTGGAACTCAGAGCTGGCATAAAAACTATTGATGGCAAGATAGAAGCTCTAGCTGCCGGATTGGATGTGGTTAAGAAAAAGGTTGAGAAACACGAGCATCGGTTGGACATTCTTGAAAACCGAGTCTCGGACACTCATGATGCGCAAGCTGAATCCAGAACGCAGATCCTGCAGATGGAAAAGATATTGGTGGTCATAAGCGCCAAAAATGAGGATTTAGAGCGCGCCCTCGGAGCAACAACCTGCGAATTATAGGCCTATCGGAGACCACACCCATATCCAAAATGGAGAGGTTTGTAGAGGAGCTACTGCGTGAACGGTTTGGTTCAGCTTTGTCAGCTGTTATGATAGTGGAGCGGGGGCACAGGTCTTTGGGCCCCAGGCCCAAGCCGGGAACACCACCACGACCTATAATAGCGCGCCTCTTGAACTATGCAGACAGAGATGTGGTGCTGCGTGAGGCCAGGGCTAAAGAACCGGTAATGTATAAAGGTGAAAAGCTATCGTTCTTCCCAGATTACACTCCTGGAGTACAGGCGGCGAGGAAGGAGTTTGTGCCAGTGAAAAGGCTGTTGCGGGAGGCCTCCGTACCGTACTCCATGTTCTACCCAGCCAAGCTAAAGATCACGCACGAGGAACAGGCACACTTCTTTACTGATGAGAAATCAACGCTGAAATTTACAAAACCTATCTGCAAGGGCAGGAAGACTGCTCCATTAACTGACAAGACGCTCGAAGAATCTGGTCTAAATGATACGGACTAAGTGGAGAAACATTAGGACTGATCAAGCCGGAACAATGCGCTGACAAGAGAGGAGTTGGGCGGGGAGGTGGCTGTGTTGCGGGTACTCTGACCTGTCCAGAATAGGAAGAGGATGCTTCGCAATGTACTGACTACGTACACTGTTGAACTGACTAATATACAAAGAGGGCCACTATGTTTAAGGCCTGCTTGGAAAAGGTGGGTGGGGGAGGCAAATTGATGGACGGTCGGCGACCAAACTACAGTGTGGGGGTTCGCTGCTGGCCCACTTCCCCTAGCGGGAGCTCCCCGTTTGGTGAATTACATGGAGTTCCATGACTACTGTTGGGGGGGGGGGGAAGGGACTAAATGTCGACCTGATTGGGAGGTTGGAGTGGATGGAGGGTGGGAGGGACGGGCAAAGGGTTCATTATATGTTGTATTTTTTTTGGTTTATATTTTGTTGATCCACACAAGCGCTTCGCTACACTTGGAAAATGGCTGAATGACTGGAGGCCCGGGCCGGCATGAGAGGCACCCTGACTGGGGTTACTAATGTAAAATTAGTTGTTGTGGCCAGTCAAGACATGATGGATGCATGTAGGTTGTTGACCTGGAATGTCAGAGGTCTGAACTCTTCGAAGAAGGTCAGGCAGGTGTTGACGTATTTGGATAGACACGCAATTCACATAGCTCTATTACAGGAGACGCATCTCACCAAATATACAGAGGGGGGAATAGCTAGCAAATGGACGGGCTTTAGACTATCAGCTTCTTACTCTGCCTATGCCAGGGGGGTCATGATACAGATAAAAATGGGAGTGGATTTTCAGCCTCTGCACACATATGTGGACGAGGATGGGAGATGTGTGATTGTATGTGGCAAACTGAAGGGAAGAGTGGTTACTATAGTTAATATGTATGGCCCCATTACAGATGATGTGACTTATGTTCAGAAAATGCGTGGGGTGTTGAGTGGCCTGAGGTCCCAGTATTTCTGGGCGGTGATCTCAATACTTATTTGGATGCGGAGCTAGTCAAGTCCAACCCCGGGACGCACCGTACTCCCAAAGTGGCCCAGGCGTTGAGATGCGTGATGGAGGAATTCGGGATGTTGGATGCATGGCGGGTTCGGAACCCACAGGTGAGAGCGGGTACGCATGCGACGCCGGCCTACGGCAGCTGGTCGAGATTAGACTATTGGCTAGTGGGGGAGGATCCAATGGACTGGGTAAGGGAGATTCAGCTGTTAGCACTCACATTGTCAGACCATAATCCCATCACACTAGAAGTGATATTCCCCTCAACGCGCCGTCCCCCGTTCACGTGGCGCTTGCGTTCTGAAGCCCTGCTAGACCCGGTGTATGAGTCGACGGTCAGAGCTGCCATCACACAATACTTCCAACTGAACAAGGGGTCTGTGGCAGAGGCTGCCACCTTATGGGAGGCCTTCAAAGTTACCATACGGGGGGTCTGCATAAGTACAGCGGCTGGCATATTACGAGATATACGCACGCAACTAGGAAATAAGGAGGCTGATTTACGCGAGCTGGAGCGTAAATACGAGGCAGACCCCAGAGCGGATACACTGGCTGAGTTACACATGGTGCTAAAGGAATTTGAGGAACTGGCAGACACGGAGGTGAAATATCTGTCACGTAGGCAGACGGCTAGAAGATACGGGGAAGGGGGCAGACCAGGGCGGAACCTGGCGCTTAAGATCAAGACACGTCTGGAACAACTGAGAATAGACAGTATAGTAGATGATCGGGGGGGTGAACATGTTGAACGGGGAGCTGTGCTGGAGCAATTTCGTAGGTTTTATGCAGAGCTGTACAAGTCCCGTGGGACAACGTCAGAAGCAGATATGGATACATACCTGGAGGACGTGGCATGTGCCTGGCTTTCTGATGCTCATAGAGAATATCTATGTTTACCGATAGACGAACAAGATGTGAAAACCGTGGATGCAACCTTAGCTAACGGGAAGGCACCCGGTCCAGATGGACTGACGGTGGAATTTTATAAAACTTACGCAGACCTTCTGGCGCCTCATCTTCTTGAAATGTATGCAGAGGCTCATGAGTCTGGGGAACTGCCCCCCCTCGCTGCGGGAGGCAATGGTGATCGCATTGCACAAAAAAGACAAACCGATGGACAGATGCAATTCATATCGCCCGTTATTATTGCTCAACATAGATACTAAAATTCTGGCTAAGATTCTAGCGACTCGCCTTCAACCGCTAATGCAGAAACTGATCCTGCCTGATCAATCAGGTTTCATACACGAGCGATCTACATCCTATAATTTGCGTACGGTCTTCTCCATGTTTCACGTTCTAGAGCCAGAACTGCAGGTGGCCGCTGTGTTTTTGGACGCAGCCAAGGCGTTTGACAGTCGAATGGCACTACCTTCACTATATATTACGGCGTATGGGGTTCCCACCGTTATTTCTGCAGTGGATTGTGGTGTTGTACTCCAAACCTAGTGCGAGGATGAGAATGGGAGGTCTCACGTCGGAACTGTTCCCTATTACACGGGGCACACGACCGGGATGTCCCTTATCGCCATTCATTTTTGCGCTCATCTTAGAACCCCTGGCCTGTGTGATCAGACAGAGGCACCGAGAGGCGGCACTTAACTTTAACCATCGCCTGGTAGGTATATCACTATGCGGACAACACGGTTCTCTTTGTTCGAGACCCGTCCAGATACTTAGCACAACTGCCAGGAAGGGTTTCGCAGCAGTCGAAGCGCCTTGGGACCCTCCGGATAAGTAGTGCGCTATATAAATGCCTATACATTTACATTTACATACATTTACACTGGTGGCACTATTAGGTTTCGTTCTAGAGGTCCCAAAGAGTTCCCGTAAACTCACAGCTATGCTGTTACTAGCGAAGCGCCAGGTGGCTATACATTGAAGAAACAACATCCTCCAACAATAGCGGGGTGGCTTAATGCAGCCACATACTGCAGAGACCAATTAACAAAATATTGGGAATTAATGCCTAGTAGATCTAGGCCTTTAGACATCTGGGGACCTCTTGTGAATTGGCTGGGATCGGGGGGAGCAAGCCTTCGCAGTGATGGCTTGGGGTGAAAATCTCATGTTTGGAAGAAGTAAACAGATTGATTCAACCAGATGCTTGTGGAAGTGGAACATGGCATGGCGCAATGGGCGATGTGGATATGATACTAAATATTGTATGCAGAGGGGGAAGACTATAACAGAAGCATGCTAATTGTTCTTGGACGTATTTATTATCAAATTGGCTTTTGAGGATGGCCGGAAAGGGGGGGGGGGGGGTTGGGGTGTTTGTTGGGTTTTATGAAACTTATACGAGACATAACAGACAGGTTCATACCTACACTTTTGTGTTTACTTTTGGAGTAAATATACCATGTATTAAAATCGCTGCTGGGCCCCTGGGATGTCGGCATGTCAGCTGTGTTACACCAAGTTAAACCTATGTTGCATGTGCTGCCGGCCCAAGGGTTGTAGGCTGAGAGCTGTGTAAATTGACCCAATGTCATAAAAATTTGAGAAAAAAAACAAAAAGTAGCTACTCAACAGTAATAAGTTATTACAATGGAGTTCTTGCGTCACAATTCCGGCTTCCAGTAATCGAGAAAATGACAAGTTACAGAGCATAATTAAAGCAGAAATTTAAAAACGAAAATGAAACATGGGTTTCCTCTTTCTGATCTGCTTCTCTAGATGAACAGTGAGCAGCACAAAGGAGACATAATAACGTGTTTATTTTTTCCACACTTTAGGTCAGTGGTTCCCAAACTTTTTTGGCCTGTGGCTACCTTGACCTAATCGGCAGTTGACCGTGGCTCCTCACCATTTTTTCTACCGGTGGGCGGGTGGGGGTGGGGGGAATGTAAGCCCGACCTCGGGAGTACTTCCTGTTGTCTTCCTTAAAGTAATTGGACGCAATCAAGGTATTTTATTGGTTGGAATGCTTGAATTATTAATCTCATCCACTGGCAATCACTGTCGTTGCATCCCAATCCATTGTCGTCCCCCCCATCTGAGTGCCTGGTCCCAAACCCTTATTTATGCCAGCTGCTGCTTTCAGTAACTTTAGGTACTGAGACCCGCTCAGAGAAAATGGAACATGGAGTTTGGTCTGTCTTAATCGGTATCAACAGCATTATTTTTACACTAAAAAGGCGGGCTCCTTATGAGTGGCTTCACCAACACCGACCCAGAGTGACGCATGTAGGTGCATGACTATGCATCTCAGTACCTGCGCAAAGGCTTCTCAATGCTGCGCAGGCCTATGCGGAGAAATGTATGTGCCTGGCTTCAGAAATTATTCACCGCTAGCAAGAGAGGAACTGGAGTTAACCAGGGCAGGCAGCTACATGGAAGTGCAAACACAATCTGTCAAACGTTGTGTGCATGCAGATGAGTGTGTGTTTAAGTGAGCGAGAGACAGGACTGAGTGACTGATATTGTGACTTAAAACATACCAGAGTATGTATTCTGCTGTGTGTGTGCACATTCGCTGCTCCTGTGCACGTGTACGTTCTCTTTGTATTGTTCACAGTGCACTCTTGAGCTCTTCTTGGAGTACGTGTGTGAGTATATACGCATTCAATGCTAGCTTATGGGTAGCTCTCTGTCCTTGTGTCCATGGTCTTGTAGATAGATATGTGTAAATGCTTGACATCGTCTTATTGCAATCTGTGTACTACTGAACTTGGTGCACATACTCGCTGATGTTGTGTGCACACACACTCAGATGGTCTCCATCCCGCCGCACTTTGAAATAGAAAAACGTCAGAAAAAGGGCATTTCCCGCAAGAGTGTTTTTCTTTTTTGGATCCATTTCACAGGGAAGCAACTAAATGAAAGAAGGAAAGAGAGGTTGTGAACCTTTTCTTCAAGTCACGGTTTTCAGTAAGTGAGGAGCAAGACAGAAAGAGAGGGACTAATTGGAAGAGGGGGTGGGGGCAGCTGCCAGCACAGAAAAGAAGAGGACATTGTCCGAGTCCTAGTCCTTCTCTGCCCGCCCCCGAGCGTCCACGAAAGCAAGCTGAGCCTTAACTGAATGACTTTGTCAGCCCCCAAAATAGTGCCACCTAGGGCGGACCGCCCCCACCCAGCTACGCCACTGCACATAGGTCCATCAGCCTGTAGCTGCAATTTCCTAAATCATGCGCATGGCGCCCCTGGTACCTCATTACGGCAAACCGGGGTGCCGCGGCGCACAGTTTGGGAACCACTGCTTTAGGTAATAAACGGATAGATAGAATCTCTGCATCATGTTTCTGCAGTCCTATGCACAGTTTTTTTTATCTGACATCTAGTAAACGGATTCCAATATCTTTTTGCCAAACAATATCAAAATGCTTCTTGATATGCTTAATTTTGCACTAGAGGCTGAACTGTATTCTTCATGTTTACAAACATCCTATCTCTTACATGTTAAAGAGCACCACATCAAAGATACAAGTGGTTTGTGGGAAGGGTTATGGTGTGACCATGTATTATAAGAAATAAAGGACCCTCTCCCATTTAAAGGATATTGCAAGTCGCCTCAGAGTTCCATGACCCTATCAAGGAGCTCCGACTTCGGTTTCTTTTCTCTTTATAGTCATGGATCTCCTTTGTGACTTGCAATATCGTTATAATGTACGGCAAAGGTACATTATCTCATACGTAATACAAGGCTAAATGCAAACCATGTACAAAAGCCCATTCCTAATTTCCTTATTACAGTTGAGTTATGATATATAGCAAGTCACCTGTAATAATGAATAATGTAGCTGTTCATCAGTAATAGCTTTTCATAGTGGAGTTGTGACATCATAATGCCTTCTGCCAGCAGCCAAGTCAAAAGGCAAGTATGTCACAAAGCATTAATACAGCAGTTTAACCAATGAATAATGAAAACTGGCTTTTCTGTCTTCTGGTCTCCTTTTCTAAAATGAACAGTGATCAACTGAAATGAGATATTTATGGCATCATGCTTATTTTTGGCAAGTTATAGATCATTAGAGGAAAGAGTTTCTCTGCTTGTTTCTATACATTCTTAGCTACAGCATTTTTAAAATATGACTTGTATTGAACTGATTCAAACACATTTTTGCAACAAATTACTAAATTATTTTTGGTCTATTTAATTTTCCACTACATGTTCGGTTTTCATGTCTGCAACCGTACCGTGTTTTTCTATAAAGAGCAAGATATCAGGATTTAAGCACTTTGCGAGAAGGTCGATAATGTGACCATGTATTTCAAGAAGTAAACGAACCTCTGGTGTTTGTTGAAAGGATATTTTAAGCCCCCAGAAGCACCATGACCTAATGAAGGCACTCTGCTTTCGGCATTGCTTCTCTGTATAGTCACAGAGCTTCTCAGTGATTTACAATATCGTTATAACTTAGGTTATGTTATGTTATGTTATGTTAAAAATTCTTATACCGCGCACGTTCACCGAAACGGTTTCTTGGCGCTCATAACAGATACGATGGGCAAGGGCCAATGATTACTCGAAGGCAGCTTTGAAAAGGAACGTCTTTAATGTCATGCGAAAGCATTCATAGGACGGGCAGTGACGGAAGGAGGAGGGGAGGGAGTTCCAAAAAGAGGGGGCCAGGAAAGAGAAACGGAGACCACCATGTTTCTTGCGATGGACTCGTGGGATGCACAGGAGATTGTCGGTGGAAGAGCGTAGATTTCGTGTTGGTAAGTACCGCTTTAAGTTGGAAGAGATAAAAGCAGGTGCAAGATTGTAAAGAGCTTTGAAAATAGTGCATCTGAGTTTAAAGGTGCAACGTTTGGCCACTGGAAGCCAGTGAAGGCTCCGCAGTAGTGGTGAAACGTACTGATGCTTGGGCTGGTGGAAAACCAAGCGGGCTGCCTGATTTTGTATCAGTTGGAGCCTCTGGAGCTGGTAAGCAGGGATCCCCACGTATAAGATGTTGGCGAAGTCAACCCTGGAGATGACAAGGGCCAAGACGACTAAAATGAGTGCCTCTCTGGTGAGAAATCTACAAATCTTGCGTATCCTGCGTAGATGGAAGAAGCAGGCTGATGTAACCGCAGAGATCTGCGACTTCATGGACAAATCACCAGAGATGACTACTCCGAGGCTTTTCACAGAGCTGACAGGGCGGGGGGGAGCACCAAGAGAGAGGGGCCGATAGCTATCATTCCACGGATTGGCCGGCCCGCCAACCAGCACAAGTTCCGTCTTAGTAGGATTTAGCTTGAGCTGGCTGTGGGCCATCCAGTCAGAGATGTATAGCATGGTGGTTTGGAAGTTGGTGAGGGAAGAGGAAGAGGTATCAAGAGGAAAAATCAACTGCAAATCATCTGTGTAGTTATAGATTGTTGCAGCGGAGTGGCGGAGAGAAACCATAAGGGGTTGCATATATAAATTAAAAAGGGGGGATAGCGCCGAGCCCTGGGGGACTCCGCAAGAAAGAGGAGCAGAAAAGGTAGAAAGATGAACTGCTTGGGAGCGCCTGTCAAGGAAAGATCGGACCCAATCAAGGGCAACGCCCTGAATGCCGACGTTGGTGACACAGTCGATCAATATAGAGTGATCGACCGTGTCGAAAGCCGCCGACAGATCTAACAGGACGAGGGCTTGAGAGATGTTATTATCCGCCCCAGTTCTTAACGTATCCATGACGGCCGCAATAACCACCTCAATGGAGTGAAGGGGGCGGAAACCAGCCTGTTGAGGGTCCAAAAAAGATGAACTCTCAATGAAGGTGCTCAAGCACCGAGTCACATAGGTCTCCAAGATCTTTCCCAGGTAAGGGAGCAGGGAAATAGGCCTGTAATTACTCAGAACAGAGGGGTCTGAGTTGGCTTTCTTTAAAATCGGTAGCACCACTGCCTGTTTGAAGGAGTCTGGGACTACTCCTGTGGCCAACGAGGTGTTAAGAAGTGCCAAGGCAGGGTCAGGGCAGGCCAAGAAGATTTCTTTGAGGATATGGGGGGGGAACAATCGTTGGGATACCCAGAACTGACTTTGCGCAGGAGTCTCTGGAACTCAGTAATGGAGATAGGGCGGAAAGCATCCAGTTGCTGGGGGTTATTGGGGGGTGATGAAAATGAAAGGGGCGATGAGGGCGGAGAAATATTTTTAATAGTGGAGATTTTATCCTGGAAGTAAGTGTTTAGCGCATCACATAGAGCCTGGGTGGGCACGGAGGGGAGAGTGACACGGTCGGGAAGAGAGAGCTCATTGACAATCGAAAATATATCTTTTGCTTGGGAAGCAGACTCCATGATTTTTCGGGAAAAGTAGGATGTTTTGGCCTCTAGAATAGAGGATTCATAGTTTTT
Organism: Lissotriton vulgaris; assembly: GCF_964263255.1. Taxonomy (NCBI): domain Eukaryota; kingdom Metazoa; phylum Chordata; class Amphibia; order Caudata; family Salamandridae; genus Lissotriton; species Lissotriton vulgaris. The sequence goes on from NC_141695.1 coordinate 1,357,680,753, forward strand.
TTAAAAGGTTCATGAATTCGATTTTGAGGAGGGGATCATAGTTATGGCGCCATCGGCGTTCAGCCTGGCGGAGAGCCAGTTTATCAAGTTTTAGCTGATCAGTGAACCATCGCTGAGCGTCGTGAGGGCGCACAGCTTTTATGGTTTTTAATGGAGCTACTGAATTGCAAGCCGACGCCAGCCATTGTTCGAGGATGGAAGCTTGATGAGTGGCTGAGCCAGAGAGCAAAGGGGCTGAAGCTGCCAATAGAGAGTATAGTTCAGGTAGATTGGCTTTCTTCCAATTACGAGCTAAGATGTTAGTTGTGAGGGGGGGGGGGGGGCGGCGGGGGATAGATAGGTCTACAGAAAAGGAAATAAAATAATGGTCTGACCAGGCTCCCGGTTTTCGGTTTAATGATTTTTACAGATACAGACAGAAAACGAAGAGATTCCTGTCGGTGTTTATTTTTTAAAACGGGAAAATACAGACAATGGTGCTTATTGTGAGTGACTCCACGCTATTTTTTGTGATTTCTAGGACAACAGCTGAGCAGATAGGCAGCATGGGAAGTTAAAAATAGGTTGAGATTTCCCTAAATGCATGTGTATGGTAACATTTGTATTACAATGCTCATATTTACCTGCAGGTGTAGTGTTTTGCTATATTCGGCTGCTTAATTTGTTAAAACTCGACAGCCAGAAAAGTATGAGTGTATGTTTATAAGTTAAATAAAAGTAGAAATATACCATTTTATGACCCATATATTCACGAAACACAAAATAAACACTTAGATAAATACCAATAAAGTGCGCAAAAAATAAATATGGATAAATTCAGACGGAAAAAAAAATACCATAAAACCGGGAGCCCCAATTATAGCATACGGCAGTGGGCTACATTATTTCACAGACAACGGTTAAATATGAAGAAAAAAAATTACATGGCCCAGTAAATTCAGTTTTATCATCCTAAATAAACTGCGCTTCAGGTCTTTATGTGACAGGAGTATCTAAATTATATAGCAAGATAGGCAAATTATGCCGCATTGCAAAACTCATTTACTTTAATTTGATCCATTTGAGCAAGACATTTTTTTATGTTTAAATCTGCAGGCTATGCAACAAGCGAGTTAAATCCACAATTACTTAATAAATGCTGCAGCCGGAAAACAACATAATTCAAGTGGCCCTGACCAAAGCCCATTGTTTATTAACAACCTATTCAAAAGGGTAAATAAAACTTAAACTTTCCAATTCGTGCCCACTGTTAGCAAACCATTGAAAAGAACAGCTCCAACAGATTTCTCTTCTACAGACAAAACAATGCAAATGTTCTTTTTTTCTAGAAATCTATAGTCTTGCGTACATAATTACGTATTTTTCTTTTGCTTAGCCGCATACAGCCAAATAATGTTGTCCAAGATTTCACATACTATTTTCCCAAAAACATTTTCCTGTTGGGGAATAAACATTTTCCAAGCCAACTACCACATAATAAATATTGAATATAAGAAAAATAACTGGTAACGTAATAAGGTTGCATATTGCGAGCTCATGGCTCTAATGCATTTTAATAGCCATTTGGACTTCAGTTTTGTGGTTTATGTCGTCACCAGAAGCCCCTAAAAATGAATGCAGGAAATAATCCCAACATTAACAGTTCTGTAGCTTGGAATATGAGTAATTATCAAGCATTCCGACCTGCAGAACTTAGAAAGGGGAGCTAATCCTGTGCCAGTGGAAAAACTAATCTGTGGGATAGGTATGTCTCCAGGTAGTATTATTTCCCAGTAATATGGCACATCGAGGAATGTGGTTCTTAGAAGACAACTATAGAAGGCTAAGAAAAACTTCAGTTTTTGCTAGTTACCCACTGTAGGAGAGTAGGGTCTTCTATCCTATGGTCACCCCAATTTTTTGCTTTTTGCTTCACTGGTTTTCGATTTAATGTGGCTGTGGGCCTGCTAATCAGACCCACAGCCTGCAGTTCTCTCTCTAAATTCACATACATGTACTATAGGTACATAACCCAATTGGAACTGGACTCCTGGTCAGCCCCTGTACCATGCACTATAGGTGCTCAGGGCATAGGTGCCACCAAGGCCTACCAGGGGCTGCAGCATATCTTTTGCCACCCCTGGCTGGTTCTTAAATTGACACAACTGGCTGATCACTCAGCTGGGGTAAGTTGGTGTAATCACCCCTTGCTTAGATATAGTACACCTATATCTAAACCTATATCTGGACACATATATACCTATAGGTCACTCCTATGGCAGGCCTTAACAATCCTGGAGGCAGAGTGCTTGGTTTTATGTGAGATGGTGCTCTAGCATGAGCTGAGCCTGTCTGCAGCTGTCGGGACCTATTCCCTAAGCTGTTCCGGGATAATGCCATACCATATACTATTAAGTGCATTATAATCCATTGCGGTTATGTGCTAACTTTGGTTTGACATTATAAAACATGTCGTGCTTGGTGTCATACGTTTTGGAATACTACCCCCTCGCCAGTCCTGGCGACGGGGATAGCATTCCACCCTTCTAGAGGGAGAAGACATGTTACTTCACTGAAACGCGGTTGATTTTAAAAGAGCCTCAGCATCACAAAATGGACGTTTCTGCCACAGACACGAGTCTGACCGCCTGCTGCTGACCGAAACTCAGTCGAGGAGGCCTGGACAAAGGGTTTCCTGTCTCGGGGAGGTGTCACACCACCCCAGACAGGAGATAGTGGATTGTAGCAGGGAGGTTTGAAAGAAACCAGACAGTGCCTGGGGAGCACAAGGCTTCCCCTTGCATAATCCGGTCAAACCGGTTCTGGGGCTCACCAGCCCCAGTCCCAGCGCGACCCTGGACAAAGGGAAAGGGGTGTAACCACCCCCTTCCTGGGTCCCACCCATAGGAGTGACCTAGCAGGTAATCCAGCCCACCAGAGTGGTATAAGAGTGGGAGCAATGCCCAAGCATTGAGATTATCCTGACTGAAACTTATGAAATGAAACTCTGGACCCTTCGACATCCTACTCGACGTAGAAGACTGAAGAATCTCCCTTGTGGTCAAGGAGTGACCACCCTGTGCAAACAGGCACCATCCAGCACCTCAACGTTTGCTTTGTTGCAGTTCCCGCCGGAACTCGAGCGACAGATCGACAAGACCCAGCGTTCCTACCTTCTAACAGCCCGTTCCACAGTCCCTGCAGAGCTGAGACCCGTGGAGGCGACCTGAAGCGTGGGGCCGGCCATCTTGGAAAGACCACGAGGCGCTGACCGTGCAGCTCCTGAGGCATCCTCGAAGCTGTGCATTGGGGTTTGAGAAGCCCCAGCCCTGAGCCACTCCTGCACCGAAGCTCACCCCTCTACACTCACCGAGTGCTGCGTGGGGCCCTTCTGCACTTTTTGGCTCAACACGTTGGTCCGGTCGCTTGCCCGTTGGCTTGTGGCCCCAGTACCGACGAACCTTCGAATTTACACTGCCAGTCCGGTTGCTCTGGACTGGCCCTCGCTCCCCTGAAAAGGAGCACCCTCTCTGACTTTGCTAGTCAGAGAAAGAAGCGATCTTCCAGTCCTGCGTGGGTTGCGCTTGCCAAGGGTTGTTTGCTCCAATCCGGAAGCAGACACCACCGACAGCGAGAGCCTTCGTGGGACAGCTCGTGATCCACTCCTGGACATCCTCGGTGCCCCAGAGTCCACGTGGCTGCGGAGACAAGCTTCTCTACGACCACCTGATTGTGCCAGACATTGCCTGGTTCCTTCCTGGTTCCACCCTGGTCACTGCTGAGTGACCCATACTCTGTCCCCTCTGCTTTGAGGTACTCTACATCTTCGATCCACCCTTGGATCACACCGGACACTTCTCCTCCCGACGCCGGCAGCATCTTCATCTTCAAGCACCATCGACCTGCGTGACGAAACTAGACACTATTTCGCACCTGTGCACCCGCTTCCTGTGGGTGGGGTAACTCAGCAACGCCGGTGTTCCTACACTGGTACACACCTCTAGTGTATGTGTCTAAAGTTTTGTCCTTCTAGGTCAGTCGGAAGGTTCCTTAAACAGTAACTTTGTAACTTTTACGCACCATTGACATTGCATTGGTGCATGCGTGTGCTTTAAGCGCTGCACCCGAGTCCCGCGGGCTATTACCGACTTCAGCATTGCTAGTTCCGATTGGTTCCAGCGATTCCCTAGGCCCTAGGCCTAACCACTGTTCGATTGGTATCTCTTATACCACTTTTTTAATATATGGTTTGCGTGGCCCCCCGGCCTCATCCATAATTGTGCAACTTTCATATGTTATACTGTGCTTTTGTTTAAACGCTTGTGCTTCTAGACTCATAAAGAGTATAGAGGATTATTCTAGTAATACATACATATATTTTTATAATATATAACTTGTGTGGTGTCCTTTCATTTGATATTACAGGATTGTGATTGGTAAAACAGCTCGCTTAACACAACCTCTTAAGTTAAGCCTTTAAGGCTGCTTAGTCCATGCTACCATTAGGATAGGTTGTCTAATAAGGTTGATTTACAACCAGACACCATAAGGGATTGTTTGGACTGATACAAGGTGCCCCCAGCATTGGAGACATCATATATCAGGCCAACTTCTCACGTTGGTGCACAGCGGTGCGGATTTCAGCTTGCTGTTTTACCATTGCAATCTTTTTATCAAATTGAAAGATCACATCAAGTACCTTAGGTACATATATACAAAAGCTTAGCATATTTAAATGCTACTGAACTTAGTAGTTGTAGATCAAAGGGCTTAGCACACCCTGCCTACAACTCACTAGCAAGGTACAGTAGGAAAACACTTCGTGTAGGTAAGTGCACCACTTGCACCTCACTAGCAGTCATGTCTGGCACAGGTGAAGCTTCCAGCTCTCTACCTGCGGTGGTTGACCTTACCAAGGCACCCTCCAGCTATGACAAACTTAGCCATAAAGACTTGAGTGCCTTATGCATTGCAAGAGGGCTAAAAAGGGGTCACAACCCCACCATTCCTTCCCTGATAGCTGTCCTAGAAAAGGATGATTTGGGGAAAGCTAGTGCAGGTTCCCAAGAGTCAGGAGATGGAGTAGAACCCCCTGAGAACGAGGACACCCCAGAGGTGGAAGAGGAAGAAGAGGACCCAGAATCAGAAGAGGATGAGTCAGATCAGGATCAGAGGGGTAACCAGGTACTAGTTGGCAGGCCTAACCAGACCAACTTGGACCTACATGGGAGTGGAGAGGGCCAGCACCTCCCCAGATCCTAGAACACCATTCCCTCAGGTAATAGGAGAGTGAGATCACCTTCCAGGGACTCTTACATTTCTAGTGCCTCAAGGGAATCTCACAGGGGAATGACTTCCCCCCCCCCCCCAGAGGAAAGAGCATAGGGCCAGAATGAGGGCTGTCCAACTCCAGATAGAGAGGGAAGAGATAGCTCTGGCTCAAGCTAAACTTGCTATAGCAAGATAACAAACGTTGTGTGGATTAGATTCCACTAGTGGCAGCAATATTCCTAAAGAGAAAGACAGGGCCTATGATAATAGAAACCGGACACAAATTGTGCTCCCCTACAAGGAAGGGGATGACATCCACAAATGGATGACTGCTCTGGAGAGAGCCTGCATGGTACAGCAGGTTCCTCAAGATCAGTGGGCTGCAATTTTATGGTACTCCTTTTCTGAGAAAGGGAGGGATAGGCTCCCCACAGTTAGACCTGAGGATGCCAAAAACTACTCTGTCCTGAAGAGTGCTCTTATTGAAGGGTTTGGCCTAACCACTGAGCAATACAGGTTGTTGTTCAGAGATACCCAAAAAGCTCAGACTCAGGACTGGACTGATTTTGTTGATTGTGCCACTAAGGCTCTGGATGGTTGGCTGCAGGGAAGTAAAGTTTCAGACTATACAGGATTGTACAATCTTATAATGAGAGAGCAGATCCTTAATAACGGTCAGAACCAGCTGTTGCATCAATACCTTATTGACTCAGATCTGACCTCTCCCCAAGAATTGGGAAAGAAGGCCGACAAATGGGTCAGAACAAGGATTAAGCAGAAACCCCAGACCCATGGTGGTGACCAGAAGAAAACAGACCAGAAGGGTGGGGATAAGAAAGATAAAGAAAAAGACCAGAAGTCTTCTTCAGGCCCACAAAATTCTAATAGGGAGGGTGGTTCCCAGAATGGTAACAAGAAGAAGAAGAATGATGGCCCAAAGAAACCTTGGTGCAATACCTGTAAGTCCATTTCCCATTGGGGAAGTGAATGCACCAAGAAAAATCCAGTCACTACCACTGCAGCTCCTAAAGCACCTGCACCCCCTAGTACAGTCAGCAGTGGTAGTACACAGCCAAAGGGTTTAGTAGGGTTGACCCTGGGTACAGAGATGGAATCTGGCCTAGTCAGAATCCCTACTCAGGCAGTTCTGTTCTATGATGTGGACATAGCCATGCCCACTACTGTGAGTCCCAGTAACTTGGGCAAGTATAGGCAGACGCCTTTGATTAATAAGAAACTGGCTCAGGCCTACAGGGACACTTGTGCCAGTGTCACTATGGTGGCACCCACCTTTGTGGACCCTGGACAGATTGTACTAGGTGAGAATTACCTAGTGACCAATGCAAGCAATGCCACTACTACACATAGTGTGGCTTTTGTGAACATCTCCTGGGGAGGGGTAAATGGCCTAAAGAAAGTTGTTGTGAGTGCAGACCTGCCAGTAGACTGTCGGTTAGGCAATGATCTGGAAAACTCAGTTTGGTCAGAAGTGGAGTACAGGACTCATGCAGAATTGCTAGGGATTTCAGCACATGTCCTTGCTGTAACCAGGACTCAGGCAAAGAAGTGCCTACCTGAACCTGTGGTGGATCTTGAAACTATAGACCAACCACAACCCAAGAGAAAGAGCAAGAGGGTTAAGGCTGTGCCTTCCCACTTGCCCCAGGTTGAGGATCAGACTTCAAAGGAGGCTGATTCTGAGATCCCAGAGGAGACTGTCTCTGAAGAACTTGAACCTGATCAGGTTGAGTTACTGGGGACAGGGGGACCCTCAAGGGCAGACCTGGGGCAGGCCCAATTAGATTGCCCTTCTCTTGAACCCCTCAGACAGCAAGCTGCTGCTGAGGCTGCATGGAATGCTCAAGGTACCCATAGAGTGTATTAGGATGATGGGCTCCTTTATTCAGAGGCTAGAGACCCCAAGCCTGGTGCCACCAGGAGGTTGGTCATACCTTTGCAATTCAGGGGCTTCCTTCTTACCTTGGCCCATGATATTCCCCTTGCAGGACACTTAGGCCAGAATAAGACTTGGGACAGGCGTGTTCCTCACTTTCACTGGCCTCATATGTCAGAAAATGTCAAGGAGTTTTGTCGCTCCTGAGTCACTTGCCAAGCCAGTGGTAAGTCAGGTGGCAAAACACAGGCCCCCCTGATACCACTACCTGTGGTGGGGGTACCCCTTGAAAGAGTTGGAATAGATATTGTGGGTCCCATGGATCCTCAAAAAGCATCTGGGCACAGATTTATACTGGTGGTAGCAGATCATGCCACCAGGTATCCAGAGGCTATTCCCCTGAGGACCACAACAGCACCTGTTGTGGCAAAGGCCCTTCTTGCAGTTTTCTCAAGAGTGGGTTTTCCAAAGGAGGTTCTTTCAGACAGAGGTACCAACTTCATGTCTGGATACTTAAAGGCAATGTGGAAGGAGTGTTTAGTAAACTACAAGTTTACCACACCCTATCACCCACAGTGCAATGGGCTTGTTGAAAGGTTCAACAAGACCCTCAAGGGAATGATAAAAGGTTTACCAGAGAAGCTTAGGCGGAAATGGGACACCCTTTCACCCTGCTTGCTCTTTGCTTACAGAGAGGTCCCACAGAAGGGGGTTGGCTACAGCCCTTTTGAACTTTTGTTTGGCCACCCTGTGAGGGGTCCATTGTGTCTGGTGAAAGAAGGATGGGAGTTACCTCTCAAAAAGCCTAAGCTAGATGTTGTGGACTATGTACTTGGTCTCCGCTCCAGGATGGCTGAATACATGGAGAGAGCACCCAAAAACCTGGAGGCCTGTCAAGAATTACAGAAAGCTTGGCATGACCAAAAGGCTGTTCTGGTTGAGTTCCAGCCAGGGCAGAAGGTGTGGGTGTTGGAGCCAGTGGCCCCAGCAGCTCTCCAGGACAAATGGACTGGACCCTACCCTTATGTTGAGAAAAAGGGAGAAGTCAGCTTTGTGGTTGACTTTGGAACCCCTAGGAGCCCCCACAGGGTGCTCCACGTGAACAGATTGAAAGCATTTGTTGACAGGGAGGACATGAGCCTGCTCATGGCCACAGATGGGGAACAGGAGGAAGAGAGTGACCCTCTCCCAGACTTGTTGTCCCAGAACCCTGATGATGGTTCAGTTGATGGAGTAGCCTTGGCAGGCAGCCTCACTGAGCAGCAACAGGTGGACTGCAGACAGGTGTTGCAGGCCCACAGACATATGTTTTCTCTCACATCCAGTCAAACTAACTGGTGCACCCATGAGGTGGACACTGGTGACAGTCTGCCTGTGAAGAATAAAATCTACAGGCAACCTGACCATGTCAGGGATTGTATAAAGGCTGAAGTGCAGAAAATGCTTGAACTTGGAGTGATTGAGCCATCAGAGAGCCCATGGGCCATCCCAGTAGTCCTTGTGCCAAAACCTCATACCCAAGATGGAAAGAGAGAAATTAGGTTGTGTGTGGTCTACAGAGGTCTCAATGCTGTCACAAGGACAGATGCTCATCCCATTCCAAGGGCAGATGAGCTCATTGATAAGTTGGCTTCTGCCAAATTTCTGAGCACATTTGACTTGACTGCTGGCTATTGGCAAATCAGGTTAGCTGAGGAGTCTAAAGCCAAAACAGCATTCTCTACCCCTAGTGGACATTATCAGTTTGTGGTGATGCCCTTTGGTTTGAAGAATGCACCTGACACCTTCCAAAGGTTGGTGAATCAAGTCCTTGCTGGGTTGGATGACTTTTGTGCAGCATATCTAGATGATATTGCTGTCTTTAGCTCCACCTGGGAGGATCACCTGATCCACCTGAAGAAGGTTCTGGAGGCCCTGCAAAAGGCAGGCCTGACTATCAAGGCTACTAAGTGCCAGATAGGGCAGAGCAAGGTTGTGTACCTGGGCCACCTAGTAGGTGGGGGTCAGGTTCAACCACTGGAGAGCAAGATCCAGACCATATATGACTGGGCTCCTCCAACTACCCAGACACAAGTCAGAGACTTCTTGGGCCTGACTGGGTATTACAGAAAGTTTGTGAAGAACTATGGGTCCATTTTGACACCATTAAATGACTTGACATCCAAGAAGATGCCAAAAAAGGTTCAGTGGACAGTTAGCTGTCAAAAGGCATTTGATGACCTGAAGAAGGCCATGTGCTCTGCACCTATCCTGTAGAGTCCTGACTACTCCAAACAGTTCATTGTACAGACAGATGCTTCTGAGTTGGGGTTGAGAGCTGTGCTTTCACAACTTAATATAGATGGTCAAGACCAGCCCATTGCTTTTATTAGCAGAAGGCTGACCCCCAGGGAGAAACGTTGGTCAGCTATTGAGAGGGAGGCCTTTGCTGTGGTTTGGGCCCTGAAGAAGTTGAGGCCATACTTGTTTGGAACTCACTTCCTAATTCAGACAGACCATAAGACCCTCTTGTGGCTAAATCAGATGAAGGGTGAAAATCCCAAACTGCTCAGGTGGTCCATTTCCCTACAGGGGATGGACTTTACAGTGGAGCACCGCCCAGGGACTGACCATGGTAATGCAGATGGTCTCTCCAGGTACTTCCACTTAGAACATAAAGACTTAACTGGTCAAGTTTAAGTTTAATATCCCTGCGTTTGGGGGTGGGTTGTGTAGGAGAGTAGAGTCTGCTATCCATTGGTCACCCCAAATTTTTGCTTTTTGCTTCACTAGTTTGTGACTTAATGTGGCTGTGGGCCTGCTAATAAGACCCACAGCCTGTTGTTCACTCTCTAAATTCACATACATGTACTATAGGTATATAACCCAATTGGAACTGGACTCCTGGTCAGCCCCTGTACCATGCACTATAGGTGCTCAGGGCATAGGTGCCAACAAGGCCTACCAGGGGCAGCAGCATATCTTTTGCCACCCCTGGCTGGTACTTAAATCGACACAACCAGCTGATCACTCAGCTGGGGTAAGGTGGTGTAATCACCCCTTGCTTAGATATAGTATACCTATATCTAAACCTATATCTGGACACATATATACCTATAAGTCACTCCTATGGCAGGCCTTAACAATCCTGGAGGTAGAGTGCTTGGTTTTATGTGTGCTCTAGCATGAGCTGAGCCTGTCTGCAGCTGTCGGGACCAATTCCCTAAGCTGTTCCGGTATAATGCCATACCATATACTATTAAGTGCATTATAATCCATCGCGGTTATGTGCTAACTTTGGTTTGACATTATCAAAACATGTTGTGTTTGGTGTCATACGTTTTGGAATACTACCCCCTCGCCAGTCCTGGCGATGGGGGTAGCATTCCACCCTTCTAGAGGGAGAAGACATTTTACTTTACTGAAACGCAGTTGATTTTAAAAGAGCCTCAGCATCACAAAATGGACGCTTCTGCCACAGACAGTCTGATCTCCTGCTGCTGACTGAAATTCAGCCAAAGAGGCCTGGACAAAGGGTTTCCTGTTGCGGGGAGGTGTCACACCACCCCAGACAGGAGACAGTGGATTGTAGCAGGGAGGTTTGAAAGAAACCAGACAGTGCCTGGGGAGCACAAGGCTTCCCCTTGCATAATCCGGTCAAACCGAATCTGGGGCTCACCAGCCCCAGTCCTAGCGCGACCCTGGACAAAGGGAAAGGGGTGTAACCACCCCCTTCCTGGGTCCCACCCATAGGAGGGACCTAGAAGGTAATCCAGCCCACCAGATTGGTATAAGAGTGGGAGCAATGCCCAAGCATTGAGATTATCCTGACAAACTTATGAAACAAAACTCTGGACCCTTCGACATCCTACTCGACGTAGAAGACTGAAGAATCTCCCTTGTGGTCAAGGAGTGACCACCCTGTGCAAACAGGCACCATCCAGCACCTCAATGTTTGCTTTGTTGCAGTTCCTGCTGGAACTCGAGCGACAGATCGACAAGACCCAGCGTTCCTGCCTTCTAACAGCCCGATCCACAGTCCCTGCATAGCTGAGACCCGTGGAGGCGACCTGAAGCATGGGGCCGGCCATCTTGGAAAGACCACGAGGCGCTGACCGTGCAGCTCCTGAGGCATCCTCGAAGCTGTGCATTGGGGTTTGAGAAGCCCCAGCCCTGAGCCACTCCTGCACCGAAGCTCACCCCTCTACACTCACCGAGTGCTGCGTGGGGCCCTTCTGCACTTTTTGGCTCAACGCGTTGGTCCGGTCGCTTGCCCGTTGGCTTGTGGCCCCAGTACCGACGAACCTTCAAATTTACACTGCCAGTCCGATTGCTCTGGACTGGTCCTCGCTCCCCTGAAAAGGAGCACCGCTCTGACTTTGCTAGTCAGAGAAAGAAGAGATCTTCCAGTCCTGCGTGGGTTGCGCTTGCCAAGGGTTGTTTGCTCCAATCCGGAAGCAGACCCCGCCGACAGCGAGAGCCTTCGTGGGACAGCTCGTGATCCACTCCTGGACATCCTCGGTGCCCCAGAGGCCACGTGGAAGCGGAGACAAGCTTCTCGACGACCACCTGATTGCGCCCGACATTGCCTGGTTCCTTCCTGGTTCCACCCTGGTCACTGCTGAGTGACCTAGACTCTGTCCCCTCTGCTTTCAGGTACTCTACATCTTCGATCCACCCTTGGATCACACCGGACGATACTCCTCCCGACGCCTGCTGCCTCCTCATCTTCAGGCACCATCGACCTGCGTGACGAAACCAGACACTACTTCGCACCTGTGCACCCGCTTCCTGTGGGTGAGGTAACTCAGCAACGCCGGTGTTCTACACTGGTACACACCTCTAGTGTATGTGTCTAAAGTTTTGTCCTTCTAGGTCAGTCGGAAGGTTCCTTAACAGTAACTTTCTAACTTTTACGCACCATTGACATTGCATTGGTGCATGCGTGTGCTTTAAGCGCTGCACCAGAGTCCCGCGGGCTTTTCCCGACTTCAGCATTGCTAGTCCCGATTGGTCCCAGCGATTCCCTAGGCCTAACCAATGTTCGATTGGTATCTCTTATACCACTTTTTTAATATATGGTTTGCGTGGCCCCCCGGCCTCATCCATAATGGTGCAACTTTCATATGTTATACTGTGCTTTTGTTTAAACGCTTGTGCTTCTAGACTAAACGAGTATAGAGGATTATTATAGTAATAAATACATTTATTTTTATAATATATAACTTGTGTGGTGTCCTTCCATTTGATATTACAGGATTGTGATTGGTAAAACAGCTCGCTTAACACAACCTCTTAAGTTAAGCCTTTAAGGCTGCTTAGTCCATGCTACCATTAGGATAGCTTGTCTAATAAGGTTGACTTACAACCAGACACCATAAGGGATTGTTTGGACTAATACAAGGTGCCCCCAGAATTGGAGACATCATATATCAGGCCAACTTCTCACACCCACATTTAAGCAATGCTTTTATTAGAAGTTAGCAAGAGTATAAACTACTCCTGGAAGTCATCCTCCATGATCTTCTACCTGCTTTGAAATCGCTAAACTCGGATTTAGCTGGCTGTTATAACGAGGAAAGGCAACCTACCTAAAATATTCTTATCTCAAAAGGTCTGATACAGAGTTACAATGCTTTCAAAAATAAAGGGCACACAATGCACTGGTCGATGCTGCTGAAATAGTGTTGATGTGGCAATCTCCAAGGCCATTACAAAAGCAGGTCTAATGTTTGGTAAACAAGATTGACATAATTCACATAGAAAGAACAGAGATTTTGTATAACCGTAGGGTGCAGTATAAGTTATGGAAAACAACTCTGGGTTGTTCCATATACAGGCAGAGAGCATTCACAACAAAATGCACCTATAATCCACTAATGACATAAAACAGCTCTTAAATATATGTATTACTACTTAATTTTAACATACAAACAAAATACTATCCATACATGTGCTCTTAGCAGATACCAAACCAGAAAATATATTTTTAGCATATAAACAAAAAATGCTATCCATTATTACCTAGACCAAAAAATGACTGATAGACTGAAATTTAGTGCGGCAAGTCGATTATTAATTTGTTTGAACACCTTCCATCTGAATTGGTTTACATACCAGATTTCCTTAAACTAGACCTTATTAAGAGTGTCACTGCAATTCCAATTCGAGACAGATTTTCTGCTAGAATTGTAACTACAACTGTTGGATAAATATCACACCATCAGATTGTACTCGCGCACATTTAACCAGAAAAAACCTGGAGTATTGCCCTTGGAAGAAAGGATCTAGAATGAGAGAAAACAAAAGCTGAAATTGGTGCACAAATACTGATTCTTGCAGCAGATCCAAAACTAGAGAATGTAATTTTGAAAAGTGTGGTAGAGCTGATCGAAACAGGACCACACTACACAGTGTTTACAATCCTGTGTGTGGTACTACCACACTAATTGTCCCAAGGCTCTCGTAATGAATCTTTGTTTCACTAAACTAAAATATGGCGTCATGACTATTGTTGAAATAGTAAGAGAATTAGCAAGGTACTAAATCATAAAAGCACTGTATTCAGGTCATATTCGGTGCTTTGATGAACACTTCCATCTAATAGAAAAAAAATCCACATCCAACTGCTACTAGGACGGAAGGAGACTTGCTGGAAACAATTTCTAAAACCATGTGTCTGCAGAGTGTTTAAGAATAAGGAAAAATCTTTGTGAGCAGAGATGTGAAATTACACAGGTTCACAAACAACTTCTTCCTTCAAGCGAACAACTTTTGCCGAGTAAAAGCCTTCCCTGATTCCACACATTGAAATGGAAGGAATTCTATTTGCATTTTATCTATTCAAAAGGCATTGCAAATGTATGTTAATACCTACAAAGTTATAGCAAATTGGTTGTTACACACATTTGTGTTACATGTCATTGATAACCTATCCTGACTATTCTCTAAACATACTTAACATTTGCCTTGGCAACATTTTTTAATTAAAGAAGAAAAAAAACTACAAGCACTGGTCAACAGGACTCGCGTATGCAAGTTACTCAGAAAGCAAAAATTGCCTTTAGAATCATCTGCTGATTTTGCATGCAGAGTGAGATACATCTTCAGTGAGTGAAATAGCTTTAAATGTAGCAAATCAAGTCAAACGGGGCACACACCAAGTTGCTTAAAATAAAAACGTTCTCCTGTACAGGTTGATGTTGGGATGGAGAAAGGTTCCCTGCATTGTTCTAGACAGCTTAATGTATGGCCACGATTTCCCTTTCAAAGCTGGGGTCTTTGTTTTTTAGCCCCACCTTAGTACGCACAACGAGAGCAGAGTGATATCCAAACCTGGGCTCTAAAGTCCAGTAAGCACAACATGTGGACCTTTTTTGGGAGAGTCACTACTGTCATCTCACCAGGCTTTAGAGGTCCGACAGTGGTGGCAACAACGTGATTATAGATGCAGGATTTCCCCGGTTGTCGTTATGGTTCAGACAGAGGTGTGCGGGATATATCTAAGGAAGGAAAGAGGGTCCATCTGAGGCTAGGAAGTTTCACACTGCCCCTACCTGGACTACTGGTCTAAAGGAGAGGCAAACCACCAGAGATTAAAAGGTTGTGCTCCCTTTTAGTAGCTCCTGAAAGAAGACTCCCCGCCCTACCTCCCTAGTGATACTTTTAACAAAACCCACGGCTGGACCAGTCTGAGTTGAAATCACTAAAATGCGGTACTGGTCATAGAGATGAACTTTTAGAACATTCAATACGCCAACTTGAGCATGAAGATGGGAAACTTCAGTTAGCATGCCAAGATTTCGGGCTGGTGGTGCGGACCACCAGTTCCTCTTGCTTGGTCTGGGACCAGTCACCTAAGGAAGATTCGATTTGTCTGTCAAGAGAAACTGCTGGCACCATTCTTCAAGGAGGAAAGCTGACTCATTGCTCAGGAGAGGCACTGGAGGGGCCTTTGCTCAAAGAAATGCTGATCAGAAGATGCAGAGGCAGCGAGGAGCTCACACAAAGCGATGACACTACAATCACACAGGGTACAAACCTGCATCAAGATACAGTGAGTGAAGTCCAAAGGTTCAGACGTATTTCCACTTTAAAGGCAGCAATGACACCAGTGACTGAGGGATTTGCAGTATTTGACATGAGGTGAATTCTATTCCATGTTAGTGCCAAAGAGCTAGCAAAGCCACGTCCACCAGATGCGGTCAGACTCCCAAAAATCGTCACATACCAAGGCTGTCAGTGGAGTGTTTCCACTCAGACCCAGAGTGGGCACCTGCTTGCTTGGGTGGGGTGTTTTCTGACTGGACACAAGGACGGTCCTAGCAGAAAGACCACCACAACTGCAAGCTCCGCGACCAATAGCTACTGACTAGGGCTGTCATGACTTACCTGAAATTGCTGGTGCGCAGGCATAACGCATGACCTCAGTCTGCTGTGCAAAGGACAAGCCCACAGCACCCTCACTTAGCGGTCTTTGCTGCACAAACAACACCAGAGTGGTTCTGGATCTACTGACAGTAGCAACCACGAACATTGCCAATGAAAGAAACTTTACAAAGTCTGCAACCTGGACATAAAGGGTATTGTGACAACGCTCAAGTAAGGAAGGAAGCATGCTTGTGAGAATGGGCCCCGAAAATCTATTTAGCTGTAGCTAAGAGTGCTTAGAACGACAAAAGCTATCCTGACCAAGGCTCAAAGAGATTCCCCTCGTAGGTGCAAGGACCAAATCACCTTTCCAGTAAAGACCATCACATCAGTATACCAAGTGTACCATTCTCATTAGTGCCCCCTAACAGCTGTCGTTTGTTAAATTGTGCACAGTGGCATTCATTGTGTATATTACCATTAAATGACTTTTCTTTTAAAACCAAAGTACCCCCTGGATAGTAACTTATTTATTCACTGGATGTTTGTTGCGCTTTAAGTCAACACTACCTGCTTGACCAAGCCTTGAACTGCTCAAATTCACTAACATTAGAGAAACATGCTAAAGGAGTGCACTTGGTGATCAATTTCGGGTCCAATAGTAGGGGTAAGACCTGGGGCAACAATGGCAAATTCCTCTGAATCACACTTTGAGACAAGTATCCCTGGATTGCCTTTGGACTCTGGAGCGAAATGTTTACCCAGTTGGTCTACATGTCTTATTCTTCAGTAGGCTAAAAACAGATGCGAAATAGGGGTGATCTAAGCCTTTTCTTACTATAAGCCTTACAAAAAGTTCAAAGAAGTGTAAAATATGGGACAAACATTTCAAATCCACAAATATTTAAAGAACTAATATGGAAACGTACTTACTTCATCATCTTTACAAGGTGCAACTGTACCTATGACCAATTACTGATTGCATTGCTGAAGTCATGAGACTACTTGGTGGTCATTGCATTAGACAAAATGCACAGATAAGCATCACATTTGAAGCCACAGATAACACAGGAATATTATAATGCTCACACTAAAGCTACCTAAATTCGGAATAGAAAAAAGTTTTTTAAATCTGCCATTGTGTCAACTTTTGGTTACATGAACTTAGAAATTGTTAATTTGTCCTTGATTAGTTAAGTATACAAGAGATAGAGGAGGACTCTCCAAACTTTTCTATAATAGGAGCTACATATGTTTAATAAAAATCATCCAGAGCTAATAAAATTGGTAGGGTTATTATAGTGAGCACATCAGACAAGATTACAGTAGTGGCCAGCATAAGCACGAGCGCTAGTAGTGATCCCCTTAGTGCATTAGTCATTTGTCAATTTCAAATGCCCCTGGCACTAAGGTAATAGTAATAAGTGTCCTCATCACCACTTGATTTATCACTCAAATATCAGCTCCAAACATATTTTGGAAATTCAGCGTATTTCTCTCTAAACATCAACTTACAAGTTCTCAAAATACACAGTTTTGTATCGAATGCACACTCAATTTTGGTATACATATATTAATTCCACCATGAAAAAGTTGCCACGTTAGTAGGCTAGAACCGAACATAAGAAAGCTACTTATGTGTAGCTGGAGAGCTACCATTTGCGTAGGAGCTACTCCTCAGAGAGCAAAGAAACAGGAAATTAATTTAGTGACTCATTCATGTACTTTCTTTAATTGTCATAAAAAAAGAATTTTGATATTAGAGGGCCGATTTTAAAAATCAAAGATTTAGTGACTCAAAACAGGAGGTTCTTCGTTCTACAGAGAACTTTGTTTTGCTGTTGTGCAATAATAGAGTCACCTAAAGAATTGACAGGACAGGACTCAAGATCTCCTGGTTGGGTTGCGGCTGAACGTAATTGTATTGCTGTCCGGTACCCCACAAGACTCACCTGGGCTTGTGAAGCAATCCCACAGAGATGACACTAACCACCGCCCCTGGCCCCAACAAACCCCCGCGGGAAGTGACACCCGACAAGGATGAGATGGATCCAGGGAAGGGGGCCAAAGGAAACAGGGAGTGGCCTTGGTGGTAGAGACGTGTAAGATGGGTCTTGGTACAGCTGAGGGAACAAGAATGCCATGATTAGGACTAGAGACCACGTTTGTGCTGAATTACACCCCACAAGACACATGCAGACAGTAGTCCCTGTCTCTGACACTCACCACTGGTTGTTGTGCAGGTTGACCCAAAGAAGAGGTCTGAATTGTCGTCCAGGAGCCTTACATCCGTGACCAGGAAAACGAAAAGAAAGTGCTTCTGCGCCAGGACCACCAAAGAACCAAAAAGAACTCAAAGAAAGGCGCTCCTGCGCTAAGAAGTCACAAACCAGAACTCCAGGGTAAGCGCTATAGCGCGGCCCAATTGTACGTTGCTCCTACGCTATATGCGTGTAGGAACCAAGCAGTAGCGTCTCTGCGCCACCACCAAAGCAAGGTAATATCCAAGGAAAACGGGAAAGCGCTCCTGCGCTACTGGCAAAACAACTGAGGAAAACAGGGGGTAGAAAAGGTTAAGCGCACCTGCGCTTCATATTACAAACAGGCAGTAGCGCTCCTGCGCCACTGCAAACCAAAGCAAAAAAGGCAGGAAAGCAGCTGCTAGCCTTCGCAGCTGCTGCGTCGCAGTGTTATCAGCAGCGCTCCTGCGCGGCTGACTTCCGATTATCAAACTGCAAGCAGTCTCGTAACGCTTTTGGAAAGGCAGCGTTACTGTGTCTCCAAAGTCACCTCCGGCGTCTGTTAGGCTGAAGCGCAGCTACAGGGAAGTATCAGAAGCACCGATCCGGCGGGCTTCACGCATTTTAAGCGTGTTCCCCCGGAAGTGCCTGTTGATGATGTGATTGTGGAGGACTAGACCGGGACACCACTTCCGGCCGGAAGTGAGTCTCCCGATGCCTGCATGCATCCTGTGGCGTCCGGGACGGCGGAAAACCGCCACATGGCAGTACCCCCCCCCTCAAAACAGAACACCCCCCCCCACCCGGGAGTCAGAGAAAAGAAGCAGGGCGCGGGCTCAGAGGGTGGCTCAGATGGAAGGCTCGGACCAGAACAGGGGCATGACGAACATGGGATCGGGGCTCCCAGGACCGTTCCTCAGGACCGTAACCTTTCCAGTCAATGAGGTAGAACAACCGCCCCCTGGTACGACGGGAACCTAGAATGGCCCTAACCTCGTACTCCACATGGTCCTCCACTACCACCGGAGAAGGAGGAGAGGAGACGGTGCTGTCAGGATGGGTGCATCTTCATGTGAGCCGGGAGCGACAGTCTCATGGCCACGGGGTTGATCACCTTCTCGACGACAAACGGACCCACGAACCGAGGCAGCAGCTTCTTGGGACCATGCACATTGAGATGTCGAATGGAGAGCCACACCCTGTCGCCGGTGCGGTACACGGGTTCTTCCTGCCTGTGTGCGTCCGCGTGTGCCTTGTAGGTGTCCTTCGCTTTGGCCAGCTCGAACCTGGCTTGTTGCCAGAGCTGACACAGTGTCTTGTGATAAGCCCGAACCGTAGGCAAAGGACTCTCCGCTGGAACGTCCCACGCCGAGGTGCGGGGGTGTTTCCCTTGTAGGCAGAAAAAAGGAGACATCCCAATGGCGGAGTGTTTGCTATTATTATAAGCGTATCCCGCCATCCATAGCACATCGGACCAATCCCTCTCAACCGTGAGCAACAAACAGCGCAGGTACTGCTCCATGGTGTGGTTGGTTCTTTCTGCTTGCCCGTCCGTCTGGGGATGGTAAGCAGAAGAGAGACGAACGTCCATTTCCATGAGTCTGCATACTGCCCTCCAGAAACGGGACACAAATTGCGACCCCCGATCCGTTATCACCACCTCAGGAATGCCATGGAGACGAACCACATTATTCACAAACACCAATGCCAGCTCCGCCGCGGTGGGGACTTTGGGCAGTGGTACGAAATGAGCCATCTTGGTGAGGTGGTCCACCACGGTCAGCACAGTGGTATGGCCGGTCTTGGTCAGCGGCAGCTCCACCACGAAATCCATGGAAATGGTGTGCCACGGATACGGTGGCACCAGAATGGGACGGAGATGGCCCACCGGGGGCTCGGACCTGTTCTTGCCCAGTAGGCATATGGTACACCTGGATATGTGGTTCCTTGTGTCGGTTTCTACTGTTGGCCACCAGAACTGTTGTTGTATCAGATCAAGTGTTTTGTGGTATCCCGGATGGCCAGAGAGAACATGGTCATGACATATTTGGATTGCTCGTTGTTGACAGGGTTCCCTAGGCAGGTACAACTTGTTTCCTTTAACCAGGACTCCGTTCTTCTGAACCACGTCTTTGTGTCCTTGCACAAGACCTGCTGGGTCTATTCCGCCCGAATCCTTCCGTAACTGGGTCATGAAGTCCGTGGAGGCCACTACTCCCTGGAAGTGGTCATCCGAGATGACTGGAATCGGTTCAGTTATTTCGGTGGTGTCCTCGGACTCGTCCAAATCGGGAGAGTGCATCCGCCTTGGCGTTGTCCTTGCCGGGTCGGTAGGTGATGGTAAAGTTGTATTCGTTAAAGAATAGTGTCCATCGCAACTGCCGGGCGGTTAGGGCGCGTGCTGAGCATAAGAACTGCAAGTTCCTGTGGTCCGTGTAGATGGTGACCGTGTGTTTTGCGTCCTTAAGGTAATGACGCCATTCCTCGAACGCCGTCTTGATTGCCAGGAGCTCCCTGTCTGACACCGTATAGTTCCTTTCTGCCGGCTGTAGTTTCCTGGAATAAAAGGCCACCGGATGTAGCTGTCCGGTGTTGGCATTCCTTTGTGACAACACGCCACCCAATGCGTCCTTCGAGGCGTCTGCTTCTACCACGAAAGGCTGTTCGGCGTCTGGATGTATCAGCACCGGGGCTGTAGTGAACCGCCTCTTCAATTCCTGGAACGCGTAGTCTGCTTTCTGATCCCAACAAAAGCATTGTCCTTTGCGCAGTAAGCGCGAGACAGGTGCCACCATACCGGAGAACCCAGTGATAAAACGGCGGTAGTAGTTGGCAAACCCCAAGAACCGCTGCACCCCTTTTACGGAGTCCGGCGTGGGCCAAAGAAGGATGGCCTCGACCTTCTTGTTATCCATCTGTATGCCGGCTGGGGTGATGACGTGTCCCAGGAATTCCACAGAGGTAACTAGGAATGCGCTTTTCTCCAGTTTCACGTAGAGTCTGTGTTTCCCTAGTTGTTTTAGAACTGAACGTACATGCTGTACGTGCTCGGTGAGGGTTTGTGAGAAGATCAGGATATCGTCTATGTATACGATACAGAAGACGTCTAGGTACTCCCTCAACACCTCATCTATGAAGTATTGGAACGCTGCGGGGGCGTTGCAGAGTCCGAAAGGCATGACCTGGTATTCAAAGAGGCCGAATTTGGTCCGAAAGGCGGTCTTCCATTCGTCACCTTTCCGGACTCTGACCAGATGGTAGGCACCCGCAGATCCAGTTTGGTGTAAATGGAGGCGTTCTTGACTTGGTCCAGGAGGTTGGAGATGAGTGGAAGCGGGTATCGGTTTTTGATTGTGATAGTGTTCATCGTCCTAAAGTCGATGCAGGTCCTCAGGTCCCCTTCCTTCTTCGACACGAAGAAAAGGGGAGATGACACCGGGGACCTGGAATGGCGGATGAACCCGTTTTCCAATTACTCATCTAGATAGGAACGTAGATGGACGTTCTCTTTTTCGGTTAGGGAATAGATCCTGCTACAGGGTAATGTAGAGCCGGGTATCATATCTATCCGACAATCGAAAGAACGATGCGGTGGTAAAGTGTTGGCTCCTTTTTTGTCAAACACTTCGGCCAGATCCTGATAGTCCTCTGGTATTTCGGCCTGAGACACCATTCCCATGCCTTGTCCTGGTAATGACCGAGCCTGTATGGACCGGATACCACGCATGTTGTCCTCCTTGTAGCGGGTGCCACAGCAGTGTTCCGAATCCAGACTGATTACCCGCGATACCCAGTCCACTCGGGGATTGTGGTGTACCAGCCATGGCAACCCCAGGATAACTTTGAACTGTGGTGCGTCTATGACGTCAAAGCTGATGGATTCGGCATGATTGTTTGAGAAACACATCGTCATGGCTTCGGTCTGATGTCTGATAAGACCGGAGGTCAGATCCGTGCCGTCTACGGCTTTTACTGTTTCTGGTTGTTTCTTGGGCACCGTCCTCATTCCCAGGGTGTGCGAATATACGGTGTCGATAAAGTTGCCGGTGGCTCCGGAATCAAGCATCGCGACGACGTCCCAAGAGGTGCCGGTTTGGTTCCGTAAGGTCACTTCTAGGCCTATGTGATGGTTGCCATCGAAGACCGCAGGGATCGCTGTAGTACCGGAAGAAGAACCCAGAGGACGGATCCCTTTGTCTACTGGGTTGTCTCGTTTCCCGCCTTGTTTTCTTTATCGATGGGCAAGACAAAAGGTAGTTTGTTCCGTGTGCGGTTAGGTTTCACCAAGCACTCCCTGACGAAGTGACCGCTCTTACCGCAATAGAGGCACTGGTTCTGTTTCCTCCTTTCTCTTTCTTGGGTGGTTAGGGCCCCTCTAACGCCGCCGATCTGCATAGGTTCCAGAGAGTCGCAAGGCGAGGGGACATCTTCCTTGCTTTTCTCGGAGGCCTTCTCAGAGAAAGGGAGGAAACGGTTGTCGCTGTTTCTCCCTTTCTCGGTTTTCCTTTCTTGTAACTGAAAGTTCATCTTCACCACCATGTCGATGAACGGCCCTATCATGTCTGGCGGGTCAGGATGTTGGGCAATAAGATCCTTCAGATCATCCCGCAACCCTCTGTAAAACACCGACACCTTTTTGTCCTCTGGCCACTGCGCCTCTATAACCAGACGGCTAAAGGTCGTGATGTAGTGAAGCAGATCACTATGTCCTTGCTTTAACCCAAGCAGCTGGTTGTCTGCGGCTTGTACAAACGTGTGGCGAGCGAACATCCGTCGCATGGTCTCCTTGAACGTTGGCAAGTGGTTTAACACGGGATCGTCGTTTTCGACCAGCGAGATGGACCACTGTGCGGCGTCCCCGCCCATGTAGGATAAGATGAAGGCCACCTTTGATGCATCATCAGGGAAGGCCGCTGTTCTGGCTATGAAATGCAGATGGCATTGGTGGATAAAGACGCCATACTTGGTACTGTCGCCATAGAAGCGTTCAGGTGGAGCCAGTTGCACCGGGTGAGGCGTGATGACCTGGATGGCCGTGTCCTGACCGGTAGCAGAGGAGGACCCTCCAAAGGTGAATGTAGGTGGTCTAAGCAACCCCTCTTGCCGGGCTCTGGGACTAGGAGTGGTTCCCCAGGGATTGGTAAAGCCAGCCGTCACTTGGCCCTGTAGGGCCGTCACATCTTGGCGTAAGCTGAGGTTCTCTGTCTGCATGGCAGCCAGCAAGGCTGCTATGTCCTGCAGTGTCACCTCCGGTTCTCCCATGTCGTCTGGGCAGAATGAATTAACGTGGGCTTCTGATTCTGTCCGGTACCCCACAAGACTCACCTGGGCTTGTGAAGCAATCCCGCAGAGACGACACTAACCACCGCCCCTGGCCCCAACAAACCCCCGCGGGAAGTGACACCCGACAAGGATGAGATGGATCCAGGGAAGGGGGCCAAAGGAAACAGGGAGTGGCCTTGGTGGTAGAGACGTGTAAGATGGGTCTTGGTACAGCTGAGGGAACAAGAATAGTCCTAATCAGGGCAGAGACCACGTTTGTGCTGAATTACACCCCACAAGACACATGCAGACAGGAGTCCCTGTCTCTGACACTCACCCCTGGTTGTTGTGCAGGTTGACCCAAAGAAGAGGTCTGTGAATTGTCGTCCAGGAGCCTTACATCCGTGACCAGGAAAACGAAAAGAAAGTGCTTCTGCGCCAGGACCACCAAAGAACCAAAAAGAACTCAAAGAAAGGCGCTCCTGCGCTAAGAAGTCACGAACCAGAACTCCAGGGTAAGCGCTATAGCGCGGCCCAATTGTACGTTGCTCCTACGCTATATGCGTGTAGGAACCAAGCAGTAGCGTCTCTGCGCCACCACCAAAGCAAGGTAATATCCAAGGAAAACGGGAAAGCGCTCCTGCGCTACTGGCAAAACAACTGAGGAAAACAGGGGGTAGAAAAGGTTAAGCGCACCTGCGCTTCATATTACAAACAGGCAGTAGCGCTCCTGTGCCACTGCAAACCAAAGCAAAAAAGGCAGGAAAGCAGCTGCTAGCCTTCGCAGCTGCTACGTCGCAGTGTTATCAGCAGCGCTCCTGCGCGGCTGACTTCCGATTATCAAACGGCAAGCAGTCTCGTAACGCTTTTGGAAAGGCAGCGTTACTGTGTCTCCAAAGTCACCTCCGGCGTCTGTTAGGCTGAAGCGCAGCTACAGGGAAGTATCAGAAGCACCGATCCGGCGGGCTTCACGCATTTTAAGCGTGTTCCCCCGGAAGTGCCTGTTGATGATGTGATTGTGGAGGACTAGACCGGGACACCACTGCCGGCCGGAAGTGAGTCTCCCGATGCCTGCATGCATCCGGTGGCGTCCGGGACGGCGGAAAACCGCCACATGACAATTGCAGCAGGCAGCCAAAGTCATTTGTAAGGACTTTTATCCCTTTCTGCTGGTAACAAGTAAATATACTAAAATATGCTTAATTAAATTAGCTTTTGGCTGGCACTATCAAATGTGGCTCTTATTTGCTCCCTTTACTGTCTAGAAATGCATCTATGTAATTCCGAATTGCTTAAAATACAATAATGCATGCACTTCGTACCCACTGCTGTTTTTATTTCAGTACTCATGCATCTTGTGCCTTCAACATGATGGTATACGCGGAGAATAAAAAGAGAGCCCCTGCTGTGAGAAGCTTTTCAAACACTACTTAATTTCTCAACCATCTAGTGACTAGACATGTAAACAACAGCATTTAGTACAACAGAGCCCCGAATGCCATATAAAAAAACATTAAAATCATAGCACTTAATCCTTATCGTGCACAATAAACCGACTCTCAAACAACCCAAGACTTTGTCCTTACAGCAATTCCATTTGAGGTAAGGATTACCCACTCCCTGTAATTTTTGTCTCCTCTGTGTATGCACAGCCCATCCACTCAAAACCTATCAACACTAACAGGTGATGTTCTCGTCCCTACATCACAACCCTGTAAAGGAGAGGCCATAATCATTCACATTGCTGTTACTACTTTACAACTGCAAAGGAGGGGTCACATTGAACCCCACTGCCATTGACACCTCCATTTGCTAGCATGATCCCTCTGTAGGAAGAGCAACCGACTCACCAGCCCATGTAAACCACCAGTCCTAAGTCTACTTTTCTAGAGATCTCGAGTTGTACATCCTTTTCCTAACTTAAACAGTTGTGAAGGTAGTACTATGTGATACCATGAAACGAGTAAACAAGGGCTAGAAGAACCATTCATACCCGACACAAGATATCTTAAAAACCCTTCCTCAAAGAGGAGAGACTCAATCAACTACCTCCCTAAAGTACAAAGTATCTATGCTCATGAGCTTTGGGTCTCAAAAGGGGCATTAAAGTGCTACATAAATAGCAAAACAATGCAATCCACTGCTTCACCACGCATAAATGACACTAAACACAGAAGCCTATGGTCATACACGGCCTTCTTTTCTCACCATATGCAGGGGTTAAGCCTTTACCCAAGCCACTGCCATGAAGTTATGTCAGGTGTGCAGGACAGGAATCAAGTAGGGATCCAGTCGGATCCCAGATCAGGCAACTATTAATTAGCTGAATAGGTGAGCTGTCTGGTCTCACTGAAATATGGTGAATTCGTCACAGTGTAATATACCAACATTGGACACAATTCAGCAGTGACCACACGTTGTCGGCTATTTATTTGCAGCAGCAATGTGCAACTGGCGAGGAGTTTTTCTATTTTTAGATTTCAGTTAGACCCAGAACAAACGCCGAATTTTAAAGGCCATCATCCCTTCTTTTATTTGGGTATAATCCTGCTTGGGGGCTATCTGGAATCCAACGCCTAGATACCAGTACAATGGAGGGGAAACAGTCGCACAGCTGATTACTTCACAAGCACTTTAGAGAAACTATGATTTGGAGGCAAATATAGGATTTCGTTCAAACCCTGTATATAAGAGATATGCATGCACTGTAAGAATGTCGCATGTATCGGTCTGTCCAAGTATACAAACAAATAATTTTAAAAAGTACTTTCTATTTTTTTGTTTTCAAGTGCTACTTATTCCAATGTAGTGTTTTGCGCTTTACATAACACACATTACACATTTACAATAAATAATACAAGTGTGTAAATGAAAGTACAGGATGTTACATAAGATAATGAGGGTTTCAAGGTGTAGGAGTCACACAACGTCTTGACTGGTAGAGGGTGTATGTTAAGAATGCATGGCCGGGAGTAAAACAAATTAAGGATTTAAGACGTAAAGCAGTGCATGAGGTTGTCTGTACTAATACGAGTTTATTACAACCTAAAAATAAACCATTTTAGTAGCATTATAACAACAACAACAAAATGAGAAAACACAATAAGGTTATCAACCCATGCCTTGCAGTTTGCATTCAGGGTCTCGATGCTGGTTCATAGCTTACTGTGTTCTATTAAAATGATTTTAATGAATGAACTGCAAGTAATAAAAGGATCTGTGTGTCAAAAGCAGTAACTTACCTAACTACATAAAAAAAGTTTGTCAATCGCATGTTACACTATATGAATGATTCACAGGAAAAACACATTAACTCTCTATTCTACGATTTCCCAGAGTTTAGTTTAACAATTCCAGCACTTCATATGTGATATCTCAGCCAGATATGGTACTTTCATCACAAACTTCACTCTGATGCGGTGTTCAGAATAGCGGATCAAAATACAAGAATGGAATGCGATATGCCCAAATGCCATAGCTGACAGGGTCACACGACATGGACAAATTTGGCAGTGCTCACATGAATGGCTCTGTACCTACAGTCCTCTCTTTGTAAGGACCACACCCCCGCTCTGCACATATGCAAACATTTAGGAAACTTTAGACTTTTCGACCGGAGAGAGATATCTATCGCCCGTTGCCTTGCGTGATAACCGAGTTGAAAACTTTAGGAAAGAAAGAAAAGTTAACTATACTAATTACCGCTGACTTTCAGGTGCTGTCCCTGCCCCTCATTACAAAGGCCACTTCCCTTAACTGCTGAAGTCCCCGTATTTACTTTATCCTGCTCTCCTTTGCAAACCGACCATGCTTTTAACACCGAATAACACTCCCGCAAACTCACCTTCCTCAGCTCGCTAGTACGGTCCCTCATGTTGCAGCTACCCCAGGTCAAGCGAACCCGCAGCTAACAGTGCCAGGCCTTGCCATGGGAAGCAAATCCGCCCGAGTGAAACACGCATGCGCATCGAAGGCAATGAATGCTTTTTTTCATGGCGTCCATCTTCAAACGGTATTATTTCCAGCGCAGCCAACGTTTTCGTCACTACAAAAGCCCAACTGATCGACATAAAAAAGAGACAAGCACGTCTACTCCCAGTCAGTGTGTGCCCATCCTCGCGTGTGCGCACGCGTGTCATCATAGGCATGCGTACTGTGTAATTTGTCTCAACAGGTATTTCTAAGCTCTCCGGTGTTCTGCCGTTGTAGTGCGTATAGGTAGGTTACAATTTGTGATCGTAGATGTATTTTTAAGCGCCCTGTGGCCGCAGTTCAATTCCCATTTTCCCTGAATACTATTTTCTTTTATTATTGCGTTTCAAAAGAGGAAATGTACTCTACAATACCACCATGCAAGGCGGCCTTGCACATTACCCACCCAATCTAAAATTAAAAACATCAAATTATAACAAGCAAACACAATTAATATCCTTAACAATTATGATTGTACAGTCGACTTTGGAGATATACTTTACTGTCTCTGTAGATATGCTGCGTCTTCATTATGCCGGATGTTTCAATTATCTCACAACTAAACCACTTCCCCCAGAGCCCTTTAGTGTAAGAATTGTCTTAATGGTTCCCATATGTCCTTTGACCTTGATGTTGTTCGCAATTCCCCTGCATATAGTTCGGTGTCGTCTTTACAATAAACAAGGTCTTTAATCCAGTTCTCAATTTTTGGTGATCTTCTACCACCCCATGTGATGGCTACCCTGCGTTTAGCCATCAACAACGCCAAGCTTATAAATCGACCTACTGCCCTTTTTACATGAGGGACACAACACAATAAGCATACTAAGGGTGTGCATTGTATCTCCATCCCGACATTTCTGTTATATCCTGCACCACAGCACTCCAATAGCAGGCCACCTTTCTGCATTCCCATGCAAGGTGCAGGAAGTCTGCTTCAGGTTGCCTGCACCTCCCACACCTGCTAGAGTTGCGCAATCCACAGTGGTGTAACCTCACTGGCGTATAATAAACCTGGTGTATATACTTAAAATGTATAATACGGAGCAAGTTTGCCCGTCAGGCCGCAAATATGTTCACAATTTGACATGGATATCGAGGAGGTCAGTTTGTCATTCCATCTCTCCAGGCTTCTGTCTGGGCCGTCACATCTTTCGTCACATATTCCCCTATATAGTTTAGTGATCAGTTTTTTATTGGTTGGGGTGGTTAGCCACCAGTTGCAGAGAATGTAGTGTGGGGGTCTCGAGGGGGTAAGTGCCGTAGTGTGATCTAATTGCATGTCTAAGTCTGTGAAACGCGAATCGGAACAGCAGTGTGGGGTTGCTTATATGTTGCAGGGTGTCTGTGGTATGAAACGTTCCCTTTGGATATAGATCTTGCATCAACTGTATGCCTGCCTCTTTTAAGAGACGCATCACACCTGCCTCGTGAGTTACTGACAGGGGAGCATGGTGCTCTATTTGCATTGCTGGGGCATAAATGGGTAGTTTGTTGGCAGAATATAGGATGGAACGGGGTATGCATCCGATGTCCATCGGTTCTTCGGGAGGTTTCTTCCTGGGACAGTTACGTGCTATATGACCCCACTCTCCACATTCAAAACACTGGGGGTTGCGCAGGGGAGGTGTCTCTAATCGGGGTGTTCTTGGTTTTACCGTCTCTAGCGGGGGTTTCAGTGGTTTCTTTTCAGGTCTTACAGGACCACTCACTGGTTTTGTGGGCCTGTCAGAGTCCCAAGGTGGGGTATGGCAAGGCCTCTAGGAATTGCTCTAAATAAATCATGTCCATGATTTCATCCTTTGTTTGGGAATGTGGTCTTAGCCATTTGTCCGCTGCTGCCTTTAGCTTAAAATACAGAGTTTTGTGATTATCTGATGTGGTGCCGCGTTCTTTACTGAACCGTACCCTATATGCCTCGGCATCCAGGCCCATATGGTCCAGTATCAAGTTTTTTATTCCTGTATAGGAAGTATTGCCATTAGGGTTAGCTACTTGGTAGGCAGCTTGTGCTTCTCCCGTAAGAAGTGGGGCTAAGAAGAAAGGTCACTTAGCTTCAGGCCATCCAGATGGCCTTGCCGCCCTTTCGAAGTTAAGAAGGAAGGCATCGGGGTCTTCTCCGGTCGCATACTTCTGGAGAGACACGTTTGGCCCAGTCCATGCCCTTATTTGAAGTTGTGTTGTTAACTCCCTTCTATCATCCGCTACTTTTTCCATTTGGTCTGCATGGTTAGCCATACTATCTCTCATGAGTTCTCGGTCTGCTTGAGCAGAAGTCATCTGCTTTCTACTGCCCATTCTAGCTTCTCCTGACCTCGTATTAATTGTTGGATGAGGTTTTCCATGGTGAGGCGACTGAAATCCCACTTCTGACACCACTTGTAGCGCAGTGTAGAAGCAGACCAAGACAAATGAGGTGTCTTATATTGTCAGGATTTATTTCACAGTCAAAAGAGTATATACTCCAAACTAAACAGGGGGATTCTGGGAGATGTAGTTTAAATCCAAAGTAAACGGGGATTCGGGAATACAACTTTGTCCTACTCTGTTCTCCTTCTCAGGTTTCCAATCACAATGGAGTTCCCTGGTTTTTAGGCTTGACAGGCTTCCTCAGATACCGTTAAAAAAAACAGAAACAAGAATGGCTGTCAGGTAGGGGTTTTGAATGTGTTAACGGCGCAGGAAGCAAGGGAAGTGAGGGGAAGCTTACACCAGAACCTTCACCAATGTGCGTGCAGCTTTCAAAGCGGTCCTTCTTGCCCAGTTATAGATGCACAGTATAACCACCAGCTACTGGGTTCCACCCGCTTTCCCTGCTCCTTTCCCGTCTTCCGGTCCCCGACCCCAAGAGAGTTGAATTCTGTCTCGTACCTTGTGCAGCCATGACCCCCGGTGGCCATGGCTGGTGTGCTCGCGTTGCCAGGTAGGGTCTGGCTGCCCTTCTGTTCCGGACCTCAGCTGCTCAGCGTCGTAGGTTTCTTCGGTCTTCTTCCAGACGTCAGGCTCCGTCCCTCTGTTCTCCGAAGGCGAAACAAAGAAGGTCCTCACCGGTGTCTCCTCCTGGCTCTCGATGTGTGGTCCCAGTGAACGACGGTCTCCCTCGGAGTCTTCCTTTTTTAGAACGCTGAAACCACGTGACTCCACCAGCGGACCGGCCCAGGCACAGGAATTAAAGGGGCCGCAGTCTTCAGTGACGTTCTGTGAACACAGAATGGGAGAGCAATGAGGGGAAAAGTGCCCCGAGTGGGCATCCATAGAGTCCGTATCCTCACAAGGGATGTATCCTTTGTATCGCTGCAGCAAGCGAATCATACACAATTACTCATACCCATAAGGCTGTAGCGCTGTGCTCATACCCGGACAAGCTCAATACATATCTCTGTAGACAAGTGCGCTAAGCGCACCAAGCAAGATGTGCCCTTTAGCGACTCCCAACACGGCACGTTAGGCAAAGCATGATGCAGGAAAAACATCTAGCAGGGCAAGCACGCAAGCTCACCGATTGCTGGCAACTGGGGTTCACTCAAGAACGCTGCGATGCACTGCGCCCCCAATGCATTAGCAACATGGACTCGTTACAGGCTCCTGTTGAGCCTCATGGTTTGGATGAGTACCGACCCGGTAGTCGCCGTCATATAGTTGTACGCAGTCTTGCTGCATTTTCAGTCCCCCCACTTTTAGTTACACCCCTTGCCCTAATGGAACCGGCAAGCTGCCCCCACCCTACTCAATCAAACATCGCCCCGTGTAGGGGGCGTCGCATGACACGCAAATGGCACGGATAAATATCGTAACCTGGAATGTTAGGGGCATACACACTCCTGCACACAGGTACTCAGTATATGCCTACCTATAGCATAGACAAGCACACATTAGTTTCCTTCAGGAAATGCATCTTACCCAAGGTGAGGCAGACCACTTACGCGGGGGCTGGCTAGGTCATGTATATAGCACCGACTACTCTTCACAGGCACAGGGGTACTGATATGGATAAAAGCGGGGGTACCACACACTGCAGAAGAGGTGGTCATAGACCCAGAGGGGAGATACGTTTTCGTGAGGAGACGGCTTAATGGGCAGGACATGCTGCTATGTGCCATATATGCACCAAACACTGACCAGCCAACATTCCTCAGAAAGCTTACAGGTGTGCTCACTAGATGGAACGGGCTTCCGTGGCTACTGGGAGCGGACTTTAATGCTGTCTTGAGTACAGAATTGGCCAGATCATATCCACCTCTGACGCGCACAACGGCACTATCCAATGCACAAGCTTTAGCAGACTGGCTAGCAAACTGGGCTCTAACGGATATATAGCGCGTACCCAACCCCACGCTGCGCTTTTACTCGTACCATTCTGTAGTACACGACTTACCTGTCAGGCTGGATGTCTTTGTGGGGTCGTCTGCCCTTCTCCCTCTCATTAAACATACAGAGTACTAAGGCCGCACTCATTTGGACCACACCCCTCAAATCATATGACTGGAATGGGACGCAGGACATCCGTTGATTCCCACATGACACCTCCAGCCAGAAGCCTTAGAAGACCCTGCGTTCTGCGCTTCCGTAGGTACCACAATACTAGATCACTTTGAGATCAATGATCAATCCACTGATGACCGTCTCTTTGAGTGGGATGCATTTAAAGTTACCCTACACAGGCATTGCTTGGGGGCCACCTGGAACATTCATAAGCAGCTACATTCCTCGCTCAGTACAATCAAAAATAAGCTGTAAGACCTAGAAACCCAGCAAGTAGAGGGGGCAAGAAACCATAGAGTGTTGGTGGAAGCCAGGGCAAAACATGCTGACCTGATGGAACAACTAAGATGCCACAACTATGCTACGCACACATGCTACTGCAGATCGGGCGGGCAGAATGCTGGCTTGGCTGATACATCAAGAGCAGCCATGTCAACCTATGGTAGCTCTGTGAACTGAAGCGGGATTAATAGTACATACACAATGTGAGATACTCAAAGCAATGACGAAGCACTATGGCATGCTATACCAGTTTCAAGGACTACATGCGCCACAGCAGCTTGCCATGTTCCTAGAATCGTTGCACCTGCCGGAGGCCACACGGAACAATGGGAACAGTTGAACGAAGATATCACAGTGGAGGAGATACGCAGTGCAATCATGGCGCTGGGGAGCAGGAAAACGCCTGGGCCGGATGGATTCCCAGCGGAATTTTACAAGGTCTACGCAGTTGTGCTCACCCCTTTCCTAGACGAGTTATATAAGTCAGCCATTGAGGCGGGATGACTCCCTTCTTGTTCCAAGGCCGTTCGAATCCTCAGGGTCGGTTCGATGCTCAAATAGTATCCATCTCTAAACCGCCCCAAATCTGCTATGCATAATACGCAGACTAAAGGATGGTTAAGCGAGGGAAAGATGGATAAAGCCAGGAAGGAAAGGATGGGAACAGCGGGAAGGGAGACCTTAGAAGACGCAAGAAGAGATAAGAACAAACAATTACTAACCACTATATACGTTCGTCTACTCTATAACAATGTATATATGTATACACTACCACTAACCTGTAAAGAAAAATAAATAGGCATTCACATAGGAGTTGTGTATAAGGAGTCTTCCTACTTCAGGAGGCTGTAACAACAATGAGGGATATCAGACAGTTCTCCACGTACACATTATCACCTCCTCAACAATAGGTAAAGCACACTACCTGTCTAGTATAGATGAACCCCTTCATTCATACACAACTCCGGTAAAAGAAAAGAACAGCATGTATTTCATGAAGGTTTTTTCTTGGACAATGTGCCTTCCGTGATCATTTGCATGCAACACTATTAGACCTTGCAATCGGAATGTGTCAATCCGGGAGTTACGTCACTCCTCAACATGTAATGTTTATAGAAGCAATATATGTAGCAAGGTCTCCTTATCGCTGATGAACACAAATGAGGCTTTGTACATTCCCAGTCATCCAGGGCAATACGAGACTCCTTGCACCCAGATTACTAACTAGGCAACCACTAGCCTTAAAGTACCAAATGAAGAATCTTGCTCCCCCTCCACATGGAAGCGCTATTATCACCAAGTAGTCACAACGAGCATAAGTTCCATAAATGTACGATCCCGTGGAAACCAAGAAAACGCCGTTTGTTAGCTCCACAAACGAATGTAATAGGAGCTCCGAAAAGTACTCAGAGAACGGTGCCAAAGGCACCCTTACCAGCCGCAGTAACCTCCGGTCCAAAACCTCCAAACGCCAGTAACACACAATAATCGGCAGCGTCCTGCCCAGTCTCCATACAGATATGCGCTGCACCCACGTGACCCGGAAGTAATCCGATCACGGCGGCGCATGGCGCTACTGCCTCTGGGTAATGTAGTTCGTGACGGGCTGTGCCCTCATACAGCCTAGTGCCCCCTAACACTTCTTCAATGAACAAGGCCAACCTGGTGTCAGTATCCAAACCTGACAAAGAACCCATGGATCTGGGTTCAATCAGACCGCTGGCATTTCTTATTGTTGACTATAAAGTGCTGGCGAAGCTGTTGGCGGACCAGCTGGCACAGGTAGTTCCCACCTTGGCACACCCGGACCAGAATGGGTTTGTGCCTTCACAAAATACATCTCTGACTCTCAGGAAATTCTTCAGAGTTACCACCTATTTAACTGCCCAATGGCCCAGAGCGGGCTACTTGGTATTAGACCTCGAAAAGGCATTCAACTTCCTAGAATGGGAGTTTCTCTTTGCAGTGTTAGAAAAGTACAAACTTGGAGACTCCTTCTTGGGGATGGTCAAGCAGCTCCTACGGTGAGAGTGAAAATGGACCCCTACATATTGGAACCAGTGCGTGTCAGGAGAGGGACGAGGCAGGGATGCCCCCTCTCCCCGTTGCTCTTTTTACTGGCAATTGAACCACTAGCGGAAGCGATATGAACTGGGGTGAACGGCAGCATACCTGAAGGAGACAACACGCATGTAATATCACTGTATGCCGACGACGTCATGGTATACGTCAGGGACATCGGTCACATCCCACAGGACCTGGCAACTATATTAGAACATTTTGCGGCCATATCTGGGTTGCGAGTCAATGCATCTAAATCCGGTCTTTACCCATTCAGCGAGCAGAGCGCAAACCCCGGCTATGTGCTCGGTGGGACAGTGGTCCGCTGGTTCCTGGACACATTCCATTACCTCGGATTGCGGATATATCGGAATCCAGTGGATCTGCAGGACGGTAATCTAGGCAGGGCCCTGACTGCGATCAGAGCACAGTCAGCGTTTTGGAGCACGCTCCCGTTGTCAGTGACAGGGATTGTTGCCTTAATAAAGTTGGTGATATTACCCCAGCTGCTCTATTACTTCGCAAATCTCCCATACTATATAGTGCCTTCGTTCTTTGGTCCCTTGGAAAGGCTAATCAAGGACATCATATGGAGCAACTCCAGACATCGGGTAGCTATTTGTAAGCTTTACTTACCTACAGATCAGGGGGGCTTCACACCGGCAACACAGCATCCATACAGCCGCCCCACATGCTCAAAAGTCAAACCGTCCAATTCACTACTGGTGACGGTGCCGCACAGACGCTACCGCAGGATGCTGTACATCACTCGGAAAACTGTGCAAGATTGGCATGGGGCAGGGATCACAACGAATTGGGGAAATCTAACAGTCCAACCCGCCATGCACCTTACAATACAATACCTTCATGTGATGGGCCAGGGGGGACACCTCACTAAGTGGTTTGCCGCATCACTCCGACACCACACAGCTGTCGCTCTAACGACCCTCCGCCAGCACTGGGACACAGACTTGAGTCGCCCACTCACAGAGCCAGAATGGGTCTCCGTATTAGAAGCCCCGACAAAGATCCCTCGGAACTTGCGCCTGCTCCAAATTTAATTTCATATACTACACAGAGCATATCTTATGCCCACAAAGATTAACCAGTATTTTCAGCGCACTGACTCGGCATGCCCAAGAGGTAAACAGGTAGATGTCGACAAATTACATATGCTGTGGGGAAGCCCGCGACTAGCTCACTAATGGTCAGCTGTGGCGGAAATGCGGGCCCAATGCACTACCCACAATATGCCATTTGAGTGGCACATCTACTTGCTGCACTTACACCACAGGAGTCGTAACAATAAAGCCACATCTAGATTCTTAGATTTGGGAATGGCAGTTGCAAAACACTTGATCACTAAATGCTGGAAACACTTTGATCCCCCATCTATAGACATGTGGAGATATTCAATGCGTACTTGGGCCAAGGCAGAGAGTGTTGCTTTAAGGCACTCAGATTGCTTTTTAGGGCTTCAATCAAGGCTTTTTTAGCCATCCTGAATTTCTTGTCAACCCATTCATGTGTCTTAGCGGCCTTTCTACAAGGTAGGATCTTCCTTTCAAAAAAGGTTTCAATTTCCCAACTAGAGATTCATGCATGGCCAAAATCTGTAAGGGAGTGTAGGCCTGCTCTATACAATTTGATACTGCTCTACAGAAAGCACCATACATCTCTTCAGTAAAGCCTCAATATTGGTAATATCCACCCACTTTACTTTGGGCCTATTGTTGCTCAGTGCCACGGTGGTAAGGGATGATGGCCTCATGCAAGCTTTGTCCTTAATGTAACTCCCTTTTAATGTAAGGGCAAGAAGGAAGCGGTCACTTTCCAGGCGATCAATGATCTCTATATCTATCATCTCATGCCAGAGCTTGAGGTCAAGGAATATGTAGTCAATATTGCTTGAATAGACTCCCCTCTTGAAGATTGGCTTGGCAGTAAGATCCGAGGAGGTACGCCCATCACAAGCTCGGAGGCCATGGGTGGCGGTACTCTCTGAGATGTGGATAGCAGTAGCACTCATCCTGGGGGTATTTTTAACTGCAGAGAAGGAGGGAACCACCCAGCAGTCATCCTCTAACCAAGACAAATCTAGCAGGGGTTTCGTTGGGGCACAAAGCAGCAGTTAAACTCGCCTACAATAACCTTGTTAATGCCTGACCCATAGCCTTCTAGTATTAAATTAAGGATTTTCATAGTTTGTGACTGCTTATTGAAAGGGGAAGACCTATTTTACACATTCAAAATGAGGAAGGGAAACCCCTGCTTCGAGGATAATTTGGTTGCAAGGAGATCTGGGGAATCAGAATTGATAACCTTAATCGAGAAATCTAGGGAGGTTTTAATCCATATGAGCAGACCGCCCGCCGGCCTACCTCCTATGGAGGGGAGGGCATTGATATTGAAAGTGGAGCAGCCTTGCTTGTAGAGCCTATCAACTGCCCAAGTATCTTGATGAACACAGATTTGAAAACCCTCCATAAATCGACCCCAATCTGCGTCTGGCAGCCTGGATTTGATGCCTGCTATCTTCCAGCTCACAAGCCTGATGTCCACAGGCCCACTGTGAGGGCTCGTTGTTGTGGGAGTGGGAGAACCTAGGCTGTTAGGAATGCTGAAGGCTATGTTCAAATTTCCTGATCCACAGATATGTGGAGAAGGAGATGCATCAAGCACAATGCCCTCTCCACTAGCCACTGAACCTGAGTGACAGCGAGTAGCAGTCTTGTAGAATTGGGGGCAGGGATCTAATTGTGCTACTATGGGTGCAGTGGTTGAGGGGCTAGAAGTAGGGAAGCAGTTTGCGTCGATTTGGGCCCTCGTTTTGCCAATCATGGGGGTGAAGTTAGCCCCCCCCCTTGTTGGCAGCCATCAGTTCCCCTTTTAGATATCTTTATACTATCAGCACATACATTTTGACTTCCAGCTCATACAGTTAGATTCGCAACATTTATCTTTACACTTTCGCCTAGTTTCTTTACTCTTCCAGCACTTCTCTTCTCACTTCTCTCTGCATGCATCTTTACACTCTCAGCAGGTTTCTTACTGTCCTAGAACGTATCTTTCCATGCTTTGCATGTATTTCTACTTTCCCCATGCATGCATGACTTTAAACAGTCTCTCTTTACCTCTCACCATGCACACTTACTTTCACAGAATGCATTCTCACACTCTCAGCAAGTATCTTTACACTCTCAGCAAGTATCCTTACACTCTCAGCAAGTATCCTCACACTCTCCGCAAGTATCCTTACACTGTCTGCAAGTATACTTACACTCTCTGCAAGTATCCTTACACTCTCTACTCTCAGCAAGTATCCTTACACTCTCAGCAAGTATCCTTACACTCTCTGCAAGTATCCTTACACTCTCAGCAAGTATCCTTACACTCTCAGCAAGTATCCTTAGACTCTCTTCAAGTATCCTTACACTCTCTACTCTCAGCAAGTATCCTTACACTCTCAGCAAGTATAATTACACTCTCAGCAAGTATCCTTACACTCTCAGCAAGTATCCTTACACTGTCTGCAAGTATCCTTACACTCTCTGCAAGTATCCTTACACTCTCTACTCTCATCAAGTATCCTTACACTCTCAGCAAGTATCCTTACACTCTCAGCAAGTATCCTCACATTCTCTGCAAGTATCCTTACACTGTCTGCAAGTATCCTTACACTCTCTGCAAGTATCCTTACACTCTCTACTCTCAGCAAGTATCCTTACACTCTCAGCAAGTATCCTTACACTCTCAGCAAGTATCTTTACACTCTCAGCAAGTATCCTTACACTCTCTACTCTCAGCAAGTATCCTTACACTCTCTGCAAGTATCCTTACACTCTCTGCTCTCAGCAAGTATCTTTACACTTTCAGCAAGTATCCTTACACTCTCAGCAAGTCTCCTCACACTCTCTGCAAGTATCCTTACACTGTCTGCAAGTATCCTTATACTCTCTGCAGGTATCCTTACACTCTCTACTCTCAGCAAGTATCCTTACACTCTCTGCAAGTATCCTTACACTCTCAGCAAGTATCCTTACACTCTCTTCAAGTATCCTTACACTCTTCTCTCAGCAAGTATCCTTACACTCTCAGCAAGTATCCTTACACTCTCTGCAAGTATCCTTACACTCTCATCAAGTATCCTTACACTCTCTGCAAGTATCCTTACACTCTCTGCAAGTATCCTTACACTCTCAGCAAGTATATTTACACTCTCAGCAAGTATCCTTATACTGTCTGCAAGTATCCTTACACTCTATGCAAGTATCCTTACACTCTCTACTCTCAGCAAGTATCCTTACACTCTCAGCAAGTATCCTTACACTCTCTGCAAGTATCCTTACACTCTCAGCAAGTATCCTTACACTCTCTTCAAGTATCCTTACACTCTCTACTCTCAGCAAGTATCCTTACACTCTCAGCAAGTATCCTTACACTCTCTGCAAGTATCCTTACACTCTCAGCAAGTATCCTTACACTCTCTGCAAGTATCCTTACACACTCTGCAAGTACCTTTACACCTAAACACAGGGGACACAGATTGACAAGGGACTTATTTAAAACATGTTCACTAGCAATCAAATTACAACCCACAATCAAAGAGAAAACATGCATGTGAATATGTACCAGCCTATTTATGTGCCGGAACACATTTATTTTTGGATACAATGCACAACGACCATAAGCATAAGAGAATATTCCCCGGTGATCACACAGACAACACAATAGAACTGTGAATGTATTTATTTATTTATTTGTAAGGTTTTATATAGCGCTGGCTAGACCCGGAGGTATCAGATCCCTTTACATGAGCAGGAGCAGTCAAAAAAGCAGTAGTTCAGAGCAAAAAAACAACAGTCAAGAGCAAGCCCATCTCTTGTTAAGTTAAGGGCGGCAGAATTCTGGGGGGTTCACAGGTTATCCACATCTAAATAATAAAATGGAGATAATGACACAGAGCCGGAAAAAAAAGAGAATCAACAGGGAAGAACAAATTGCAGAGGTAGGGGCAGGGGTAGGAGAGGAGAGGGGGATGAGGTGGAAAGAAAAAGACCAATAAATGAATAAAAAATAAAAAAATATAAGAATAAGAGTGTGTATATGCAATGAAACAACAAACGACTAAGATAGGATAAGTGAACTGGAATAATTATTTGTTACAATACTCAGCTCAGTCCATAAATGTAAAACCAGGCAACCAGTTTGAGTTATAGAGTCAATCGCGTTTTGTCCTCAGTAGTTGATTAACGAGGTCAACATGGGGACAGAAAGGACTCTGGGCCTTGAAGCAAAAGTCAGCCAGAAGCCCTTGAGACTCCGAGCACAGCAAAAAAGAGGTTTGATAAGCAGCAGCAGTTCAACTGCAAAAGGTCATCTAAAAACATTGTATGCATTGTATCCAAAAATAAATGTGTCCCTGCACATACAGAGACTGATGTAATTCATATTTGTGTTTCTCGTTGATTGGGGGTGGTTACTCGATTGCTACTTGAAATATTGAAACAGTTTTAAATGAGCCCCTTGTGAAGCAGGGTTCCCCTTTATTTATGATTACACAGTTTCTTTGTGGCACACGAGATGCTCTTATGTGAAAGATAGTATCTTTACTCCAGCATGTATCTTTAAACTTGAAGAATGTTTCTTTTCACTCCTCTGGCGTGATGCTTCTACACCTCCTTATTTATCTTTACACTCCCAACATGTGTCCGTCCACTCTCTGCAGACATCTTTACACTTCCCGCTGGTGTCTCTTCTCAAACAGGGATTACAAGATTCAGGTTAAGCGGAATCTCGTCTCGCACTCTGTGAACGGAAAAGGTCTCACTAGAAAGGATTTCCAAGCAGAGTAGAACTTTGCTAAAGTAAAGGTATGTTCACTCTCTGCATGTGTCATTACACTGCTTGCACCCCCTTTGCTCTCTCCTCTCAGCTGGTAGCATTATACTAAAAGCAAGTATATTTACACTTCCAGCGCATATATTTAATCCCATATCAAATATATGCCAACATGTACTTTTACACATTCAGCATTTATCTTTACTCACTCTGCATAGATCTTTACACTGTTGTAGAAGAGTTTAAACGCATATGCCTTTCTTTGAGTTCCTGTAACCTGCAACTGCCATGTCTTCTTGCTTGATAAATTACCTTACTGGATGTCCTTGACTGTTAGGCTCAGATGTGCTCCTTCCTGGCACTTGAGGCACAAAAGTTGAAAACTAGCTTGCTCAACCAATCTGACATTTGTATTTCTCAGGAAGGACGTCAACTAATTCTCATGAGTTCAGCTAGGCAGCTGTTTGTTCTATTGGTGAGATCTTTCCCATGTGATTGACACTAAACCCAAGTGTTTAGTGAGGTATATGTTTGGCTCTGCCTTGTACCAGGGAGCAGAGCTCCTTCACTGATGTAGTGGACATCCTCTTATTGGTCATCGCTTTGAATCATAGACTATTAATCTTTGCAATAAAAGGTTTTTTGACTTGAATGAAAATGTTTGCGAGATTTTTCTACAACAATCTAGGATGTATATGTAGAAAACTAGTTGTGACAGTGGCATGTAAGGGGACCATCCATCTTGCCTTCATGGACCTGTCCTCAGCTTTTGACTGCGTAAACAGGCAGAAGCTGTGGCGGTCCATGAGGGCAAAGGGGGTTAATGCTGGCATTGTGAACTTCCTAGAAGATCTACATAGATCTACCAGAGCTAATGTAAGATTTTCTCAGGATCTGTGTGTGACCAAGAATTTTAACATCAAAAGGGGAGTCCGACAAGGATGTATTTTGGCTCCCTTTTTGTTTAATTGTTATATCAATGATCTAGATAGCGCTTTACAAGAGGTGGGGGCTGATTGCCCCAGAGTTGGTCGTTGGGGTATTCCGGTCCTATTATACGCGGATGACGCGGTCCTCGTATCAAGGACCGAAAAAGGCCTACAAGCTCTTTTAACTGCTATTGAGTCCTTTATGACAGATAGAGACCTAACAATAAATAACTCTAAATTTGATATCATGCAAGTAGGCAAGCCGCCAAGACGGAACTTCCAATATAATGTGGGTGGTATAATAATCCCCACATCTAGCACATTCTTCTATGTCTGAGTCCTCTTTGATAACAGAATAAACTGAGGCCTGCATGTTCTGAAAAAGAAGGGGGATGTTGCAAGAGTGAATGCTTCAATTTTTAACTTCACATCTAAATTGGGGAATAAGCCTACTGGTGCAATGTTGCAATTATATAATGCTATGTCTGTGGCTACAGCAACATTTGGTAGCGAAATTTGGGGGTACACACGGGGAGAGCAGCTTCAGATAGTGGAGAATATGTTTTTAAAGCGTTTACTGTGTCTCCTGCAAGGTACATCCAATTTAGCTGTTCATGAAGAACTAGGGGTCCAATATGTCAGTGATACTTTTTACTGCGCCCACTGACTTGCTGGCTAAAACTATGGTTAAATCCAGACATCCCCTTGACGCATATGATTCTAAAAGGTTGTCTCTCTAGGGATAATTCATTGGCTATACCTTGGTTGAAATACTTAAAGACAAGTTTTTTGAGCCCAGGTCGGGTTGAGCTATTTGAAACCCCTGATTGTATCTCCAAGAAGGACGTGGAGGCAATTAAAACGGCATTCCTCATGGAAAGGAGAACATTGAGGCAAGCCACAGAGGTTCAGAAATCGAGTGTCAGAACATATGTTATGTTAAAAACAACCCCATTTTTATTGAACCTTATTTAATGGGCTCATTGACATCTTATGAGAAATTGTTATTAACTAGATTTCAAATGAACCAGTTTTACTAATTGCTTGTTAGACCACAAATAACTGTTTTTAATAAAGAAGCAGCTCCCTGCGGCTGCGGCGGAAAGTCTCCGCAGGACATGCTGCATTTTATGTTTTTTGTAAATTTTATGAATTTCCCCGCAAGCGCTATCTGGTACCTCTTTTAAAGAAACTTAATTTTAATCAGATCAGACCTGCCATGATGTATCTACAATTATTACATAGCGACAGCATTCTCTTTGTATTAGAATTCCTGAAATCAACTCTAAAGTACAGAAAATGCTTGGACTGTTAATGAACTTTATAAAAAAATCTTCTATATTTATATATTTTATTATATTACGTATTGATATAAATTGCTGCTAATTTTGTACCATTGTATCTTGATAATGACTTTTTCTGGTTTCTTTTCAATGAACTATGGATGCTGTATATTGTACTTTTATGGTTTGCAAGCTAAACCGAAATAACGTTTTTATTGATTGATTGATAGTAAACTAGTTCTCCTTCCAACATGGCCACCTGCTGTTATCACACTTTCCTCTATGCTCCTACCTACTAGCCTCCCAGAATACCTGTCTACATTCTATGTTGTACTTGGATGTGCCACACTTGACAGTTGAAGGTCTGGTCAGCTGGCGAGTTGTGTTGCTCTGCTGTAACTCAATAAACCTATCCTGAAACTACTAAGAATTCTCCTGCTTCCTACATCAACTTATTTACAACATTCTGGTGACATTCTGTGCTGACAAGACCAGAGGAGCAGACCAAGAAGAACACCGCAGCACAAGCAACACCTGGCAACCAAGAACCCATCTAACTGCGTCCAGAAACGAGGAAAAGCAACTAAAAACCTT
This sequence comes from Lissotriton vulgaris, assembly GCF_964263255.1. Taxonomy (NCBI): domain Eukaryota; kingdom Metazoa; phylum Chordata; class Amphibia; order Caudata; family Salamandridae; genus Lissotriton; species Lissotriton vulgaris. The sequence goes on from NC_141695.1 coordinate 1,357,723,192, forward strand.
TGAAATGCAAAAAAGCCTGAAGAATTGAGCGGCAAGTAAAAAAACAAAAAGGAATCCCATACTAAGAAGAAGGTAAAGGGGAAGAAACCAGCTGCGTTAAAATCTAAACTTAAAAAAATGAAATTGAATCACCTGCAGGTATTACTCAACTGCCACTAGTAATTTGAGGAAAAGCAATCTGTAAGCTGAGCCTCCACATGAGGATAAGTAACAATTTGCCACAAATGTCACCTGAGTAACTCCAGAAGGCTTAAAAAAAAAAGTCACTCGCCTCAGTTTCAAGGTAAAGGGGAGAAAGAGAATATGAACAAACCGTCTACAGCAGCAACAAAAACCAAAGCAAGAGGAACAACTTAACTGTTCAGGTGAGAAATCCTATCCTGCGCTTGCCTGCCTTGTGCGTGAGAATTCACTCGGTCTGCCTTGCCGTTGGTGGGCAGAGTGATCCTCCCTCTGCGCTGTCATCCTTGCTATGATGACGTAGTGGATCTTCAGTTTGTACTAGCGTAAAAACAGAGCGTTCTATGTGGCACGTCGATATTGTCCTGGTTACCAATGCTTAGCTGTAAGAGACCTTTCAGTACATCACTGCGCAACGTCTTTCAGCCATATTATAACTGTTCCTCTCCTTTGCCGATACAAGAATAAAAAACTTAGCTAGCATTCGCGCCAAGAATTTTCAATTCTATTAAGGACACGGAGGCGAGGATTATGCTTTCTCTTTCTTTACTGTTAAGTCACAGCAGCCCATAAATACACAGTTTAATATGAGAAAACTACATTGTCCATGATGCTTAGCCTTAGCCACGCCTCCTTAGCCCTCATAAGAGCCCTGGTAACAGTCCCATCTTCCTCTTTCTTTCCTCGAACTTGCAGAAAAAGTCCAATAATCAAACAGTTTTATAATATTCTCAAACATGGAAATAACCGGAAACTCAGTTCCAACTCAAGTCTTCAACGGAAGAATTCTTTACTCATTTTTCTTATCAGTACCTAGAAAAAACAAATATGAACAACCCGTAACTTCTGTTTATCACCTAGACCGCCCTCATCGCGGCCACCGACGATATCTAGACCCTGCTGGACAACGGAGAAACCGCCGCCCTCATCCTGCTCGACCTTCGGCTGCGTTCAACATGGTCTGCCACCGCACCCTGACAACCCGCCTCCGCCACGCCGGGATCCAAGGAAAGGCCCTGGAATGGATCACCTCCTTCCTCTCCGACAGAACCCAAAGAGTCCGTCTCCCGCCCTTCCTCGCAGAAGCCACCAAGATCATCTGCGGCGTACCTCAAGGCTCCTCGCTCAGCCCCACCCTCTTCAATGTCTACATGAGCCCCCTCGCAGCCATCGCACGCAAGCACAACCTCAACATCATCTCCTACGCCGACGATACCCAACTGATCCTCTCCCTCACCAACGACCCCACCTCCACCAGAGCCAGCTTCCAGGACGGAATGAAAGACATGGCAGACTGGATGAAGCTCAGCCGCCTAAAACTGAACTCAGACAAGACGGAAGTCCTCATCCTCGGCCCATCCATCTCCGCCTGGGACAACTCCTGGTGGCCCCCTGCTCTGGGCCCCCCACCCAAGCCCACGGACCACGCACGTAACCTGGGCTTCATCCTTGACTCCTCCCTCATGCTGGCCAAGCAAGTTAACGCTGTTACCTCCTCCTGCTTCAACACTCTCCGCATGCTCCATAAGATCTTCCGCTGGATCCCCACTGGAACCAGGAAAACGGTCACCCAGGCCCTCGTCACCAGCCGTCTGGACTATGGGAACGCCCTCTACGCTGGGACCACCACCAAACTACAGAAAAGACTCTAGCGCATCCAGAACGCCTCAGCACGACTCGTCTTGGACATCCCCCAACACAGCCACATCTCCGCAAACCTGAGGGACCTGCACTGGCTCCCCGTCAGCAAAAGGATCACGTTCAGACTCCTCACCCACGCACACAAGGCTCTCCACGACTTGGGCCCTGAATACCTCAACAACCGCCTCACGTTCTACATGCCAACCCGCCATCTCCGTTCCGCCAGCCTCGCCCTCGCCACCGTCCCACGGATCCGCAGAATCACCACCAGAGGAAGATCCTTCACTTACCTGGCGGCCAAGACCTAGAACACCCTCCCCACCCACCTACGACTCACCCAGGACCATCTCTCCTTCAGGAAGCAACTCAAGACCTGGCTTTTCGAGCAGTAGCAGCCTCCCCCCCGACTCAGACGACCAGTCAGCACAATGCATAATATCCTGGATGTTATTTCCCAACATATATGACCTTGATGCCATGGCACCACGCACCAAGTGTGCACCAAACAGTTGAACATCAACACCAGCCTCTTTCATGATAAACTTAAGCCATCTGGCAATAGTGGCAGCGGACACAGGCTTAAAAGGTTTTTGCACAGCAATCAAAAGCTGGGTGACACCAGATGGTCTCAGAGAACGAGTACATTCCTCGTAAGTTTTCAGGCATTGGACAACATATAGTTTAGCATTACTATGAAAAACATTGTATTCAACATGCCTGGATAGAGTTTTCGTACGACCTTTAATAGTAAAAGAAACTCCTTCCGGAGTAAATACTCTACCTGTAATCTCCAGTGCATGTACATCAGATGAACGTCTGCAAGCAGACAAGCATAACAGCATAGCTAACTTTGCAAACAACTGCTTTCTCGAAAGCAGGTTGTTAGAAGGCCAACTATAGAAGAGTTTAATGACCAAGGAAACATCCCATAACCCTGAATACTTGGGTTTAGGAGGATTCGCTACTCGTATGCCCTTAAGAAGCTTGCATATCATAGGGTCCATACCCACCGGTTTCCCGTCTATGTGGGTGTGACCTGTGGAAATGGCCGACCGGAAATTATTCACTGATCTATAGGCCAAACCGCTAGCTGTCTTTTCTGACAAAAAATTCACGATATGGGAAAGTCCTGCCCCCTTGGGATCCAAGTCCCGTTCCATGCACCAACCCAACCAGCCCTTCCAGGCTGAGGAGTATTGCTTCCTCGTGGACGGGTCCCAAGCTTGTTTGATGAATTCAGAAGCTGTTCCTGAAACTCCAGGCAAATCCCACTGTTGCCTGAAAGCCTCCATGCCATCAGCGATAGTTGCTGTGACAGAATCAGTGGATGTTGTTCCCCGAGAGGTCCCAGGAGCATAGACTCCGAACAAGGGAGCTTCCTGGGGAGGTCGCAGCACATCCCCAACAGAACCGGAAACCAAGGCTGCGATCTCCACAGAGGCGTCACTAATACCACCTCTGCTCTCTGCTTGAGAATGTGAGAAGTCACTCGTGGAATGAGAAGGAAAGGTGGGAATGCATAGTTCACTGCTCCCGACCAATCCTGTAGAAATGCATCCAAAAGCTGTCGCCGCTGGATCCGGCCTCCAACTGAAAAATCTAGGAGGTTGCTGGTTCAGCCTGGATACAAACAAGTCGATCTGGCACGGACACCACAGGCACGGACACCACAGGTCCTCTAACCATTGGAACATTCTGGGGAGAAGCCGCCAATCGCTGTAATCCCTGAGATGTCTCGAGTTCCAATCCGCTATGACATTGGACTGTCCCGGTATGTATTCTGCTATAACCGTGATCTGACGATTGAGGCAGTAGTGCCAAAAGTCCTTGGCTATTTCCACTAGCATGGACGATCTTGTCCCCCCAATTTGTTTATGTACCGCACCGCAGACACGTTGTCCATACGAAGCAGAATGCAACATGAGGTCTGCTGGGGGAAAGGGTCCGAATTGCGAACGACCCTGCGAGGAGCTCTAGACAATTTATGTGTAAAGCTAACTCCTGAGGTGACCACCTTCCGCCTGTGGAAACACCACCGCAGCGCGCTCCCCAACCCCAACGGCTGGTGTCTGACTCTATGACCACTTCGGGCTGAGAGCCGAAAATGGCTCTTCCGTTCCACGCCTCTACGTGGCTCAACCACCAGCGCATCTCGTCTCTCACCTCCTACGAAAGAGGAACCAGGTCTGTATAAGCCAGACCTCTCTGAAGATGTTGTATCTTGAGCCTCTGTAGCGACCTTTAGTGAAAGGGTCCAGGAAATATTGCCTGAATGGATGACGCCAAAAACCCCACTACTCTGGCGATAGTCCTGAGCGAGACCATCTGTTTGCTGAGAAGTGACACAATCTCCTTATTTAGGTCTTTCAGTTTGGACTTCGGAAGGCGCAACTGAGCCGTCCGGGAATCGATCACAAAGCCCAGAAAGTCCGTCAACTGTGATGGGTCAGAGCTGATTTGGCCTGATTGATCACAAACCCCAGGTTCTGTAACAATGAAATAGTCACCTGCAGATGTTGAGACACCAGTTCTGGACTGTGAGCCATGATCAGGATGTCGTCCAGGTAAATTATCAAACGCACTCCCTGCTCCCGGAGATGCGCGACCACCGGCTTCATCACCTTGGTGAAGCACCAAGGAGCCGAGGAAAACCAGAAAGGAAGGGCCAAATACTCGAACCATCGACCGTTCCATTGAAACTGAAGGAAACGACGATGTGGAGAATAAATAGGAATGGACAGGTAAGCATCCTTGAGATCTAGTCTGACTATCCAATCGCCTTGCTGTAATAAATCTGCCAACAGGTGGATTCCCTCTATTTTGAAATGAGTGTAAACCAGGAAATAATTGAATTTCCTCAAATTCAAAACTAGCCTGTGACCTCCACCCTTCTTTGGAACTAGAAAGATATTGCTGCAAAACCCATGCGGACTGTGATCGCACAATGCTATGGCGTGTTTTTGAAGCAATTCTTCTATTTCGCTGTCTATTAAAACTCTCTCTTGTTGGGAAAAATGGAGAGTCCTCGGGGGAGTGCCCTTTCTGGGTGTTTCATAAAACTCTAAGCGAAACCCTTGAACTGTCTGCAAGACCCACGCGTCCTGAGTAAGGATGCGCCAATTGTGAAGAAAGAACTGAGTGCGACCCCCCAATGGTAAAAGAAAACAGTCTAGTGCGCTCACCTGATGAATTCTGGGCGTGGAAACAAGCTCTGTTGCCACCTCCTTGGAACCTGCCTGTGGAAAAACGGCGTTGGGTGGGGTAAAAGGTGCCTCCTCTTGTCGAGTCCCATTCTCCTCTACCACGTCCGTAACCACGTCTGGGGGGACCCTGATTGGAGAAGCGGCATGACGAGCGTCCCCTTCCTCGCCTTGCCCTGTTAAAAAGGCCCTGCTGAAACACACGCTTGATACCTGATTGCGCTTTATCAAGGGAGGTGAAGGTGCCAACATACTTAGAGACATCCTACACAAAACGCTCACCAAAAAGGTTGCCCTTGGGTCGTTCTGTGGAGATTGCGCAATTGGCATTGCCGAGCAAGCAAATGGCTCTTTGGGTCCAACCCGCAAAAATATCGGGGTCTACCGGAATGTTGGCTTCCTTGGCCGCTAAGGCCATCTCCAGAATCTTTGCCAGCGGGCCAACCACATCAAGCATCTTGTCCTGACATCCGCGCCAGGCGTGGTCGATCCCTTTCTTAGGGTCCTTAGCAAATTTCTTTAAGAATATAAGCAGGCTAACATCAATCTCCGGGGTATCAGCAACCTTATGGGCGAGGTCGGGGCAGAGACATTCAGATCTAAGACGGTTCCAACCTCCTTATCAAAACCTTTCCCAATATTCTCTTGAAGATACTCCGCCACTTCTGGCGCTGGAACCCAATCGGAAGATCTAGGGTGAACAATCTCACTGGGGTTGAAAGTAAAAGGGGTGTAGTATGAGGAACTGAACTGGAAGAGGCAGCCTTCTTAGCCTTCTTCTTGGGAGGAGCCTCCTCGCCAGTATCGGTAGTGTCAGTGCCCGTCGTAGTAGTAGTGTCCTTGTCAACATAGACCTTTTGCATACTCTTCGCCTTGCCGCTGGAAGCGTACGCATGATCCGGACCACATGCCGGGGGAAGTGAACCTAAGGCATTAGCATGGGGCCATTGACCGTCTTTCACTGACTCATTAGCTGGTGGAGCACCCTTACTAGACTTATCTTTCGTAAACCCAATACGCTTTGCAAAACTTTCAAGCTGCTTTGTTATTGGTTTAAGAGCAGCTGCCAATGCTTGTTGCACAGCCGTGGGTACTGCACTCTCAATTGCCTTATTAACTGAGGATTGGACTGAAGCGTCCAGAGCCTCCACAAACTTGTCCTCAATAACAGCCCCAGGCTGTTCCTCATAATATTCTTCCTCCGCCTCCTCATCATAATGCACCCACTCCTCCATAATCTACACTACAGTGGGGCAATGGAATGATCAACAATGGTCTCACGAGGAAGGAAAATCAGGAGGAGTAATGGGGGGGTCAGCCCACTTGCACACCAAAGTATATACAGAGTTACTACCGGTACCAGACCCCCTCAGCAAAGCTGTACTCAGATTCTTGCAGCCTCAGAAGGGCGTAGGAGCCAAAATTAGATATATATGGAGCGTGTGCGCACTCCCAAAGGCCAACTGCTATTTCAGCCACTCAGGTCTCCCACTCCACCAGCTTCCAGGTAAACACGCGGTGAAAAACCGAAAATTGGAACAAATCTGACGTGTGCAGCCCAACGCGCGTCCAAATCCTACCAAAAAGAAGCCCAATGGACCCACGTCACGCTGCCCACTTCGGCGGGGTGGTAAACGGCTCCTCAAGGGCTGTGGGCGATTAGGGAGAGCCCTTTGCGCTTCTGCGCCGCAGCGTGACCGCTCACAGCGGTAAACTCAGCCGCCCAGCGGCCCGGTACTGATTGCGTAAGGAGGGCGAAGCGGAGGACAAGAGAACACGGAGCTGAGCTCCGACACAGAGCGCGTGAGCGCTCATCAGACAACCCCGCATGCAGCGGCTGTAAACGCCGAAATGAATCAGCCACAAACAAAATATATTGAGGATAGACCCTACAAGCTCGCGGGAAGCACCGCGTTGGAAAAAAGGTACCCAAATTTGAAACAAAGATTCTAACAAGCCACAGGGCAATAAAACAGGCCAATCAAACAGCACATTTGATAAATATCTAACGAAGCGCAAAGCGCTACAAACCAAGATTGTAAACACAAATCAGGACATGTAAACAAATCAGTCAATAAGCAGTAAGGTACTTATCTCTTGCTGTGATCAGCAAAGAAAGAGGAAGATGAGACTGTTACCAGGGCTCTTATGAGGGCTAAGGAGGCGTGGCTAAGGCTAAGCATCATGGACAATGTCGTTTTTTCATATTAAATTGTATGTTTATTGGCTGCTATGACTTAACAGTAAATAAAGAGAAAGCATAATCCGAAGCCTCCGCTCCTGTAATAGAATGAAGCCTTTCCTGGGAGAAATGAACAGACAGTCAGCAATCACAAGGTGAGAGTAGCCTAAGCAGTGCCAATGCGATGTGCGTATCTTTAATGGCGAGAGAACAACATTGTGTTAAAAAATAAAAAAAATAAATGACATAGACAGTGGACTGTTTACTTCAAGTTATTTCATTTCCTCTGCCGGTTTCCATTTTTAAGAAGGCCTACTGTGGGTTTGTGGTGAGGAGAAACTGTGCGTTAGTTCTGTGTCAACAGCGAAGGAGCAGTACTTAGACCGAGTCTTCATACGATCATCGTACACCGTTACACTGTGAAATCTTGGTCAACAGGGCCACCTTGTGGATCTTTAAATTATTACAAGTAACCAGTAAGCCAGAAACGCGTCTAAGTGCAGGTTGAAGAAGGAAATAAACTGTCATTTGTTTAAAATATTTGCACCTGTCATGAATTGAAATTGCACAGCTAAATTTCCACAAATGTACGTCTGAAGAGTGTGAAGTGCACACAGCAATGAAGCACCAAAGGGTGTACACAAATATTTATCAATAGAATTACTCCCAGGGACAGTGACCGTAAGCTCATAACTATTTAGTTCAATACTGTGTAAAAGTATCCAGTACAAGGACAGAAAGTTCATAACCGAGAAAGCTGGGCGAGTGAGTAAAACCAAAGCTGAAGCGGGCCACCAGGGACAAGTTGACAGCGGGCTCATAAGCGGGCCATTGGACTCAAATCACGAAAATATTGTCCTTTAAATAGAAGCTAGTCAACTTTTCCCAGAACCAGGACCGGGAGTAGACAAAGAAAGAACCAGGACCGGCACAAAGCAAGTCCCGGAACTAGGACTGGAGAACCAGAAGCGGGTCAGTGCACCATTACCAGGGATAAGCGCTCCACAACTAGTACCTGTTTGACACAGAGAGCCTAGGAATAGGACAAAGAGTTAAATTAGTTGAAAGCAAGCCCATAAGCGGGCCACTGGACCCAAACCAGGGACAAATGTCCTACAACTCCGAGCTAGTCCTACCACTTCAGAGAAACAAGACGGAGATGTTGGTCCCAAAACAAGTAGGTGTCAAGGGTCCTGAAATCATTAGGACACACAGCTCCGAGTACCAGCTGAGGACTAAGGTCCCAAAACTAGAAGAGGTCAAAGGAGTGGACAAAGGCCATCCCAGAACAAGAAATGGACAATGGTCATCCAAGAGGAGACAAAGGTTGTTCCAGAACAAAGAGTGGATAAAGGTCATCCAAGAGGGGACAAAGGTTTTCCCACAACTAGGAATGGACAATGGTCGTCCAAGAGTGGACAAGGACTAGACAAAAGTCGTCCAAGAGAGCGCAAAGCCCATGACTGGTATGCCGACCAGAGGTGGGTCAAAGGACCCAGAACAGGGTCTAAAGTTACACATCCGGAAGCTGGTCAGGGAGCTCTTAACCTTTTCTGTGAACCAGGAGGGGACAAATGTTCCACGGTTTGTACAGTGTTTCCAGAACCAAGAAGAAACTCCTACAATGGGGTCGCAGTGCCCCAGTACTGAGATAAAGAGTCCAGTATCAGAAAATGTAAGAACATCTATGAAAAATTATTTTCTTGAACCTAGAGTCCAAAAAAACAAAATCTAATTTGGAGGCCCTCAACCAGAGCAAAGGATCCAATACTCAAGAAATAGGTCATGAACTTGTTAGAGGGATTCAGAACCAGACCGGGACTTCTAGTTCAAATTGTATTTTCTATTTAACCATTATCTTCATCTTGGAGCTCAAAACAGGTTGAAGAAAGTGAACTGTCTCTTTATGTGTTATTGCTGGTCAAGGACTAATAGGAGAAAGTGGACTGACTTTTCCTGTTTTGGTCTGTCTAAGGGGAATTGGTGGTGGTGATACCTATTGGTTGTTTTGGGTGGTGTGTCTCACCTCACATTTCTTTCTCAACACTCTTTGCACCTTAACGCTTGTTTGCCTTCTCTATCTTTATTTTTCTCTCTATTATAAAGGAGGAGGATGGTGTGTAATAAATTTGTAGATAAAGGAGGAGGATGTGTAGTAAACATATGCTCCTCCCAACATGGCCATCTGCTGTCATCACACTTTCCTCTATGCTCCTACCTACTAGCCGCCCATAAAACCTGTCTACATTCTATGTTGTACTTGGAGGTGCCACACCTGACAGTTGAAGGTCTTGTCAGCTGGCGAGTTGTGTTGCTCTGCTGTAACTCAATAAACCTATCCTGAAACTACTAAGAAGTATCCTGCCTCCTACATCAACTTACAACAGTGTAATTGTACTCTGCATGTATCAGTATGCTCTATGCATGTGTCTTCACACCCTGATCATGTATCATGACACTCTCAGCTGTTAATCATACACTCTTGGCAGGTTTTATTTAAACACTTACAATGTATCTTTACACTCTCAGCATGGATCTGAACACTCTTAGCAGGAGTCTCTACACCCTCTACATGTATAATCAGGCTTGGCATGTATCTATACGCACTGTGCGCCCAAAACAGCTATATTCACATTCCTAGAGTGTGCCTTTGTACTCTTAACATGTATCTGTGCATGTAGACTCTCAATATGTATCTTTTCACTTCCAGCATTTTCTTTTTATTTACAGTTTGTGTTTTACTAACAGCCTTTTGTGAGATTTTCAAATTAAAAAGTATCTCAAGACTGGGTATAGTATCCCTGTAAGTAAAAGACATGTAATATGCTGCATCATCACCTTGTAGAACAATCATCACATATTAAGAAGCAACATCAAAAGTTGCTAACTCGGTCCAAAACTTTCTAGCAATAGAGAGAGCAAAGTCAAGGGGGTGGAGCGGGGCCTAGACTTACATTTCCCACACTTCTGTGAGTCCATAATATATATAATATAGGGGCTGATTAGGATGGTGGGGAGACAGCCAATGACAGGCTGTCGGTGGTGGTCTCCCCGCCAACCTAAGCAGCTTTTCTGCCCACCAGATTTTTCATAGCGGGCGGTGTGCAGGAGGGCGGTCAGCATGACCGCCACGCATCCGACGGGCTGCTTGAGCCCGCAGGTGCGGCGGAGGGCCTGCAATCCGTAAATTGGTAGCGGGGCCTACCGGGCAACGCCGTAGGGATTAGGATGCTCCCTACCCGTCAGCCTTTCCATGCCGGTTCACCCACCATGAAAAGGCTGATGGGGATGGACATTGGGGGCCCGTAGTAGGCCCCCCATCCACCCTGGCCCATTCTTGTGGGTGTTGGGGGCACCTATGGTGCCCCCCTACATATCCCTATACAAAGTGATAGGCACCGCATGGTGCCTGTCAAGTAGTACAGGGATATGTAAAACATCCCTTTTTAACATTGCGTTGGGTGCTGCAGCCAGCAGCACCCACCGCCATGTTAAAGTTGGGTGATGCGACCGCCACTTGATGTCGCATCCTAATTCCTATTGTGGGACTGCTGCTTTGCTGGTGAGCCGTTCCAAATAGGAGACGATGGCAATCGAAATCAGGCCCATAATGAACACAACCTCTTTCAAATTAGAGGCTATGTAGTGGGGTGCACAGTCCAGACTGCACCTACTGATAACATAGCAGCCTTAAGATTCAAAGCCCTCTTCTTTTCATTTGGAAACATGATGGGAGCATATATACAAACCCTTATCGCCACAGAAACGTCACTTTTTTATGTTCTTGTGGCGATACGGGCTTTGCCTTATTTACAAAGCAGTGTCAAGCCACTTAATGTGGCTTAACGCTGCCTTGTAAATAGGGTACCCTTTCACTCTATACCTACCGTGGAAGGGGCTGGCAATGGGTGTTGCGGTGGACGTTCTGCCGCAACAGCCATTAATTTTGATGCTGCCCCATATTTTCTAAGGGTGGCGTAAAATGAAGACAAAAACTGGTATTTACCTGGTGCAACAGGGAGAAATGTGTTCTTTCTCCTCGTTTTGAGTGTTTCTATGTGCGCTGCATTTTTCAGCACACATAGAAACAGCAAAACGCCATGCATGATTTTTTATGTGCAGGAATGTGTTCCCTCCTGCACATAAACAATCATCAAAAATGACTTGTTGCAACTTCTATGTATGCTGCATAAAAAAGCACACATACGGTGCAACCCTGCGTTTTAGAAGTGGTGGAGTGCAGAGTTAAGCCAAGAAGCCTATCACAGCACTATGTTACTTCTTTGTAAATATGTCCCCATGTTTCATCTCTCTTCTCCACTTTGCTTAAGATGTTCCACATATTTGGATACCGAATCAATGTTTGACACTATTGACCACATGCAGCCATACAGGGTATAGGACGATAAATGACCTCTGAATTAAATTACTTCGTTCCTCATGTTATGGAAGCTACTCATTAATACAATTATGGCAGTGCCAAGGTCAGGGAATAACAAAATGGTTTGACAATGAAAAAATAATCTCTTTTTCGGTTTTGAAATTTTAAATACTACTTCACAGCTCCTCTGTCCTCAGAGAAGTTACTGAAACCGTTCATGAGCAACTCAATCCCTTTTGCAAGCTAGAGAGAGTCTTCACAGCCATCCAAACCCACTTCTCTAAGTCAGCAATATGGTCATAGATCTTCAATGATTATCATGTCACTCAATTTACCCTTCCAGGGGATTCATTGAAGGAAAGGCCCATTCCTCAAAGTGTTTACATTCAGAGAACTGATGCAATACACTTTCCTTGGAAGCAACCTTCTCCCCAACAGTGGTCTCTCTGCAGACTCAGTTCTTAGCATCTGTGTACACACTCATAGGGGCTGATTCATAAAGGGCCTCTACACTCGTGATGGAAGCACTGCAGTCATGGTATGGGGGCCCGCACTCCTGGCGGGGGACCCACCAATTGCGGCCGGATCACCGCAATGGGTAACTGCAGTATGGAGTACGACCATTAGCGCGGCCCCCTCACCCACGTGGGAGTGCTTCTTGGGTTCTACGAAAGAAAATGGTTTCTCTCTGGTCGAGATTTAGTGCAGCCCCTCCACCCACAACTGCGGGGCCTTCTCCTCAAGTACAGAGGCCGTTTGTGAATCGGGCTATCATCATGTATTTCTATGTTCCTAGCATGTACCGTTACCCTTCTACCATTTGGAAGTGCTTCTTGGGTTCTACGTGGCAAAAGGGTTTCTCTCTGGTCGGGATTTACTGGAAGATGCGAAATTGCCACTATAGTAAACTCTGCTCACTGTAAAGCCATCTTGGCTAAGAGTCAGTCCACAGACCTAGAATGATGTAAAAAAAAGACGTAGGGGCAGGGAAGGTATACCCTGACCTTCTAATCCTGGTTGTGTTGTCCCAGAGGACATTTTGCTACAAACTCGGGGAGTATCCGTGAATCCTCTACAATTCTTTTTTTTTTAAACCAAGCACTTGTTTTATTAAAACTCCCCCACCCAGGGCCCAGGGGGGTGACATAGGTTATTTTTTGGGAGGAGGGGGTAGCATGGCCTGCCTCGCGGTGCCTCTGCGAGGCCCCGGGGACCCCATTTCCCGGAGCAGATGCAAAAAATAAGGAGGGCAATTTGCCCCCCCCCCTAATAGCCTAATTAGATGCGGGGGACACCATCCCCCGGGGGCTGGGTAATCACATTTAGGGAGATGGTGTGAATGCCCCCCTTCCAGAGCCTACTTAGGCCCTGGGGCCCCTTTCCCCAGGGCGACATGTATAAAAGAGAGGAGGGGGTGGCTCATACCCCGGGGCTCGCTCACTTGCTGTGTCCCGGGGAGCCCAACCCCGGGACACAGTAGTTTCCCTGCCGCCACTACCACAGGCAGGGAAGCATGGGTTTTCTCCTGGCTGGCAGGAGCATTTTTAAATCTCTGACTGAACAGGAGCAAACACTAAGGACCTGATTTAGAATCTCAGCGGATGGTTGATCTTTTACAACGGTGATGAATAGCCCATCCACCAAAATATAAATTCCATTCTATCCTATGGGGTTTACACTTCAGTGGAGGAGATATCCGTCACTTTTGTGACGGAGTAACCTGTCCTCTGAGATCTTAATAAAGCCCTAAGTCTACTCCCAGCTGGCAGGAGCTTTAATAATGCTATCACCAGCTAACAGCAGACTTGTGTTCGGTTTCCCTGACAGTACTGATGCAGGCAGGGAACCAGAACACATATTGCTCCTGTCAGGCGGGAGCCGCATAAATAGTTGCTTCCTTCAGGGATAGCAATGCCGGCTCCTGCACCATGCGGGGAGCTGCTGGGGCCGCAGGGGCCCTCGGGCTCCCCCCGCATCCCCTGGGTTCTGGGGTTTCACCAATTTAAAATGGCAGCACTGGGGATGTGATCCCCGGGGCCAAATAGGCTCAGGTAGAGGGTCCGCAGAGCCACCGTCCCCTTTAAAATAAGTTGTGGCTTCAGAGTATGGGGTCCCAGGGACCTGTAAAGCCTTGGGCCCCCATCCCTTTTATTTAAATTTCAGCCCAAGGGATGGGGTCCCTAGCGCCTAATTAGGCTCAGGGAGGTGAGGCGCAGCCCCCCTCTCTGTATTAATTACTCAGCCCTGGGAGATGGGGTCCCTGGGGCCTATGAAGGCTCAGGGAGGGGTGGCTGTGCAGTCCCTCTCCTCTTTTATTTGCATTTTAGCCTCTAATGAGGCGCACGGGGGCTGATTGGCACCCTTTCCATTGTTAATTACTCAACCCTGGATGATAGGGTCCTCATGGACTAAATAGACTCAGGGATTGGGGGCTGCACGCCCCCTCCCCACTTTTATCGAATTTGGCCCCAGGAGATAGTGCTTCTGGGTGCTTATTGAGACTTGTGGAGGGGGGCTACATGCTTCTCTCCACTTCATATATATTTTTTGGCCCTGGGAGATAAGGTCCATGTGGCCCAAAGGCAAACCCAGCACCACATCACCAAAGGCCATGCGCAGCGTAGGTTTGACTGCCAGTAGGGTGGGTTGGCCGCAGGGCCACGCTAGGCCCTGAGGCTAACCCCCGCCATACACAGCCAATGGCCATGCACAGCATGGGGTTGGATGTATGCGGGGGTGTGGCTGCATTCCAGGCCCTGTGACTAACCCTCTCCCGTGCATGCCTGAAGGCTCTGAGCAGCATGGGGTTAGCTGCCATTGGCTGCAGGGCCTGACCACAGCTCAGACTATAACATTTGTCCTAGATTAACTATAATGTGTGTCCTCCCCATGCCCCACTAATTACCCCACATATTTCATCACTCATGACCAATTCTATGACATCACTGATAATATCACTGCAACATTTGCAATGAAATTATTGATGAGAAATCTCTGCATGGTGAGGGCATGAGTTATAGTTACTTGAGATAACTATATACCTGGTGAATTTCTGTGCTTCTTAGAGTTTAAAATGCTATGTTGTTACTGAACATTACACCTAACTATAATGCTACTTTAACCTTTGTTTTTTCAGTGATTGTTTATATATATATATATATATATATATATATATATATATATATATATATATATATATATATATATATATATATATATATATATATATATATATATATTACCTACTGGCGGTCGCCAGTAGGTAGTTATAGTTAGGATTTTTTTCAATGTTAAATCTCAAAATTCTATTTGGAATAACTTTGGCGCCGGTTGACGAATCTGCCTGAAAATTTCCTCTAAATGGCCTCTTCGAGTTCCGGTCCTTCCCTGAAAGTTTGGGGGGGGATTCGTCAAGCGGGGGCCGAGATAAAAGGGGGGTCCCAAAACGCGTTTTCCCCATGTTAATTTCCATAGGGCGGTCGGCCTCACTTTTAGCCCGAACGGCTGAATGGATTTCCACCAAACTTGGCAAAATTGTAGGGACTGGTAGCCCGATGTGCCTTTGCTATGTCTCAAGATATGTGCTCCAGTGGATTTTGAGTAATTTAGGTTCAAAAAAATATATATATCTATAGGCGCGCCCCGGTACGCGCACCTGGGAGCGCACCGGGCGCGCCACGCGACTTGCGCACGGAAAGCTGATTGGCTCTCGGGTGTCTGTAAACATTCTAAACAGTCCGGAGGGGCCGCCATCTTGTGTCTCGGCTGGATCGAGACATGAGAGGTGGCCAAAACAAAGGGGGAAATTATCATAAGGGGGCAGAGTAGACCCTCCCTGACCCCCTAGGTTTGATGTGGGGGCTTTAAAAGGGCCCCGCGGGGCCAAAAAAAAAGTAATTCTTTTTGATTTTTTGCGGGGGGAGCGCCCGGTACGCGCACCAGGAAGCGGACCGGTGAGCGTACTATGGCGAAAAAAGAATGATAGACTTTTCAAATATTGTATGTTTATTAATTGTTCTTTTTGTTGTTTTTTAAATATTTTTTTTATTTAAGTACCAACATGTAGGTACCAATGCAGAGTCTATAATTTAATATACATTCTTTGTAGATATCTTGCATGTTGTTACAGAAGTTATTGTGGTATATGTAATTCATAGCGTAGACTGTCAGGAAAGCAGAAACAATATGGAGGCAGGAGATGATAAAGAGATGTTAAATACACATTGGAGATAATATAGTGGGAGAGAGGAAGTAACTATGAGCAAACTTATTATGTAACACAAAAAAGTTGCACAGTATATTTTAAGTCTGACTTTACATTATAATCAATTTGGTACTAGTTTAATAAATACATTTAAAAATGAATAATGTCTCAAACATTTTTTGAATTATGAAATATACATTTATTTTTCAGATTCCTTTTCCAAATTTAACAGAACTTCTAATATTTGATTGTCAGAAATGTCCTCATTTTTTTTGAATCAGGAAATCTACTGATTGTACACATTGAAGTAGTTCATAGTCCCGTGATTCATCCATGAATTCTGAGTCATTGGGTTCAATAACTTTATTATTGTTGCTCTCCAGAACAATTTTGTTGGAATTTTTTTGCTCTCCTTCCATTTTTGTGCTGTAATTTGCATTTAAAAAAAATATATCAGTAGAGATAGGGCACTGTTGGGTTTAAGTTCAGACAGGTACTTTGTTTTTTTTAATAGTGATTTTATCTTTGGACAGTGTATGGTATCAGACTGGAAGTAGAAATATAAAAAAGTGTATGTGATAAAGCTTAAGTAAATTCATAATTATACAAGACAAGCCTAATTCCATCGATAACTATAACAGAGAAGTCTATCTTATTCTATAACTATTGCAGAGGGATAGTATATAACTATCAGAAAATGTTTTCAAAATTAATTTAAAGTGCACAACATACTTCAGTTTTTAAAATAACATCTTACCTTTCAAAAAGAAGTTTAAGTTGTCAGTGAAAATGCTCTTGAAATGTACTTCAGGAAGTAGTAGTCAAAATGGCTGTGTTTCTCTCTCTTTCTTTATATATATTCAGGTACATAACCAATCAAATGTCATGTAATAATAGTAGATAATGAAAGTAACATTTTAATTGGTTGTCAATTCTAACACTTCATATGTGTTTTTGTCATGTAATTTACCTCAGGATATTTAGTCAGGCCTACAGCATAATTGTCTCAATGGAATTCCATCAAATTTGGGTAAATGGTAGGGACTGCTATGTAGTAGGGCGTATTCTATATTTGGTGTAAGTGTCTCCAGTGGTTTTTCTGTAAATTACTTTCCCACCTTTTTTTTGGGAGCGCTTACTGGTGCGTGCCCCGGTACGCGCACCGGCAGCGTTACGGGAGTCCTCCATTTTGTGTTTCGGTACAATCGAGACACAAGATGGAGGACAAACAACGTTGGGAATGGGTAGAAGGGGGCACGGTAGACAGCCCCTGACCCCCTAGGTTTTCTGAGGGGGGCTTAGGAGGCTCATAAAGGTTAAAAAAAAAATTGAATTTTTCGCGGGGGAAGCGCCCGGTACGCGCCCCGGGGAGCATACCGGAGAGCTTACTTTGGTGAAAAATAGTGAAAAAAGTTAGAAAAAGATAAACGTTTTGAATGATTAGAGGTAGGGTAGCTCTGAAAAGAGCTTTTGGGTTCTGTGGCTGATTTAGGTACCTACAAGTAGGTTCCAATGCACAGTCTTAAATTCAGGAGGAAAATTCTATTCCCCTCATCTGAGAAGTGCACACCATCTCCTCTGTAGATATCTTGCATGTTGTAACGCAAGTTATTATTGTATATTGAACCCATTCCACAGTCTCTCATGTAAGCAGAAACAGATTTATTCACATGTTTTCGTGCTTTCTCAAATTGTGGACAAAATTGGTTGGACCAGTTCCATTTCTGTCTTTGGCATATATTGGCAGTTTGTGGAAAAAGTGTCATCAATTGATCAAAGGTGTCCTTTAAAAGCATTCCCAACCAACCCCAGTCATAGTGCCCAAATCATTTCCACCACAGTGCACTATTAAGAGGTCAGGGTTTGGCAGATGCAAAAAGGTTTTTACCAATGGTATCAATTGATGACATCTCAATCCTCTCTGGCCAATCCACTTGATTTCCACATTTGATAAATCAAGGTTGTGATAATTTCTGCTTGCTGCATACCTTTGAGCCCAGTGGATGTAGCTATGTCCAATAATCCACACAGAATACATGATGTGAGAAGGTTCTGGTGCAGTCAGATGAAGTGTGGGAATGAAATGGCAGTTGGAACAGTAGGAGTTTACAAAAAAATAATTGTGAAGTTTCCCTGCTGTTGAATCACAAGCAATGATTGGTGGATTCAGTTAGTTGAAAACAGAAAGTTAGGGTGCATGGTTGTGTTGTGTGTAAGAAGCAATTTGAATGGTTAAGAAAAAGTCACTAAAAGCAATAATGCCCTGGATAAGCTGGTGTATTGAGAGGTTAAACATCCTTGCTGACTTAATTTGCAACATTGTAGAATAAACGTTTGAACCTGAGAGTTCAGTTAGGAGGGAGTTGCTATGGTAACAGATAGAAAGGTCTGAGAGGGGGAAGGGTGTTGGTTTGAAAATAGTGAGGGAAGACTTTTGATTGGTTGAAATAAGGCATATGTGTGTAAAGTTAGAGATTTTCTATGCCAGTCTTGGTTTCAGTGTATTGAGTGCACACCTTTTGCTCTGCTAAAGAAAAATTGGTGTGTGTGTCTGACACTGTTTTTAATCTCCCAAAGCATTTGTAAAGGTAAGTAATGATTTAGTTAATTTAGATAGAGACTTGTTTGCTCTATGGAGAATATTTGGAAGCAGATAGTTAATTTTCAGTAGTGTAATTGAATACTTGTACATAGGTCCTGTGTTGTGTTTCTAAAATGTTATTCAAAAAACGATTTTGGGTGTAAATGAATGGTATTTTCATTTGGCCCTTATTTATGATTGCCTTGTGCAGCCGGTGCATCACTTTAAACATGGGAAATAAGTGACGCTCTTGTGGCGCAAGGCCTTCATAAATAAGGCCCTGAGTTTGTTGGCTATTGATTTGTTTTTTGCTTTTTGATAATACTTATTATGAACATTTGCAAGATAGTGGATTTGTATTTTGGGAAACAGTGAGGTTTCAAAAGTGATATTGAGTGGTTGTACATAGGTCCTGTGTTGTGTTTCTAAAATGTTATTCAAAAAACGATTTTGGGTGCAAATGAATGGTATTTTCATTTGGCCCTTATTTATGATTGCCTTGTGCAGCCGGTGCATCACTTTAAACATGGGAAATATGTGACGCTCTTGTGGCGCAAGGCCTTCATAAATAAGGCCCTGAGTTTGTTGGCTGTTGATTTGTTTTTTGCTTTTTGATAATACTTATTATGAACATTTGCAAGATAGTGGATTTGTATTTTGGGAAACAGTGAGGTTTCAAAAGTGATATTGAGTGGTTGTACATAGGTCCTGTGTTGTGTTTCTAAAATGTTATTAAAAAAAACGATTTTGGGTGCAAATGAATGGTATTTTCATTTGGC
Source organism: Lissotriton vulgaris (assembly GCF_964263255.1). Lineage (NCBI taxonomy): Eukaryota > Metazoa > Chordata > Amphibia > Caudata > Salamandridae > Lissotriton > Lissotriton vulgaris. Next base: position 1,357,742,340 of record NC_141695.1, read on the forward strand.
CCTTATTTATGATTGCCTTGTGCAGCCTGTGCATCACTTTAAACATGGGAAATAAGTGACGCTCTTGTGGCGCAAGGCCTTCATAAATAAGGCCCTGAGTTTGTTGGCTGTTGATTTGTTTTTTGCTTTTTGATAATACTTATTATGTACATTTGCAAGATAGTGGATTTGTATTTTGGGAAACAGTGAGGTTTCAAAAGTGATATTGAGCGGTTGTACATAGGTTCTGCGCAGTGTTTCTAAAATGTTATTCAAAAAACGATTTTGGGTGCAAATCAATGGTATTTTCATTTGGCCCTTATTTATGATTGCCTTGTGCAGCCGGTGCATCACTTTAAACATGGGAAATAAGTGACGCTCTTGTGGCGCAAGGCCTTCATAAATAAGGCCCTGATTTTTTTTGTTGTTGGTTTGTGTCTTGCTTTTTGATAATACTTGCTATGAACATTTGCAAAATAGAGAATTTGTATTTTTGGAAACAGTGAGGTTTCAAAAGTGATATTGAGTGGTTGTACATAGGTTCTGCGCAGTGTTTCTAAAATGTTATTCAAAAAAACGATTTTGGGTGCAAATGAATGGTATTTTCATTTGGCCCTTATTTATGATTGCCTTGTGCAGCCGGTGCATCACTTTAAACATGGGAAATAAGTGACACTCTTGTGGCGCAAGGCCTTCATAAATAAGGCCCTGAGTTTGTTTGCTGTTGGTCTGTTTTTTGCTTTTTGATAATGCTTGATATCAACATTTGCAAGATAGAGGATTTGTATTTTGGGAAACAGTGAGGTTTCAAATGTGATATTGAGTGGTTGTACATAGGTTCTGCGCAGTGTTTCCTAAATGTTATTCAATAAACGATTTTGGTGGGAAAATCAATGGTATTTACATTTAGCCCATATTTATGATTGCCTTGTGGCACCAGTGCGTCACTTTTAACATTGGACGCACTCGTGGCGCAAGGCCTTCATAAATAAGGTCCTGAGTTTTTTTGTTGTTGGTTTGTGTCTTGCTTTTTGATAATGCTTGATATCAACATTTGCAAAATAGAGGATTTGTATTTTGTGAAATAGTGAGGGTTCAGTAGTGAAATTGAGTGCTTGTACATAGGATCTTTGCAATGTTTCTAAAATGTTATTCAAAAAACGATTTTGGGTGCAAATCAATGGTATTTTCATTTGGCCCTTATTTATGATTTCCTTGTGCAGCCGGTGCATCACTTTAAACATGGGAAATAAGTGACGCTCTTGTGGCGCAAGGCCTTCATAAATAAGGCCCTGAGTTTGTTTGCTGTTGGTTTGTTTTTTGCTTTTTGATAATACTTGCTATCAACATTTGCAAGATAGAGGATTTGTATTTTGGGAAACTGTGAGGTTTCAAAAGTGATATTGAGTGGTTGTACATAGGTTCTGCGCAGTGTTTCTTAAATGTTATTCAAAAAACGATTTGGGGGGAAAATCAATGGTATTTACATTTGGTCCTTATTTATGACTGCCTTGTGGCACCGGTGCGTCTCTTTTAACATGGGACGCACTGTTGGCACAAGGCCTTTATAAATAAGGCCCTGAGTTGCTGTGGTATAAACTTTAATGTGTTGCAAATTAGTGTTTATATAGTTTTCTTTTTGTCATTACCTTGTTGTTTGCTAATAGTGGTCTTTAATGTGTTATATTTTTCAGAACCACAGATTGAAATCAACATTTAAAAGCAAGCAAAAATGCCATCAAGGCAAAGGAATAGAAAAAATACCATACGTAAAAAAACAAAATCATCAAAGGAAATAAAAGAATCCTCTACAACAAGTACTTCAAAAAACACCAGAAAAGCTCCTGGTAAGACAATTAAGTCTTTTCTTCACAATTTATGTAGATCAAAAAGTAATGTTAATGGTCATAAGAAGATCCAGAAGCAGAGAACAAATTTAAAAAGGAAGGAGAGGCCCTCAAAAAATGTCTCTATTGGAGCAGGAGATAAGAGTATGGATAGCAATAGAAGGTTAAATCAATTTAGGGACATTCGTAGACGAATGTTTCGCAATAGGGTAGTTTTAAATTTGCTTAAAAATGAAAAGAAAGGTAAACAGAGAGCTGCTTTTTACAAGAAAATGAAAAGTGTAGAGAAGATTGTTGATCAGGCTTTTGAAGTTAAGAAAAAATTATTTATTTTAGTAATCAATAGAATTAGAATACTTAATAAGGCAATTGATGTTTTCAAATCGAACAGTAGATGGAAAAGAATTATTAATCGGACTAATTTTTGTGAAGTATTTTCTGGAGAATGGATGCATAGTTCAAGTTCTGAGCCATTTTTTAATGAGGAGAGTTACTTTCAGGAAAATGATTTGGTGCATGCAGTTGACACCAGTGGTCGAGCATATGAGGTGAAAGATGGTTGTGTGATGGAAAAAGAGAAACTTGTGTCTAGAGATGCAGAAGAGGCAGGGCTTAATTTGTGCCAGTGCTTTCCGGTGCTTAGCACCGGCACTTATTTCTCAGGGCCGGGTCTATGAAAGTTTCCTTCCCCGAGCGGTGGGCCCAGTAATTGTTAAAAAATTATCCTAATCAGTGAAGAAAGCATGCTTTGCTACTCTAACGTATTTCAGTGTGGTGCTATATGCATTGTCACACTTACGCATTTGTGCCACTGACCGGCACTCTGATGACAACGCTGAAACGGGGCCTCTGACACCTGTGTGCTCTGCGCCCGGCCCAGGCCACAGCAGACTTGACTTTGACTTGCCAGGCTCAGTACCACTAAATAGTTAAATATCATGCTCTCACTAGTGCTGCCTGTGCTACAATGTTGCAATCTGCCCGGAGACCCGGGCGGGGCCTGCCTTCAGCTGTTGCGTTACGGGCAGCTCTGTGGCGCCGTTGTGCTACCGGCTGCCTGCGTAGGAGGACGAGGCAATACTTTATTATAATATAATTAACCCGGCGGCCGTTAGACAGGCGGGATGGGCACAGCTGCAGCATCGACCTGAGTGAGTGACTCTCTAATGTTAGCCTCCCCTTCCTCTTGCCCCATATGCCTGGACAGGCCAGCAGTCTAATGTGCGCCCGCTCCCCCAGTCACAAGGCCTGGGACGGAGGCCTACTTTGATGCAGCATCCCAGGGGAAGCCGTCCGCTCTGGATCACGGCAGTCGTCACCCTTTTCGCTCGATGTTTGGGCCAGAGCTGAGCCCAGCTGATACCAGGGCTAGCAGTGGCCAGGAGACAGACTGTAGAAACTCAAGGCGGCACTCGGCAGAGACCAAACCGGGAGGCCTGTGGAGAGTGCGAGTTGCAGCACCATGATGACACTTTGCACCGCCCGGCCGCACACCAATTAACACAGTCTGAGCCCGAGGAGAGACCGAGAGACAGGGCAGCCAGTGGTATTGTTAAGGGGCTGGCTGCCAGTTACATGCTACTTTGGCCAAAACCATGTGCCAACAACACACAGTGTTATTAGCTGTTTGAACTCCGCTTTCCTCCATTCAGGTAAGCCATAAATATGCCTGCTTCATAATTTATTATTTCGTTTGTAAAGTTTTTGATTGTGTCAGTAAACAATATATTTTTGGGACATTTGTAGCATCCATTGACTGGTGGTAAATTTGAACTGTGCGACGATTTAAAAACGACATGCATTACTAGGCCCATGCAGGGGGAGTTTCTTGTTGCTCAAATGTCTGTAATTTCTGTTATTTAGAAGTTTCCCTAGTCTTCATTGCATGAATTCTGCTCGAGAGAAAGTGTCACTCTTAGTCGTTGTAATGTCTCTCATAATTTCACAGAAATTTAAAAAATGTCACACACGGCAATCTGAAACCTTGGCAGCTATGCGTTATGCGCTTAGTAACTCCGCAGCTCAATGAGGGGAAAAGGGCCAGTTCGAAAAACACATTAGCGCAAACTGGTCAAATCCACAGCCTTAGTAAACAAGAAAGGACAAAAACAGCCTACGAGTATATACAAGTACAAACGCGATGAACCGGAAATGACGTTTGACTGCTGGGCAAGGAGATCTCGGTCAGGCTAGACAGTGGGGCCACAGCATTGTGCAGCTCGCACCTGCAGCTCGACCGGACATCCCACGCTGTAGGGGGCTTACGTTGCAGTCACTGTGACTGAAGTAGAGAACACTGCTGGCCGCAGCTTCGTCTGCACTGACCGGCAGATAATTGCCACGGGGTCACTGGCAGCCAGACTTAGCAGAGCTGCCGGCTTGAGTCAGATCCCCACGCGCCAGACCACACTGCAGCTGGCTCATTCTGAAGATGATTGAAGTCTGCCCACGCCCACCGTACACGGCCTGCCACTTCACTTCAAGGCCTTGTCACAACTTTTTGAATTTTCATTATGCACAAATAATGCTATTAATGTCGATTACATTTTAATGTTGTTGTGTCAGAGCGCACAATCTCGTTAAGGCCGGGGAACTTTAGGCCGTCAGCCTACACAGCCTCCTCCCTCAGTGTATTTCTTCCTTCTTCATTTGTTCCTTAGTATTTTTTTCATGCTGCTCCCTTCATCCTTTCTTAAATTTCTTCCTTTCTTATCCTCAACCCTTCCTTCTACTTTTCTTCCTCCTTTCCTTTCTGTTTTCTGTTCATTCATCCCACATAGTTCACTTCCTTCCTTCCTCTATCCGTTAATTTCATCCTTTCACATTTTTTTATTTCCTCCTTCATTCATCCATTACTTATATATTTTCTCACTCCAGTACTCCCCTTCCATTTTGCATTTGTTGCTACTTTCTTTACTATATTCATTCCTTCATCCTTTCCTTTCTTTTAAACAGCGCAGTACAAACACATTCTCTTTAAGTTTGCAAAGCTGCCTCAAGTCCTCAAATAACCTTTCCTAAAACTGCATTTTGAGATATACACACATTCTCTAATTTGCGTTCACTTTTAAGTTGTTGTCATACTAGCTTCCCATATGTTATGTTATGTTATATTGATTTGATTAGCGCACCAATGACTTGAGAGGGTGTCCAGGTGCATCGGCGGGTGTGAGGACCCCTAGGTGCTTATGCGAAGAGCCAAGTCTTCAGCTTCTTGCAGACCTCAAGGAGTTAGGAGGCGACTCTGATGTGTTGAGGCATATGTATGTGGGCGGAGCCGGTAACAGAAGTGGGTGGAGCTACTGGAGGAAGTGGGCGGAGCCATGGAGAGTGGGTGTGGCATCCTAAAAAAATTAGAGCACCTGCACTTAATATTTTACAAATTAAGCACTGAGAAGAGGTGTTAAGTGATGAAGTTTTAGGGAGATGTACTAAGGGTCCAGTGTACACATGGAAGTGCAGTAGTATTTGTAGTGTGCGACAGGATTCAATCGATTTGCTTCGAAATTTATTACGTACATATAGTAAGAAAAGTCTAAAACAAAAAATGAAGATCTTGCAAGAGTTAGATCCTTGCAGAGTGAGAGAAAGCACAGTTTTGCATGGGCATTCACTGGCTTGTCTTTCTAGAAAAGTATGTCAAAGTGTTTTTCATCATTTTAGGATGTTAGCAGTGCATCATAATAAGGTGAGGAAATTAGTGAGAAGGTTGTATTATGCAAAAAGTCCAGCACTTAAGCTTAAACAGTTAAACAGTGCTCTTTTGCATGGATCTGAAGTGGATGTGAAGACTATTTGTGAAGAAATTGAGTTTTGTTATTTTGGAAACAAAGAGGACAGTGTAGAAATGGATATAGTAATGGATGGTAATGTGGAAGACAATGTACAGATTTCAAGTACAGAAAAGTTTGACGATGAAATTACCAAGTTTAAGGTGAAATCAAGTGAAAGGCCTAGTTTAACTTGTGTGTGTTGTCGACGGACTCATTATAAGATTCAGACTAGGTTAGTTTATTTATATGCAAAATGTGAATTGGAAAATAATAGTGAATGGCAGGATTTTGTAAGTTATTTGTTGGTGGAGAATTCTTTTGATTTGAGTTTTGATCAGTGTATTTGTAATTATTGTTTGAAAAAAATAAATGAAAATAGAATGCCTGCTAGAGCTGCTCATAATAATCTTCAGTTGATAGATATTCCTTCTGAATTGATGGATTTAAATACTTATGAATCAATTTTGATTCAATGTGTCCATCCTTTTCAAGCTATTGTTCGCATGGAGCCTAAGATAGGGAAATTACCTCCTACAGATTTACAAAGAGGATTACCAAGGAAGAGTTGTTTATTTGCCTCTAGATATCAAGAAAAATATTGATACAATTGGTGTAGAAAGAGTAGAAGAGGATCCTCTGGTTATTCTAGTTAATGGGGTTCCGACAAAGAGTAAGAAAATCTGACAAGATTTAGTGGATGTTAGGAAAGTCAAAAAGGCAACGTTGTATTTGGTCAAAAACAATGAGTACTATAAAGATGTAAGTGTTGGAGCAGAGGAAACAGCTACAGAAGAAGACAGTGATTGTTCAGTTGGCCAAATTGAAAAAGTTGGTGTGTCTAGAAGTGAAGAAATATATGAACATTATACTGTTCATCCTTTGCATTCCAAAGAAGTAATGGGGAATGCAATTGACTTGTTTCAAATGAAAGCAGCAAAATGAAGTCCCATTAGTGTATGGGAAGAAAGTTTGGAAGCTCGTTGTTTTCCACAGTTATTTCCAACAGGTCGGGGTGGACGATATGACGATCGACCAGTTCAAATTCCTGCAGCTGAATACCGGACTTTAAGATTATATGCTGAAGATCCAAGGTTTCGGCAATGCATCCCGTATTTGTTTCATCTACTGTATGAAAGTGATTTGTCTGGGCTTTCCTATGCAGTTAATCATATATTGAAAAGTGGAGCTCATCTGCAAAATGTTTCAGCAAGCGACTTTATGGAGAAAGTCAATCTGCAGTACAGTATTTTGGAATCTCAGCTAATCAATCTCATGGCATGTCAGCGTGGAACAAATGAGTATTGGTTCCGTCGTCATGGGGAATTGAAATGTATGTTTCGAAATTTAGGAACTCCTACATGGTTCCTCACTCTTAGCTGTGCTGAGTATGCATGGGACGACTTACTTCAATTTCTACGAGAGGCAAATGGAAACATACAAAATATAGAATTGAAAACACCTGGAGAACTGTGTTCTTTGGATCCAGTGAATGTTTGCAGATATTTTAATCATAGATTTGAAGCTATGATGTCTTTTATTACCAACAAAAAAAATCCTCCCCTTGGAGAGGTTTTGGATTTCTTTTGGAGGAAGACATATAAAGCCAGAGGTGCTCCTCATATACATATGCTGTTATGGATTAAAGATGCACCCAAATTTGGATTAGATTCGGATGAAACAGTGATGAGTTTCATTGAACAGTATTCAACATGTGCTGTTCCAAAAACTACTGAAGAAAACAGTTTAAGGCAACAAGTTTTACGTTTTCAATCTCATCGTTGTGGAAAGTACTGTTGTCGAAAATTTAAAAACAAGGAAAAGTACTACACGAAATGTCGTTTTGCGTTTCCACGACCAGTGATTTCTAAGGGAAGAGTAAATAATTTGATGTCATCTCTACGACATACTGTGACGAGGAAATCTCCCAAAAATACATATAATTTAAAAAGAAACGAAGAGTCCAAGTACATCAGCGACTACAACCCAGTGATTTTGTCCATGTGGAATGCTAACATGGATATTCAGTTCGTTGCTGACAACTCTATTGCTGTGGCTCGATATGTGACATCTTGTCAAGGTTAGCAGCGGACAAGTAATCCAAGTGAAGAACACACAAGCCACTAACCTGAGGTGTCTAGCCAGCGGGGACCACGGCGAGATGATAGTCTTCCCTATACCCGATAGCACTGACCCTCCCCGTGTGACATACACACCGGAGACAGGTAGTCCTCCAGGTAAGGGGAAGGATAGTTGATCGGGGAAGGTTGTTGTGAAGACTCCCCTCTAGGTCTGGTCTAAGACTTCGGATGACTTCAAGGCACAACAATTTCTGGAAACACAAGAACACTTGTTTAGCACTACAAGGGGGAAGATGCCAAAGTTGTTGCATATGTATATATATAACCAAGTATTCACTTACTGATAACCACCGCTTGTAACAGCCTGAAGTCTGGGAAAGGATGATGACTCAAGTTCAAGCGGAAGGTGGGCTGTTAACTCACAGCTCGATCCAAGGAAAAAAGTAAGTTTAAGCGAATTGCACCGAGTAGTTAGATTCACTACTGGTGGGAAGATTTGCTCAGTATCTAAATAGTTCAACTATCCTCAGTGTTGATCCGAAGGAAAAGTAGAGAACTACACTATAATAGCACGGCCATGCTAAATGTCATGTGTCTGAATTCTACTTACGGGAAATTAACAAAGTGTCTAGGCGTCCTCAGCGGGAAGGAAAGCGTCCGCGCACACCCAACACTCGGCGTCCTCAGCGGGAATGAAAGCGTCCGCGCACACCCAACACTTGGCGTCCTCAGCGGGAAGGAAAGCGTCCGCGCACACCCAACACTCGGCGTCCTCAGCGGGAAGGAAAGCGTCCGCGCACACCCAACACTCGGCGTCCTCAAGGAAGGCTAGTTCCAAACACGATCGTAAAACCGGAAGGATTGACAAGCACCCGGTGATGGGAAAAGAGTGTTTTTATACACTCCCTGAGGGCGTGGACCGTTTCGCCAGGCCCCAGGGCTTTCTGGGAGATGTAGTGCTGCAGCGGTATTTCCTTATACTACCTCTCCAGCTATGGGTAATCGCTACAGAACCCCTTCTCGAGGATCGCCGACCCGGCGGTCGACCCGGCTTTCCTGGATTCTGCAGATGAAACTGAGCTACCAATTCGGGGCAGTGGAGATTCTGCTCTGGTTCCCATGTTCTCTCCTCAACCCCAAATCCTTTCCAACCAACCAAATACTGCACTCTGCCCCGATGGATCCGTGAATCCAACAACTCTTCTACCTCGTATTCCTCCAACCCCTCCACCAACACCGGGGAAGGATGAACGGGTAATCTAGTGTCCACGGGACAAGGCAGGAGTAGGGAGATGTGAAAAACAGGATGGATCCTCCAGTTCTGGGGAATAGACAATTTCAGTGCCACAGGGTTGATAACCTCCTCAACACTATAGGGACCTATGTATCTAGGTTTGAGTTTGTTAATACCCCGGAGATGAATGTTTTTAGTGGAAAGCCATACCTTGTCCCCCACCTGGTAGACCGGTTCTGGAGTGGGTTTCTTGTCGGCGTAGCGTTTCTGCGAGGCCTGAGCTTCCGCCAAGTGGCGCTTCGCATCTATCCGTACAGCCTGAAGATGCGCATAATGTTCTTGAATACTGGGCAGGTTGGTTGATACTGGCCAATCGAATGGAAGAATGTTCGGATGATACCCAAGAAGGCAAAAGAACGGGGAACAACCCAGGGTGGAGTGGTCAGAGTTATTATACGTGAATTCCGCTAGCCATAAGAGGGTGACCCAATCCGTCGAGTTTTGCAAAGTGAAGCAACACAGATATTGCTCAATAGTCTGGTTGAGCCTCTCCGTTTTGCCATCTGTCTGCGGGTGGTAACTTGTAGAGAGCCTGACATCAATAGCTAACAATTCACAAAGGGCTTTCCAAAAACGGGATGTGAATTGAGCCCCTCTGTCGGTAATGAAGACTCTCGGAATGCCATGTGCTCTGATGAGATGCTGCAATATAACCATGGCCAGTTCCGCGGATGTGGGTAGACCCTCCAAAGGTACAAAATGACCCTTTTTGGTCAAGTGATCCACAATCACCAGTACAGTTGTTTTTCCTTGACATAATGGCATCTCCACGATGAAGTCCATTGAGACCGTATGCCAAGGTTTAGGGGGTACAGGAATGGGACGTAGCAGACCCGTAGGTCTGGTGTGTTTGGCTTTACCTTGGGTGCACACTGAACAGTTCCTTACGTATTTCTTGACATCATTTCGTAAGGTAGGCCACCAGAATGATCGCTCTATGGTAGCGATAGTTTTGTACACCCCCCAATGTCCACCTAACACAGAATCATGTGCCCAATTGAGCACCTGCATTTGCAACCCAGGGTCCGGCACGTACAAGGTCTGGCGGTAGTACAGGAGTTCATCTGTTTGTGACCGCCATTGGGGTTCTTCTTGAAGCCATGTTTGGACATCGACATCCGTTAAAGCCACTCTTAAATCCTCAATAAAATCTGTGGAGGTGAGCAAAGCAATGGTGTTTTCGGGAAAGGACTTTTCAGGCAGCATGTATGATGGTTCCACGGGGACTTCTGACTGGGTCTCTTGAGTGTCTTGATTCCTGGAGAGGGCATCGGCTTTTCCATTTTGAGGGCCGGGACGATACTTGATGACAAAATCGTAATCAGAGAAAAAGAGAGTCCATCTCAATTGCAGAGGAGTGAGAGCCTTTGCTGTTTTCAAGAATAACAAGTTCCGATGGTCAGTGAAGATTTCGATGGTATGTCGTGCTCCTAGCAGGTAATGTCGCCATTCCTCACAACCCCTCTTGATGGCAAGCAGCTCTTTGTCGGTGATAGAATAATTGATTTCACTAGGACTGAGTTTCTTTGAGTAGAATGCCACTGGGTGGATTTGTCCTGTTTCAGGGTGGCGTTGCGAGAGCACCCCCCCCAAGGCATACTGTGATGCATCGGTTTCCAAAATGAATGGAAGTTGGGCATCGGGATGCCGCAATATGGGAGCCTGGGTGAATCTGTCTTTAAGGATACGGAAAGACTGTTCCGCTTCCTCACCCCACTTGAAGGGAACGTTTTTCCTTAACAGATTGGAAATGGGGTGGATGATTTTAGAGAAGTCTTTGATAAAAGGTCTATATTAGTTCGCAAAGCCGAGGAAACTCTGCACTGATTTCACGTCTTGTGGGGTTTTCCAATTCGTGATGGCCTCGACCTTCCCACTTTCCATCTGAAAGCCATTGGCGTTGATCACGTACCCAGGAAGGAGACTTCTGTTGCGTGGAAGAGGCACTTTTCCAGTTTGGCGAACAGCTGGTGTTGTTGCAGACGACTTAGAACTTCCTTGACATGCTGTTCGTGTTCTTGGAGAGTACTTGAATACACAAGGATGTCGTCTATGTACACCATACATATGGTATCCAGAAGGCCCCTGAGCACTTCGTCCATAAAAAATTGGAATGCCGCAGGGGCGTTGCATAATCCAAAGGGCATGACGTTGTACTCAAATAAGCCGAACTTCGTTCGGAACGCGGTCTTCCACTCGTCGCCCTTCTTTACTCGGACCAGATGATAGGCCCCCCCTTAGATCTAACTTGGTGAAGTAACGAGCGCCCTTTATCCCGCCCATCATGACTGGAATCAATGGAAGGGGGTATCTATTCTTCACCGTGATGTTATTCAAGGCCCTGTAGTCGATGCAGGGTCTCAACTCTGCACAGTCCTTCTTCGGGATGAAAAACAGGGGCGATGGCTGATGAATCCAGTAGCTAGATTCTCCTCAATGTAGTTCTGTAAATATGCGTTTTCATGTTCTGTCAGGGCATACACACGACTACACGGAATAGCCGCACCAGGGAGGAGTTCGATGCAGCAATCGTAGACCCTATGTGGGGGTAAACCGGTAGCCTTCTGTTTGTCGAACAGGGAACGAAAATCATTGTAAATCTCTGGTAGACTGGAAGTACTGCATAGGTGTTTCTCTGCACATGCCACAGCCAGGTGGCGAATACTAGGTGCTGTAGGCTTGTCAATCTGTCAAGGTTAGCAGCGGACAAGTAATCCAAGTGAAGAACACACAAGCCACTAACCTGAGATGTCTAGCTAGCGGGGACCACGGCGAGATGATAGTCTTCCCTATACCCGATAGCACTGACCCTCCCCGTGTGACATACACACCGGAGACAGGTAGTCCTCCAGGTAAGGGGAAGGATAGTTGATCGGGGAAGGTTGTTGTGAAGACACCCCTCTAGGTCTGGTCTAAGACTTCGGATGACTTCAAGGCACAACAATTTCTGGAAACACAAGAACACTTGTTTAGCACTACAAGGGGGAAGATGCCAAAGTTGTTGCATATGTATATATATAACCAAGTATTCACTTACTGATAACCACCGCTTGTAACAGCCTGAAGTCTGGGAAAGGATGATGACTCAAGTTCAAGCGGAAGGTGGGCTGTTAACTCACAGCTCGATCCAAGGAAAGAAGTAAGTCTAAGCGAATTGCACTGAGTAGTTAGATTCACTACCGGTGGGAAGATTTGCTCAGTATCTAAATAGTTCAACTATCCTCAGCGTTGATCCGAAGGAAAAGTAGAGAACTACACTATAATAGCACGGCCGTGCTAAATGTCATGTGTCTGAATTCTACTTACGGGAAATGAACAAAGTGTCTAGGCGTCCTCAGCGGGAAGGAAAGCGTCCGCACACATCCAACACTCGGCGTCCTCAGCGGGAGGGAAAGCGTCCACGCACACCCAACACTCGGCGTCCTCAGCGGGAAGGAAAGCGTCCGCGCACACCCAACACTCGGCGTCCTCAGCGGGAAGCAAAGCGTCCGCGCACACCCAACACTCGGTGTCCTCAAGGAAGGCTAGTTCCAAACACGATCGTAAAACCGGAAGGATTGACAAGCACCCGGTGATGGGAAAAGAGTGTTTTTATACACTCCCAGAGGGCGTGGACCGTTTCGCCAGGCCCCAGGGCTTTTTGGGAGATGTAGTGCTGCAGCGGTATTTCCTTATACTACCTCTCCAGCTATGGGTAATCGCTACACATCTTACATCACAAAACAAGAAAAGACAGAACTGAAGGAAATGTGGGAGGACATTTCACATGAAAAGAGTCTAAACAAGAAATTATACAGTTTCAGTCTGAAGATGTTGTCGCATCGAGAAATTGGAGCATATGAATGTTCTGATCGGTTATCATCAGCAAGTCTCCGTGCCAAATCAAGAACAATCATTTGGGTGAGTCTAGGTCTTGCTGCAACACGAAACCGAGTTTTAAAATCTGTACAAGAAATTGAATATTTGGCGGAGAAAGAACCAAACAGTATAGATATTTTGAAGACAAATATGTTGGATACATACTATCCAAATAGAAGTACTCACCTTGAGAACACTTGTGTGTATGAAGTTCTGCAAAACTACAGTTATAAGAGGAACATCACAGAAGATATCAATATTCGAAAATATGCTGTCATTGGGTATGAAGGATGTCTAGTGAAGCAGCGAAAAGGCCATTTGATTAATCATCAAAAATTGAGTTGCGAAGCTCCAGACAAAAGATAATTTTACTATTTAGCTGTTTTGCAACTCTTTAAGCCATGGCGTACAGAAGAGGAACTACTTGGAGATTTTCTGTGTTATGAAGACTCTTTTAAAGCAACTAAGGATACCATAGAATGTCCTGTTTTTCCAAATTATCTGCAAATGTTGAACGAAGAAATAGAGCAAGAAACCACAATTGCTGAAGAGATTGCTAGAGACAGTTCTCAAGACAGTCAGAGTTCTACTTCATTGAGCCAGGATCCACTAGGAGGACCAATTATCCAGAATGAAGCTGCAACTGCCATGGATGAGGTGGAAAGAGCTATGGAACAAGCTCAAGAGGATGGAGTTAACTTAGAAGATTTGATAAAGCAACTAAACATTGAGCAGAAAAAGATATATGACGAAGTCACAGAACAGATTGAACATGGATTCAGACATGAGAAAAAAGAGTGCTCATGTACATCATTTGAGCCTGTCCGACTGTACGTAAGTGGAGAAGCGGACACAGGAAAAAGTTTTCTGATTAAAGCCATTTCAACTTATCTGCAGAAAAGGACTGAATCACCGCTGTCTTGTGTTGTAACTGCTCCAACTGGTCTGGCAGCACATAACATTAAAGGGATTACTCTACATCGTTTACTGATGCTGCCAGTTGAGCATGATAATAAATTGCATTACAACAAGTTATCTGGAGATGCGTGTTCTGAAGTTTCAAGAGTCTTGAAGAAAATGAAACTTCTTATCATTGATGAAGTAAGCATGGTCTCAAATCTAATGCTTGCTTTTGTGCATTTGAGAATGCAAGAAATTCTTAGAACAGAGTATGATGTGTTATTTGGAGGAAAACACATTATTGTTTTTGGAGATCTATTGCAGTTGACTCCAGTAAAAGGACAACCAGTGTTTAAAATGCTCACGCATGAAGATACCAGGAAGTCCCTTGGAAGCATTGGAAACGTTAATATATGGTTAAATTTTAAATATGCTGAACTGCTTCAAAATATGCGACAGGCAAAGGGATGAAGATTATAAAAATATTCTACAAGATGTAAGAATTGGAAAAGTAAGTGAGCTTGGGAAAGAAGCTTTACATGCTCGATTAATTTCAAATTTGTATCCAAATGAAAACATTCTGCCAGAGAATATTTTTAAAAAAATGACTGCGAAGAAATCTGGGATATGTTTGATGCCAACTCTGCAAGAATGTTCCATCTTCAACAACAAAATGTTAAAGTTAGAAATTGAAGAGATTGTTAAACTGGAAACAATAGATAAAATAGAGCATATGGGTGCAACAATTGTTTTGTCAGAAAATGTGAAAACAAAATTGGATTCCTTAGAGAAAAGTATTTCTAAAACAGCTGGTTTTGAAAAGACTCTGAATGTGTGTTTAAATTGTCGTATCATTTTGAGAAGGAATTTAAATGTTGAAAGAGGTCTGGTAAATGGAGCAATGGGTTATGTTGTTGATTTTGTGAATTATAGAAATAGAGATGGAATTGAATTTTTAAAAATAAAATTTGATGGTATTGAGCAAGTACAACAAATCAGTCATTGTTCTGCTAGATTTTTACTTGTAAAAGACTTATATGTTCACCGAAAACAGTTTCCTGTTTGTTTGGCATATGCAGTAACAATTCATAAATCTCAAGGTTTAAGTGTAGATAGTGCTTTGGTGAACATTGGAAGATCTGTGTTTAAAGAGGTTATGGCATATGTGGCATTATCCCGAGTCAGAACTTTATCAGGATTGTACTTGATTGAGTGTGATGAGACAAAGATTTGTGCAGATCTAGATTGTGTTAAAGAATACAATAGGTTAAGAAGAGAGTATGCTCCACATTTGCCACACTATCCTCTGTTTGAAAAACATGTGGTAGGCCGAAAAAGAAGAAATGAGGATAATTGCAGTGAGGTGGTAGCAAAAAGACAAAAAGTAGATGAAACTGTAATTCAGAACAGAAAGAAAAAGGATTGTGATGAAAATGTTGTTGGATTTCAGTTTGAAAATAGTTCTGGTGTCAACTGCTATGCTAATGTAGTGGTTAATGTTGTTTTTTTTCTTAAAACTTTACAAGAACAGATTGTTGAAAATCGGCATCAAAGATTGTGTGGTTTATTGAATTCTGTGTTTGAGAAATGTAGCAGTGATAGAGCAAAAATAGAAAGTGTAACAGAAATTCGAAATATTTTAGATATGTGTTCTGGTCAAGATACATTTTCACAGAACATTCAGCAGGATTGTCAGGAATTTTTAATGTATATGTTTGGTGTTTTGGAAGATGAAGGTGTATATGTAGATAATCTTTTCAGCCTTTCTTATCAATGGCAGCATGACTGCCACAATTGTAGTTCATCAAGTAATACTAGAATAGACACTGAAAGATTTATATATTTGACTTTACTAGACTGTAAATCAGTGTCATTTAAAAATCTAGTTAAAGCAGCAGATCATAATATGGTGTGTACCCAATGTAAATGTCCAATGCTATCCACATTATTTATACAAAGTTATGGTCAGTATATCATTTTATTTTTCCAACGATGTAGACCTGATGGAACTAAATTGACAACTTGTATCAAAAATTTTGTGGCTTCTCAGTTATCAATTTCAGGAAGAACCTTTACAACTGAAGCTATTATTTATCATGACGGTCCTTCGACAACATCAGGACATTATACATGCTACTTAAAATGTAAAAAAGGTTGGACTTACTGCAATGATTCTCATTTGACTTATAAACAACGTTTGCCTTATGACTTTAAAAATTCTTACCTAGTGATTTTAAAACTAAAGTTTTAGTAAAGGGAATTGGCCTTTGAAGATGAGAATAGTTAATAAAAGTTAGTTAGTTAGTTAATCTAATGTTTAAAATTATTTATCTCATATAGGTACTGTAAGTGGATCTCATAGTAAAAAATACTCATATATCTGACACAATTTGGCCGTAAGGAAAGTGTAAGGTGTGATGTTCTTAGATCTTTTTTCATAGGAAGTCGATGAAATGGAAGTTATAGAGCACAGCAGACTTTTTTTCCACCAAAAGGACCTTCACTATCTTCTATTTGGCCTCACGGAAAAGTAAGTGAATCAAAGATTAGTGTACATATATGAGTTGTAAGTTTGTATGTTTTTTTTAAACACAATCTTTTAGATTGTGTTTTTTTTCCCGCTGTTATATGATGAAGAGTTTGAACTCACTAATTTAAGTGAAATTCAATATATTCTGAGAACAGCAAAAATAAACAATGTAACATATTGTAGAAGTTATTCTATAGTTTGCATTGTGTAATTTATATTGTATTCACATTGTCTCACACTCATTTTCCTTTTTCACCCTTATTTAGCTCTCTTTACTCATTTACACTGCCTTTTTTAACTTTGTTTTATTGCTGTTCCTTTACTCCACTTCATTCACAACTCCTCAATCCAATTTGAACTGTCTGCATTTCCTCTCTCCCTTCCACCACTTTTTATCTTTCTCACATTCTCTCAGTACCACTGCTTTAGTTTTCTTCCCCTCTCTTTCTTTATTTTTCCCCTTTACTCTTTTTCCTTTTGCACTCATTGTACTGCAGTTCACTCAGTCCTTCCCTTTGTTTTTCTGTGTACTTACTCTCTCACTCCTTTTTCATCCATCGTTCTATATTAACCTCATTCCCTTCATCCCTTCACTCTGTGACTCCCCTTCACTCTCTCTCAGTCATCTTCTATTCCTCTTTCTTATTAATAGTTCCTCCTTTAGACTCCTCTCCTTCACTCATTTTCCTTTTACTTTCTTATCTTTCCTGATTTCGTTTTGGTATCTCACATTCTTTTAGTATCTTACTTACCTTCAGTAATTTGTTCTCTTTCTATTTCTTTTTCCCTCTTTTTTCTATTTCTACATTACTTATTTCTGTTTTTGTATCCTTCACTATTGCTTTATTTCTTAGTAAACTTTTTTTAGATTTTTTACCTCTTGAACTGTTTCTTCTATTTTTAAATATATATTTTACTAATTATAACTTGTTTTTTCTTTTGTCTTTCACAGATACAAGTAAGTTTTCATTAATTATATGGTAAGTGTGTCTACAAAATGTAGTTTGTCATCACCCTTTGCTTTAACCTCACTACTTTTCTCTCACCCTACCTCACCCCTGTTTCCTTACTCTGCTTCCCTCACTTATTCTTATCCTCCATGTTTACTTCTCTTTTCCTTACTTTCCTACCACATTCAACTTCTTTCAGTGCCCCTGCTCATCCACACTCCTTCACTTACCTTTTTTACTGGTTCACTTAGTCCCTTTCTGACACTCATTCCTTTACTCTCTCTCTTCTTTCTCTCTGTCACTTCCATGTCTTACCCTTATTCACTTATATCCACCCTCTTTCACTCCTCTTTACTTACACTCACTGCTATTTTCTTTCCCTCCGTCACTACTGTTTCTTTTCTCTGGTTCCGTCACTACCTGTCATTCCCCATACTTAACTCTCCTTCCTTTTACTTTCATTACCCATTCACATTCTCCCAGAACCTCTGCTTTAGTTTTCTTCCTCTTTCTTCTCTTCTTTTGCTCCCTTATTCATTTTCCTTTTCTCAGTTACTTCCTCTTACACCTTTTCTCTGTTTTACTATCTCTTACACAGTCCCTCTGTGTTTCTCCCTCTAGCTCTCTTTCTCTTTACACCACTCTCTTTGTCCCCATTCCTCATGCTCACTCCTTCATTATTTTTTTTAATTTTTTTTTTAAGTGCGTTGACGGAACGCGCACCGGTATGCACACCGGGGCGCTCACCGGTACGCGCACCGGGAGCGCACCAAAGTGACATTTTTTAAAAAAATGAATATACTTAAAAAAAAATATTATATTAATATACAATATAGGGTTCATTTTTAGAAAAACATACCTTTCTCAGCTATAGACATTTGCGAAAAAATAACCTTAGAAATTCACTAAAAAGTACATAGGTATGAAGCCCTATAAAAAGTTAAGAATTAGCAGTTAAAAAACCTATGAAATTCACAGAAAAAAACCAAAGGTTTCACACCAATTATAGTTAGGAATTAGCAGTTAAAAAACCTATGAAATTCACTGAAAAAAACCATAGGTTTCACACCAGTTATAGTTAGGAATTAGCATTTAAAAAACCTATCAAATTCACTGAAAAAACCATAGGTTTCACACCAGTCATAGTTACCTGGAAATTTTACTGACATAAAACCATTGAAATTCCCACGTTATGGTTAGTTGGACTCACTATAACTTGCGCCTGGAATGCGCTGCTGATGACATCACATATTACATCACTCATGACATGGTCAGTGACATCACTGATGACACCATCCTTGTGACAGAGAGACTGACCTACTTTCACTGTAAAGTAACCCTTGAAACACATATTGAAAAATAGAAACTAACATTTTCAAAAAAGTGGAGATACCTATACCAGTTACAACAACCAATTCAGTAATTCCACCATTTATATACACATCCACTCATTCACCAACACTTCTATATAGTCACTCATACATATACTCACTCATCATATGTAGTGAGACACTTATACATCCGTTAACACACCGACAGTCTTCCAAAAGTTGCTCACACACATACTCACACATGCAAATAAACTATTGAACATCCATTTATTTGCATATACAGCTATACATACACTACCACCTTACTTCTAAAGAAACTTACACATACTTACTCTCTTAAACAATCACTCATAGAAACACATACTTATTAAAACAAGAACTCTTTCAATCTCTCACTCTCCCATATACTCACTTATATACACCAATACTCACATATACTAGATTAAAACATATGTAGTTACTGATAAAGACAGTAGTGAGACAGCCATTCACTTACTAACACATACATATACACACTCACTCACCCATACAGTCTGGCACATATGCTGTCTTCAAAACACATACAAACAGTGAGTCAGTCATTGATGCATCAGTGTGCTAAGTAACACCCCCACCAAATCATACAGACATTTATACTGATACTAAAAAAAAACATCTAATAAGCCACAGAAACACACATGTAGCTACTCACCAACCCATGCACCCACTTATATACAAAGTGAAACACTGATACAAACATTTAAATATTGAAACAATACTCGCTAATATATGTATTCACTATGATACACTTAATAAGCCAGTTAACCAATCATTTTTTTTTAAATATCCATTAAGACACTTATTTAACCTTTTATTCTTCCATCAACCTTTACATATACATATATAAAACATATTTATTTTTCAGAAAGACACACATTCACTGGATGGTGTCATCAGTGATGTCATGAGTGATGTCACTGACCATGTCATGAGTGATGTAATATGTGATGTCATCAGCAGTGCATTACACGCGCAAGTTATAGTGAGTCCAACTAACTATAACGTGGGAATTTCAATGGTTTTATGTCAGTAAAATTTCCAGGTAACTATAACTGGTGTGAAACCTATGGTTTTTTCAGTGAATTTGATAGGTTTTTTAAATGCTAATTCCTAACTATAACTGGTGTGAAACCTATGTTTTTTTTCAGTGATATATATATATATATATATATATATATATATATATATATATATATATATATATATATATATATATATATATATATATATATATTCATTCATTCATTCATTCTACTGGCGGTTACCAGTAGGTAGTTATAGTTAGAACCTAATGTAGTGTGTCCTAAGGCCTGCTTTTCGGCACATGTTATGTTAGCATGGCGTGTTAGAAGTTTAAAAGCCATTTTGCCTTTTGCTGCTATTCCACACAACACTGCATAGCTGTTTTTGGTTTTTGTTCGCTATCCTTGACGAAGGTCTTTCTACACATGAGAAAGGGTTTTTGTTTTCGGCATCTCTAGACTTACATCGTGCCCATACTGCACAGTGAGTGCTAAAGCCACCAAGGTTATCACAACATGTATCTGTTTTTTGGCATGTTCACGTAACTCTTTCTAGACATAACAATTTGGCAGCTGTAAGCCAACTAAGATTTTGCCGCCCTTATTATACACACACTCGCCATGATTTTAGGCATTTTGGAAGATTCATTTTCCAGAGATGCAGAGAGCCTTGCTGATCCCGATGTAATTTACCCTTACTGAGCGGACAGGTAATGGGGTCCCCAAAACAAGCCCAAGAGACCTTCTTTAGTTATAATACATAGTTCCTTTATAGGGAGGGTGTTAAAACTAGGCGCTCTAGGACCTGTTTTCACCAGCATTATAATATGCTTTCTCCTTTTGTGTTTTACAGAATTGTAACCATGCTGACCATATTATTTTTAATCATATGTCTGCTTATGTTGGCTAAGATACTGCATCTGAGATCACGTTGTTAAAATAAACATTTTAACCTTACCATGTCTCTTTTTTACTCCTGTTGTAGACTGGTAGGAGAGTATAACAAAAGAGTGTTCTCCCTTCCCAGCATTCCTGAGTTTGTACTAAGTTGCATGTTCTAGGCTGTCTAATCAACGGTTGCTTTGCTATAGGACGAAGAGCTAATGTGACACTGATTGCTAGCTGGTTGGGATTCTCTGGGTACTGAGGTGAGTTTCTGGTACACCACAATTCACTAATGTCCTAGGTCTCTGTGCACAGTTCTGTGTATGAGCAGAATCCCATGCAACACTAATTTACATAGAAAAAGTGTTTTTTCATTTGCCAATAACTTTTGCGTCATTTGATGAATCCTCACAAAGTTTTTAAAACTAGTTTGCCCTTCACTACAGCTGCTGCCCTGAAAGTTTCTGGGTGATCCATCAAGTGGGGGCAGAGAAAGAGGGTGGTACCCAAATGGGTTTTCCCCAAGCTAATTTCCATAAGAAGTTTAGACACGGCTTCAGAAAAGTAGATGCTGGTTCAGGGAAGTGTCTTTTTATGATTTGGTGTAAATCTTTTCTATAGTTGCAGAGCTATTAAAAGATGTTTCCAATTGTATATATAGGGATGTGGAGGATCCATGACCCCTCCGGACCTCATGCTGAGATTTGATTGCTGCCAATACTTCAAACTAGGAAGTGTTGGCAATCATCTTAGGACTTGGATGGCTCTGAGGTCCTCTGGCCCCTCTGAGGACTCAGGAGGCCATAATTAAGTTGTATTGGGGGCCTCAAGGACCCCCCTGAACCCCGGAGACCACCACCTTCCCGGCGCCAACTTTTTTTAAAAAAATTGGGAGAAGGGTCCCTTCCCTGGCCCTTCCCAGCCCTGGGGACCATCACCTCCCTGAGGTATGCCTTACGAATAAGAAAGGAGGGGGGTGTGTAGCACCCTTCTCGAGCCATAGATGGCCCTGGGGACAGCCATTGCCCACGGCTGGCCTCTTGTATGTCCAGGGGTGCCCACCCCAGGACATAGCTGTTTGCGCTGGTTTGGCAGGTGCTTTACGGCTCCCACCAAGCCACAGCAAATGCTCCTCGTCTAGCAAACAAGAGTATCGAAAATATTTTCACTTGCTGGAAGCGGGGCTGAATTGCTTTCACATGCCAGGAGTTGTCTTTCCAGCAGCTCCCCGTGTGTGAAACCATTGCCAGCTCCCGCAGGAGGCAGGGAGCCAGCAGGGACTGTGGGGGCCTTCAGGCTCCCCCGCATTCACCAACGAAAGTCACTGGGTGCCCTAGGTGGGACCAGAGCACCTAAAATGGAAAGCAGGCACCAACGGATTGGGACCCCGGGGCCAAATTCAGCCTCAGGAAATGGCCAAGCCCTGGGGGAATGGGGTGCCCGGGGCAGAAATCCGTCCCCTGTAGTAAGGATTTTTTTTTTAAAGGCCAGCCCCCAGGGCATAGGGTCCTCAGGCTGAAATCAGCCTGGGAAGGGGGACTCACAGTCCCCCTCCCCATTCCAAAAAGGTATGACTGCGGGGATGGGTACCTCCTCCGCTAAGAAAGCATTTTTTTTTTAAAAAGCAGCCAGCTGGGCAAGTCACTGAAGGCCCTGCCCCCTATCACTACCACTCTACAAACGTGCCTGGTAGGGTCCACTACTAGTTGTGGGATAAAGTCCCCTTGGATGCTGAGGGTTCTTGGGTGCCAACAAGCCCCATTGTTACCTACAGTAAGTCCCACACAGTAGGATTGCTGTGAGCTGGTTCAGATGTCCCGCCCCCTTTCTCCACCACTCTGCAAAAACGCCTCTTGGGGCACTTTTGGTTGGGGGATGAAGTCCTCTTGGATGCTGAGTCTTTGGGGGCCAAGAAGTGCCCTGTTGTTACCTCCAGAAAGTTTGACACAGTGGGATTCCTGAGAGCTGGGCGGAGCCCTGTCCTCGTTCTCCACCACTCTGCAAATGCGACTACTAGTTAAAAAAACATGGAAATTCATTTAAGAAAACAAAAGTTACAGGGATGTTATAGTTAGGCAATAGATTTTGAAAATTCTTAGAAATTAATTGGAAAAACAAAGGTTACAGGAACATTATAGTTAGAAAATAGAATTAAAAAACGCTTAGAAATTCACTGAAAAAAAAGAAAGGTTACAGTATTGCTATAGATAGGCTCCAATTTCACTCTTACAAAAACAAAGAAATCAAGTAGTTATAGTTATCTGAGCTAACTTTAACTCATGCACCCGCAATGCACTGCTTATGACCTCACATATTACATCACTCATGGCATGATCAGTGACATCACTCACATCTAAAATGGAACTTCCTGCATTCAGCCTTCTATTCAGCTTGAATTCAATCCTATTGTTTTTCACAGATACCGCGAGATCCAAAAACTATACTGTGATGCTTATAGTGCCGGTAAAGTGTGAGTTAAAGTTATTGACATTTCTCTTTCTCACAAAATTCTGCGCACTCTTTATGGATCCCTTCCAGATGGCAAATAGGTCAGCTACGTAGCGTGCCCAAAGTACCACATGCTCCTAACACTTAGCATCATGTTCACTGTGGAGCACTTGCTCCGCCATGTGTTTGCAATCAGTCAAAAAAATGTCTCAGTCCATAGCCACCATGGAAACAATTAGGGATTTACACATGTCAAACTTAGAAATAAAACCCTTTTGAGGGTGGGGATGACCCAAAGGTACAGTTGACATCTTTGCAGACAAAATCCAGCATTATGTATGTGAGAAATTGGGATGTTAGACAGGGGTGTTAACCCCGTTCAAGCAACAGCCACAATTCCTGTTGTAGTGAACCACGAAAGTCATTTAACTAATATGTGTTTAACCCTCTGGTAGCTTTGGACAAAAGCAATGAAGCTTAGCTTAGAGGCAATGTGTAAACTAGTTATGCAGCACACAAACAGTAATAAAGTAAAATCTCAACACATGAAAAATCCCAGCCTAATTTAGAAAAACAGAGTAACTTATAATACATTATTTGACACCAAAATGACAAAAGTCCAATCAGTAGAAACCAAAATAATTCATTTTTAAATGTGTTAGGTAAAAACGAGTGCCTAAAAGATCAAAGCACCATTGGATATCTAGTTGCATGAGGCTGGGTTAAAGTTAAAAACTATGGATGACTGCGTTGGAGTGCTAGTCAGATACAAAGAGTGAGTTGGGCCAGGTCAGTGCCTACCTTCAGACTCCGGCAACATTTCTACAAAAAGTCTCTGAGAAGGTAAAGGTTCAGAGAGGCTAGGTTGCAGACAGTGTCCTAGGAAGAGGCTCCGTCATCAGGGAGCTGCTGGACAAAGTCTAGGTGAAGAGTTCATTGCTCTGACTTAGTCTCTTTTTTGGAAGATGAAAATCTCCAGCGGGTTGAAGCTGGAATCTGTAGCTGATGAGAGTTCCATGAGGTGGTATACCCCTTTGGTGAAGCACTGTTGAACAGGATATGCTGCTGCGGAGAAGAACTTTCCGGGAGCTGCCGCAACATCAAGTTGACTGGTGATGCAGCTTGACAGGATAAACGAGCAGGTTGGCCCCGGGTTTCCTTTCAGTTCTTGAAGCAATTTTTTGCCAAAAATCTTCCAAGTCCCAAGGATTGGATTTTGGCTATCTGGGTACTTTAGCACCACCACCAAGAGTCTAAGACTGAAGGGGCACCACTTGGTGGGTTAAGACTCACTTAGGCTGAGTCCAGGCGCAGGTTCAAGATGGTTGGAGCCTTTTCTGTTCCTGAGGCTCTGATCAGAAGGCCAGTCAACTAGCCCTTGAAGTCTCTCTGGTAGTTCTGGTTCAGGCAGTGGAACTGGGCTCAAGCAGCAGGGCAGGTCTCTGAGCATTTATGGCAGACACCAGGCCGTAAGGTAGTCCTTCCAGGTGCAACAAAGTAGTCTTGTGGAGTACCCAGCAGGTCAGAGCAGCAGGCAGTCCTCCCAGAGTCATTCCGCAGGTCCAGAAAGTGAACTGAACAGTGTGTGTGAGGGTCGTAATTTTATACCTGATGCTTTCTTTGAGCATGAGAACTTTCTAGAGAATTTCCTTTGAAGTGTTTGACGTTTCCTGCTTCCCCTGCCATGACTCCTGGCTGTCTACATGAACAATGAAGAGGTGATAAGTCCTTTGTGTGAAGGCAGATCACAGCCAATTCAGTTGCAAGTTTGGCTTTGCCCAGCTCCGCCACCCCCCTATCCTGCCAGTGGCTGGCCCATCCAGACACACCTACTCCCTGCATTGTGTGACTGTCTGGGAGGAACAAGCATAGTTCAACTACTCCTATTCGTGTGACCCAGGAACAGGCTGCAGGCACCAAATAGTAAAGGAAGAAAATGCAGTCTTTCTAAAAGTGGCATTTTCAAAATTGTAACTTAAAATCAGAGGTTACCATTAACACCTTGAATGCTAGGGGTTTTCCCCTCCTGTGCTGAAAATGCTTGAATACTATAATTTAATGACAAGGTCAGCTCGTCATAAGCACAGCTCAACCGTGCCTCATGACGAGCTGACCTTGTCATGAGCATGGAAGGGGTTAAAAAGGATGTTAATTACAATTTCTCAGGCACCAAACCTGAAATGTTAACCTGTTCTCAATCAAAAGTTAACACTTAATACATGTAATAAGCCAGCCCAATATGATCCTATGAAGAGGTAGGCTTCACATTTGTGAAAAATGAATTTAGGAGTTGTTTTCTACCAGGACTTGTAAAACGTAAAAAGTGCATGTCCAACCTTTTAATTACAAACCACGCTGCCCTATGGTCTACCTGGGCAGCACCTTAGGCATGACTTGTATGCAATAAAAGGGGAGCTTAAGGCTGGAAAGGGATTTATACTGCCAAGTTGAATTGACAGTTTAAAACTGCATTCAGCCTGCAATGACAGGCCTTGGATATGTTTTAAGAGGCTATTTAAGTGGAGGCTACTTAAGTGGGTGGCACAATAAGTGCTGCAGACCCACTAGTACCATTTCATTTATATCTCCTATGTATATGGTATACCACTTTACAAGAGACTTATAATTAATTAAATATGCCAATCAGGTGTAAGCCAATATTACCATGTTTTAGAGAGTGAGCACAATCACTTTTGTGCTGGTTAAGCAGGGATAAAGTGTACAGAGTCCTAAGGCCCAAAAAAACAAATTCAGGCAAAAAGTGGAGGGCAAAGGCAAAAAGTTATGGGGGAACACCCCTTTAAGGCTGACAGGTCTAACAATGTATAATGAAGGCTTTATAAAAGAGTACTGTGTGAATTTGAGATGTACCTATCGTATCCATGTTTTAAAGGCTTTGCGTGCAATATGGATGATTCAATTGCAACCTTATTTACATTTTCTACAGGTAATGATGGTTTGTTTACAGTTCAGACAGGATGACCTTTGTTCGAATTACCTTTTGAACAAACGAGAATATGCCTGAAGATGCCTTCAGAACTGCTGCTAAACAGGGACTGAAGTCTGATGGTCTAAAAGATGTAATCTTATACGAGTTATATTACAGGCATTACGAGTGAAGACTCCTGTTTTCGGCTCATACTGTCTGGTTAGACGTCATGGAATATTGTGAGTGATATGTTAAATGGTTACTACTTAAGAGCAGTGTTATTTGGGAAATATACATTACGTATTTTTTATGTTATGTATCCATATTATTGCATAGAAACTTTCTGATGGACCAACCACGATTTGCCTCTTTAATACAGTGGTCTATTATGGATGACCAACATCTGCGTAAATTCCCTTTTGGTGTTGTTCAGGTTATTACTTGTCTTTTTCTGCCACCTTGTGTCCATTATAGATGTTACAGCATTCTAGTCACGGTTTCGACTTGATACCAAAATTCAGGACATTTAGTTCAAGGGTTTGCTGTTGCATCACTGTTTACACATGACTGTGGGCAAAGTTGAGAGAACTAAGTCATTCATATTAGAATTATAGACATTAAGTGTGAAAGGGCAGACTAACAACGTGATAGCCTCGAAGATGTTTTGTGGTGGGTGCTGAGTAAACCAGGACTGATGTAGTGTTTTGTTTTTAAAATTAATTCGGGACCACTATAATTGGCCCACATGGGTCATTACTGCCCAACAGGGAGACTGGTGGATAGCTTCATTGCTTGCATTAGATGTAGTCCATAGTACACCATTTGGACCTTGTTGCTGGCTCACCTTGCTTTCTCCTTTACAACTTGCGGAACCCGCTTTGCGGGTCCCGCTGCGGCGTGTCAGCCTTCTCTGAGCTTGGCTCTGCATCTGTGGGTGTGTGTGCGAGCGCAGGGCTGCGAGCGTCGGGGCCGGACTTCGTCTCCCAGGAGCCCTGGTAACCCGAGCCACCTGTGACCTGGCCGCTCTCCCTGCTCGCCCTGCCCCACCAACAGCCTGAAAAGCCTGTGCCTGCCAAAGTGTCTGGGACACCATTTGGACCTTGTTGCTGGCTCACCTTGCTTTCTCCTTTACAACTTGCGGAACCCGCTTCGTGGGTCCAGCTGCGGCGTGTCAGCCTTCTCTGAGCTTGGGTCTGCATCTGTGGGTGTGTGTGCGAGCGCAGGGCTGCGAGCGTCGGGACCGGACTTCGTCTCCCAGGAGCCCTGGTAACCCGAGCCACCTGTGACCTGGCCGCTCTCCCTGCTCGTCCCGCCCCACCAACAGCCTGAAAAGCCTGTGCCTGCCAAAGTGTTCTGGGACACCATTTGGACCTTGTTGCTGGCTCACCTTGCTTTCTCCTTTACAACTTGCGGAACCCGCTTCGCAGGTCCCACTGCGGCGTGTCAGCCTTCTCTGAGCTTGGGTCTGCATCTGTGGGTGTGGGTGCGGGCGCAGGGCTGCGAGCGTCGGGACCGGACTTCGTCTCCCAGGAGCCCTGGTAACCCAAGCCACCTGTGACCTGGCCGCTCTCCCTGCTCGCCCCGCCCCACCAACAGCCTGAAAAGCCTGTGCCTGCCAGGGTGTTCTGGGACACCATTTATACCTTGTTGCTGGCTCACCTTGCTTTCTCCTTTACAACTTGCGGAACCCGCTTCGCGGGTCCCGCTGCGGTGTGTCAGCCTTCTCTAAGCTTGGGTCTGCATCTGTGGGTGTTTGCGAGCGCAGGGCTGCGAGCGTCTGGACCGGACTTCGTCTCCCAGGAGCCCTAGTAACCCGAGCCACCTGTGACCTGGCCGCTCTCCCTGCTCGCCCCGCCCCACCAACAGCCTGAAAAGCCTGTGCCTGCCAAAGTGTTCTGGGACACCATTTGGACCTTGTTGCTGGCTCACCTTGCTTTCTCCTTTACAACTTGCGGAACCCGCTTCCCGGGTCCCGCTGCGGTGTGTCAGCCTTCTCTGAGCTTGGGTCTGCATCTGTGGGTGTGTGTGCGAGCTCAGGGCTGCGAGCGTCGGGACTGGACTTCGTCTCCCAGGAGCCCTGGTAACCCGAGCCACCTGTGACCTGGCCGCTCTCCCTGCTCGTCCCGCCCCACCAACAGCCTGAAAAGCCTGTGCCTGCCAAAGTGTTCTGGGACACCATTTGGACCTTGTTGCTGGCTCACCTTGCTTTCTCCTTTACAACGTGCGGAACCCGCTTCGCGGGTCCCGCTGCGGCGTGTCAGCCTTCTCTGCGCTTGGGTCTGCATCTGTGGGTGTGTGTGCGAGCGCAGGGCTGCGAGCGTCGGGACCGGACTTTGTCTCCCAGGAGCCCTGGTAACCCGAGCCACCTGTGACCTGGCCACTCTCCCTGCTCGCCCCGCCCCACCAACAGCCTAACTCCCCACCTAAATTTACAAGCGTTACTTACCGCGGCGCAGGAGCGCCCGGGAGCGCCCGGGGCTAAGCCCGGGCACAGGACGGGCCCTCTGTGGCCCTCAGAGGCCCGAGGAGACTGGACTGGGCCTGAACCCCTGGTTGTTTATTACTATGCTGAGCTCATTTCGAGTAAGTTTACCATGGGCAATCTTCACCGGTGTTCAAAATCACTTATAAATGTCATTGCTAGTGCTAAGCACAGATACTGTAATGTCGGACAGGACTGATGGTTTGCTCAATGGAACTCTGGACAATTATTTTACTAAGACTGCCGCTGATGTACCTAAGGAAATTACTCTAGCTGAACGGCGAGCGGAACGCTGTCGTTCCGTAGAAAGCATGAAGAATAGGTCATTGATTGAGTCACCCCTGCCAGTTGCACCCATTATTGAAGGGAGCCTAAATGGCAACGATAGCATAGTTTTATCGGACAGCGTGCCTCCTGCATCTATAGATTGCTCGCTGATACCCAGTACCTGCCCTAATAAAACTGTGAATGGTTCCTCGCCTACTAATCTGACCAGTACTTCCTGTCAAGGTCTGCAGCCTCGGTGGCGTGGGGCCATCGGTAAACACGGGCTTTCCGCGCAATAAACTACATTTCCCGGCATGCCGTGCATACGCCACGCAACAACGTGAGGTGCGCGCGCAGACCGGGAAATAAAGGGCTGCCGTGAGCGGCGGTGAAACGCCGATAATTCGATTCTGTTCTGGAGCTAGCCGCGGTAGAACTCCTGACTTGTTTTCCCAAGTCCTACGTATTTCGTGAGTACATTGTTCTGTTTGGGGTGTGAGGCGTTGGTACCACCAATCCCAACAGCGCACCCCACCTGCTGCTTAGTCTTGGTGTTTCTCTCGGCTGAGAGGGACACATGTACCAGACTTTCAGTGGAATTACCAGAGGGTTTGTTTGGGCATTCCGGCCACAGGGATAGAGACCCTTGTTTTTGTGGCAACACCCTGCGATACCTGCTTTTGCCCAAAGATTATATATTTGCTGATTACTTTATGGAAAAGAGGAGAAGAGTGATGCGATAGGACTCATAAGTGGGAGTGTAACATTGAGCCTCGCAGTCCAGCAAAAACGGAGCATGAGCACATAGAACTATTGTGTGTTCATGTTACACAGGGGGAAGTAAACCATTGTATGAAGTAATACAAAGCGCTAACACGAAGGACCTTACACACCTGTTTTCTTCCTGTGGCCTCTTACTATATGCAGGGTTCATTATTCTTTCCTTATTTCATTTATTCAGGAGACATGAGGGGTATTGCAGTATTGGAACAGTGAAGTACTCATACTAAGAGAATTGATGCATAGTAAATGGTATGTGTAATATACCCTCACATATGAGTCTGGACTTGTTTATACTTAGCAGAGAACATTGAATGTGTATTGCTTTATATTCACAGTTGGGTATAGTTCCAGATACCTCCTCAAGCAACTGTCTCCATTGGATTTGGTCCGTTGTATTTTCCTTTACAGGTATAGCCTACTCACCTTTGGGGATTTTGTGTAAAGGACTTAAGGAAGGTGACACTTGTAGATTAAGGGAGGTAGGGTGTTTTAATTCCCTATTATTTGTCATTTCAGATCTCCCTCCCGGCTGTCCCCTTCCTTTCCCGCGACGTCTGAATTGTCTCGGTTGTCTGTATCATTGCGTTCGGACTCTGAGGCAGTTCAGAGGGGGCGGGTATTGGACTCTCAGCACTGCCCCGAGGAAGACGGAAAGCGTAGCCTGATACTTCCACTGTAATTGAGGCACTTATTACCCCCACACCCGTACCATGTAAAACTATACGAAATAGGGCTAAGAAAATTCCGCCTATTAGAAATGACGGCCCTCTACCTAACAAAAAAAGGCGGAAAAGGGGGGAACCACATAAACAAAAGTTGAGTCACTCCGACTTTGGTATAAAGGTAAAGACTATCACTGGGAATGATAAGGGCCCAATAGTTGCTCCTGAAGAAATAGGCCCAATACCAGCATCTTCACCCCCCACACATATAGATAGGGAGGTTAGTATTGATATTCCCCTAGCTGACACTGTGCCGCAAGTAGTACATAATAATGCTACACAGGATGGCATTGAGTGTATAATTAGGAGCTATTCCCTAGCAATTTTAGAGAAATTAAATAAGGTGGAAGAAAGACTAGGGAAAATAGAGCGGGAACTGGGAAAAAAAGAAGCCCCAAAAAAAGCTGCAGCAACTAACGCTGCGCTAACTATCACACTGCCTACCCAACCTATTACATCTGCCCCCAACCCTGTACTGAATACGACTCTAGCCACCCCAAAGCCCCCCACAATAAAAATAATAAGCAACACAATCCACAGGCTACATTGTTGATAAATAAACCCGACCCAATTCCTGCTACTTCTGTTAGCAGACCACCTAAGGACCTGGGTAATGCATCTCTGGGGATACCAATAAGGGAGGGGGGAAGTATCAGGCATACTCGGGGGACACAAAATAGGGCCCCCCTCCCAGAACTTCCACCCGAAGCAGTGCCTTTCGTGGTAGTTCTTACAGGGGTGCCTGTGCTGGAAGAGAACAAACGGGAAGGATTCGCCCATCTGAAGAACAAAATCATGCATTGGCTGAGTTTATGCAGGCCAATTGCAAGTAATATCAGCGGCGCAATTGTACATGTCCGTCTCCTTCAGTGGTTAGGGGGTAGACCCAAAGATATTGAGGGTGATGTGGTGGTAGTGAATTTTAGAGACCAAAATGCTGTTCAGGTTTCAGGTTTTAAAGTCTTTATTTCGATTATTAAAAGAATCATAAAAGACAATATTACAAGCAATAAATAATTGACATTGAATACACATACATTAAAAAGGAATTAAACAGTTTGTAGACAATCCTGAATCAAATTTCCCTAAAACAAATTTCCCCAAGGGGAATAAAATTGCAAGTAAATTCATGCTATCCAGATTTGAGCTACTGTTTTGCCCTGAGTATCCACGCCCAGCCTAAATATTTGGCAGTACACACTGTGATAATTTCCAGTGTGTTAGTTTTTAATACATGGATAGCCTCCTCCGATTTTCTTATGGGGAGGCTCTGGAAGAGTGGTTTTAGCCATTTGACCCTTGGTTCATGGTATTTGGGACAAGCAAACAGAAAATGGCCCTCTGTTTCTTTCTGGCCTGGACACCATTTACATTGATCCGTGATGCTAGAGGACCAATTTTTCGTGAAGGTATTCAACGGCAAAGTGCCCACCCGGAACTGGTGGAAAAGTTTCCTGTCTAAGGATTTGGAAACCGTGTCCCAGTAGTGTTCACATATGGGGTCCAACTTAAAACAAAGAAACCTACCAGTAAGACTAGTAGAGCAGGAGGCATTTATTCTGTTCCGGCGAAGCGTGGACCAGTACAATTCTTTAAATGCCTGTTTAGTTGGAAAAATACTAACAGCTGGAGAAGTCCAAAGGTGCTCTAAGCCCATGTCCGTCAAGATCGATTTGACCGTTCGGAACCAGGGAATTTTTTCCGATCCACTGATTGCCCTTACTTCTACTACCCCATTTGCAAATAGGGTGAGGTCAGGCGAGGTCCATAGGCGCCTCCAAAAAGCAACCAGTCTGAATCTGGCCAACTCGTTAATTGGAGGACATCCTAAGTCCAAGCAAAGGGGGATTGAGGGGTACGACTGTGGCAAACCAACCAAATTGCGGAGGAACTTGCACTGTATTTTAAACAGGCCCTGCAAATCCTTATGGCCCCACAGATCCGCACCATATAGAATTGCAGGGTTGATTTTTGCATCGTAGATTTTGAGGGCTGGTGTGACCCGCTTGGTAATTGATTTCCTTTGCTCACTGAGTAAACAGCCAGTAAGTCGGGCAAGTTTAAGATGTTGGGCATCAACTTGTGTTTTCCATTTCAGGCGACTATCTAGCATAACCCCCAAGTATGTCATGTTCTCTACTTGGTCCAGTTTGACCCCTCCCATACTAACTGTGCTCCGGACAGTGTGGTTCTTGGTTAACACCATAAATTTGGTTTTCCCAACATTCACCTTAAGGTCGCTGATGACACAGAACTCCTCAAAGCGGTCCAGGGCCCGCTGTAGTCCGCTGCGTGTTCTGGAGAGGAGTAAGGTGTCATCAGCAAAGATGAGCATTGGGAATCGCTGTCCTGCCAGCATGGGAGCATCAGTTGGGGTCGATTCAAAGAATTTTACGACTTGGTCAATAAACAATAGGAAAAGAGTGGGTGCCAAAACACAGCCCTGGCGAACACCACGGGTGACTGGGAAGGGTTCTGTCACCTGGCCCTGACCACCCCATCTTACCCTTGCAAAGTTGTCCTTGTGCAATTTAATTATCAAGTCAAGCAGTTCAGTTGGCATCCCTAGAGTCTTCAAAACTCCCCACATTTTCTCCCTCGGTACAAGATCGAATGCGGACTTCAGATCGATGAACGCTGCAAAGATGGTACCGCCGCCAAGCAGCACCACCTTCCAGTAGATCAGACAAAATCTGAACACCTGGTCGATGGTGCTGGTTCCCGATCTGAAGCCCGCCTGCATTGGGGATAGGATGTCCTCCATCTCGATCCATCCTTGGACCCTGCCCAGGACCATGCGAGCGATAAGTTTTTGTATAGAGTCAATAAGACTAATCGGGCGATAGTTACCCGGATTAGACCTATTGCCCTTTTTATAAATCGGCAGGATCTCCGCCCCCTTCCAAGATTTGGGTATGCCTGCACCTGCAGCAATGGAGTTTGCCACCGTGACAATGTATGGTATCCACAGGGCAGGGTTAGCTTTGAACAGGTCGGCAGGTATAAGATCCATACCTGGCGCTTTCCCTCGCGTGGTGCGAATTAATGCAAGCTCGACCTCTCCTTCCGTGAAAGTGATAATCTCACTTTGGGTGATAGGGTGGGAAGTCTTTTCTAATATGCTAGGTGGCATAGGGTTAACTGCACGGAACTGGGTTGCGTAGAAGGTCACCCATTCATTTGGGGGCACATGGTTTGTGGGGATGCGTCCGTCCGGATCCTTCCCCCACTTAACTATTTCCCAAAATTTGATGGGGTTGTTTGACATGGAGGCTTCCAAGAGATCGGACCAGTATTTATCCTCCCACTCCCTTTTAGCTTCCCCTTGTGCTTTCCTATAGGATGACCTGGCGGCTTTCACCAAGCTTGCATTCCGAGACTTAACAGCTTTGACTAGGTGAGAGTGTGCTTCCCTGCATTTTTTGTTGTACCATTTGTGGGGGCGAGTGGGTACCGAGTTGTTTCCCTGTCGGCAAGGTTGCGAAAGCAGGATTTTTAAATCATCAAAGCAGCGATTATGGAGATTTAAAATGAGATCAGCATTTCTGGTTTTGTCCCCCAACTCAGCATGGGTCAGCATTTTATTAAAAGTATTATTAACCACACTAATAATCTTGTTTCTCAATAGCTCATCCCCCTCAATTTTGGACCATTTTACCCTCTTCCTATCATTTGTTAGGTAGGTGTCCCCCGTCTGAGAGATACCGGGTTCCTCTAATCTTGCTAGTCCTGGCAACTTCAATTGTAGAGTCAGGGGATTGTGGTCGCTTTCGGGGCGGGGAGTTACCTCCATGTCCAGCATCAGAGACCAATCTGCTACTTTCAACAAGATGTAATCGATACGGCTTCTTCTTAGCCCGTTGTCAAAAGTGCAGTTGGCTCCCTGGTCTGATTTAGTTCGGCCATTACAGGCCCGAAAGCCACTGTTAAGACAAAAAGCCGTCCAATTCACCGCTGCCTCTGTGGCGGGTACTGGTTTAACAGTCATCAGCTCAGGTATACCCCATACTGTGTCCTCCACAGAGCCCCAACAGTCCCCAGGATCTAATAGGGGTTCAAAGCAACAATTTAGGTCCCCAGCAAGCAAGATGACATTAGTACAATCGAGGGCTGCCAGAGCAGATTCTAATACCTCCAACAGTGGTGGCGTACGGCCACCTGGCAGGCCTCGAGCATATATGTTTAGCAAAATCAGGTCCCGGTGGCCAGTCCTTCCCAACCTAACAATAAGGAGGTCCGGGTTTGTTACACTTATCTCCGTGATACAATAACCCAGGGATTGTCTCACCCAGATCAGTAGCCCCCCAGAGGCTCGCCCTTTGGTATTCCCAGTAGCACTTCAAGTGGCTGCTTTATAAAAATTTACATAACCCTGCTTAAAAATTGGGTCAGCAGCCCAGGTTTCCTGGAGTAGTATGACATCATATTTATCCATGAACTCAAGCCAGTCACCAGAATGGACGCGGTTTTTAATCCCAGCAATGTTCCAGGACACTAGGGCAAGAGTTTCCGATGTGGGTACTATAGAAGAGGCCACCACCTCGGAGGCTGCATGCGTATCCTGTCTTGTCCCAGCTTCCAGCCCATTTTCTGCCCCCCCGTGAGGCTATGTTCAATCATCAACAAAGAGGTTCCCCCATCCCTAGAAGATGGTGTATCCCTCCCTGTTGGTGATGGGACCCTTTTCCACTCCTCTACCATGGCTGTGAATTGGGGGGGCGCCTGGCCCTGCCTCTTACCCCCTACCCCAGGGTCGGCATTTTCTACGGGTTCTGGTGTTTGGGGTGGTTTATGGAGTCAATCAACGGCCTCCAAGTTGGACAGGGGACCAAAGCGGTTGAATAGTGGTGGAAAAATTGGTAGATGTGGTGTCATGGGGAAGTTCTTAGCGATGGCTCGTCCCTGTCTGGGGGCCTTTTGGGAGTGAGCCTGTCTTTGGGGGTAGAAATAAGAAAGGTCTAAAGTTTGAACGTCCCCCTGTCTGGCAAACCTGGCTTCTCGACAGATTGTGTCCACCACCCAGGAGTCCCTGAACGATATTAAAATACAATCACCCTCCAAATCCTTGGGACTCTGGCCCACCCAGTCAACCCTCCTTACAAATAAGATTTCTGTTGGCGAGGATGGAGGCAAAGGTCTGTTTTTATTCAGCCAAAAGATAACCTTATTGCGCAGGTCATCATGAGTCTCCCTTTTACCAGATGGCAGTGGGGCAACACCGGTCAGCACCATGGTATAAGGTGTTGCCTCTATGGGGATATCGACCCGCGGCGTAGGATACCTGGGTTGCTTCTTCGCCGGGGGATTAAGGGTATTTTGGTGGTTTGCTGGGGGCCTATGGGGTGGAAGGCTCTGGGTGGCGGCATTGGGTTTTACCTGAGGGGGTAGTTTGGTTAATTGACATCTAGCGGGGGTTTTATTCGTAGGCTTTGTCATATGAGAGCGTTGGGGTGCGGCCTTTGATACCTTGTTTAAAGAATTTTTATGAGCACTCCCTTTGTTAGAGTTAGGGTTGTCCATTACTGGTCCAGATGTATTTTGGTTGTTAACAACGAGACTGGGTGGAATAATAGTTGTTTTTGGGGCCAAGGATGAGTGGGTGTGTTTAGCCAACCCGGAATCTATGTCCGATAAGGACAATAGTATTGCAGAGTTCGCATTAACTACAGCCTCCAGAGAGTTTATTTGCAATGTCATTAGTCTTGTCCTCTCCAAAACAGGTGATAGGAGGTTTTTCATTAGAGCCTCCATCTTTGCCAGCAGGGAATCATCACTGCTTAGACATGTCGGACATGGGTTTGAGGAACCTAAGGAGATAAGGGAGGGGCATAGGGTGTTAGGCAATGCATTTGTGCATTGATTTCCGCTTGGATGGCCTGAACCTAGTGTGGGGTTACCAAGGGGATCTTTTAGTTTTTGCATCTTAGGTTCTCTCCCTCCCTTATGACTGGAATCTTGTTTTCTTTTCCTAGAACCCTTGTCTATACCTGTAAAATCGGTGTGAACTGGGGCATTAGAATCTACTTTGGGTGAGTCAGGGAATAAATCAACCGAATCAGAACTTTGTTTGGTGATATGGCTATCCTGAGTATCAATTTCTCCTGTTACTTCATGATCGTCCAGGGGATGTTTAGGGAAAAGTGTGGTGTGAGCAGGAGGATTTATCTCCTCACTATCCATATGGACAATAGCTTCCGTAGTGTCTAGGTGTATGCAATTAAAAGCTGCGTGTGCTTGTTCAGGTGGTACGGGGCTGGGGATCTTGGCCAACCTACCTAGTGAAGAGCGTTTTCCGCTAACTAAATCTAAGGAAAGACGCTTTTCCACCATTGCAATTTCCTTTTCCAGGATACCCGTGGCTCGCGTGATAAAAGCGTCTAATGGGCCTGATACCACTCCTGTGGGTGTTTGGATTTGGACGTTACGAGTTTTACCGGATCTCAGAACCATGATTTCAGAATCAACCCCAACTTCTATAATCGGACCTGAATACACTCTTTGTACAAATGCGATATTAACTAGATAAACCGCCCTGATAGACAGTACAAATAAGCAAAAACCCAAATCCGCTCCGGGCACAAATTAGCCTATCTTACTTGTTACACAACAGACCAGGGGTTGTGGGCCAGGGCCGTCCGCTGCCGTCCTCGAACGGCCTCAAACGGCCCGCTCTTAGCCCGGTCTTTGCTCCGGGCTGCGTCCCGCGCTGCGGGAGGGCTAGTCCCAGTTATGCCTGCGCTATAGAAAGTGGGCGGGCCGCCAGGGAGAGCGGACCGGAAGTTGTTACTGGTCTGACAGGGACTCCTGGGTAATGGAGTCCCTGACGCTCGCAGCCCTGCAGCCCTCAACCACTGTCACAAGGTTTTCCCACTAGAGTCTGGGATGACGCCCCTTGCAGAGTCCAACGCCGAAGCGGCACCCGCGGAGCGGGTGCGGCGAGGTTCCGGTTTTGCCTGTCTCCCAAGCCGGTAAGCGCGTCCTTGTAGTGCGCTGTCTACAGAGTTGCAAGTGTCCCGCTGGTGCTGGGGGAAATTGATGGTTTTAAAGATCCTTCGGTGGGCGGCCGCCAGGGAGAGCGGACCGGAAGTTGTTACTGGTCTGACAGGGACTCCTGGGTAATGGAGTCCCTGACGCTCGCAGCCCTGCAGCCCTGCAGCCCTCAACCACTGTCACAAGGTTTTCCCACTAGAGTCTGGGATGACGCCCCTTGCAGAGTCCAACGCCGAAGCGGCACCCGCGGAGCGGGTGCGGCGAGGTTCCGGTTTTGCCTGTCTCCCAAGCCGGTAAGCGCGTCCTTGTAGTGCGCTGTCTACAGAGTTGCAAGTGTCCCGCTGGTGCTGGGGGAAATTGATGGTTTTAAAGATCCTTCAGTGGGCGGCCGCCAGGGAGAGCGGACCGGAAGTTGTTACTGGTCTGACAGGGACTCCTGGGTAATGGAGTCCCTGACGCTCGCAGCCCTGCAGCCCTCAACCACTGTCACAAGGTTTTCCCACTAGAGTCTGGGATGACGCCCCTTGCAGAGTCCAACGCCGAAGCGGCACCCGCGGAGCGGGTGCGGCGAGGTTCCGGTTTTGCCTGTCTCCCAAGCCGGTAAGCGCGTCCTTGTAGTGCGCTGTCTACAGAGTTGCAAGTGTCCCGCTGGTGCTGGGGGAAATTGATGGTTTTAAAGATCCTTCAGTGGGCGGCCGCCAGGGAGAGCGGACCGGAAGTTGTTACTGGTCTGACAGGGACTCCTGGGTAATGGAGTCCCTGACGCTCGCAGCCCTGCAGCCCTCAACCACTGTCACAAGGTTTTCCCACTAGAGTCTGGGATGACGCCCCTTGCAGAGTCCAACGCCGAAGCGGCACCCGCGGAGCGGGTGCGGCGAGGTTCCGGTTTTGCCTGTCTCCCAAGCCGGTAAGCGCGTCCTTGTAGTGCGCTGTCTACAGAGTTGCAAGTGTCCCCAAAATGCTGTTCATTTTATATTAAATTTGCCCCCAGGGAACGCTAACAACCGCATCATTCCTCGTCCATTGACGTATTTTTATCCAAGATCCGTGGTGTTCCCATCACAGCACCAACTCTCCCAAAACCCGCAGATACAAGCCTACTCTAATACCTACCCTCCAATCATACAGAATGTCAGGAACCCTCCATATGTGCCTTACTCTGTACCCGTCCCTGATCCCTACGGGTGGAACTTTGTACCTTTAAGGCTCAATACAACCGCCAATAGGAGAATGGACCATTTAAAACCATTTACGCCATTGGAGACTACAAATAGGTTCGATATATTTAATGGGTTGGACAATTGCGATTGAAGTTTTTTTACTTTAGGGGTTGAGGGAAGTGGAATTTATACCTTCAGTATGGAGGGCAGTGATAATGGAGCTGATGGGATGGGGATTCCTAGAGACAACACTCTAACTACTGTAACACGCCTAAGTAGTCTGTCGGGAAGAAATGAAGCGGAAGCCCCAAGCTCGCTTGATAATGTACAGAGGTCCATGGGGTGTAATGATCCCTCAGGTTCTATTATCCCTTATGGGAAAGTTTGCTCACAATATAACCAGGCCCATTTGGAACCCTCTAATGTCTTTGGGGAGCAGGAACTCTCGGGTTACTGTCATGATTTTGTCACTGGACCTATCTTAGGTTGCCCAGTAAATGGAGATGAGGGATTGGGGGTACACTTGGATGCAAGCATTGCTTAAAACGATAGTTCACCCCCCATGGTATCATGGATGACACCTACCAACACCTTGTCTTTAGTTGAACCATTGAATAGGTTTCCGCACCTTCCACTTTTGGGAATACCTGTTGTTGGGGAAACAAGTATTCCAGGAAAAGGATACAAGCTAATGAGTTGGAATATCACAGGGTGGGTTAATAAGGCGGACCGACTTGGCTGGTCGGATTTTATTACCAAGTTTGATATTCTTTGTCTCCAGGAGACGTGGTGTACTGAAGATATCCTTCTGGATGGTTATGTTGCTTATAACTGTCCGGCCCTGAGTTCTAATATGGGTAGAGCCAGAGGTGGATTGGTGATTCTACTGTCAGTGAGTTTCCCGGTGCGTGTTAAAACTCACATGATAGTTGGTTCACACTCGCAGGTATTATGGTTGCAGCACAATGGTGGCCGGAATGTTTTATTAATCAACCATTATAATAATGAGTTTAACCATTCTAGTTCTTTAGTGGTCGATGAACTTGATGCGGCAGTCGACAAATTGTGTGGGCAAACCTGTGTTCCCTTTGATATTTTGTGGGGAGGAGATTTTAATATTCATATGTGTCCGTATTCATTTTTGAGGGTGTGTGGTTTTGGAGGGGAGGATGGAGAGGACCAGGCTCATTTCCTACATACGACCTATGGTGATTCACTTAATACTCTACTGCTTAAACTGGATTTGTTGATATTGTTGCCCAAGAAAGATAAAGAGGGCAATTTGGTACCAACTTTTGTGGGAAGGAACTCTGCCACTATCATAGATTACCTTATAGCCTCTGCAAGTATAAACACCTTGTGTAGCACCCCAGAAGTACTAGATCTGGCTCTTAGTGATCATAATTGCCTTACAATGTATCTGTTTATGTGGGGGGAGAAGGCTGATGTGTCTCATGGTACTATGGTGGACTTAATCCCGCATAGACCGAATGGTCCTAGGATTAAATGGGGGAGGCATAACGAGGAACAGCTGTTGGTTAAAATTGTGTCTGCATGCCTCCAGGAGGTGGAATGTTGTCTCGAGCCTAATACAGACCTGACAGGTATATTAGCTGGGTTTGACACAATTAATGTGATTACGAATAAGATTCTGAGTAGCAGCAAGGCTAAGGGATCAGGGGGTCCTAGAGGGTGGTTCAACAGGGCATGCACAAAATCTCTACAAAATTCTAAAAATGCCCTTGCTCGCAAACCCAGGGACAGGGATGCGGTCAGTTCCCTAAGGCGTACTTATAAATTGCACCTGAATCTAAGGAAACAGGAACTAAGGGAGGAAGCGTGGGACAATATGTCCAAGGCCGTGGAACTTCGGGACACCAAGTTATTTTGGAATACTGTTAATAGCCCATTCCTATATAACGAGGTATACCCGGTACTCTCTGCCCAAGTAAGTGAGGAAAATTGGGTATCCCACTTTTCTAGTATATTTAACCCAGGTGGGACACCCCTAGAGAGAGACACAGTTGTTGACTCTGGTCCCCCTACACCGCTCAACAATACAATTGTCGAGGTGGATAATGCCATCAGGTGTAGTAAGGGAGGGAAGGCACCCGGCCCTGATGGGGTCCCTATCGACCTATACAAAGCAGATGTATTGCTATGGAGCCCCCTGCTGACCAAGGTCTTTAACGCTGTTGCTATGGTCTCTGCACCACAGACCTGGGGGGAGTCGACTATTATCCCTATTTATAAAAAGGGAGATAGGGGTGAGGCTAAGAACTATTGCCCTATTTCTCTCCTCGACTCCTCCATGAAAATAATGAGCAGGGTGTTATTGATTCGCCTGGAGGAATGGGTTAAAGACAATGGCATCCTCGCGGACTCCCAGTTTGGGTTCCGCAAGGGGCTAGGCACTATAGAACAGTGCATTAACCTAGACATTATTATAGGCAAGTATACGCGTGCCAAACAGGGTTCGCTGTTAATCTGTTTTGCGGACCTCTCAAGTGCATTAGATTTGGTTGACCATGGTTTACTATGGACAACCGTATTGAATATGGGGGCTCCACCCGAAATTATTCATTTTTTGGCACGCCTGTATAGCAATCTGTCTGCTAAGATCTGCTTTGGGCAAATGGGTGAATGTACCTCCAGTATCCGAGTAGGATCAGGCATTAGGCAAGGATGTGTTCTCGCCCCCCTCCTTTTCTCTCTTTTTATTAACGCCATAGAGTCGGAACTGCGTTTAGTTAGTGCCGATGCCCCGTCCGCTGATGTTTTATCAATCCCGGTACTGCTCTACGCGGACGACACGGTCCTCTTATCCAGAACCCCTGTCGGGCTGCAGAGACTCATGGATACATTTTTGGATTTTATTAATAGGAGAAAACTTAAGATTAGCAATTCAAAAACTTTTATCTTGGCTTGTGGAAAGAAAGTTAAAAAATTAAGATAATTTTCGTTTAAGGATCAAACGATCCAAGTGGTTGACAAATTTTGTTACCTAGGTATTACTTTTAATAGCGGGGCTATGTGGTCTCATGAGATGACCAACGTTAGGGCAAAAATGGGCAAATGTGCATTCGGTATTTTTAAATTTGCATCTAAGTTGGGCTTAAGGCGCATATACGATATGTTGTATATATATCGACATAGATGTGTAGCTCTGGCCCTTTATGGGTCAGGGGTATGGGGACACTGTAATCATAATTTGCTCCAAGTGGAAGAAAATAAATTCATTAAGAAATTCCTCTGTTTACCATCTTCAGCCTCTACCAGTTTGATTCACCAGGAGGTTGGTCTGGAGCATCTATCAGATCTTATTGGCCTCAGACCCCTACTGGTATGGAGGTCTATCTGGCTTAAAGAACAAACCAGTTTTACGAGGAAAATCATTAACGATTGTCTCCACCTGGACAAGTGTAACCTGATTGCCTGGCTCAATTATATTTTTTCTTCATTCAAAGATATTTTTGAGCTGAATGTCCATGTAAACCCTTCCAGTGCCTCGGACATCCCAAAAAAAGAGCTAAAGCACGTGTATATGAGAGCTAAGGCACAAAAGCAGAGTGTTGCCACCGGCCAGTATTCTACACACCGTTTTTATAATACATATAACCTGGCTGAATCTGGTTTTGCAAAATATCCAAAAATGGTAACTATACGCTCACACCAGTATGTTCTTACTAGATTACGAATGGGGACTGTTCACATGCTTGTAGCTTGTCCGCACATCAAGTTACATACTGTAGCCCCATGCCCGTGTGATGGGACCTCAAAGCAGAGCACTGAGCACTTTCTATTGATTTGCCCTTATTATCTACAATATCGTATTATCTATTTGAAACCACTTTAAAAAAAATATAAGGTACTCTCTATGAAATCAGCCATGAGCCTTTTATTTGCACTTGATGAACCTGACGTGTGCTTTTTTACTGCTGTATATATTTTAAAATCTGTGTCTGTCAGGAAAAGTATGTCTTTTGTAACTTAAAAATGTAATTTGTTAATTGTAAACTATATGATGTACTGTATGCACTTTTATGATTATTTTTTAAATGATCGAATAAAGTTTTTTTGAATTGAGTTATTTCCTAAACTAAAAGAGTTTGGTGCAGGGCCACTTTGCCTAGCTGTTTTTTCTGTCAAAACCATTCACTACCGCTGAAAAGCAACCCGTCTTCTCTCATTGTCAATTACAGGGCGGCACAGACCCTCAATGCGCGTCACTGTCACCGTTCCTCACTGTCCTTCCAAGAACAGGGGACAACAATCTTGACCAGAAATCTCTTGAAGTTTTGGTTAACGCTATCTTGACATTCAAGCAGTAGGTAACCAGGTGGTCAGATCCTACAATTACCATGTCAGCCTGGTTAGGACATTTATGTTTTCCCGTCCTTCGACCAGAAAGCCTCTTAGGTCAGGGCTGTTATATTTCAGCGCCAGCTCCGGATTTACCAGTTGCTAATTTGCCAACGACAAATTTCATACTACAAACTGCAGGATGGTTTTAAGTAGGCCGGGTCCCTCCGCGTCTCAACTCCAATAGCATTTTTAGAACGGACACGGAAACGAGTCCCTATCCAACCCTATACCCATGTCCCTAAATTTACTGAGAGTTCTGCAGTTGAGGCTGCTAAGCCAATACACCTATTGTTTGTGGGAGGAGCAGACAAAGCGCTGCCCCCCCCCATTTCCAACAACTAGTCGAATGGTGCAATGAGGGGGAGGAGCCCGGCTGGATACCGGTTCATCATTAGGCAACATTTGCCCGCAGCTGTAACCAGTGGCCGGTAGGAGACTTGTTACCAGGGCACAAGTCCTAAATAAGCATTTGCAATGCAATAGGTCTCGCAGTTATGCACGGTGGAGCTATTGGCATTGTAAATGGCAATGCCTGGAATAGCTTAGTCTCTCGCAAATGCGAGACCTATTGCATTGCAAATGTTTGTTAAACTAGGTTAGTCCCCCCACTTCTTTTCTTAGGATTTGTGCAGTGCCTCCAACAGCACTACCGGAGAGTATTCATTTGGGTTGTAGGTAGGGTTTTGTTTTTCCACATTCAGCTTAATATTTGTTTTTGAAAATGACACTGGCGTGGACACCGGGTCGTCTAGACAGGCGAGGGGCATGTGACACTGCTCCAATGCCTTACCGATTCAGATTCGCCGCCCTAGCACGGCCTGTATGTACACTCCGGATTAATACTGCATTTTGTCTGCTTTTCTACGTATCAATAAAATTAGTTAAATAAAATAATTCATATTTCTGACAACCAGCTGTGGGACCGATAAGAAACATTACAATTCCACAGATTAATAATCTGAATTTCTGCTTCATTACAATTCCATAGATTAATCTAAGTTTCTGCTTGCAGAATGTGCTCTTGAGCACTGCAGTTTATGGGTTTATCAACCTCAAAAAAAGCTGTGCCTAAAAATGTTTACATGCATAGCACAAAACATGTGTAGAGTTAAGTGATGCATACCATCGATAAATGCACATTAGCCCAATTAATAAATATCAGTTGGTTATCACCCAAACGTTTTGAAGACGAAAATGATAACTACAGTCTAGGTGCTCGATCTTGAGGGTATGTGTCAGAACAGTGGAGAACCGAACCCTGTTTAGTGCGCATGCAGTGCATAAAGTGAGATAAATGTCACATAATATTTCTCCGGTAGTACAGCTCGGAAAGAGTGAGCAAGGTTTGCCTCTTTCTGATTCTTTTTGCCTCTTTCTGATTCTGAGCTGTGCTTTGCTGTCTTAAAACGAAGCACTAACTAAGAGGAAATGGGGTTA
Organism: Lissotriton vulgaris; assembly: GCF_964263255.1. Classification (NCBI taxonomy): domain Eukaryota; kingdom Metazoa; phylum Chordata; class Amphibia; order Caudata; family Salamandridae; genus Lissotriton; species Lissotriton vulgaris. The sequence continues at coordinate 1,357,786,409 of NC_141695.1, forward strand.
AATTAATCAACTTTATGCACTGTAGGCGCATAAATCAGGACTAGGCTCTAAACTGCGCCAGGAAAACGCCTCTGGGCACGTGCGCGCACACACACATATATTTGGGTTGCAGGGCACCAATATTTATTCCGAATCGCTCAAATCAACTTTATTGATTTAGTCTGAATATACAATAAAAGCGTTTACGCAAGCGGCTCATTTTTCCAACTTTCTAAACCTAGTCGAGAGCAGTTCATGGTGATAAGATCTATGAACATTTTAATACATTTTGTGGGAAGACTACTTTACCAATTTAGGAGTATTACAGTACGTTGTCGCTAATAAATCAGCCAAGACGTCAATCATTTTTTATGCAATCTCTGCATTGAAATCCCCGTTTTACCTGATATGCCTACAATTGTACTACACCTGGACGTCGATTCATATAACTTCTTTGGCACCTAGTCTCAAGATGCCTTAACAAAAGAAACCCAAAAGGCTGACATACACAAACATACACACAGCGAGTGTGTATTTTGTGTAGAAAGGGGAGTTTGTGCACAAAAGTCCCAGTTCTAATTTGAAGGAACTATATTCATATCATCACATGCAACACTGTGTTGTTACATACTGCTTTGCCTGTGTTTGCTGCTTGGAAAGGCAACAGATATTTTGGTGTTAAAAAGTGTACAGCTCCTTCTGGTATGGTTTGTAATAATGCCCTTGTCTTTTAAGTTTTTGGCAGCCATGTTAGTAGTACACCTTAAACTGCTCGGTATGAGGTTGAACGCTGTCGCTTTCCAATAATGCCTACTAACTAACAACGTCACAAATACTGTGCATAATTTCAATTGCAAACTTAACTGACAGCGCCCTCCCACTTTCACCACAGCACCACACTCTGAACTTTGGCAAACTCACCTGAGGAAGACCTCCATGGAGTATTCTTTCCTGGATTGCCGCTCACTCCTGGACTTACACAGTTACTTTTGCAACATTCACCCTTGTGCAGATGAAATATTCCAGTCAGTTCTTTTGTTCCTGTTGCAGCTCCCTCAGGTAAAGTACAGATATGCTCATTCTCGCAAAGCATGTCAACAAGTTCCCATGCTGCAGGCGGTCTGTAGATGAACCCTCAAACCCAGCAGCTTTCAGAAACGTCACTGTTTGTTTTCGTGGCATTGGTCTCGTGGGCAGCCCAGTTAAACTGGCGCTGTTTACTTTATTGCTGCTAATAGTGCAGCTTCACACAAGCACAGGAATGGCCTTCAGCCTGGGCTCGGTGTTAGAGGAAATGACCTGTTATTAACCCAAACCTGGGTCTGTGTGCACTGGAAACAATAACCCCTGCTCTGATTGTTTATACGCACAGATAACTGCTATCTGAATTCCCGTGCAGGCTGCACACTCGATCACGAACCGTTGTTTTTTAGGCAAGAGTTTAGGCTTGAAAACTGCAAAAGATGCCACTATCTAGGAGTACTCCTGGTGATCATGATACACGTTTATCACGCAGGTGCACATTCACTTGTTAAAATGTTACTTTTCAGGGGACATTGCTGCACTCCCATCCCTCGCGTGATTAGAACATCATCGGGATCGCGGTGAGAACGAAAGAGATCGCTATGATGTGCTAAGAACGTGAGGGGTGCACGTGCAGCAATGATTGGAAAGGCGGAGCGAGGCGCGCACGCTTGTGCACTTAACCGCAAGCTGGTGGCCGGCGGGTAGCACTTTGAAAAGCCCCTTACTAAAGTCGAGCAAGCAGCGCATGCGCTGCTCTAGGCTCGACCTAAAAAAGGAAATGAGTGGCTTAACCTAGTTAGTCAGTATGCAAGTGACATCATGTTGCACGACATCACAGCCCGCAACATCACAGCGCATGACATCACGGTGCACAACATCACAGCGCATGACATCACACATGTCATCACAGGAATTGACATCATAGAAAATGGTATCACAAGCCACGACTTAACAGGAAGTGGTAATCACAAGAAGTGACATCAGGTCTAAAGCCCTCACATATACGTTTAGCAGGTCTATCATGTGTACGTTTGAGCGCATTGCAAGGATAATAGCACAGTGAGCTATGGAAGATGATATGTTACTTCTACACCTTGCAATCCCCCAGTTTTATGTAACACATCCTCTACATTCATTTACAAACTTATATCATTTATTGTACATGTAATATGCAGGTGTTGATAGAAAGGACTCTGACACCCTGCAATGGGATGAGTAGGGCTATACAAGAAAAAATAGTGGTACTTAAATTATTTCAACGCCTCCTCTGAAGAAGTAAGCTCTATATAAATACAATTTGCTTTGTGTAAATACTGGGAAAGATCAACACATCTGACATTCTTACAGTGCATGCATATTTCTTAAACAGGGACTGAACAAAGTGAAAAGCTGCCTCTCTTTAGAATGTGTGAAATGCTAACAAGGTGTGAGCCTTTGTTTCCCCTCCGCTTCATTTACATCAGGTGTGAGGCTCCTGACTGCTCCCAGCCAGGAGACTCGAACAAAAGGAGGCCTGATGACCCCTCAAATTCGGCCTTTGTTATGGGCCCAGCAGGAGTCATAAATAAGAAAGCCTCGTCCCCGCCTGCACATTGTTGCTTGTTGCAGATGGAAAGCAGACAACGTATAGGCGCTGCAGAAAGTGTCCCGGTGTCTGGAAATTACACAGAGACGAGTTCAGCGCAATATTCAGTGGGGCCCAAATTCTTGGCAGGCTGGACGGGGTCTACCCTGTGAAAAAAGTGGGTGGACGACATCCACCCGCGTGTACCCCTGACTCGTGCCCTGCTTGTTACCTATTCTAAACTGTGTCGTTTGCCATTTATTTCCAGTTGTACGGCTGTCTTGTGGATCTACGTTGTAGTGTTTGGATTAAGGGACTCATCATTTGCGGGCCTGGTATGGGAGAGCAGAACCACCGGCATCCTTGATAAATAGACTGAACTGGTCACGCATAGGTTATCTCGCTCCCCCTCATTGGCTCACACTTCTCAGCTGCTGGGTACGTCTTTGTCCTTACCCACTTATGCGGGCCTGAGACTGATTTCTTCCTCACCTCCATGGGTTGTAGACAGGATGATCGCTTAATTGTCCCCTGGATTGGGGTGATTCTCTACTTAGTGGGCCTTGTACCTCAGGCAGCTACCATAGAAGCTTCAAAGAAGGGTATTAGGCATGCTGGAAAGATGTAGAGACTGGAATCTACTAGGAAATCTAAACGCTCTCTGGCTAACTTGGGCCAGGTAATGAGAACTGACATCCCGGAGGCTGTGGAGCAAGTCAACATGGAAGCTTTAATGGTTTTCTTTCAGTCTATCCTAGCTATGGCCTTCAACACTAAGGGGTCGATTCCGATCTCGGTCGGTCAGCCCTCGGAGATGTGTGAGTAGCCTTACCTTACGGCTGAACCGTACCAGGAGAGGGGCCGTCCGGCCGAGTAAGTACGATGTGGAAAAGTGCCTAATTCCCGAACGACACGCACACTCCGACTCCATCCACAATTTCCGTCCGAGTCTGACCCGGAAATACTCAATTCATGCAGCACAGCACCATAAACACTGCTTCTTCCGGCCGGTCAAGTACGATGCGCAGTTCCTACGTTCCGGACGGATCTCCACGTACAGCACGTCATAGCACTCGGACGAGATGCAGATCAACTCCGAATCGCACCAATAACCCAATATACGGATTCGAAACGGAGCAGCTGGCAACGGATCGAGACGGGACATGAATCCAATCGCACAGGTCATACCAGTCCTGTACATATATGGCCGGATCGGGAACAGACGCGGACGGCGCAGACCGAAAGTCTGACAACCACCATACAAACAAACAACACTTACCCGCCAAATATCACACACACCCAGGGGGTCGAGACCCTGTCCACCAGTACCACTCCTCCTTAGGGAACCCATGGGCACCACTACTGCCACCCCACCCATAGGGGCATGTTGCCTGTCACTAATGCCACCCCACCCATAGGGGCATGTTGCCCACCCATACCACCACCCCACCAATAGGGGCATGTTGTCCACCCACCCTGCCACCCCACCCATAGGGGAATGTTCCCCACCATCCTGTCACCCCACCCATATGTGTCATGTTGCCTATCACTGATGCCACCCCACCCATATGTGTTGTGTTGCCTATCACTGATGCCACCCCACCCATATGTGTCATGTTGCCTATCACTGATGCCACCCCACCCATAGGGGCATGTTGCCCACCTATACTTCCACCCCACCCATAGGGGCATGTTGCCCACCCATCCTGCCCACCCATCCTGCCCCCCACCCATAGGAGCATGTTGCCCACCCATCCTGCCACCCCACCCATATGTGTCATGTTGCCTATCACCGATGCCACCCCACCCATAGGGGCATGTTGCCCACCCATACTGCCACCCACCCATATGTGTCATGTTGTCTATCTCTGATGCCACCCCACCTGTATGTTTCATGTTGCCTATTACTGATGCCACCCCACCCATAGGGTCATGTTGCACACCCATACTGCCACCCCACCCACTTTTTACATTTTGTCTCCCAGCCTAGGCGCTCCTTTTTGCGCCACTGCCCTCTGTGCCCCCCCCCCACCCTGCTTCCCGCCGCTGCTCCCCTGCGGTCCCGCCCCCTTTTGCCTCCTGTATCCGTCCCCTCGCTCATTGGCCGCCCCGCTCCCGCCTCCCAGCTGCCCCTCCCTCACACTTATCCTCTTATGGAGGTCGCCGCGTGGGAGCGCAGCAGATGCGCGCAGCGGACACGCTGCTGTCGCGCCAAAGGCAAGCCTGTCTGCTCCCTTCCACGCCTGGACCGCGCCCGGTGCCAGGACCCCTGGACCCCGCACCCCGGCAACGCCAGACTGCACTACGACTCCAGCACACTCAACACACTCAACACCGGACAAGACCACCCCTGGTACCGGGCCACCCCGAAGTGCACCCAAGGGCCCTTCGCCTGCCGGTACTGCAGATTCCCCAGCATCCAGCCCTCCAAACCACCAGCCAGAGAACCCAACCACCTCCGCTGCATCCTCCTCAACACCCGCTCCGCTCGCAAGCACGCCATCGAACTCTGGGACCTCCTAGACTCCACCGCTCCCAACGTCGCCTTCCTGACGGAGACCTGGCTGAATGCCACCTCAGCACCAGACATCGCCATAGCCATCACTAAAATCTGACATATGAGTGACTGCAAACACAACTACCTTAACATGAGCACCTCACAGTCTGCTGCTAATGATACACAGCTGCGTGAAAGTCACTGTTGCGTATACCATTGTGCACATTCAACTGACCACACCCCTATATATTGCACAGGTATCATCCCCATTGTCACAACTCAAATGTCCTGCTGACACTAAAATCCTCAACACACCAGTTGTCACATAAAGGAAGCCACACCAAAATGATATTGTGTCAGACACCTGATGGCACATTTTTGGAAGCACAATCAGTAGGTACATACACATGAGTGTGAGTACTGAGTCTCCCAATGCAGTGGAGTGGGCATGACTGACCAGGTAAACCTGAAACAGTGTGCTGGTCTGGACAGTAGGCAGGTGTCTGGGCTAGTGTGACATACTTCCTATACATACTCCTGAGGACACTACATGGACTCACCTGCTGCATGGGTATGTTTTAAGAACCCCACACACATGTTGTGAGTCAGACCAGCAATTTGAACATATATGAAAAGCACACACAGAACACATGTCAGAGACCAGGCATAGTGCGAAAACATACACCCACCCACGACGCACACATCAGAGTCCCCGTAACATATGCTGTGCAGGACCCTCAGCATAGCTGATTGAAGGGACACAGTGCCCAAGTGAAAAAATTCACAGACTGTAGTGGCCACAACTGTGGATCAGATGAGGAGTGTGACTTACACAATTGAGGGACATGAGTTCTGGACTCCAAGACCAACGTAATGTGGGAGTATGACCAGGCAAAAAGACTGCAGATAGCATGTCATACATGTTCACAGATCAGGCATGGACTTACCCCCTCCTTGCTGCTGTCTGGCCTTCAGTTGCCCATCCATGTCCGGGAAGACCACCGCCAGAAACTTGAGCATGTGGGGAGGTCAGGCTCCTGTGTCCGCCCCTACGGCGAGGAGGCGACAGCTTCAGCTGGACCCTTGCGATCCTCCGGGTCCAGCCACGTAGGTCCTGCCACCTCTTCTGGCAGTTGCGGATCCAACGCTTGTAGACCCCCACTGATCTCACTGCCTGGGTAATGGTCAGCCAGATTTCTTGCTTATGGTGGGCATCAACCTGTGAGGATGACAAAGTGAAGAGGACATTATCACACATGCCACATAATTGTGCTGCATACAGTTGAAAATACATGTAGTCATCACAAAGCTAAAAGGTAGTGCACCCATATAAATGTGAATTTGCGCTGCAGGTCTGACATGGGAACATTGGCTAGGAATGTAAGGCTAGCACTACTGCACTACTGCAGCAGGACACCTGTTCATCACATGTACCCACATAAATTGCTTGCTGAAAGTGCATATGCCTCCCACTGCTGTGCACACTTCTATTACTTTTAAATGAAAATGATAGGCAGTGGACTGAACACTCACCTGCTCCCCTGGTGTCCCATATAGCTTGCTGTACTGTGGGAGGACCCCATCCAGCAGGGCCTGGTTCTCCTCCTCCGTAAATGCTGGGGCCCTCTCCAGAGTACGTGCCATTGCAGGATCCAGAAGAAGCATACACAGCAGCAGTGAAATCTGAAATGTTGTCCTGTAGCATGTAGTGCAGGCACGTGAGCTCCCTGGGGGCTTGCCAGCCTTAAATCAGTGCTGCAGAGGCAGATTCTGTGACATTGCCCTTACTGATAGGCCAGACACGGTTGCATTCTATGAATCTGTCCAATCCATGGAAATGTAAGACTCCTACATGTGTTCCACATCGTTCAAAACTCTCACCTTCAGGACACTCTAGGATTGCAACATTGTTGTATTCATCCAACTGAATTTCCAGTGCACGACTCGAACAAATTTTGAATTTGCATCCGTCTCTATGACAGTCCATTGCCAATGAGTGCGCATGGCTCGGTAAACTGACTATACAACGCATATTTTTTAAATCAAGCGCATCCGTCTCAATACGATTCTATGGGCAATGCGTGCGCACGTCTCGGACCAGAACAGCACGACGCGTCACTGTAGAAGTCACCCGCGTCGGGTCACATTGCATACGCGTTGTACATGTATGAACCGAGCCGTGTGCACGCATTGCCCATTGTCATCAATGTGATCCGATGTGGGTGACTGTAATGCATATGCATCGTGCAGTCAATGTAGAAGGTGTGCGCACCACTCGATCCATGCATGTACGGCGCATCTGCATCAAGTCACCCGCGTCAGATCACATTGGTGTGACTTGCAGATGGTTTACACACAGATTTCATTGTCATGGCCACACCTTCAACACCACAGCATGTCCTACAATGCATCACATGGCATATAAGGCTGCATCACCTGTGTGTATATCGGGGGGGGCAACATTTCTATTCTTGTGTGGCACTTAGGTGCAGCCACTCCCAGGCTAGGCACGGGTTCATGGGGACAGATTAGTTTTTGTGTTGTGCACCTCACAAATGTAATGTCCAAGTGTTGGTTTATGTGCATGAGTCATGGGCACAGTACCAGTTTGGAGATGAGTATGACCTGTCACATACACCGTGAGTACAGGGTTGCATGTCATGTACGTTACAGCAAGACCCATGGCCACAATCATGATGTACCCCCACAGTCTGTGTGCATGTTGTGTCTCTGATGTTTGTGGTTCCATGTGCCCAATGTGAGACAGGGTCCACCATGTGCCTTGTGCATCCACATTTATGCTGTGTGTGTGTCTAAGGGACGTCCATGTATGGCCTACAGGGACTACAGGGGCCACTAACTGTGGGACTAATGATTGGTTGTGGGATGTCCATGATACAACATGTCATTCCAGTGCACATGTAGCAATACAGGGACCATGGCTATCTCCCTGACATGGAGTTGTGATGCCTTTGAAACATCAGTCCTCACATGTCACTGTGTTGTGTGTTTTGAACATGACAGCAGTCCATAGGTACTGAGCCACAGCCCAATGATTTGCCATTGCACCCCAAGGAACTCATGTACACATGTGTCATTGATATGTGAGATGATGGGCATGAAGGTGACATATGTGTCCATAACCAACAGCACACACCTCAGTTAATTGTGTATTGCTATGATGTGTCATGTGATTATTTCTCAAGGTGAGTGCCACATGGGTAGCTGAACATATAATCTTACTTTACCCAGCTCTGTAGTGCAGGGCACCAGCAGTCCATAGACCGTTCCCTGACCTTGAGACCATGGTGGAACGCGACAGCATCCGACAGAACCGCTTCACCAGGAGACTGATAGATTAGTTGGCGGAGCAGTAGGCACCACAACTGCTACCTGGCCGAACATACTCGACAGCACTGACACCAAAGGTGAAGGTGATGGCATCCCTGCACTTCTTTGTCACCGGTAACTTCCAACACACTCTGACTAGTGCTGGTGGTATGTCACAAACTATGTTCAGCCGTGTGCTTCATGATGTCTTGGAGGGGATGTTGAATTACCTAGACTCCTACATCAAGTTTCCTAGCCCGGGTGAACTTCTGACATTAAGGATGCCTTTTATAGACTGGGGAGGATGCCAAACGTGATTGGATCAATCGATGGCACACATGTGGCCCTGAAATCACCACGGGCACATGAACAGACATATCGCAACAGGAAACATTTCCACTCAATCAATGCTCTGGTGGTATGTCTGGCGGACATGGTGATCACACATGTGTGTGTACGTTTCCCTGGTTCTGCGCACGATGCCTACATCTTGAGGAGGAGTCGCATTGCGTTGATGATGTCACAGATGCCAAACCAGCGTGCCTGGCTTGTTGGTGTGTACTGTTTACCATTGTGTGTGTTTGGCAATGTTGTCTCCCACCCCCTTACAATACTCAACTAATGTGTAATTCTTTGTATGTAGGTGACTCTGGATACCCCAACATGCCGTGGTTGCTGACACCCCTCAGGAACCCTGTGACAGCATCCGAGAAGCGGTACAATGAGGCACATGGCAGAACCAGGCTAGGGATTGAGCTTACCTTTGGTCTCCTGAAAAGCTGCTTCCGCTGCCTGGACAAGACCGGAGGGGCCCTCCCATATGAGCCTGCAAAGGTGTGCAAGGTCATCATCGTCTGCTGCATGCTCCACAACATGGCAGTGGGGAAGAAGGTGCCTCTCATACAGGACGATGACGACCAACATTCACCACCTGTGGAGGATCCTGGCCTGGGCCACAAGGCCAGTGATGATGATGATGAGGGTGACGTCCGCACACAGCTCATCAACAACTTCTTCAGCTGAATGTGAGTTCACAGGATTGTCATGTCAATGTCCTGAGTTAGCCTGTGATGTGTTTGTGCAGCTCAGTTGCTGTTTGAGTTTGTCCGTGTGGTACTTGACTGGATGCGTGCATTGATGTGTCCTGTCAGATGGTCTGTAGTCCACAAAGCTGTTGACATGCTAATTTGTTACTGTGTATATAATATATATATAATATATGTGTATAATGTGATAATGCTTTTTAGTTGTACTAGATATGCGTCTCCCTCCTCCACGGCCATGTGTGGAATGAAATCGTGAGGTTTAAACCAGAAGTAAGCATGTTGAGCCTGTCCACACAGGTAGTAGGCATAAAAGCATTAAACCCACCCTCGCAAACGGCAGAACCAATGTAGACCAGCCTATCCTTGGCGGCTTTGTTCCCCAAACCAATCACAGCAATTGGGACTGTACTGTTTTTAAAATTTGCTTAGTCAGGTGAACAGGGATATTACTAAACAAATATAGAAACTTAGGGAGGATGACTATTTTTACCATCGCTATTCGGTCCGCAAGCGAGAGCGGCAGGCCAACCCAGCGGTCGATACGTTGTACCAACTCAGTGTATGCACGTCCATAGTTTTCTCTGACCACAACTTCCGGGTCTCGGTCTATCCACACACCCAGGTTTTTGACTGGATCCTCCGCCCATACCAATGGATATTCCACCTGGGGTGACACTGTGGCAGGCGTAAGAGGTATGAGAACAGATTTTTACCAATTTATTTGCAAGCCCGAAAAGAGGCCAAACTTACTGTATTCTCGGATAACCGGGGATAAATAGGTCTGCGGTTCACGAACGTACAGGACCATATCGTCCGCGTAGAGGGAAATTCCAACTGGCTGATTGTGAAAATGTATGATGTATATAACAAGGACCCCCTGAACAATAATTAATTCAATTCCTAGGTCAGGGAAATATCTTTGCGAAAAAAACACCTAGGCAATTGTATATTCTTGTCTGTACAATGATAAGTGGGAGAGTAAACAATACAAACATTAACTAGAGTTCTATCTTTATTGACCAGTTTTTTTATTTTTAGTTCATAAAAACACATTATATGGTATGCACTTTAGCTAAACATTGTATCAAGTTCAAGTTCAAATTCAAAAGACCTTTATTCGAATTCCTTAAAATTCATAAAAGTACCGAACATAGTTCATCAACAAACCATAATAGTATATATACATACAAATAAAAATAAAAATAAGTATACATGTAACATACCATTCCGTGCAGTGACAATACAATATATTTCAAAACAATATGCTAAATTTCCATGATAATACTAACCAAGCTGATTTACTATACTCAAGGGTTTTCCATCATTTTACATGCTCGTATAGCCAGTCTTAAAAAGGAGCTGACACGAAAAGTCAATTCATCACTATCCAGGGCAATTAACATATTATATGAGTCTTGAAGTGTCCGTGGTCTGGATTTTTTAAAATACGGAGTTAAAAACCATTTAATATACACAGAATAAAATTTACAGAAGAATAAAAAGTGCAAATCATCCTGAATGCTCACGCCATCACAGGGACATAAGGTAGAATCAACACTGTGACAATGCCCTAGTGGAAATGATAACATGAATTTTACTGTTCCTGCCCTTAAACGAAACAACAATGATCTCTCCCAGCTAGTCATGGGCAGCGAGAGATAGGGCGGTAGAGTCGGTCCACACAATCCATTGCCTATATATTTCGTTACAGTTGATTTTTGTGATTCGCTTCTAAGCCTTTCATTGTTATAAAGTGCATATAGCGCATTCTTAACCTGAACTTTATCCTGTAATTCTATAGTTGTAGGATCAGTAAACAAAGTACCTCTACCAACTTCATTCAGAGATTTTGAAACTTCAGACAACCATGGAATTCTCATTCCGTGGTCGCTACTTAAACAGTCCTTTATAATGTTCTGAGTAAGAGCAGCAGCTTCATTCCGCCAGATTCTGATCCAGAAGAGTGCCGGTCTTGCTCTAATAAAATCACTAATATATGGAATGTTTAATTCGCTATGACAAATGAAGGTGGATGAGGAGATTGGTGCACCCAACACTTTCCTGCAGAAGCGATTCTCCTCACTTTGGATGCAGGGGCTGTTTCTTGATCCCCATACCTCTGCTCCATACGTGGCAACAGGTGCGCACTGTAATTTAAAAATCTTTAAGATAGCCCTAGTGGCACCTATTTTCTTTGGGCGAGGGAGACTTAAAACAGAGTTGTTGGCTTTCGAGAACTTGCTCGTGGCTTGGGCCATATGCCCACTCCACGAGCCGTTCGCAGCGAAAACCAACCCTAGATATGGGAATTTAGGGACAGATCTCAATTTGTCTCTACCTGACTGTATAGTGTTAAGTTTCCTTTTGCCAGGGCCACAGGACATAATAAAAGATTTTTTTAAATTGACCTTTAAATCCAGATCCTCCATGAACTTAACAAAGCTATGTACAAGCAGACGAAGGGCATTAGGAGTGCGGGCCATAAGCACCGCATCGTCTGCATATAAAAGTACTGGAAGTGGTTTCCCTAAAATAAGTGGGACGTCTGTGGTAACTTTTTTCAGACAGGTGGATAAGCCGTTAATATAAATGATGAACAACAGGGGTGCTAAGACGCACCCCTGTCTCACCCCCCTCCCTATCTCATTGGCTCCCGATACCTCTCCGCCCATCCCGATACGTACCCGTGCTTTCAGGTCAGTATGGAGATAGGCTAGGAAATTTACCAGAGTGTTATCAAGACCCTTAGTTGAAAGAATGGACCAAAGCTTTGATCTATTGACAAGATCAAAAGCGGACGAGAGGTCCATAAATGCAAGGTAAGTGGGGGAGGAGCGGGCAACACTGTATTTGTCAATTATCAGTTTTAAGTTTAGGCATTGCTCCACTGTTCCTACCCCACTACGGAACCCCATCTGACATGGATCTAAAAAGTCAGTATCATTTGCCCAGTCCAGTATTCTATGGAAGATTATACGACCCAATACTTTTAAAGTATTGTCCAAAAGGGAGATAGGGCGATAATTCGCAGGATCAGACCTATCTCCCTTTTTGTAAATAGGGACAATAATGCTGGTGGTCCAAGTAGTCGGCATGGCTGTTTTTGGTAAACTATTAAAGATATTGAGAAATATGGGTGTCCACAAATCAACATCATATTTAATGATGTCAATAGGGAGACCATCTGGTCCGGGTGCCTTATTTCCCAGACTCTCTTTTATGGCTGTTCTAACTTCATGCTCTAAGATTAATAGACCACCTGATTGGTCAGGAGTAGGTGGAAAATACTCCTCTGTGGGGACTGCACAGATGCCAGAAAAATGGGTCTCCCATGCTGCACTTGTTATGTTACAGCTAATTTGGGTAAGTTTCTTTCCCATTTCCTGTGTTTTCCTGACAGCTGACCAAAATGGGCCGCTACCACCCAAGTTTGCACTAATTACCAAAGAGTCCCATTAGTCGGAGAGTAAATTGGCCTTCCGTTCTGATATTTTAGCTTTGTAGTGTTTCCTAGCTAATTGAACGGTTGCTTTACACCTTGGTTTCATAGAGAGAGCCTTTCTTAATTCTCTATTTGCCAAGGAACATGCCGAGTCGAACCACCTTGGCTCTTTACCTTCTATGGGTAGTGGAACAGACAAAAGAGTTTTAATGGCTGAACACAAGGTTTCAAAATCAGCAATTAATTGATCATAGTTATTACTTAGAGCTTTACAAGAATCAATCAAATGCGGGTATAGCAATTGTACATTTGTTAAAATAGCCTCACAATTCACTCCCCTCCATTTTAACCGAAGGCCATCGATTGATGGGGTAGTGTCCCTTGCACCATTTAAATTTTCAAAAATCGGACTTGGGGCAAGATCCAAAATTACAACCAGTGGATTGTGATCGCTGAGGGGTGTTTGTACCACAGAAGTTTTTACTATACAATCTGTTAGCAGTGATGACGTAAAAACATAATCAATAGTGGAACTACTGTTCCCACCAGTATATGTTGGAGCGTAATGGGAATCATATTTGTGTCCTACACTCAAAGCATCATCTAAATCAAATTCAATGAGTAGTTTGGACAATTCAGAACCCCTGCGCTCTGCTGGGTCAGAGTAAGTTTGATTAACAGATCCAGCACTCACTGCTAATTTTGCATTGAAATCACCCCCTATTAAAATACATGACTTTTTGTCTAATGCAAGGGAACATTCCAAATTTCTTAAAACTTTAGATAGTGCCAAAAAGTTCTTGTTCGGTACATGATAAAAATCATTGTTATAAAAATTTATTAAATAGATTATGGTCTTTGACTTCAACTTATACTCAAGAATCTGGATGTTGGAGTTTGCCGGGCCATCGTACTGCAGGTTTTTGATTGTACCACCTGCGAGAATCTTGATCCCAACGAAAAGACCACCCACCGCTCGGCCAAAACATGGTTTGGGCGATGTTAGGCTGAAGCAGTGATAGCCCTCAATATACAGATTACCAACAGCCCATGTTTCCTGAAACATAAGAATATCCGCATCATTGATTATCTTAATCCATGCAGGGTCCGATAGTTTGGATTCTAATCCTGCGACATTCCAATTTAAGATTGATAGCCCATGAGTGTTGCAATGGTTACCTGACCTAACCCTAGTACAAATACTCCCTGCTTTTTCAGAAATGATATTAACAACTGCAGATTGATTGCCGTCAACAGGCATTAATTCCAGGATTTCTACAGTGTCAGCTGAAGCCTGAGCATGTACAACCGGAACTAAATGTCCCTCTAGTGTGTTGACTGTAGTTAGGCTATCGATATCTTTTGTTGGCGTTATATTCAGTCAATCCTGGTCATCTAAGTTGGAAAAATAATCAAAACGATTATAAGTAGGGATGTTAAATGTTGACCTTGCTTCAAATGACGGTTGGAACGAGTGAAGGTCAAGGGCAGGGTAGGATCTATCTCTATAGTTAGAGTGCTGCATGTTTGGGAATTGAAAGTGATGCGGAGGGTAGCTGGGGGGTACTAACATTGACATCTGGTTTGGCATCCGATTCCGCCAATTGTTATGGCCGTTCAAATGACCAAAGTCCTGATTTTGTAAGAAGAGCGGTGATTTGAATCTTGCACCAAAATTCAAATCTTGATAGGTAGTAGTGGGATTGCTCTCCATAACTTGGTTCTGGGGTATCAAATGTCTGTAGAAATAGCCTAATGGAAGGAGTGTTGTATTAAATTCCCGGGTTGAGGGTGATGGGGCGCTTGCTAATGTTTTCTCTGCCCACTGTGGATTTTTGAAATTAATTGTAACACAGTCACCCTCAAACTTTTTCCTAAGTGGGCCTATCCAACCCACCCGCTGAGTATTAATAATTTCTCTTGCACCTTCTATCGGGAAATTGCAATTTGCAATTAACCAATGTAAGGTTTTATTTTTGAGAGATGTGGGAGTTTCTTCTTGGTCCTTCCTTAATTTAGATACATTAACTAAAACAAGGACATAAGCCCCGCATTCTGGTGGTAAATTAATGCGGGAAGGAACCTGTCTAGATGTTTTTTGTAGTGGTTGTGCCAGGATGGAACCACCTCCGGAATTCGGGGGCTGGCCCACCGTAGGGACGTTTACATGTTTTGTAATATTATCCTTCCTTATTACTGGGGCTGCCTTGTTACAACTGACTAGTGGTTGGCTGACACTTATCCCCTTCGGTGGTACCAGGGCAGGTTTGGATAAATTAACTATATTTGTGGATGATACTTGGGAGACATTCGAATCGGGACCTACTGCTTTATTAGGAGTAGGTTGAATTGCATCATTTGCAACGGTTACTGTAGCTAAGCTCTTAATGGGCGTAATTAGTTCTGCTAGATGCTTTTCTATCCGGGTGAGCCTACTTTCAATAGGGGATAGATAAATACCAAGAAGTTCACCCAGTTTTGCCAATATATAGTCGTTCACTAATTCAGTGGGGTCGATCATTTTACCATCCTTTGCTGCTGGCCCTTCCTGATGTTCCGTTTCTTTCCCTTTCCCAGCCTCATACTCATCTCGATCATTAGCTGTCTCCACAGTCCTACTTATATTTGAGTTGAGGTTGGTACTAATTTCTTCCCCTTGATGTTTACTGACCCTAGGGGCTTTAGACGTAGATGCGTTTTGGTTATGTTGTAATTTTTGGATAGCACCCTCACGTCTTCCCCTTAATTCCCTAGTATTTTCTACTGATATAATTTCAGGTGAGGGGGTCATGTGTAGGTCAGGAGTCTTCTCCAAATCTAGGCTAATGTCTGTGTCGGAATCAATCAGGGGAATGGAGGCAGATAGATTTACTTCATTGGGGATGGTGTGAATATCAACGCACGTGTTTAGTAAAGGTCTATTATTAGTGGGCAAAACCTGGATAGGAGTAGTTGCAGAAGCAATAGGTCCCAAGGAAGAGCGTCTTGCATGAGCAAGATCTTGAGAGACCCTACGTTCCAGAAGGGATATACCCTGATTTATGGCATCGTTGGCCTTGATTATAAAGTTGTCAATGGGGCCTGTTTTGCTAACTTTACTACTACCCCCGGCAGCTGCAGTTCTACTGCGACTTCCCCTTGGAGACATATTTTACGGTAGGTGGGAGTAACTATAGGTATTATCACCTAGTGGATTCGAAGTATAAGGACTCAATCAAACACTGCGAAAATCAGTTTACAAGTTAGCAAGTACCAGATGCCTAAGGCAAGATATACGTAGTCTCACAGTCTGTGAATCAATAGCAACAAGTAGCTGATAAGAACAGTCTGGTTTTCTCCCGATCCAATAGTCTTTTAAATAGTTGGCCAAACACAGAGTCAATCGTAAAAGAACTACCAAATACCTTATGTTAATAACGTTAGAGGGTTGGACCCGTCCCGTCCTCCTCCGGCCGCTGACGGCCCGCCCTCTGCCCGGGCTCCGCCCGGCGACACCCGCGCACGTCCCGCGACGCGGGAGGTGTACCGTGCTGTTAAGCGCTGGCGGGCGCTGCGTCAGCGTCACTGGAGCGCCGAGGTGCCGGGGCTGCTGGGGATTGTAGTGCTGCGCTGGCCGTTCCCCTCACGGCAGTAGGAAACTGGTGTTGGCCGTTCCCTTCACGGCATGCAGGTAGGTCAGAAAGCGTCCCCGCTCCCTGCTCGGTGTACCGCGCTGATAAGCGCTGGCGGGCGCTGCGTCAGCGTCACTGGAGCGCCGAGGTGCCGGTTCTGCTGGGGATTGTAGTGCTGCGCTGGCCGTTCCCCTCACGGCAGTAGGAAACTGGTGTTGGCCGTTCCCCTCACGGCCTGCAGGTAGATCAGAAAGCGTCCCCGCTCCCTGCTCGGTGTACCGCGCTGATAAGCGCTGGCGGGCGCTGCGTCAGCGTCACTGGAGCGCCGAGGTGCCGGGGCTGCTGGGGATTGTAGTGCTGCGCTGGCCGTTCCCCTCACGGCAGTAGGAAACTGGTGTTGGCCGTTCCCCTCACGGCATGCAGGTAGGTCAGAAAGCGTCCCCGCTCCCTGCTCGGTGTACCGCGCTGATAAGCGCTGGCGGGCGCTGCGTCAGCGTCACTGGAGCGCCGAGGTGCCGGGGCTGCTGGGGATTGTAGTGCTGCGCTGGCCGTTCCCCTCACGGCAGTAGGAAACTGGTGTTGGCCGTTCCCCTCACGGCATGCAGGTAGGTCAGAAAGCGTCCCCGCTCCCTGCTCGGTGTACCGCGCTGATAAGCGCTGGCGGGCGCTGCGTCAGCGTCACTGGAGCGCCGAGGTGCCGGGGCTGCTGGGGATTGTAGTGCTGCGCTGGCCGTTCCCCTCACGGCAGTAGGAAACTGGTGTTGGCCGTTCCCCTCACGGCATGCAGGTAGGTCAGAAAGCGTCCCCGCTCCCTGCTCGGTGTACCGCGCTGATAAGCGCTGGCGGGCGCTGCGTCAGCGTCACTGGAGCGCCGAGGTGCCGGGGCTGCTGGGGATTGTAGTGCTGCGCTGGCCGTTCCCCTCACGGCAGTAGGAAACTGGTGTTGGCCGTTCCCCTCACGGCATGCAGGTAGGTCAGAAAGCGTCCCCCTGCGACACTGTGGCAGGCGTAAGAGGTATGAGAACAGATTTTTCCCAATTTATTTGCAAGCCCGAAAAGAGGCCAAACTTACTGTATTCTCGGATAACCGGGGATAAATAGGTCTGCGGTTCACGAACGTACAGGACCATATCGTCCGCGTAGAGGGAAATTCCAACTGGCTGATTGTGAAAATGTATGATGTATATAACAAGGACCCCCTGAACAATAATTAATTCAATTCCTAGGTCAGGGAAAATATCTTTGCGAAAAAACACCTAGGCAATTGTATATTCTTGTCTGTACAATGATAAGTCGGAGAGTAAACAATACAAACATTAACTAGAGTTCTATCTTTATTGACCAGTTTTTTATTTTTAGTTCATAAAAACACATTATATGGTATGCACTTTAGCTAAACATTGTATCAACATACAATATAAACAAGGTTCAAATGCATAAGTACAGTTTAAAAACACAGAAATGTGGCACAATATTAGTCGACGCGCGTTTCGGCGAAGCAGCGCCTTCTTCAGGAATAGCCACTAATTACCTGAAAGAATAGTATAAAAAATAAAATAGCTATATTAAAACATTACTACAATGTTATATACAATATATCACAGAGATCATAGTACTCACAATTTAAAAAAAATACATATATTGTAACATCAATCGCAAATACATAAACTGACAGAACTCATAATTTAACAATCTCTAAACAAC
Organism: Lissotriton vulgaris; assembly: GCF_964263255.1. Lineage (NCBI taxonomy): Eukaryota > Metazoa > Chordata > Amphibia > Caudata > Salamandridae > Lissotriton > Lissotriton vulgaris. The sequence goes on from NC_141695.1 coordinate 1,357,804,608, forward strand.
TTAAATTCTCCCAGAAATAGACAAGAAAGACTTCTAAATAGATCAAGTCTATATTCGTAGTTTACTCTAGTATGCATCTGTATCCATAGTTTGATTGTAATCATAAGGGTAAGATTCTAAATACTTATAGTTACAGCCTGATTGTGTCCCTATTGGATTAATTAGAACAGATCATGAATAGTTATGATACTTACTTCAAAAGATCATTCAGAATAACCTCAACAGAAACGATAAAAATATAAGTGTCACACTTGTAATCACGTATTCTGAAAATAGAAGGAAATTCAATTTTAAACTAGAGATAAAGATGGTGGTGTGTTCACTCACTTTGTGTAATATAATTCCAAGTCTATACTTACTATAGTTACAGCATTAGCTTTTGTCAAAATGATATTATTTCTTTCACCAGTGCTGTCTTTTTCGGGATGACGAGTTTTGACAGGTATGGTACAAGGATCAAAGTTTTCCTAATCTATTAAAAAGGGAAATAATTTTTATTCAGTCTCCCTACTATAGAGTGGCCATTTATTTAATATATATTCATTTTAAATTGGAATACAAAACGTTTATGTAGTTAAAAGCTAGTAGATTCAATTCAGTCTTGAAAAGTCTAACATCCATAATATTAAATGCAAGTTCATTCTAATTGTGTACTAATACCCCAAACCAGGTAATCTTTTATTTTTATTTTTCTATTTTTTTAAAAACCTTTATTTTCGGTATGCACAGTACACAGCGTCTGCCTACAACCTAGTCGGGCCGGCCGCTATGACAATAAACATCTGGATGCCAGATATAGGCAGTATAGTTAGAACAGAGCTTAGCAGCTTAATGGTGTACCGGCACCAAAACACAGAAATACACAAGGATAAAATAGATTTCGTTTTATAATTTTGTCGAAAAACATATAACAAACACACCACACCATCACATGGTAAAAGCGATTCCAAGGGCTCAAGGGGAGGGGGCGAGGGAACCAGTCTCAGAAGAATATCGTGACATACATTCAAGGGACGGGGGAATGGTGAAAAGAACTATGCAGAATAGCCCTATAGAGAATCATCCGGAACGTCAACTACGGGGACAATGGAACATCAGTAGTAAACTCAAGTGGAGGAGTGCAGATACCTCCACGGTACGCGTTCCACTGGGACCAAATCCTGCCCCATTTCTTAGGGCGACCCCGAGCTACATAGACCGTCTTCTCCCGGAACATGCACCAGTCCATGTTCTCCTTCCAAGCTGTTATCCCGGGCGGTCTATGGGAACCCCAGAGTTGAGCAATATCTCTCTTGGCAACCATGTTGCCAAGAGTGACCCAAAAAGTCTGAGAAGCCGTACAATCCGTAGGCTCCCAAACATTGAGCAGGCAACGACGAGCCTCAGGCATAAGAGAGACCCCGGTGACCCTTCCCATAATAGCATTTACTCTGGACCAAAAAGCGGACACCACAGGACATTCCCAGATGATGTGTAGAAAGGTACCACTCATGCCACAACCACGCTTACGCAACCCATCGATCGAGTAACCCATTTGCACCAGTCGCGTACCGGTCATGTAGACTCGGTGGAGGATCTTCAGTTGCACAAAACGAAGGCGAGCTGGGATGGCCACCTCCTTAGGGGAGGCGATAGCCATCTGCCAATCCTCGTCGTCTAATTCCAGGCCATCTGCGGTCCACGAGGCCCTGAGCCGCACGAGAAGGTCAGCCCTGGTGTTAATAAGTTTTTTATAAATCAAGGAAATCGTGCTGTCAGGCACGTGGCCATCCAGAATCCGGTCCTCAAGTGGTGACGACTGGGGGATCTCCGTCCCCGGAGGGAAAACCGAGATCAAAGCGTGGCGCACCTGAAGGTATCGAAAATACTCATTGTCACCAAGATGATACTCCACCTTAAGGGCGTCGAAGGACTTAACTGCGCCCTTGGACCAAAGATCCTCCACCCTGCTGATACCAATCGTATCCCACTTATCAAACCCTTTCGTTCGCCACAGGCTACCCAACCTATCAGAATGATACAATGGAGTCAGTAAATTGTGTCTTGTAAATTGTAAATTGTGTCTTGTAAAGCGCACTGCTACCCGCACCGTAGGCCTCGTAGCGCTATAGACCGCTGGGGAACCCGTCCTGGCTTTCCCTGTGAGATAGTCCCTCCTGGGGGTCTCCAAGGTGAAACCAGGCATCCCCGGCGTTTGTGTGGGGCCGTTGTGGAGATGAAGCAAGCTAATGCCCAGAGTTGCCGAGTGTGATCTCTGGTCGGAGTAGGCACCGGTGCGAGAATTATCAGTCCGCTGACCCTGGTCCAAGACCCTGCCGCGTCGGGAATCGAACCCTGGTCCCGGGCCGTTCTCTGCTCTCGGGTCTGCCGCCTCTAACCAGTGAGCCACACCTCTCCATGTCATCTTATCGGCCCAGCCCGTAGCAACATTCGCATCTCTCCACGCATGCACAGCACACTTTGTAGGTCCAGTCAGAGTTCGGAATGGCTCCTTCGAGTACAATGCCCTGTTGAAGTTCCCGCCCGGCAAGAGGAACTTGTCCATCGCAAAGGCAGGGACCGGACCAGGGGAGTACGTCACATGGTTAACCGCGCTCATCTGGGAGGCCCAGTAGTAACGCCTGATGTCCGGGAGGGCTATGCCACCGTCGTACCATGGCAAAGTAAGTAAAGGAAAGAAGATACGTGCCCGCTCCTCCCAGATCAGCTGTCTCTGGAGGCTCTCGACCTCATGGAAATATCCAGAGGGTACAGGATTGAAAATTTTTTGCAGAGCGTACAAAAATCTAGGGAGGCACATCATCTTAAAAAGAGCCGCACGCCCCAGTGGAGATAGGGGCAAGCTGCGCCACCGCTGGACATCCAATTTAAGTCGCCAGAGAGGAGCATATAGGTTGCGGTCATAGCGGACAGAGGGGTCCAAGGAGACGTGAATTCCCAGGTACTTGAACCCAGTCTCAACCAACTGGATCGGGAATCTACGGGGCAGTGGAGGAAGCTCCCCCGCTATAGCATATATACATGATTTAGTCCAGTTAATGACGAGACCCGAGTTCTTCCCGAAGGAGGTGAGGACATCAAAAAGCACATTGAGTGACTTCTGGGGTGAAGTGAAATAAAGGAGAATGTCATCTGCGTATAACGAGACTCGATCTTCGAGGTCAGGGGCCCACCGGATGCCCCTGATTGAGGGCTCCCATCGGAGCCACTCCGCCAACGGTTCCAGTGCTAAGGCAAAGAGGAGGGGGGAGAGCGGACAGCCCTGTCGGGTGCCACGCCCAAGCGGGAACGAACCAGACACTCTGTCATTGACCACCACCTGGGCCAGTGGTTGTTCATAGAGGAGTTTTACCCAGGCAATAAAATTAGGGCCAAAGCCAAACTTCGACAGGGCCGCCCAAAGGTAAGACCACTCGATGGTGTCAACAGCCATAGTGGCGTCGAGAGAAGCTAAAATCGCGGGTTCGGTCAGCGTTGCAGCTCTCGCGAGAACTCCGTGGAATCTGAGAAGATTGAGTGCCGTCTTCCGATGGGGAATAAAACCGGACTGATCCGGATGGATCAGGTCACAGATTACCGTTAGCAAGCGATTCGCAAGTAATTTAGCCAGGTTCTTGGGCTCAGCATTAAGCAGAGAAATGGGGCGGTAGGAGGTGCATTGGTCACGAGGTTTACCATCCTTGTAGATGACAACAATAGTGGCCAAACGCTGATCGAGGGGGAGGAGACCAGCCTCAAAGGCATCCATGAACATATTGCGCAGATACACCGCCATCTTATCAGGCCGCAGCTTGTAGAGCTCTATGGGCAGACCATTCGGTCCCATAGCTTTACCCTAATGAAGGGACCGTATAGCAATAGCGACCTCATACACCGTTATAGGCGCATCCAAACTGGACCTATCCTCGTCCGAAATACAGGGCAGCGCAATATCACGCAAGAGCAAGCGGGAATCAGACTCATCTCTATCACTCACCGATCGATAGACCGTACGAAAATGGTCCACAAAGCACTCCACAATCTCACCCGGGTCAGACACACACTCCCCAGTCAACCGTTTAATCACTGGCACCACACGACTCATTTTCTCAGATTTATCCAACCATGCCAGAAGCTTACTCGCCTTATCGCCCACATCATATAGTCTGCCCAGCTGATTCCTATTCATAATTTTAGCAGCGTCGGTCACCAGGGCCCTATAATCAGCCTGCGTTAGCACCAAGGAGTGTAGGACTGCAGGAGTATCATTACCACCCAGTTCGCTCTCAAGCGAAGTGATTTCTGCCTCAAGGCGCACTAAGTCCTCCCGTTTGGCCTTGCTATCTGCAGAGATCAATGACAGTGCAGATCCCCTTATTACAGTTTTAAAGGCCTCCCACAAGGAGATAGGAGAAGATACGGACCCCACATTCTCGTTGAAGTAACGATCAATAGCCTTGAGAATCTCGGAGCAAAGCTTAGGATTCCTTAGGTGCCAAGGATGGATAGGGGGAACCCTGCTCCCACCCCGAAAACCCACCGAAATCTCAAGCAACAAGGGTGAATGATCAGAAATGCCCCTGGGAAGATGGCGGACCCCACGCACAAAGGGAGTATGAGCGGACAACATCAGAAAATAGTCGATCCTGGAGAGACTGCCATGTGCTCCAGAGTGGAACGTGTATTGCATTTGCACAGGGTGCAGCATCCGCCAGACATCCACCAATCCAAAAGTCTCAAGCAACTCAGACAGCCATAACTGGGATGCCGGCAGGACCCTGGGGGGTAATCGATCACACTCACCAGAGACCACAGAGTTGAAATCCCCACCCAGTACAAGGATACCATCTGGAAGCCCTAGGAGAGTTCGTCCGAGATCAACGTAGGTGGTAGCCTGAAGACCCGGGGGAATATACACACTAACAACTATGAGCACCTTCCCCTCCCACCGCCCAGAGACAGCCGCATATCGACCTCTATCATCAAGGGCTACTTCGTCTATTTCAAAGGGCAGGGAGGATTTGATCATTATGCCAACCCCTCTGGAGCCAGATGTAAATCCAGCGTGTGCTACCAGTCTGTAGCCACGTCTATCAAGGGCCCTACACGCATTTCCAATCAGATGGGTCTCCTGTAACAGGACTATATCAGGGGAGTGACGTCTGAGAAATTGGAGTACAACACCACGTTTATCTTTGTCACCCAGACCATTAACGTTCCAAGACAACAATTTCAAATCACCCCCCCCCCCCCATCCCAGCAAAGCGCCACAACCCCCCCCCCCCCCCCCCCTCGGAACCCAAAAGCAACAGGATAACAGCAATATACATTGTGCCATGTGATGACACAAATACAAAAACAATAACAAACCCCCCCTCCACCCCCAACCAACAACCCGTTCCAACACCCCCCACCCTGCACCCCTGCGTACGACTAGAAAGCCA